>NC_082662.1:77607076-78854934 GCF_025265405.1 Mesoplodon densirostris
AAAGTCAATAGAAGGAAAGAAATCATAAAGATCAGAAATAAATGAGAAAGAAATGAAGGAAACAATAGCAAAGTGAATAAAACTAAAAGCTGGATATTTGGGAAGATAAACAAAATTGATAAACCACTAGCCAGAAAAGGCAGAACACTCAAATCAATAGAATTAGAAATGAAAAAGAAGAAGTAAGAACTGATTCTGCAGAAATACAAAGGATCATGAAAGATTACTACAATCAACTCTATGCCAATAAAATGGACAACCTGGAAGAAATGCACAAATTCTTAGAAGAGCACACCCTTCCAAGACTGAACCAGGAAGAAACAGAAAATATAAACAGACCAATCTCAAGCACTGTAATTGAGACTATGACTAAAAATCTTCCAACAAACAAAAGCCCAGGACAAGATAGATTCACAGGGGGATTCTATCAAACATTCAGAGAAGAGCTATCACCTATCCTTCTCAAAGTATTCTAAAATACAGCAGAGGAAGGAACACTCCCAAACTATTTCTACGAGGCCACCAGCACCCTGATACCAAAATCAGATAAAGATGTCACAAAAAAAGAAAACTACAGGCTAATTCCACTGATGAACATAGATGCAAAAATCCTCAACAAAATACTAGCAAACATAATCCAACAGCACATTAAAAGGATCATACACCATGATCAAGTGGGGTTTATCCCAGGAATGCAAGGATTCTTCAATATATGCTAATCAATCAATGTGATACACCATATTAACAAATTGAAGGAGAAAAACCATATGATCATCTCAATAGATGCAGAAAAAACTTTTGACAAAATTCAACACCCATTTATGATAAAAATTCTCCAGAAAGTAGGCTCAGAGGGAAGCTAGCTTAACATAATAAAGGCCATATATGACAAACCCATGGCCAACATCATTCTCAATGGTGAAAAACTGAAACCATTTCCTCTAAAATCAGGAACAAGACAAGGTTGCCCACTCTCACCACTATTATTCAATATAGTTTCAGAAGTTTTAGCCACAGCGATCAGAGAAGAAAATGAAATAAAAAGAATCCAAAATGGAAAAGAAGAAGTAAAACTGTCACTTTTTTGCAGATGACATGATACTTTGTATAGAAAATCCTAAACATGCTACCAGAAGACTACTAGAGCTAATCAATGAATTTGGTAAAGTAGCAGGATACAAAATTAATGCACAGAAATCCCTTGCATCCCTATACAGTAATGATAAAAAATCTGAAAAAGAAAATAAGGAAACACTCCCATTTACCATTGCAAGAAAAAGAATAAAATACCTAGGAATAAACGTACATAAGGAGACAGAAGACCTGTATGCAGAACACTATAAAATGCTGATGAAAGAAATTAAAGATGAGACAAACAGATTGAGAGATATACCATGTTCTTGGATTGGAAGAATCAATACTATAAAAATGACTATACTATCTAAAGCAATCTACAGATTCAATGCAATCCCTATCAAACTACCAATGGCATTTCACAGAACTAGAACAAAAAATTTCACAATTTGTATGGAAACACAAAAGACCCTGAAGAGCCAAAGTAACCTTGAGAAAGAAAAATGGAGCTGGAGGAATCAGGCTCCCAGATTTCAGACTATACTACAAAGTTACAGTAATCAAGACAGTATGGTATTGGCACAAAAACAGAAAGATAGATCAATGGAACAGGATAGAAAGCCCAGAAATAAACCCACGCACATACTGTCACCTTATCTTTGATAAAGGAGGCAAGAATATACAATGGAGAAAAGACAGCCTCTTCAATAAGTGGTGATGGGAAAACTGCACAGCTACAGGCAAAAGAATGAAATTAGAACACTTCCTATCACCATACACAAAAATAAACTCAAAATGGATTAAAGACCTAAATTTAAGGCCAGACACTATAAAACTCTTAGAGGAAAACATAGGCAGAGCACTCTATGACATAAATCACAACAAGATCCTTTCTGACCCACCTGCTAGAGATATGGAAATAAAAATACAAAGAAACAAATGGTACCTAATGAAACTTAAAAGCTTTTGCCAGCAAAGGAAACCATAAACAAGATGAAAAGACAACCCTCAGAATGGGAAAAATATTTGCAAATGAAGCAACTGACAAAGGATTAATCTCTAAAATATACAAGCAGCTCATACAGACCAATATCGAAAAACAAACAACCCAATCCAAATATGGGCGTAAGATCTAAATAGACATTTCTCCAAAGAAGACATAGAGATGGCCAGCAAACACATGAAGGATGCTCAACATCACTAATCATTAGAGAAATGCAAATCAAAACCACAATGAGGTATCACCTCACACCGGTCAGAATGGCCATTATCAAAAAATCTACAAACAGTAAATGCTGGAGAGGGTGTGGAGAAAAGGGAACTCTTGCACTGTTGGTGGGAATGTAAATTGATACAGCCTCTATGGAGAACAGTATGGAGGTTCCTTAAAAAACTAAAACTAGAACTAACATATGACCCAGCAATCCCACTACTGGGCCTATACCCTGAAAAAAACATAATTCAAAAGGACACATGCACCCCAATGTTCATTGCAGCACTATTTACAATAGCCAGGACATGGAAACAACCTAAATGTCCAACGACAGATGAATGGATAAAGATGTGGTATGTGAACACAATGGAATATTACTCAGCCATAAAAAGGAACTAAATTAGGTCATCTGTAGAGATGTGGATGGACCTAGAATCTGTCATACAGAGTGAAGTAAGTCAGAAAGAGAAAAATAAATACAGTATGCTAACACATATATATGGAATCTAAAAAAAAAAATCGTTCTGACGGACCTCGGGGCAGGACATAAATAAAGATGCAGATGTAGAGAATGGACTTGAGGACACAGGGAGGGGGAAGGGTAAGCTGTGACAAAGTGAGAGAGTGTCACTGACATATATACATTACCAAATGTAAAACAGATAGCTAGTGGGAAGCAGCCGCATAGCACAGGGAGATCAGCTCGGGCTCTCTGACCACCTAGAGGGGTTGCATAGGGAGGGTGGGAGGGAGGCACAAGAGGGAGGGGATATACGTGGATATATGTATACATATAGCTGATTCATTTTGTTATACAGCAGAAACTAAATTGTAAACCAATTTTACCCCAATAAAGATGTTAAAAAAATACAATAAACGTCTCTGTGTGGAAATTATACAGCAAAAATTCATGTAAGGAATGGAAAGGAATATCTTAAAAACAAACAAACAAATATTTCTTTATTGTCCTGTTATTTTTTCTATACACAATATCCTAAATTTTTGTTTCAGTAAATATATTACTGTGCATAGTCTGGCATGTACAGATGAATGTACTTTGTATGCACAATATGCTATTTTACTTTTTAGTGACTCTGAAAAATCACAAAATAGTAAGTTTCAGAAGGTATCAAAAAACATATTCATGGGCCTCCCTGGTGGCGCAGTGGTTGAGAGTCCGCCTGCCGATGCAGGGGATACGGGTTCGTGCCCCGGTCTGGGAGGATCCCATATGCCACGGAGCGGCTGGGCCCGTGAGCCATGGCCGCTGGACCTGCGCGTCCGGAGCCTGTGCTCCGCAACGGGGGAGGCCACAACAGTGAGAGGCCCGCATACCGCAAAAAAAAAAAAAAAAAAAAAAAAATATTCAGGGCGGAGTCAAGATGGTGGTGTGGGAAGTCAGAGAGATCGTGTCTCCCCACAAGTAGGCCACCTGCCAGATGCTGGTGGTGGACCCTGACGTCCAAGGAGATTGGTGAAACCCCCAAGCGAACCAGTAGGATGTGGCGGGACTGAGGGGGCAGTAGAAGTGGAGGCCGGAAAGGACCAGTGCCCCTATGGTTGGCTGAGAGGGGGGAGGGGTTCCCATGCTGGAGGGACCCTTGGGGGCTCAGATCACGGGGGAGCATGCACAGTGTATCCCCTTCCCAATGGGCTGGGGAAGTCTGCCCAGCTCTCAAAGGTCAGGTCTTATGCCTTCAGAGGCCCCCTGTGGGCCTCATTGCTCCTGGGGGCATAGGAGGGAGGCCAGGGAGAACAGGAGGTCCAGGCCACGTGGGTCCTCGGGGTATAGGAGGGAGAGCAGGAGAGACAAGCAGGAGGCACCCTCCAGGACCAGAAGAGCAGGAGAGGAGCGGAGGGCGACCACCCTGCCCACTGGAACCCAGGAAGCCAGCTGGGATAGCAGGTGGGGTCCCCCACCCTCTGACACCAGAGGCAGGAGGCACATCTGGGCCCCTTCTGTTCTGTAGAGCCTAAGCCCCACCCCCACCCCCCACAGGGCCTTTTCAAACCCTGTGGATCCTAAGCATGGGCCCCGCTCTCCAACATCGATAGCCAAGGTCTTTTCCACCTTTTTCTTTTTTTCCTTGTTTTTCCTCTTTTTTTTTTTTTTTTTTTTTCTACTCTGGTTCTGTTTTACCTTCTGGTTGTTGTTTCAAGTATATTTTAATTTTTATATTCTTTCTAGCATATCTGTTAGTATCCTCCTCTAATTTTATTTTTTACTTTGTTATTGTTTCCCCCCTTTGTTTTTTCTGCCCTTCGCAGCTTGCGGGACCTTGGTTCATGAGCTGGGGTTTGGACCGAAGCTCCTGGGATGGGAGCTCCGAGTGTGAACCACTGGACTAACAGAGAACCTCAGACCCCAGGGAATAGTCATTGGAGTGAGGTCTGCCAGAGGTCCTCATCTCAGCACCAATACCCAGTTTTACCCAACAGCTCAAAAACACCAGTGTTGGAAGACTCAGGGCAAACAACCAGTAAGACAGGAAAACAATACAACTCACCAAAAAAAAATGAGACGGCAAAAAAATATGTCAAAGATGAAGGAGCAAAGACCAAATAAATGAAGAGGAAATAGCAATCTAACTGAAAAGGAATTTAGAGTAATGATAGTAAAGATGATCCAGACTCTCAGAAATAGAATGGAGGCATGGACCGAGAAAATACAAGAAATGTTTAGCAAAGACCAGAAGACCTAAAAGAACAAACTGAGGGCCTCCCTGGTGGCGCAAGTGGTTGAGAGTCCGCCTGACGATGCAGGGGATACGGGTTCGTGCCCCGGTCTGGGAGGATCCCATATGCCGCGGGGCGGCTGGGCCCGTGAGCCATGGCCGCTGAGCCTGCGCATCCGGAGCCTGCGCGTCTGGAGCCTGTGCTCCACAACGGGGGAGGCCACAGCAGTGAGAGGCCCGCATACCGCAAAAAAAAAAAAAAAAAAAAGAACAAACTGAGATGAATAACAATAAGTGAAATGAAAAATACACCAGAAGGAATCAATAACAGTATAACTGAGGCAGAAGAAGGAATAACTGAGCTAGAAGATGAAATGGTGGAAATAACTGCCTAGGAGCAGAACAAAAGAAAAAAGAATGAAAAGAATTGAAGACAATCTCAGAGACCTCTGGAACAACACTAAATGCATAAACATTCGAATTATAGGGGTCGCAGAAGAAGAAGAGAAAAAGAAAGGGTCTGAGAAAATATTTGAAGAGAGTATAGTCGAAAACTTCCTTAACATGGGAAAGGAAACAGTCAGCCAAGTCCAGGAAGTGCAGAGAGTCCCATACAGGATAAACCCTAGGAGAAACACACCAAGACACATATTAATCAAACTACCAAAAATTAAATTCAAAGAAAAAATATTAAAAGCAGAAAGGGGAAAACAAAAAATAACATACAAAGGAAACCCCATAAGGTTATCAGCTGATTTTTCAGCAGAAACTCTGCAGGCCAGAAGGGAGTGGCAGGATATACTTGAAATGATGAAAGAGAAAAACCTACAACCAAGATTACACTACCCAGCAAGGATCTCATTCAGATTTGACAGAGAAATCAAAAGCTTTTCAAACAAGCAAAAGCTAAGAGAATTCAGCACCATCAAACCAGCTTTACAATAAATGCTAAAGAAACTTCTCTAGGAGGAAACACAACAGAAGAAAAAGACCCATAAAAACAAACCCAAAACAATTAAGAAAATGGTAATAGGAACAAACATATTGATAATAACCTTGAATGTAAATGGATTAAATGCTCCAACCAAAAGACACAGCCATGCTGAACAGATACAAAAACAAGGCCCATATATATGCTGTCTACGAGAGACCCACTTCAGACCTAGGGACACATACAGAATGAAAGTGAGGGGATGGAAAAAGATATTCCATGCAAATGGAAATCAAAAGAAAGCTGGAATAGCGATAATCCTATCAGATAAAACAGACTTTAAAATAAAGACTGTTACAAGAGATGAGGGATACTACATAATGATCAAAGCATCAATCCAAGAAGATGTAACAATTATAAATGTTTATGCACCCAGCATAGGAGCACCTCAATACATAAGGCATATGTTAACCATGAAAGGAGAAATTGACAGTAATACAATAATGGTAGGGGACTTTAACAACACCCCACTTTCACCAATGGACAGATCATCCAAACAGAAGATAAATAAGGAAACACAAGCTTTAAATGACACAATAGACCAGATAGATTTAATTGATATTTATAGAACATTCCACCCAAAAGTGGCAGAATACACTTTCTTCTCAAGTGCACAAGGAACATTCTCCAGGATAGGCCACACCCTGGTCACAAATCAAGCCTCTGAAAATTTAAGAAAAGTGAAATCATATCAAGCATTTTTTCTGACCACAATGCTATGAGACTGGAAATCAATTACAGGAAAAAAAAAAAGCTGTAAAACACACAAATACATGGAGGCTAAACAGTGTGCTACTAAATAACCAAGAGATCACTGAAGAAAACAAAGAAGAAATAAAAAAAATACATAGAAACAAATGATAACTAAAACACAATGACCCAAAACCTATGGGACGCAGCAAAAGCAGCTCTAAGAGGGAAGTTTATAGCAATTCAATCTCACCAAGAAACAAGAAAAATCTCAAATAAACAATCTAACCCTATACTTAAAACAACTAGAGAATGAACAAGGAAAACCCAAAGTCAGTAGAAGGAAAGGAATCATAAACTTCAGAGCAGAAATAAATGAAATAGAAATGAAGAAAACAATAGCAACAATCAATAAAACTAAAAGCTGGTTCTTTGAGAAGATAAACAAAATTGATAAACTACTAGCCAGACTCATCAAGAAAAATAGAGAGGATGGAAATCAATAAAATTATAAATGAAAAAGGAGAAATCATAAGTGACACCACAGAAATACAAAGGATGATAAGAGACTACTACAAACAACTATATGCCAATAAAATGGACAACCACGAAGAAATGGACAAATACTTGGAAAGGTACAATTTTCCAAGACAGAACCACGGAGAATTAGAAAATACAAACAGACCTATCACAAGTAATGAAATTAAAACTGTAATTAAAAATCTTCCAACAAACAAAGGTCCAGGACCAGATGCCTTCACAGGCAAATTCTATCAAACATTTAGAGAAGAGCTAACACCAATCCTTCTCAGCCTTTTCCAAAAAATTTGCAGAGGGAGAAACACTCCCAGGTTCATTCTATGAAGCCACCATGACCAATATTTGGTATTTTCTGATACCAAAACCAGAAAAAGGTATCACAAAAAAGGAAAATTATAGACCAATATGACTGATGAACATAGATGCAAAAATCCTCAACAAAATACTAGCAAATCGAATACTACAACATATTAAAAGGATCATATACCATGATCAAGTGGGATTTATCCCAGGGATGCAAGGATTCTTCAGTATACGCAAATCAAACAATGTGATACACCATATTAAGAAATTGAAGGATAAAAACAATATGATCATCTCAATAGATGCATAAAAAGCTTCTGACAAAATTCAACACCCATTTATGATAAAAACTCTCCAGAAAATGCACATAGAGGGAACCTATCTCAACATAATAAAGGCCATATATGACAAACCCACAGCAAGCATCATACTCAATGGTGAAAAACTGAAACTATTTCCACTAAGGTAAGGAACAAGACAAGGATGTCCACTCTCACCACTCTTATTCAACATAGTTTTGGAAGCCATAGCCATGGCAATCAGAGAAGAAAAAGAAATAAAAGGAATACAAATTGGAAAAGAAGAAGCAAAACTGTCACTGTTTGCAAATGACATGATACTATACAGAGAAAATCCTAAAGATGCCACCAGAAAACTACTAGAACTAATCAACGAATTTGGTAAGGTTGCAGGACATAAAATTAATGCACAGAAATCTCTGGCATTCCTATACATGAACAACGAAAAAATCAGGAAGAGAAATTAAGGAAACAATCCCATTTACCATCACAACAAAAAGAATAAAATACCTAGGAATAAACCTACCTAAGGAGGTGAAGGACTTGTACTCAGAAAACTATAAAACACTGATGAAAGAAATCAAAGATGACATAAACAGGTGGAGAAATATACCACATTTTTAGACTGGAAGAATCAATATTGTGAAAATGACTATTCCACCCAAAGCAATCTACAGATTCAATGCAATCCCTATCAAACTACCAGTGGCATTCTTCACAGAACTAGAACAAAAAATTTTACAATTCTTATGAAAACACAAAAGATCCCAAATAGCCAAAACAATCTTGAGAAAGAAAAACAGAGCTGGAGGAATCAGGCTACCCAACTGCAAACTATACTAAAAAGCTACAGTAATCAAGACAGTATGGTACTGGCACAAAATCAGAAATATAGATCAATGTTACAGGACAGAAAGCCCAGAGATAAATCCATGCACATATGGTCACCTTATTTTTGATAAAGGAGGCAAGAATATACAATAGAGAAAAGACAGCCACTTCAATTAGTGGTGCTGGACAGTGGAATTAGTGGAAAACTGGACAGCTACATGTAAAAGAATGAAATTAGAACACTCCCTAAGACCATACACAAAAATAAACTCCAAATGGATTAAAGACCTAAATGTAAGACCAGACACTATAAAACTCTTAGAGGAAAACATAGGAAAACACTCTTTGACATAAACCACACAGCAAGATCTTTTTTGACCCACCTCCTAGACTAATGGAAATAAAAACAAAAATAAACAAATGGGACCTAATGAAACTTAAAAGCTTTTGCACAGCAAAGGAAACCATAAACAAGATGAAAAAGACAACCCTCAGAATGGGAGAAAATATTTTCAAATGAAACAACGGACAAAGGATTAATCTGCAAGATATACAAACAGCTCATGGAGCTCAATATCAAAAAAACAAACAATCCAAGTAAAAGAAGGGCAGAAGACCTACGTAGACATTTCACCAAAGAAGACATACAGATGGCTGAGAGGCACATGAAAAGATGCTCAGCATCCCTAATTATTAGAAAAATGCAAATAAAAACTACAATGAAGTATCACCTCATACAGGTCAGAATGGCCATTATTAAAAATTCTAGAAACAGTAAATGCTAGAGAGGATGTGGTGAAAAGGGAACCCTCCTGCACTGTTGGTGGGAATGTAAATTGATACAACCACTATGGAGAACAGTATGGAGGTTCCTTAAAAAACAAAAAATAGAACTACCATATGACCCAGCAATCCCACTACTGGGCATACACCCTGAGAAAACCATAATTCAAAAAGAGTCATGGGGTTTCCCTGGTGGCGCAGTGGTTGAGAGTCCACCTGCCGATGCAGGGGACACGGGTTCGTGCCCTGGTCCGGGAGGATCCCACATGCCGTGGAGCAGCTGGGTCCGTGAGCCATGGCTGCTGGGCCTGTGTGTCCGGAGCCTATGCTCCACAGCGGGAGAGGCCACAGCAGTGAGAGACCCGCGTACCGCAAAAAAAAAAAAAAAAAGAGTCATGTACCAAAATGTTCATTGCAGCTCTATTTACAATAGCCAGGACATGGAAGCAACTTAAGTGTCCATCAACAGATGAATGGATAAAGAAGATGTGGCACATATATACAGTGGAATATTACTCAGCCATAAAAAGGAACAAAACTGAGTTATTTTTAGTGAGGTGGATGGACCTAGAGTCTCTCATACAGAGTGAAGTAAGTCAGAAAGAGAAAAACAAATACCGTATGCTAACACATATATGTGGAATCTAAAAAGAAAAAAAGAAAATGGTCACAGGAGCCTAGGGGCAAGACGGGAATAAAGATGCAGACCTACTAGAGAATGGACTTGAGGATATGGGGAGGGGGAAGGGTAAGCTGGGACAAGGTGAGAGAGTGGCATGGACATATATACACTACCAAACATAAAATAGATAGCTAGTGGGAAGCAGCTGCATAACATAGGGAGATCAGCTCGGTGCTTTGTGGCCACCTAGAGTGGTGGGATAGGGAGGGTAGGAGGGAGGGAGATGTAAGAAGGAAGAGATATGGGGACATATGTATATGTATAACTGATGCACTTTGTTATAAAGCAGAAACTGACACACCATTGTAAAGCAATTATACTCTAATAAAGATGTTAAAAAATAAAAACAAAAAACCCAAGAAAACAGAAAATAGAACTATCATATGATCCAGCAATCCCACTACTGGGCATATACCCTGAGAAAACCATAAGTCAAAAAGAGCCATGTACCACAATGTTCACTGCAGCACTATTTACAATAGCCAGGACATGGAATCAACCTAAATGTCTATCAACAGATGAATGGATAAAGATGTGGTACATATATACAATGGAATATCATTCAGCCATAAAAAGAAACAAAATTGAGTTACTTGTAGTGAGGTAGATGGACCTAGAGTCTGTCATACAGAGTGAAGTAAGTCAGAAAGAGAAAAACAAATACCGTATGCTAATGCATATATATGGAATCTAAAAATTAAAAAATGGTACTCATGAACATAGTGGCAGGGCAGGAATAAAGATGTAGAGATAGAGAATGGACTTGAGGACATAGAGCGGGAGGGAGAAGCTGGGGCTAAGTGAGTGTAGCATCAACATATACACACTCCCAAAAGTGAAATAGTTAGCTAGTGGGAAGCAGCAGCATTGCACAGGGAGATCAGCTCGGTGCTTTGTGACCACCTAGAGGGGTGGGATAGGGAGAGTGGGAGGGAGACTCAAGAGGGAGGGGATATGAGGATATAAGTATGCATATGGCTGATTCACTTTGTTGTGCAACAGAACTAACACAGTACTGTGAAGCAATTATACTCCAGGAAAGATCTATTAAATAAAAAATTATTCATTATAAAAGACTTAGAAAAATGAAGAATTAGAAAGTAAAATGGTATGGGTATAGAAACTTCCAAGCAACATAAGACATTATGTGTGGCATGTCACAAGTTGCTTGGAAAATCCTACTCCTAAAAAACTATAGCCCTCTAAAAGTGATCCATCATCAGTTAATAGCTGTTTTCAGTTCCACAAAGATAAACTGAAAGTCATTCAGCACTACCTACCTACCACACTTCTCTTCCATAAGAAGATGGAATAGACAGAAGGAATAATTTCATGCATAAGAGTTTAGCTGAGGGTGTCAGGGATATAGCAACAGAGGCAAAAAAGCCTCCCACACAGTGACAACTAACAGAGAACTTTTGAGTCAAAGTCAGTCAAAGAAACAGAGAGACCCAAGGAGAGGTTCTTTGTGCAAAACAGCAGTCACTGGCCAATCACAGTTCATGAGTGAACACATAGTGGAAAAGACTGAATTCCATATTGGGCTTTTCAACCATTCCCACCCACTCACAGGCGATAATCACTGTCACTAATTAAGAAACCAAATGACAATAAGAATCAACTCCATGGAAAAAAACAATTTAAAGAAAGCAGTATCATCTCATCAGAAACTATACCTGCTGGAAGGGAACACCTGAGAGATAAAGCAGAGGCTGTAGTTCTGGGCAAACAGATAAACTGTTTACTAGGAAACACAAAAGTTCACATAATCTTTCTCAATTGTCAACAAAACCTCACCTCCTTCCATTCTGCTCCCATCACCCCATACTTCCTAGGCTGCCATCCTGTTACTCCTCTTTTCATTTCCCAAACATTCCAGTTTCCCCCTCTTCTGTGCATTTGTATACAGCATTCTTCTGCCTAAGAGCCCTTTTCCCTTTTCCAGTCCACCACCACTCATATATAATCTTCAGAACAGCTTAAAAGACATCTCCTTTGTGAAGCCTATTCTGACTCTCTGCTATAACACAAATTGCTCCATTCTCAGTGGCTTTAATTTAGTCCATTATAGCAGTAATCATATTGTATGATATTGCCATTAGATTATAAAGCTGCCAAAAACAGGAATCTTAATTTGTTTGTAATTTTAGGTCTAGCATCTAATTCAGCATTTGATACACAGTAGGTGCTCACATTATTTTGATTAAAATTTTTAATAAATGTAGAATAGAGGAAGTAATAATATCTGCTCTACCTACTTTACAAATGAGATACATATGTGAAAGTACTTTGAAAAGTATAAAGTACCATCTATATCACTGCAGAAGAGATGATGACTACAAAAATGACTGTTAGTGTCATTAGCCATTTTCATTTCTGTAGAATCTCTGCGCACCTACCAAAGAGTGAGTGGAGAAAGGGAAAGGACAGAAAGCCCATTTTTACTGAGGATTATTATGTGTCAGGCACTGTTTTAAGTCCTGTCACTGAAAGATGAGTAAGAGTTAAATATTAGGCAGAAAAGTAAAGGTAAAGTATTTCAGGTAGACAAACAAGTGCAAAGGCAATGTAGTAGGGAGGCTGCATGACATCTGAGAACAAACAGTTTTGCTAGTGCACAGAGTATGTTCTCAAGATGCAGATAAGAACCACCATGTTAAGAATTTTGGTCTTGATCTTAAGCATAATAACAGAACTTTAGAGCTAACCGATTTAATGCTAATAGGTTAAATCAAGAATGCACAGAGAGTATCTTTGGAGTCCAATTCCCTTCCCCTACTTCCTGTCTCTCCCCACTGATAGGACCAGTGACCACCACTTACAGGTTTAGCCCTATTCTAAGTTCACAGAAAAAAAAAGTTGGTTCTTTGGGTTCCACCTTCACATAGAGCTTCTCATGATGTCTAAAGAAATCTCTTAAGAGAGATAGTATATATTTTAAGGTATTGTAAGTTTTAAGGAGGTGGTATAGCACAATAGAGAGAATTTTGGACTCTGGATGTACGTCATCTGGCTTCAGATCCGGGCTCAACGTTTATAAGCTAAGTGGTCTTAGGTTGTTCTGAGAATTAAATGACCTAACCCATATGACTAGCACATAGAAAATACTATATGAAAGTGAGCTGTTATTGCTGATTTTATTATAATTACTACACTAATATTATTATGAAAGAGAAAACTTTAAATGTCCTAGACTTACTCAGGTTCCTTAACTCTTAATTCTATACTGTTGCCATCTCAAATGGGCAAGTTAAAACGTGTTATGCTGATTTTTTACCATTGTTCCAATAACTGAACTCCTGACTTATTCCTTTGGCCAAGCTGCCACCTTCTGACTTGGGGCAGTTAAGGTGGGGAAACAACATTAAATTTGGAGTCAGAAGACCTGTGTTCAAGTTCAAGCTAAAAATACCATAGCTATAATTTATGGCACAAAACTCTAGAGTCTTAATTACCTACTTCACATAATAGAGCAAGCTCTAAATCGATTTTTAAAAATTAATTAATTAATTTATTATTTATTTTTGGCTGCATTGGGTCTTTGTTGCTGTGTGTGGGCTTTCCCTAGTTGCGGTGAGCGGGGGCTACTCTTCGTTGCGGTGCGTGGGCTTCTCATTGTGGTGGCTTCTCTTGTTGTGGAGCACAGGCTCTAGGTGCGTGGGCTTCTGTAGTTGTGGCATGCGGGATCAGTAGTTGTGGCTTGTGGGCTCTAGAGCGCAGGCTCAGTAGTTGTGGCGCATGGGCTTAGTTGCTCCGTGGCATGTGGAATCTTCCTGGACCAGGGCTCGAACCCGTGTCCCCTGCATTGGCAGGCGGGTTCTTAACCACTGCACCACAAGGGAAGCCCTAAATTGATTTTTAAAGAAAACCCTACCTTTGCCAGTGGTCATGCCCTATTTTAGATGAATAGAAATAGTTTAAAGATTCTATTTTCATTAGGCTCCTTACATGTCATAAAAGTATGTCAATCTTATCTTTAGCTAGCTCAATGTTAAAGCATATGGCTCTTAATTTATCTAAAATATCTGTAATTTATTTCCTGTAATGAACCAGAAGCTTGGATGAGAGAAATATATTTATGAAGATGTATCAAAAGTAACAGTCTGTTCACTCCAATGAATAATCAAAAATTTATCAGAGAGCTACATATCTGGACTACATTGTTTTGGCCTCCATAGAATTGCTTTTAAACTGTACTTTGCTGACATCAGAAACTTCAGTGAAACTCAAGAGTTGAATTCACTGTATAAAAACTGATTAAGTGAACAAATAATATAGTCACTTTTTTTAAGTACAATAAATAAGTTAGGTATTAAAATGTTTAATGGCACTGGTGAAGTCCAGCTCCGACCTTTTGTCCAGAATGGTTTTCCTAACCATTTATTCAATTTTATTTCATAAAGCCTACTGTTATCATGTGCTTTTGTTTAGACCTATCTGCCGCTCTAGACCAGATGGTATGAAAGACTGTCTCAAAGGAAAGAAGTGGCTATTCCATGTCTTACACTTCTGGAGAAACTGAGTCTTGATTAAGTATCTTTAAGACAAATACACATACGCATCAACCTGTAGGCATTTGTTACTTCAGTGTATCTTAAAGTATAATTAATTTTTAAATTCATACTACTGGTCTAATTTGCAAATCTGGTGGAGAAATACATGTGAGCAAGGTTGATATTCAACAATGACACTAAAACTTTTCATTTTTGTAAAGTTTTAAAAACACATCTAACAAATATAAATACACACAAAAATATTTGATAAGAAGGATGATATCTGATACTCACTCTAAGCCCAGGAAATCCCAGAGGACCGATGCTACCTACAAGTCCCTAAGTAAGAGAAATGTGCAAAATTGGTTAAATATGATTCCAAACTACTAAGGGTATTTTCTAAAGATGAAGACAAAAATTTCTAGGAAAAAATGTATCAAAATTTACCTTCTTTTAGCTAACTTCTGCAACTTCCCTACTCTTATGCATCCTCCTAAGAATTGCGAACCTCTGGTGGCAGCTTATATTCTTTAATATAAGAAAGCATGGCTTCATGCTTTTAGATACTAGGACTACCACCTAGCCTAGGATATAGATTTCTCTGTCTCTCCTATGTATCTATTAAAGGAAGTAAAGCCCATTAATAATCAGCATTATAAACATAATTAGCCTATATGTAGTATGAAAAGTGGTCAGCATGTCAGGTGAGAAGAACATTTTCAGATGATTTAAAACACTATCAGCTCTTTTGAAGTACATTATTTAAATTCTCTAAATTTCTCATTTATGAAACTGAAACAGTAATATTTTTCATTTTGTAAAGAATTAAAACTGTAATATATATATTATTACAGTTAATAATAAAACTCTAATATATATATATATGAGCATTTGAAAATTTTCTTAAAGCACTATACAAATATAAGAAATTACCAACCTTGTTCAATTATTTGTATGAGATTTAAAATTATCTATATTAATTTTTCCAGTTGATTCATGATGGGTCTTTGTGACAGTCTTATATTCATCATTACAGTCTTTGTGATAATTCCTAATCTATTCCATGTCAGAGTTACATCATTTACAGGGTACAAAGTATAAAAATACACCCTCCCTTTATTTTTGCATTTCAAATTCTGTTTTGAAACAAAGGTACAGTATAAAATATAGAGAATAATAAACCAATAAACTGAAAATATCCAATTTATTCTTGTATTCTAAAGAAGACTCCAAATGCTCTTCCAGAAGTATTATATTTTAAATATAAGCAGCAGACTTCAAAGATAAAATTTTTAAATATTGTTAGGAGTCCAACCCTAACAAACTTCATGTATATTTAACTGACAAAACATTAAATAAGATGGCTTCACACTAGGTATGCAAGGACATAAATGGTATTAAAGAAAAAATGTAAATAATGCTTAACTTTATTATGCCTGAAATGGGAAGCTCCCCAGAATCATGGGCAAGAATAAGATGGTAAACATTCTACTTAAGACATGATTCAACTTTTTAACAATTTGTTTGGAAATCAGTTCTACTCTTATTTTATTTTCCAAGCCTTATAACAAATAAAACGTTTGCTAGATTCACTGAATAAGCTAATACAGTTAAAATTTAGAAAAAAATAAAAAAGGAAACTATTTTCAAACACTTTATTTTAAGAATAAATGCTAATAATTTATATAGTCTAAATAAACGAACTATTCCTAATTTATGATCCAAGGATTTAGTAGTTGATTCTAATTCACCTTAAAAATCTTATGAAAAGAATGTGTCCATAACATATACTGGGGGA
This sequence comes from Mesoplodon densirostris, assembly GCF_025265405.1. Lineage (NCBI taxonomy): Eukaryota > Metazoa > Chordata > Mammalia > Artiodactyla > Ziphiidae > Mesoplodon > Mesoplodon densirostris. The sequence goes on from NC_082662.1 coordinate 77,623,449, forward strand.
TAGCCATTTTTTGAGGGCAAAAAGTAAAGACATTTCTGCCTAGTGTCAAAAAACAGCATTCCATCATCATCCTTTGATAATATAATTAAACTAATTTTAGAATTTTAACTCCCTAATCTGAACATAGATATATAAACAATCCCCCCAAAAGACTTCTCTATAAAATACTGAAAAGTAAGGTAGATCAATGACAGATGTGAGTCCAAAAGAGCCATCACCAAATGCACAATTTTTACATGAGGCTTGTTAGTACCTTGATGTACATGAAAGGCTTTTTTCCCCATGCTCCTCCCCACAAATATACAAGTCAGTATCGTGATTGCATACTTCTAATATTTTAAATAATCAGTCATGTTTAACATGGTCAAAATAATTAAGTTTAATGATTATCTCTCAAGACAGAATTTATAACACTTTTGTCTTATTTCCCATGCTGTAAAACCACAAAGTGGAATGTGCTCAGTGGTATCAAAACTCTCTGGCCAAGAGTGCTTGTCAGGAATGTGGTAATGAGAATGGCAAGTTCAGTTTCTATGAAGTCTTGAGTGATGTTAGACTGCAAGGGGTGGACCATCACAATTTACTCACAGGACTGCCATCAGGACCTGCAGGGCCTCTGTCTCCCAAGTCACCTGGAAAACCCTGGCCCCCCCAAAAAAGAAAGAAATGCTATTAAAGCCAAAATAGATAAAAAAATTCATTTTTGCTGTGTTTTCTGATAAGGAACTTAGTAATAGGAAATATTTATTTCCTAACCTATAAATTATAGTGCAACAAAAATGTGTATTTGTTTTACATAACACTTAATTGATTTTAAGTACACTATTTCTATAGTTTATAAAATTATTTTACATGCCACTCAATATATACAGAAAGCTAAGCTGGAGAAAATAGAAATATGTTATCCATTACGTAAAGAATCACTGAATGAGAGGAAACAGAACCAAGATTTCCAGCTGACCAATCCATTAGTTTTGTGCACTATTTTATGCTGTTCCTATACACACACCACAGAGAATGAAATGACTATTAATATTTAGCATGTGCTTAGCATACTTACCTTGGCTAAAGGCTTTATAACATCATTATATATACACTACTTCATTTCATCTTCACAGTAGGTCAAATCAATGAGTACTAATATCCTCACTTCATAGTTGAGGAAGTTAAAGCACAGAGAGGTTAAGTCACTCGCACCCACTAGTGTTGGGTGGGACTGAGTTTTGAATGCAGGCAGTCTGATTGCAGAGTCAGTGCTCGTTCTATTATGCTATATTAAATACTTTAACTCATCATTCCAAGATACAATACAACATGTAAAAACATCATTTAAGAAAAGGGAAAATGCACATAAATATTGCAAATACAAAATGCAGTGCGATTGAAATATAAGCTTCCCAAAGGTCTATTGAGAATTCTACAGTAAAACTGTGAAGGACAGTAAATTAACACACTTCCTCATTATAAATTCTATTGTAAAATAACTCAATTACTCAGTTACTCTTGCTTTATATACACAAAGTTTTTTCACGAGAGATTTACCATTGAGTTTATCAACTTCAAAGCTCCCTTTTTAAAAGGCTACTTTACAAAATTCTTTATAATACTTATTATGAACACTTTGACAACACTCAGTTTTAAAAACTTATAAGGCTAACAAAATAAAGTACATTATTAGATTCTTATAATCTTTTACTTAGGCAAGCCAGTATTAAATATTATGTGTTCAACAGATTGCCAAAAATCACTCGTTCACTAGTATAAACACGAATGGGCTAAGTTGAAAAGATGGTTTAACAATGGAAAAAAAGATATGATGTTTCTAAGACATAGTTAACTCATACTAGGAGTGGTTTCTCTTATTTTGTAATCAGAGGAAAATGCAAAAACCATCTGTATAGTCAAACATATTGCAGCCATACCCCCTTCAAAGTCAGTTGAAATTCAGGCAGGCATTTTGCTCTCATTGTCCTTGGAAGTCAAATCCTGTTGACCATAAGCTCACAAATCTGCAATACATCATTCCATTCAGTATGAATTATTATGGGTATTTGAAAGTATTTGTGATACACAAGTAATGGAAAAAGTAGAAGAAAAGTACTGTAATAAATCTGAAACATAAGAGATGATTGATGTTTTAGATGGATCATAAGTAGGTTTTCCAGAAACCCCAGTGAAATAATAAAGAATGGGGGACATACTGCATGATTCCATTAATGTGAAATGTTCAAAATAGGCAAATCTATGGAGATAGAAAGTAGATTAGTGGTTGTCGAGGCCTGGTGATGTGGTGAAGAATCGGAGAGTGACTGCTTACAATAATGGGTTTCTTTCTGAGGTGATGAAAATGTTCTAAAATTAGTGCAATGGCTGTAAAAGTCTATGAATATACTAATAACCACTGAATTGTACACTTTAAAGGGGTGAGTTTTATGGTATGTACATTACATCTTAATAAAGTTTTTCTCAAAAAACAAGGAAACAATTGGTCTGAACAAGGAGTGGGTTGCTGAAAACATCTTTGGGGACTCACTCAGGATTGCCTAGAGAATGTGCTCTTTGGGACCGACTGGCCCCCCACCCTCATCCAGTGGGAGGAGCTGCTCTCCAGTTCAGCATCCCACAGAACTAGTGATTTCTCCCTGCTAGGAAAAGGGAGAGAACTGTGATTAGTTCTCCACTTATCACAAAGCCTGTATTTTCTACAACCAGCATAAAAACAATGAAATAAGTACTTACTGATTTCAACTTCCTATTCTTTTGGTAGTTCAATAATACGTATAATAAATGTTAGCTGTTCAACTTCACTTTGCCCCTGAAACAATTTAGTTGCACTGAGAATACACCTTCTTTAAAATTTTTTATGTATTATTTCTCCTCTCACTTTACTATGCATTAAGCAGTTCATTTTTAACTCTCTGTTCTAGATAGAGATATCTTTTTGTTTTAACCCATCTTACATGTTGACCATTGTGTCATCAATATTTGAAATAATTCCTACATTTTCTTGTTTCATGAAATATAGTACAGTTAATGCCATAAAAAGCATCATTATATTTGGCTACATATTGGACATATATTTTCTTTTGAAGAAAATCATGCCAATGTTTTATATTGTTAAATATGTCACTGCTTGTACAATGTTATTCAGTTGTTATTTCAATTTTGGCAACTATATGCATTTTTTTTTTACTGCAGGTAAAGCTCTGAATTCTTTTAATAAAATAAACCTAAGTATTTGCAATCATTTATCTTCATTGTAAAAAATATGATCTTAAAGGTTGGTTGTGAAATATGGAAGAGTAGTGACAAAACACTCTGCCTTTGAACTTGGAATACAAAAGACACAGTTTCTACAATTTCTTTCTCCACCTGAAAGAATTTGTTTCAAAATGAAATATTAAATTTTCTCTCATATTTACTTAGTGGAAAATTATAACCCATAATTTAATCAAACTGTGTTCTCTTAGAAATATCCTCCTACTACCAAAGGATATAATGGCCATTTTCCAGGATAATCATCCATAGGAAAGCTTGAGTTTTTGCCCTTTTTGCCCAACTTGCCAATTTCTTGAATGTAATAATCATCTTCTCTGTCATACTGAGTGAAGTAAGTCAGACAGAGAAAGACAAATATCATATGATATCACTTATATGTGAAATCTAAGAAAATGGTACAAATGAACTTATTTACAAAACAGAAATCAAGTTACAGATATAGAAAATAAACTATGGTTACCAGTGGAAAGAGGGGAGGGATAAACTGGGAAACTGGGACTGACATATACACACTACTATATATAAAACAGATCATTAATAAAGACCTACTGTATAGCACAGGGAACTCTACTCAATACTATGTAATGGCCTATATGGGCCATTACATCTAAAAAAGAGTGGATATATGTGTACGTATAACTGATTCACTTTACTATAAACCTGAAACTAACACAACACTGTATGTTATGTCAACTATATTTCAATAACAAACAAATAAACAAGTAAATAAATGGCATGCCAGAGTTGCATTGTTACTTCTGTGAACATAATTCTCTTTTCTACATTTTCATTGTTTTGATCAGTTGTAAAATTTTATTTTGTAAAGAATATGACATTTCAGGGATTTCACTTGATCTCTTCAAGTTATGAATAATTTTCTTGCTCATTTCCACTGTTTGATCAATGTAGTGGACAGATTTTGAGGTGACTCCTAATGATTCCTACCTCCTGTTGCCCACATCTTTGTATGATACCCTCCCTTTGTGTGTGGTGGGACTATGACTTGGTTCTTCTAACAAATAGAGTAGAGCAAAGGTAATGGGATGCCAATGATGTGATTATGTTATACTATATAAGAGTCCATCTTAGCAGCCTGGAGCTAGAGTCTTCCTGAGTTTGATGAAATAAGCAATGGAGAGGCCCACACAGCAGGGAACTGTGAATGACCTCTAGAACTGTGGACAGTCCATAGGACCTGAAGTTGGGCAATAGCCAAAAGCCAGCAAAGAGCCAGGGCCTCTTAGTTCTACAACCTCAAGGAAATGAATTCTTCTCACAACCTGAATGAGCTTGGAAGTGAACTCTTTCCCAGTCAAGCGTCCAGATGATAATGCAGCAGCTGACACTTTGACTGCAGAAGACCTAGTTAAGTAGTATCTGGACTGCTGACTGATGAAAACTATGAGATTTATTAATGGGTGTATCTTAAGCTTTTAAGTTTGTGGTATTTGTTATGTAGCAACAGATAGAAAACTAATAAAATTGGTAATTAAATCTACTTTAAATAAAGTCCTATTTGCACAATTTACTATGTAGTAATGCTCAATGTAAGAGTTCTCCCACTGTTTCTAGATTTTAAAAATTTAAGTAAATAATCTTTTTGAAGATTTTCTACTGCTTTTAATTCTCTATTGAAACTTATAATCAATGAATAATCAATATTAGTTAAATAAATTAAAAATTTTATATTTACTTTAACATTTTTACTGTAATATAATTAAATATCTTTTTAAAACTGCATAATTCTACCATTTCCTATCCATCTAGCTGCCTACATAAACAATTTTTATCATGCTTCATGAATTTTGTTTCTATACCTATGATATACAAAATTTAAGAGTAATATGAATTGTTTAATAATACAAAATGTTTCTCAGTCTCTGGGAATTTCTCAGTCTCAGCTATTGCAAATACTGCACTAGTTCTACTACCTCTGAAGCCAAACACAGAGAACACAAAGAGAAGCAAGAAAATAGAAGGTTTGCATTACTTGAAGCAGTACTTCATTATACAAGAGCCTATTGCATTCATACTAAAAGGAGAATTAGATAAGTAAATTCATCTTTCCTAAACCGAAGTGCTTCTACTGCCTGCTCAGTCCTCATCGCAATCTCAAGCAGTTTCTGTCTCTAATGTTGGCAGTGGTACCAGCTACAAAACGTCATGGTATTCAGATGTGAGGTTATAAGCAAGAGACGTGGAGAAGAATTTCTCTGAGCCTTGAACATTATTAAAATACTTCCGTAGCCAGCCTCAAATATGGACCCTCATGATTCTCACTACCTGGTATTAATGCCCTTGTGTAGTGTCCCCCCATTTTGACTCCTGGCTGGCCTATGTGACTAACAGAATATAGAAGTAACCAAATGTGAATTCTTAGGCTAGGTCATAAAAGGCACTATACCTTTCACTTTGCTCCCATGGACCACTTGCTCTGGTGGAAGCCAGCAGCCATGCTGTGAAGACACTCAAGTTGCCATGTGGAGAGTTCCCCATGGGGAGGAAATGAGACTTCCCACCAGCCAGTAAGTGAGCCACCTTAATAGCAGATCAGCCCCAGTCAAGCCTTCAGATGACTGCAGTCCTGCCCAAATCTTGACTGTAACCTCATATTAAACCCTAAGCTAGACCCACCCAAATAAGCCGCTCCCAAACTCCTGACCCACAGAAACTATATGAAATATATATTTATTATTATTGTTTTAAACTGCTAACATGGAGCAATCTGTTACATAGCAATAGGTAACTAATACGTAATAACAAGAATGGATGTCTAGGATTACAGGTCATACAATGCCAATGCTAAGTGCTAAATCCTGAGTGACGAGAAAATCAAGTGTTTTTAAAATACATTTTATTTTATTTGTTTGTGATGTACAGGGTCCTCTAAAGTGCAGAGCCCAGATCAAGTTTCTCTCTTGCCTGGGTCTGATGGTACTGTTATCAAACATTAAGAACAAAAGAAGCATTCTAGACTTGGTATGCCTGAATATATATGTGTTGTTAATATTGTTGACTACACACAGATACTATACTTGTTGGTATAGCTAAATATCAGGAAACAGTGGAAAACTTATTGCTTAGGGAGTCTAGTAAAAGAATTATTTTACTACTTCTACAAAGACATTAGAAAAACACTGAATATAAAATAACTAGAGAAACATGAGGACTAAAATAACCATAAAATACTGGTGACTATATTTATGGAATTAAAAAATAAAAGCATTGCAAAATTTCCCTGTTAAAGACTACAACTAACTATGAACACATTTTGCTCTTTCTAAAGAACAAATGTTTAGAAACAATATATTCAATCTAAAGTAGAGATAAATTAAAATTATCATAAAAGACATATATACTAAACAGGCATTAGTGATAAAGTAAACAGGCATTACCAATAAAAACAGAAATTCAACTTTTTCCAAGACAAAGCAATGAAAACAGAAGACTGCACTAAATTGTCTAGGACTAGACACACTAACATAAAACCCAGAGGTTAATTTTACACATTCTACACATGAATACATACTACTAGAAAATCCTGATATTTTAAAATCCTTCAAAGGGAAACACAATTATAGTAGGTAAAGGCTAGAGTGTAAAGTGCTCTGTGATAACCCAGCCTTTGCCTCTTTCTTTTCCTTATATGTAAGACAATTTGATCCACATTTCAAGGTCTACCATGTCCTAACGGTTGAGACTAATTTTAAACTTAGGTAGGAATTTAATGGGTTTTAGACAAATTCTTGGAGATTTAGCATCAAGTCAGTCTTACTGTTAACCTAGCTATGATCTGGGCCTCAGTTCTTAGGCTCAAGTTCCTGCCTTGCTCTTAAAGACTGGTTACCAGCTTGTACTCTAGTTCTGGAAATTGGACTCTGCCTTTTTCTTGTGTTCAAGAACCAGTTTTGCCACACATTATACGTCAATCATAAGGGCCACGCCTCATTCTTGCCGTTTTCCCACACTGAGAATACAAGCCAAGACAAACCTCACTTCCATATTTGCACTCACATTTCCACATTCCTGATTTTGATAACCTACGAGACTCTCTTGAGTTTTCCCTTACATTATCCACCCTGAAAATAAATTCCTGCCTGAATTCCCATTTGTTGGTGTCATACCTCTATGAAATCATGCTCTTCCTGGACTCCCCCAAAGTTACCAACTATAGTTCATTGGGCATCCCTCTTCTCAGTAACTGACCCGACCTTGAAGATGGGTTTAATTCAAAGTCCTGGTCTCTTCATATATCTTGTCAAGCTATAGTTAGCCAAACATAGTTACTACAGATCACCCCAGTAAAGTAGAATCCAGAAAATACATTTTTCCTGAAAGAGGCAGAATCACTAAAAAATTAATGACAATATTTTGTAATGCTCTAGCAACAGTAGTTCTTTCTTCATGAATTAACTTTAAACTTTTCCTGGGACAAAGAAAACACTATCTCCAAATTCTCCATAAAATGTACGTATTTGAAACATGGCTGAGCAATACGTATTTAAGATTGTTTGGGGCTAAAGATAGAACAAATAACAGATGTCTAACAGCAGGATTTTATATTCTGAAATTGTAACACTGGAGTTAGAAGCCAAAATACAGTTTACTTTAAATAGACTCTTGTAACAGAAAGCTGTAAGAGAAAAGGAGACACTCCTTTCTATAGTTGGAAAAGTAAACATCTCTGAAGTCCCGGTGCCTTAAGGGTGTTATTTTGTCCACTATTCTAAGGCTGCGATACTTTGATATTCATAGGAAGAAAACTGAGTGCTCTTTTGCTCTTTGTCAAACTTCAAATATAATATGATTTGATTATTTATAATCTATTATCAGATCTGAAAAAGTCCTTAGAAAACCTGTGTATTTTGACAACAGTTTTCTAGGTACTGTTGAGAGTCAATCCAAATCTCCAATATTACGTTACCTTCAATCCTGGAAAAATCAGTACTGGCATAGATATTTTAGGTCGTGGAGCTACATAAATTTGCTTCAACTTCCTACAAGAGACTACTGATTAAATCAATCTGGGAGCCCTGTAAAATGCTTTTTTAATAGCAGCTATAGAATTTCCTGATTGTACACTACAGAATGAAGTTTGGAAACTTTGCACTAAAAAGAGAGCTACTTGGAATTAGTAATATATATAAAACATGAAGTTAACAAATAGATATATATCCTCTTTCCCTGTGTCTCCCATTTTTTTAAACAGCATTCTTCTTTTCTATTATAAATCAGCAGATGGTTTTATGCTTTTAAATAATTTGGTTCATATCATATGCTCCAAGAAGCTTCTCAAAGACAGTAAAACATGTAAAATAGAACAGGAGTTCTTTGGTGTTTTAAAAAGAGTCCTGACCAATAAAGATTGTCTACCACCTTGTTTTTAAGATCTCTAATATTAACTGACAACAAGGATTTTGATCCAATTGTGACATTATAGGGAGCATAGGAGGGAAGAAGAGGAAGAGGTAAGAACTATAGTATCTCAATATCAAAAAGCATGAGTACAAACACTGACTAATATGTAACTGATTACATAAGGCATTTAAAAATAATTGTGGTTAGTAAGTACCTAATACTAAGATCCTAAAATCAAAAATAGTTTACAAGGAAGAAAACCACTTCTCAAATGTCAACAACCCAAGACTAAGGAACAAATGAATTTGTTAATAAAACTACTTTTACATAGTCTGATCCTAAAATATACCAAATTCCTAACAAAACCAGTTTTTTACTTTTCCTGATTGAAAAAGCAAAAACACATTATGTGACAAATATTAAGTCTATCTGAAAACTCTGAATAAATACAATGTTTTATTTGAGGGAAGAAAGAGTTTTCTGGGAAGATTTAAAATGAAATAACTTAACACAAACATTAATGTAAAAAATACCAGTACAAGGCTAAATAATAAATAACTCAAACAACCAAAATAATATGTTATTTTAAAATATATCCATTTTCAATAGCATTCACATAATATTTATACTGTCTAGGAGAGGACATCTCTTACCTGTAAGTCTATAATTTCATTAAAACAATACAGACATCACAAAGGAAGCTGGCTCACAACAACTTAATTCCATGCTTAGTGTTTACTCAGGGAAATAAGTGATTCTTTGGCAACCAGTATGAGCATATGATTTATAGCAATGTCTTCCCAAACTTAAGCTTAGCAATATTACTAACAATTTTGGACAGGACTTTGACTACTCCCCTATATATTTCTATGCTGCACAGGTATATGATGTCATGTCAATACATATACACTTTCATATTTTTGTAAACTATTCACACCAAACATAGAGCTTTAGTACTCAGGTTAGAAACCAATACAGTAATCCAAAAAAGCTTATATTTATAGTGACCTAAACTTGGATTTTGAAGTTTTCTATGCCTATTACCTTCATTATTTTGACTATCAGAGTGTTTCATATTTTATAATACAGAAAGTGAAGTAATTTATTTTACCACTTTCTGGCTTTAATTTCAGAGACTCTAAAAATATAAATGTAATATGTTACATAAAATTTAAGGAGTTATCTAAAAGGAGTTACTATTATTCTACAAATTACATGTTACAATAATTATTTAAAACTGAATCATGTCCAACAGGCACAGGAAAAGATGCTCAATATGGCTAATTATTAGAGATATGCAAATCAAAACTACAATGAGGTATCACCTCACACCAGTCAGAATGGCCATCATCAAAAAGTCTACAAACAATAAACACTGGAGAGGGTATGGAGAAAAGAGAACCTTCCTACACTGTTGATGGGAGTGTAAATTGGTGCCACCACTATGGATAACAGTATGGAGGTTCCTTAGAGAGTAAAAATACAGTTATCATATGATCCAGCAATCCCATTCCTGGGCATGTATCCAGAAAAGATGAAAACTGTAGTTCAAAAAGGTCATGTACCCCAATGTTCATATCAGCACTATTTACAATAGCCAAAATATGGAAGTAACCTGTGTCCACTGACAGAGGAATGGATAGAGAAGATGTGGTGTGTATATATATATACACACATATATTCCATTTTATATGGAATATATTAATATACATATTAATTATATATAATGGAATATTACTTAGCCATAAAAATGAATGAAATAATGTCATTTGCAGCAATATGGATAGATATAGAGATTATCATATGAAGTGAAGTAATCAAAGACAAATATATGATATCACTTATATGTGGAATCTAAAAAAGTGATACAAATGAACTTATTTCCAAAACAGAAACAGACTCACAGACATAGAAAACAAACTTATGGTTACCAAAGGGGAAAGGGGGAGAAGGGAGGGATAAATTAGGAGTTCGGGATTAACAGATAAACACTACTATATATAAAATAGATAAACAACAAGGACTTACTGTATAGGATAGGGAACTATAGTGAATATCTTATAATAACCTATAATGGAAAAGAATCTGAAAAAGCATACATGTATAACTGAATCACTTTGCTGTACACCTGAAACTAACACAACATTGTAAATCAACTATACTTCAATTTTTAAAAAACTGAACATATGCTATGCTCAAAGGCTGAATAATTGTATCTACCTAAAATTTGAGGAAACAAGCTCATTTACAATGTAAGACTAATCAAATTAATTAAAGGGGAGTGGTGATTATAATAAAGTACATCTTATTCTAAGGACAGTAAATGAAATAACGTGGATGGGATCCACATAGCTGTACCTTAATGAAGCACCAACCTACACTTCTAAATAGCTATGAAACCAGCAGAAGATTGGACGTAACAGTCTTTGACATATGCTTAACCAAAAATTTCTTAAATATGGGTCCTTTTTAGATTTCAGCATTTCCATGTTTCTGTATTTTCTTTCACATGTATGGTTTCTGTCAGCTCTTTACGTTGGCCTGGATCATTTAATTCTGCTTCTGTATATGAATATCTACTTCATATATAACAACAAATAGTATACATAATTTAATAAATGACCAAGAGAAAATGGCCATATTTGTATTCACACACCTAATATCTTTCCAAATCAAAGAGAGTAGAAATGTTATCAAAAGATATTTTCCTTTTACTATTATTAAAACAGTAATAAGTGACCATTCTTCTCATGGAATTTGAATCATCTAAATTGAAATATAAGTGTCTCATTCCACATAATATCCCATACTAATATGTTTGCCTTTACTTAATGTCAAAGATATCTAAAGATGATTTTACTTATAATAAACAGAACATGGTGGAGCATTTATGCATAGGATAATATTCTGGAACAGTCTCTGAGGTCATAATTTGACTTGGCATAATTTGACTTGTGGTTGTAACTGTATCTTATTCTAAGTACAGTGATTTCCTCATAAACATGGTCAAATCATTTTGTGGTAAAAAGAAGAGAAAGTACATATAGTATACATGACACAGTACAGCACTAGACAGATTTTTTATAATAAACACTATTTAGGAAATATGGAATGCATGTGTTTTTCAAATATAATTTTTCTAAGATCTAAATCTATTACAAAGGCATATATCTTTAAAGAAATAAAACTTTACAATTTTTTTAACATAAAGAACATTGCACTCAAAAAAAAAGAACCCAGGGCTTCCCTGGTGGCGCAGTGGTTGAGAGTCCGCCTGCCGATGCAGGGGACAAGGGTTCGTGCCCCAGTCCGGGAAGATCCCACATGCCACGGAGCGGCTAGGCCCGTGAGCCATGGCTGCTGAGCCTGTGCGTCCGGAGTCAGTGCTCCGCAACAAGAGAGGCCACAACAGTGAGAGGCCCGCGTACCGCAAAAAAAAAAAAAAAAAAAAAAAGAACCAAGTGATCATTCCATTCACTATCTTTCCACAGTTTTCTTGAACTCCTCTTTTGAACTCAATAGTATCTGTTGGATAATATTATAATTCCCTATGGAGTAAGAAACCAGAAATTATCTATAAACTTCCATGGACGATTTTACAGTTCATTATGGAGTAGGATAGTAGATAATACCTATACATTGTCAAGATAAAGTTAAGGGACTTCTGTGGTGGCACAGTGGATAAGAGTCCACCTGCCAATGCAGGGGACATGGGTTCGAGCCCTGCTCCAGGAAGATCCCACATGCCGTGGAGCAACTAAGCCCATGCGCCACAACTACTGAGCCTGCGCTCTAGAGCCTGCAAGCCACAACTACTGAGCCTGTGTGCCAAAACTACTGAAGCCCGTGTGCTCTAGGTCCTGTGTGCTGCAAGTACTGAGCCCACATGCTGCAACTACTGAAGTCCACGAACCTAGAGCCCATGCTCCGCAACAAGAGAGAAGCCACCGCAATGAGGGACCACCTGCACCACAACCAAGAGTAGCCCCCGCTCACTGCAACTAGAGAAAGTCCACATGAAGCAATGAAAACCCAACGCAGCACCCCCCAAGGAAAGATAAAGTTAATATCTATATAAGACCAGCTATATTAATAAATAAAGATGGTAGCTACTTAAGTGATATATCACAGAGTCTCTGTGAAAATGTTTCCTCAGCAATGCCTAAAATTCCACCATTAAAGATTACTTATTCTGTCTTAAACTATACTTAAAATATAATTACTAATGGATAAGGTAACACTTTAAGCACTGGAAGTAATATAGTAGCATAAATAAGTTAATTAGTTCTTTTACTAACAGCATACTTTGGTAGGAGATGGATAAAAAAAATCAAGACATAGAATGGAGAAGACAAGAATAAAGAAGATGAACTTCACCTACTATCAATTTTGAGACAGCCCAATCTGCATATTTAGATTAGATATTTGACACATAATAGAGATACTTCTGTTGGGATATGTGTAAGAGGGATAAAGTGTAAAGAAATAATATACTAACATTCAGAAGTATAATAGAGTGTAATCAAATGAGATGGCATACAAAATACTTAACAAAGTGCTTGAGACTAAAAATTGGTGATGATGGTAATGATGATGGTACAGTTTCTGCTGTTATAATTCTTACAAGATTAACTTTAATGTTGAATGTAATTGCAAGAAAACAAAATGTTTGGCTTACTTTTCATTTCTTGACAGTTTTGTAAGTTTATCTTAATATGTTAAAATCTTTAAAGTGAAACCACTCCTATTCAACACACTTTTGGAAGTCTTAGCCAAGGCAATCAGAGAAGAAAAAGAAATAAAAGAAATACAGATTGGAAAAGAAGAAGTAAAACTGTCACTGTTTGCAGATGACATGATACTATACATAGAAAATCCTAAAGATGTCACCAGAAAATTACTAGAACTAATCAATGAATTTGGTAAGGTTGCAGGATACAAAATTAAAGCACAGAAATCTCTTGCATTCCTATGCACACTAACAATGAAAGATCAGAAAGAGAAATTAAGGAAACAATCCCATTTACCATCGCAACAAAAAGATTAAAATACCTCAAAATAAACCTACCTAAGGAGGCAAAAGACCTGTACTCAGAAAATTACACAACATTGATGAAAGAAATCAAAGATAACACAAACAGATGAAAAAATATACCATGTCCTTGGATTGGAAGAATCAATATTGTGAAAATGACTGTACTACCCAAAGCAATCTAGAGATTCAATGCAATCCCTATCAAATTACCAATGGCATTCCTCACAGAATTAGAACAAAAAATTTTACAATTTGTATGGAAACACAAAAGACCCTGATAGCCAAAGCAATCTTGAGAAAGAAAAATGGAGCTGGAGGAATCAGGCTCCCAGACTTCAGACTATACTACAAAGCTACAGTAATTGAGACAGTATGGTACTGGCACAAAAACAGAAATATAGATCAATGGAACAAGATAGAAAGCCCAGAGATAAACCCATGCACATATGGTCACCTAATTTATGACAAAGGAGGTAAGAACATACAATGGACAAAAGACAGTCTCTTCTATAAGTTGTGCTGAGAAAACTGGGCAGCTACATGTAAAAGAATGAAATTAGAACACTACCTAAGACCATACACAAAAATAAACTCCAAATGGATTAAAGAACTAAATATAAGACCAAACACTACAAAACACTTAGAGGAAAATGTTGGAAAAACATTCTTTGATGTGAACCACAGCAAGATCTTTTTTGACCCACCTCCTACAGTAATGAAAATAAAACCAAAAATAAACAAATGACCTAATGAAACTTAAAAGCTTTTGCACAGCAAAGGAAACCATAAACAAGATGAAAAGACAACCCTCAGAATGGGAGAAAATATTTGCAACCAAAGTAACAAAGGTTTAATCTCCAAAATATACACACAGCTCATGGAGGTCAATATCAAAAAAACAAACAACTCAATCAAAAAATGGGCAGAAAACCTAAATAGATATTTAACCAAAGAAGACATACAGATGGCCAAGAGGCACATGAAAAGATGTTCAACATCACTGATTATTAGAGAAATAAAAATCAAAACTACAATGAGGTATCACCTCACACCAGTCAGAATGGCCATCATCAAAAAATCTACAAACAGAGCTTCCCTGATGGCGCAGTGGTTGAGTCCGCCTGCCGATGCAGGGGACACAGGTTCGTGCCCCAGTTCGGGAAGATCCCACATGCTGCAGGGCGGCTGGGCCCATGAGCCATGGCCACTGAGCCTGTGCATCCGGAGCCTGTGCTCCACCACAGGAGAGGCCACAACACTGAGAGGCATGCGTACTGCAAAAAAAAAAAAAAAAAAAAAAAAAAAAAAATCTACAAACAGTAAATGCTGGAGAGGGTGTGGAGAAAAGGGAACCCTCTTGCACTGTTGGTGGGAATGTAAATTGATACAGCCTCTATGGAGAACAGTATGGAGGTTCCTTAAAAAACTAAAACTAGAGCTACCACATGACCCAGCAATCCCACTACTGGGCCTATACCCTGAAAAAGACCATAATTCAAAAGGACACATGAACCCCAATGTTCACTGCATCACTAATTACAATAGCCAGGACATGGAAACAACCTAAATGTTCAACGACAGATGAATGGATAAAGAAGATGTGGTACATGCATACAATGGAATATTACTCAGCCATAAAAAGGAACAAAATTAGGTCATCTGTAGAGATGTGGATGGACCTAGAATCTGTCATACAGAGTGAATTAAGCCAGAAAGAGAAAAACAAATACTGTATATTAACACATATATGTGGAATCTAGAAAAATGGTATAGATGAACCTATTTGCAGGGCAGTAATAGAGGTGTAGACATAGAGAATGAACATGTGGACACAGGGGGGAATGGAGAGGGTGGGACAAATTGGGAAATTAGGATTGACATATATACACTACCATGGGTAAAATAGCTAGTGGGAACATGTTATAAAACACAAGAATCTCTGCTCGGTGCTCTGTGATGACCTGGATGGGTGGGATTGGGGGTGGGGGGTGGGAGGGAGGTCCAGGAGGGAGGGGATACAGGTATACATATAGCTGATTCACTTCATTGTAAAGCAGAAACTAACACAACATTGTAAAGCAATTATACTCCAATAAAAAATAAAATAAGTTTATCACATTTTGGCCATATGTCATGAAAAAATAAATCATGTTCTTCTAAGTAGTGTGAGGTAGAAGACAGATAGCAGAAATATCTACGTAGTAAGGAAAAGGATCTTGGATTTACATTCAAAGGAGCTGGGCTCAATTCTTTATTTTACCACTTTTAACTATGGGATTCTGAGCAAGTATTTTAACGTCACTGAGCCTCGTCCTCCTCACCCATATAATAGTGCCATTGTCCTATTCTATCTTCAAGAAATATCGCAAAGCTCAAAGAATAAAATGCTTTAAAAGGATATGAATATTCTGGTGATATTTGTAATCCTTTAGTGTTATAATCAGGATTTTAATGATACACACTAAAATTTTAGAAAAGCCTTTATTAAAGACAATTTTCTTCCTCACAGAGTAGAGAGCAGAGTATAGCACAGAATGTCTTACCCTAATAAATATCTTTGAATTGTAATAAAAAAGCAGCACAAGTGAAAAGCAGGTGGCTAATTAGCTATACTAACACAGCCAGGATAACCCGAGGATGCTTTTTCTGAACTACAGTTTTCTCATTTGTTAAATAATGGGGTATTAGATAATGTCAAAATTTCCTCCCATATCTGAAATTATTATATTATCTTGCAGAATTCACTTTACTTGATTTTTTTTAACACGAAAATATAAGAAACTAGTTTCTGAGCTAACATCTGAAGCAGGCATTTTAAAAACCTCTAAAACATGAGGGTGAATAGTGTTATCATTAGTGTTTTAAATTGTTCATGTATTTCCTGTGACATTTTAATTTTAGCACCTTGTCATGGGGATAAAGGTCTCTCCCACTGGTATATTAAATGGATTAGAAGTGTTACATTTCGAGTTATTTTTTAATCTAAATACTCCTTCACATTCTCAGGTATTACTGGATAGGCTGTTAAAGTGGCAAATTTTAAACTCTGTTGAATGAGATGGATTGTGGATAACAAGAACAACAAGTACATTTGTAATCTAACAGGTGAGAAATATGCATATAATTAGATTATACTCCTCTAAACCGTACCTCATAAAACAAGAATCAAATTACCTGTCTTCCCTTAAGACCCCTCTTTCCACGGATCCCAGGAGCACCCTAGAATGTGAAAAAGTCAAAAGTAAATATTTGTTCCCTTCTTTGATTGGGTTGCTTGGTTTTTTGATATTGAGTTGTATAAGCTATTTATATATTTTGGATATTAACTCCCTGTCAGTCATATTATTTGCAAATATTTTCTCCCATTCAGTAGGTTGTTTTTTTGTTTTGTTGATGGTTTCCTTTGTTGTGCAAAAGTTTTTAAGTTTAATTGCTCCCATTTATTTATTTTGGCTTTTATTTCTTTTGCCTTAGGAGACAGATATAAAAAAAAACATTTTATTTTTGGATCTGTGATTTATGCCAAAGAGTGTTCTGCTTATGTTCTCTTCTAAGAGTTTTATAGTTTCAGATCTTACTTTTAGGTCTTTAACCCATTTTGAGTTTATTTTTGTATATGGTGTGAGGAAATGTTCTAATGTCTTTCACATGTAGCTGTCCAGTTTTCCCAGCATCCAAAGACATACAGTTGGCTACCAGGCACATGAAAAGATGCTTTACACTGCTAATTATTAGAGAAATGCAAATCAAAACCACATGAGATATCACTTCACACCTGTCAGAATGGCTATCATTAAAAAGAACACAAATAACAAACGTTGGTGAGGATGTGGAGAAAATGGAACCCTCCTACATTGTTGGTGGGAATGTAAATTAGTACAGCCACTATGGAAAACAGTATTGGTGTTCCTCAAAAAACTCAAAATAGAACTACCATATGATTCAGCAACTTCACACCTGGGTAAATATCTGGGAAAAATGAAAACACTAATTCGAAAAGACTCAGGCACCCTGATGTTCATAGCAGCACTATTTACAATAGTCAAGATATGGAAAGCCACCCTAGTGTCCATCAACAGACGAATGGATAAATATATCCATACGTGTGTATATATATATATACACACACATGTATATATGTGCTTGTGTATACACACACACACGCAAATACACATACACACAATGGAGTATTACATTCCCATAAAAATGAAATTCTGACATTTGCAACAATGTGGATGGATCTAGAGAATATTATGCTTAGTGAAGTAAGTTAGAGAAAGACAAATACTGTGTGATAATTCCACTTATACGTGGAATCTAAAAAATGAAACACACAAATGTTTATAGCAAAACAGAAACAGATTCACAGATACAGAAAACAAACTAGTGGTTATCAGTGGGGAGAGGGAAGGATTGAGGGGCAAGATAGGGGTATGGGATTAAGAGATACAAATTACTATGTTTAAAATAGATAAGCAACAGGGATATATATTCAACAGCACAGGGAATTATAGCCATTATTTTTTAATAACCTTTAATGGAGTATAATTTATTAAAATAATGAATCAAGATGCTGTATACATAAAATTAATCTAATATTGTAAATCAACTATACTTCAAAAATTAAGTATTTGGTGAATCAATTAATGAGTTATTTTTTCTCAACCATCAATTTATGAAGTATGCCAAAGAGAAAAATAAGTTATCCTTTAAACTGGTGTGATATTCAGAAAAGCTTCAATGTATTAACTCAAGTGGCCCCTTTTCTTCTTCATAACAAAAATCCTGATTTTATTCAGAAGTCCATCCCATCTGTATTTCCAAATGGGATCCTGCCATTCCTCTGGTGATAGTTATTTGTCCAGAGGTGGCATGCAACCAAAGTTGGTACAACCAGACAAACAGGAAGTCTTATTTTCTGTACCCAACAGACAATTACCTCCTCTCTGTCTCCCTGTCCCTCTGGCTGGACATAAACAAAGGCATATTTAGCCCTTGCACTGGGAATCTTGCAATCATATGAGAAGCCAGCCTTAGGATAAAGCCAGCATTAGTCAAGGCAAAGCAGAGAGAAAGGTAATAATATCACTGTGCTCTGGATCATATTGTGCCTAGATCCCACCTAACCTATGGGTTTCTGGTCATAAGAAGCAGCCGTAGGGCATAGTACTTAAGTACTCAGTCTTTGGAGCCAGAATATCTATGTTCAAATCCTGGCTCTGCTCTTATTACCTATATATAGTCTTAGGTAAGTGTGTCTCTCTGTATGCCTCATTTTCTTCATCTATAGTGAGAAAAATAATACTACCTATCTCACTGGGTGTTGTGAGATTAAAGGAGCTAATTCGTATGTAGTATTTGCATAGCACCTTGCATATAGACGTAACCATTCAATAAATCATTTGTTGTTATCATTATCATCATTTATTTTAAATTTCCTCATTTTGAAGCCAGTTTGAAATGGGATCTTCTGTCACTTGCAGTCCAAAGCGTACTAACTGATAAAATCCCTTGAGACTTATAATCACTTTTATAAGCCTTAGGGACTAAGAAATATGTCAGAACCATGTAGCTTGGGATTTTTATCTATACAGACAAGTTAGCAGATATCAATGGTTGAAGTAATCCATTTACTTTAATTCAACAGTGTTTAATAAATATTCATCTAATATTCTCTATTGAAAAAAGAGTTCAAAGATGAGCAATATGACTCATTTCATGAGGATTTCATGCATCTTTACATAATATAGCCAAGCATTTAAGAAAAATAATTATTTTCTAAAACTTTAGTAGCTTCAGTAAATCTCAGCAGAAAACCTAAGGATAGTGCAGATAGAATTATATAAGAACTTTTTCATGTCTACATGCATGTGTATATTATTGACTTCCAGAAAGAACTTTTTCTTCCCATTTGTTCTCAGGAGTGATTAGAACATTATTTTCTTTGGCTTTTCTCTACTTAAATATTTCCTAACATAATAACACCACCCAGTTAGCTATACCATTCATGGTTTTAGTGAGAATTTTGAAGTAGCCTAATAATATTAGGACATGGTACCTATAATAGGCAGAATATCACAAAAGGGTCTTATATTTATGATTTGAGACAATCTTGTTATATTCATATAAACTAGTCGAAATTACTGAGTATGATTATAAGCATTGTGCCTATTGATAGTCAGTGTCACAGGGATCCTTGAATTCAAGATGATGACATTTTGCAAGGACATATAACTTTCGTTTATTTATTACATCAATTACTAGAAATAACTTCATTCCAACAGGTGAGGGAAGGATTGTATCATAAGCAGCACAGTAATTAACAATGTAAACTATATATACTCCTTTGGGTCTATAAGACGCAGTTCAATTCTTTGCATGATAGATTGGAAACATCATCTGTAAGTCTGCTGTATTACATAGTAGTTAAGTGGCTTAGTTGTAGGATCACACTGAAGATATTGTTTGCAAGTGAAAGAAATGACCTGTGCGCTCATCACAGGAATATCTTCACCTCTTCTCACCAAAGACAACTAAACATTTTGATTGTCATTACAGAACATGTAAACTCTGAATGTTTCTTCTCTGTGGAGGCATTCACAAGTAACAACAAGAAAATGTGATTTAATTCACTCACTCAAAAAACTATACATTTGAAATATTCATCTAGCAAAGAATGATCTGATTTATTTTCATTTGCAAAAATCAGTTTCCAGATATGAAAAAAATTTTGCCTGAACAGCACTTGTATAATAATAGAGTTAAATGCTAAATTCGGAATACGATTGTTTTCAAACCTGAGAATATGCTAATATTGTTTGATTCTACTTTTTTTAAAATTAATATTGAGAGTGTAGATGAAGAAATGCAGCTAGAAATCACTGAACTGCATATGGCACTGAAAACTAAATATGACGAAGTTGGAATGCCAGAATTCTGTATGTATCTTTGTTAATTTTTATAAGTATAAAAAACCATTTGGCAAAGATTCTACTTTATTCACAAGTACCTACATTTATGAACAGCTATCTTCCACTATTAAACAAAAAAATATACCTTTTGAAGTTGATTTATTACACATTGCATTGTAAAATACAAACCCTGCCAAAAGTTTATACTCAAATTAAAGATCAATTACAAAATAAAATTTTCATAATTAGATAATATCAATTTGTGTTTTTTAAAAGTTAAATTTAAAGTTGCCTACCATAAATATTTATATCACCTCACTTACCTAAAACACAATTCAGTAAAATTTAAGAGAGCTTAATTATATTTCTGGTAGGTGACTTTTCTTAAAGCTGGCTTGTTTCACTGCCTGACATCTGGGTTTATGAGCCCTGTTATACTTTATCCTAAGTATATCACGTTAGAAATAATATTTGAAGGAAATAGACTTACTCTTTCTCCTTCAGGTCCCAGTTGTCCTACTTCTCCAGGAGAGCCAATGAAACCCTTAAAGTAAGCAAATAATCTTTGTATTATCTCACTTAAATATTCACCCTGTAAATAATTCTAAATAGAGATACTTAAAATTTATTCCTAGTAGTATGAAATTATAAGGCAAACAGTTTGAATAATCTTGTGTCTTTTCTTCTAGAAATTACAGTTCAATCTTTTCATTAAAAAAAAAAGTAGGAAATGTAACTTAAGGCATGGTGGCTAATAAAAATCAACAAGCCCAAATTCTTTTCTACATTGAATATTACAAAGGGCAGAAGACACAGATATACAATTAACTAAATTGTAAGGCAGAATGGAGGTATCCAAGAAAAGTATGGAGGAGGAAGAGATTCATTCCAATGTGGCAGGAGGTAAAAGCAGTCAGAGGAGGTTTCAAAGGAGAATGGCACTTGAGATAGGCCTGTGGAGTAGATAAAGTCTTGATAAGCAGAGGATGGAGAAAGAACACTCCAACCAGCACTACAGTAAGCAGAGACAAGATAGAGAGGACTCCGGGAGCGTTTGTAAATGGTTAACTGACAGTTTCTTATGTGTAAGATGCTTTGGAGAGAAGCAGACCCACTGGGCCCTCAGGGAGATTCCAATAGGTCTGAGAAACAAGGAGTAAAATAACAATGCAAGCTACTTTATACTACCATACTTTAGTTAGATCTCACCTGTGGCAAATAATAACCTGTTTCATCAATTTAATAAATAAAGTGTATAGTAGTTTAGAGAATAGATTAAGGAGAGCCTTAAATTTCAGACTAAGAATTTTAGACTTTATAGTTTAGGTAAGAAGCTACTGGACTTTGGGGGAGTGTGGTAGTGCCCTGATGTTAAGCTGTTTTTCTAAAATATTAATCTGTGGACAGGATACAGAATACACCCAAGACAGGAAACACTGAATGTAGGAAAATGTGTTAGAATGCTGTTTCAATGGTCCAAATTTGAAGGAATATGAGTCTGGGTCACTCATTCACAAAACATCATTTTAGTGCCCACTGTGTGCCAAGAATTGGAATTATAAAAATGAATATGAAAATCAGTGCCCTCAATAAGTTCATAGTTTATTAGGAAAAAGAGTCATACAAATAATTGTAATATCATAAGATAATTGTGACATGATTATGTGATGTGATAAATACAAGATATAGAAGCTTTGAAGGCAGAATGACCAACTTTGCCTAGAGGGAAGATTTAGGAAAGTTTTACAGAGGAGGCAACATTTAAGCTGAGTCTTGAAGGAAAGGAAAGGCATTTTATGCAGGGCTAACAATGTGTCATCAATCAATCAATCAAAATAAAATGACATGGCATTTTCATAGAATTGCAAATAGTTCTGTGTGATTGGTAGACAAGAGCGGGGGTTGGAAAGGCAACAGTGGCTACATCATAAAAAGTCTTTTATGTGATGATGGAAAGTTTGGGACTTATACAGAGTCATCAAAAAAAAATTTAGACAGAGTTTTGATATAATCAAATGTGTGGTTTATAGAATGCATTTGGATTACAGTGGTTCAACTGGTCTTTGTATCTCTCTCTAGGATTGAGGCAAAGATGATTCTAAGGTTTACACTGGACTGATAAGCAAATGGTAACCACTGATAGAAATATGGAAAACAAATAGGAAAGCTAATAGTTTAGTAGAAAGAGGATGTGTTCTGTTAGTCATTTTGAGATTGTGGTGATGAGGAGGATTCAAATTTAATTATCTTGGCAAGGAAGTGGAGATGTGGGACTCATAGAAAGAGCTCATAGAGTGATATAAGATTTGAAGGGCAGATGGGTTCGAAGACTTAAGGGTAGAATAGAGCTCTTAGGAGGAAACAAAGAGAAATTTCCCTGAACCACTGAGAGGTTGAAATGGATGGAGATGGGAGAAGAAAAATACAGAATACATGACTTTTCCCCATTATATTTTCACTTAATGCAAGGGTGGAGACAGCATGGGATAGTAAAACAGTACAGAGCTGAAAGTGAGAAAACGCTGGTTTGAGTTCTGCTATGACTTTGTCAAACCATGTCGGTTCCATAGCTTACTGTTTTCTCATCTGTAAGATGGAGACAATACACGTGTTCTGCTACTTCATAGGGTTGATAGCAAAAGAAATATGAAGTATTTGAAAATGTTTAAGAATTTTTTAAAAATTAAGGCATCATTATACTACATACTGTCTAAATACTTTTCATTTTCCTTATTTCAGAAAGGTATTTAAGATAATATAAGGCAGATGTAGATTCTGGAAAATAACTGGCTATTAAAAATAGAGAATTAAAAAAAATTTTAGTTTACTAATTTTTCCTAGAACCAGTTTTGATTTTAATTTGTGGCACACAACATAACACATCACAGTAATTTTTTTTGGTTTTACTCCCTTAATGATTAAAAGTGGCTAACAACTTCTTTAACAGTTGGAAGTGCAATGGTATATGCTTGAATGTGATAAGCCTATTTCTTTCCCTACAGATATTTCTTTACTCCAGATAGTTTTTGTATTATTATCTCAGCCTTGAGTGCAAATTTTTTGCCTCTTCATATTTCTTTCATCATTATTTCTTAGGTCTATATACGTCCACACATAAATAATACTACAAATGCTTAAAGAGCATATTTTCAACATACCAGACATTTTGCTAGGAGCTAGCAAAATAAATGATGTAGATGTAGGAGCTATCAAAGAATGACGTAAAACCTATCACCATAAGACTGCTCTCTATGGCCTTAACAGTAAAAATATCTATTTAATAAGTGTGTTTCTTTCCAGGCTAAACCTGCATTACATTCAAAGTTTCTATGGAAGTGTGAAAATAAGTATTTTGTACACTTCATTCTACTCATATGCAAGCATACTTAACAAAATGATGAAAATGCTTACTTACTCGTACACCTTTAGGTCCTGGATTACCTTCTGGTCCAGCTAAACCCTAGTGTGAAAAAAAGGCATCATCATTATCCTACAGTACTTTTTAAAGAGTTGTAGATAAATAGATTAATAAAAAGGGCATATAAAAGGTCTCATTTTCACAAGTATAAACTTCAGAACTCTGTATACTTAATGAAGACTATATATATTCAAGGAATTTTAGAATTTCAGAACCAAAAGAGGTATATAATCTATACACGAATATATTTTAGATATCTAAATAAAGTAGATTAACACATTGTCAGTAACAAAAATTATTTTTTAAGTTATTTCTTATTGGAAAACTGTGTTCTTTTAAAACACTTCTAATTAACTTATCTAAAATACATTTTAGATATATAAAAAGTATAAAAAGTATATAAATATAAAAATATATTTTATATAAATGTAGTTTTCTAGTATGCTAAATGAATAATTAATTTCAAGAGTAAGTAATCAATTCATGAAAGCCTAAGAGAGAAAATTTGTTCTCTTATTAATCTATATGAAGTAGCTAGAGAAAGTGAGAAATTAGAGGGAAATAAATATGAAATGATTAGAATGAATTTTCACAACAGTATACAAAGACTTGAATCCAGTTCAGATGAAAGTATTCAGATAATGGTATGTGTAGCGCTGCCAACTGTGTCCCAAGTGTTTATAGTTGTATTATTAAAAAATGTTGCTTATCATATAGAGTCTTAACTCATACCATTACTTCGTTTTAGTAAGTGGCAGTACTGTAAAATCAGTAGCAGGGCTGTTTTAACATTTTATTAGCCCACTGGGCATTTTAACTTAGCAGGTTCCACTGTATGTTATTCACATCAAACCTGTTTAAAAATCCTACACCCATTTTAAGCAAAATTTTCTGCAGTAAAATTTTTGAAGGATTTTTACAATTTTGATATTAGAATTTTTGGAATTATTTTGCTATGAGTAATTCATTATTTCATAAAAGTAAGCCAATTATCATTTGAACATTAACTCTTGAAATCAGAACATACAATGTATTAACCAAGAGGAACATAAAAAGAGAAGTTTAAATATAGTTACCTCACCTGCCTGCCAGGGTAACCACGTGAACCAATATTACCAGTGAATCCTGGAATCCCCTAAAATGAAAAATAATAAAACAATACAACAAAGTCAAAAGAAACCCAAGGAAACAAAATTGGTGCATTCATAATACCCAAGTTTGGAAAGAATATTTTTTCCATATAAAAATACTAAGGGGGGGGCTTCCCTGGTGGCGCAGTGGTTGAGAGTCCGCCTGCCGATGCAGGGGACGCGGGTTCCTGCCCCGGTCCGGGAAGATCCCACATGCCGCGGAGCGGCTGGGCCCGTGAGCCATGGCCGCTGAGCCTGCGCGTCTGGAGCCTGTGCTCCGCAACGGGAGAGGCCACAGCAGTGAGAGGCCCGCGTACCAGAAAAAAAAAAAAAAAATACTAAGGGTCCTGCACATTGCTTATCTGATTGAAGTCATCTATTTAAAATGAAAATGAGATAAAATTGCTAAATAAAAATAAGGACATTAGATTAGGGACCTAAATGAGACATTGATTATTAGTAATGATAAATCTAGGGTGGAAAAATCCAGTGATACATAACTTTTAAAAAACATATTAGAGAAAGAGTTGGTACGTTTCGTAATAACCAGTATGTTTATGGATTGAACTCCTTCTTGTCTCAGTCATCCTGCAACTCTCCTTAACTATCGGAGCATGAGCTCCAGAAGATAAGTAAATGGATATTAAGTGGTAAATATCTGTATCATGACATAGGTCTATCTAAAAATTCACATAGCAACTTTGGATGGGAAATTCATTTTGCACTGACAACTTTGTATGCCTGATTTAAAACAAGGATTGCTCAAGGAAGGCTGATATATGGAGACTCAAAGGCATAAGAAAGGAAACTTGCTGCAGAACTGTGTGGAAAAGTGAGAAGAAATACCTCCACTCGCTGTTACTTTCTCCCATTGATATATGATTCATTCATTCATTCATTCAGTTTATTCAAAGTTTAGGTCTGTTAAATAATTTGTGAACCAAGGAAATACCAGAAGAATATGTGTTGAGCTGTCTTTGCTTAACCACAAATGGTGACAGCAGTGATAAATTTCACAGATTCTTTATTATGTAAAATTCATTTCCGGTTTGTTGTTTGGAAAAGAGATAATAAAAGACACTAGCTCTTTTGCCCCTCTGATCTGAAGTATACAGAAGAGTGTTACCTCTGGTTTAATAATAGAAATACTTTGAAATTCCTAAAATTTGGAAAATCTAGAGAAAAAACAGACCAAGAAAAAGGCAAATGGAGCATCATAGTGGAAAGTTTGTGCCCTCCCATTCCATTAGACTTGTAGGCTCCTAATTTGTCCTTCTCTCCACTTTTCTCAGAATCCATCTCTCAGTTTTGTTTTCTCTCATTTCTCCCTGTTGTCTCCCACTTCCTTCCCTTGCTCCAACAATTATCATTTACTTAGCACTTTTTTATGTGTTAATCCTATGCCACCACTTTACATCTACTTTACATCTATGAGATAGATACTATTTTCTCCATTATACATTTGAAGAAACTAAGATACAGAGAAGTTTTGAAACCTGTCCAAGATGGCACAGTGAGTAAGCAGCAGAGCCTAGATGTGAACTCAGACAATCTGACAAAAGTTGTCACGTGTGTGTATGCACAAACACACATATATATACATGTGCACACATACATACATATATACATATACATACAGACACCTATACATATATATGGCAATGAACAACTTAACACAATGTGAATAAACAGTTGCCTTCTGAGAAGTAACCAAAAATTTTCATCTACATGTAGAGAGATTATATCCTATAAATTTCAGAAACCATATTTATGTATTAGATATTACCTTATTAATATTATATATAATACATATTTTATTCCTATAACAGCATTTATTGAGCACCTATCATGTGCCAAAATTCAAGAATTTTATATGTATTATCTTATTTAATCTGCTCAAACCCTATAAGGTAGATACCATTATCCCTATTTTACAGATGTGAAAAATAAGACATGAAGTGTGTGTCACCAGTGGGAAGTCACTCAGCTAGTAAGTAGAAAGCCAGAATTTAAATCAGCAAGTCTAACTCCAGAGACCACCATTCAAGGCTGCCTCCCTAGTATAGGTTTGAAGTGCAAATAACTTAAAGTAGTACTCTAGGGAAAGCCCTCTAATTATGAGACTTGCCTTCAGTCTATTTACAACTGCTTCCTTTATTCCCCATCCAATTCTAAAACACACAGGCCTATATCCAGACATCCACAAAACCTTATACTTGGGTATGCCAATAGAAAAGACTGAAATAAATTTAAAAGGCTGCTTCTGTTCTGTAGGTTCTGGCTAATGCCAATCACCATCCCTTTCATTAGTTTCCTAGCCAACTTAGGTTAACTGACCTCAATTAAAAAGCAATCTGTTATAAGACATAAATGAAATCTGATTTTGAACGGATTTTCATAGAGGGTGTTAAGACAACATGTAGAGATATAACACATTCCAGCTGCACAGAGAAATACACAAAAGGACACCACTGGATGACTAAATCCTGCCCTACTGGAATAACAGTAAACAAAGTCAATGGGTAAGCTTTCAGCACTCTTATGTGGCACAAACATATTCTAAGCCAACCACACCCTAAAATCACTTGGACAACCAGAGCAGCTCAAAAGAAACTCAAAACAAAGCACTATACCTCAATTCACTCTGCATTTAAAAAATGGCTCACTTAAATCTGTAGATCGAATGGAGGAATTCAGACACAAAGTTACATCTCTACCCTTGGAAAAATCAGGAATAGTAAACCTGCCCCAATCCCACTTCTCACTCTAAGAATTAAAGCACACGCTCTGAGTCAGTCAGACTTCACTGAGAGTCCCAGTACTGCCAGCATGGGTCCTCCCTATCTCTTAGTTTTTTTCATTAGTAAAATACAATAATAATATCTAGGTCACAGGATTATTGTGTAGAGAAAAGAGAACAATGTGTAAAAATATATTTAAAAGCAGGGGTAACTGCAATAATTCTTAGTGTTGTGGAGTATTAAATGAGTTAACATATGGAAATATTAAATAAATAATTATACTACTTGAAGTTCCAGTTAACAGTAGTACAGTTTGGCAACTAATAAAGACTCCGTAAATGAAAGCTCTTATTACTAGAGCTTGCCCAGATGATATAATTACTTTCTTAAGTGTTTGCTGGCCAGTTTATAGATATCTACAAATTTTCCAGAAGGGAATGTCTCCTAGCTAATTAGTTACACTCTTAATGTCCACAGTGTTTCCACAGTGAAAATGCAACATGATTTTAGTTGTTCCTCACAGTTATCACCAATTTTGTCTTTTTTTCTTCTGGAAATAAATAAAATAGAAAGAACTGATTCCAATAATACATTTTCCAACCTTTAAAACTGATTTCAGACTCTTCTCAAAGGCATACTACCCTCAGAACAATGACACGTATACTAACAGAACTAGGTTATAGAACAGTTGCGAGTAAACTGGGTAGTACTGACAAATGGTCAATTTTTCACTTACTTGTGATGTGTCAGGTTTTCTTCATTGAAATCTACACAGAATTTCTACCAAAGCAGTATTCTAGGGATCTTTTTTTCTTCCCCGGGAACTAATCCCTCCTGCCCTTCTGATTTTTTTTTCCATAAATGCTCAAATGCTTTTCAGCACTCATTTGATCTTCAGGAAACTGAGATTTTACTTGCTACAGATACGTATATCACTTGCCATGTCTAGTAATTAGCAATCTTGAAAAATTGTGCCTCAGGGACTGAATAGAGTGTATTGTCCCTCTTACATGAATAAAAGAGAAAACTGGCTTTATTTCTTCATTAGCTCTCCCTCAGGGATAATCCATCACTTTTCTTTCTGGAGCTCCCTTTAGGGTTTCCTGAGGCTCTTTGCTAAATCTCCAATAACTATTTGTCACCTTAGTTAGTATCTAATCTCCTACACTTTTCACTGATTTATTCATACTGACCTAGTATATATTCGATTGAAAACAAGAGATATGACTTTATTTCTTCCTATGACATAATGATACATTATTTTATGGTGGGAGAGAGAAGGAATAACATGATCAAAAACTAAATAGTTCCCAAACTATTTTGACTTTTACATATATGTGTATGTGTAGAATGGACAACAAACAGCAGATGTGCCATTCTAATTTGGATTGTTATTAAAATTTATTTGCATTCCTTCATGCAAGGGTAGGGAACTAACAGCTGTGGATAGACTCTGGAAAACAGGAAAGCCCCTGAAACATACAAAAAAATCAGTGCATATGAGTGTGTGTGCATGCATGGATAATCCAGGGACAGGGTACACAGCATTTATGAGATTCTCACAGTGGTTTATGAACAACGGAAGTTTAAGACTGCTGTTCTGGAGCATGTTAGGCAGACAGTGAAAGTCAGTCTAAGATATGAAAAAACCCCACAAGATTTAATAGATAATAAATTAGAAGTTTTTCCTGTACTAAACAGAGTAAAAAGCATTATGAAAAATTGAAAGAGTTACATGGGGGAAAATAACCTCTCAATGGAGTTCCCTACTGTGTGTCTTTTTCACTGGAGAAGATGCAAGTCTTATAAAGGAAGAATACTTACTTGTTCACCTCGGAGTCCTGGGAGCCCTGGATGTCCTTTGAGACCCTGCAAGGGTAAAGGTGAAGACATACTATGAAAAGTAAACCCATTTGAGCCAAATAACTAACCACAGTTGTCTTTCATCCCAACTTTTGGTTTTCCCATTAATACAAATGTAATTTTTACTAATCTATTTCTTATTAAATGTAATCTTTTAAATTTAATAAAAATTTATTTATTAAATAATAAATTTGTATTAGTAATTCTTAATTAATTTGGAGTATAATTTGAATGACTTGTTATCAACTAAAATGGTTACGTAGTATTGAATTTAAAAAAACAGCATCTTTTATAAAAGGCTGGCATCTAGCAATGGATCTGCTAAATTTTGCTTAAGCTTTTTAAAAGTTGGTTTTAGTTCATTAATGCTGAAACAGAATGCCCTCAGGCAAATCTGTTTGTAATTATTGAAAAACTGGCAGTTTCAGGCAGTTTCTCTAATCTAAAACACTGTCATAACATTCTATGAATGAGTGAATAAAAAGAGGCTGCTCACAGGTCCATCAAAAGGGATTTATAAAGCTGTCTAAGAAATCAGTAACAAATGTTATATATCAATCATACCTCAATAAAAAAATTAGTAACAAAAAATTCTCCAAATAAGAACCAAAATCAAATCTTAATTTCTATCATTAACACCCAAAGATATAAAAGAGATAATAACTTTTATCCTCTAGAAAGATATTTTATGAGTGAAAGAAAGGAAGCTAAAAGAAAGGAAAGGAAGAAAGAAATAAAGGACACTTTGGAGCATATTTGTACAGCTCTAATCAACAATCAGTAAATCAACCTGCTGTTTACTAGATTTTGGTGTATATAAAAGAACAAGAAAAAGTTCCTTTTAAAAAGAACCTTTTAGGATTTTAAGCAAACCTCAAAAACCTGAAATAAATTATAGTTAGTTTACAAATATCAGAAACTTCAAATTAATGTACTGCAAACTGAAGATAAGTTTTTGGGGTTTTAAGATATAGAGTAACAGAGTGAAAAGAGTCATTCAGGATTAAACCCTATCATGGAGGGTTTATGAACTTGGATTAATGAATTAGAGAAGGAAATGATACTCTGGGACAATGGGGAAATTAGAAGAGGTACCTATTTGAAAAATAAGGAAATGATTTAAGCAGGTTTTGAGGTGATAAACTTAAAACAAAAGTAAATGTTTAAGTAGAGAGGTCTCTTGGGAACCAGAGAAAGACCTGAAATGTAAGAAGGAAAGTTGGAGACAAAAATTTGTGTGTTACCTGTATATGTAAGCATATTTGTAACAAGGGAATAACAGAAGGAAAAAGCAAGAGGGCAGAGGAAATGCCCTGTCCTCTGGGAGCTCTGTTCTTTCATGATTAGGCTATTAGAGATCAGAAAAGTGGCCACGAGAAAGAAGGGGGGAAAAAGAGGGGTAAAAAGGAACAAAGGCACAAAGAAATTTCACTGAGCCACTATGTACCAGACATTGCACCAGCCACTTCCAAATACCTCACCTAATTCTATGGCAATCCTATGAAGTAGGTATCTTCCTCATTTTTACAGATGAGAAAACTGAGCTCTGAGAAATTAAATGATATGACCAAAGTCATGTAGGTAGTAAGGTGGAATCATGTCAGTTTGACAGTTAGATTTATCAAGAATTGAGTAACCTGCACTTCTATTTACTTAATATGGCTATATTTGTCTCAGACTCAAATGCAGGCTGTCCTCATTCTCATCAAGTGTTCAAACATTAATTTTAGACAACCAAGACAAATCAACAAAAGGAATTTTATATCATAAATCATGGTATTATTAAAGTTACACATTTACCACTAGCATCTTATATACCCACAGTTTCACTGAGTTTATACATTTTTAAGATAGCTAAAGACCAGCGTAATTACAAAATAGAAGACGTACATTGTTCTCAGTTGTCCAAATGTTACACAAGATTCTCCAAATAAAATATCCACAAAGCTAAGTTTATTCACTTTTAATAACAGGAAATAAGAAATGTCCTCAGCGCTAAGATAGTGGTGGTGGTTCCCTCGGATGAGGCAGCAGCTCTAGAAGGATGGAGTTCCTAAGGGAGTGTCAGGAAGATGAGAAATGAGGAACCAGGGCGAGAAGTACACAGGTAGAGAAACTCTCTGCCATGGGCCTAGTTCCTTTTCTTTTTTTTTTATTAAAAACTGTGCTTATATATTTACTTACTTGTTTTTATTTCCGTGTAGTGTTGAGTCTAGCTAGCTACATGCTTCCCTTTCTTTGGCCACTATCTGTTTCTCTGACCAGAGTTTCTTCCCTCCCCAGCCCTGGTGAAACAGAATGCAGTGGTGCTACAACTTCTTTAGCTTACTTTCCCTGAAGCAGTTTATAACAGTGAACTAGACATGTTGATCATAATGTCCTCTGAATGTATAACTCCCTCTGAAGAGATTCTTCCTCATCCACAGACTCTAATATAAAGGCAGCACCAAATAGTTATGAGCTCCCTCCTACTCCACCTCAGCCCCAGGAGATGGCATTCTATCTAAGGGAAGCCAATATGAAGTCTGGCCAGTAGCCTATGAGGCCACTTGGAATGGAGAGTTTTGCCTAACAGGGTGAAGCCAGGCCAATCAAATTCTTTTTTAAATTAAGTTCAACAGGAAGGAAGGAAGGAAGGAAGGAAGGAAGGAAGGAAGGAAGGAAGGAAGGAGGGAGGGAGCGAGGGAGGGAGGGAGGGAGGGAGGGAGAATTGATTCAGGTACTTAGCGGAAGCTAGAAAGACTGACAAAGAAAGGATAAGAGGAAGAGAAGAAAGCCAAAGTATGAGTAAAAAATTTAGAGTAAGCAGAAACTATGCTGAGAAAGAAAGTTTTTGTCAGAGGAAAAGCCAGATAACACAAAAGGGCAGAAGCAGAGAGAGGAGATGAGTAGCAGTGCTAATAGAAAAGTACAGTAAAAGATCCACAAACTAATGTTGCTAGATACTCAGTGCTGCTTTGAATCAGTGCCCGTCCCCACGAGGCTAAGTCATATTACAGTACCATTTTTAGATTCAATGGGTCCCTGACTTCCCTTAATGCTGTAGAGAGGATTGAAATAATTCTCTCTTCCTTGGGATAGCCTAAGTCTCCATTTTTTGCAATCAAAAGAGCTGAAGTGAAACAAAATGGTTTTGGTTTGGTTTGGTTTACTACTAATAATAATGAAAAGATCAAGCACACTGAGCTCTAGATCCAGTTTTGCCACTAAATAGCTATATCATGAGTTTCAAAGTCTTCATCTGTAGAATGACAGCAATGAATTAAACTACTGCTAATTCTCCTTTTAATTGCCAGCATTCTGCAATTAGTGGGATCTGTTAAAGTCACTACTTTTTTTTTCACCTTTCATTGAATGAAAAAACAAAGGCATTTATAAGAGTCAATTCAGGCTTTGAGGCATTGGAAGAATTCAAGTAACACTGATGTACCTATCAGAGAAAAAAACAGATTCAGGCTCCCATGCACATACGACCTGAAACAAAGATGGGGACTCTGGGATGAGCAGAATGGAAAGAGAATGGGTCAGGTAGGAGGCTATTATGAGAGTCTAGGAGAAAGATGATTATAAATTAGATTTGAGGGCAGAGTTAGAGATGATATATGATGGGGACTCTGGGATGAGCAGAATGGAAAGAGAATGGGTCAGGTAGGAGGCTATTATGAGAGTCTAGGAGAAAGATGATTATAAATTAGATTTGAGGGCAGAGTTAGAGATGATATATATGCCCCTTAAAGAGTTTAAACTTAAGCTCCTGAACTATTTTATTCAATGTGGTATCCCTAGTGTCTAGAACATAGTAAGGGCTTGTTAATTAATTGATGGAAAGATTTGGATGAATAAATGAATTGATGTAAAGACTTAGAGGAATTTGAGGGTTACTTGGGGGAAAATAGATTCTAAGTATTCAATATGATATCTCAATTCTCTTAATATTCAAATGAAGGCTAATAAGTGGGATAAAAAATATCTTCTGTTATTTTTTCAATGTAATAATATTTTACTGTAATATACTGGAGTTAGCACCACTATTGTATAAAAGCCTCCATTTATTCCCTAATTTGTGACTACAGGTCTCATTTATTTTCTACTTAAATACTCGTCTGTAATATTTTAAAAAACAAAGGGAATAAGTTCCTGGGAAGAATGCCTACATTCAAGCTTTGGCATAGCTCCAATCTAAGGACCGGACACTTTATTTTTAATTTTTAAAAAATTTTTTGGCCATGCCACGCAGCATGTGGAATCTTAGTGCCCCAACCAGGGATCAAACCCACGCCCCCTGAATTGGAAGCACGGAGTCTTAACCACTGGACCACCAGGAAAGTCTCCCTGACACTTTATTTTTAAAAATTTGTTTATATTGTAGTCTTTTGAAAATACTATTTCAGTCATTGTTCTTCCTATACTCACACAGGAAAAATAACAAAAAAGGCTGAGTTACTAACAATGTATGATTTTTCTCTGATAAATATACTGAAACTGATGTAAACACATTTCTTAAGGAATGCCAATAGAAAAATGTACAAGTTCTGTTTTAGAACAGATTAAAAACTCATTATAATGAGTTACAGGGTTGTTTCAATTTTTGTTGTGATGTAAATTTGCCTTGCCAATAATTCCAGTAATAAAAGGGGTTTAGAATCTAATTTTAATATAGAGATTTTAATTTTAATACTTATTTTAACAACAATTTAAACCCTAACAAATATGTTATCAACAGTTGACCACACAGGACCAAAAAAAAAAAAAAGATACAATTGAATCAAAATCAGAAATATTAAGGGATGGAAAAGAAACAAACTTCAAATATATACCTGAACTACCCCCAAGTAATTAAAATTTGGATACATAAGTAAAATGTTTATCCATAAGGAAAATAGTGGTACCATTTACACACAGGGCCATCCTTGCTTTGCAGGGTACTAGAGGACCATGAAACTGACCATATAAGCTGAAACCATGCCAAGCAATCTTAATAATGGGAAAAATTGCAATTGTTCTGTGACCTTTAAAAATCTTTGTCAAAATGTTTAGAAGTCTCACTGTCAGTTACCTTTGTATAGGGAAATGAAAAATATGTTAAATATTAATTTAGTACAGTGTAATTTAAAACATTAGAAACAGTGAGAAATTAAAGTTCCATCTCTTAGAAAAAATTTATGAAGAGTAGTTTGAACAGTGCTTTTCTTGTATAAATAACCATACAGAGCAAGCATATATTCTATGTTTTGTCAAACTGTCATACTCCTTTCTAAGTGTGGGTCAGCTCCCACCATTTCATCCTTTGCACTTTCAATGTTATGAAATAGCTCCAAGAGTTCTTCTAACGTGAAGTTTTTTTTGCTGTTGTAACCTCCTCTGGGACATGCCTATCCTATTCATCACAACCCTTTCCTCTTATGTCAAAAAATTTGCCTTAAACAAAAATAATAAAAAATTCGCCTTGGGCTTCCCTGGTGGGGCAGTGGTTGAGAGTCCGCCTGCCGGTGCAGGGGACACGGGTTTGTGCCCCGGTCCGGGAAGATCCCACATGCCACAGAGTGGCTGGGCCTGTGAGCCGTGGCCGCTGGGCTTGTGCGTCTGGAGCCTGTGCTCCGCGACAGGAGAGGCCCGCGTACCGGGAAAAAAAAAAAAAAAAAAAAAAGTTTGCCTTTACCAAGTTCCTCTGTCTGCATATGTAGAGTCTCTCAAATGGCAGCAGTACCCCAGGATCAGCTCTTTCTTCTATAACTCCATTTATATTTGATTCTAATTTCAATTTCTATGTTATCCCTATTTATTTCATCATACTTTTCATCTTTGTTGACCAGTTACTTTTTTTGACTATCCATTTGTGTAAAATGCCACATGAGTTTATCAGAGAGAAGGAAGCAAGACAGCTACACACTCTGCTGTCTGTGCATGAACTAACAGATGTTTCGTGTACAATCACCAACAGATTCTGAATGAAATGATGTGACCGATCACTGATCTTGATGCATATTTACTATTTATCTAGTGACTTGTAAGCTGAAGAGCCAGTAGCAAAGTTTATACTTTACACAGCTAATCACAGCGTGATTAATCTGAACCATGTTGTTGGGAGACTGGTGTTATTAAACCGTGTTAAGTGAAATTTGTGTATACTGGAACCATGCAAAGTGAGGAATGCTTGTATATATGTATTGAAAAGATTCTCGATGATATAATCTCTATGTTGTCAACTTCATATATAAATGATTTTCTTCTTTTAACAGTTCTTTCCCCCACTAAATGCGAAGGACTTATATTCACTGAGATAAAGATTTTTCCTACAGGGCTTCCCTGGTGGCTCAGTGGTTGAGAATCTGCCTGCCAATGCAGGGGACACGGGCTCGAGCCCAGGTCTGGGAAGATCCCACATGCCGCGGAGCAACTAGGCCTGTGAACCACAACTACTGAGCCTGCGCGTCTGGAGCCTGTGCTCCGCAACAAGAGAGGCCGTGATAGTGAGAGGCCCGTGCACCGCAATGAAGAGTGGCCCCCGCTTGCCGCAACTAGAAGCCCACGCACAGAAACGAAGACCCAACACAGCCAAAAATAAATTTAAAAAATTAAAAAAAAAAAGAATTCTGAGATTTTTTTTTTAAAAAAGATTTTTTTCTACATATGAGAAAGTATCCCCTATGGCATAAGACAACTTCTCTATTATCACTCTGCTTTTCTATCTTGGGCCTCCTTACATAAACTTTAGGTTTCAGAAAGGTAGGAGCATTTGCCTCTAGAATCCACAAAAATGCCAAAGAAATTCTGGAGACTAAATGATTTGCCTCTGGAATTCTCCTTCTTAAAATCCTTCAGTAGCTCTCTACCATATGATAAATGCTTTACCATGGCATACAAGTTCCTTTATAATTTGACCTCTGAATGTCCCTCAAACTTTATCTCCTGACACCTCCTGCCTAACACTCCATAACCCCAAAACAAGGAACTGCTCTTGCCTCCAAGCCTTGGTTTATGTCATCACCTGTGTGTAAACAGCATACATGTCTACTAACTATAGTATCATTAGGATAACTTGCATCCTCAAGATGCAGCTCAGATGTTGCCTCTTTCCCTGTTCTCTAAAAACTCCCCCACCTCCAGTGCCAAGAAGTTTAGGGATCCCTCAGCCATTGCTATAAAAATGTTCACATCTTAATCATTGTACTTGTTATAGCATAATATACTTTTGTGATTTACTTTAGTATCTATTTCTTTTTTTAGACAGTAGGCTACTTGAAGGCAGGAACTATATACCTTGTTTACCAATACTGGTTTCCTGAATGAACTGTAGGACAAAAGGATGTGATTGAAACAACTGCAGCATTCCAGAGGTAGTGACAAATTTTATCTCAAAACTGCTCTTTGGTTTGAAGCAACTTCCTTGTATCTTTTGCTTCTGTCTAGTCTCAGGAAGCTGAGGCAAAGGTGGGCTAACCTTATACATGATCATGTGAAAGGCAACATCACTGAGACATTAGTAGCAGATTAACTAGTTCTACTCCCCTACCTAAATGGGATGAAGGGTGTTTGGAGCCAGAGGACCGAGGCAAAATAAGACAGGTGAGAAGGGTCACTGACTTGAGAAGCAGCCCTTGAGGAGGAAGATAACCACTAGCACCAGGTGAAAGGGCACAGTCAATTAAACTTACGAGCATCAATGTTCATTCACTGACTAATAATATGTGCTTGCTATGGGCTGAAATACCACAGTGAAAAAATATAGACCTTGCACTTAAGGACTCCTAAATCACTCATATATTTCCCTTTAGCCCACTGCTACTGCACTGTTATCTGAAAGCCAGTATTAAATTGTCCTTTTCCATAATGTAATAATAGCATTCCTTTACAGATCAGGTGATTCCAAGTATCTAATAAAATCTGTCAAACACTACAGGACTCATATGTCAGCAATGCCTTGAGGAAAACAAACAAAGGTTTGTAGCCATGTTTTGGTCAAAATAACCAGGGAAACCTATGGCAAACTAGAGAAATAGTGGTAAGACACCCATAGCTGATTGAAAAAGAAGCCTTAAGCAAGAATTCAGAATGAGATAAAAAAAATCAACAACCATGACCATGTAAGTACTACTTGAGGTAAGGCAATAAAGGCAATAAAGTTCCTGAAGTTTTAAGAATAGGGAGTTTAACTGTTTTCAAAAAATTAAATAGAAGAATGATCCCAGGTAACTGGAGAGATTGAAGAGAACTAGAGAATGAATACCACACAGACCTCTCTATTCTACCCACCTCCCCTTCCTCTTGGAACCCTCATGCACACAACAGACTCCTACCCACCTCTGTCCCAAACTCCTCACAATATTGACCCATTAACCTACATTAATTAGTACTCAGTTTTTACCTTGGCCCCATCAACTCTAGTTGTAGTCCTTCTCAACTAGTTCTTGTGGAGAAAAAGTATGACAAACTATTCTCAAAATGGTGCTAAATGACCGATAACAGCTTTTTCTGAGAGCACAGACATTTTTTTTTTTTAAACCTTCTGGGAGCTGAAATACTTTCAGCCAAATGAATTTATCATTAATGTTAGGATGTCAATCACAAGAGGAAAATATCTTTGGATGAAGGAACGCTTTCCAAGTCCCACAGAGTACACCACTTTGGTAGCCACGGGCTTGCCTGTGAGGGAGTTCAGTATGTGTTGCCTTGTTCTTAGCTTCCCCTTCCATTAGTGGAAATGGCAGAGTGCAGAGTAGATGGTCACAGTGGTGACAGCACAGCCCCTAAGCAGCAGCTTTTATGTTAGACTTTCAGTACTAAGCCTGAACTGTGAACCAAGCAAAGTAAAACAGATTTTTACAGGAATATTGGGCAGGTGAGAAGATGATCTATAGTGTTAACTACGGAACATAAGAATTCCCCTTATTTCTTTCTCCAGGCACGGATTTTATTTATATTGTTGTTCTCATCAACATTCAGTATTGCTTTACTTCCTTAGTACTGTCCTTGCTTTAAATAGATTATGAAAAGCTGTATAGGTTTTGAGTGACTGATAAATCATAATGCATTCCACTTGATTTTTTCAGCTCTTCTTTCCCTTCCAACTTTATAAAGATGTTAACTGTGTACCTCCTATGTAATGGAAAGATTTTTTTAACTGAAATAATTCCATCAAACTAGAATAAGAATTCACACTGATTTATAATTATTACTAAAAGTATAGTAGCTGAATTTTTTGACATTCAGAAAAATATTGGCATACATTATTCATAATAATCTATTTTAAAATGTGCGCCTCATATTTCACAATTGTTCTGAGTTATGCCTTCATTCTAAGATGTGCTTAACTGCTCTCATCTGGCTTATCCTCTCGATCCTAGAAAAATTTCTTCAATTGAAATCGCTGTTAATGTTCTTACAATTTTAAAAAGCAGACTTCCAATAGTAACGTAGCAACTGATCAGCTATATTTAAAAACCAATTTAAAAATTCACCTGGAGTCCAAGCTCAGAATTATGACTCCTGTGTTCCAACCAACCCAGCATGCACTCTGGATCTAACTTATCTGATTTTTGGCACAAATTTAAACATTTAGTGGGAAGTGAAAACATACTTCACTTCCTGGTAAATAAGAGTTATATTAAGGTGGCTAAGTTGAGGCAATGTAACCAATCAATCTGGGGAAATACACAGCTTGTTAAAGTGGTAATACTGGTTTTTTTTTAAAAAAGTCAAGGTGTGAATATTGATTTCAGATTTTTTTTTTTTTTTTTTTTTTTTTTGCGGTATGTGGGCCTCTCACTGTTGTGGCCTCCCCCGTTGCGGAGCACAGGCTCCGGACGCGCAGGCCCAGCGGCCATGGCTCACGGGCCCAGCCGCTCCGCGGCATATGGGATCCTCCCAGACCGGGGCACGAACCCGTATCCCCTGCATCGGCAGGCGGACTCTCAACCACTGCGCCACCAGGGAGGCCCTCAGATTTTTTTAAAAGAAAAAATTCAAGGGCCTTTCCTTATGAAACCCCCTGATTTCATTCTTATCTGTCCCTCTTCAGAGAGAAGCACTATCTTTTTTTTTAATATGCATGATTTTATACTTTTATATAAATACAATGTTTCACTGTTCAGTAAAGCATACATTTCTGTAAGTTGTTTTGATAATGTTGTATTTTTGCATGTTTTTGAACTTTATATGTATTATACTATACAAATGCTTTGAGGCTATTTCTTTTGTCAATGTTATATTTTTGAGATTTATACATGTTGCCATAAATAGGTAGATTTAGTTTGTTCATTTTAGCTGCTGCATAGCGTTACATTTTATGAATCTATCAAAATATATCCTTTAAAATTTAAATATATTGGGGTTTCTACTGTTTTGTTTTCATAAACAATGCTGCAAGTAACATTTTAAAATTTCTTCTTGTGTATGTGTGTTAGAGAGTTTCTCTAAGATATATACATATGAGCAGAATTACTAAGTGTTAGGTAGTGTGCATCTTTACCTTTCCTAGACATGCCAAATCGTGCTCCAAATTGGTTGTTCCAGGTCCATCAGCAGTAAATGAGAATTACTGTTGTACCTCATCTGGCCAAAAGTAGGTATTTTCAGACTTTAAATATTTGACAATTGTGAAATGATACCTCATTGTTTTAATTTCATTTCCCTTATTCCTAGTAAGGTTAAATATCTTTTCACATATTAAGTGACCAATGGATTTGCTGTTTTGTGGACTGCCCATTTTTCTATTGGGTTATTGATTTCTGTGTATTCTTTACATGTTCTGGATGCTAGTTCTTTGTTAGCTACATGTGTTACAAATATTTTTTCCCAGTCTGTGGCTTGTATTTTCACTATTTGTGTTGTACCTTGTTGTGAAAAAAAAAGCCTTATTTTTAATATCGTAAATTTATTCATCTTAAAAAAAAAGTCAAGGGGTGAGAGATAAAAGGGAAAAAGGCAGAAGCGGACCAAAAAATCTACTGAAGAGTGAATAAAAATATTGCTGCTGATTTACTTGCTTTGTTATTTCTATCTCAATATTACTTCTAGTTTTCAGAACATTTTATATTAATCTTCTGTTTATTTATCTCAACAGTTTCCATGAGTTGTCTATATTTCTACACACAACTTTCTTGCAGCCACTTCAAAGATTACTTAAAGAATTGTAATATTTCCAGATACTTCCAGAGAAAAGGAATAATGATGTCATTATTACCTGTCATCCAAAACTACATTTGTTCCCTTGGCTTTCAGGAAAGAACAAAATTTTACTTCCCCTTGCATTCATGTTTGAGGTAGTCAGAAGTAATCAAACTCACATATAACAAATATTGGCATAATAAACTAATACATGGGGAAACAGTATTTGAAGTTATTAAGAGCACAGTCATGTCAAAGATGCCTGGATTTGAGCCCTAACTCTGTCAATTAATAGTCATGTGGCCTTGGGTAAATGACTTAACCATTTTATACCTCAATTAACTTATTTATGACACAATGAACATACTATCTGTCTCAATGGGTTGTTTTTAAGATAGAAAGATACAGGGTTCAGCAGATAGACTATAATATTACACATAAGAAAGGAGCTGTTAATATTTACCATAATAGTTATAATAATTCAAAAATAGTTTGATAGATAAAATATGTAATAAACTTCATATTAATCAAATCCCAACTACCTTATTCATCTTTTATAATAAGCCCAGACTGTTAAAAGCACAGTGTATTCAGTATCAGCAAGTATTATCTCTTGATCCTGCTGTAACTCTGAGTGACCCTGAGCAATTCTCCTAACCTCTCTGGGCTTATCTTAGAGTTATCACTTACAGAATGAATACCTTAAGTTCTTGTCTTGACTTTAAGAATTCATGTAGCATTTTAGGGGTAGAACTGAAAGGATGAAGGAATAGGAGTCCCTAGGTTATAACTAATATGAACTTTTATTCTAGGTACTCCTAGAATGGATCCTGTTTGCAGGAAGTAACTCTGAGAATGACCTAGGTGGTTCAAAAAATGAACCAAAATTAGTAAATTCCATAAATAATCAGTCTGGTCCTTCTGCCTTCATACAAACCACAGGAACAGAAAGAGTCTACCAAGCTCATTGTGAGAGTACTTCTACTGCACATTCATATTAAAGTAAGACATGCATGTAGATAGTGTGATGGAAACTTGTTCCAAGCCTGCCATGTGGAGAATTAGTTTAGGTTTAGATTGAGCCCCTATGTCTGTTTCCTGCAATACTTGTTTTAAAAAAATCTATATACAGTTTCCATTATTAGACACACTCTGAAAAGAGGGAAAGCATTCTCAGAAAAACTACAAAATCATCTCAAATATTTCAACACTGTTTTGAACTACTATCAAAGCATAGTGAACCATGGATGCTTCATTTATCAGAAAGTAATTTGGTTTCTAAATACTTTCAACTAAACATCCTCTAGAGAAAATTCAGCTATAGTTGCTAACTGATAACATAGCAAGATCCCTGACTTCTACAATGTCTGTTTCTACTTGTTAACAACACAAGCCAGATTTTAAAAGTTTAAAAAACTGTGTAAGAGAAAAGAAGTCTGTGAAAGATATGCATCCATGACCCAGTTTGTTTAACTTAATGCTATTTCACTTTACTAGACTTATACAGACCAA
This sequence comes from Mesoplodon densirostris, assembly GCF_025265405.1. Lineage (NCBI taxonomy): Eukaryota > Metazoa > Chordata > Mammalia > Artiodactyla > Ziphiidae > Mesoplodon > Mesoplodon densirostris. The sequence goes on from NC_082662.1 coordinate 77,665,802, forward strand.
AAATAATATATTCTCAATATTTTAAAATACCAATGGGCCAAGGCTCATATAATATGTGCTTAAGTCCTTGGAAGATAATATCTTCCGCTTTAAGTAAGTAAAACTTCAAAGTTAAAAATGATAATCTGCTCTAATAGTTAAAATCAGTCTTTTAAAGTTTTCTCTATAGTATTTCTTTATATATTCCTCTATATAATCACGACTCAAGCCTTATTTATCAATAATTTTTCCCTTTCTGGAATGCTAATTTCATGAACCATGGGCATTATTAACCTTGGAAAGTAATGATTAGTTTGCTTTTCTCTCATACACAGTGGCATTCTTCAGGATGCAATAGCTGTATATTTAATATCAAATACAATTTATTAAGGTAATTTTCATATGAGATTTTCTTTGTTCGATGCTATTCATCAGTACAGTTTCCTCAGAGGTACACTTAGCAGTCAGAGGTATACTAAGTAGCATTAATCAGACAGATTCATGACTGTATGTCAAGACCAATTCTGGCAGAAACGATCACTCTGCAGTTTCATGGAAGCAACCAACAACCTCAAAGGAGTTGTCAGATTCTAAGTACTATCTAGGATGAAGACTAGTCTAAATGCCATAAGAATAATGGTGTGGTATGGTCATGGGAGGAAAAATACTCCATGAGATAAAAACCTTTTTAATCAATTTACAGTTGTGCCCTGTAGAAGGGATTATGAAGGGAAGCAAACAAGGTTAGGATTCTTTCCAAAACCAGATAAATAGCTGATGGTTAACAGTTATTAACGGCTTGCTATTTTTCTGACACTCTATTGCATGGATTATCCCATTCCATGTTCCCAACAGCTCCTTGTGAAGTGGGTAGTATTATCTTCACATTTTACACATGAGGGAACTAAAGCTTAGGTTAAGCAACCTGCCCAAGGTCGACAGGACCTAGAAAATGGCAGATGGAATTTGAACAAATTAACCAGAGCCAGAAAACCATCTCCAATCTAAATCTCCCAAGAGGAAAAGAATATGACACATTAAGACATCAACATAGCTCATTATTAAGTGTATTTAGGCACCCATATCAAGTCAAATACTGCCCTCCAATATTTTGGGGCCTTTAATACCTTAGACAGAAATTTTGTATCTTCTTCATCCCCTGTAGAAAATCAACAACTCAGCGTTTGAGAAAAAGACAAGCTGAATATATTGAGAAGAATTTACACTTGTGTTAATTCAGGAAACTGCACAGCATATTTTATGAAATAATTATAGCAGCTGGGTTACTATTCCTTTTTACCTGAGAAAAAGCCAACTCATATGCATATGACTACTATTTTTTTACTACCTATCCCCAACCCTCACTTCTACTCTATTTACGCTTCAGGCCTCACCTTCATGTATATATCATGGCAGAGCTTATTATTTCCTAATAAAATTAGAAACTCTTTAAAAAAAAAAGCCAAGTATTTTACTTACATCCAAGTGTACCTCACTTTGGATATATAAAAGTTACAACGTGACTTCAAAGTTTTAGAAGTTATTGCCCTAATAAAAAAAGAGAACTCCAAAATTCTATCAGTGACTTTCTCCTACATGTGAATTTTGTCCCCATCATTATCTGAAGGGTTTTCTTTTATTTTTCTTAAGACCCTGTCTTTGGTGGGCACCACTTTCCTGGCTTAGGACAGCACCCTAATTCCTATCACTGAGGAAAGGAATTTAAAACATTGACTTTGGGCTCAACTTCAGAATGAGATCTTAGGAGCTGAAGAGCACCCAGATCCACATGGCACCCAAATACATCAAAGTAAAACTACATCTTACCTTAACACCTTGCATACCAGGGGGCCCCATTAATCCAGAAAGACCTTGATCACCCTAAGAACAAAACACAAACAGAGGTTTAATATTATGAAAGAGAATTGAAAATTATGATACCCTTGCTTCAGGATTTCATCTTGGACATCCAGATCTTACTGCTTTCATTTCTGATCTCCTCTATCTGGCTCAAGGTCCACCTCGTTTCTGGGACTGTTTGAGACCATTTCTGAGGCCCCCAGCCCTTATCTCTTCTAGTGCTGATTACCTGGACGGTACTTCCCCACCTCTAAGGCCCTGCTTCTTTTTCTCTGATGTCCTTTTCTCTAGGAATGTTCTTACTTCCCAAATTCTCATCTTTCCCAAAGTTTACCGTGCTTTAAAAATGTAAAGGAGTCTACTTAAAAATTCCACCAGTGCTTTGTGAGGCAGCTGTGGACAGCTCAGGCCTGCCCTTCTAGGTGAGGCCCTGCAGCCCAATGGGACTCCCACGTGGAACCTCAAGGCATGGCTGGGGGGTGGGAGACAGGACTGGGCTCTCATCATGCACCAGGGAAAGGGGTACTTCCGTTTCTGGGGCTGCAGTGAAAACTTATTGGGAGGACCATGTGTTTGACTTCACAGACCCAACTTCGCAAATTAGGGCCTTCTGTCCCCACAACCCAACCCCTTCCCCCAAATGTGATGAAGGCCTGCGAACAGGGTAGGAAGGAGAAATTATACCAGTGAGGGGGAAGGAGTGTCTGTGGCGGGTAGAATGGACAACGACATAGAGGAGGCTGTGTGAATTGACAAGGACGAAACATGTCAAAGTGGAATGGGGGTATAATCTTAAACCAGTTTACTCGTGGTACACTTCTTCTTTGCCTCTGTTCCTTTCCCTCTTCCTGCTGTGACAAAGTTACTGTGCATGAAAAAAAGTATGTTCTTTGAAAGAAAAAAAGAGTACTTAGCTAATAACCCTAAATAAATTTGTTAATGACTGTTTAGGCACTATTTAATTTTCAGTGTATTATCTACTTTAATAAGTCATCAAATTAAACAATCAGAAGGAAAAAGGATGTTTCTGATTAACTATAAAGTGCTTTTCCATATGTTTAGTATTTTAATGTTTTTTCGCTCAGTGTTTTATTAGGATGGCTTCCATTTGTTATGGGATGATGGGTTTATACATATATATATATATATTTTACACTTATTTCTCGATAGAAGGAAAAGAAAACTGCACTAGGAAACAGGAGACTGGAGGCTCATCTCCTACTAACTCTAATCAAGGGTAGATCACTTGATTTCCCTTCAAAGTTTCTCCATCTGAAAAGTGAGAATAATATCACACTTGTCTTGTGGGAAAGGAAAAATTACCACTATTTAAAAGTTATCTTCATTTGCCATTGAGGTCCCACAAGAAATTAAACACTGAGGTGTGCTCTATGAGAGATGTTACTTACTGGATATTACATGCAGGACTAGAATATGCATTGCTTTTATTGTTTCATCACTGACTATATATTTATTGTAAAAATCGCTAAATGTTTAAAAATAAAATTCAATTGTTTCCCAATCCCCCAATACTCACACCAATTTAATGTTTGTATTCTATTTATTTGTATTTATATTGTATATGTATAAATATCCTGCCTCCTCAGTAAAACTGAACCTAATTGTATGTAAATATAATTTCTGAGAAATTGTTTTTAAATGTTACCATTTTAAAAATATCTCATTTTGAAAGTTGGATTTCACTTAAAGCTCAATGAAAACATTCTATTAAATCTTATATCTTGGGCCTCCCTGGTGGCGCAAGTGGTTGAGAGTCCGCCTGCCGATGCAGGGGATACGGGTTCGTGCCCCAGTCTGGGAGGATCCCATATGCCGCGGAGCGGCTGGGCCCGAGAGCCATGGCAGCTGAGCCTGCGCGTCCGGAGCCTGCGCGTCCGGAGCCTGTGCTCCGCAACGGGGGAGGCCACAACAGTGAGAGGCCCGCATACCGCAAAAAAAAAAAAAAAAAAAAAAAATCTTATATCTTACCATTTCTCCTATATAGTATTGACAACAGTTAGTATATGAGTAACTCAAAAAGTTAAAAAAAAAAAAAAACCCCACTGACATACTTCCAAGTCACAACTCACAGGCTGAATCACCCTGTATTTTATACAGATACTGTATACATACTGATCCACCCTATATTTTGTGCAGAGAAGCCACAAGGGAAGATAAAAATAAGCATCTGATAAAATCTGAATGCATAATTTGGGGAGTTTATTTAAAGCAGTCACCAAAAGAGAGTGGATGTCTAATTTCTCAATTTTAAGAAATCAAATGTTTTATATTTAGAGATTTTTAAAGATGGCATTTATGTTTCTCAGATTGCAGAATTTTTTCCTTGTTAATAATTAAGGGACCAATGAAAATACTGTTTCTAATAATAAACTTCCATTCCTTTTCTAAATTATTTAGATTCAGTGAACTCAGTTCCAACACAGCAATGAAATTCTTACAGTACTAGATTAAATTTGAGGATTTAATTGTTAGTATAATATCCATTAATGTGATATAATTTTTCTTATGTTTACAAGAGTTTCTGTAAACCAATTAAAGGATAAGATTTCAACCCAGTAACCACAAAAATTATTCAGGGATTTTAAAAGTTTGTGAATGTATACTACATAAACAAAAACATCCTATAATTGTATCACATTCATCAAGTGCATGTCTAAATAAAGCTTCCCAGATATATACCTAAATACTTGACTTGTATTCATCCTCACTGGAAAACAATACCTTCCTCTTAATAAAGATTTTCGCTGCTATCTTTACTTTGAAACATTAGTTTCTTTTTATCTAAATGCGTATGTGCATTTGAGCGCATTATGATAAAATAAAAAGCATACTGTACTGAAAGTCAGAAAACTTAGATACATCATTAATTCATCTACTTGCTATCCACTTAAATTCTATGAATCTTGTTTTCTCAATTGGAAAAAAAGATAATGATGACCGCCTCCCTCACTGTTACTGTGGGACTTAAACAAGATAAGTATGTAGAACTATTATAGAAATAAAGGTGTAAAATGGCATTAGAATTTACAATGGCATCCATACTAACAGCAACATTTTTGAGGTTAGGACCAAAAGTATCTTGTTCTAATTTTTTGCCCCATCTGTTCCTCATTCACAGGTAGCACAAGGGCATGACAAAGTAGACACTCAAAAAAATTAATGGTATGATTTAAAGTGAAAAGCTGAGCTGATAATACTGTTTACTTGATTCTTCAAATATTTCTTCCTTCATTAAAATCCAAGTTATCTATATATTCTGTCTGAAATCAAGTAAAATCTACATTTAAAAAAGATAAAAATGATTTTTAAAAGCTTGAAATATATCACCATGATTGTATTTCATGGACGAATAATTACCTTTTCTCCAGAAACAGCATGACCTGGGGAAAAACCTGGATCTCCTTTGGGGCCCTAAATAAAACAGTTATAAAACACTTGATGAAACATAAACTACATATATCATACTTCTTTGGTTGTATGCATTGTCAGATGCTACACACATTATATGGTATTGAATAAAATTACGTATTTGAGATGTACAAGGATTATTTAACTTTTTAGTGTATATTTCACTTATTCTTAATTTTAAATGTTGAGGAGATTCCTAGAAATTCCCCAGACATACCTGATTTTTCTAATCAATAAAGTTATACTATGATTGAAACATCTTTTTTTTATAGGTAACTCTTGTCACTTTTACTTTTTTAATTAATTTTTATTGGAGTATAGTTGCTTTACAATGTTGTGTTAGCTTCTACTGAACAGCAAAATGAATCAGCCATATATATACACATATCCCCTTCCCTTTTGGATTTCTCTCCCATTTAGGACACCACAGTGCATTAAGTAGAGTTCCCTGTGCTATACAGTATGTTCCCCTCAGTTGTCTATTTTATACATAGTATCAATAGTGTATATGTGTCAATCCCAATCTCCCAATTCCTCCTACCCCACCCCTTTCCCCCTTCATATCCATACATATCCATACATTTGTAGAGACGTGGATGGACCTAGAGAGTGTCATACAGAGTGAAGTAAGTCAGAAAAAGAAAAGCAAATATCGTATATTAACGCATATATGTGGAATCTAGGAAAATGGTATAGATGACCTTATTTGCAAAGCAGAAATAGAGATGCAGACGTAGAGAACAAATGAAATATCCTTCTTCAAGGGAACTACATAAAGACTCTATTAACTTTTCCATTTTTGTGACATATTGAGTTATAATTCCTATTTTAGCATGGGAAAACTAGTTATTTTTAGTAAAAGAAAACCACTTATAATAATTCTCAAAATTTTAAAACATGATTCCAAGTTTAAATATTTTCCAAAATCTTGCAATGTACATGCATTACTTTTATAATAAAACAAAAATAAAAAACCCTCTAACTGCCAAAATTCTTTTTATTCTGTTATAAAAAGATTTTTTTCATACTTTGGGAATCTTTATCTTTTATATATCAAGAGAAATATGACATTAGGTTTCAACCAAAATTTTTAGGTACAATAGTAAAGTATTCTTTCTTTCTTATTATGCATACTAGCAAAATATCTTTTATATTTCATGCTTCATGAAATACAGAATTGAGATTCTTTATCATTCAAATTCTGACTTCATTACCATTCTGAGCTAATAATAATTTTCCATTTCTAAATGTTATTTTCACCCTATGTGAAGTAAGGAAACAGTCAAGTCTTCCTTCACATATTCAGGGATACTTTTTTTTCTTTCATTCCACAGATATTTATTGAACAACTTCCTGAACACATAGGGATGAACAAAACAGGTAAGTTATCTGTTCTCTTTAGGCTAACATTCCAGTGTGAGAGAAAAAAAAAAGAATAAATGGAAATTTTTAAAAATACAATTTCTTGTATAGATAAGTGTCAGGAAGAAAGCAGCAGCTGGGGAAGGGAACTGTGACCAGCTGGGACACAGAGGGCTCTTTTCTTGGGTGCAGTGGGAGGAACCGTCCCTGAGAAGGTGATCTGACCAGAGAATTGAAAGAGGTAAGGGAGGGAGTTGTAAATATATCTGAAGGGAGATCACTAAGAGCATCCCCAGCAGAGAAAAGAGTAAGTGCAAAGGGCCTGAGGTTTGTCTAAGAAACAGCAGGTTGCCCGAAGTAACAGGTGCTAAGTGGAGAGAAGCAGGCGAGCACTTCAGAGAGACAAAAGCGGCCAGAACACAAAAAGAATTATAGGGCCTTATTTGTGGTTTGGCTTTTACTCAGATCTGTCTTCACTTTTAATAAGATACCACTGGCTGTAGTGTTGAACAGACATTATGGGGGTTCCAAACTCAGAATACATATTGAAGGCAGAGCCAACATAATTTCCAGGACGAGAAGAGAGAGAGACAGATTGGCATCAAGTCCACGTACAATGGGAAAACAACAAAGATGGAAAAGATTGGGGAGAACAGTAGGACTGGATGACAGCTGTAGTTCTCTCTCAGACATGTTAAAGGCAAGGTGTCTCTTAGATTTCTAAGTGGAGATACTGTGTGTGCTGTTGGATGCTAAGGCTGGATATCAAAAGTCACCAGAATATAAATTGTATCTGAAACCATGGTAAAGGGTGAGACTACTGAGAAAAAGTGTAAATATAGAGAAAAGAAGAGGAAGGAGGATGGTTCACTAAGTATGTTCTAATATTTAGAAATTGGAGGAGGAAAGACAGCAAGAGAGAATGAGGTGACACACCATGTAAATTGAAAGGCAAACAAGGTGATTGTGGAGCCTCCAAGTGTAGAGAAGACATTTTCAGAATGAAGCCATGGCCAACTGTGTGTGTCCACTACTGCTGAAAAAATGAGTCATGTGAGGAGAGGCTGCTGGGAGAGATGGAGGTGGTTGGTGACCTTGATAGGTGCCGTATCAGTGGAGTGGTTAAGAAGAACACATGAAGGTCATGGGTGGTAAGACAGGCACTTTGATTAGCAAGGCAAGTACAGAAATAAGAGGAGTATACCACATCTCAAGAGAAAGAAGATGTGAGTTCTAAGAGAGGGCTTAGGCTTTTAAAATTTTTTGTCAAGATGGAAACTTCTGACATATATATATATATATATATATATATATATATATATATATATATATATATATATATATATATATATATTGAGCATAAGTTGGGAGAAATGCATATTTCTCTTGAGTATGCCATAGGAGATGGGGATCCAGGGTCCAAGCAGAGACATTTCAGTAGGAACAATTAATCTGGTACAACAATTGCAAAGGTAGAATATATGGGTACAGATATTAGGTCATTAGCCTTGGTAATGGGGAAAAAAAATGAGAGCTAATTCTCATCTGACTGCTTCTAGTTTCTCGGTGACATAAAACATTAGGCTTACAGTTCAAAGTTAGAGGTGGGGAGTGGTATGGGAGGGATACTCCTGAAATAGCTCTCAAACTGACTGATGAAAGAAGAAAGACAAAAAGTCCTTCATGTTCCCCAGTAAGTCTTTTCATTTTACAAATTAAAAATGAGTCTTCATTGGCAGAGTCCTATATCCAAGCATCAAAAAAAAATGTTTTAAGGAAAAGGTTGTTTTCCAGTCTGACCTCTTCCCTTCCATAGCTATCACCACTTCTACCACTAATACAATTTTAGATCACTGGTAACAGAATTACGGGACCTGACAAATAGCTTTAGTGATATCTTAATATTTAAGAACTCAACTCTTCATCTAAAAAAAGATAATCTATTTAGAATTTATGAGAGATTAGAGCTTATCCCTTTATAGAACGAATCCCTTTATTGAGAAAGAAGCAATAAAGTCCAGAAAAGTTAACGGAATTGGTTAAGACTGCCTAGAAAAGTACTGGTAAATCAGGTCAATTTTCTTTCTCATATCACAACATCTGTTAAATTAAGATCTTATTGATATTTATATATTTTAATCTATTATAAATCCTAACTAATTGATTTGAGGCAATATTTACAACAAATTTAAAAGGAACTTAAGAAATGATAACCCTTGAGAAATTTGAATATAATAAAACTTTTTTACAGCCAATGTTTTTACTTAGAATTCTCACACTAAAAACTCTTATTTTTCGGTCCTATCTGAATTTTCTATTATATACCAACTTCCTTAATATAATTATCTTTCAGCTTTCTTGACATCATCATCTAATATGACATTTCATCTTCCACTTTAAAAAAATTGAAAGAGTGGGAGAAAGTAATCAATTAAGCAATAAAAATCAGATGTAAAGACAGACCTTTTTCTTATTCATAACCTTTATACATCTTGGCAACATATGTAAAGAGATATATGTCAAATCTTTTATTGCCACACAAATATGCTTGAGTTAATTGATCATCTCATATTCTAGAACCAGAAATTGAAGTCAGTATGAAGAAAATGCTTTTAACCCGGCCAGTTGTGTACTGATCCTAGTATAAAATGCATGAGGAAGAGATTACTGAACATGCCAAGTTTGCCTGAAATGTCAAGGAAGTAGGGCATACTTTTCTGCATTTAACGAAAATACTCCAAAATTTCTGTCATTTTCCCTCCTTTTTATGAGGGAAATCATATTTACTTATTTGTTATTTATTTATTTATTTATTTTATGATTCCTGACACACTTTTAGCCACACTTGATTGGCTTTTCAAAAACTCCTTGGAATTAAAAATAATGTTTATAAATTAATCATAATTGACCTTCAATACTGACTTTTACTTACTCCTACACGACTTTTGTTGAAGGAGCTATATATCCTTTTGAGTATGAATAAGAAGGAAAGGAAGTTGCCTACATTTTATTACTCAAGGATTCCAAAAGTCCCACCTATCTTACTGATCTGCTATAGTCTAAAATCCTCATTATCAGTGTAGCTCTTTTAGACTGTTATGGATCTCCAGATGGCTCTCTGTATAAGGAGGGAAACTCCCTAAGGTATTAGACCCATTAAGATGTTCAAACAAATTTATCATATTGGAGTCCACACAATATAATGGAAAGAGCATTGGGACTTAGAGTGAAAAGACTGAACAAGTCATTTAATCTCTCTGAACCTGAATTTCCTCCTCTGTAAAATGGGAATAATAATAATAATACCTACTTAGATTAGCGTGAAAGATTTAGGATCAAATCCCCTATAGATTACATAGATGTTAGTAGTTAGTATTAAAAATAACAGTACTAAATACAATCATTAAAATAAATTTTACAATTATGGCCATCTTGAAAAGCAGAGAACACAACTCTTGAGTGAATGACTGACAGTGCAGCAAAATTTTAATGGAAAGAATTTGTAATTAAAAAGTTCAGAGTATGAATGAGCTAAATTGGTAGAGTATCATAAAGGAAACATTAAATGACATAATCTTGAGGTAGCACCACTTGAATATTCTTGGCTTTAATATTAGCAATAACTGCACAAGCTCCATAATCTCAATGTTAAGCACTATACTCTCTAACCAACACTTCTTATCTTTTTAGCTCACTCTAAGCCTTTATAACTTTGACAATTATTTGACCCACTGGAACTGCTAATAGGTGATCCCATCACGTTTTCACTCTTTCATCCCCCACATGGTCTCACTTCCCATCCCTAGCCAGCCTAAATACTAGTGTCTTATATTCTAATCACTTCCTTGCATACATAAATGACACCATTGCCTGTTTCTCCCTCTGTCTTATAAGCTTACCTGGAAAATCTTAAATATAAACTCTCTACTTACTTTGACCCTATCCCTAGCAGCTGAATGTGATTAAAAGAAAACAATTAATGTTGACAAATCTCACTTGAAATTCATGACTTCTTACATTGATTTTGTTTTGCTTTGTCTTTTGGTGTGTCCAGTAATTGCCTCAGTCAATTCACTTTCCCATTTTCATAGATGATTATTTCATAACTTCCCTCTCTTTACTCTCAGCTGGTTATCCTGCTTTCACCTTTCACAAGCTCTCATGACCAAATCCACTACACCTCACCTTAACCTGTTCCAAAACACTCTGCCTTCATAACCAAACCCCCACATTGTCTCTCACCAAGACATTATTGGTGAACTGTCTTCCCTACATTATTTTACTTTTTACTTCTAAGATAACTGCCACCATCAAGTGAAAACACTGTAATTTCTCCAATCTTAAAAAATAACTTTCCTTGAGCCCACATCTCCCTTCTCTGCTCCATTATACTGTCCCCTTTTAGAAAAAAACTCCTAGAAAGTTGTCTATGTTAACTAAAAGACTTCCTCTCCATCCATTCTCTCTTAGACCTACTCTACTCAGGCTTTTGTCCCTACCACTATCCTAACCTCACAGGTCATTCTTTCTCAGTCTCCTTTGCTAGTTCCTCTTCATCTTCCTAATACACTGAACTCTGAAGTACCCCCTAGACTCAGTCCTTGGACACTTCTCTTCTTTGTCTACATTCATCCCTAGGTGACCTCATCAGTTCCATAGCTTTAAATTCCATATATACATTGATGACTCTGAAATGTATATTTTTAGCTATGATATCTTCCCTGAACTCCAGATTCATATACCCTTTTTATATCTCCACTTGGATGTTAAATAGTCCTCTCAAATTGAATACGACCAAAAAGGAACTCTTGGGAATTCTGGTTCAGACAGTGGCAGAGTAGCATATATGCAACTAATCCTCCTGAAGATTACAATTGTAAAGTCAGGACAAGATATGTAAAACAACTATTTGAATGCACAGGAGAACAATAAAAAACAGGGCTGGAGGAGATTCAACTCTTGAAAGAAGAAACCACACTTGGTTTAATACAAGTTTATACAGTCTTTCTCCTAAAGACACTTCCCAGTCTGCACAGAGTGGCTGGAATTCAAGCAGAAAAACATAAACCTTTTGGCTAATGGTATCAGAGGACAGAGTGTAGGAGTACCAAAATGACCGCAAACTGAGGGAGAAAATCCTAGAATAAAAGAAAGTCAGCTTCCCCCAAAGCTTGAATATAGACTTTCTTCAATTCTTGGCTGATCCTGACATGTGTTTTCATGAGATAGATTCTAAAGAACTCAGCAGAAATCAACTAAAAGGCTGAAAGAATTAACAAATTTCAGCTGCTGGTCACTAAAGGAGAAAGTTTGGGGTTTGAGCCACATCATTTTAGAAGACCATGCTAAACAGTTTGATAAATACCTTTCCATTGAAATTGAGGGAGAGTTATACTTTAGAAGCAAATACTATATTCTTGGACAAATGGACTCGCACTAATACTATAAGCAAAACTGAAACAGATCTGCCCTTTAAAAAAGTTTCCAAACCTTGATGTGGATGAACCTCTGTCATACAGAGTGAAGTAAGTCAGAAAGAGAAAAACAAATATTGTATATTAATGCACATATATGGAATATAGAAAAATGGTACAGATGAACCTATTTGCAGGGAAGGAAAAGAGATGCAGACATAGAGAATGGACTTGTGGACACAGGGGGCAGGAAGGGGAGGGTGGGACGAATTGAGAGAGTAACATTGACCTATATACACTACCATGTGTAAAACAGATAGCTGGTGGGAAGCTGCTGTATAGCACAGGGAGCTCAGCTCAGTGCTCTGCGATGACCTAGAGGGGTGGGAGGGAGGCTCAAGAGGGAGGGGATATATGTATACATATAGCTGATTCACTTTGTTCTACAGGAGAAAATAATACAACATTGTAAAGCAATTATACTCCAATTAAAAAAATAATAAAAAAAATAAAAGTTCCCAAACCTGTACAAGTTTAAGGTGATGAGCCAGTTATTTAAGCACCTACAGAACAAAAATCAAGTCTCCAAAGGATTAAAAAGAAAGGTAACAGCATCTAAAGATCCACATATCATCCACAACGTTCAGTATGTAATCAAATTTTTCTAGACATGCAAAAGGGAAAATCGGACTTGAGGTAAAGAAAAAAGGCAGTCAATACAAACAGACCACAAGAGGACCTAGAAGTTAGAATTAGCAGTTGAAGATTTTATTAACTATTATAAATATGTTCAAGGGCTTAAAGGAAAAGATGATCATAATGAGTGAACAGACAAATATCAGCAGACAGATGAAAACTATATATAAAGAGTCAACTAAAAACCTAGAACTGATAATACAGTATTTAAATATAAAAATTTACTGGATGAGATTAACATCATATTGGAGAAGGCAGAAGTAAATTTTAATGAAATTAAAGGCAGATCTATAGAAGTTATCTAATCTGAAGAAGAGAAAAAAAAATGCATGGCAAAAATGAACAGAGATCTAGTGACCTGTGGGGCAATATTAATAGTATAACATACATGGAGTCCCAGAAGGAAAGGAGAGAAATAATGGGACAGAAAGATTATTTGAAGAAATAATGGCCAAAAATGTCCCAAATTTGTTTAAAAAAATTTTTATGGATAAAAAGATATTCAGTGAAGCCCAAAGAAATATCTAGGGGAAACCACCCCTACAGACATCATAGTAAAGCTGCTAAAAGCCAGAGAAAGAGAAAAATATTAAGACATCTGGTGAAAAATTTCACATTATATTGAGGGGAATAAAAACGTTGGCTAAATCCTCATCAGAAACAGTAAAGCCCAAAATATGAGAACATCAGACATGTTTAAAGTGCTGGAAGAAAAACATTCCTAACAAAGATTTTTTTTGCTCTACAAAAATTTTTTTACTATCCTTCAAAAAGCTGTGGACAAAATAAATTTCAGGTAAACAAAAACCAAGAGAAACCATCACCAGTAGAACTGTACTCGAAGAATTATTGAAGGAATTTCTGCTAGCTAAAGGGGAGTGGCACCAGATAGAAACTCAGATCTATAGGAAGGAATTAAGAGCTTTGGAAATGAAAATAAATGAGGAAATATGAATGACTCCCTTGTTTGTTTCTTCTTTTAATTTCCTTAAAAGACTGATTACTTAATACAGAAATTATTGCATTGTACTGTTGGGTTTATAATGACATAGATGTAAAATAAATGACAACAGAACACAAAGGATGGGGGGATAGTAGGTAAATGTCATTGTAATGTTACAAGAGTCTTATATTTTACATGAAATATTGCCATAATAACTCTAAGTAAACTACAATAAGTTAATAAGGTATACTGTAATCCCTAAAGCAACCACTAAAAATCAATCAGAGATGCAGCTGAAATGCCAAGAAAAATTAAATAGAATACTAAAATATATTTGATTAACCTAAAAGAAGGTAGAAAAAAGGAATAAAGGAACAAAGAACACCTGGGATAAATGGAAAGGAAATGACAATGCAGAAGGCCAAGACCCAATCATACCAAAATTACACAAATGTAAATGAACTTAACATTCTAATTAAAAATCAGAGACTATCAAGCCAAGATAAATATAAAAGACCCAACTATACAGTATCTATAAGAGATGCACTTTAAATATAGAAAGGTAAAGGAAAGGAAATATATATACCAGACAGACAATAAGCATTAAAAAGTTGGTGTGGCTCTATTACTATCAAAGTAGACTTCAAGAAGAGGAGTATTACTAAAGATAAACAGAGATATTTGATAATGATAAAAAGATCTGTTCATCAGGAAGACATAACAGTCCTTAAATATGCATGCATCACAAAAGAGCTGCAAAATACATGAAGCAAACACTAACTAAACACTTCCTAGACACTAAAGAAATAAAATCCAAAATCAGAGTTGGATATTTCAACACACCTCTCTCAGTAATTAATGGAGCAACTAGGCAAGAGAAAACCTAGTAAGGACAGAGAAAATTTGACCACCACCATTAGCCACCATAATCAAACTGACATTTATAGAACACTATACAGAATCTTTTGAAGTTCACGTGAACTATTCATCAAGATAATCACATGCTGGGCCATAAAATGCCTCAATAAATTTTAAAAGATTAAACTCTTCCATTGTGTGCTTTCTGAACACAATGGAACTAAATTAGAAACCAGCAACAATAAGATCACTAGAAAAGCTTCTAATTGATGGACATTAAAAAAAACAACATACTTCTAAATAACCGATGAGTAACGAAGAAAGCATATATTTCAACTTGAATGATAATGAAAACAAAACACATCAAATTTTGTGGGATGCAGTTAAATCAGTCCTTAGAGAGAAATTCATAGCTCTAAATGCTTGTGTTAGAATACAGCTAAAAATCAATGAAATATTATATGGTCCATAGAAAAACTTAACAAAGCCAAAAGTTGGTTCTTTTAAAACATTAATGGAAATGAACTCTTGATTTCCTCCCAGGCAAAAACAAAACAAGTAAAAACCTGAAATCATGTTCCTCCTCATTCCAGTAGGTGGCAGCTCCCACAATACCAGCTGTTCAACTGCTTAAGCCTTAGATTACCTTTGACTCCTCTCTCACACCATATAAGTGACTCATCAGCAATTATGTTAACTGCACCTCAAAATACATCTAGATTTTGACCACTTTACACCATCTCCATTGTTAACACTCTAGTCCATGCCATCCTCACCCATGGCGTGAGCTTGGGTAGACCAGTGAAGCAGTCTCCAAACTGGTGCCCCTATTTCTACCCTTCCCCTACCCCAATCTATTCTCTGTGATAGCCAGAACCATCCTCCTACAACATAAATTGCATGGTGTCATCTTTCTACTTAGAACTCTCCAATAAATATCTAACACAGAGTAAAATCCAAACCAAAATTCTTACCTACAAGAGTCAACATAATCTGGCTTCTGCTATGTCTCTGATCTATCTCCTATCACTTATCTCATTCAGATATTCCTCAAAGACTGCCAAGCAGTCTCCTGCCTCAGGGCCTTTGGTCTTCCTGAGTCATTTCTATTGTTTTCAACCTTTTCTTCATCAGGATTGCAAAAATGATTTTTAATTCTAGTATTCTTTCTTCATTTGCTAGCTTTTTCTGTAAACAGAAACTTCCCTTTGTCAACTATTTGGTTACACTAAGGTTCAATTCTATAAGAAAAACAAGGCAATTTCTTAAGAAAACATTTATTCTTTCCCTTTATTTTTCTTCTATTTACCATTTTTCAAAATAATGACATTGTGGTATAATAAAAATATACATTTGGTCTTTGTCCCTGGTTCCTAGAACAGAGCTCCTAAAACCCTTGGAATTTCCTGAGTCACAGGAGTGTCTTTTGTTATTCACAACAAGTCCTTTTCCACAACATCTGAGCTTATGTTAATGAAGTGACTGGAGATGGGGAGCTAGAGAGCTTCAGGATGGGAACCAGTCACTGGAAAGGCAAACAAGTGATTGGAGCATAGGAATTTAGCCCCATTCCCTCCCCCACCTCCAGGAAGAGGAGGGGGTGGACATTTCTCCAAAGAAGATATACAGATTGCCAACAAACACATGAAAGAATGCTTAACATCATTAATCATTAGAGAAATGCAAATCAAAACTACAATGAGATATCATCTCACACCAGTCAGAATGGCCATCATCAAAAAATCTAGAAACAATAAATGCTGGAGAGGGTGTGGAGAAAAGGGAACACTCTTGCACTGCTGGTGGGAATGTGAATTGGTACAGCCACTATGGAGAACAGTATGGAGGTTCCTTAAAAAACTACAAATAGAACTACCATATGACCCAGCAATCCCACTACTGGGCATATACCCTGAGAAAATCATAATTCAAAAAGAGTCATGTACCAAAATGTTCATTGCAGCTCTATTTACAATAGCCAGGACGTGGAAACAACCTAAGTGTCCATCATCGGATGAATGGATAAAGAAGATGTGGCACATATATACAATGGAATATTACTCAGCCATAAAAAGAAACGAAATTGAGTTATTTGTAGTGAGGTGGATGGACCTAGAGTCTGTCATACAGAGTGAAGTAAGTCAGAAAGAGAAAGACAAATACCGTATGCTAACACATATATATGGAATCTAGGGAAAAAAATGTCATGAAGAGCCTAGGGGTAAGATGGGAATAAAGACACAGACCTACTAGAGAATGGACTTGGGGATATGGGGAGCGGGAGGGGTGAGCTGTGATGGGGTGAGAGAGTGGCATGGACATGTATACACTACCAAACGTAAAAGAGATAGCTAGTGGGAAGCAGCCGCATAGCACAGGGAGATCAGCTCGGTGCTTTGTGACCACGTAGAGGGGTGGGATGGGGAGGGTGGGAGGGAGGGAGATGCAAGAGGGAAGAGATATGGGAACATATGTATAGGTATAACTGATTCACTTTGTTATAAAGCAGAATCTAACACACCACTGTAAAGCAATTATACTCCAATAAAGATGTAAAACAAAACAAACAAACAAACAAACAAACAAAACCTCTTGAACAAAGACATTCCAAGAGTTCCAGTAGGTGAACACACTGATGTGCTGGGAAGATGACACACCTGGGGAGGGCATGGAAACTCCAGGTTCCCACCCTCCACATTTTGCCCTATGCATCTCTACCATTTAGCTACTTGAGTAGTATTTTTTTAATAATAAATTGGTAAACCTAATTAAAGTGTTTTCCTGAGTTCTGTGAGCTGTTCTAGCAAAATATCAAACCTGGGAGAGAGGAAGAGATTATGGGAATCCCTGAACATGTAGTCAGCCAGGCAAAAGTGTGAGTAGCCTGGGCAACCCATCTGTTGCTGGCATCTCAAGTGTGGGGAGTCTTGTGAGACTGAGCCCTTAAATCTCTGGAGTCTGACACTAAATTGAGGTAGTGTCAGAATTGAATTGTTGAATAGTCAATTGGTGTCAGAGAATTTGACAATCTCATAGATGTAATTCCCCAGCATCCTCTAAAGGTGACCAATGAGGTCACCTTTAACTAGTTTTTAACTACATTATAACTCATGGATTTACAGATATTTGTTATGATTCAATCCACTACAGTTATTATCCTTAATGATGCTCAAATTATACCAATCTTTGGCTAGTGGAAGCCTTTTCAAATTGGCTCCTGAATCCTTCTAACATGAACCCAATAGACTTTGATAGCTAGAAGGAAAAATTTTTAATATATTTGTCATATTTGTCTGGCCCTTTATAAAAACGTCCCTACATTGTGTAGACTAATAGGAGCACCTCAGTCTTCACCATTTTATCATACTTTACATTTTCAGAATGTTGGACTGAAAATTTTTCATAGCAATCTGACTCAGTAAAAAATTCTTAGAATGGGTCAGCATCTATACCCAACACATTTATTTAATTCACACACAAGGAAAATGGGACTTTCAGTTTAGAGAAATAATGATGGAGACATGGTAGCAGAGGGTCAAAACCAGGAATAAAACAGCACAAAGATATATTCCTTGGAAATTCAATATTTAACATTACTGATAACATCTCATTTAATATTATTAATGGGACACTGTTATTGCAGCTTATTAAGGTTAGATGTTTTCATTTAACTGGATTAAATTTGATGGAGCTATTGAACCTGACTAAAGTAATATAAACTATGAATGTCCATGGGAAGGTTTTAAGCTGCCTTTAAGAAGCATTTTTAGGAAACGAACTATCTGGATGCAAATAGATTGCCTGGACTAGAATTTTAAGTGTAGGCTAGGGTAGGCCAAAGATCTAGATTCTGAATTTGGACTCATGTCCAAAGACCTACTGCATAATTGATCATGTGTTAATAGTAATAAAAATGTCCAGTACCCTGTGAATTAAGTTCATATTAAATAAGTAAATATGATGAACTGTGGACCCAGAAAGCATTTGGTGGCAAGAAGAAAGTCATTCTTTCTAGCAAGTAGAGAAACAGAATTCACTTCCTTGTGTTGTTTTTGTTTTTTATGAAGACAATATTTCTACCCTTAGTCTACTGATTTCAGCTAATGATTCCAGCTAAAGAACTCAAGTCTTTCTGTTTTAAATCAGTCTTAAAATGCTGAAAAAATGCTATATTATCCACTAAATTTTTGTGTGGCATTTTATTCTTCTACTATTTAACAATTTAACAACACAGTTCTGAGAGGCTAGAGTTCAGTTTCATTCTTTATGGACTTTATATGTTATTAATAGTATCCAAAGGATAAGCTGGAACCTTAGAATGGACATATTTTGTTACTATTACTAAATGAATTCAGAAAGTCTTTAATTACATTAGGTTATTACCCTACCCAAACCCTTCCTCTTTAAGATACTGTTTCATAAATGAACTCCTCACTAGTTAGTAGAGACAAATTGGTGTAAGGGAAAGAGTAAAAGATCTAATTCTGATGACAGTTACAACTGTGTTACCTTGGTTAAGTACTTACCTCTCTGAATATGTTTTCTTCTGTGGAAAGTAGAAGGTAATAAAGCCTGCTCTGAACAGTACGCTTAACTGAAGTGGAACTGAATGAGATGGCATACATAAAATAATTAGATGCTTAATAAGTGCTAGTTCTCATTCCCTTATGATGCCAGTGCCTTGTTTCTAATGTTAAGTCTGCTTATTGTTTCAGTTTAACATTTATTGAGTGCCCAACACATGCTGGGCACTGGGCTGGACACAAAGGCAAAGATGAGTAAGATCTGGCCACTGCATTCAAGTAACTCAGAATCTACTAAGGAAGACAAACAGATATGTGAAAACTCATTTTGCTTGAACAGAGTTGAGAACTACCAAAGATCAGTTTACATTTTTTGTCCTTTATGATAAATACTAACTTAATTGTAAAAGTATAACAGAAAATAAATTAAGTTTTGCATCAATCTAGAGTATGTTAACAAAATAAGCTTTATTCTTATAAACTTTTAAATAGTCTTATAAATAGAACATATTTCTTTACTATATTAAGGTATTTTCATTCATAAGAGCCACAAGACTTTTTTTTTACTTAACAAATAATAAATGTGATACTTTCAGTAAAAGTTGCATTTCTAAATAGCCTAGTTACCTTATAAGTAGCTCCTCCAGAAAAGGGAAATAATGTTTTCTTAAGTGTCAACTACACACAAGTATTCTACCAGGTGTTTTACGTGCTTCATGCCATTAACTTATATAAGGTATATCTTGTGGTTCTGAGACAGGCTGGGACCAGGGACTCTTTGCTGCAGTGCTGCCAAGCCTGCACCTGGACAAACCTCTCCTCAAGCAACAAAACACAAAGACACTATCAGGGACTAAAAATAACTGTGTGCATGTGCAATTGGGACAAATTATGGATAAAAGCTACAAAAAGACCAAAAAAAAACCCAACTGCCACTTTTGAAGAGCTGGGAGCAAAATCCCGGTACTGCGCATGCCCCCTGAACTCAACACAACCAAAGGGGTGGGCAAAACACCTAAGCCACCCCTCTGGCCCGACCCTTGGACACATCCCTACCCTCACCCCATATAAGGAACTAGCAATTTCTATTGATTAGGGAAGGCCAAGAACCCTGGTATCAGTTCTAACAATTGTTATAAAGCACATTAATCCAAATATGACTGTATAAAGGTTCCATAATGCATTGTATTTTCCATTTCAGTTAAACCTTTCTAAACTTGCAATTGCCTTAATTTGGTCTTTTCATAGGTTCAGGTAACCCCTTTTGAAATGGACAGATCATTTCTTGTGCAAGCGACAAGATGAATTTTTATACAATTTCCTTAGAGGCCAATAATTCTGTTATTCTTGCTAAACAATAACTGAAAAGAAAAAAATGCTGAAAATGTCTTTATACTCTAAAATCCCTTAATCTAAAAGGGATTTTTGTGCTCTGAAGGAAAATAAATCCTGTGATTACATGTCAAAATTTATTGTTGAGAGCATGAAATTTGCATTTTTATTGCACTGTCTTGAATAAATACTATAAGAGGATTATAAAGTATAAGCCTTGAATCTTCTATTAATCCTGATTACTTTAAAGTGCATGTTAAATATCTAGGAAAATTGGTTTCACAAACCACATGCTACAAGCTTTACTTAACTCATTTAAGACACAGTGGTGATATTTAACACCTGTCACAATCTAATGTCCTCCACAAATATGTGCAGTTAAAACAAATCATGGTCAGTCTTGGCTATTTTGAACATGGTTATCAAATTATCAAATTACATATGAATTAAAGACTAATATTCAGGTCTATACAACTAAGTTCCCAAGAGGTTCAGTTAGTTACTTGCAAATTAAAAGTGGAGGTTTTAAAATCTCTAATATAGGGGTTCATAAAAATATGTTATTGGTAAATAGTTATAGTCAAAATTATACTCACACTACTAAATATAATATTAAAGAGAAATCTTGAGATTAAGATTTCATCTCTCCTAGTTCATTTTACCAAAGACACATATTCATACCAGTCAACACTGAAAAATATCCTGTTTTTAATCTTTGGACAATGATAATTTTTTGTTACAAAGTTCATCCTTTTCTCAAGTATTTTCTCCTGAATAAGTACACACATTTAAGAAGTCAATTAAATCAAAGGCTTTCCACTATCTCTACCTTCATCTCTCCTCACCCTATTCTCTATCTTTTTTGTTTCAAGTATCTGTTTGCTACTGGCTAAGGTAGGGGAAAGGGAGGACAACACAAACCATGTGGAAACCCACCCCTCCCCCATTCTGTCTTCCTTCTTGTTGTGGAGATCAGGGTGTTAGCCTGCAAGCCCCCTAGAACTTCAGCTCTGTGGAAAAACACGAGCTGGGTCTTTACAACTACATTAGCCTTTCACTAAATATCCTGAAAATCCCCAAAAAAGCATGAAGGCTAGGGAATCACAAATTTAAGAACAAACTTCTAATTTCTTTAGAAGGCATTTGTCTTTTTTCTCACTGTTACTCATCCAGACTTTAGTTAAGTCTTTTTTCTCTCTGAGATACTTTATAAAACTCAAAAAATTGCTGACAGTGATAAGAAACTTTGGAAAATTTAGATTTAAAATATCTGTTATCAATATTACGTATTAATAATAATGATACTACTTATGACATTTTAACACTGTTAAGGGCTTTACTCACAATTTATTTAGCCTTCACTCCAGCCCTCTGAGGACATACTATGATTTTTCCTTCTTTGGAGAAAGTGAAGCTTAAAGCCGCTAAGCAAGTAATTTTCTTCTAGTCATACAAATCAAGAGGGCTAAAACTTGAACCCCAATCAGTTAAGACTCCAAAACCTGTGTTCTTAAGCTCTATCCTATCTTAACCTATATCTATATGGTAACATCTATATGGTTACTTTTGAGTGAGATAATTAATAAGCAGGGTGGTTATTAATGACCCTAAAATATTCATGATGTTGCTGGAAACCAAAACCCTAATGCTTAACGCATATATATAAATTTAATTAGCTTTCCAATTCCATACCTGCTCTCAAGGTAACCAGCCTGGTATATATTCTTCCATCCGTTTTTACTATACTCATACTACTATCTATCACACTATTATCTACCATGCTACCACTACACAACAATGTATGCTCATATATATATACAGGCTTTCAGGTTAGTTGTTCTCATAAAAATATGAGTATCCTATAAGCATTATCCTCACAGATCTTTTTCAGGTAAAAATATTAGGTAAGTGTGGAACAGGGCAGTAAATGATATTTTATTTCCTCAGTACTTATCTATACATTAAATTAGCCTTGATTTAAGGTAAATTACTCAAATCATAATCTGTATATTTCAGAGGTTTCCATATATTGCCATCATATTTTGACAATAAAGACTTTGGAATACCAAAGCAGGGCTGTGCTTGCCTTTATCACTAGCTATATATAAATCCAAGTGTGGTGGGCTATCAGAGGAGCCTGGCTCTCTGCCAGGCTAAGGCCATCTTGCTGAAGAATCATGCCCTGGAAATGACAGAGATCCTCAATATCCCAAGGTTGGCTTTAAAAGTTAAAGATCTTCTTTACGATACTCACTAATAATCACTCACCTTTGGACCTGGTAATCCAGGTAACCCAGGATTTCCATGTGGCCCTGGTATGCCCTGCAAATAGTGAAAAAAAAAGAAAAAAGAAAGTCAGATCATTCTTAGCACAGATCTAGATACAAATAACAGAAAGTGGTTATTATAACATTCAAATAAATATTATGTAATTCATTAAAATGGATATCTTATTTTACGAAGTTCTTTATCTCTTCTGAGATCTTGGATATTTCAGTCTTGAAGAAGACTAATTATAGAGCAGAACTGTGGTTTCTGTTTTTGCTTCAAAACACTGTCCTTGAGGTGTTTACGTCCCTTATTTACCACCCCTATCTCCAGCCACATTGCTTAGTGCTACTTCTAAAAGTTGTGCAGAGTAAGAAGCCTAAAAATAACAAAGTGCAATTGTTTAGTTACTCTCCTCTCAAAATGTGGTAACCCTTTCTGCACTTGGGTTTTTGTTTATGCTATCATGCGTACCTTAAAGACTTACCTCATTTAACCTTGCCCCCCTACACCTGCCCAAATCACGTTCAAGCATCAACTGAGATACCACCTCATTTTTAAATCCTGGCTACACCAGCATGAGGGGATTTCTCTTTCCTACTCACTTTCACAGAAATTGGGGCATGTGAAATTTATTTGCAATTAGTTGTATATTGCCTTGGGATATTTCTGTCATTTAAATATTTTATTGCTATTTTAACTTCCTTATGACTTATGTTTAGTTTCAGAATTATAAATTATTTGAAAGGAGGCTGTTTTTAATATTACCAGTGTAGTACTTAGCACATAGCAACCTCTCAATGAATATTTGTCAATTTGGGGAGTACCCTGGTGGTTCAGTGATTAGGACTGGGTGCTTTCACTGCCATGGCCTGGGTTCAATCCTTGGTCAGGGAATAAAGATCCCAAAAGCCACACAAGGGAGGCAAAAAAAAAAAAAAGGAATATTTTTGTCAATTTGAATTCAATAACTGCTTTTATTTACTAAATACCTACTATTGTGCAAGTAACCGTGTTAATGCTTTACTTTTTAATTACTAATCCTTATAACAATCCTGCAAGGTGGTTATTTACTCCCATTTATAAATGGGGAACCTTAGGTTCACACAACCAGCAAGTAGAAGACTAAGATTCATCTCCAGAAGGCCTCCCAGGTTTCCAGGCCTCCTATACTCATTTGGGCTTAGTACCGCACCCCTGCGCTCTTCAGCTACACCTCCATCTTGACACATAAATAGTTATTATCTATTTATCTGTCTTTTCACTTCTGAACTAATAGAGCATTATGTTTCAGAAAGGAGAGGGGTGCTAGCAATGCAAACACTGAAGGTATATCTAGCAAGATGAAAACTAAGGGCAAAAATTAGATTTCATGACAACTCATTTGTGTAATCTTCAAAAACAAATTTCAATAAAGCAGATGGAAAAATTTATAAGGATTAACAAATGAGTTTTTGATGTAGATGTGGGTGCAATGGGTATAAAGGATTATTTCACAAAGCTCAGTAGTGCAAGAGTGAGCAAGGATAATAACTTTAGGAAAAATAAGCATCAATGAAAGTTTGGGATTTTTAAAAAAGATAACTTGCTGGTTGTTGCTAAATAAGATAAAATCTAAGGAGAGAAAAAGGTCATGCTGTGGGAGAAGAACAGCCTTAATGGTGGAGAGGGAGTGCAATTAGTGCAAAGGTGAACACAGTCCCTCAGGGAAGTAGGATCCAGGGTCTCCTGACAGAAAAGTAGGAGGACAGAAATTGTCTGCTGGCTGGAAGAGAGGGGGCAAGTTTAGAAGACACTCTGGGAGGAATGTGGTAAGTCATCAAGTATAGAGAGAGAAATGTTAAACAGCTAGAACAGAGTGAGCAATCATCTTCAGCCTCATATGGACAAGATCTTGATGTGAATAGGACCATTTAAAGTAACATTTTAGGGTGACTTTTCGTTATATTGTTTATATGATAAATAAATATCAGTAAAGAAAGTGGATCATATATGGCATTTGCATTTGTCTTTATAACACACCATCACAATTCTTTTTCTAGCTCTTTGAAGAATTTCTGCTAGTAGAAGTCCATTCTTTTTTTTTTTTTTTTTTTTGAGGTTGGAGAGAAACTAATTCTAACACAGCAATAGATCTTTTGTTGGACCTGTGTAATGTGAGAAACTACTGCTTATCCTTAAGGCAGCTTTTTTCCTCAGGATAATTACTTTTTTACTTTATAGCTTCAATATTTTCCATTATGTAATCCAGGAATGTACTATTTTAAGGCCGCCCACTCTTTTTCATTTCCCAAAGTAAATGAACCCCACCTTGGACTATCAACTGCAGATGAGATCACTTTATAACTAAGAATAATGTTACAAGTAGCACCCAAACAGTCACTAATCTACAAATTTGATTATCTTTCTTGAGCGTGCTCACTGAGAATGCTTTGGGGCTGGGTGTTCACACTCAAATAAACAGCTGGCACGTATTCCCAGGCTTCTCTTGAATTGGCAAAGGTAGGGCTAATTTCCTACCTTTGCCAATCCAGGGCAGATTTCCAAGGGAAGTACATACTGTACAATACTAGGAAAAAACATACTGGAAAGCTACCAGTTCTAACAGCAAGTGAGAAACGGAGGCCATCTACTTACCCGTGGACCTCTCTTTCCTGATGGACCTGGGATACCTGCTGGGCCAGAAGGACCCTTGGAAAACAAATGCCGAGATATTAGGCATGATAACAGATGCATCCTCTCTCACAAGTCTTGCTAAGAGTCTCACTCCAGGGCTCCTTTTCCATCCCTAGTTACCAGCTGATGATTTTCAAACAACATGAAACTCCTCACCGTAATCATCAGGGGTGAGAGTTGAAACTCAAGACGTCCTCTTTAATCTGGCTAGATATGGCAGCAGGAAGTCTATGACTTATGGTTACAGCCACTGTATCTGGTTTTCACAGGGACCATAACTAGTAGTTTCGTGGGTAGTTTTTTACCTAAATTTACTTTTACTACTGAAGGAGGAATTCAATTTAGGGTTTAGAAACCAACAACTACAGGTTTTTTCAAACACATTTCAAAAGAAGACTTGCCTTGAAAAATTAAAGCACTAACCATTTTATGTTCTTTTAAAAGGCTTATACCAAGGATCTGTGTAATGTGTTAAACTGTTACAGTGAGATCCTTCCAGTATATTCAGTAATAAATCTGCCTTACACAAAATGCAGCATAGCAGGAGGTCACTAATAAGAGGTAAATGGTTTGTAAAAACAAAATATGAAAGCAAAAACAGGTCAATTTTTAAAGTATTCTGAGTTCTTTAAATGTCACTTATTAAATATATCAAATAAGAAACAGGAAACTACTAATTTGTTTCCTCATATTATACCTTATGTTGTCTTTTTTGCTTTAACAATCAACTGTAGAAGAATAAGTGCTCATTTGGGATACGGTTAATACATATTCATTCATTCATCTGTCCATTAATTTCATTGTTACTGTGCACTCTGCTGGCATGGCATTATTCTCGATGTCTACAGAGCATACGCACATTCCATTTTACAAACATTCATTCATTATTGCAGTAAAAATACTACAAGTTTTGAAATGAGACATATCAAGGTTAAGATATTAGCCCTACCATTAACAAGTAGCATGGTCTACTGATCCTCATTTTTATGTAACATTTTTCTCTTTGAAATTTTCTCCTTTATTAATGCTACAGTCATTTTGCAGTTTTCTAATTCTCTTTATATATTTCAAACTGTCCATTTTCCTTTTAATTTTTTCCTTCTCTTACTCCTTAACTTAATAAAAACCGTTCATGTATTCTCTAATATTAAGAGAAAAGGAATGTTCCTCTTCAACCACAGAAGAGTAATATTTCTCTTCTCCCTCCTGAGCCATTCAAATATTCTGCATCATTATTATATCACTAGCTTCCATCAAAAACTGACTTTCACTTATTTTCAAAAAAAATTAAAATTCTTTTCTGGTTCTGCTGTTATCATCAGACCTTACCAGCTGATGATTTGAAGTCCCCCAAAATAAGAACTAAAAATAAAAACTAAATGCAAAATTAAAACAAAATATCTAGTTTGGTTTATTGCCCTGTCACGCTACTTTGTGACATAAGAAAACACTACTACATTCACACTGAAAAAGCAGTTAATATTAGATACTAGGGAAATGTTAATGTTAATGTTAGATACTAGGGAAAAAAGACTATATTTTATGTTGTGACTGAAATATTTGAATTGTTTAATAAGCAATAAATAAAACTCAATTTTAATTTGTCTTCACAATTTTGCATTTCCGTATCTTTGAGAACAGGTTATTAATAGGCATTTTCTAGAAACCAGAGGAGGAAAGTAATTTTATATGATGACTTTTTTAATGAATTATTTTCAATAAATAAAGTACTAAAAAAGGCACTTTAACTTTCAAGGTTATTGGTTATTAAGAGAAAGTATAATTCAATTAAAAGAGCAATGGTATGGCAATCATCCAATCTAGATTCAAATCATGCTTCAATCATTTACTTGCTGAATGACCCTAGACAAGTCAGTTACTCTTTCTAAGCCTTAGTTTTCTCAGCTTTATAATACTGATGATAAAAAATTTACTTTTCAGTGTTATTATAAGCATTAAAGATATTGTACTACATAAAATACCTGTAACTATGTCTGATATACAGTACTTAACCAATAAGCTATAGAGCAATTTTTGAAAAGGTATGCCTGGGACACAGGCAGTACTCAATTAATGTTAGTTATAATACTATTATTACTAGGGTAATATATACACTAAGGCAAATGTATTCAGTCCTTCTAAGAGATAGTAATATCTGGTCAATTAATCTTGGAAGTCCTACATCTAAAGTTCCCTCTATAATTCATTCACTCTTTCATTCATTCACTCACTCAATAAACATTAGTAAACATCAAACCCTCCTGGAGGTGACAGTGAGATAAAAAAACACCCATTAACAAATAAACACATAATATACATTTTATTTAGTGATATGAAGAAAAGAACAAGCAACCGAGAGAGATCAACAGTGTACATAATTTATATTGTGGTATCAGAGAAGGCTTCTCTGAGGAAGTGCTAAGTTATATCCAAAAAATGAAGAGGAGCAACGAAAGAGGAGAAAATAAAATTCCAGAAAATAGGAATAAAATGAATTAGGGCAGGAGTAAAACAAAACAAAGAAAAATTACAGTCTTATCAAGGAGATAAAAGAAACCCAACGGTGAGATTAAGCAAAAGTGGAACAAAATGAGGTTGCAGATGAAAGCAAGGGTCAGATGATATACGACTGCATGGGTCATGATAAAGAGTTTTTACTTTATTCTAACTGCTTCACTCTTCAGTCACTGAAGAGTTTAAGCAGATAAATGACATGATCTAATTTATATTTTAAATCGATCACTAGAGAATTTATATAAAACATAGCAGAATGAGAACCCTCCTTCCCTCAAAACCACTGAAAACAACAAAAAACACCAGAAGAAGAAAACATCTCTGATGAAACAAGGAAAAGACCACAACCACAAACCAAAAATATGAAAATTATCTTCCAAATATTGAGACACTTTGGAGTAAGGAAAGATGCTGAGAGATGACCAAAAATAAAAACAAACAAAAAACCTCTTCAGATGTCAAAGCTTGGACAGGCTACAGATATCAGTCCAGAAAGTTCATACCAACAATCCTTTGATAACAGTAGTAAAGTTTAAGGGAATGGGAAAGCCACAGGACATATAATTCATGACCCTGTAAAGACCCAGTTCAAACAACCAGGAGTAAGGAAAGTAGAGCTGAAGAGGAAGAACCCATCATTTTCATGATCTGCAACAAATCTCCTAACTTCAGGAGATTTCTGGTTGTGAGAGGGGGTAGAAGACAAGAGCATAAATCATCATATCACTTCTCAGAGCGATATAGAGGGCTTCATGTACATGAAAATGAGAGGAGATATGTTTCTGGATAGAGGACAAAATAAATATGGAAAGACGGTGTTGAAGACAGCAACTTAAATTTGATGTTGTGTACCACTACTTCCCTTTGCTTCTCCCTATACAATTCTAAAACAAATAGTGACCCAGATAGAGTTGTCTTTATTTTAAAAATGAGTAATAACCAGAAAGAAACCAGCAAGGGACCTATGCATATTGAGGGGAGGGGAAAGTGTGAGGACAGAAACATAAATTAAAAGTAGATGAAAATTGTTTACCAGAAGAGGAATCACTCCATGCAACAGAGAAAAAGTTCATATAGTTCACTATAGATTCAAAAAATTTCAAGATGCTATTTTTCTACAAAATGAGAGCTCAAAGAAGAGTTATAAGACATTAAAAATAACAACCAAGGTAATAAAAGGTGAGTCAGAGAGCTTAAAGATTGAAAGAGCAAAAAAGAAACAATTAAAGATGAAAGCCAGGTCAGAAGCAATAAAAACTGACTACAACTGAAAAAATCAATTAAGGGATATGGATGTAGTTTAACTGAATTCACATAAAACAAAATAGAAAAAAGCAATCACATGGACATGATTGTAGAGAAGATAACAAATACTATCATCACAAAGGACATTTAACATATACTGGTATGCCTGAAGAAGAATATAGAAAAATGGAAAAGAAAAATACCTGAGAATATAAGGAGAGACTTTTCTATAATAAGTAAAAATAATCTTCAGATCAAAAGAGTACCAGAAAAAACTGATACAGAACCTAACAGGTTTAATGAAATGAACTTCAAAGATAACAAAAGAACTGCATGGGCATACAGAGGAAAAACAGTCACCTACAAGAAGGAAAAATCAGGCTGGCCTCAGACTTCACACAGTAACATCCACTTCAAGAAGCAGTGCAACAGTCTCTACAAAGTTCAGCATTTCATCACCATTCACTCTCTCATTAGCTTTCTAAAATCTACCTTTAGACTTCTATACTATGCTGAAGTCAGATTCTCAAAGTTCAATAATGACTTTCCCATCAGAAGATCCAAAGGATTTCCTCCACTTTTTCTCAGTCCTCAGCTGTAGCTTTCAGCACTGCTGATCAATTTCTTCTCAGAACTCTCATCTCTGGCTTTTGTGATAGTATACTGTATTTCTCTCCCATCTCTCTAACTATTCTGTCACATTTCTGCTTTCTTTTTTTCTTTCTTCTATAACCACAAAGCAAACATGGCTCATGATCTGGCTCTCGACTCTATGCCGAACTCCTTTCCTTGAAAATTATTGACTCTATAGCTTCAACTATTGATAAAATATTGATGGGAAAACTCCCATATCTATACCCCCTACTTTGACCTTTTTTACTTCAGCTTCTTCAACTCTTCCAACAGCTTATTGATTTGCCAACAGCACCTTAGATGTTTTAACTTGATTTCTTCTCCTAAAATCAACTTCCTCTCTTAATTATTGGTTTTAGTAATGGTATCACCATTCTCTCAATCCACAGGTTTAAAACCTTAGGAGCCATCTTGGATCCTCTACCTTTTTACTTAGTCCCTAGGTCCAATTAATTTCCTAGTTCTACCAAACCTTCCTTCAAAATATCTTTTTTTTTTTTGTTTCTGGTACACAGGCCTCTCACTGTTGTGGCCTCTCTCGTTGCAGAGCACAGGCTTTGGACGCACAGGCTCAGCAACCATGGCTCATGGGCCCAGCTGCTCTGCGGCATGTGGGATCTTCCTGGACCGGGGCATGAACCCGTGTCCCCTGCATCGGCAGGCGGACTCGCAACCACTGCGCCACCAGGGAAGCCCCAAAATACCTCTTGAATCCTACCTTTCCTTTGCATTTTCACCACTGGCATCCTATATAATGTCCTAGCTGTGTGTAACATACAGATGATAACAGGAATTTCCTGTCTGCTCTGAGCACTGCCACCAGATTGACTTCTTTATTCATGCCTCTGCTTAGAAACCTACAGAATTCCCCACTGAGAACAAGATAAAGTTAGAACTATCAGTTTGAAAATTAAGACCTCTACAACCTGTCCATATCTACCTTGGGTCTTATATTTGTCTAACATTATTCAGCCTAATATCATGAAAGAGCTTGAGTTTTAGAGGCAGAAAACCTGGTCAAAATCCTGGCTCTATCATTAATTAGCAATGTGGTTATGGACAAGTAAACTAATTCCTCTGGGCCTCAGTTTCTTCACCTGAAAAATGAGGATAATAATACCAAACTTACAAAGTTCTTTTAAGATAACAAATGTAAAGGGCATGGTAGAGTGCCTGCTACCATGGTAAAACTCAATAAATTATAACTATTTTGGTTATAGGTAACCAAAAA
This sequence comes from Mesoplodon densirostris, assembly GCF_025265405.1. Lineage (NCBI taxonomy): Eukaryota > Metazoa > Chordata > Mammalia > Artiodactyla > Ziphiidae > Mesoplodon > Mesoplodon densirostris. Next base: position 77,696,765 of record NC_082662.1, read on the forward strand.
TTAATAAGAACTCAAATTATAACTATTTTGCTGTTTCTCCTACATAAAAGATATGCCAGTTCCTTTCACCTATCAAAATCGTATCCATTCTTTGAGGCTGACATTCTGAAAACTTTGTCCACAAGAATCTATCTTGAACACATTCAGCCTTAAGTGATCTTTCATAGGGATCCCCTCAAAAACTATTTTTCTTACCTTTGAAAATGTGTACTCCATATACTTAGTTTGTATCTCTCAGTAACATTTAATCTTACTTGACCCTGAGATATAATTATAAATGTACTTCCTGTGTCCCCGTTACCACAATGTAAGCTCCTCTGAGCAGTAACTCTGTTATACATACCTTGTGTTTCTGCTTTGCCCAAGCAGAGACTAAGTTAGTATCTGTTGAATATACCATTGCTGAAACAACTATTCTTGAATTTAGAGAAGAGATTAACACTCATCTCTGACTTTTTTTGAAGAAAGTAAATAGCTTACATAACTGTTTGTTTAATATGACCTGCCTAATGGCTCAATTTTATTACTAATATGTTGATAATTGTCATAGCTGAAAAGTTTATTTCTCTATATTATTCAGATTTTATTAAGCCCTTTAAACATTCACACTAATAAGAGTTGCTCAATACTTATCAAATCACTGAGTAATAATCACAAAAGAAACACAAGCTCAGCAAGTGGCGTCGTCTCCTATTCTATGATTTCTGGAACTAAACAAATGATTCAAACTTTATTTTCATCAAATAAAGGAAATGCCTTAAGATATATTTTAGTCTGCTTGCAACTGAAAAAAACAATTTCTAAAAACATATAAGTTGATTGTTTAAGGTATTCAAAAACATGAAAGGCAAAAACAATGTTCCTAATGTGATTTTAAATAGCTTTAAGTGAATTTTAAGTGATTAAAAAATTTTCAAATGTCCATCTGTAATTGCACCTACATGACAAAATAATTTCAGAGCTAAAAAAAAAATCAGTCTATTATCTCATAGTTTTACTTAGGCATTATTAAGTAAGTGACTTGGCTTTTTTTCTACTGATGGACTGATGGGCTGACTGGCTATTTTTGTATGAGGCAGATGGAACTTTTATTAATCCATAAATGTAAATTGGCTATATCATGAAAGATATAATGAAATGTTACTGTTTACAATTCTAAGTGAAATATTTTAATTTCTATAATGTAAGGGTTTGCTTTTCCCCAGTGACTCACTACAAAATTATCTCTATCTAAAATTTTACACTCTATTTTAATTCATTTTTGATATGATTTTGTTGAAAGTATATTTAATAAGGTATTTAAAGTATTTTTATTTAGTCTACTATAACTTTTATATCCTTCTCTTAACATGACTATGCCTTAAGCCTATGGGTTTTTTTCATAAAAAAGGAATGCTGATCTATTATTTAGCAGTTGAATTCCTGATTGAATTTCACCTGAACAAGAAAAACATATAGCTTACTCACCACTTTACCAGAATTAAGTAAACTTTTCAGCCTTCCAATAAAAACCAAAAAAAAAAAAAAAAAGGTACAATATTTGACCCAGGGTCGCATTCTGGTTGTATATATTATAGCAAGCATAATGTACTCATTGTAAGCCAGGGTACATCTCTAAGACAGATCTGTTATGTACTGTTCAGCCTAGAGAATTCCTTTCAAAATGTTTGGTAAATTAGTGCATTAAGACACATTTTAAAAACAGTAACTTACGGGAGGTCCAGTGTCCCCTTTAGGCCCTCTTAGATTCTCCATTTCGAGCACTGTATTAAGATCCTCATAATAATAATAATAATCATAAAGCTCAGTTTCATAGCTATTTTCGAAGGGATAAGTAGCATCAGGATCAAATTCACCTTCCTTCCTTAGATCAAGGTGATTATACACAGATGGCTCATCTGTCACTCTGTATAAGGTTGTGTTTAAAATCTGTTGCAGTTCCATAAGTTCATTAGTGTGTAGATATTCTGGGATAGCTTTCTTGAGATTCTTAATTGTATCTTGTTTTATATGTGGAAGAATAGATGATATCTTCTTAAATGGTGACAGGCCAGTTACTTTATCATCATGTTGTGTGGTATTGTCCAACACGTTTAGAAGAGAACTAAATTTCTCCTTGCTATTTTTCCTTGGCTCATCGAGGATATGATGTGTCATTGGCAGGCTTAGATTTGCCTGAGTAAGTTGCTCAGTGATCATTTCTTTGGCCTGAATCACATGGTTCACAAGATCCACAGCAGAGACATTCCCTGACTGAAGAGAAGTTAACTGAGATCTTGATATCTGGTGTTCTTGTTCTTTATGCACTGCCGTAGAATCATTTCTGGAATCTAGAATGCTTCTGCCTTTGGTAATTGTGTCCTCCGACAGTACTTTTTCACCAAATCTTTTGGGCAAGAGAGAGTTTTCTGGTATCTTAGCTGGTACAATAGTTGTATGAAAAAGGCTTGTCTCAGGGAGACACTGCTGTTTCACATATCTGCAATAGTTTGCAGATGCTTCTGCAGAAGGAATAATATCCAACTGACATACTATTCCTTCAAAATGGACAGAATTATTATTCATACTTCCCAAGGTAAACACACTGTTAGAATCAAAGGTCTGAACTTCTGAAAGAGTCTCTCTGCTAAAATATTTCCTTCCACATTCAGCAAACATTGCGACAACTTGATAGCTAACAGCAATGGCAAATGTGTGCCATTGCTCATCGTGTACACTGTAGTTGAAAAATACAGACTGCTTTCCTCCAAGGTATACCACTAATTTTTTAGGTAATAACTGTACTCCTAATTGCAGTCTATTTTTACTTCTAATGCTGAAGAGAAATGCATTGTTTACTCTATGTGACTGTAAACCAATTAATATTGTAAATGGCTGTTCTAAGTTGACTGGTAAAATTTTCACGAGAGGTGACTCAATGTAAGAATCATTTGTTAAAAGGACACCCGATTCTCTTAAATGGACCCCCTGAGGTAATGGTGTAGATGATGATGGTACAGCAGTCACTGATGATGAATGTCTTACATCTTTGCCTCCAATGCCTAGTTGATGAAGAATATCTATGCCTGGAAATTAAAAAGAGAGAGAGAAAGAGAGAAAGAATCTTACTCTTGTGCATTCATGTGTTCATATAAATGTTTGAGTATACCTACAATCTTCCTTGTAGGTATCAACAGTAATCCCTAAAATAAACATGCTCTATCATTAACTAATTTCTAGGTAATGAGAGGTATGGAAAGGGAAAATAAAATGTTACACTCATAATCTGAAACACACACATACATACACCCCAATATCCCTAAACCCAAAATTTAATAAATGTTCTCTTACTCTTCCCAATTAGGAAACTTTTTACTCCAATGAATTACCTGTTCAAAGATTCCCAGATAGTCATTTATATCTTTAATTTAGAACTTAAAATTTTATGACTTCTGTGTTAAAGAGAAACTAGGGACATACTTACAAAAAGAAATTTTTAATTTGGAAACCATTTTATAAATTAAGTTCACACAACCGTTTAAACTATAATTTTTCAGGCTATTTTCCATTTTACCTTCCGAGAATTTACAGGTCACATAAGAGCTTTCCCTATGCCTAATACCTTAAGTGTGTGCTATACATAAAGTACCCAGTCACCCTGAAAACTCCTAGACAAGAGAACTTAAATTCTTACTGTTGCTGATCATTGTATTTTTTTCTCTCCCTTCCAAATTTCTCTCTCTTCCATCTTTTTCTCAGTCCTCCAGAGTAATTGTTAATCCAAACAGTTTGCAGAGTTTCTCAATATGTTATAAAATATAGGTTTTATATACATTATAATTATGATTTTTCTGGTTTTCATTGTAATGTTATTGATAGTATACTGCTTATCTCTCTTACCCAATTATAAACTCTTGAATTCAGATTCTATGTCTGCTTCCTTATTGGATATCTACTATACCTGCCTTCAAATAGTTCTATAATTTCTGAATGAATGAAATCTGCCCCGCCAGAATCTAATCAAATGTGACATTTACTTCTAGAGTTCTATAACTCTAGGACTTGTAAAATAATAAACTTCTCAAGGATACAGAACAGCTTAGTCAGCCATGTGATCTTTATTATTCTTTGGGTTATAAATCTCCCATTTGTATCATTGTATGTACATAATCATTTCCAACAAGAAATGTTAAAGAACTATTCATTCATCACTATGATAAGTGAGGAAAAACAAAGATTTCTGAAGATTAGCCAGCAAGATTACACATCATCTTAACTTTACTTTTATAGGAAATTAGTAGATATTTGATAACTCACTTTTATTAGAAATTGCAAATATAGTGGCAAATGTCCACCAAAATATTCCTAACAGTAGTTATAAATTATATGCATCTCCAGGAATTTGGGGAAATACTTTAAAGAGGCCCCATAAAAACTCACAAAAAAAATCTTTGACTTCTCATGTTTTAAAATTATAATTTTTAAAAAACTTTAATTTTACTCCATAATATGGCTGTTTGTTTTAACATAAAACATGAATTACCAGCTAAATCATTCCTAATCTTCAATGAAAATGTACACTTCTGAAACATAACATGCTTAAACTGTGACTTTGGGTACTCTTGACCAATGCTAATTGCTTGTAAGGATATTCTCAATCCAAGAAATAAACTATGGAAGAAACACTGCTAATGTGAAAATCACAATGCTTAAAATATATATAATAATAAAGTAGAGGAAATATGATCTGGCATCTACGATGCCAGATCAGCTATTCTTACATAAAGGAAGAGTCAAAATTATGTGGTATGATATCTAGGGCTGCTACTTGCCCAAAGAAAACCAGTCTTTGTATTTAACCCATACTATGTACTGTCTCAAATTTCTGATTCTATTAGAATGAAATTCTATTAGAAAGAGTATTATTTTAAAACTTTAGTATACATACATTTTTGATATTTATATATATATATATACATGTACATATATATATGTTTCCTTTAATTCTAATATATATGTATACATATTTCCTTCAATCCTATTTCTGAATTTTAATGACAAATAGCTAGGATTTTAAAAAAATCAAATGTTTTAAAACATTAACTACATAAAAAACTTCTTGACTGAACCTTCCTTGCATTTCTAAAATAAAATCTACTTGACAGTTATGTTTTATTCTTTTAATACCTTACTGGATTCTTCAAGAATATCCTATGTAGACTCTCTGCATAGATATTTATGAATTAAGACTGGCCTGTGGTTTTCCCCTTATTTTCCTTATCTTTATCTGACTATAATGTTGAACTTCATTATTTTTTATGGCCCAGAACAGTTTAAATACCTTTAAAATTATTTTTCTCAGAAGTTAGATAAAATTCAGTTGTAAACCAAACTTATGTTGGCTTTTTCATTGATAGCTCTTCATTCCCCTTCCTAATTTATTCTACATTGATTTATTCTGATTTTCAACTACATTTTGAATCAATTTTTTAAATTTATATTTTTACATGAAATAACTTCCTTCTAGGCTTTCAAATGTATTACTCAGAGATCTTCATGTAATATTCCCTTACAATTATTTTTGTTTCCCTATTTCTGTGGTTCTCTATATAATTTTCCAATTTTGAATATTTTGCTCTATTCTTTTTTTTTTTTTTTTTTTTAATAAGTGGCAGAGTGGCATTCAAACCCACTCTGGCTCTAGAACTCTTTCTTTTAATTTATTTATTTTTTTATTTTTGGCTGCCTTGCATCTTCATTGCTGCATGCAGGCTTTCTCTAGCTGTGGCGAGTGGGGGCTACTCTTCCTTGCGGTGCACAGGCTTCTCATAGCAGTTGCTTCTCTTGCTGCGGAGCACAGGCCCTAGGCGTGCGGGCTTTAGTAGTTGTGGCACACAGGCTCAGTATTTGTGGCTCGCAGGTTCCGTAGTCGTGGCTCACAGGCTTAGCTGCTCTGTGGCATGTGGGATCTACCTGAACCAGGGATCAAACCCATGTCCCCTGCATTGGCAGGAGGATTCTTAACCACTGCTTCACCAGGGAAGTCCTCTATTTGTTCTTTAGTGTAACTATTGCTTATTTCAAAAGTATAGCCTTTGGATTTGTTTATCCTTTCTACTATTTTTGTTTGCTTTCTGTATCATTAATTTCTGCATTTATCTTTATTATCTTTTCCTATTTTCATTTGGTTTATTGGATCCTTTTTCTAGTTTCTGGCAATGAGCACTTAGTTATTTATAGCACTTAAGCAATAAATTTCCTCAATACTGCTTTTGCTATATCCCACAGATTTTGATATGTGATATTTTCATTTTGTGTGATATTTTCATTTTTGTAGTTTTCTAGAAACTATGGAATTTTTACTTGTATTTACTTGTATTTTTCCATTGAACCAAATGATTTAAGAGGAAATGCAAAATCTTCCAGTTAGAAGGGTTTTTGTTTTCTAATTTTGTTAGTAAAATCTAACTTAACAGAATTGTAATCAGAAGACTAATTTGCACTTTGTTTTTGAAACAGCCTAATAAATGGTCAATTTTCAATAGAGTTTGATAAGCACTTACAAAGGTGTCTCAGGGTATAGAATTTAATACCAGTTGGCTGAAGCTCGTTGTTTATTTTATATCCTCTATACCCTTATTTTTATACAATTAATCTTTCATGGACTAAGAGGTAAAGAAAGTCTCAATCACTATTATGTCTTTTTGGCCTTTTATCTCATGTGGTCTTAACTTTATGAATATTAATGTTATGATTTCTATGCAGAGATAGTCATAAAATTCATATATTGGGTACTGCACCTTATCTGGGATTAAGACCCCTTGCCCCACTTTTTGTTTGCATTTGTCTGATATACCTTTGCCCATGCTTTTATTTTCACCTACATTGAAACACTGCTTTAGGTAAAGAGGAAGGAGTTTGATTTGTTTTGTGATCTAATCTGAAATTTTTTTGAATATAAAATTAAATCTATTTACAATTATTGATGTGATGGTTTGTTTAATCTGTCATATTTTGTTTTCCCATTTTAATTTTTAAAGTCACTATGTGCTTTGTTTCCTTTGCTTTGTTTTTGTGCTTTGTTTACTTTGCTTTTGTATGTAGTTCTTTTGAAATTAGAAAGGTTTGTATTTTTATCTAAAGTTGACCTTTAAAATTATAAATGTATACAATGTCCCTAGTCCTCTTTAGACATATATTTTTCAGTGAACGATGTTTCCTTTTCTTTTTTCTCCTTTTTCCCCCTTTACCACCTAATATTAGTCATAATATTATATTAATCAAATAATATTAGGATTATTTTTCTTTATATTTACCTTTTCATTATTAAATACTATCCTTATAGTATTTTTTATTTGATTTATAAGCTTTGGATAATTTTTAATTCCCAGCTTCTGATGAGCCAATCAGCAAACTTAATCTACTTCCTGGGGTTTTTTTCCCCTTTCCTCCCATTTTTTTAGTGGTTGTACCATTCCTACATTGTTAGTTAATATGGTATTTAGATTTTGTTTCATTCCCATATTTTCTTTTGTTAAATAGAGCCAGTCTTTTGTAGCTGTTTTCTCATTTACTTTTTGCTGAAATTTGTTCTATTAGCTTCATCAAGAAGGGTTCATGAGAACTTTTCCTGACTTAATTGTTAGTAGCTTTGTACCTTAATTTTCACCGAATATAACATTCTTTGCTGGTATTTTCTTTCCTTGGATATCTTGCGGTTATGGTTCCACTGTCCTTAGGTGTTGAATGTTAGGACAGAAAAATCTGAAGTCAGACAATTTTTTTCTCCTTCTAAGTGACTCGATTTTTTAACAGCATACCCAAAAGATCTGTTCTTTATCTTCGAAGTACAGCGATTTTTAATTATGATATGGATTCATATTGACCATTCTGGATAAATGTTTCCAGGCACACAATATGCCCATTTGTTGTATAAATTCAAGTCTCATTTATTTATTTTTTTTGTTTTTTGGGATTTTTTTAACTTCATGAATTACACCCTTGAATATTTATTTTATAGTTTCTATTTTCTCCTTCAAAAATTCCTATTATAAGTATGTTGAATCTCCACTGCTGTCCTCTATATCATTTCTCTGTAAATGTTCCTTATCTTCAATTCCATTTGTTTGATTCTCATATCTTTGTGTTTCCTATGTCTTCTCTTCATGTTCCAATTTCATTTTCATTTGTAAAAGGGTTTTTTTCCCTACCACTTCTGAGTTTTACAAGCTCACAGTTCATTTCCTTTTAATATCTTACCATCTCTTTCTTTTCCTGAGTTCTTATATTTCTGCTTTATGATCTTCCTTCACAGAGGTGATTTTTTTTATGTATGCATTCTCATTTTTGCTGTTTTTCCCCTACATTTTACCTTGGTGTGTCTTTCTATGTTAGTTACTTATGGTTTCATAGTCCAGCAATTTACAGAAGGATGCTGGGAGAGAAGATGGAGGGCCATGCCTGCCAAATCTCAAAACCCAAAGGTTCCATTTCAGCATTACCGGAGTTTCCTTCTCAAATGGCTCCTTGATACAGCCCCACCTTCTTCTCTGAACCAAACCCAGTCCAGGAGGACTTCCACAGCCAGCCACACTCACAACTCCTCTCTCCTTCCCCTGTATTCCCTTACACTGGCATATACTTCAGAATGAATCCTTCACTTTAGGAAGCAGATATTTACATTTTCTGAACTCTGTCCCCACTGAGCAATTTAGCTATTATCTGTGATTCTTTCTTATACTTCCTTCTGGGCAGCTTCAGTCCTCCCCAGATCCTGTGACACTTGTTTTGTACAAAGGCTAAAGGTTAAGTACTTCAGGGTGTGCTCCTCACCTTCAGGAAGTTGGCTTTGCTGGTGCTTTCTGAAATCTTACTATTGATTTTACTCCATAGGGCATCTGTTTTGCCCAGCAGATTTTGGGAGTCTGCAGATTATACCAGTCCCCTAGTTTTGGTAAAAATGCAGTTTTCAGGTTCATTTATTATTTCATTCACCTTGTATCATTAGTATGATATCCAGAAACAGAAATGGAAAGAAAGTATCTCATCGTTTCAAGTTTATACTGAAAGTCTATACTCATTCCACAGATGAAGAATCTGAGGTCCAGAGAGATTAAGTAACTTGGTCAAGGACACACAGCTGATGAACGGTAGAAATGGATTTCAGCACAATCAGACTGACTTCAAAGTCTACCATCTTCAAAGTCTACCTGCCACATTGTCTCACAGCCACTGTATTCTCCATACCACCTCATTTCCCTTGGCAAGCCTAATTGACCATGGCAGGGTTATTTCTCCCAACAGAAATCTCACAGTGGAAAATATTCTCTAGGTAGCCACCAGAGTTCGTATCTGATGTGAAATCTAATTGTTACTCTAGTTTTACCCTTTCACGTCTCACTGTGAATATGTTTAGCAAAGCCTTTGAGTAGATGTTGACTGAAGAGAACACAGGCATACCTCAGAGATACTGTTCTATTCCAGACCACCACAGTAAAGTCAATATCAGAATAAAGTGAGTTACACAAATTGCTTAGTTTCCCAGTGCATAATAATTTATGTTTATACTATACTGTCATCTATTAAGTCTGCAATAGCATTATGTCTAAAAAACAATGTACATACTTTAATTAAAAACTACTTTATTGCTTAAAAAATGCTAACCATCATCTGAGCCGTCAGCGAGTTGTAATCATTTTGCAAAACAGTATCAAAAACACTGATCGCGGGCTTCCCTGGTGGCACAGTGGTTGAGAGTCCGCCTGCCGATGCAGGGGACACAGGTTAGTGTCCCAGTCTGGGAAGACCCCACATGCTGCGGAGCGGCTGGGCCCGTGAGCCATAGCCACTGAGCCAGCGCGTCTGGAGCCTGTGCTCCGCAATGGGAGAGGCCACAGCAGTGAGAGGCCCGAGTATCGCAAAAAAAAAAAAAAAAAAAGACAACACTGATCGCAGGCCATAATACATAGAATGAAAAAGTTTTAAATATTGTGAGAATTACCAAAATGTGACACAGAGACATGAAGTGAGCAAATGCTGTTGGAAAAATAGCACCAGTAGACTTGACTGAAACAGGGTTGCCACAAACCTTCAATTTGTAAAATATGCAATATCTGAGAAATGCAATAAAGTCAAGTGCAATAAAATGAGGTATGCCTGTAGAGAACTGTTAAGGATAAAAATGTACAGACAAGAGGGGTGGGGAGAACAGGAGAAAAAAGAAAAAGGCTTCTATCAGAATACAGATTTTTTATATTAATTTAAGCCTAGCCCTGGATACCACCAAATTGCAAATTTAAATTTAGATATCTGGTACTGATGAACATAGCAAGAAAAATCTTAGTTGTCTATAGTAAGTTACTTGTTTCATGAGTGGCTCTAACCAGGAAATCAATCTAGTTTATGTCCCTTAGGAAATTAGTATTTAAAGAATACTCATTATCAACCAGGCACTTTATTAGATGGCTTACATTGTTTAAAGAATAAGAATAATAGCATTTATTAAACTGTTTCTATGTACCAAGAACTATGCTAAGAATTTTACTGTATTAAGCCACATAATTCTCATAACATAATGAAGTATGTGCTATTGTTAATCCATCTGACAGTTACAAAAACAAGTCACAGAGAATTTCAATGATTTTCCCAAGGTCACCCAACTAGGAAGTTCAGAGGCAGAATTTGAATGTAGGCAGTTCTCTAGAGCCAGTCTATTAGCATGGCAACTTTTCGGAATGCATATGTAGCCTGATGGCAGAACTGACTGTATCTCCACCTATTTGCTTCTTAAACAGAATACATCATGGTGTTGCCAAGACAACGCCTTGCTCTTTTAACTGTAAACATCAAGCCTAATGACTTCATCCAAACCATGGTTTCAGTAACCACATATGCTGACTCACAAACCTCTCTGCTGGGTTTGAATAACCAATTGCCCACTGAATTTATCCAGTAGAGGTTAGTTATCCCACGAGCACTTCTAACTCAATACATTTTTCCCCAGATTCGTTCCTCTTCCTTTAGTGTGTTTCTCATTGAAGATCCCCACTACCACACCAGGAGTCTGAGTAATATTTTTATAGTGTAAATTATATTATGGCATTCTCCTGAACAAAATTCTTCAATGGCTTCCCATTACACTAAAAGTGCAATCCAGAGTTTTACGGGGTGCATGAAACCTATGTCACCAGCTCCCTTCTTACCTATCTCATCTCTCCTTTCATTTCTTCCCACCTCTGCTCCATCCAAACTGGTCTTTTCTTATTCCTTAAAACCACTAAACTCATTTTTAACTCACAGCATTTGAACTTATCTTTCTCTTGGCTTAGAATGCTCTAAAGCCTTAGTTCATTCTGATCTAGGCTCAAATGTGACCTCCTCAGAGAGGCTCTCCCTGGCCACATTACCTAAACTATAAAATAGTTATCCTCCTTGCCCCAATAACTCTCTAACTCTAATGTCTTACTGAGCTTTATAATTTCTTCATAACACTGAAAATTTAGGGGAAAAAATGTATGTATATATAAACTTTATTACTTGGCTGTCTAGTTGAAATGTAAGTCCTTCAGAGTAGACCTTCACCTTGTTTTACAGTAATATTCCAACAACTAGGACAATGACTAAAAACAAAGTAGGTCCACAGTATTGCTTGAATGAATTAATCGATCTAGTCATCTAACCCAGAAACCTGGTAATTATCTTTGATACTTCCCTTCCCACCCATTCTCCATATCTATTCAGTCACCAAGTCCAACACAAGCCTTAGTTAGGCTCTGTTTAGTCAGATTTCAATATTAGCCTCCTAATAGATTTCTCTGTCTCTTATGAGACATCATTGTCCCATCCATCACCACACTACTGCTAGAGAAAGCTTCCTAAAGCACAGAACAAAATGAACATTAGTTCATGACACTCCTTCCTATAACACCACATCAGTATTTCTTATAGCTTTTAGTACTAAACTCAATCATCTTATTTCTGCCCTCAGGCCCTTAATGATATAACCTCCTGTCTATATTTCTAGTCTCACATTCCATACCTTCCTAATAAACTTCACTGCTTGGCAATATCCTGTGCATATTATCACATATTATTGCTGGGAAGGTTGGCACTGACCATGATTCCACTGGGAAAGGACAACTGGACACTCCACATAAGGACTTTCCTAGACCCTTCTCCCTGAGTCTCTTCCCTAGACTGATTTTAGTCTGTATCCTTTTGCTGTAATCTACCATAACAGGGTATAACAGATTTCATGAGTTCTGTGAGTTCTTCTAGAACATTGAGCCTGAAATTGGTCTTGGGGACCCTCAAACTTGCAGTTGGTGTCAGAAGTAAGTGTGGTCTTTGGGACTGTCCCCTAATTTACACTGGTTTACATGTTTCTTCTCAATGATTTATCTTCTCACTCCATGGTATTTCCTATTCTTGATACTTAAATTTTCCTTGAATTTCTTGCCATATCAAAGCTTACAAAAACTCATTCTTTCAGAGTCCTGGTAAGTATGTCCCTCCGTGCCAAGTTTACGCATCTTACAAGACTCAGTTCAAGTGTTACCTCCTCTTTAAGCCTTCAGTTCAATTTTTGGTTTGTTGTTGTTTTGTTACATACTAATGACAAATAGACCCTTTCTCAGTATGCTAATAAAAATCAGTCTTCTAGAAACATCTTAAAATGGAAACAAATAGTTCCAGTACAGCCAGAGGCAAGGATGACCATTATTAAACTTTGTTCTGCAGAAACCTCCCAGCCAAGTCCCAGAGCTCTGGAAACCAGACTCATGCATGCCCAGGTAGAAACCTGGTAGAATCTTCTGCCAAAAAACAACACTTCCCAAGAGGAAAGACCTAGAGAAGGTGAAGTACAGAGATCCCTCAATGAAACCAATTATTTCACCAGCCTCACTCACACACACACACAGTTTTCAGTCATCCCTTTGGTGCCCCACTCTTCAATTGTAACAGCAAGCCAGGGATCACCAAGCATGTGAGGACAACCTCTAACAGACAGGATGGAAGCAGGAAAAGGAACTTCTAGGAGACAGACACTGGCTGTCACATCTCTTTATATACCATGAAAAGGCCATTTATACACTTTTGCCACACCTTAGCAGCTGGCGATATGGACAGACATCTCCATTTTGGGCTTTGGATTTGAAACAAGTGATACAAAGAAACAGACAGAAGAGAATGTGTCCACCATCCAGTGGTGGCCACAGTGGCCCATACTCCTCCTGGGGAGTAGCTCTACCTTTGGTCTTGGTCCGTAATTTCCCTGGTTTCTGTTCTTAAGTGACCTGATTCTCTAGACTTCCTGGTAATTCTGTGAACCACAGAATAGCTTTCAAGAAAAACCTTTTTGCTTTTTAATAAACCAGAATCAATTTCAGTTGCTCACCCTCAAGCACCTATCTTATACTGATCTCCAAATTATACTGTTAGGTGAAAAGCAATACACTGATCTCCAAATTATATTGTTAGGTGAAAAGCAATATGATAAGTATAATATCATTCAAATAAAAACAAAAGCTATCTACCAAAAAAAAAAAATATCATTCTTCTAAGCCTGCAAGTCTAATGCTCAGATATAGGCACAGACACCAACCTGACTTGCTTTTCATTTGAAACCTATATAATAAGCAGTATTGATATTATTACTAACTAGGAAAAAGGAGAGACAGGCAGAGGGAAGACAAGAGGGAAGTGAAAAGAGAGACAGGAAGTGGGGGTAGAAAGGGAGACAAAAAGGAGAAATTGCATCTCTGTAGGTGCTAAAACTATGACTCATACCCAAGCATTTGACTCACTCCAGTGGCTATATAATTGACTCTGTGGTGGAGTAGAGTATATGCCTAAAGAAACAGACATGGGAGAGCCAATGGTTACTTGTTTTTACAAGTACAGAGAGCCAAAGAACCATTTTACCTGTCAACATTCAACAATATTCTATCACAAACTGGAGGAACAAGGGTAGTATTATGCTTACCTTTCAAAATGTAAGGATTCTTACATTTCTTAGAAATTAGTAGCTTAAAAATTTTTTAAGTTATCAATTTTTAGATAAAAATAGAGTAATATCAGTTGAGTGTAATAAATTACAGTATTAGTGCATTATTAACTAAATTAATATAAAAAGCACTTAATTTTAACAAATTCTTACTGTTTAAAATTTTCATGTATCTGGGTCAGTTAAGTCACCAAAGCTGTATTCTTTCTAGTTTGTAGGAATGAAAAAAATAAAATGATTGTTTAAATAAAATCAGAGTTGTACATGAGGAAGACCATACAGGTCTCAATATACTTTTCTTTTCCTTGCCAATTTACCCAAATTGACTAAATAACTAGGTAAGTGCCCAATATCCACTTTCCATTATTCTATATAGCCTCAGCCAAATCGTCTGTGCCAGAATTAAGACTCAAATATAGGCTTCTTGAATTCCAGCTCACTGAGTTAAGAACTAAAGAAAGTTGTTTAAAACCAAATATTTTACTTTATTTTTTCAATATCATCAGTATATAGAAAAAGGAAAGGATCCAGAGTATTTTTTTCTACTAAACTTTATCATATAGCTCATCATGTATGTAATAGCCATGCACTAAGTACTTTACATGTGTTCTCATTTCACCCACAACAACCTATGTGGTAAGAATTATTATCCTCACTTTTAAGTTTCTGAAATTGAGGCTCAAAGTATGTAAGGAACTTGCTCAAGGTCACATAACTGGTAGGCACTGGAACCTGGGCATAAACCCAGGATTCTGGCTCCAGAACACTTGTGCACCACGGTCACTGGGTATATTAGAAGAAGAAATTGTGACTTTAAAGTATTCTTGGGCCTCCCTGGTGGCGCAGTGGTTTAGAGTCCGCCTGCCGATGCAGGGGACACGGGTTGGTGCCCCAGTCCGGGAAGATCCCACATGCCGCGGAGCGGCTGGGCCCGTGAGCCATGGCCACTGAGCCTGCGCGTCCGGGGCCTGTGCTGCTCAATGGGAGAGGCCACAACAGTGAGAGGCCCGCGTACCGCAAAAAAAAAAAAAAAAAAAACAAAACAGTATTCTTAATGTTAGTACATCTATTTTGGATAAAGAAATAAAAGCAACTTATTTATAAAATGAGAAATGAAGCTTTAACTTATGTGTAAAATTTTTGGTTAAGTGTCCATAACGGGTTTTGGCAGAAAATGCTTGGAGTTACTGCAACTAGAATGAGCTGCTTCTTACAACAAACACATTTTTGGGTTAATTTCCACAGAAAATACTCTTCTTGGAGACACACATTTTACACAGAGAAATTTCTACAGCTGTGGTTTGCACACCTAGGGATCATGAACCTGAGGAGTGCTGTGTATGTTGACAATTAGCTTACATCTCATATGGTGTAAGGTATCACATAGAGGTGTTGCAACTACTCCTACCTCACTGGCAGCCAACCCACCAGAGTTATAAGGAGACTGCATCATATAAGAAAAGGGAACTTTCTGTCAAATCCTTGGAAAACTCAGCTTTAAATAATTTTTTCTTATAATAGAATCATCTATTCATTTGGTTATACCTAAACCTCGGTTATAAAACAAAGATTTATATTTATGAACAGGATATTTTAATGGTTTTCTTAGCTGTGCTAAAAGTTAAAGGAAGAACTGAAAACATGGCAAATAACAGATGTTTATCTCTGCATAGTCTTAAAGTCTCACTAAAATGAGAATAAGGAAATGTGGTTTAAAACTACTTAGGCAAAGTGAAAGGGTAGAAGAGACAACAACAGATAAGAAATATCAACGAATTTTTGGAAGATGAAAAACACATGAAGGAATTAGCAGAGCTGACAAACACTAAGGGCTTTCAGAAGGAAGTGCTAATGACGGGCAGGCCAGCTCACACTTCAAAGTCCTGAAAAGGCTCAACAACTGAAGGCTCCAAATCACTGAATTCAGGAGAGAAGCATGAGGCATCATATGGGAGAGAGGGGAGGGTCTGAAAAATCTGTATAAGAAGCTTTGAGAGCAAAACTGAAGATTAGAGCTTTCTTATGTAGAAACACTGAATCAATCCTAGCAGAAGAGGGAAAAGAAGTGCCATAATGAAAACAAGGGAATTCAGTAAAAATCTACATACTAAATGGTGAGACAGCAACTCCCCCCCTCCAAGAACCTCTTTATATCATTTAACTCCAATAACAGTGGCAACCAGGATTATATTCTACAAGTAAGAAATTGAAGGATTCTTCTCTAAAGAAACCGGACAGCCTTAGACATTTGTGGTCCAACAACGAGATGGTCAGCAATGCTCCTCATTTATCACGCTCTATGTAGAATATACCAGTTAACAAGGCCACCCATGCAAAAAGAGTTTCCAAGCATATTTTTATTGCCTTGCTTTTAAATGATGACACAGGTAATATAGACTTATGAAGAATTTTTTGCAACATAAAAGATAGACCAAAGCAAACCAAAATTTGTGGGAAACAAAGACAATAAAGGGAACAGAATAAAAGTTCAAAAAAATTATTTTTATCTTTGGAAAACTGAGTAGATATTACATCAAAGAAACAAGAACAAAATGTTATTTTTTAAGACACAATCTGAGTGAGAAATCTCTTAAAAATTTAAATGCACTGCAAGTAAATAATTTAAATATTTGGGAATAGTGACTCATGAAAATCTGATGTAAAATGTAAAGAAAACAAAGATGGCAAATCGGAGCTAAAAATAAGAAAATACGGAGTTCAATCCAGATCCAATATCTGACCAACAGAACTTACAGAAAGAAGAAATAAATATGTCAGAGAGAAAAAACACAGGAAAATTCCCAGAAAAATGAAAGATATTTCCCCATTGAAAAGGCCTAATAACTACCCATCAGAATAACTTGAAAAAACACGTTCTTACAAAATTTCAAAATATCAAGGATAAACAGCTGATCTTAAGGTTTAAAGTGGAAAATTAAAAGGTCATACATAAAGAATCAAGAATTAGTATAACATCAGATTTTTTAAGTGCAAGCCAGAAGACAATAGATGGAAGTCTTCAAAATTCTGAGAGACAACTATTTACAAAAAATTCTATACCCACCCAAACTACTCTCAAGCATATGGGTGAAATAAACATATTCTCAGAAATGCAATGCTGCAAGAAGTATACCACCTAAGTACACATTCTCAGGATGCTACTGGATGATACACTCCACTCAAATTAGGAAATGGACAATGCAAAAGGAAAATATGAGTTCCAAGATACTGGATCTAACACAGATGAGAGACATCACCTTTCCAAGAAGCTTAGACAGCTACCAATCCATGGTAGAACAGAATCTTAGCTTCCAGAAGAAATATCTCCAAGAAAAAAAAAACTCAAATGGTTAGAGTATTTGGTGTTGTTTTTGTTTTTGCGGTACACAGGCCTCTCACTGTTGTGGCCTCTCCCATTGCAGAGCACAGGCTCCGGACGCCCGGGCTCAGCGGCCATGGCTGACGGGCCCAGCCGTTCCGCGGCATGTGGGATCCTCCCGGACCAGGGCACGAACCCGTGTCCCCTGCATCGGCAGGCAGACTCTCAACCACTGCGCCACCAGGGAAGCCCTGTTTGGTGTATTTTTTTAAAAAGTTTTAAAATTCTTTTGGAGTATCTGAGAAGAATTAGTCATAGTACCATAGAAAACAAAACAAACAACAACCCAAAAAAAGGAGGAAAACTATACAGAGAGGATAGAAGAAGAGGGTGAAGAGAGGGCATAGAATGGTGTAAAAATGTTAAACCCTCTTCATCAAAATTAGGAAGTCAATACAATATATAAGCATATTATTAAGAACTATGGAGAGTAAAACCAAAAGAAAATTTGGGTAAAGGATTGCAAGACTAGGTAAGGTCAAGGGATATTATTTTCTGTTATATATTTTGTAGCACAACTTGACTTTTTAAACTATATACTTGTATTATTTTTTTAAGTTTTGGCAACTATCACAAGCACCAATAAATATTTATATTTATTTCTGAGAAGTCTAATTTGGGATCATCTCTAGCTCAAGTAGACATATTCAGCAGTACTAAGGTTACTAATGATAT
Source organism: Mesoplodon densirostris (assembly GCF_025265405.1). Classification (NCBI taxonomy): domain Eukaryota; kingdom Metazoa; phylum Chordata; class Mammalia; order Artiodactyla; family Ziphiidae; genus Mesoplodon; species Mesoplodon densirostris. The sequence goes on from NC_082662.1 coordinate 77,714,803, forward strand.
TTGTAATCACTAACAAATCACAATTTCTCTGAAAATGTTTTTCTAACCTCCTGATTAGATATTATCGTATCATGCCAATTCAACAACAACAAACTATTTTAGGAAAACAGTACTTCTAAGTTTCTAATAACATACCACTACTTTCACTTTTGTGCTCAAAAGTACTAAATTTTATAAAGTCAAAGAGGTTTTTAAAATATTTTTCTTTTTGTTAAGAACTCAAAATAAAATTTTATGAAGTGTGAAAAGTAAGATGTTCACCCTGAAATAAAAAAGCACATTTTGTATTCTGTAAATGAAATCTTAAGGTTGAAAGAAATATTATCTCTTTCATTTACTCCTTTCATTACTTCTGACTTTTTAAAAAAATCTATTCATAAATATTCAGTTTTCCTTATATCTTTGTCTGGGTTTTTGATATCTGGATAATGACACATTTTGTAAATTATTAAACTCATAACACTAACAGATGACAACTGTAAAGCAAGGGTATGTGTAATGGAAAGAAGTGGGGGGTTTTTGATGGTTTTTTTTGGGTCAGACTTGACAGGCCCAAATTCAGCTCTTAGCTATATAAGCCTGGGCAAGCCCCTTCCTTGGGCCTCAGTTTCTTCATCTATGATACCTACCCTACAGGTTCATTACGAGGATTAGAATCACATATGTAAAATTCCAGCAAAGGACAAGACAGAAAATAGATATTTAATAATAGCAATTCTCCTCTTTCTTATCTTCTCTCTTGTCCAAAAGGCTTAATTTTAAAGAATTGGTAGATTTTATAGTCTAAATACCTGAGTTCAAATCTTGGTTCTTCCATTTATTAGCCTGCAACCCTTGGGGTAGTTATTTATTCTTCTTAATCTTGGTTTCAGCAATTCATAGGCATAATTATAAAAACCCTGCAATGAGGTAGTGATGAAGAAAATATATATTCTACTAGCACAGTGACTGGTAACATAAGTTCTCAGACACTGTAACAGTCATGATAGCAAGAAATTAAGAGAGAGAGTTTCTATCCTCTTCTTGGTTACTTAAAGCAAACTAAAGTAACAGAAATGACTTGGTCAAAAATAGCATTTCATGAAGTTACAGGTGACCTGATTTAATGATCTCCCCATAAAAGACAGTTAGAAAATGCCTTCCGTGATACCTTTTAATTCATACATGAGGTATTTGACAGAATACTTAATGTTATGTCCATTGGTCAATTTGGTCAATAAATAGAGTACCACACCCTCCTTTGTGCCTTCTCTCTACCTACATGTATTTTGTTTACTTGTCTTTTTCTACTATTATTTGATTAATTGACTAAATTGACAAGTGACTCCTTGAATTGGTCATTGAATTGAAAAGTTGGTTCTGTCAAGTGAATAATTTGGCAGCCCTGCTGATACAAAGCAGAGGAGGAAAAAAAAAAATCAGGACCACGGTGATATTTTCTGTAGATCCAGCACAGTTCCAGGGTTTTTCTCTTTGACTTTGGCTTTTTTTTTTTCTTTAACCTTTGACAAAGGCACTTGTTTTTTCACTTTGGGGCCAGAGGCATTATCTTATTCACATTTCAATCACTGGCAATTAGGATATTATGGTGGCAAACAGAAAATATTATTTAAATGTTGTTTAATAAATGAATAAATTAGGGTATATATAGATTCCCAAAACTCTATCACCATACCACCAGAGCAACTAGATAGCAAGCAAAAACAAAACAAAACCTTCAACTACTTTCTAAACCTCTCCATTTGAATGAAATCCCAAGCCCACTGGTATTCACATTTTATTTTGTTTCTTAATGATGTAAATCTAGACGGAACATTTAGTATATGCCTGTGTTGTTTCAAGAAGTGCAAAGGTAATTCAGTCACAGTTTGCCACCCCCAAGAACTCCCACTTAAAATGAAGTCACAAGCAAAGCCTTTTACTGTACAAAACTTCCTTTACAGAGAGTATGCTTAAAAAGGTAAGCAATTTCACAGACAGAAGATATGAATAATTCCTTAAAGGTCATATTTCCCCCAAAATTGGTTTCTTCACCCTTACATTCTCATTGTACTGGGTAGAATTTTTTTTACTGTTTAATGTTGAATTTAAGGTCATGACAACTTGAAAAGTCATGTACTTTTGCTATCTGGAAGCTGACTTTTTATATAAGTAAATAAGTAACAAGGTAACATTCTTACCTTGATCTTGTGCATGAACAGCACCCCCTGACACACATAGTACAATCAAAGGAAGAAGCAGTTTCCTAAAAAAAAAAAAAATTGGAAAAAACTTAGTTGGACATTTATGACCTATAAATCATAAAATTCAAAATGAACTCTAGTGCAAGATTAAGAATTAAGCTATTATTTTAATTAACACAGTATTTTAATATTCATATTGGTTAAAAGCAAGGGCTCTGAATTCAAGTTCCAGCTTTGCCACTTACTGTGTGTCTTGGGCACCCTTTTTATTACTCTGTGCCCTAGTGTCTCCATCTATTAAAGTCTATCTCATAAAGGTTTTTGAATATTAACTAAAATACTTCATGTAAAGTACCCCAAACAGTACCTGGCACACAGGAAAAACTCAATAAATGTGAACTAGTACAGGTGAAATTATTAGTAGTATATATTATGTCAAATCACCATACATGTAATTTTACACAAAGTACTACAGATTGGCACAAAATACAACTTATAGTCACTTAACCACAGTGATTATAAATTGATGGAACCAGTTACTTGCTTAAATGTTTTTATATAAAATCTATTTGCAGATCATATTCAAATCACTCGCACTAGATTCATGACTCTTTGGTTCTGAAAATACTAACGACCTGTAGCTGTCAACATTGACCATTGTGATGAACAGTAATTGTGAACACAGTACTTAACCACTACAAATCAAAATATTCATTCACATTGATGAGCAAGATAAAAATATTTTGTGATTTTTTAGTTTAACCAAACTTTTGATAGATTTTGTTGATTAGTCTTCATAATTGTCTTTACCTCCCAACTGAAAATCATAGAGATAGTTTCAAAAAGTAATGATGAGCATACTGAAAACTATTTTATTACCTAGTTTTTCTTGCCAATATAGACTCTGATTCTGTTTAGTCTAACTCAGAGACTCCCCAAATGACATTTCTGAAAATACAGTTCTGCAAGGAATGATTACAGAGCCCTCTGAAAATCATTTTTATTAAGTTCCTGGTGTGCTAGTAGTAATTGGTACATTTTCTATTTATCACTAAATAGATACATTTATCACTAAGTTGGTACATTTTTAATTTATCACTATGTTTTCACCTTTATCAACAAGAATAAGGAGCATATTAATGTAATAAAGTAAGCTAATATAAAATTATACTATTATAATTGTATGTTTATACACAATATAAAATTATACAATTCTCTTTGCTATAATGGACATATTATTTGTATTAGAATAATATTAAGCATTTTTTCAGTAAGTGTACATTCTATGGTCATACTTAGCACAGAGCACAGCTTTTATAAGACCTTGATAGAATACTTAACAATCATTAACTCTACAAACTAATCAACTGAATCATTATAGAAATTTCAACTGATATGGGCAAATAGTTAGACCATATATTTTAATGAAGCCTATAAAAGATTCCCATATATGGTGTCATCCATGAGATGGTTCTCAAATGTTAGTTTGCCAAAGAACCACCTGAGGCTTTTTTGAAAAATCCAGATTCCAGGCCTTCCCATAGTGACTATGATTCATAAATTTGAAGTGGATCCTCAGCATGTATACATTTTTAACTAGGTGATTCTAATATTGATTGCGTATGTACCAAACTCTGAGGAAAAAACAATTTAGAATATTTACTATTGATAGTTACATTGTACTTAAAATAACCTAATATTTTGCTTAAATCACATATATCTAATTTTATGACATGACACAAATAAGACTATTTGACCCTTTAAAAAAAAATCCTTTTCTACTGCCCTAGATCATGGTTTTCAAACATGAGTGGGTATCAGAATCACCTGGAGGGCTTGTTAAAGATTTCTAGGCTCCACCCTGAAAGTTTCTGACTCAGTAGGTCTGGGGTGGGACTCAAAAATTTGCAATTATAACAAGTTCTCAGGCAATGCTGATGATGCAGATCTGGAGAGTCACACACCGAGGACCACTGTTCTGGAATAGATGATGCTCAAGAGATGATATGAGGCCTACTTGTTTTGCATCTTTTTACCGGAGCTGCATAGTGGAATCACCTGGTGATTTTTAAAAACTACTAATACTTGGGTTCTTCCCTCCCCACCCCCACCCTCAGAGATTCTGATTTTAATTTGTCCTACAGGGATTCTTAAACACTTCTCAGGTGATTCCAATGTGCAACGTTGAGGACCCCAGTGTGAAATTAAAATAATTTCTTTGGGTGCTCCAGGATGGATCCCAATGGGATCTAGAGTTTGAGTAAAAGGAGGCTCTTTTCCTTTCAAATTTCTATTTTCAACTGGCAGGATGTACATCGGTAAGACTAGAAAATAGTTCAAGATTCTGGTCACTGAAGGACAGTATATCAGAATTATGCTGTTTTAACAGAAAATGCAACATGAAAGGATGCACTTCTCACCTGGCCAAAGTAATCTGGCTCACTGAGAGCTTAGAATTAACCCACAGGCACTGTTCCATCCAGAATAAAGCTAACTAGTGAAGAGTACAATAACGAGCACTATTCACTTGACAATTCAGCCAACTCACAGACTTCCCCAATGACCTCAGGGGAGAAAAATGGAAAATAAAGTTCTTTCTAGATATGTTAACAAGTCTATTCCTGGCGTGAAAACCTGAACACATCAAACATCATCCCTTAGCCAGGTGATTTTAGGAGATTATGACAAATCAGTGGAGCCACACCTTAGGTAAGCGTACCTATGTACTAATTTGATGACTAAGAGAGATCAATGATATGAAATAGTGATTTTCTTTCTCTTTTTCTAATTCTACCCCAAACTTCTGGCCAACTGTCGGGCTGTACCCCGCAGGCCGGCAAGCCTCAGAGTTGCCCAACCTCTAAACTGAAAAAAGAGCCCCAAAACAGCGACAGAGGAGACATCAACGGTTTATTGGATAGGGGATCTTACAAGTCTGAAGCAAACTGTCCTGGAGCAACACCCGCACCGTACCTAGCAGACAGCAAGCAGGACGTAACAGCAACCTTCCAGAGGGAGAAGGAGGCTACCATTTATAGGGAGAATTGACATCAGGTTGGCTCATCAGTTACCAGGGAAACCAGCGGCTGGGGGCAGTTACTAATTAAGTCCTATAATTAAGAAGATTGGATAGTCATGTGAGTGAAGCAGGGCCTGGTCGAGCAGGGGATTTACAGAGAGCAAGAGAACAGCCATCTTGAATGGCCTGAGCGTACAATTAAGGGAGAGCAGGAAAAGTCAAGTTCCTCACCAGGTGTTCAAGGCCCTTATCATTCAGCTTCAACCTCCTTTCTTTTTTTAGCATTATGGACCAATTACATCTGACATCCCAAAGCTCCAGCCATATCATGTTATTCTCTACTCCATGGACAGACCTTGTAAGTGCCTGAAAAGCTCTCAGTCTCCACCTGTCAGAATGTTCAGTATCATCAAAGCCTAATTTGAATACCTGCTCCATGAATTTTCCCATCATCCCTAAAGAGGACTGGATCCTTTCCTCACCTCTGTACTCTTGATGCTTTAATTTTAACTGTATTATAACCCATATATGTTGTACCTTTTATGATTAATTAGTAAGTAAATATCTGAGCAAGTAACAGGTCTTCACCTTTTATCAATTTCTTACATAAAATTGACATGATAAATATTTTTAAACAGGAACGGAATAATAGTAAGATCTCTCAATGACTGAGGAATTCAATTCTTCCCTATGAACCTAATTCTTTCAACACTTAGGAAAAGTAAAGTAAAATATGGGTACTTTTAGTTGGATGTCCAAAGAGGGAAAGAAGAATTTCTTTTAAAAAAATCTGCTGTGGTAGGGTAAGTGGAAGTCTTCTTTTTCATTTTAACTGTTTTTTCTCATCTCTGAAGTTGGAACACAAAGAGATCAAGCTTAATTGACATAATCAGTTTGATAAAGAGCCCAACTCTATCACTGAATAAAATGGATGTCTAATGAATCCAAGCTTTCTGGGAAATGTCTAGTTGAGCTGGGCTTGTTTATTTCTTTGCTTTTGCTCCCCCCTCCCCATGATATTACATTTATGATACATTTACTTAATTAAGAAAATAATATCACATTTCCACATTAGCAGATGATAGAGTTCTCAAGGGTAGCAGCTGTGCTTTGGGCTTCTCCACTGTTGTGCTGTACCTATCATACTAGACATGCTGGAGTCCTTAAATAAGTTAAAATTAAAACTATTAAGTTGTTGCAGAGAAAACAACATGGTTAATAAGAAAATAACACTAGACTAGGAGTCAAAAGGCTAATCCTGGTTCTATTTCAAACTCATTCTGTGACCTTGGGTGGGTTATTTCAAGTTTCTGAGTCTTAGCTGACTCATCTATTATGTGATGACATAATATAAATTTTATATTTTAAATTCCAAATATAAAACCCCCAAATTTGTGTGGATGGCAGAATCCTATTAACATACTGGCATTAGAGGACAAAGATCAAGCTACGTTGTATAAAGCAAGATGTTGTATAAATCACCATATATAAAGGGCATGTTGTTTAACCACAGTTGGGGAAAGGTCCTCTTACAGTTCTGGCCAATTCTTTTTTAATTAAGTAACCTAAAATAGTCTACTTTGCTAATTTGTTCATACATTTAGTGTACCCTAATAAAAAGTCTAGTTAGTGTATTAAATATGAATATTTTTCAAATATTCAAACCATGCCTGTTTTTATTCATTTTTTTGTATGTCTGGACCATGTGTCATTAATATAAAGTAACAGAAGTACATATACTCAGACATTTAACAAAATCAGACCAGGTCTGAAAGAAGTTAACAATATGGTAAGAAACATTCAATAAATGTTCAGCAAATATAACCCATAATATTACTGAGGATATATAACAAAATGTGAAATACTCTGTGTGTCTGGTCTGCTAGCCACATTTTCAGTTTGACATAAGCCACAGTCAAAACATGACCAGACACGTGAAGGGTGAAGGCCTAGAGGGGATCAAGCAGGAAATAGATATCTAAAGAGCATACTCAGAATATTTAAGGAACTAATATCCATCCCAGGCATCTTCCCTAAATAATTCTTAGAGCTATTCAACTTTCTCTTTATCTGAAGGGTTTAAGTTACTTCAGGGGAATTTCAGGCATCTTTTTGTTTAGGGCACCCATGAGACTTTCAGGTTTTATGATATATGTCCTCAAGTTACTGATGCTCATTCCTACACAGGTTCAATTTGTGAATAAGAAACTTTTTTTTTTTATTGAATTGGCGATTTTCATTTAAACCAATTGGAAAAAGTAGACTAATCTGAAAAACATACATTAATATACATCAAGAATTTCAACAATTTCCATCACATTGGGTTTACAAGCCAAAAAATTCTCTAAGTCATGACAGCTTTACAGATTTTGCTCTTTACTAGCTGCTAAGATCCAGTAATAGTAAAATTTCTGTACTTTGTTCCCAAAATAACTGAAAAGCAGTTCTTATCCCAGCAGTAGGGAGTAAAGTGTCAAAAACTTATACAAAATGAATTCAACTCAATAGGTACTTGTATAACTAATCTAGTGTGAAACATACTAGAACTTTTGGTTAAATTCCAAGCATACAGGCAACTCATGAAATGCAAAGGAGATAAATATGCTTGAGGACTTCAAGTGATCAAAATGCCTAGAGTCCAGTCAGTAGAAGGGAAGAAATATACACTTAAAATAGTCTCTCCTTGCAGTACCACAGAGATTGTTAAACTGAGTACTGCCCAGCCTAGCAAAGTTTCTGGCACACACTACTGTTAAATAAAGATTTTTAAATGAATGAATGTATAAATCTTCAGTCAATGAGACTATCAGGTGGTCTTGAGTTTAAACAAATATATAACTTCTCTAACATTTTCCACCTGTGCACTGACCCCAAGATCAAGAAGCCAGGTGATCCTAACCTCCATTTATTTAGCTAAGAAAGTAAAGGCTTTGCATGATCTAGTCTCTGTTTCTCTCTCCAGATCCAGCTCCAGTCACTTCTCCCCTAGAATGTGTGCTCCAACCAACTTCATTTCTTTCAGGCCCTCAAATGCACTGTGCTGTCTCACCTCTAAGCCTTTTACTGTTCTCTCTGCCTGTAAAGCTCCATGCATTTTCCACTTAGGTCTGAGTCTAGATTTCATTGCCTTTGGTCAGCCTTTCCTTCCAGTATTACTCCTCCCAACCTTCCCCAACTACCAAGACTGTTAGATGTCCTCTGTGTATACCCTTATCTCATTTTGTTATACTTGGTTGTTTCATTTTCTGTTTCCTATACTAACCTGGGCACATTGGGAGGGTAGCAATTAGGCTTCTGTCTTGCTCAATCATTGTATCACTTCTGCCTAGAACCATGCTAGACACTTAGCTGGAGCTCAGTAAACATTTGCTGAATAAATGAGTAAATGATGAGTGAATGAATGGCAGAATGCTAGCCTTTTATGAGAATGAAAATGAAAGCGTCTTTACTTCACTTCTTACTCAGAATTACAAATTCTAAAACAAGTCACAGCTGCAAAGCATGGCAAGGAAACTAGTACAGCTATTCAAATTCCCATAATAAAATTTATTATTCTCCTGCAGCTTCACCGATTACCAAGCAGAATGTATAAATAACACTCAAAATTACTTTCTATAAATTACAATTCCTCTCCCTGAGACATCAGTTTATTTTAAACGTTTATTTGAATGCAAAGATAACTAAGCAATTTTAAAAATAGAATTTCGTGCTAGCTAGGAAATAGATGTTTATATACCAAACTTTGTTTCCCCCTTTGGTTACAGAAACCCTTTAATGACCATAATAGCCTGCCTGGGAGACTTTCTGGCAACATGTTAAATCAATGTATCTAACACTGACTCTTGGTTTTAATTTTCGTTTTTTATTAATTCCACAAATTCACATTAGGTAATCCAACTAAAAGCAGCCCTTTGAAATAAAATGTCTTTAAGGATCTAGTTTTAAAACTGTAAATGTTTCTGGGTGACCAATCAGAAGTGTGATTTTAAAATAACTGCTCCTGCTCTCACAAAAAAACATCACCACAAAAGGATGGTGGAAAGTTACAAAAGGATGGTGGAAAGTTAAAATCTCAGGGATTTCATGGGGCACTCTAAGGTTTAATTCAGTGGCCTGACATCATCAGCTAATCAGCTGCTTCTCCTAAGTCCCTTTCCCTATGAGGCTGATAGCATTAATTTCAAACTGAAGAATCTTAATTCTTTACAGAAACTGGATTTTTTTTTTTTTTTTTTTTTTTTTTTTTTTTTTTGCGGTATGCGGGCCCCTCACTGTTGTGGCCTCTCCCATTGAGGAGCACAGGCTCCGGACGCGCAGGCCCAGCGGCCATGGCTCACGGGCCCAGCTGCTCCGTGGCATGTGGGATCTTCCCAGACCAGGGCACGAACCCGTGTACTCTGCATCAGCAGGCGGACTCTCAACCACTGTGCCACCAGGGAAGCCCAGAAACTTGATTTTTTCAAGAAACAATTTTCTCAGCTCAGTCAGTAACTACCTTTCCCTACTTTGCATGTGTGATTAGAGCTGTGAGGGGCTGCAATCTGATGTAATCTTGAATTACTGTTAATTTTCTGCAGCCCACCCCCACTGGGAACTATCATGGAACAAACTGGATATCGCAGGAGGCTGCAAGGCCCCTGGCTGGGAGGCCATCTAGGAGTGCAGGAGAGACCAGGGCCTTCACGCAGGATCCCCCTACCCACCCTGATGTCTCTCCACAAGGATTTTATTTTCCCCATTCCACATAGTCTAATTTTTCCTCAGAAGTTCCTCGATGTAATCCATTCTGTTTGGTTTCTCTGCCTCCCTCCCCCCAGTCATCTGGACCCAATTTACAAACTCCAAACTGCCCAAGAATTTATGCAGGGCCTTTTCTAGGAGCGTCTGGAAGGGAAGTGTAAACCAGACAAGACAGGGGCTAGGAGCTGAAGATCTGCTTTAATCTGAGAGGTTGGTTACAACTACCATGGGGAATGTTAGCAACGTGGGCTTCGAGTGGCCAAGGTAAAGCCCTAGGGCCGGAGCTGGCAGGGAGAGCAAGAAGGGCACATGGCTGGAGGCGGAGGCTGGACAGGACGCGGAGGACCTCACCCAGCCACTCCCGGTGGCTCTGGATCCGCGGGTACCCAAGCCTCATTCAACCGTTCCACCCGCCCTAGACCGTCGGGAAGATGCGCCATGTCCGTCAGGATCCGTTGCGCTCCCCACCCCTCTTTCCGGGAGGGTCCATGCAAGGGACTTCACCGGAGAAAAGTGGCGAGAAACCTGCTTGGGAAACTAATGAGACCGGCGTGAGCCGCCCTGGGTCAGGCGGCTGGCAGAGTCTGGCCTCTTCCCGGACCCTGGCGGAGAAGTGTCAGGTCTCCCGGGCCCTGGGCACCTCGCCGCACGCACGCGGTTGCTGAGGTTATGAGCTTTCCCGCTCACTGAGTCACGCGCTGCGGGCGCGTGGGGATGTGCATCCTTGTCACTGGGGAAGCCGGCTGCCTGCCCTGGCTTCCAGAAGTCGGAGGAGAGAGGGCGCGAGCCCCAGCCAGGCTCGGCTGCAAGCGGCTGGGAAGCACATGTTCACACAAACACTGCCACAAGGCGGTCTTTCTCCGCACCCCGCCTCCGCTTGGCTGCGCGGTCAGTTCTGCCCCCGGCCCTCCTCCTAGCTACTCTCCCGAGGGGCAGCCTAGTGGCAGAGAACGACTATAGTCGCTTTCGTCCCTCCCGCCCCCGGGGCCAGAATTAAACTTGCGTAACCCACTGACCTCTTCCAGGGGGACCAGGGCAGCCAGCCAAGGCCATGCGCCCCCCCCCCCGACCCCCAATCTACGCTCTTTTCCGAGTGAGGAAGTGGGAGCAGGTACAGCGCCCAAAGAGAAGGTGGGGTGGCAGCCAGGGTCGGCGCGAACACTCCCCGGGAGCAGCAGCCCCGCCCCCCTCCCCGCGTCCAGCCCCTTCCGCAGTGACACTCCAGTGACCAGGGCGCAGCCTGGGCCCCAGATGGACAGCACGCTTGTTGGCCTTACGACTACAGGAGACTGCCGCTGAGTCCCATGAGTCCAGGAGCGCCCTGATGCCCGAGGTTCTGTGGGCACCCTCTCCCCCTACCCGGCAACCCTGCCCTCACGCCTGTGCCCCACGGTCCAGGCTTCGCGCACAGAGCCCAGGGGACACCTAAGCGCCCCAGCAGTACCCAGAGTGCACGCCCCGAGGAGCACCGCGGGGAAACAGGACCTCAGCCAGGGCTGTGAGGGAGGAGAAGGGAAGGAGAGCGCGAGGGCGACGGGAGCTGGAGCCCGGGGTTGGCGTCCGAGTCCAGCTCCGGAGCTGCGGGAGCCACGGCCGCCCGCGTCGGGCCGCGAGCCAGCGGGCTTCTCCTCCCGAGCCGCAGGATCTCTTTAGCATAAACTGTCTGAGAGACCCACTGGCAGGAGGCTTCCTTTCAAACACAGTATTTTACAAATTGAGGAGACAACAGGAGGATGCCACGGCTGTTCACCGACTCCCAACTTCAAAAAAGTGCCAGGGAGCTGGTGCACAGATCTCCAACGTGCTCAGCGGATCCAGGGGGTGGGGAGAGGGGGTGCTCTAACCCCTGCCCTGGCGGGTGGGCTACTTACGTTTTTGCCGTGTGGGAGACCTGTCCACCACGCCTTGTCCTGCGGGCTCCTAAATGCATTTGTATGCATTTGTCCGTACAGCGAAGCGCTAACGGAAAACAGAAGCCAGCTCCGAACTGCTAAGGGTGCAGGTACTGTCCATGAAAAAGGGGGGGAAAAATCACATGAAAACGATGCTCCAAAACCTCAACAATAACCACAAGGGGAGGGGGGAGATGGGAAGGAGGAAAGAAATAGCACCCGGAGGGTAGGCAGCTAGGCTCCCTAGCTCGGTAACAGACAAGTCCGGGGGGAGTGCTGCCCTGGGAGGGCGGGCGAGGAGACCTCACGGGCAGGCGGCGGGGCGCCGGCAACAGCGGGAGCTCGGCTGCGAGTGCAGCCCTCGAGTTCACTTGCGGTTCAAAGACGACTCCGTGACTCCAGTGGAGTCCTCTGCTTTGGGCCTGGGAGGAGAAAGGGGTGGGGGGGAGGGAAGGAGATGAAGTGGGGGAGGAAGTCCTTGGAAACAACCCGCGCTGGAACATTTGTCATACAAGTACACACACCCACTTCGGAAATCTAGTCCGTGCGAGGGGACCGGTGGCAACTGCAGGCGCTCGGCGTTGACTGACGCCGGCTGCTTCCCCTGGAAGAAGAGGAGCCAAGCAAATCCGGCCGGTGTTAAATTTCACCGCTCACTGACTTGCAATGACGTCACCAAACGTAGTGCACACCTCCCCCTCCACCCCGCAACCTTTCCCCCACCCCGCGCCCGGCTGGGGCGCCCCTGTCCGCAAGCCCCTGGGCCCGCCGCGCCTGGGGCGCGCTCGCAGTCGCCCAGGCACAGCTCCGACCCTCTCGCTTCCCACACTGTACTCCCTCGACATTCCCGAAGCTTGTAGGTGACTAGTATCCTTCCTCCAAGTGTCCATGTACCGTTTCCTTTTTCAGCAGTCCCTAATTTGATGTTTTCTCTCTTGAGTGTCTCCCATTCCCCCTTTTCTCTATCCTCTTCACACACGCCTTCTGAAACCACATTTAGCTCAGCGGAGTCCTTCACTGTCCTCCGACTCTCTTGCTTTTTTTTGCAGCTATGCTTGTGGCCTACGTCGTATGATTAATTGACTGCAAAAAGTTCTCATTAATTCCTTTCCTCCCCTTCATTCCTTCCTTTCAGTCTGTCCCCTGTACTGCTTTCTACTGATTTTTCTCTCCTGTAATCCACTTTTCTGCCCTCTGCCTTTCTCCTGCTTACAAGCGTGGACTAATGGTCTGCAGTTATGCGACAAAAGCATAGGAACACACCTCGGCCTTACCAATTTGAATACCTTCTCCAATTTTTGTAATAAATTTCTTTTTTCTATATAAGTCTCCATTCTCTCCACAGCCTTTTCATACTGAGAAGTCTACTCTGAAGAAAAAATATTTCTAATTCTGCTTTTATCTTCTCATTAATAAGACTGGAAATTCCAGAAGGCCAGGGACCTATTATCTTGCTCATCATTGTATTTTCAGCACCTAAAATAGTATTTGGTATGTCTGTTTAATGAATGACTGCTGTATACCAGTGAATATCATTTCTCCAAGTTTTTCTTGTCTATACTGTGCACCATCCACAGCTAATGACCCTTCCACAGGCTGAAAGGCATGCCGCATTACATACACACTATAAAAGTTAAGGTGACCATATTAATGAATGGAAATGATTGGTGTGGCCCTTGGAATCTGGAGGATTTTTTCCTCTAAGAACACAGTTTAATCCATCTTCCTCTTCCTCAATTTTTCAACTTTCCATCTTGAAATGATTTTAGATTTACATAAAAGTTGCTTAAAAAGTAAAGAGAATTCCTTATAGCCTTCATCTGACTTCCTCTAATGTTAATATCTTACATAACCATGGTACAATTATCAAAACCAGGAAATTAACACTTATACAATACCATTAACTCATCTATAGATCTTATTTAAATTTTGTCAGTTTTCCCAAATGTCCATTGTCTTGTCCAGGATCTCATCTAGGATCCTGCACTGTTATTTAGATAGTTAATTAATTAGTTAACAAAGATATTAAATAAATTGCCATATCTCTTTTGTCTCCTGCCCTCTGTGGAATTCCCTGTCTTCTTTCATCTTTCATCATTTTGACAGTTTTGAAGAGCACAGGTCAGTCATTTTGTAAAAGGTCCCTAAATTTGGATTTGTGTGATGTAGTCCCATGATTCAGGTTTTGTATTTTCAGCTAAAATACCACTGAAGTGATGTTGTGCCTTTCTCAGGGCATCGTATTGAGCATACATAATGTTGATGTATTTTATGACTAGTGATGCTAACTGTGATCGCTTAGTTAAGGTGTCACATGCCAAACAGCCACTGTAACTACCCCCCCAACTTTTGTAACAAATAGCCACGGCTTTCTGGAATCCTCCTAGAAACCCAGTATCAAGGGAAGATATTCATTCTTAACCTGAAGAATTTCTACAGTATTCTATTCCTACAGTATATCTATTTTTGACTACTGGTCAACTAAAAAAAAGACAAGTAATTTGGTTTGGTGGAAAGAATAGAATAAGAATTAAGCAGATCTCAAGTAACCCAATTTCTGTCTCCATTTCCCCTTCAATTACTTAAGGATTAAAAATATTTTTTTTTCTGTTCACAATGTTGAGTCAATATTTGAAAGCTGTATGAAATGGAATTATCATTAAAATGTATCTCAGGTTCTTTGAATATAAGAAGAGAATATTTGCTAGTTAGAGTTACTAGAGCCCTTTTCATGCAGAAGCATCCAAAGGGTATGCATACCCACAAATACAGTACATTTGATTGTGGGAGAGGAGGCATTTGCCCAGTAAAAAATAAACAATGTAAGGTTTAAATGATATAGACTTTTTAGGATGGTAGAGTTCAGCATAGATAAAATTAGTTAATATAGCTTAACCAAAGACCATGGGATTTAGCTGGGCCTTGAAAAGTGAAGAGGATTTACATAGGTGGAGAAGAGAAAGACAGTATGCTTAGAGGGACTTCCCTGGTGGTCCAGTGGTGAAGAGTCTGCCTTCCAGTGCAGGGGACGATCCCTGGTTGGGGAACTGGGATCCACATGCTGTGGGGCAACCAAGCCCGCAGGCCACAACTACTTAGCCTGCGGGTCTCAACTACGGAGCTCACATGCTCTGGAGCCCTCATGCCACAACTGGAGAGAGAAAACGCTGCACACCACAACTAGAGAGAAGCCCGCACGCCGCAACGAAAGATCCCACATACCACAATGAAGATCCTGCAATTAGGACCCGATGCAGCCAAAAATAAAAACAAATAAATAAATATTTTAAAAGAAGACAGTATGCTTAGAAATGTTGAGTAGGAGACTAATAGCAATTGAACAAGAGGAAGATACCTGAATTATATTCAAGGGAAAGGAGTAGATTCATCAGCTTGGGTTACAGGTTTGCGCATTAGAAGAGAGGTCGAGGGCAAACCATGGAAGTCCCTGAATGCCAGGATAAGGGTTCATTCAGTCATTCAATAAACACTTATTGTGTCACCTACTATGTGCCAGGAACTCTTCTAGGCACTCAATTACATCAGTGAACAAAATGCTTGAAAATTCTTCCCTCATGGAGATTACATTCTATTGTTTAAATTTAATCTATGGGCAATAGGAAACATAATTAAAGAATTTTAAACATAAATGATTATGTTCCAAATTCCCATTTTAAGAAGACTGATCTTAACATCAGATGCTAAGATTGGAAAGAGAGAAGGCTGGAGGAAAAGTTCGGTGTAGGTGTTGAAATATGTTTGTACTGTGATCTATGGTAGGAACAATAGAAAAGCTAAATGAGAGAATTGTTATTAAAAGGAATCAGGAAGATCTGATAACTGGTTAGATTGGGAAGGGAAGAGATATGGATGAAATTTCAAGTCTGAATGATTAAGAAATTATGCCATTGGCCAATGGCAAAAGGAAGACAACTAACTCAGTTTGAGACATACTATGTTGAGATCTTGGTAGGACACTGTTTTGGAACTACCCAAAGATCTGTTGGAGTTAGAAGCTAGACTTCAGGAGAAGGGCCAGAGCTAGAGTTTTAGACTTCTTCATTGTCTGCCTAAAATGGTATTTGAGGCCTTGACAGTAGAGTCTGTTTTCAAAGATGTGAATATTTTAGTGGAGAATAGAGAGTCAAGGACATGGACTACAGAAAGTGGGAGGAAACAATATAGAACTAAAGGAGCAAGAACAAAAAGTATACAGCATTATTAAATAAGAGTACAGGAACTCAAAAAATAATAATATAGCAAATCCTTCATAATGCTTACTATGCATGAGTATTGCTCTAATTATTTTATATATATTAACTCATTTTATTTTCTACCAATCCTGTTAAGTAGGTACTACTTATTATCCATTTTATACAGAGGAGTAGAAAAAGTTTAGTTAAATTGCCTGAGGTCACAAAACTGGTAATGAATATGTAAACTCATGCAGACTGACTCTGGATAAATCTGATGTTCTCAATAATTCCTCTTTCTTCCATTTTTTCTTCCTCCCTCCGTCTTTTTCTCTCCCTCTCTCTGTCTGTCTCTTTCTCTCTCTCTGCCTTCCTCCCTCCCTCCCTCCCTTTTTTTCAAGATATAACCATTTCAGGACAAGGGGCAACTGAAATAGAATATAACCTTCTGCTACAGATCCTCATAAGGATATAAAATTCAGTATATGATGAAGGTGGCATTTCAAAACTCCATAAATAAAATCTGTTTTACAAATAATGCTGAAACTACTAGGGGAAAATAAATTTATCTCCACCTCACGGTGTACAACCAAAGTAAATTCCAATGCATTAATGAGTTTATAAAAATATTTAACTCTGTGAAGATTTAGAAGTAATTATATGTAAAAATATATCTTCTTCAGAGTGGGAAAGATTACATTTGTTAATTTATCTATCAAATATTTATTGGGCAGCAATAGGTTTCAAACACTGTTCTAAGAACTAGGGAGAAAAGTCATCAGACAGACATGCCTGTTCTCCGGGACTTGTAGGTTTTCAGAAAAACAGAAGGATGATTTAAAATTTTCAAGTGGTAAAATAAAAAAAAATACAAATGTCACCCAATATAAACAAATGGAGAAACAAATGGAAAACTGGGGAAAATATTTGTAGTGCATAGCAATTAATCTTTTTATAAAGCATTTTATGTTGAAAAAATTATAGACTTATAAAAAGTTACTAAACATAGAATGAAAACTTTCCAAATACCCTTCCTCCTATGTTACCCAAATGCTAACATTTTACCATGTTGACTTTATTATTTTGTCCCTTTTTGTCTCTCTTTCTCTTCCAATTGTTTGAGAGTAATTTTCAGACATTATGCCACTTCACCCCTAAGCACTTAAATGTGTATTTCCTAAAAACAAGGTTATTCTCTCCCACAGCCACAGTTAAATTATCAAAATCAGGAAATTAATATTCATACAGTATTATTCTTTAATCTACATACCCATTCAAGTTTCACCAGTTTTCTCCCTACATTGTAGTAAACCTTCATTTTCCATGCTTCAAGATCGCATGTTGCATTTAATTGCATTTAGTCGCCTTTAATCTGGAACAGTTCCTCAGTTAGGGTGACCAACTCATCTCTATTTTTCTTTTTTTACATCTTTATTGGAGTATAATTGCTTTACAATGGTGTGTTAGTTTCTGCTTTATAACAAAGCGAATCAGTTATACATATACATATGTTCCCATATCTCTTCCCTCTTGCATCTCCCTCTCTCCCACCCTCCCTATCCCACCCCTCTAGGTGGTCACAAAGCACCGAGCTGATCTCCCTGTGCTATGTGGCTGCTTCCCACTAGCTATCTATTTTACATTTGGTAGCGTATATATGTCCATGCCGCTCTCTCACTTTGTCATAGCTTACTCTTCTCCCTCCCCATATCCTCAAGTCCATTCTCTAGTAGTTCTGTGTCTTTATTCCTGTCTTACCCCTAGGTTCTTCATGACATTTTTTTTCTTAAATTCCATATATATGTGTTAGCATACGGTATTTGTCTTTCTCTTTCTGACCTACTTCACTCTTTATGACAGACTCTAGGTCCATCCACCTCATTACAAATAGCTCAATTTCGTTTCTTTTTATGGCTGAGTAATATTCCATTGTATAAATGTGCCACATCTTCTTTATCCATTCATCCGAAAAACAAACAACCCAATCCAAAAATGGACAGAAGACCTAAATAGACGTTTCTCCAAAGAAGATATACAGATTGCCAACAAACACATGAAAGAATGCTCAACATCATTAATCATTAGAGAAATGCAAATCAAAACTACAATGAGATATCATCTCACACCAGTCAGAATGGCCATCATCAAAAAATCTAGAAACAATAAATGCTGGAGAGGGTGTGGAAAAAAGGGAACACTCTTGCACTGCTGGTGGGAATGTGAATTGGTACAGCCGCTATGGAGAACGGTATGGAGGTTCCTTAAAAAACTACAAATAGAGCTACTATATGACCCAGCAATCCCACTACTGGGCATATACCCTGAGAAAACCATAATTCAAAAAGAGTCATGTACCAAAATGTTCATTGCAGCTCTATTTACAATAGCCAGGAGATGGAAACAACTCATCTCTATTTACCCAACTTTCCTGCTTTCATCACTGAAAGTGCCATGTCCTGGGACTGCCACTCAGACAGAGGAAATCTGGAATGGTTGGTCACTTCATGACCTTGATACTTTCAAATAGTTTAGGTCATTTTTTAAATAGAATATCAAGACCTTTAATACATGAAAATTTCTTATAATCAATAAGAAAAGAGATGAATATAGCAATGTAGAAAAATGGGCAAAAGGAATATGCAATAAAGTTGGCCCAAAACATAGTAAAATATTTAATGAACTCAATTCAAGAAGTGCAAGTTAAAATAATTAAGCTCCCATTTAAAAAAAAGAAAAGCAAATGACAAGGATTTTTAAAGAAAGTATAACATCCAACATTGATAAAGGTAGATTGAAGCTGGTACTTTTATACCAGCTGGAGGAGGGTAAATTAGGTAAAACTAGAGGAAATTTGCCAATATGGATTAAGAAACTTTAAAAGCTATATATATATTATATATATATATATAATATATATACATAAATAAAATATATATATATATAAATAATATATATATATATATATATATATATATATATTTGCGGTACGCGGGCCTCTCACTGTTGTGGCCTCTCCCATTGCGGAGCACAGGCTCCGGACGTGCAGGCTCAGCGGCCATGGCTCACGGGCCCAGCTGCTCCATGGCATGTGGGATCTTCCCGGACCGGGGCACAAACCCGTGTCCCCTGCATCGGCAGACGGACTCCCAACCACTGCGCCAACAGGGAAGCCCTAAAATCCATATTTTTTGATCAGTGATTTTGATTCTAGAAATATGTCCTGAAGAAATAATAATCAGATTCGCCAAGAAAACATATGCATAAGGATGATCATCACAGTGTGATTCTATTTCTACATAAACAAATTATGGTACATTCATATAATGTAACATTATGCAACAATGAAAAAATAATGTTTTGAAAGATATTTCCTAACACGAAATTCTTAAAATATTTCAAGACAGGATGAGAAAGTATATACAATACAAAATATATGGGTGTATACAGTGTATATTATTTATCCTAGAATACAGACTTAAGGGAAATATACCAAAGTATTAATAGTAGCATAAATAATTTCTGGGTGGTGAAATTAGTGATGATGGATTAAATTTTATCCTTTCTTCTTTTTTATTTTTCTATTTTTATTTTTTACAATAAGCATGTATTATTTACATAAATCAGAAAAAAAACTAATAAAAGTTTCAGGATTGATGGAGATAGTTGGACTGACTGGACTCCTGAGGAGTATGCGGATGGTTTAAAATAACTAACATTGGAGAATATGCTAGGGAAGAAGCTAAAAGATATAATACATGGATTAAAATGAGTTTGTGTAGCCAGAGAAAGGCAGATCCATAAGTTGAGCTGGACTCTAGGACAACCAAACAAGTAGTCAGATACAGACTTGAATAGTCATGCCAGGAGAAAACTCTGCATTTTAAATGTCATGTTGCCAAATTTATCTTCAAAAACCTCTGATAATTTTTCCTCCATAATGTGTAAAAGCAAGCTGGAGCCCTCTACTGGAATGGTCTTCTAGGACAGGTAGAATTTACATTTGAAATTTTGTTTACATGCCTCTATCCAGAAATAAACAGTGTTTTTTCATATTCAGTACTTCTAAGGCTAATTTTCTACTAACTGGATATTACTTTTCTCAAAATTATGTAGTGTAAGGGGAAAGGTTATTTTACTGATGAAAGGGATAGGCTGAATGTAAGTGGACTACAGAGAATCCACAATTAGGTGAAATAGTTGCACGGCAACTGGCAAATGTTTGCTTGAGTATCTGTGGAATCTGATTTAGAAGGTAACTTAGGAGTGAAGAGGCTGAGGAAAGAACACAGTAGAGAAAAAATCAAGTTTTTGAATTTCAAACGTAAGGCAGGACATGATATACACTTTTCCTTTAGAACCATTTGAATAATAGTTAACACTTGGAAGCATTAAAGGGCCAAATAGAATGTCTTGCTGCTCTCGGGTTTCGTTATATTTTTGGTTCTTTTATGATAAGGTTTATGTTCCCCATCTGAAATCAGCGCTACAATTTTCCAACAATTCATGTCATATCTTTACTGTTTTTGACATGAACACTCATACAAAATGCTACAGACTTTAACAGAGAACCTAATTTTTAGAAACCAGTGATGCAATAACGTCATCAAAAGTCAGATGAGAACTGATTGTGGATAGTTATCTGCCTGCAGCGGCTCATTAGAACTCCAACTCCTACTCATGATTCTGTATCAGCACTTTCAGTTTCAATTCCTCTCAGCTTACTAAGAACATGAGCAAATTCAATATGGAATTTTGAATCGTATCTATTTGATCTTTTTCAACAATTTCAAAGTGAATAGAGCTCCCACAATTTTTCAAAGAAGGCAAAACAAACTAACGGTAAGAGTATTTTTTGAGGTATAGAAATGGAAGAAACTTTTCCATACTTTGTAATAAGATTCTTGCAACAATAATGGCAATATTTAGGAAAGATCATAAAAATATTTGATATTCCATGGAAGAGGAGGAAAAGTTAATTTGCCAGTCCAGTCCCCCAAATTAATAGGGAAGTAACAAATGCCTACAGCTTCTGGCACATGATTGAAAGTCTTGGCATACTTTAGTAAGGGGATATCCATTTTTGCCAAAGTAAAAATTTAATATAACCCATATCGAAGTCTGATGAGTTCCATGAGATGAAAAAGCAAAATAAATATTTTAGCATGTGTATAGAGTTCAAGCAATCATATTCAAAATTGTTGTGATGGGGCTTCCCTGGTGGCGCAGTGGTTGAGAGTCCGCCTGCCGATGCAGGGGACTCGGGTTTGTGCTCCGGTCCGGGAGGATCCCACATGCCGCAGAGCGGCTGGGCCCGTGAGCCATGGCCGCTGAGCCTGCGCGTCCGGAGCCTGTGCTCCGCAACGGGAGAGGCCACAACAGTGAGAGGCCCGCGTACCGCAAAAAAAAAAAAAGAAAAAAAAAAAAAAGAAAAAAAAATTGTTGTGATGGTGCCAAGATTATTTGGATTCTGCACAGAGGCTGACTAAGGGCCATGTGTGGTGCTTACTTTCAGGTATTCTGATTGGTGAAGAGACCTGGAGGAGCAAAGTGAAGCTGGGGTAGGACGACAAGAAAGGAACCGATATTCCCAAGCACCTCTATGTAATGGGCACAGTTCTAGGTGCTTTAACATATCTAATGTTACAACTATCTCAACCACCCAATGAGGAGATATTATTAAATTCATTTTCTAAGTAAGAAAACTGAGGCCCTGAGAGTTTATTTTCCAAGGGCATACAGTTAATAAATAGTAGAGCCAGAACCCTGGCTCAGATCCATCAAATTCTGAAGTCTGTGCTCTTTGGAATCCAATGATTCTCAAATTTTAGTGTGTATATAAGTCACATGAGTTGCTTTTTACAAATTTCTGAATTTTATGTCTAGAGCCTCTAAGTTTGAGGTGGAGTTCAGGAATATGAATTTTTAACAAGTATTACAAAAAAACTGTGATGCAGATAGGCTAATGATATGTCCAACCATTCTTGACTTAGTTATTGAACACAATACTTATTGATTGCCTGTAAAATCTTTTAATGAGTAAACACTCTTATTCACATGTACCTGGACAGAATAACTATGGCTTAATTAAAATTCCATGCTTAGATATTTACTGAATGAACGAATAAAGAGTGGTGTGCCTACTATGTTCCTGGCAATGTTCTAAGACCTAGGGTCATGAAGATGTATGGCATAATTACTACTCTTAAGGAGCTTATAACCTGCTAGGGAAAGAATCTAGTACAAAAAACAAACTGATATATATGATAGAAAAAAAGAAAGAAAAATCAACTGGTGATATAGGAGGGCAGCTGAGGCACAAAGGAGACAGTACACAATTCTGTTGAGAGTGAGTGGGAACAGGTAAAGCTCAGGTCTTTAAGAATGAGTATTTGCCAAATAGACAGGAAAGTTCAAGCCAATCTTGGACTGCCACGTGGAAGTGGCAGTGCAGGCAACAGCATTGAGGTACAAAAGGCTCTGGCACATGATCAGGGAACTGCAGTTGGAATGGCTACAATATAGTGATGAGGCTGGAAAGATCACAGAGTATCTTTCAGGAATTTGGACTTAGCCTAATTTTCTTCTCTATCCACTAGTCTAGAAGAGTCTTTTATACTAGTGCAAATATTTGGCCATCATTCTTTTGAAACTGAGAAAATATTTGAGAGATAAATGCTTAAACTTGGCTCATTTTAAAACAGCGGTCCCCAACCTTTTTGGCACCAGGGACCGGTTTCGTGGAACACAATTTTTCCACGGATTGTGGGGGTGGGGGGAGGGGATGGTTCAGGCGGTGATGCGAGCGACGGTGGGATGATGGGGAGCGGCAGATGAAGCTTCCTTCGCTTGCCCGCTGCTCACCTCCTCCTATGCAGCCCGGTTCCTAAGAGGGGGTTGGGGACCCCTGTTTTAAAAGATGGGTCCTAGAAGTTGATTTCTTTTTGATGCACCTTAGTTAGAGACACAGACTTTGTTAAGGTAATAAGGGATGCTTACTCTGGCTGCAATAACCAGGCAGGAGCCCCAGGCTAATAGTTGGAAGGGTTCTTTAACTGCGGGCTTTAAGAAGGTGACAAAAAGATTCATAAAAATGGCTCAAGAAGCACTTTGGGATGATAACTATATACGCTTGTCACATAGCTAACTAAAGCATGTTTATGTATAATAGATTATGAATGACAAAATCCTCAAGCCCTCCTCACTAGGGAAACTGATGAAAAACCCTTAGCTTGGATGGTGAGAAAATGTTTCAGTTCTGATACAATATATATTTCCTGTCTCTTATCACGCAAGCTTTGTTTATCTTCTTTGCTGTCACTATTTCCTTCTCAAGTCTGTTTATGCTAGGATCTTTCTCCTTTTGTTCTGGTCCTTTATTCTCAGTCTCATGAATTTACTCAAATGTGCATCTAAAACAGTTGGCAGAATATAATCTTCCTTTCTTGGTTTGCTGGTCCAGAAGCTAGTGAGCTCTACATAATATGTTCTTCCACGTGGATGCCCAGGTTCTTCAAGGTGCTTTGAGCCATGCGGTGCAGGAAGAGTGTTTTATTCTGATTTTTGGTGGGAAGTGTAACATACTTATTGGGACTAGGCCTAAAACTAGATAGAAACACTTAACACTCTTGACACATTTTGCATAATACTGAGTCCACCATTCTAATCCTATACGATCCCATTCCCTTTGAGCAGAATCTCAAGGTTATCCAATTTGATCGTTTCACACCTACTGTAGCCTAGCTTCCTGTTCAAAAAAAAAAAAAAACCCTGGAAGTACCAAAAACTAAGATGAGCCCACGGTCTGCTAATGAATTATCTTTGCTATCCCAGTTACCTGTTTCTCATCCCTCCCATGTAATGGCTCATTATTCTAGCCATTTAGCACAGATTCTATGTTGTTCATTTGTGAAGTGAACTAAATGGAGGCTACCAATTAAAAGGTAGCTCACTTTTCTCTGGCAGGGAACCTTAATCAGTTCTAGGGTCATAGCCAAGAGACTAGGATAATCTGAGTCCAAACACTGGACAAAAGGGACACATCTGTACAGCAGAGTGTCCCACTAAGCACTCTGATATTTTATTTTGGTCTACCCTTCAAACAAATATGTATGTGTGTGTGTGCATATATAAAGTTTAAAAAAATTTAAAATATGGCCATCGGGATGTTTGTTACAATGGGCAACATGCCTTATGTAGTCAAGTGTTACAGTGGCACCACCTATAGCACTGAAGTTCACAATCTGTCAATATTTCCATTCTTAAACCCTTTCTGAATGAACTCCAAAAGCTATACAGCATTAGCAGAGAGCCATTCATTTTCAAACATATATATAAAAAGTTAAATTAAAACTGGAACTTTGGAGTTTGCCTTTGAAACTTTAGGGATTTCTCTCCCAACCCCTCCCTCTTTCCATTAAAAAAAAATAATTGCTGCAAACAATGTGCTCTGATACCAGATGTGGTAGCATGCTGGAGATAGAAGAAAGAATGATTGGGGGAGAATTCTGTAAAGAGATATATATATTCTAACCCTCTTAATGTTATCTCCACATAAATTTCTTTACAGACCTATTATTGTGGAGCCACTTTATGGGAGTGACAGATATTTCAGGAGTGAAAGGAAAATTTCTAATTCAGATTTACTTTTCCTGACTCTCCTCTGGTAATTTCCTTCATTTTTCACAGGACAAAATTCTAGTCTAAAAGTTGTTGGGGGGGAAAAAAGCAGCTTAATGTTACATCGTTTAAGAAGAATGTGATACTGCTCTAGATGTACATAAATAAAATAATTTTCAAATAAAAGTTTTAAGGTATGTTAACAGATAATCGAGGTGCTTAGAATCATATTAGCACACTAAATGGCATCTCCTAATGTGAAAAAATTTTATCAAGAAATATATCCTTGAAAGCGAGTACACCATGTGTATATGTAAGTTTTAAAAAAAATAACAGTACCATATAAGAAATATGACATTATTAGTACCTTTAAGCCTCTGTGTGTCCCCCTCCCCTCCATTGCCATTCCCCCTACCCCAGTCACATTTCTAATATTTTTTAAAAGTTTTAAGATTCAGGCTGAAAAAAACTTGTTGGCAAGTATACGAAGGATTACTATTTACTCAAACGCTTACGGTGGGAAGTTTTGTGAGAGATTATTTCCTTCCCCACTAGAAATAAATGCTTTGTTTTTTTAGTTTCAATCACTTCTGCAGTCTGTCCATGGCTCCTCCTCTGAGGCCCATCTAGGTCTTTGCTTGGAAACGGCTCTCTCATTTCTGATCTCTCTGTGCCAGCCCTATCTGTCTGCCACAGTTGTTTCCAGACAGACCCGAAAATAAGAGGAGCGCGTGATTAATAGCAGTACTCAATATAACTACATTTGATTCCATTGGCTCTCATCCAATAGGGAAACTGAAACCAAATGATTATATTTGACCCTCTTGTGCTCTAAAATAAGATTTCCAACATAGTCACACTTCTATCTATTCAAAGATCTCAAAGGTTTCAGATTGGCAAGAATTCCAAGATGAAATTTTCTAAATTTACCCTTTGAATTGCACCTTCTAAAATTATTTTTCCTGACATAAAATTCTTAGGCTTTAATATTTACTGTGATATAATACATCTCCTATTTTGTTCAAGAAAACATGAAAGCTTATACTAATCATATGAACTAATCACGTAGAGTTATTTCCCTTCTATTTTATTTTTTGTCATGTTTGCACAGATTATTAAATCAAAATTCTTTTTCCGTGCATCTGTAGAAAGAGTGTGAGTGTGTGTGTGTGTGTGTGTGTGTGTGTGTGTGTGTGTAGAGAGAGAGAGAGAGAGACAGGACTCAAGAACAAATTTCTCTTTCATTGCTGCTCTTTATTTAAGTCTATTTATTCAGCACTTGTTTCCACATTTTAAATTTAGGAAGTAAGCTGACTGGAAGGCATTAGTTGGATCACATATAAATCACTTCTCTTCTCAGAGAAAATTTTAGTCGTGTTTAAAACCCCTTTAAGAGTTCTAACGGCTCTTTAAATTAATGGAATAGTTTGTATCAATACTGAATAAAACTAAATGAAATGTAAACACACTTTGATGTTTAAACTGTCTCAAAATTAGGGATTTAGGATAGTATGTGCCCACTGTTATCACTGACCGTTTTCTTCTCAGAGATTAGTATTTTTTAATTTCCCCCCTCTCATTACCACTATTTCCAGTGTGCAAAACAAAATATCTGTAGCCTAGGGCCAGAACAATATATTTTGGAATATATAATCAAGAGGAAAGTATTTAGAATTCCCTTAGTGCCAACCCAAAAAGTATGGAGCATAACTTTGGTTAAAGAAATACTATGTGTGGATAGGAAATATTTAGGAAATACAAGAAATGGAAAGAATTAGAGTGTGTCTTCAAGGATAACCAGCTAATTCTAGGAGAGATGGATGTTCTTCTTAAAAATCTTTGGTTTGAATAAAATGCAAAAGAAACAGTGTTGGACGGCAGTAGATGAATTTCTCCCCCATCAGCATTTTATAAATGGAGGCATATGAAAGGCAGGATTTTTAAGCACATGGTCCAGATTGTATAAAGGACTGTTTCCATTATGTGAAAGTTGAGTAGCACTTGAATATCATGAATGAATATCTTCTTTGGGTGGAATGCTTCTTTTAAATACATTGTGATATTAAGCACATTTATGGAAATAATGGATGATGGTTTCAGTATTATATAGACATCACCTTTGTTACATGATACTTCTGAAAGCTTCTGTCAGCTCTGTTACTTTTGGCTTGTGAAATCACATAGGTTTTTTAGGAAATCCACAGGAATGCGTAAAATCCCCTGCCCACTCTGGATGAATCAATTTTCTTTTCGTGTACCTATATTTCTATAGGTAGGTCTATAGCTTATAGCTGAAAAAGTCCATGTGTTTGCTATAGGTACAATGGCCTTAGCCCAGTACGGAATCAAATCCTAGCTTTGCCACTTAGAAGGCATGGGATCTCAGGTACATTATTTAATCTCTCTCAGCTTCAGTTTTCCCGTTTGCAAAATAAGGGTAATACTACTATTCACGTTCATGTGGGTGCTATGAAGATTAAATGAAATAATCCATGAAAGGTGTCAAATAATCTCTGGCACATAGCACATGCTCAATAAATGTTACTGCCTCCCAACCATCCTATGAGGTCTGCAATCCAGGTACTGTTTATCCCAACTTCACAAATTATGAAACAAACTTGAAGACAAAGCTAAAGTCACAGAGCCAATGACTGGCAGAGTCATATTAGAATTGCAGGTCTTTTGATGACGATAATAATAACAACAGTAGTAACATTATTATTATTATTACTATCATTAGATAATTACTCTCATGCTTATTGGTTGACATTTTAGTCTAAGACTTAAAACATACTTAAATGGTGTCCATGATTAGGAAATTGAATTCATTCATTGTGCCACAATAAAGAACCAGGGCAGAAGTTTCTGGAATTGAACATATTGAGCAGCTAAAGATTTCAATTCCAGGAATTTAATTTGTACCTTAAATATAAACCCTTTTTCTTCCTCATGTTGGAAATTTGCTTCTTATCTGCAACCCTATGAAGCTTACACTGAAGGCAGCAAATAAACTGTCCTGTCACAGAGGGAAAAGCTCTCTTCCCCAGATGCTTGGTGCAGGCCCTGTTTTTACTTGGAAACAAAACAAAACAAAGTGCTGCAATTACTTAAGCTATCAGTTTAAACTGGGACCCATCTGCCTCCAAACCTCCCCAAATGGTAACAATTACTGTTTTAATGTTGGTGACTTGCCACTAATCAGACCTGTATTTATATCCCTATAAATGAATGCGTATTCACATAGCTAGCTTACATGCAAAACAAACATTCCTATTAATCCTAGATTTTGTGTTTGCTTTGGACGCAGCCAGTTCAGCAGGTATTAGCAGGCAGAGCCCAAGTCTGTGCTATGAGAGACATATTTCAGTAACATAGACACTACTTAATACTGGCTTCAGAATCTAATATAGACAGGAGAAGAAAATCTCTCATTTCCTTTGTTGGCTTCAAAATTTTTGAAAAGGTATGAAATACGTGGGAATGGGGGTACAGGGCAGAGTATGATATTCCTTTATAAGTGAATCAATATTGACCCAAGGTAAGGTTCTAGAGGGATTAGTGGAAAGAATTGTTCAGATACACACGTACACACACGTACACAAGCTGTGACTAATGTGAAGCCAGGGTGAGTTCACAAAAGAACAAGATCTGACAGACTAATTTCATTTTTGGACAGGTTGGCAAAATTGGTGGATAAAAGGAGTGCATTTTGATTCAGTATATCTGGATCTTAGTAAGGCATTTGACCAGATTTTTATGATAATCTAATGGAAAAAAAGACAACTATGTTTTCTACGATGACACAAGCCAAAGAACTCAAGGGATGTTAATTAAAAAATAGATATCTTCATAAATATCTTCTAGCACATCATAGAGCTCTGATTTTGGCTCTTCCCAAGTCAACGTTTTCAGGTTCTTAAGTGAAGACACTGAGGACATTTGAGGATGCTGAGCAAATTTGGAAATGATGTAATGTTGGGATATAAAGTTGGGGTGACCAACTTGTCCCAATTTGCCCGAGACTTTCCTAGTTTGAGCACTGAAAATCCTGAATTCTGATACACCCCTCGGTCCCAGGCAAACCAGGGTGAGAGTCAGCCTGTATTTGAGCAGTGACTAGAAGGTGTAAGAAACCACCAGGCAGCACACAGGGAGGCACTGACTCGTGAGAGAGCTGAGTGTGTTTGAGGAGCTACAAGTGGCTCAGGTACGCCAGAGCAAGTGTTGATAAACAAGAACAGAGAGCTAAGAATCAGGCTCTAAAGGATCTTTCTTTTTTTTTAATTATAGTAAAATATATAGTAAAATGACCATCTTAACTATTCTTAAGCGTACAGTGGCTTTAAATACATTCACATTGTTGTACAACAATCACCACCATCCAAATCTCGAACTTTTTTCATCTTCCCAAGCTGAAATTCTTTACTCATTAAACATTACTTCTCCAATTTCTCCATCAACCAGGCCCTAGCAACCACTATTCTACTTTTTGTGTCTATGAATTTACCTACTCTAAGTACCTCTTGTAAGTCAAATCATAAAGCATTTGTTTTTTTGTGACTGACTTATTTCACTTAGCATAATATCTTCAAGGTTCATCAATGCTGTAGCATGTGTCAGAATTTCCTTCCTTTTTAACTAATTGTATGTATATACCACATTTTATTTATCCATTCATCACACCCATTCACTGATGGACACTTGGGTTGCTTCCACCTTTTGGCTGTTGTGAATAATGCCACTATAAAATGGTTATACAAATACATCTGTTTGAGTCTCTGCTTTCAGTTCTTTTGGGTATATTCCCAGAAGTGGGACTGCCGGATCATATGGTAATTCCACTTTTAATTTTTTGAGGAAGCACCATACAATTTTCCATAGTGGCAGCACCATTTTACATTTCCACCAGCAGTGAACAAGAGTTCCAATATCGCCACATCATTGCCAATATTCATTATTTTCTGGCTTTTCTAAACAGTACCCATCTTAATGGATGTGAAGAGGTACCTCATTGTGGTTTGATTTTCATTTCTCTAATGATTAATGACGTTCT
The DNA here is from genome assembly GCF_025265405.1 of Mesoplodon densirostris. Taxonomy (NCBI): domain Eukaryota; kingdom Metazoa; phylum Chordata; class Mammalia; order Artiodactyla; family Ziphiidae; genus Mesoplodon; species Mesoplodon densirostris. The sequence goes on from NC_082662.1 coordinate 77,744,499, forward strand.
TCACCTTTTCATTTGCTTATTTGCCACTTTTATATCTTCTCTGGGAAAATGTCTATTCAAGTCTTTGCCCTTTTTTTAAATTGGACTGCTTGTTTGTTGAGTTGTAGTTCTTTGTATATTATAAATAGCCATCCCAATGGGTGTGTCTATAGGATTATAAATGCCATCAAGTTAGGATTATCCTCTCACAAGATGAAACCATTAGGAATTTTGAGCAGATGGTGTCATGAAATTTAAATATTAGGTGGTTCACTCTGGAGAAGTTAAGGAGAAAGACTGAAGGGGGTGAATGCTGAAGCAAAGAGACCATATGATTATAAGCTTTTATAATTATCTGTCAACAAACAATGAAGACCTCTGGTTGTGGAGTTGGGGAGGTAGAGAAATACGTGAGATTTTAATATGGCATAGTCAAAGGGCTGCATGATTAATGGACTGTGAGTGGGAGGAAACCCAAGACAACTTCCTGGCTTCTTAGGAATACTGAGTGGATGGTAGTAACATCACTCACCAAATTCAAAAGTCCAAGGAAGAGTAAAATAAATTTGGAATAAACTGAATATGAGGTGACTGTGAGGTAGCCAGGTAGACATGACCTGGAGCTCAGCATAAAAGGCTGGGCTTGAGATATACTCATCACTATATAGGTGAACCCTGAAACCACAGGTTGTCCAAGGACAGTGTGTGATATAAGAAAAGTATATTGATTTCCGAGAAACACCAAAATTTATGGGCTTGGTAAAAGAAGAGGAGCCCACAAAGAAGAGCAAGAAAGAATACCCATGAAGGTAAAATATACAGGGATACAATTTCAGGTCAATATAAAAAGAATGTTCTACAAATTAGAGTTGCCCAAAAAATGTGGAAAAATCCTTTTTTTTGAAAGTGAGTTCCCAGCCCCTGCGGCTGTTGTCAGAAGCAGGACAACGACGTCCCTGGATGTCACCGGAGGGATTCATTCCCTCGTGAGAATTTGGTTTCCATGCTAAGAGTACACTTTTTAGTGACTAGAAAAACCTACTGCTTCATCAGAAAACAATGTGAATTAAGAAAACCCTGGGAGATCTTTACTTGTTTAATATTTAAGGTTTCCAGGACTGACTGAATTCATTAAGGAGAAATACATGAGCCTTTTTTAGTCTTCCAAGTCAAGGGCTAGGCATATCCCACTCAGAAATTGCTGCAAATATTTTGGGAATATAAGCCAAAACAATAACTGTGATTCTCTTATAAATAATGCTTGCTGAAAGACTCAGACATACTGGCCAAAACACTTTGGTTCCAGTAAGAGGAGTAAGAAAACTTGCCAGCATTTTGGAAGACAACTCCCCCTGTGTCAAAGAAAGGGGCTCAGTGTGTTACAGTTTTATTTAGTTATTAAATATGAATATGGGAACATAATGAATAAAGGAAATATGAATAAGAGTATAAACCAGAATTACCCTTGTTCTCTGTCCCAAATCATAAGGTTTACAGAATCCTGAGAAAATGGAAAGCAACGGAGTAAAACCTCTCCAAAGAGACCCCCAATAAATATCCCATCTTCTTTCTAGAAGGGAAGAGCAACCTTTGCCTGTAAGGCCTTTATTTGGTTCTGTAGTTCATAACAAGGCCCACCTGCCTCAACAGGCTGACTGACAGCACAGCTGCATTCTGTCAGACAAGGTCTGCTCCCGGGACCCACCAGACCTGGATGAAGTTCAGATCACCCGTTACTGTAATCCATTGTTGGTTTCTGAAGAATGGTAACTGGCTTTCCAAACACATGCAGAGTCTGGGAATCATCTCTGTAGTCTACACATAGGCAAAGCTGTTTGGGTATGAAGGCAATAAATCCTTCTTGTCTTAAAGTCTAAATTATTCATTTTTTTTGACACCCCCATATGTACCCCTGCCTGCGAAAGTGAGGTTTCTATTAAAACTGCACCATTTTAATATTCTTTGGGGGTCAGTGAGGATTTGAACCCTGCCTCTATGATTTATTAGCTGGCTATTTTTGCCTTGGTTACTTTTGCCTCAGTCAAATGGGACTGTTATGAGAATTAAATGAGTTAAAATACATAAAGAGCTTACAATAGTGTGGGTACACAGAGCTCAACAAATGTATGCAGGATATATAAAGGTTTCTGTACCTATCAATTTAAAGAATTCCTCAAACCAACTGATGCTCTTCCTGAGCAGGCAATGGAAGAAGACCAAGGTGCTTGGAAAATTAGCCTTTGGTTAAAAGTGTAAATAGGTTGCCTCATTTGCTGAACTACTGGTGTGAATCACCTTTTCACACTTGTTCTCCAGGGTCCGGGGCCTCCAGTTTTTTTCTGATGAGGAGCTATTTATGATATAATGACATCCCCAAAATCTTCAGCAAGATGATCTGTCTGGGGTCCTTAGAGTTCCAGGTGATGAGAGGTTTGGAGGCAGGAGAAAACCAATTGCTAAGAGCTGATATCATCTAGCTTACTGACTCAGTATTTGAACTAAAGCATCTTTCTATTTTAAGTTATCACCATGATCATTAAATCATGGATTTTTAGAGCTGGGAGGGGACTTTGATTCTTATCAAATCCTACACCTTCATTTTATATGTATATAAAGAAACTGAGACACAGAGATGCTAGGTCATTTGCTCAATATTTCTGAACAAATTGTGGTAGAGGACTAAAATCCATCCCTCCTGATTCAGTTCCCTCATTCATACTTTTATACAACAAATACTTCTTAGATTCTTATGATGTGCAAGATATTGAGAGTAATGAAGTGAGTAAAACATCTCAGCCCTCAAGAATCTTATAGCCTAGAGGAGAATTCTACAAAGTAAATGGACCATTATCCTACAGTGTGGTAAATACGAAGTGCTGTAATGTTGGGTGGAAAGTGTAGAGGGGCTATAGTTGTTATAGTCTACTGTTAACATCTCATCATGACTGAGGAGGACCTGATCTACATCAATGCTGTCTTAGGCTCTAGGGATGCAAATGTGAAAAAGCACAATCGCTGCCCTCCAAAAGCTTTGTGATAAAGCTTTGTGATGAAGCTTATCACAAATACAGTACAAAGTATCACATTCCATGTAATATGAGTGTTGCAGAGAGCACAGGCTAAGGGAATTTAGAAGACAGAGAGCTTACCAAGGGATGGGACCACTGGGGGAGATGAACATGACATTGGATGTTGGAAAAAAATAACAATCAGAACCGGTCATGCTGTGCTCAGAATTTAGTGCATGATGGCAGAAATGTGACACTTCCTATGTCAAATCTGTTTCCTTCCCCAAACAGGATAGCTGTTCTCATGACAGTCTTCAGAATTTACAAGGAAGAGCTTAAATGTGATGTACTTGAAGCACCCCTTTCTCTGCCACATGTCTTGTTTTCTCTGTGCTTCTTAGTTTATCTTCTTTAGGATTCCTTTTATATTCAAATGTATTTTACAGATTATTCACTCATTCCCTTCTCAGTATCCACTCAAGCTTTCCCTCAACAAGTCCTTTTCCTAATCTAGTCTCTTAAGAAATATTTCAAAATAGACTGTATTTTTCATATTAAACTTTGACATTTTCCAAACATAATTCAACATGTGACTTTTAAGTAAAAAGTTTTTCAAACAGAATTGTCACAATGTTACTATTAAATATTTTCCAACCATGTATGTGTGAATGTGTATGTGAATTTGAAAATAAGTATTAAAGTCTACTGAGTAAGTGAATAATAAGAAAACATTAATATCAAAATGCCTAGACATTATTATCTAAACTTGGATAAACCGGGATTTTTTCCAAATCAAATATGAAATCATTAATCCAAGATGATTAGGAGAAAAATGATGTAATAAAATCAACTTTTCAATAGCTACGGCATGTTACATTTCTTAGGAATCCTCAAAAGTTTGTTAAGAATGGCCAAAGCCCATTCTCTAGTAGGTCTGTGTCTTTATTCCTGTCTTACCCCTATGTTCTTCATGACATTTTTTTTTCTTAAATTCCATATATATGTGTCAGCATACAGTATTTGTCTTTCTCTTTCTGACTTACTTCACTCTGTATGACAGACTCTAGGTCCATCCACCTCATTACAAATAGCTCAATTTCATTTCTTTTTATGGCTGAGTAATATTCCATTGTAGATAGCTAGTGGGAAGCAGCCATATAGCACAGGGAGATCAGCTTGGTGCTTTGTGACCGCCTGGAGGGGTGGGATAGGGAGGGTGGGAGGGAGACGCAAAAGGGAGGGGATATGGGAACATATGTATATGTATAACTGATTAAATTTGTTATAAAGCAAAAAAATAAAAAATTAAAAATTAAAAAATTAAAAAAAATTAAAAAAATTAAAAAATAAAAAAAAAAATAAAATAAAATAAAAGAATGGCCAAAGCAATTGAAATTAAAAAATAAAGTGCCAAAACAACTCTTTGAAATCATATTTCTAAAAATTTATAAATTTCTCCAATTCTCTACATTATTTGGGGAAAAAGTTACTTTCCCAGGAAGGAAACTTCACTTTAGAAAACCACTCTAGTATTCCCCTTGCTAAGAAATAAGCCAGATGGTTCCAACACATGGAATTTTACTTGGGAAAAATTCAGAAATACAGGGAAACTTTAGTAACTCTTTGATACTATCACTGTGTGACTCCTAGAAGTTTTTTTCTTGATGAAAGATGAGCAAATAGTAACCAATGTCTACTAAAAAACTAAACAACCTGGAAAGCATCAGCAAGTGGTTATATAGAATTAGTACGATATTCTAGAAAGAACCTGGACTGGGATCAAGTTACCTGGATTTGCCACTTACCAAGCAGAAGAGAATGGATTCCACAGATATGTTCTTTAAATGCTTCACTTTAAGTATACCACTTGATTTTTTTGACAAATGTATATTCCTGTGAAATCATCACCCCAAACAAGATATGGCATATTTTCATCACCCTAGAAAATTCTCTCATGCCCCATTGCAGTTAATTTCCTCCCCCATCACTGCCCCAGGCAGCCACTGATTTTATTTCTATAGCTTTACCTTTTCTAGAACTTCGTATAAATGGAACCATATAGTATGTATTCTCTTGTCTGCCTTCTTCTGCTCAGTTGTTTTTGAGACTCATCCACGTTGTTGTACATTAAATTTTCTTTTTGTTGCAGAATATACTCCAAAAAGTGTTGTTGTGTGCTTTGAAAGTTATAGCAGAAGGTGAAATAATTCATAATTCATTTAGCTGGTGTGGTAACCATGAGATAGTAGGCTGCTTTAAAGTCTGCATTTTATTTACTTGTTTGCTTATTGACTGAAGGACTGACTGATTGATATAAATTTCTGGTGCCTAACCCATGGAGAATGTGCTTCACAAATCTTTGCTATTAAGTGAACACCAGGAAAACATACCTGTTCCAGTTACTTTGGCAAGGGGACTCTAAAGAAAGGTAACCTGTTGGCATTCCATCAACTTCAGTCCAAACTGCCCTCATGTGCTTTCCTGACTACTGGAAGGAAGTAGGTACTCTTTACCAGAGAAACAGATGTTTGCCAACTTTGAAACTTGAATCCTGGCCTCATCAGTTACTACTTAGCTGTGTGACAATGGACAAGCTACTTAATGTCCTAGGCCTCAGTTTTCTCATTTGTAAAATATGGGTAATAATTATACTGACTTCATAGGAGTATCACAAGGATTAAAAGAATAATAGCATTACATACATGCTGGGCACAAGAAGATTTCAATTCATAGATATTACAATTATTATTGTTGTTATTGAATAATTTTAAGGAGATATATTAATAAGAATGATAGTGCTGTAAAATGCCAACCAGTAGCTTCATAAATGTCAACCAGAAGCAATAAGTACACATAAGTTGGTTATTAACCAAAAATTTGACTATTGACCAAGTTTTTCTTCTAGAAAATAATAAATTAGTTCTTGTGTAAGCAATGACTGTGAAGTACTTGGAGGTATTCTCATGGCTGAAGTAATGTACATTTACTTACTTGATAACTATGGTTGTCTGAATTGTGTCTCTCCAAAAGGCTAGGTTGAATTCCTAACACCCATTACCTGTGAATGTGCCCTTTTTTGGAAATAGGGTCTTCACAAATATAACCAAGTTATGATGAAGCATATTGGATTAGGGTGGGCCCTAAATAGAATGACTGGTGTCCATATGAGAAAGGAAAGAGAAATAGTCAGACACAGAGACACAGATACACAGGGAAGAAGGCCATGTGATGATGGGGGTGGAGACTGGAGTGCTGCAGCTGAAAGCAAGGAGAACCAAAACCCCTAGAAGCTAGGAACAGCTAAGGAAGGATCCTTCCCTAGTATTTCACATGGAGAGCATAAGCCTGCCAACACCTTGACTTCAGACTTTAAGGCTCCAGAACTGCAAGAGAATACATTTCTGTCATTTTTTTAATTGAAGTATAGTTGTTACAATGTTATGTTAGTTTTAAGCGATTCAGTTTTATATATATATATATATATATATTCTTTTTCAGATTATTTTCCATTATAGGTTATTACAAGATATTGAGTATAGTTCCTTGTGCTGTACAGTAGGTCCTTGTTGTTTACCTATTTTATATATAGTAGTGTGTATATGTTAACCCCAAACTCCTAATTTATCTACCTCCTCCTCCCTGCTAACCCCTTTGGTAACCATATGTTTGTTTTCTATGTCTGTGGGTCTATTTCTCTTTTGTAAATAAGGCCATTTGTATCATTTTTTAGATTCCACATATAAGTGATATCATATAATGTTTGTCTTTCTCTAGCTGACTTACTTCACTTAGTATGATAATCTATAGGTCCATCCATGTTGCTGCAAATGGCATTATTTCATTCATTTATGGCTGAGTAATATTCCATGGTATATATGTACCACATCTTCTTTATCCATTCATCTATCGATGGACACTTAGGTTGCTTCCATGTCTTGGCTATTGTGAATAGTGCTGCTAAGAACATTGGGCTGCATGTATTTTTTTGAATTATAGTTTTCTCTGGATATATGCCCAGGAGTGGGATTGCTGGATCATATGGCAACTCTACTTTTAGTTTTTTAAGGAACCTCCGTACTCTTCTCCATAGTGGCTGCGCCAATTTACATTCCCACCAAGACTGTAGGAGGGTTTCTTTTTCTCCACATCCTCTCCAGCGTTATTTGTAGGTTTTTAAATAATGGCCATTCTGACTGGTGTGAGGTGATACGTCATTGCAGCTTTGATTTGCATTTCTCTAATAATTAGCGATGTTGAGCATCTTTTCATGTGCTCGTTGGCCATATGTATGTCTTCTCTGGAGAAATGTCAATTTATGTCTTCTGCCCATTTTTTATTAGGGTTGTTTGTTTTTTAGCTATTAAGTTGTATGAGCTGCTTGTATATTTTGGAAATTACTCCCTTGTCAGTAGAATCATTTGTGAATATTTTCTCCCAGTCTGTAGGTTGTCTTTTTGTTTTGTTTATGACATTTTTCTCATTTTATGCCACAGAATTTTTGGTACTTTGTTATGGCCACCTTTGGAAACTAATACAGTAACTTACAGAAAAGGGGGGTCATTTTTTTCTTCATTTTTTAAGTTCATTGTGAAACAAAGCTTAAAAAAATATCCTTAGTTGGATTTTGTTCAAAATATATGGTTTGTAGGCAGGAACGTCACACTTCATTTTCCTTTTTAAATTTTTTGGAGGGGAATAATACTATAAACTATGGAAAGACAACTACAAGAAGAGGTGTTTTAAACATGGGGATATGTTTAAGTAATGTTACTGATCTTTTAGGAGTGTGAGTTACATTCTAATACTGTGGAAGTTCTGTATAATGTTTTCCAGAAGACAAGGTTTTTGAACTCTATGTGCAGGAAACCATTACATGGGGGAAAATATTGCTTTATGGGTCTTTGGCTGAGACTTTTAAGTGTTAAGTATGAGAAAACATTGAAACTGGGGGAAGGGAAAGATGTTATAACAAAGTGATCTTGTATTAAGTTCCAAAATGCCAAATTCTAGGGAGTGTTAATAAACATTCTTCAAATGCATTCTTATTCAATTCTTTTTGTTCACATTTCCGGAGTTGTTTTTACTTGTGTTAAAAAAAAATCTCCTTTGGAAATAAAAATCAAAATTTCAACACAAAGCCTTTCAACCAAAAGCACACAGTACTTTCTAAGGTATCACAGTTCTAGTTAGGATAGGTGACACATGGCCACCTCCCTAAATTATGAACACACAACTGAGGTCATTAAGTAGGAGTATCCAAAATGTGGGTAAGCAGGCAGCATGAGGAAGAAGAAAGAGCTCTGAAGTTATATAAAGTCCAGACAGTTAAAGGACATTGGCCAATTCAGTTTCATTTATTTTACCTTTTAGCTTCCTCACCTCTGTAATGGGATAATTCTTACCTCCATTGGTTCTTGAAAGAATTATTTGACCTAAAATACACAAAGTGAATAGAATAATTTCTAAAGTTCACAGAAGCTCAATAAATATCTTTCCCTCCTTCTCTGCTGAATCTTTAACACACGTTTGAGATCATCTCTCTACCTTTACATGTAGCAACTGAGGAGAGGCCTTAGCAGCATGGAATCTGTTAGGTTTTCCTTGGAAGAAGCAGAGGCTTTCTATCATTTCAGGCAGTGCCTGGAATTGCCTGTTCAGGTGTAACCACATTCTGTCCCAGCACTTAAAAGAGATTTCTGCTCGCCTTGCAATTTCAGCATGGTACAAGGAAAGAATACTGAATTGGGAGCAATGAGAAATAGGCTGGGGTAAATCTTTCTAATCTATTTGGTCCCTAATTCCTTCAACTGTAAATTCAGCAGGTGAGAATAGATTGATCTTCAAGATTATTTTGGAGGTATGTTGGCTAAGGTATGCTTTGTAGTTGAGCAGCCGCCATTGCTTTGAATCTCAGCTGTACTCCTTAATTGCATTTCAATCTTTGCCAAGTCCTTTAACCTCCTCTTGGAGCCTTAGCTGCATCAACTGTAAAACAGGGAGTAATACCTAATTGAAAGGATCGTTGTAAGGACTCAATGAGAATAAAATATTGGAAGCACCTGGCACAAAGCACGCACTCAATAAACATTAGTTTGCTTTCATTAGATCAGTGGTTCTTAAACTGTAGCATGAATCAGAATCACCTGGAGGGCTTGTTAAAACACAGAAGTGATGCCCCATAATATCTGATTCAGTAACTCTAGAGTAGAGGTCCGAAAATTTGCATTTCTAACAAGTGCCCATGTGATGTTCCTGATCATGCCTTGAAAACCAATGCTCTGGATCAGGAGTTGGCAAACTATGGCACTTGGTCCCAATTTGGCCCACTGCTTGCCTTTGTAAAAGTTTTACTGGAACATACATGCCCAGTGTTTTACATATTGTCTAGAGCTGCTTTTGTACTACAATGGCCAAGTGATTGCAACAGAGACTGTGTAACCCACAAAGCCTAAAGTATTTTCTATCTGGCCCTTTACAGAAAGGTTGGCAGACCTGCTTTAGACTAGCATGTGGTATTCTTTCCAGGGAGTTTTAGCGCTCTGAAAATTTGTTTAAAATTTCTTTTCTGCCAGGAGGCTTAGATGTCTTCCCAAATAACAGAAAACATGACCTTTGTAAGACTGAAGACTTAATTAACTGAACCCACAAAAATATAATGGTGTTCTTGCATAGCATAGTTGTTAAGAGGCCTCCTGGATTTGAACCCCAGCTTTGGATAACTTATTTTACTTATTATATGTTAAATGGGATACTAGCACTTATCAGGTATATCATGTATGGTATTATAAGGATTAAGGAGAGTTACACACTTGCAGCACTTTGAAAAGTCCCTGGCATGTAGAAAACCCTCAATAAGTGTTAGCTGCCATTGTTGCTGTTGTTGTTATTATTATTATTATTAAAATAACCTTCAGGGTGTTTTGTTCACTGAACCATATTTTCCTTTCCAGGTGTTTCAAGCTTTTTAATTAGTACATGAGATTATTAAGTGTATTCATTGTGTCTATCACAGCAATGCAGCCACTTATTCTAAAATATTTGATCACAAATTTTGTTATCTCTAATAATTATCAAAAGCAAAGAGACAGAACTGCATTTTTACAGGGGTGATTCATTAGAATTAATGACAAAATAAATAAGATGGACCTTACCCAAATCCTTGCTTTTCCAGCAGTCCTTTGTGGAGCCTTAAAGGCCTTTCTGAAGTGGGAAGGAGATCAAAGGTCCTTTAAATCAAAAAATCCAGCATATCATTCTAAGAAATCTCTGTGTTCAAGCTTAAATTTCTGTCCTGAGTTGTTTGTTCTGAGCCTGAGGTTCTCCAGAAAAGTCTTGGGAAATAAGTGTTCTTTGGGTTCTTTCATAGGGCTGTTTTGCTTGTAGATCTCTGCCTTCCAATAATATTTGAACTTGAAGCACCGAGCACACAAATGATGAAATACAGAGGCTCACTCCATGACATGAACACAGCACCAGTTCACTCTCTTTCCCATCCTGTCCAAACTGTTGTCTGGCCCTCACTCAACGTCACATCCCCACTCTTTCTTTTACCTCTTAACAGTGCAACAGTCTTAACGTTGAGCAGATCTACACTCAGTTCCTAGTTTTTCCTCTTAGAAGCTATGAGCCTGCACCTATATTTCCTCTTTTCTAAAATGGGATAATGTAGGTATTGTAAATATTAAATACTAAAGCATATGACAAGTGCTCTGCAGAATTCCTCATGTGTATAAGGGCTCCACAAATGTTACAGGTTTGTCTTCCACCCTCACCACACTCGCCATTTTTTGAAACTGTGTAATGAGACCTTGTAATGTGTCTTAGTCCTTTAAAAATGGTTTCCTAAATAATAAGAATCTGGGTCCTTTAAGTTTGAGTGTATCCCTCACTCAAGGGGAACAGCCAACAGTGAAAGAATTAAAAGCAGCAGGGGCTAGGTGCAGCCATTCCTTTAAAAAGGTAGTTCAGAGAGAGCTGGAGAGGCAAGAGGGCCGGAGGAATCTTTTAGGTCAGGATAAATTAAATGCTGCTTGGGAGCAATGAACTGCTGTGAGAGAAGCCATCTGGTGTTAATAAGGCAATTAACACTTGAGTTAAAAATAGTAGCTAAATTCAAGTTGAAACAGATGGGGAAGAAAGCAGTGAAAATGCCCTGAGGCAATTAAAGGTGCAAATAAGGTGAACACACACACATATTTTAGGAAACTGAACTGCTAAATTAGTAAGGGTACATAAAAGATTTTTAAAAACAAGCCATCAAGGGGTGGGGTTGGAGTCAAGCTGGCAGTGTGAGAAGATGCTGGGTTAGCGTCTCCCTGCAACTAGGATGCCTGCTGGCCACTGGTGGGGGACCCTGACACCCAAGGAGATGGGAGGAGCCCCCAAGTGAACCGGTAGGACGTGGGGGGACTGGGCGGGGAGGAGAAGGGGAGGCCAGACAGGATCGGCACCCCTGAGGCCGGGGAGATCAGGAGAGGCAGGTGGGAGGGACCCTCTGGGAAGAGCAGGAGAGGAGCAGGGGCAATTGCCCCACCCACTTGGGCCCAGGGAGCCTGCTGAGCCCCCAGGCTGGTATCCCCCCCTCCAAAGTCCCCTCCAGGCCACGTGGGTCCTGGGGGCATAGAAGGACCTGTGGGTCCTGCTGGGCTCCCAGGTGAGGTCCACTGGGCTCCCAGGTGAGGTCCCCTGCCCTCTGAGACCAAGGGTGGAGGGCATGCCTGGGACCCTTCTGTTCCTTGAGCCTAAGCACCACCCCCCACAGGCCCTAGGGCCTTTTCCAGCCCTGTGGGTCCTAATCATAGGTCCACCACCCAAACCTTACCCTTGCTTAGGCCCCACCCTACACAGCCAAGGCCTTTTCCCTCTTCTTTTTTCTTTTCCATCCTCCTCTTTTTTACTATTGTAGTACTGATGTACTTTCCTGTTGTTGATTCATCTATATTTTTATTTTTATATTCTTTCTAACATATCTGTTAGTTTCCTAGTCTAATTTTATTTTTTACTTTATTATTGTTCTCTTGTTTTTCTTTCTTTTTCTTTTCTTTTTTTATGCCATCCCACACGTCTTGCAGGATTTTGGTTCATGAGCCAGGGGTCGGGCCGAAGCTCCTGCGCTGGATGCTCTGAGTTCGAACCACTGGACTAACAGAGAACCTCAGGCCCCAGGGAATACTCATCAGAGTGAACTCTCATGGAGGTCCTCATCTCAGCACCAAGACCAAGCTCTACCCAACAGCCTACAAACTTCAGTGTTGGAAGCCTCAGGCCAAACAACCAGTAAGACAGGAACACAATCCCACTCATTAAAAAAAAAAAAAAAAAAGAGATGACAAAAAAATATGTCACAGATGAAAGAGCAAGGTAAAAACCTACAAGACCAAATAAATGAGGAGGAAATAGGCAATCTACCTGAGAAAAAATTCAGAGTAATGATAGTAAAGATGATCCAGAATCTTGGAAATAGAATGGAGGCACAGATTGAGAAAATACAAGAAATGTTTAACAAAGATCTATAAGAACTAAAGAAGAAACAAACAGAGATGAACAACACAATAACTGAAATGAAAAAAACACTAGAAGGAATCAATAACAAAATAACTGAGGCAGAAGAACGAATAAGTGAGCTGGAAGACAAAATGGTGGAAATAACTGCCGAGGAACAGCATAAAGAAAAAAGAATGAAAAGAATTGAAGACAATCTAGGAGACCTCTGGGACAACACTAAATGCACCAACATTCGAATTATAGGGGTCCCAGAAGAAGAAAAGAAAAAGAAAGGGTCTGAGAAAATACTTGAAGAGAGTATAGTCGAAAACTTCCCTGACATGGGTAAGGAAATAGTCAATCAAGTCCAGGAAGCGCAGAGAGTCCCATACAAGATAAATCCAAGAAGAAATACTCCAAGACACATATCAGTCAAACTAACAAAAATTAAATTCAAAGAAAAAATATTAAAAGCAGCAAGGGAAAAACAAAAAATAACATACAAAGGGATCCCCATAAGGTTATCAGCTGATTTTTCAGCAGAAACTCTGCAGGCTAGAAGGGAGTGGCAGAATATACTTAAAGTGATGAAAGAGAAAAACCTACAATTAAGATTACTCTACCCAGCAAGGATCTCATTCAGATTTGATGGAGAAATCAAAAGGTTTTCAGACAAGCAAAAGCTAAGAGAATTCAGCACCACCAAGCCAGCTTTAAAACAAATGTTAAGGAAACTTCTCTAGGCGGGAAACACAAGAGAAGAAAAAGACGTCCAAAAACAAACCCAAAACAATTAAGAAAATGGTAATAGGAACACACGTATCGATAATAACCTTGAATGTAAATGGATTAAATGCCCCAACCAAAAGACACAGACTGGCTGAGCGAATACAAAAATAAGACCTATATATATGTTGTCTACAAGAGACCCACTTCAGACCTAGGGACACATACAGACTGAAAGTGAGGGCATGGAAAAAGATATTCCATGTAAATGGAAATCAAAAGAAAGCTGGAGTAGCAATACTTGTATCAGATAAAATAGACTTTATCCGCCTGCCGATGCAGGGGACACGGGTTCGTGCCCCGATCCCGGAGGATCCCACATGCCGCGGAGCGGCTGGGCCCGCGAGCCATGGCCGCGGAGCCTGTGTGTCCGGAGCCTGTGCTCTGCAATGGGAGAGGCCACAGCAGTGAGAGGCCCGCGTACAGCAAAAAAAAAAAAAAAAAAAAAAAAAAAAAAAAAAAAAAAATAGACTTTAAAATAAAGACTGTTACAAGTGATGAGGGATACTACATAATGATCAAAGCATCAATCCAAGAAGAAGATATAACAATTATAAATGTTTATGCACCCAACACAGGAGCACCTCAATACATAAGGCAAATGCTAACAACCAGGAAAGGAGAAATCTACAGTAACACAAAAATGTTAGGGGACTTTAAAAACACCCCACTTACATCAATGGACAGATCATACAAACAGAAAATAAATAAGGAAAGACAAGCTTTAAATGACACAACAGACCAGATAGATTTAATTGATATTTATAGAACATGCCACCCCAAAGTGGCAGAATACACTTTCTTCTCAAGTGCACACAGAACATTCTCCAGGACAGATCACACCTTGGGTCACACATCAAGGTTCGGAAAATTTAAGAAAATTGAAATCGTATCAAGCATCTTTTCTGACCACAATGCTATGAGATTAGAAATCAGTTACAGGAAAAAACTGTAAAAAACACAAATACATGGAGGCTAAACAATGTGCTACTAAATAACCAGGAGATCACTGAAGAAATCAAAGAAGAAATTAAAAAATACATAGAAACAAATAACAAAGAAAACAAAATGACCCCAAACCTACAGGATGCAGCAAAAGCAGCTCTAAGAGGGCAGTTTATACCAATTCAATCTCACCTCAAAAAACAAGAAAAATCTCAAATAAACAATCTAACCCTACACTTAAAACAAGTAGAGGAAGAAGAACAAAGAAAACCCAAAGTCAGTAGAAGGAAACAAATCATAAAGATCAGAGCAGAAATAAATGAAATAGAAATGAAGAAAACAATAGCAAATATCAATAAAACTAAAAGCTGGTTCTTTGAGAAGATAAACAAATTGATAAACCACTACCAGACTCATCAAGAAAAAAAGGGAGAGGACACAAATCAATAAAATTAGACATGAAAAAGGAGAAATCACAAGTGACACCACAGAAGTACAAAGGGTGATAAGAGACTACTACAAACAACTCTATGCCAATAAAATGGACAACCGTGAAGAAATGGACAAATACTTGGAAAGGTACAATTTTCCAAGAGAGAACCAGGAAGAATTAGAAAATATAAACAGACCTATCACAAGTAATGTAACTGTAACTGTAATTTAAAATCTTCCAACAAACAGAAGTCCAGGAGCAGATGGCTTCATAGGCAAATTCTATCAAACATTTAGAGAAGAGCTAACACCTATCCTTCTCAAACTCTTCAAAAAAATTGCAGAGGGAGAAACACTCCCAAATTCATTCTACGAAGCCACCATCACCCTGATACCAAAACCAGAAAAAGACATCACAAAAAAAGAAAATTATAGACCACTGTCACTGATAACATAGATGCAAAAATTCTGAACAAAATACAAGCAAACAGAATCCAACAGCACATTAAAAGGATCATACACCATGATCAAGTGGGATTTATCCCAGGGATGCAAGGATTCTTCAATATATGCAAATCAATCAATGTGATATACCACATTAACAAATTAAGGAATAAAAACCGTATGATCATCTCAACAGATGCAGAAAAGGTTTGTGACAAAATTCAACACCTGTTTATGATCAAAACTCTCCAGAAAATGGGCATAGAGGGAACCTACTTCAACATAATAAAAGATCATACATGACAAACCCACAGCAAGCATCATACTCAGTGGTGAAAGACTTAAAGCATTTCCACTAAGATCAGGAACAAGACAAGGATGTCCACTCTCGCCACTCTTTTTTTTTTTTTTTTTTTTTTGCTGTACGCGGGCCTCTCACTGCTGTGGCCTCTCCCGTTGCGGAGCACAGGCTCCGGACACACAGGCCCCGTGGCCATGGCTCGCGGGCCCAGCCGCTCCGCGGCATGTGGGATTCTCCGGGATCGGGGCACGAACCCGTGTCCCCTGCATCGGCAGGCGGACTCTCAACCACTGCGCCACCAGGGAGGCCCTCGCCACTCTTATTCAACATAGTTTTGGAAGTCGTAGCCATAGAAGTCAGAGAAGAAAAAGAAATAAAAGGAATACAGATTGGAAAAGAAGACATAAAATTCTCACTGTTTGCAGATGACATGATACTATACATAGAAAATCCTAAAGATGCCACCCGAAAACTACTAGAACTAATCAATGAATTTGGTAAGGTTGCAGGATACAAAATTAATGCACAGAAATCTCTAGCATTCCTATACACCAACAACGAAAAATCAGAAAGAGAAATTAAGGAAACACTGCCATTCACCACTGCAACAAAGAGAACAAAATACCTAGGAATAAACCTGCCTAAGGAGGTGAAAGACTTGTACTTAGAAAACTATAAAAAAGTGATGAAAGAAATCGAAGATGACATAAACAGATGGAGAAATATACCATGTTCTTGGATTGGAAGAATCAATATTGTGAAAATGACTATACTACCCAAAGCAATCTACAGATTCAATGCAATCCCTATCAAACTATCAATGGTATTCTTCACAGAATTAGAACAAGAAACTTTACAGTTTGTATGGAAACACAAAAGACCGCGAATAGCCAAAGCAGTCTTGAGAAAGAAAAATGGAGTTGGAGGAATCAGGTTCCCCAACTTCAAACTATACTACAAAGTTAAAGTAATCAAGACAGTATGGTGCTGGCGCAAAAAGAGAAATATAGATCAGTGGTACAGGATAGAATGCCCAGAGATAAACCCACGCACATATGGGCACCTAATTTACGAAAAAGGAAGCAAGAACATACAGTGGAGAAAAGACAGCCTCTTCAATAAGTGCTGCTGGGAAAACTGGACAGCTGCATATAAAAGAATGAAATTAGAACACTCCCTAACACCATACACAGAAATAAACTCCCAATGGATTAAAGACTTAAATATAAGTCCAGACACTATAAATCTCTTAGAGGAAAACACAGGAAAAACACTCTTTGACATAAACCACAGCAAGATCTTTTTTGACCCACCTCCTAGAGTAACGGAAAAAAAAAACACAAAAATAAACAAATGGGACTTAAAAGCTTTTGCACAGCAAAGGAAACCATAAACAAGACAAAAAGACAACCCTCAGCATGGGAGAAAATATTTGCAAATGAAACAACAGACAAAGGATTAATCTCCAAAATATAAAAACAGTTCATGGAGCTCAATATGAAAAAAACAAATAATCCAGTTAAAAAATGGGTGGAAGACCTAAACAGACATTTCATCAAGGAAGACATACAGTTGGCCAAGAGGCACATGAAAAGATGCTCAACATCACTAATTATTAGAGAAATGCAAATCAAAACACAAGGAGGTATCACCGCACGCCGGTCAGGATGGACATTATCAAAAAATCTAGAAACAATAAATGTTGGAAAGGGTGTGGTGAAAAGAGAACCCCCCTGCACTGTTGGTGGGAACGTAAATTGATACAACCACTATGGAAAACAGTATGGAGGCTCCTTAAAAAACTAAAAATAGAACTACCATATGAGCCAGCAATCCCACTACTGGGCATATACCCTGAGAAAACCATAATTCAAAAAGAGACATGTACCACAATGTTCATTGCAGCACTATTTACAATAGCCAGGACATGGAAGCAACCTAGATGTCCACAGACAGTTGAATGGATAAAGAAGATGTGGCACATATGTACAATGGAATATTACTCAGCCATAAAAAGAATCGAAATTGAGTTATTTGTAGTGAGGTGGATGGACCTAGAGTCTGCCATACAGAGTGAAGTAAGTCAGAAAGAGAAAAACAAGCACCGTATGCTAATGCATATATATGGAATCTAAAAAAAAAAAAAAGAAAATGGTACTGATGAACCTAGTTGCAGGGTAGGAATAAAGATATAGACATAGAGAGTGGACTTGAGGATATGGGGTGTAAGGGAGAATCTGGGGCAGACTGAGAGTAGCATCGACATATACACACTACCAAATGTAAAATAGTTAGCTAGTGGGAAGCAGCAGCATTGCACAGGGAGATCAGCTCGGTGCTTTGCAATGACCTAGAGGGGTGGGATAGGGAGGCTGGGAGGGAGGCTCAAGAGGGAGGGGATGTGGGGACATATGTATGCATATGGTTGATTCAGTTTGTTGTACAAGAGAAATTAACACAGTATTGTGAAGCAATTATACTCCAATAAAGATCTATTCTAAAAAAAAAGCCCTCTAACCATGGTATTGCATAGGTAAAAGAATGCAACACATAGTATTAAAGAATTTACTTAGATTAAAAAACATGGGTGGGTGGATACTTATTCCTACATCTTTACAGTACTGCTCCACTCTAAAAGCAAGTCAAACTATCTTACCGGTATTTCCCCAATTCTGTGTTTCCCAATGTCAGCCTAGGAATTGCTGGTGAAATCTCCACAGGCCTGTCCATCGTTGCAATGGATCCGAAGTTGCAGAAGAAAACCACGATCTGCACCTTTTTCTCAAGTCAAAACCAAACTCTGAACCTTTAGCTTTAAAGATAAAGCTCTACAGCTCAACCTTCATTCCCCTTTATTTCTCTGCTCTCAACTAGATACAACTTTTTTTTCCATTCCCCGGTGACCTTCTATTTCTTGGTTCCTGGTTACAGAAATTGGCTTCATCTGTCCATCTCAAACACTGCAACCCCTTCCCTGACATGTCTAGAGAGCAGCAGAAATTACCTTGAGTTTCAGTGTTCCTATATGTCACGATAGATGATTGAGAGGTGACCTGCAAACGTCTTAAACTCGTACAAAGATGTGTCACCTTTTACTCGACAATCTGGTCTCAGTAACACCTCATTAGCACGTGCTGGAACTTCATAAACACACGTTGATTTAAAAATTAAATTAAAATGATTAAAACATAAAGTAACCCATTTTTCTCCTAAATAGAGAAGTTTTAAAATCTGAGGGCAGAAACACTTTGAATTAAATATTAACTTTATAGCAGATTTTTCAAGTGGTTTTATAGATAATATCTTGGAAAGTTTCCTATAACCTTCAAAGGAACAACCAGAAGCTCTAAAGGTGCTGGAGAGCTGAATTAAGGACAAAAGGTTGAAATAAGCTTTGCCTGCTAGAGAATGTGGTACTTAGACATTCCTCTGGTTTGGAGTTTAAATTTCCACTCTAACTCTAATTAATGAAGAATTCAAAAGGCAAGGAAAATTTGACTAGGTTGGTTTAACCAAGAGTGGTCTGACCAAGATTTTTTTTAAACCCAATTATTCCTAATTTATTGCAGAATCTTTCTTCCTGAAAAGGTTTTATGTTCAATTGTCTGTGGACTATAATGAGGCTGATTATAAGTTAGCTTATTTGCTGTGTAGATGTTGTAGAAACATATTAGAAACACCTATGAAACATAAACAATGACAACAACAAACAGAATTGATCTAATATCCTCGGGATTTGAACTGTGTTGTCGGGGGGCGGGCGGGGGACAACGGGTATGGGTGTTGTGAAACCACTGAATGAGAGAAGAAAGCCCTGAGACACTACTGAGCAGAAGTGCTGAAGCAGTACCCTTTCTTCCACCACTGATGCCTGCCTTGCATGGCTATTAACGTGTAAGTCATTCAATCTTTCAAGATCAAATCATGTTTAACTTCTCAAAAGAACTGGCTCAGTGGCAGAAAGTATTTTATCAAGAGGGTCAATTACATAATGATCTTAGGACAATGTGTAAAAAGCAGCCTGATGATTACAACGATGTCTTTGTTTTATGGCAGAACATCTTAATTGTATTTGGCCTCCTTGATGGCTGGCGTTGGAATACAAAAACAGCTGTTTTCCATCAGTGTTCATTTGGTACATTGCACACAGTCCATCAATTGTGAAGGTCAATCAATCAATTCCCCAATTTTTCAACAACCACAGGGTCTGATAAGACATGCTTTCTTAAGACAGAAATGTTTCACTCTGTAACCAGCAGTGATTTTACACTAGCCATGTACATTCCTCTTCCCCACTAATATATTTTTTTCCGTTGCCTTTAGCACCCATGACTAATAATACCTAGTGCCTAATTTCAGGCTGTGCACTGTTCTCATCTCAACTTTATTAGTTCACCCAAATCCTGTTTCCCTGAGTGAACATCACACATGGCATCTTTTATAAATTAGCACGTTGGTCATATCGATTTAGAATTGTGTAATGGACGGTAGGATAGAATTTGTGTCCAGTGCCCCAAGTCCACCCCCTTCTCTCCCATCTACTCTGGGCCCTCACTGATCAAAATTTTATGTTTCTATTGTTGAACAGGCTGAAAAATACGTTCATCGTGCATACATTTGAGTAGATAATCCTGCGGGGAAAAGCTGACCATAGAAATCCACGATAACAATATTCTCATGATGCATTTTGCATCTCATCAATATGCAATATGTATCTCATAAGGCGGAAAGGTTAAACATTGTGAGAAACTTTTATTGGTTTTCTAAAAAAAACTACTGCAGTTGATTTAGCTTGTAAAATGTCCAATAAATCGGTTTACAAGCTAAAATTGGTTTAGCTTGTAAAATGTCCAATGAATTTTCATCAAATACCATTTAAATTACAGCAAGTCAAGCACCCTCTAATACAAGCTAAAACTAAACAAGAAAAAAACCTAATAAAGTATTTTAGGTATTAAATTTTAGCAAATATTGCTTAATTTGGCATGATGTAGATAATTTAACCCTGTAAACCAATTAATGGAATTTCAAATAAATGTATGATCTATAAATTTGGCAACAGAGAGGGAATAAAAGTGACACTGGCAAAAATTAGGATAAATTAAAACACATGGGGAAACAGAGATGATGCAATCTTCCAACACTGAAGAAATCACATGCAAGCTTTATGGCAAATAAACTTAAGGGTGCCTCCTTGTGTCAGAATTGTAAGGTGGAGAATTCTGACATCGGTACTAGAGAACTTCCAATGACTAAACTATGGCAAATGACTCCTGTTTCATGGGAGAATAATATTCATTGGCTATTATTAGTGATACCTGTGAACATGACACCTTCCCTCCATCACTTAGTTACTAGAAAAATGAGACTATTCTAAACCAATTCCTCTGCAGTAACATAGTTCATGGTGTTTCCCTAAATCCACACTACTTGAAGATTCACTTTCACCCTATGTTCTTAAGAGTAATGCTGCCTCTGATCAAGATGACCTGAGAATCTTCCTCTGAATTAAAAACTCCAGTTACCATTAATGGGGCTCTGATGTTGGCCCCTAAGGGGTTTGATTAACTTGATTAACTCCTAATCAAGTTCATGTGAACTGTCTCCCCCTCAGTACCTGTTCCTCAGAGACCAGATTTCTATCTTTTTTTTTTTTGCGGTACGCGGGCCTCTCACTGTTGTGGCCTCTCCCGTTGCGGAGCACAGGCTCCGGACGCGCAGGCTCAGCGGCCATGGCTCACGGGCCCAGTCGCTCCGCGGCATGTGGGATCTTCCTGGACTGGGGCACGAACCCATGTCCCCTGCATCGGCAGGCAGACTCTCAACCACTGCGCCACCAGGGAAGCCCCAGATTTCTGTCTTGATGCCAGTCCTTATCTGATCATGGTGTTCTATTCCTTCACCTGCACACTGTACTTAAATGAAAAGATTTATTGTTTTTAATTGTTCAGTCTAAACATGATTTAATTGCTCCTCTGATTGCTAGCGTGTAAAGAAAGGCTAGTGAACTCAGCTATACAGTCTGAACTTCAGGCAGCAAGCCAATTCCGAGATAGGTTTCTGCAATCAAAATTAACTGCGATAGTTACTGGAATAAAGAAAAAAATGTGGAAGTAGAGGTTAACATCATAAAAAGAATAGAAGAAGCTAAGGGAAAAAGTAGGTCTCCCCACCTTTTTTTTCCTATTATGTCTTTCAAGAACCTTTTTGGATGAGGAATCAAGACCATTTCCCTGGTTACAAAGCCTCTATATCATTAAGGCAAAGTTCACTGTGGAATTTCCACTCTAGAAGATTTTATTGGCAAATGCTGTGCTTTGATATTGTGTGTGTAGTGTGCATGCTGAGCAATTTGAAAAACACCCTGGATTCTCCAGGGCTATCAATGATTAGACATTTTTTTTTCCCTGAACCTAAGCATCAACTTCTGAAAAACAGACTTTTTTTTTTCTGGTATCTACTGTCCTACCACCTGGACTTTGTCAAATGATTGTCTCACCTGTTTAAATGAAACCCTGATTTTAGCCTGGGTTTGGACCTTATCTTTTACCACCTCAAACCATCACCTTAACTCATCAAACCACAAGAACTCACCTGCTTCTTCCTGGAATAACCAACTGACCCCGCCTCTGATCCCACTGGCTTACCTGGGCTCCCAGTCCAGGCCTTTGCTCTGAGTTTTGGAATTCCTATTACTGCTTAGCTCATCACCATGACAAGGTCTGCAACACTTCAGGCTTCAACTGCCAAGAATCCTGCTTCAGACTGAGTGGGTCATGCTGATTATCCTACCAAGATCCATGGCTTCTATCTCTGAGGAAAAAATATACCACATGTTAATAGCATTAGTGAAATAAAAAGGTTGGACTAAATAATTTCTAAAATCTCTGTCAGATCTAAATTCAGGGTTTCACATTTTACAGATGAGAAAACTGAAGCTCAGAGAGGTAGACTCTTCAACAAAAAGAGCAAATGTGAAGTTGCCCAGTGACAAAGATGGAGGTACCATCATAGATGTGCTGGTAAATGTTTAACACAGATCTCTGGAGTCAGGGGGTGGAGCGGGGATGGAGAAAAAAGTCCTGATTTACAGCATTTCTGTGATTTAATTCTGTGATGGTCTTTTCTAAGGTGTAAATACTCCTATGATAGCTGATTTCAAACTACCAACATGAATCAACCAGCTGCAAAATTCCTTAAAATTTAACATTCAGCTCTTGGGATGTGGTACCAGTCAGCTCCAGCACACCTCCAACAAAGCTCTGGTTTTATAGTGATAATGGGAGGACCACTTACTTGGTTCTATTCCCCTGCGTTTCTCTAACCTTTACAGGTAAGACCACTTAACCCCAACCTGAGAATATGACACCATTCCAGGTTCTGAGATTAATCCTGTCCCTAGACCCAGGGAGCAAAGGCCTTAAGGTTCACTGACTGAGCACCGATTTCTTCAGGCTTCCTCGAACCACTGTTCCCCGCCTCGCTCTTTCGTTCTGCTGTTAGAATAGCCAGGCTCCTCAGGGACTGGCTTTCTGGTAACTAAAATCCATCCCAAAACACACTTAGGAATTTATTTTAGTCTAATATTTTATCCAGTTGCACAGGTGAGAACTGAAACACTGAGAGAGGAGCTGCAGCTGAACCAGGGAAAGCAGGCATGGGGGTAGTGTGAGAAATGCTCATAATGAATAAGCTTCCAGATCTATAGCTTCTATAGAAATGTGTTGTTTCTAAAGACATTGAGCTCCTTTATCTTCTTTTACTTCTGATTTATAAAAGACCAAAAATGCACAAAAGCCTTTGATGCTGAGTCAAAGAAACATCAGAGTTATGTACCTCCCTCTTGAACAAAGCACATTCCACTATGGTGTCATCAAAGATATACTGAATTCAAAATGTAGCCTAGGAAACTCTTCATGAATAGCTATGATTTTGAAACCAGAATTTAAAAAGTACTGACTCTGGTACAAAAATGAATGAACAGTCATATTCACTCACAATCACCAATCATAGTTCACTGAGCAACTTGCTAACAATTCTGAAAAAATCAACCCAACAGCAGAGAAATAAATTAATGAGAATGCATCTGACAAATGAGCTATTATGAAAACCTTTAAAATTATAGTTGTGAAGATCATGTAGTCACATGAAGAATGTTTGTGATTTGTAAGGTAAAAAGTCATAAAATTGTGTATCATTAAGAGTATAAAAATATTTTTAAATGTACATAGGAAAAAAGCCCTAGAAGGAGACATTTTAAATTGTCATAGTATTTTTTCCTTTTTTCTCACTTTCCAAATTTTCTACAACATAGTTATGTTATCCTTATACCAGAAAAATGTCTAAGGTAAAAACAAACAAATAAATAAATATTTCACAAGCATCCTGGATCCCTAACCAGGACCCTGACCACTCCTCTGAACACCGAGAAAGCCCTGCCCTGAATGGGACCCTCTCTGTGTTCTTGCAAGCCTTGTGGCAGACTTTATCACATCACTGAAACCAGAAATACACTTCAAATACCAAAAAGACTTGGAGCAAAGTGAGGACATTTGAAGTGAGTCGTTGTCATTTAGGTTTTTTCTCAACTCCCTACTGAAAGGTCAGGCACCCTTCCCTGTCACACTCTCACTGCTATGGAATGCCTCAGCTCAGGGACAGTCTGCTGTGGATCATTCCCTTCCCTTACTATGGTCTCTGGACCTTTGTTCCATTGTTAACTCACTTCCTTACATCTTCAGTCTCTTTAAACCCTTGGGCCTAGAGAAGGACTTGCCCTTCTCCTGGCTTCCCTCAGTTGCTTCCAAACCTCTCTAATCCTCCCCACTCTGGTAAAAGCTTCTCCTTCTTGAGGCTGTCACTCCGCTGTCCCACTTCCATCCTTTCCTGGTAATGTCATTTACTGTCTCCGGAAGGCTTCCTCACTTTCACTGAAGACTTTGACACATGGCTCACTTTCTCCCTCTTTATCCCCACCAGACAAATCTGGATCAATACTTTATCTGCATTCTCTATCTTATACCTGGGTGGCTAAAACTGCTGAAAAAGCAAACAGCTCTGCAAAGTGGAGCTGCTACAAATTTGTGATCTCCCAGCTTGGTACTATGTCATTCATATTTACTGGAGATGGAAAGAAAGGTCTTTGGTAAACAAAGTAGCAACTTAACATGGGGTCTGTGCTACTATAAACTGATTGTCTCTCAGTTCCAAATTCACCCTCCAAATATACGTTCTCTGATAACAGATGGAATTGCCTTAAGCGTTTCTCTGTTAAAGTCAGCATGATGTTGAGCTTTCTCAGTAGACAGCGCTGGAGCAGCACTGCAGGACAAAGGGGCTCTCCGGAGGTTTCTGCCTGTAGCAAAGTGGATCAACAGTGTGGGTGTGAGGACATCTGGTGGTACTTAGCCCCGGCCATTCACCCAGAAGGCACTGTCCCTCAGGGACATTGCACCCCCATCATGGCCTGATGATCATCTCTTTGCTGCCCTCTCCATACAGACCTAGGGCCTCCTGTTGGCACTGACTCCCTGATTGAACTCACTCCCCTCCCCAGGGGTGTTTTCCATAGTCCTCTCGATGCTGTGCTCCTCCCAACCTCACATTCCTCCCCATAGGGACACCAGGTGTCCACCCGGGCTGCAGGAGGCCTGGTGTCCCACTCCTACTGCACTGCACACCCACGCAGTGGCCACCAGCTGTGGCTCGCCAGCCCTTCCGGCACTGCAGAGGGCTCATTACTGCTCGTCTCTGACTGCAGACCAGCTCTGGCCAGCAAATCAGCAAACTTCTCTGCCATCCAGTGGGTTCAAACACACATTTGTCCAATGAGATATGAACTGCACAGTTAGGGAGAGGGCCCCCTTCCAAGTTTGTCCATCTCCTTCTGCCCTAGGATACCATAACAAGTATTCTTAAATACTAAAGTTACTCTATTATCACAGTTTAATAATTCTTTATATTAAACTAC
The DNA here is from genome assembly GCF_025265405.1 of Mesoplodon densirostris. Classification (NCBI taxonomy): domain Eukaryota; kingdom Metazoa; phylum Chordata; class Mammalia; order Artiodactyla; family Ziphiidae; genus Mesoplodon; species Mesoplodon densirostris. Next base: position 77,769,847 of record NC_082662.1, read on the forward strand.
CCCTGTTTAAATCACCATGTGGTTTCAATCTCCCAAATGAATCCAGACTGCTAGAATCCAAGAACCAGTCACTTTATTTATTTTTTTATTTTTTTGCGGTACGCGGGCCTCTCACTGCCGTGGCCTCTCCCGTTGCGGAGCACGGGCTCCGGACGCTCAGGCTCAGCGGTCACGGCTCACGGGACCAGCCGCTCCGCGGCATGCGGGATCCTCCCGGACCGGGGCACGAACCCGTGTCCCCTGCATCGGCAGGCGGACTCTCAACCACTGCGCCACCAGGGAAGCCCCAGTCACTTTATTTATACAGAGAGGATGGAACTGGTCAGTGGAAGGTTTGTCTGCTTCCATGTCTTGACAACCTACCTAGTCTTCCTCCTACTGCTGTCTACTTCCACCCCCCACCACTTCACTGAAAATATTGTCTCCGGGATCACCAGTGACCTTGTTGCTAACTCTAATGGACGGCATGTTGGACCTCATCTGATTTGACGGGTCTGCTCCATCTGATACTGACTGGTTGCCTTCATTTTGTGACACAACATTTCCTGGTTTCCTCCTACTTCTTTGACAATTCTATCTCAGTCTCCTTCACTGGTACTTCTCTCTGCCTGTTTCTTCAATGTTGATGTTTTTCCAGGATTCTGCACTTGCTCTTCCTCTCACTCCCTGTAATTTCTCGTATGACTTCTTCTCTTCTGGTGGTTTCAACTCTCGTTTACATAAGACACAGTCCAGATCTGTATGCTTCACTTAGATCTCCGATCTGAGCACTATTTTTCCTCTACACATTTTCACCATGACTCACAGGCAATTCAAACTCACCATTCCCAAACTTAAATGATCCTATTCTCTGCCAGATCTATTTTCCTCCTCCTTTTTCTGCATCAGTGGATAATACCACCAGTCACCTTGCCCAAGGCAGGCACCTGGCTGTTATCTCACATTTTCCTTCCCTCTCTCACTTTCAAAATCCATCAGTCACAAAGTCCTATTGATTCTCCCTCCTGAATAGCTCTTGAATCTTCCAACTTCTTTTCATCTCTATGACCCATATTTTAGTAAGGGGGTGAAATCTGAATGAGTAAGTAGGAAACTTGTTCAGAAAATAAGTGGACAACACGAGAGGGTGCCTTCCAGATGGTGGTTACAGCTTCTGCAAGAGCACAGAGGCATGAAGCAGTGCAATCTGGGTCCATGTTTTCTTTACCATACCTGCCATATGGTTAGTTTTATGCATCAACTTAGCTAGGCTATAGTACCCAGTTATTTAATAAAACACTAATCTAGGCATTGCTATGAAGATATTTTGTAGATATGGTTAACATCTATAATTAGTGAACTTTAAGTAAAAGGAGATTGTCTTCAATTATATAGGTGGGCCTCACCCAATCAGTTGAAAACTGAAAAAGTAAAAAATGAGTTTTCCTGGAAAAAAAGATATTCTGCCTCAAGACTACAACATTAGCTCCTTTTTGAGTTTCCAGCCTGCAGGCCTGCTCTACAAATGTCAAGCGTGCCAGTCCCAACAACTGCACCAGTCAATTTCTTTTAAAATATATATATATATATATATATATATATATATATATATATATATATATATATTTATATGTGATATATATAAAAGACCCTATCTATCTATCTATCTATCATTTCCCTGGAGAACCCTGATACATCTGTAAAATTCCTTCACTTGGCCTACTTGAATACTTGATGGCCAAGCCAATGGACAGACCTATCTCAGAGTTTCAGACTGCCATTTAAATTCACCCACGTTCAGCTAAATCACAAGATATGAAGACCAAAGATCATGTTTTTCATAGTCTATGTATGAAGTCATGTGGCATTTGTGATAAGAACTGTACTTTTTAACAGTTGGAGAAATACTTTGTTGAAATGTTTGGTTATGAGAAAGAGAAAAAACAAAATATGTCAAGAGAAAACCAGTTTGGTTATCAGTCAATAAATTGGCCTGGCAGTTTCAGCAGAGACTGGTAATTAATTTCTCCTTTGTGGAGAAAAAGAAAAATTAACTAGTTCAACACACAGATGGGAAGAAGTCAAGACTAAATTCTACTTTTGGCTACTGTCTTAATATCCACCCCCACTTTTTTTAAACAGAGAAGCTGTGGGAGCAAGGAGGCGGTGAGAAGCATCTTCCTACTGGAACATTTCATTGAATTTCTGGGGTTGAGAAATAGTAGAAAGAAAAGGTCTTGTCAAGTTAGCATCTGTAGCAGGCAGGAGAAACCATTAATACTGTTCAACTATCTAGTGATTTGAAGAGGACATATTTGAATGAAATTACCCTCCAGAGATGATCTGGACTAGTTCAGTGGTCATCCACATTTTTGCAAATGCAAAGAAGTCTGCTTTATAACAACTCCCCAACTTGAAATGTTACGTTATAATCTATACTGAGGGAATTATCCCCAAGCACATGCTCTTTACTCAAGAAAAAAAAGGCAGAACCACTGACCCCCAGAAATGGTGCTGTGACTCATGCCAACCCCACAGTGCCTACACAGAGCTCAGAGGATTCATTCCTTTGTTCATTAGTCAAACATATATTTTAGAAACTTTTTGTTTGTTTGGGGGGGGGTTGCTCCACTTTCAGGGTAGAGGCAAGGAAGAAAAGCACAGGAATTCTTTTCAAAGATTTATAGTTTTGAGTAGAGACATGCCAATTTTAAATTAAACAAGTAGACTAAAAACTTCGAATCTAATATTGTATGACTTAGATTTTTTAGCTTCTTAACAGTTCCTTGCACTTAGAATGTGCATTAAAATACTTATGGAATGCATTACCTGACATGTAATCCAATTATCAACTGAATTACATTAGAAAGCTCAAGAAAACCATAATAATAGTATAACAATGGAGAACTGAAAATTTAGGGTAGGATTTAAACACATTAATAACTCTGTCTCAGAAAGGACCTTCCAAATTCAGTTTTCTTATCTGAAGTTTTCAAGTAAAATTTGATTTGACCTTTTTCTTAAAGATTGAAGTTTGCCAAGCAACCAAGTTTGTAGGTCCTCTGATAGTCTTATGACTACGTCATAATAGACCACGTCAGTGGTCTATTGTGGAAAGTTCTGTTTCTGAGTCTCATCTTACCATTACAACTACCTCACCACCATTTTAATGCTATAAACATTCTGGAAAGGCACAATGAGTTAGCAAAATAAGGTGTAGAGCATTTTCTTAGCACTCAAACATATTTTTAAGTTGAAAGGATAAAAATTAATGAAATTTGGGTGGTGGTGGTAATTCTAAAACATTTTTGATAGGGAAGCTAGGTCATTACACTAACCTGGAATCCATGAAGGCTATGGTGCTACATATAAATAAAAGGCTTATCTCAAAACTCCACTCATGGAATCTCAATCTACTCCACACAAAGGCATAAATGATGTTGCCTCAGTTCTGACATTTGTGGAAATCAAATAATATTGTAAGAGATTTAAATGCAATGACACAGGCTTGGTTATACTGTAAATATCACAAATATTCTCATTTAATGGGATATTAAGTCCTTAAGAATAGCATCTTGACATATTGACAATAGCATACTGACATACAACAGGCACTTGAATGTCTGCTAAAAATATTAATTAAACAAGCATGGGATTGCTTTTATGTAATGGGGAAAACTTTCTCAGATTCTTTCATTATTTGGCAGTTGTTGGTCACATTTAGCACAAAAATTGGTATTTCAGCTCAGTTCCAGTTGAAATAACCATCCACTATTGGAGGTCCAGCCATGCATTGGTTTTGCATTAGTTACACATTCATGAAGGATTGTTTGGCAGTGCTGTCAATTCTGGACCCTCAAATAATCTATACGGTCATTCTATCCATTGCTGAATCACCAATGCTATAGGTGGATTTGCAACTGAGAGACCCTCCATCTTTTTTTATGACTGCACCAACCCCAGAAAGGAGGGAACTGCAGGGGCACTATTTGCATCTTGGTAGCAGCTGAAGTCTTGCCAAGAGCCTTTCTCAGGAATGGCTGCTGTGAGGATGAGTCATCACCCTCATTTGGAGGGGGGTGAGGATGGTGGCTAAGAGCTTCTCAGCTTAGCCTCTGTTCCAGAAGGAGGGAGGATACTGAAAGTGGAAGGAGTATGATGGGTGAGAAAGAAACTGCATGTAGCTGTGGCTATCAGCTCCTAAAAGGTTGGGCTGTTCTCAAGTGTCACCAAAGGAGAACCAAAGGTAAAGTCTGTGAACAACCACAGACATAACAAGAGGCTGGGAAACAAGACTTGGTCAAAAGGTTTAAGGACTGGGATGATTTATTCTAAAAAGAGACGCTGAGCAAGATGTATTGGAGGCTATGTATGACTAAGTAGGAGGAAATAATTCTACGGTTGACTGAACACTTACGCAATGAGCCAGGCATTTTTCACATACTTGATCACCATTTTATCTTAATACTTACCCTAAGAAGAATCACCTAATGGATGAAGAAACTGAAGCTCTCAAAAGTTAAGCAATTTATTCAAATCACACAGCTAATATGGACAAAGTTGGGACTTTCTTTCAAGTCAGCTTGACTGCCACAGCCTTTCCCTACTTTACTGCTCTGTAAAGTATCTTATTCACAGATGGATTTGGTTACAATCCCAGAAGGGTAGGAGGTGGTCTGTATAAACATCTGATACAGCCTCTAGTTGCCTTGTGTCTGCTTATGGCAGCACCAATTGCACCTCTCTTTATTCCTTCCTACCCAAAATAGATGTCACACTTATTGCCAGGCTATAGAAGGACTTTCAATTCAACTCTCTCAGTGACTCCAAGACATAATGGTGGTTTCTACACACAAACACACACCCCTCTCAAAGCTTTTGGATCGAGGTCATATACTTCAATAAAACAGTCAGTGCTTTCCAGTAAAGAAGCATAAGACCCTGACTTGGTAAATGTTTCCTGGAGACTTAGAGAAGAAAATGAAATGAAATAGTCACTACTATAAAGGTGCTTCAGGTAGAGTCCAATAACGGTAAATCAATAACAATCCCCCTCATCACATCCTGGAGCCACATGTAGCACCATAACAAAATAATATTAGCTTAGGCCTGACATTCCTAAAAACAGGAAAAGCAGATCGGAAAGGACCGGCAGAAAGGAAACTGGGATCACCTGGTCCAGTTTCTACAGCATTCATGAGCAATCTGCCATCAAATGATCTTGGTTTAGACAAAACCAGGATTAGAGTCTATATTTCCCAACTACTCTAAGATTATCCCTTTAGGCTCCCATACAGTATTAGTGCTTCCCCGGTCCCAGAAAATGTCAGGACTCAGTCCCATTTATTCAATTTCTTCAGATCAAATACATAAGCTCTACTGTCAGTCATCCTATCTTTCCACTTAAATTCCCAGCTTTAGTCCCATATATCCTATGATCCAGCCCCACACCACTCCATGCTGTTTCCTGAACACTCCATGCATGCCCACGCCTACAGACTTTTGCTCATGCACTTTCCAGGGCCTGGAATTTCCCCACTGCTTAAACTGGCAACTCCTATTCACCCTTCAAAACCCAGCTCAAAATAGTCATCTCTGTAAAAACTTCCAAACCCTGTGGTCAGTGGCAATTAATGTATAAATGTAGTGTGGCATTTATCATATTATAATTCCCTACTTCCAAAGAAATGCATATCTTTATTACATACACTGATTGTAAGCAACTGTGCCGCTTTCTCATCTCTATGCTCTATTCCTTTCTCTGTCACTTGACAGCACAGGCACTTTCCCTTAGGAAGTGCTTGTGATTCTGGAGCTCTAAGAGTCATGAAGAATGGGAAGCAGGAAGCTAATCTCTTGGGACTTGCTTTGGGTTTAAGACAGAGATAAGTAAAGGAGACTCTGGGTTTCTACCTAGATTATACTCCCCAGGTTACCAGACTTGGAAAAGAGGCAGCAGTTGAGTGCAGAAACCCTTTCTAGAAATGAATCCTACATTTTTTTTTTAACTATCCTGAGACTTGAACTGGAGCTTACATGAGAGTGAAAAAACTTCAACGGCTGCCACACGGTCACATTTAATTAATATTTGTTACATTGGCTTGAACTGAAGAAAACTCTCTTGACAGTATGTAAATTTTTCATACAGATTTGGTCTTAAAACTTTCTTATGCAAACCCCAAAAGCTCCTCTACCCATGTCCCATTAGACTCCTGGGGCAAAGTCTCTGAAGGGTCCCTGTTATATGAGAAGGAATCAGGTGATTTCCAAGAATTATCCCCATGGCCCTAATTAGTTTCTGCAGCTGAGTAGTTAGTTAGCCAGCAGGTGGGGAATGATGAAAGTGAAATTCAGATGCTTGGGGAATAGATCTGAAAATGCCCGAAACCTCAGGTACTGCCTGGGGAAGGAAGACATCCTGGAAAAATGTTCTGAGAAACTCAAATAAGAATAATTCTGCAGTGTAGATAAGTGGGAGAAAGATATTGGGAGTCTGGAGGCGATTAGGAAGGTGGCCAGACCAAAGATAAAAACTGAAAATTGAGAAAGCACCTAAATCAACTCTGCTTGACTTCTCAAATTTTCTCTAGAAGCAGCCTTGCTAACCACAAGTCTAAGCCCCTAAACTGCTCATCACAAGTCAGAGAAGCAGGTATGTGACTTATAAAAGCCTGAACGAGCCCACTCTCATCTAAGGGTCCCTTATGTTCTTCCTCCTGAAGCTCCTCAGGGATCCCAGCACCACAGCGAGTTAGAACTGCCTGTGACCTGAGCTGCCAGCTGGCCCAGCCCTCGGGGAAAGCAAAGAAAGCCAAGTCTTAAAGAACTTCAAGAATTTACTCAAGGTCACACTGAAACCCATAATCTCATTCTGGACTTCCTATGCCCTATACTATCTCAATATTTGAAAAATACTAAGAAGTTTATACTAAAAATTATTTAATAAAGCACCATATTTTCAAGCATAATATTCCTCCTCTCAACTCCTGAACATACCTTCCTAGGTCATAACCACCCTTTGCCCTGAACAGACCACCTCATCTTTAAACACCCTAAGGAAGATATTTTGCTGGTTGAATCTACTGGCTTCACGATGGGTTTGAGAATATGTTTCAGTGCATTCACGTGCAGGATAATTTGGCGACCTGAGTTCCAGTCCTGGCGAGGCTCTGTTGTAGCAGCAGCTTCGCTGAGTCTTGATTTTGCCTACTGTAAAATGAGGACAATAATATTTACCTTATGGAATTTTTGTGGAGATTCAATCTAAAATGAACAGAAAACTTTTAGTACAGTGCCAGGCATTAATTCTCATTAATGTTAATGTTATTATTTGCATGCCCTTTCTTTTGCTTACATTGCTTAAAGTTTCCTTATTTTATTTCTTTTATATTAGGTACTCAGTTTCCACCCATGTTTGGTGTGTCTTGCTTCGTTTGCTTTGGACCTGTCATTCATTTTTTCAGCAATAATCTATGAAGGGCTACTATGTGCCAGGCACTGCTCCTAATAATGGGGATGCAATAAAAAGGCAGACACAGCTCTTTGCTCTAAAGTCTTCTTCCAGGTGACTGTGCTCACTGATGGGGGCTCTCTGGTCACTTTGCTCTGACATTACGCTTTTAACATAGCAGGTGTGACATCTACTTCATGTCCAGATCTCACCACCAAAAAAAAAAAAAAAAAGGTATTTTGGATGCTATTATTTGGGGTATTAATTAGGGCTGCTTTAACAAAATAAAAATGATTATCTTAAGCAAAGCAAAAATGTATTTCTCTCTTATGTGGAAGTCTAAGCTGTTAGGTGGTTAGGGGCTGGGATGGGGTCATGACTTTGCTACTTGGGTTGTCTAGGGACCAAGATTTTCTTTGTTTTACTGCTTCCACATCTCCTAGGGTGTAGCCTTCATCCACTGGTCAAAGTTGGCTCTTACAACCACATCCATTCCCAGAGGAGCTCGAGGGCAGTGTCTTTTTAAGGGCATAACTTGGGAACTGCACACATGCCTTCCACTCTCATCCCATGGACTTCTGGGATGAGAAGTCCATGGGATGAGACATAGACTTCTCAATCATATGGTCACTCTTAGCTCCAAGGGGAGCTGGAAAATGTAGTCTCTAACTGCGTAGCCACAGGCCCAGCTAAAACTCAAAGACAAGTGGATATTGGAGGTCAACTCTTGGTACCTGTTGCAAACAGAGAGGAGGCTCTCCCGTGAAGGAAACTAGCCAACCAGCTAGAACCTCACAGATACAGGAGCCTCGCTAGACCATGAATGACAATGACTCCACTGTTACATAGGAACATGTTCCTGCATCATTCATACACATGCTCTTTGCATAAACCATGTAATAGGGTATTTTCAGTTTTTGTTAAAAGAAGAGTTATTTATGTTTTGAGGATGTTTCAGTAGTAACATTGAACTGGCTGTTGCCAGATACTTTTTTAGAACAAAAAAAAGCTGTTACAGCCACATCAAATCTAAAATGCATGACATTATTGCAAAGAGAATTACTGCAACCTATACTCTTCTCAAGGAGCGTGACTGATTAATTCCTAGACCTACTGGACCATGAGTAATTTCCACCAGTCAGATCTCAGTCACTAACAGACTTGTTAGTTTACTTTATCTCTCAGAACAAAAACCATAGTAATTGATGTTGTAGCATTTTATGTGAGCAACATATATATTCATAGATACAAGAAATTAGCCAATTTTCAATTAATGAAAAAAGGTATGACCTTTACAAAATTATCTCCTACTGGAGAGACAAGAACATTTGACTCTATCTATATAAAAACTTAAATTCAGTAACTTCGGAAAAACACAATGTGGCCACATATATAACCTTCTCTTAGCACTTTGCTAGCCCCAGAGTTGCTTCTGTTTACACAGAACTATTTAACTATCAACTTGAATGAGAAACTGAATAAACGCCACAGGAACATCAAGTTTTCTATCATTGCACACTAAGGCCCTGTGACATCATCAATACTTAACATCTATTGAACTCTTCCTATTCTAACATAGATCATTTCATGGGATCCTTACAATAGTCCCATGAGTTACGTACCATTAACCGATTTTACAGGTGAGAAAATTGACCCACAGAGCTGTTAGGTAACTTTCCCTGAGTCATCCAGCTAAAAGGTGGCCGAGTCTGGCTTCAAAGGCCACACCCTTGACTACACAGCTTTGCCTCTTGAACAACATATGGCCTCTGCTGACCCCTTTACTTCTTGCCACTGCCAGCTCTGCAAACTAAGCTTCAGTAACAATGAACCACTTGCATTCCCTGACACATGTCCTGTTTCCCCCTGCCTCCTTTTCTTGAAATGCCCTCCTTGCAGCCTCTTCACCTGGATAACTTCCACTTATTTTTCACATCTTGCTTAGATAGCTTCTGCAACCAGCAACAAGTCTTCCTTGCTGTCACCTACCTCCAACATAAAGTCCAGGATGGGTCTGTCATTTATGCACTTCCATTGACCCTATACTTCCACATATCTGAATCCCCTATCCTTTACTTAGTTGTATGTTCTCTGGGAGAGAAAGATGCTTGAGTGCAAGAATTCTGTCATGATGGCAGCATTGTGGCTTACACATGGGAATGTATACAGGGATGGATCAGGAGACCTGACACTTAAAAGGGATGTCTCCCATACTCCAGGGAAGTTTCTATTTTTCTAAAAAGATTGCCACTGAAAGAATATATGTTTCACAAGAACAGGGACATTTGTCAGTTTTATTCTCTGATGTACCACTAGAGCCTAGAAAAGGGCCTGGCACCTTGGAAAAACTCAATAAATGCTTGTTGAATGACACAACAAAATAAAACTCATCTATATTTGTTAACAATGTCATTTAGTTGGAAAAATGTTACGATGAAAAGCATTTTTACATTAGTGTTTATCTAGAGTTTCCCAATACTCATCCTCTTATTGGATACAGATATGAATTAATTAATTATTGATTTTATTTTTTACTGTGGTTTACAAAGATGCATGTATGCAGACAGATTTTGATAAATACATACTATTTTACATGTCTGAAGAACTTCCAAAAGTACATTCTAAATTATTCATAATTTTTATTCAAAATAATACATACAGATAGCAAAAAGTGGGGCAATAAAAAAAATACCCATGATCATCTCACCAGAGTGACAATCACTTTTAATGTTTTGGTAACCTTCAAGTCCTCACATTATTTTCATTTTTTTCTCTCAATCTGTACACATACATGATATATGCATGATATGTGTGTTATATATATCAAATATATATGTACAGATTCAAAGAGAAAATACATATATTTACATACATGTATATATACATGTATTTAAATGTACACACATATACACATATATATGGTTTTGCAAATGTATTATACACACATTTTTATAAATTCCTTAATTCACTTAACAATTTATTATGAACATGTTTCTGTGCCAGTAAACATTTTTCCGCATTGCCATTTAACCAACTTTATGGATTTATCCCCTACTAGACAGTAATCAACTTGATATATCTGGTCCAATGGTTTATTCCAAGTGAGGATAAACACAGCAGGCCTCAACAAATACCTGTCGAATGGATGAGTGTTATATTTAAATCTCTAAGCATATCCTTGGTGATTTTCACTGCATACATTTTTTTTTCAGGCCTAATGTCTCACTAGGGGCTCATTCACCTTTGAGTGGTAGACAGCTACCTGAGCTACCTCAACTACAGAAGGTGAAAAATACTGACAAAGAAACAAGAGTCGGGAGCCATAGCTAGACCTCCTGCAGGACGGAAATCAGGAAGCCCCAACTCTGGAACTCCACTGGAATCCTTGCCTGCTCCTCTATGCGCCCAGCTTTATTCTGGTCTCTCAATACAGATCAGTTTTCTCTGCTCTGTGGATAAGCAAATCTGTGACAGAACTAGACTCTCAGCTTATATATTTTTGTTCAAGCAATGAACGGAGTACAGCTAGCATCTCTGAGTCCCATCTTCACCGTTATAGGAGAGAGAAACTGGATCGGGGTCCATACTGGGTTCAGTCTTCTCTTAGCAGGGAGACAGAACAGAAGGGAAGGGGAATATGTCATTGAGAAGGGACGTATCAGAGAAGGAGGATCATGAGCCACTTATGTTAGAAATAATTCAATATAATTAACCCCAGGTGTATGTCTTGGAGAGCAGCAGAAATGAATAGGAGAGTAGATGCTACCAGAATTTAGGCATACAACAATTTTCCACAAGCATTTCCAGTAATAATGTATCTGATGGCTTTGTGTCTCCAAGGGCCCGACCTCTGCAGAAACGTGAAACAAGTCAAGTTAGTCATCCGTGCTGTGCCAACTTCTATTTCAGAGTCCTTCTCCCTCTGCTCAGTTAGCCTCCTTTCTCCCTGCCAAGCACAAGCCCAAACCACTAGCCCCCTTCCCCTGGAAGCCTGCCTCCAACTCTCACGAAATAATATTCTGTTCCCTCAGAACTCTGTTCTCTCTCTGCAAATTTAATACACAAGGTCTTTACTAAGTTAGAAACTGCAGTGACTTATTTACATATACCTCTTCTCCTTCCTGAAAGGATTAAGGGCAGCTTATGAAGATACCTAAAATAAAGGAAGATAGCTTAAGTGAAAGTAGGAAAGAAAAACAATGGTAGGAACATAAAATGAAGCCAGGGATAAGGCTAATTTTAAAAAGGTTTCTTTCTACCCATAAAGTCCTATGAGTTTTCTGTGAATAGGTTATTAATTTGGCTCAACATCTAAGTAACAAGAACTAAAAGAGAAATCTAATTAATTGCCCAATTCATAGTGTTTGAATGGTATAAACAGACCAGTTGCTCAAAAGTAATTCTTAGAATTAAGACTAAAATAGAATTGCTCTTATGATCCCACAAAGTTTAATATCATTAAAAAATGCCCTCATAAAGATAAGTTTATTCAGGCCTCAGTATAGCTGATAATATCACAGCCAGGGCTGAGGTAAAGGGCCAAGCCTGCTAGGCATTTACCAAGGTTGCTACTTTACAAGAATCATTAAAACACCGTCTTCAACAAATTGGAAACTCAGTGCCAGTCAACTCAGATTTTTACCCATGACTTCATGTGTATCTGGTAAAACACAAGTTGAACTTACCAAATGCGAATCTGCTGAAGAAAACTGCCCTTGGGTCAAAACCACACCTTATCTCTAATTCAGTTTAGTCTGTTGTGGTATCTATGAGTAAGTTCTTTAGTACAGGGGTTCCCAACCCCCAGGCCACGGACCGGTAGTGGTCCGTGGCCTTTTAGGAACCAGGCCGTCCAGCAGGAGGTGAGCAGCGGGAGAGTGAGGGGAGCTTCTCCTGCTACTCCCCATTGCTCCCCATCGCTCATATTACTGCCTGAAGCATCCCCTACCCCATCCATGGAAAAATTGTCTTCCATGAAACCGCTCCCTGCTGCCAAAAAGGTTGGGGACCTTTGCTTTAGTACACTTACAGTTGAGACCAGCTGTCTCTCAGAAACTTGAAGCTGAAATTCTGAATCTGAATAATTCATGGACTTGGTACATATACGGGGAAGGAGTGATTTATTTTATTCACGTGTTAAATAATTTAACATACCTCCCAAGAAGCTAATTCCAAAAATTGCATGTAATAAGTACATTTTATAAATTCCTTATTTTAAACAGGAAGTCATTTCTATTTTATTTCCATTATTAGGAATCATTTTTTACCATCTCCACTAAGTATTAAAAAATACTTTTAAAATATTGGTTTGATGGAATGTCCCATGACTGTCTTACCTAGGGTTCACACCTGTCTCAGTCTAGACCTGATTATATCAATGCTAAATTCAGTAAAAGAAGCTTGGGCTTCCCTGGTGGTTCAGTGGTTAAGAATTCGTCTGCCAATGCAGGGGACATGGGTTCAAGCCCTGGTCCAGGAAGATCCCACATGCCACGGAGCAACTAAGCCCGTGTGCCACAACTACTGAGCCTGCGTTCTAGAGCCCGTGAGCCACAACTACTGAGCCCACTCGCCACAACTACTGAAGCCCACACGCCTATAGCCTGTGTTCTGCAACAAGATAAGATGCCGCAATGAGAAGCCACGCACTGCAACAAAGAGTAGACCCCGCTAGGCACAACTAGACAAAGCCTGCCTGCAGCAATGAAGACCCAATGCAGCCAAAAATAGATAAAATAAATTTTTAAAAATTAAAAAATTTAAAGAAGGTCTACAAGAGCACTGATGACTTAATGTGCGTCCTCTCCCAGAAGAATCTCGATCAGCAGAAAGAAAAGAGATTCCTATTGTGTAAGTGCCTCTGTATCCATTTATTTACTAGTGCTCAAGTCTAGATAGGCTATAACTTGCATGATCATATATTACTAACCAAGTGGGAATCTACTTCAGAAAATCATTACCAGCTGGTTGGATCCCCAACCCCCCCCCCAAAAAAAATGCACAAACAAACCAAAAAGCAGACCAAATGGACAAAAAAAACAATGCAAAGAGAGCCTGGAATATCAAGAGACAGTTTTTACAATTCCACATTTGGCTGTGTAATTGGGGTCAGTATTTAATGCCTCCGTCTTCAGGGAAGAAGTAATCAACACTAATCATCCCTTTATCCTTTACAAACTTCACAAACACCTTGTAAGGAAGGATAGTTATCATCTTAGAAAGAGTTCTGATTTCTTTGAAGACTAGTTATATTTAAAAATTCAAGGGGGTACAATAAAAGTAATAATCCACAGAGAAACTGAGAGTCCAGAAGACTAGCTTCATGATCTCACTAATAAAAGTCTGCCAATAGGAAAATATGAACTCCTTCTGGAAGAAGAATAACTTCCCAAATTTTTCAAGAAAATTTTGCCAACTGGTCCTAGTTTGCACATAAAGGAGTAAAAATAAATGTATTTAGAAAAGTATCTGGGATGAAAATACCTGAATCTTCATCCCTAAAAGAATTTTATGGCCCCTCAAATCTTTTGATAAGTCTACCGCTCTCCTGAGACGTGTGCCTGCAGTAACATGCCCTATGTTCATACAGCAAATACTGAGAAGAAAAATAAAAACATATGTGGCTGGGATTTCTTTTTTTAAGAAAAGAAAACCATATTTAAGGTTTCCTGTCCAGATGCATCAGTGAGACACATCTTGCTTGTCTGCCTCTATAACATCTGGTCACGGTGCACAATTTTATGTGAACCGACAGATTCCTACCACAGGAGGAAGGAACTCAAGCTCCTGAATAGGGAGTTAATTGATGCCACAAAGTGTATAAAGGTAGTTTAGGATGATATTTTTCCCCATTTAAGTCTTTTAATTTGATGTTAAATCCATCATAGTTCTTGTTTGGATAACAGGAAGAGATAAATGTGGCACTTCGAGCCCAAACTTGAGTGAGTATTTTGAGCCCTGTCTCACAGTCATTTAAGCAAATAAAGAAAATGTCTCTGCTCTATTCTTCCCTTTCAAACGTGTTTCAATAGGCTAATACCACACTGTCCCTACAGAGTGTTTTGTTTCTAGGCTATGAAGGTTAATGGTGGGAAAGATCACAACTGATTGTTTTAAATCCTAGGCTTTGAAGTCAGACAGACCTGAGCTGACCTCTGCTTACTGCAGTATGACCTTGGGCAAGCTACCAAATCTTACTAAACTTTGTAAAATGGGATAAATAATAGTACCTATCTCATAAGGTGGTTGTAAAAATTAAATGAGAGAAATCATATGAAGCGCTTAAATGATCCTAAGAACACAATAAATTACTGATTATATGCTAGTTTAAAAATAAGAAACTGCTAATGGGGGACTTTTCTCTCAATAAAGGCAGACTAGATAACTTGATAATAACTGGGAGACTGGACAAAATATACTTTAAAAAAGTTGCTTGAACACATCAGAAAGCTATGGGGGTAACACCTGGAAAAAGCAAATTCAGAGAGCCTAGCTTTGGGGGGCCTTTTTCCCCAAGGGATTTCTTCTAATTCTGGAAGTGGTAGCTGAGAACCGCAGAAGCCAAGCAGAGCTTTTGTCAGCCTCATGGAGTTAGGGGGACAAAAACTGGAGTTCAAGAACTTCCAAAGGGAGAGGCTTTGGTTGGAAACTAGGAATAATGGCCAACTTGAAACAGGTCCTTGTAGTGATAGAGGCCTAGTTTCAAATTATCCCAATCACAAGTATTTATTACAGTGATCTGGCATTGATAGGGTCCCTACCTGCCTGCAATAATATAAATACTCCCTGGGGGAATAGAAAATCATTCTGGACTTCACATCATTTCTATGATTTTTCATATATCATGTCTGGTGCTCAATCAAAAATAACTAGACCTCACCTCCTTCTTGGATAATTCAGTTCATAATCCATTAGGTAGGGCCTAGCAAAATAAGTGTGTTTGAGGGTGATGGGGCATTAGCACTGGGTGATGGAGACTAAGCAGGGTGAAGAAGGCACCTATGAAGTAGGAAGAATGATGAAGATGATGGGAGACAGGTTACATGAAGAAGGAAATTACCCAATATATTAACAAAATGAAGATGGTAGGAACCAAGTTTCTCCTGTCAGAGAAGAGAATTATAAATATAGAAAGAAAGAAAACTAGAGTAAGTCCTCTGGTGACAAATTAGAAGAGAGGGGGAGGGCTCAGTGTGAACTCATGTTTTTCAATATATATAGATTGATACAGAAATAAGTATGAATATAAATGTGAACACCCACACACGCCCACACACACATTCTTTAGTTCTGTCCAATGAGAAGGCCTAGGAAGGAGACACCCAATATTATTGAGTACACCTGGCACCCAGGTCTTATTTTCTAAATTCCAGTGTCCACTGAAGGAACCAGAGTTCCTTGGAAAAATGGTTAATTCCAAGTTTACTCAGAGAAAGGACAAGCTGAGTCCAGACTATCTTGTTGAGTCATAAAGTATAGAAGTGCTCAAATAATGAGGGAACATGTCAAAAGACAGAAAATGTATCAGTTTTCTATTGCTACATAAGAATTTACAACAAACTTAGAAGCTTAAAATAATACATGTTTATTATCTCATAGTTTCTATGGGACAGGAGTCCAGGGACCAATTATCTGAATTTGCTGCTCAGGGTCTTCCAAGTCTGCAATTAAGGTGTCATCTGGACTGTGTTCTCATCTGGAGGTTTGACTAGGGAAAGACCTACTTCTAAGCTGCCACAGGTTGTTGGAAGAATTAATTTCTTTGAAGCTACTAGACTGAAATTTAAGTTTCCCGCTTGTGACCAACATCAGTTCCTAGAGGATCCCTGTCATCCCTTGGTATGTGAACTACTTCCTTCATGGTAGAGCTCACTTCTTCAAGCCAGAAGGAGCATGAGAGCAGTCTGCTAGGAAGCCAACAAAAACTTGCCACCAAAAGAACCTGGCAGTAACATTTCAAGAAAGAAAAACTACAGGCTAACCTCACGCATGATTTGGAGATAAGAATACTAAACAAAATAGTACTAGTAAACAGACTCCAACAGTCTATAAAAAGGACAATACATCATGACAAAATTAGATTTACAAAATTGCAAGATTGATTTAACATTCAAAAACTGATTGATGTAATTTATCATATTGATAGAATAAAAGGCAAAAAACTCCCCATATGATTATCTCTAGAATGTGTAGAAAATCTTTAGATGATATTGAACATCCATTCATGAAAAATACTCATAGCAAGCTAGAAATAGAAACGGTCTTAATTTGATAAAAGGCTATCTACAAAAAAAAACCTATTACAAACATCACACTTAACGGTGAAATACTGAAAGTATTTTCTCTGAGATTGAGGAGACAATTATACTCTCTACTGCTATCAAACACATGATGTTCCAAACCAGTTTAATAAAGGAAAAACAAATAAAAAATATACAATTGAAAAGGAAGAAACAAAACCTGCTATTCATAGACAATATGATTGTTTATATAGAAAATCCAAAAAAATCTACAGATAAATTATTAGAAAAAATAAATGAGCTTAGCAAACTTGCTGGATACAAAGTAAAATTTTTTTTTTTTAGATTTTTTTTTATTTTATTTTACAAATTTAATCAGTTATACATATGCATATGTTCCCATATCCCCTCCCTTTTGCGTCTCCCTCCCACCCTCCCTATCCCACCCCTCCAGGCGGTCACAAAGAACCGAGCTGATCTCCCTGTGCTATGCGGCTGCTCAAAGTAAAATTTTAAAAATTAATTGATTTTTACATTCTGGCAACAAATGGAAAATAGAAAATTTAAAATTTCTATACACAGTAGCAAATATGAAAAATCAAATATCTGGGAATTAATCTAACAAAAGTTGTGCATGACTTCTATACATACACACACACACAAACACACACATTACTAGAATAAATTTAAGAAGACCCAAATAGAGGAGACCTTTAAGATGGTGGAAGAGTAAGACGTGGAGATCACCTTCCTCCCCACAAATATATCAGAAATGCATCTACATGTGGAACAACTCCTACAAAACACCTACTGAATGTTGGCAGCAGACCTCAGAATTCCCAAAAGGCAAGAAACTCCCCACGTACCTGGCAAAAGAAAAAAGAAAAAACAGAGGCAAAAGAATAGGAACGGGACCTGCACCAGTGGGAGGGAGCTGTGAAGGAGGAAAGGTTTCCACACACTAGGAAGGTCCTTCGCGGGCGAAGACTGCGGGGGGCGGAGGGGGGAAGCTCCGGAGACGTGGAGGAGAGCGCAGCAACAGGGGTGCAGAGGGCAAAGCAGAGAGATTCCCGCATGGAGGATCGGTGCCGACCAGCACTCACCAGCCCGAGAGGCTTGCCTGCTCACCCACTGGGGCGGGCGGGGGCTGGGAGCTGAGGCTCGGGCTTCGGAGGTCGGATCCCAGGGAGAGGACTGGGGTTGGCTGTGTGAACACAGCCTTAAGGGAGCTAGTGCGCCACAGCTAGCCAGGAGGGAGTCTGGGAAAAAGTCTGGAACTGCCTAAGAGCAAGAGACCATTGTTTCGGGGTGCACGAGGAGAGGGGATTAAGGGCACCACCTAAACGAGCTCCAGAGATGGGCCCAAGCTGCGGCTATCAGCGCAGACACCAGAGATGGGCGTGGGATGCTATGGCTGCTGCTGTCGCCACCAAGAATCCTGTGTGCAAGCACAGGTCACTCTCTACACCTCCCCTCCCAGAAGCCTGTGCAGCCCGCCACTGCCGGGGTCCCGTGATCCAGGGACAACTTACCCTGGAAAACACACGGCACGCCACAGGCTGGTGCAACGTCATGCCACCCTCTGCCGCGACAGGCGCGCCCTGCATCTGTACCCCTCCCTCCCCCTGGCCTGAGTGAGCCAGAGACCCCGAATCAGCTGCCCTTTAACCCCGTCCTGTCTGAGCGAAGAACAGACGCCCTCAGGCAACCTACACCCAGAGGTGGGGCCAAATCCAAAGCTGAACCCCGGGAGCTGTGTGAACAAAGAAGAGAAGGGGAAATCTCTCCCAGCAGCCTCAGCAGCAGCGGATTAAATCTCCACAATCAACGTGATGTACCCTGCATCTCTGGAAAAACTGAATAGACAATGAATCATCCCAAATTGAGGCGGTGGACTTTGGAAGCAACGATATATATATATTTTTCCCCTTTCTCTTTTTCTGAGTGTGCATGCTTCTTTGTGTGATTTTGTCTGTATAGTTTTGCTTTTATCATGTTTCCCAGGGTGCTGTCTATCCGTTTTTTAGTTTTTGTTTTTTTTTTTAGTATAGTTTTTAGTGCTTGTTATCATTCATGGATTTGGTTTTTGGTTTGGCTGCTCTCTCTCTTTTTTTTTTTTTCTTTTTTTTATTACTTAAAATTTTTTAAATAATATTTTTTATTTTAATAACTTTATTTTCTTTTTTCTTTCTTTCTTTCTATTTTTCTCCCTTTTCTTCTGAGACATGTGGCTGACGTTCTTGGTGCTCCAGCCGAGTGTCAGGTCTGTGCCTCTGAGCTGGAGAGACAAGTTAAGAACATTGGTCTACCAGAGACCTCTTGGCTCCATGTAATATCAAAAAGAGAAAGCTCCCCCAGAGATCTCCATCACAACTCTAAGACTCAGCTCTACTCAACGGCCAGCAAGCTACAGTGCTGGACACCCTATGCCAAACAACCAGCAAGACAGGAAAACAACCCTACCCATTAGCAGAGAGGCTGCCTAAAATCATAATAAGGTCACAGACAACTCAAAACACACCACTGGATGCTGACCTGCACACCGGAAAGACAAGATCCAGCCTCATCCACCACAACACATGCACTAGTCCCCTCCACCAGGAAGCCTACACAACCCACTGAACCAACCTTAGTCACTGGGGGCAAACACCAGAAACAACAGGAAGTACGAACAAGCAGCCTGTGAAAAGGAGACCCCAAACACAGTAAGTTAAGCAAAATGAGAAGACAGAAAAACACACAGCAGATGAAGGAGTAAAGTAAAAACACACCAGACCAAACAAATGGAGAGGAAACAGGCAGTCTACCTGAAAAAGAATTCAGAGTAATGATAGTAAAGATGATCCAAAATCCTGGAAATAAAATGGAGAAAATACAAGAAACGTTTAGCAAGGACCTAGAAGAACTAAGGAGCAAAAAACAATGATGAACAAAACAATAAATGAAATTAAACATTCTCTAGAAGGAATCAACAGCAGAATAACTGAGACAGAAGAACGGATAAGTGACCTGGAAGATAAAATAGTGGAAATAACTACTGAAGAGCAGAATAAAGAAAAAAGAATGAAAAGAATTGAGGACAGTCTCAGAGACCTTTGGGACAACATTAAATGCACCGACATTTGAATTATAGGGGTCCCAGAAGAAGAAGAGAAAAAGAAAGGGACTGAGAAAATATTTGAGGATATTATAGTTCAAAACTTCCCTAATAAGGGAGAGGAAATAGTTAATCAAGTCCAGGAAGCACAGACAGTCCCATATAGAATAAATCCAAGGAGAAACATGCCAAAACACATATTAATCAAACTATCAAAAATTAAATACAAAGAAAAAATATTAACAGCAGCAAGGGAAAAACAATAAATAACATACAAGGGAATCCCATAAGATTATCGGCTGATCTTTCAGCAGAAACTCTGCAAGCCAGAAGGGACTGGCAGGACACATTTAAAGTGGTGAAAGGGAAAAACCTACAACCAAGATTACTCTACCCAGCAAGGATCTCATTCAGATTTGATGGATAAATTAAAAACTTTACAGACAAGAAAAAGCTAAGAGAATTCAGCACCACCAAGACAGCTTTACAACAAATTCTAAAGGAACTTCTCTAGGCAGGAAACACAAGAGGAGGAAAAGACCTACAATAAGAAACCCAAAACAATTAAGAAAATGGTAATAGGAACATACATATCAATAACTACCTTAAATGTAAATGGATTAAATGTTCCAACCAAAAGACATAGACTGGCGGAATGGATACAAAAACAAGACCCATATATATCCTGTCTACAAGAGACCCACTGGAGACCTAGGGACACATACAAACTGAAAGTGAGCGGATGGAAAAAGATATTCCATGCAAATGGAAATCAAAATAAAGCTGGAGTAGCAATTCTCATATCAGACAAAATAGACCTTAAAATAAAGACTATTACAAGAGACAAAGAAGGACACCACATAATGATCAAGGGATCAATCCAAGAAGATATAACAACTGTAAATATTTATGCAACCAACATAGGAGCATCTCAATACAAAAGGCAAATGCTAACAGCCATAAAAGGGGAAGTCGACCGTAACACAATCATAGTAGGGGACTTTAACACCCCAGTTTCACCAATGGACAGATCAGCCAAAATGAAAATAAATAAAGAAATACAAGCTTTAACTGATACATTAAACAGGATACAGTTAATTGATATTTATAGGACATTCCATTCAAAACCAACAGAATGCACTTTCTTCTCAAGTGCTCATGGAACATTCTCCAGGATAGATCATTTGGGTTACAAATCAAGCCTTCGTAAATTGAAGAAAATTGAAATCGTATCAAGTATCTTTTCTGACCACAGTGCTATGAGACTAGATATCAATTACAGGAAAAAAATCTGTAAAAAATACAAACACATGGAAGCTAAACAATACACTACTTAATAACCAATAAATCACTGAAGGAATCAAAGAGGAAATCAAAAAATACCTAGAAACAAATGGCAATGAACACATGATAACCCGAAACCTGTGGGATGCAGCAAAAGCAGTTCTAAAAGGGAAGTTTATAGCAATACAATCCTACCTCAAGAAACAAGAAACATCCCAAACAAACAACCTAACCTTACACCTAAAGCAATTAGAGAAAGAAGAACAAAAAAAAACTCCAAAGTTAGTGTAAGGAAAGAAATCAAAAAGATCAGATCAGAAACAAATGAAAAAGAAACAAAGGAAACAATAGCAAAGATCAATAGAACTAAAAGCTTGTTCTTAGAGAAAATAAACAAAATTGATAAACCATCAGCCAGACTCATGAAGAAGAAAAGGGAGAAGACTCAAATCAATAGAATTAGAAATGAAAAAGAAGTAACAACAGACACTGCAGAAATACAAAGGATCATGAGAGATTACTACAAGTAAATATATGCCAATAAAGTGGACAACCTGGAAGAAATGCACAAACTTTTAGAAAAGAACAACCTTCCGAGACTGAACCAGAAACAAATAGAAAATATAAACAGACCAATCACAAGCACTGAAATTGAGACTGTGATTAAAAATCTTCCAACAAGGGCCTCCCTGGTGGCGCAGTGGTTAAGAGTCCGCCTGCCGATGCAGGGGATACGGGTTCGTGCCCCGGTCTGGGAGGATCCCATATGCCGCGGAGCGGCTGGGCCCGTGAGCCATGGCCGCTGGGCCTGCGCATCCGGAGCCTGTGCTCCGCAACGGGAGAGGCCACAACAGTGAGAGGCCCGCATACCGCAAAAAAAAAAAAAAAAAAAATCTTACAACAAACAAAAAGACCAGATGGTTTCACAGGTGAATTCTATCAAACATTTAGAGAGGAGCTAACATCTATCCTTCTCAAAGTCTTCCAAAATATAGCAGAGGGAGGAACACTCCCAAACTCATTCTATGAGGCCAGCAACACCCTGATACCACAACCAGTCAAAGATGTCACAAAGAAAGAAAACTACAGGTCAATATCACTGATGAAAACAGATGCAAAAATCCTGAACAAAATACTAGCAAACAGAATCCAACAGCACATTAAAAGGATCATACACCATGATCAAGTGGGGTTTATTCCAGGAATGCAAGAATTCTTCAATATAGACAAATCAATCAATGTGATAGACCATATTAACAAGTTGAAGGAGAAAAACCACATGATCATCTCAACAGATGCAGAAAAAGCTTTTGACAAAATTCAACACCCATTTATGATAAAAACCTTCCAGAAAGTCAGCATAGAGGGAACTTTCCTCAACATAATAAAGGCCATATATGAAAAACCCACAGCCAACATCATTCTCAGTGGTGAAAAACTGAAACCATTTCCAGTAAGCTCAGGAAAAAAACAAGGTTGCCCACTCTCACCACTGTTATTCAACACAGTTTGGGAAGTTGTGGACACAGCAATCAGAGAAGAAAAAGAAATAAAAGGAATCCAAATTGGAAAAGAAGAAGTAAAGCTGTCACTGCTTGCAGATGACATGATACTATACATAAAGAATCCTAATGATGCTACCAGAAAACTGCTAGAGATAATCAATGAATTTGGTAAAGTATCAGGATACAAAATTAATGCACAGAAATCTCTGGCATTCCTATACACTAATCATGAGAAATTAAGGAAACACTCCCATTTACCATTGCAACAAAAAGAATAAAATAAACCTACCTAAGGAGACAAAAGACCTGTATGCAGAAAACTATAAGACACTGATGAAAGAAATTAAAGATGATACAAACAGATGGAGAGATATACCATGTTCTTGGATTGGAAGAATCAGCATTGTGAAAATGACTATACTACCCAAAGCAATCTACAGATTCAATGCAATCCCTATCAAACTACCAATGGCATTTTTCACAGAACTAGAACAAAAAATTTCACAGTTTGTATGGAAATACAAAAGAGCATGAACGGCCAAAGCAATTTGAGAAAGAAAAATGGAGCTGGAGGAATCAGGCTCCCAGACTTCAGACTATACTACAAATCTACAGTAATCATGACACAATGGTACTGGCACAAAAACGGAAATATAGCTAAATGGAACAGGATAGAAAGCCTAGAGATAAACCCGTGCACATTTATCACCATATTTTTGATAAAGGAGGCAAGAAGATACAATGGAGAAAAGACAGCCTCTTCAATAAGTGGTGCTGGGAAAACTGGACAGCTACATGTAAAAGAATGACATTAGAACACTCCCTAACACCATACACAAAGATAAAGTCCAAATAGATTAAAGACCTAAATGTAAGGCCAGACACTATAAAACTCTTAGAGGAAAACACAGGCAGAACACTCTATGACATAAATCACAGCAAGATCCTTACTGACCCATCTCCTAGAGAAATGGAAATAAAAGCAAAAATAAACAAATGGGACCTGATGAAACTTCAAAGCTTTTGCACAGCAAAGGAAACCATAAACAAGATGAAAAGACAACCCTCAGAATGGGAGACAATATTTGCAAATGAAGAAACTGGCAAAGGATTAAACTCCAAAATTTAAAAGCGGCTCATGCAGCTCAATCTCAAAAAAACAAACAACCCAATCCAAAAATGGGCAGAAGACCTAAATAGACATTTCTACAAAGAAGATATACAGATTGCTGTCAAACACATGCAAGGATGCTCAACATCACTATCATTAAAGAAATGAAAATCAAAACTACAATGAGGTATCACCTCACACCATCAGAATGGCCATCATCAAAAAATTTACAAACAGTAAATGCTGGAGAGGGTGTGGAGAAAAGGGAACCCTCTTGCACTGTTGGTGGGAATGTAAATTGATACAGCCACTATGGAGAACAGTATGAAGGTTCCTTAAAAAGCTAAAAATAGAACTACCATACGACCCAGCAATTCCACTACTGGGTATATGCCCTGAGAACACCATAATTCGAAAAGATACATGTATCCCAGTGTTTTTTGCAGCACTATTTACAATAGCCGGGACATGGAAGCAACCTAAATGTCCATTGATAGATGAATGGATAAAGAAGATGTGGTACATACATACAGTGGAATATTATTCAGCCATAAAAGGAATGAAATTGGGTCATTTGTAGTCATGTGGATGGATCTAGAGCCTGTCATACAGAGTGAAGTAAGTCAGAAAGAGAAAAACAAACATTGTATATTAACACGTATATATGGAATCTAGAAAAATGGTACTGATGAACCTATTTGCAGGGTAGGAAAAGAGACAGAGACTAGAGAACGGCCTTGTGGACACAGTGGGGGAAAGGGGAGGGTGGGACGAATTCAGAGAGTAGCACTGACATATACACTATCATATATGCTAAGATGTATATACAGAATCCAAAAAAAAAAAAAAATGGTTCTGAAGAACCTAGTGGCAGGACAGGAATAAAGACGCAGATGTAGAGAATGGATGTGAGGACACCAGGAGGGGGAAAGGTAAGCTGGGACGAAGTGAGAGAGTGGCATGGACTTATATGTACTACCAAATGTAAAATAGATAGCTAGTGGGAAGCAGCTGCACAGCACAGGGAGATCAGCTTGGTGCTCTGTGACCACCTAGAGGGGTGGGATAGGGAGGGTGGGAGGGAGATGCAAGAGGGAGGAGATATGGGGATATATGTAAATGTATAGCTGATTCACTTTGTTATAAAGCAGAAACTAACACACCATTGTAAAGCAATTATACTCCAATAAAGATGTTAAAAAAAAAAAAGCAGAAGACCTAAATAAGTGGAGGTATTTACCATGTTCATGAATTAGAAGACTAACTATTCCAAAGACAGTACTTTTTCCCACATGGAACTAAAGAATCAATGTAACCTCTTATAAAAGCTCAGGGCTTAGGGCATCCCTGGTGGCACAGTGGTTGAGAATCCGCCTGCCAATGCAGGGGACATGGGTTCGTGCCCCGGTCTGGGAAGATCCCACATGCTGCGGAGCGGCTAGGCCCGTGAGCCATGGCCACTGAGCCTGCGCATCCGGAGCCTGTGCTCCACAACGGCAGAGGCCACAGCAGTGAGATGCCCGCGTACCGCAAAAAAAAAAAAAAAAAAAAAAAAAAAGCTCAGGGCTTTTGGTTTGTTGTAGAAATAAACAAGCTAATTCTAAAATGTATATGGAGATGCAAGTGACTAAGAATGGTTAATATGCTCTGAGAAGACAACAAGGTGTGAAGGAGACTTACTCTCCCAGTTATTATAAAGCTACAGAAATTCAGACAATGTAGTAACAGCAATAGCTCAAGGACAGACAAAGTGACCAAGGGAACAGGATAGAGAATGGAGAAACAAACCCACACATATATGGGCATTTGATTGTGATGAAGCAACACTATGGAGCAGTGGTTAAGCGATGATCTTTTCAATAAAGGATGCTGAGCCCACTGATATTAATATGGAAAAACAATGAAACTTAAGGCCTCACACCATACACACAAAAATAAATCCCAGATGGATTGCCAATTTAGTGCAAGAGGCAAAACAGTAAAGCTTCTAGAAGATGACATAGGAGGATATCTTCATGACCTTGGGGTAGGGTAAGATTTCTTAATCAGGATATAAAAGGACTATCTATAAAGGGAAAGACTGATATAGACTACCCCGAGAATAAAAACTTTCATTCATCAAAGTCACCATTAAGAAAATAAAAGGCAAGTCATGTAGTGAAAAAAATGTGTATATATATATATATATATATATATATATATATATCAGATATAACCAGCAAAGGGTTCATATTCAGAATATATAAGGGATTCCTATAAATCAGTAAGAAAAAAGGAAATATCCAATAGAAAAATAGGTAAGAGACTTGAATAGGCACCTCACAAAAGAGGACATCCAAATGGACAATAAACAAATGAAAAAGTACTGAATTTCATTATTCATCAGGAAAATGAAATTAAAACCAGTGTGAAATATCTCTAAATACCCAGAAGAATAAGTAAAATGTAAAAGATTGATTATACAAAGTTTTGGCAAGGATGTGGAACAATGGGAATGCTCACCACTACTATGGAACTCTAAATTGGTACAACCACTTTAGAAACCTTTTTAACATTATCTACCAAAGCTGAATGCAGGCATACCTGGCGACTTTGCAATTCCACCCCTAGGTATGTACTAAATAGAAACGTATGCACATGTGCACCATGAAACATTTTTATGAATGTTCATTAGCAGCACTCTTCATAACAGCCAAAAATTGGAAACAATCCAAGTGTCCATCATTAGTAGAAAGAATAAATAAATAAATTTGCTATATTCACACAGTAGAATACAACAAAGCAATAAAAATGAACAAATACCTGCTATAGTGAAACAGCATAGATGAATCTTACATCCATAATATTGAGTGAAAAACCCTGTCACAAAATAGTATAGACTCTTGGGTTTCCACTTACAGAAAGGTTAAAAACAGGAAAAACTAAACCGTAGTGCTAACATTTGGGATAGTGGTTACCTTAGGGGAGGAATGAAGAGTTAGTGATTGGGATAGAGCACAAGATGGGTTTCTGGGAAGCTGAGATATTCTGTTTCTTGAATGGAATGTTAATTACATGGTTATTGTTTTGTGATGATGCTTTGAACTCTACATTTATACTTGCTCACTTTACCATAGTAAATTATACTTCAATTAAAAACAAAAACATTAGCAACAGAGGTAGATCCTTCCAAAGTTTAACTCTAAGTAACGTGTCAAATTATGCCATAAGGACATATATTGTTCAGCTTCTAGACATTTTCTTCATTTGTGTCAAGGGAAGGACTGTGACTCAGGAAGAATCTGGTTAATTAATACCAATACTGCTTCTACCACCACTATCTAACTTTTATATTTTTGGATGTGATGACCTTCTTCCTAATTAGCACAGTCTAATTCTTCATAAGCAGAACATAATAGGTAGAGACTTTGAGAAATCTGAAAACTAATCTATCCAAATACAAGCTTCCTGGAGGAAGGCAAGGGAAATGGAGCAGTAAAACTTGCTTTTTATTATCATACTGATCACTCCGTTCCTGTTTGACTTTGGAGAATAACACATTTTGTTGGAGCTGAGAATAATATTTATCTTCTTCAGAGTGAAGTAGTAAGTGCTAACTCCTGAAAGAATGTACTTTTTAAAAAAAACAAAAGATGATAAAGATACAACCCAAATCTCTGTTCATGTTTTGTCCACATTAACTATCAAATGAAGAGCATTCTGAAATTCTCTTTCTTCCAATTATCTTCTTTCCTTTCTTCAAAGTGAACCCATGGGATGATGTCAACATCCACATTCTCTAATGTCCTACATTTCTTTTTTAGGCACTTCACTTCCCCAAACCTGCTTTCGCTGTTGGTACCAATTAGATCTCCCAGGTGACACCAAGGGTTCAGTTCAACAAAAGTCTCAGTTAAATTCTAGAGACCTGCTGTATAACACTGTGTGCATAATTAACAATATTGAGTTACACACTTAAAAATTTGTTAAGAGGGTAGATCTCATGTCAAGTGTTCTTGCCACAATTAATTTTTTTAAATATAAAAAACATATATTGACCACTTATTTTATTCCAGGAATCTTGCTTCACCCTCTCGGAGAAGGTCTGTGTCCCATTCACAGGCACAGATATTAGACTATCTTCCATAGGAATTTCCTGATGATTATATTGCCAAAACTTACTTTGGGATTTTGCTTCACTTTATGGTGAACTCTAGAGTGAATGTTTTCACTTAAGAATTCAAACAAATGGGAACAATGTTGTATTCTACATGTATGCCTTTTGACTTTCATCTCTCACAAAGGGGGTTGGAGGAGCACGGGCAATAGGAAACATGAGAAACAAAAGTGGACAGATCATGACTTTTTAACAGTTTAGTCAGGAAAGCGTAACTGAAACCAAAATAATGAATACGTCAAGTTATACAAACGAGGCATATGTTATTACACTATAGTATATGCATAATATAGAACAAAAGATATAGCTGCCTAATTTAAAGGGATTAGGGCTAATTGGACTGGATACTTCTCACATAAATAATCTTTCATGACATGAAAATACTTCTGGAAGTTTCTAGATTCTTTAAGTAATGGATGTGAAAAGGAAACAGGAAAACAGATATGTTTGATTCCTTCGGAAAACATTTTAGCATAATTGAAAGTGTATAACTTCTCAAGCACTGAGTAATGTATGTCAGTGATTACACCATTTTTATAACTTGATAAAGTCTATGAATTCTACAACTAACTATGAGACAACCTTGCAAATATCCAGATACGAGATGGCAAGTACAAGTGGCCAGATTAAAGTTTTTGAATGTAAAGTCACATGAGGCTAAAGATCCACAACACTACAGTATGAAGAGTAAAACCCCACCACACACCGCTACAAGCCTGATGGCAGAAATGGCTTTTCCATTTCATTTCCTGATCTCACAATCCTGTGTTATATAACATGTTTAAAATGAATGAATTTGTCTCCTTGATGAGTTTCCCAGTCCTCAGTTTTAAAGAGGAAATGGAAAAGACTGTGGTTCCCGTGTAAAAAAAAGGTTGTATGTGTAAGCTTTTCACATGTTTCATTTTTATTCAATCCAAAATAAACTCTGACCCTCTGACACTGTAGGTGGCTCCTAGGGGAAGGACTGTTGGACCAAAGCCGAACATACCTGTGGTGTGTAAATGAACACTCATGGTCACGCCCTTTGAAAACCACAGTATCCCTACCCCTTCTGCACAGTGCAGGTCAAAAATACCTATCAGAAGACTCAAAATCCTTCCACTTAATTAGGAAAAAGTAAACAAAATAACTTATACAGACTCTATTCACAAACAATTAGTAATTGCTCTTTTAAAAGGCCTGCAGTGGGCTTCCCTGGTGGCCCAGTGGTTGAGAGTCCGCCTGCCAATGCAGGGGACACGGGTTCGTGCCCCGGTCTGGGAAGATCCCCCATGCCGCGGAGCGGCTGGGCCCGTGAGCCATGGCTGCTGAGCCTGCGCGTCCGGAGCCTGTGTTCCGCAACGGGAGAGGCCACAACAGTGAGAGGCCCGCGTACCGCAAAAAAAAAAAAAAAAAAGGCCTGCAGCGTTTTGACATTTCAGTTATACAATCCCAAGTGATTTCAGAGGACACCTAAGTTGGACACTTTTCCATTTAGCTTTCTCTTACTTTACCTTCCTTTAGGGTATAAGCATGAAGCTTATTAAGCTATAGGTTCCATGGAAGTCCATGAGTTGTGTTAGTGTCAGTCACTGGTACTACTGTTTAGTGTCTGTATTTAAGGTACTGAGGCACTCACAGCACATGTCCTGGGAGACCCTGAACCAGACCCAGCTTCTGACACTCTCATCAAATCACAGTTCCCAGCTCAGCCAGCTCGAAGCCTCTGTCTACCTCAGAATCCACATCTGTAGAAATGTACTCATTTTCTTTCCTAAAGAAAACATCCAAACATGCCATTTCCCTGACACATCATTAGAAACAATAGTTTCTTTAAAAGGAAATAGCCTGATCCGGCAAAGCTGTTGCTAATTTTCTTTTTCTTTTCTCACCTCCACCATCCTCTTCTTTCCTAATTCCTCAAAAGCAATACCTTTCTGGGCAAAAGCATCTACAAAGCAAAAAAAAAACAAGGAAAGGCCCTGATTGAGAAACTCCAGGCTTCAAGTTCAGTGTTCTCCAAAGAGACTCAGGAGACCTACCAAAGTAGCCAGAGTTGCTTAAGATTTTATTTTGTTTGTTTAGTATAATTGCAATTACAATGATAATAGTAATCATTATAGCTACAATTTGTTGCTTACTACGAATGAAATCAGTACTAACGTTATTACTATTTGACAGGTGAAGAAATAGAAGATTAGTAAATTCATCAACCTGCCCAAAGTGAATTCTTAACCATCAAGTTATATCATCTCACATTTTCTTTTTTTCTTCTGTCCTTTTAATTTTATTTCTTGCCTTATTCTAAAAAGAGAGTTTGAAGTAGAGATGTTATTTACAGTGCACCAGTAGCAAATTATTGATTGAAGTAGTATTTTCCCTGTCTATTCATCATAAACACATAAAAGAATATTATTAATAGTTTTAAACGATCATTATCAGATTGTTGGGTTTGAATAAATTGTAGCAAGAAAAACAGTGGGGCGGGGGGTGGTGACTATTAGACCTGAGCTCTAGTCTTAGCTCTGTCACTTCTTTCCTCATTGCCTGACCTTGGGAGAGCCATGTGACCTATCTGAGCCTCAATTTTGTTATCAGTAAAATGGAAATAGCATCTATCCTGACTACATTATAGGGGTAAGTAGAATATATTACAGACTCTAAAGTGCCACACAGGTGTCAGGTAGACTTATCACTACATGTACAGTCCTAGATGCTGGGAAATTGCAGGCGCTCTTGCTCCTACCTTGGAAGGGTTAGCAGTTCATTGTGGCAGATTGAAAATGGGGCATATTCTAAGTTAGGCATGCTCAGGAATCAGCCTATCAAACAGTGTGAGCACGGCATGGGGACTGTGATTTCCCATGGTTGAAGTGGCATACTGTCAACTCACTGAGGGGGCATTGTCATAATGAGCCCTGGGGATAGGAATGATGCCTCTTCCAGCTTGTATCCCCAGCACCTAGCACGGCGCTTGACACACAGTAGGTACTCAGCAGGCGCAGTTAAATTAAACAAACTAGACAAATGAAATCTGATCAAAGATCCAGAGGTGAAAATTAACTTTCTTCCCAGACTCACGAGTGGGGAGCCTGCTCATTCAACTCCCATAGAAATGTTAACTTGGCAGCTCAACAGAGGCTCAAAGATTTGGGATTTTATTCCTGACCACTCTGTTGCCTTTCTCTCCAATTTGGGCCAGCTCCATGCCAGAACAAGTCTGATATTTAAGCCTAAGCAAATAACGAAATAGAGAAAGCAACTGTGACAACACAGTTCCTAATAGATGTAACAGTGAGGCAGAAAGGGGAGCAGAGTGGCCTTAAGCTGTGGAAGAAAAAGAAAAAGTGATTGTGAGAAATCCTGGGAAAGTGTCAAACCCACAGTTTCTACAGGCACCAGAGTCCTCCTTGTGAAAATAATCACAAGTGACACCCGAGCTGCCTTTTTATGGCTTTCTATACAAAAGGCATTTGTGCCTCTGAGCACAAAGGTTGGAAACATAGAGCTGGCAGTGCCAAGGAAGGCAGGTTAGGATGTCATGGAAGGCCAGCCTGGAGGCAGAGTCCAGAAGCAAGAGGGCTCTGGGGTGTAGCTTCTTAGAATGATTCAGGGTAGGGTTGTGTCCAACCAACCAGTTTATTGAAGGGGTTCATCTCTACCTCACAAAGACACCCTGGGGTTTGAAAACTTCATGTCACCCCTAAAGCACCCTCTGAGTGGACCAGGAAGTGTCTCAGATGAGTTGATCCTAGAACAGTCCTCTGGACCCCCAGAACAAGATCAGCCTTTATCCAACTCATGTTCTCTTTCCAAACTGAACTTGGGTTAGTCATGGCGTGAGATGAGGTGGGGGGGTGGGTGGGAGGAGAGGTGAAATGGCTATTCAGGTCTGATAAAGCATTTATCTCTTGTTCAGCACTTGGTTAGACTCCAGAAAATGCTACCCAGGATGGAGAGTCTCTGCCAAGGCCATGCCCCATGTTCAGCATCTCTGAGACACAGGAAAATTGAAACAAAAAGCAGAGAAGCAGAGAGAAAACAAACTCCTATTCTTTCCCTGGAATGTAATGATTCTACAGCATTTGTAGCCTAGGGGTGGACAGCTCTCTATTGAGTACACCATATGCTTCACGTATGAATGTAATCTAGATTCATATTTAGAGCAAAGCTATCACTCAGCTTGAAATCATTTCAATAAATTCATTTGGTCAGTGCACAAGTATCATCAAGAGGATGATTTATCCTTTCTTACTCACAGAGAGCCTAAAACACCTTCTTCTACCAACCTCTTTCACCTTACGAGACAGGTCCTATTATCCTCCCTCATTTTAATGAACTGAGGTTTAGTGAGATTAAGTAATATGACTAGCGGATTTGAATTAGGAACCATGGGATTCAGGAGCACACTCTCCTAAGAACTCTACAGCACAGCTGTTGAAGCCTGAGAAACTTGACTTACACATTTTCCGAATGTGGAAACTGAGACTCAGGGATTGCCCAAGCTGACAACTGAGGTACATGCATTCAACCATATCTTCCTCACTCCTGAACCTATACTCTTTCCATGGCAAGCGGCTGCATTACCAAGCTTCAAGATAGAAATAAGGACTTCTAAAGCTGCCTTATTTTTTTTTAACATCTTTATTGGAGTATAATTGCTTTACAAATGGTGAGTTCGTTTCTGCTTTATAACAAAGTGAATCAGCTATACATATACATATATCCCCATATCCCCTCCCTCTTGCGTCTCCCTCCCACCCTCCCTATCCCACCCCTCTAGGTGGTCACAAAGCACTGAGCTGATCTCTCTGTGCTATGCGGCTGCTTCCCACTAGCTATCTATCTTACATTTGGTAGTGTGTATATGTCCATGCCACTCTCTTACTTTGTACCAGCTTACCCTTAGAGCAGCCAATATAATTTGAATAGGCATATGAAAATTAAGCACTCCTGTTATGTAAATACCCTCCTTTGCTTTTCTTAACAGTTTCAAACACAGCTGGCTGTTGCCCTTGAGGAAATCCTGGTTAAGAGCAGTGCTATATAAACTGAATGCTTGTTCTCATCTCCACAAATTTCAAATATTCACCCACGACAAGGGCGTGTGTGCAGGTTCTGGGGATTAACGCTCTTTCCTAAGACAGACCTTAGTGGTCTTTTTTTCCAGACGGTCAGAAAAAAAAAAAAATTATCTGGCAGTTTCTCTCCCATCTCTCTTTCTAATAACTTCAGAGCCATCGTAAACTGGCTGGTATGTGAAGAGTGAATGGCTTCTATCACAGGGAGACATGACCTTGGCAAACAAATTGGAAAGGCAGATAAAAAAAAAAGGCAGATACTTTCTCATTTCCACCACTGAGCTCACTCCAAATAGTAGATTTTCACCCCGAAGCCATAGTCCTTGGAAGTGGTAGCAAACATTAAGTCTGGGTCAATAAAGCCCTATAAATATCAATAGAGGCATTCCTTCAGTCAAGAAAAATTTTGCACTATCACCATTGGGTAGTATATCTCCTCCGTACATCATTTAAGCAGAAAGGAGTTAATTGTGAGGAAAAGAGGAGGGGGGAGCCCTGCAGAGAAAACGAGATATGTTTCATGTAGCTATATGTCTCCACCCCAGTAAAATATTATTAACATAGAACTAGGTTCCATCATGGCGGAGATAGTTTCTTCTCATCTCTGGTGTGATGAACGTGGCTGCCCACATGAGGGCTGTTATGGGCTGAATTATGTCCCTCCGAAAAAGATATGTTCAAGTCCTAACACATCTTCGAAGTACCTCAGAATGTGCCCTATTTGGAAATAGAGTCATCGCAGGTGTAAATAGTCAAGATAAGGTTATACTTGGCTAGGGTGGGCCCTTATTTCAATATGACTGGTGTCCTTATACAAAGAGATGAAGAGACACACAGGGAGAATGTCATGTGATGATAATGGCAGGTATTGGAATCAGGCAGCTGCAAGCCCCAAAATGCAAAAGATGCCAGCCAAGGACCAGAAGCTAGGAAGAGACAAGAAAGGATTCTCCTACAGGTTTCAGAGGGAACATGAACTTACCCACAATTTGATTTCAGAATCCTAGCCTCCAGAACTGTGAGACTATACATTTCTGTTTTAAGCCGCCCAGTTCATGGTGCTTTGTTATAGTAGCTCTAGGAAACTAATACAAGGGTCTTTGGGTTCAGTCAGAGGCAATGAATTTAGGCCAACAGTACTGTGGTTTCTAGAGGCTATAGCTCTCATTTTAATGACAAATGCCCAATATATATTATAGCCACAATGGAAGCCTTGAAGCAGTGTAACAGGGAAGAGCCAAATCTGACTACTTGTTGGAACTGTTTCTTTTACTTTAACCTTTGCTTCCCACTGCTTTTGTTCACTAAAAGGATACTGTCTATACGTAACGGCCTGCCATGGGGAACCCTGTCTCTCTGCCTGAATGTTAAACCAAAGTGCCTTTGATCAGGGAAACATCAGGACCCTGTTCACCCCGTGGATGGCTGCAAGAAAGAAGAAATTAACATATCCCCTCCCTGAGGCTGGCCATTCCAGGGGATATTTACAAAACTTCTGGCCTTTTTACTTTACTTCCTCATCTCCTCCCCCTCTGTGCTATAAAAGAAACTGGCATCCAAAGCCCGATAAGATGGTTATTTTGAGACTTCAGTCTGCCATCTTCCCGGTCTGCCGGCTTACCAAATAAAGTCATATTCCTTGCCTCAACACCTCGTCTCCGATTTATTGGCCTGTCATGCGGTGAGCAGAGCGAGCTTGGACTTGGTAACATCAGCATTGTAAAAGAGGAGGGTTAATACAGAGCTGGGTCACCTCCGAGCTTCAACCAGAAATACCCTCTCTCCTTACCTCAACCTTGTCTCCCTCCAAGAACCGCAGGAAAACACAGTTCCACATAAGTTAGTCCCTCTATTTATTTTACTAAATCATCATATATCCCAGTTGAAATTCTAAAACTATCAGTTCTAGGCTACCTACCAGATGTCTTTACTCCTGTTCATAATGTTTAACCTTTGAGCTGTCGGTAACAAGCTCTACAAAGGGCTAGGCAGCCCCATCCTGGCTTTTAAGATAATTTTGCATGTGTTTGTTAGTGATCATACCAGGCTTTACTAGAAATTTCAAGGAGGAAGAAGGAGGAGAGATTTATACTGTAGAAATGAAGGGCTTCCCTGGTGGCGCAGTGGTTGAGAATCTGCCTGCCAATGCAGGGGACACGTGTTTGAGCCCTGGTCCGGGAAGATCCCACATGCCGAGGTGCAACTAAGCCCATGTGCCACAACTACTGAGTCTGCGCTCTAGAGCCCACGAGCCACAATTACTGAGCCCACGTGCCACAACTACTGAAGACCGCATGCCTAGAGCCCGTGCTCCACAACGAGAAGCCACCGCAATAAGAAGCCTGCGCACTGCAACGAAGAGTAGCCCCCGCTCTCTGCAGCTAAAGGAAGCCCGCGCATGGCAACGAAGACCCAATGCAGCCAAAAATAAATAAATAAAATTTAAAAAAAAAGAAATGTAAAGAATCCTAACTGCAATAGTAAATGCCACCAAGTCATTTCACTGACCTCACCTGTTACTAGTCCCTCTGAGATTCTGAAGCAACATGAAAAACCCGCCATTTGACAAGTAGCAAGAATCCCAGAAGAGATGTAAAGCATATGGGGCCAACACAGTCCTCAGATATCCGGAGAAAAATATGCTGTCCTCGTTTTATTAGGTCAATGTCACAAGTTATGGGACCCACAAGAGAGATGAATGTTGCCCTGGTCTTCTGTAAATCTCTTTAAACTCTGAGATCCTAAGAGCAAATTTTGTTTTGTTTTGCTTCTGTTTTGTTTTGCTTCTGTTTTGTTTTGTTTTGTTTTGACTGTTTCAGCTGGCTTTGATT
The DNA here is from genome assembly GCF_025265405.1 of Mesoplodon densirostris. Classification (NCBI taxonomy): domain Eukaryota; kingdom Metazoa; phylum Chordata; class Mammalia; order Artiodactyla; family Ziphiidae; genus Mesoplodon; species Mesoplodon densirostris. The sequence continues at coordinate 77,805,562 of NC_082662.1, forward strand.
GGAATTCACATTTTAGCAAATTCAAATGCTGGGCCAGCTGGTCCCTCTAATCTGCAATTTTTCTAACTCTAAACTACCAACCACATTCTTTGGAGTTTTCTTGTTCTTTTCAGCTGTAAAGGAAAAACCTCAGTCCAGTCTACCTCCCATGTCTTTCTCTTTTACTTGCACACAAAACACTTCACTTCTGACACCTCTGGTCACCAAATATGTGGAGGTTTTCCCCACACCAGACATTCTTCATGACACCAGCTAGGTGTCCTACAATTTAACTCAATTCTAACACTACCTACCTGGAGATACTGTAAGATTCCACAGGTTAAGGGCTCAGTCCCACAAGACTGCTCTTCACTTGAGATGCCAATCACAAGTGACAGATTTCCAGGTTGCCCACAACTTCTGTCCAACTTGGCTACAAATCAGAGGTTCCCATAACCCCCTTCTTGGGATTGATTAATTTGCTACAGTGGCTCACAGAAATCAGGGAAACACTTAAGTTTATCAGTTTGTTAAGGAATATGATAAAGAATACAGATGAACAGTCAGATGAAGAGGTGCACAGGGAAAGGTCTGGGACAGTCCTGCGCACAGCAGCTTCTGTCTCCGTGGAGTTGGGGATGTATTTGCCACCCTGGAAGCTCTCCAAACTCCACACTTTGGGGATTTTTATGGAGGCTTTGTCACAGAGGCACTGTCCATCATTAACTCCATTTTCAGGCTTTCTCCCTTCTCAAGAGAATGGGGGGTAGGGCTGAAAATTCCAAGCTTCCAATCATAGCTTTGTTTTTCTGGTAACCAGCCTTCATCCAGGAGCCCAACAAGAGTCACCTCATTAGAACAAAAGACACTCCTATCACCCAGGAAATTACAAAGGTTTCAGGAGCCCTATGTCAGGAACTGGGGTCAAAGACCAAATATTAGAATGAAAGATCCTCCCAGTGTTCTTTTTTTTTTTTTTTTTTTGTGGTACACGGGCCTCTCACTGTTGTGGCCTCTCCCGTTGTGGAGCACAGGCTCCGGACGCGCAGGCTCAGCGGCCATGGCTCACGGGCCCAGCCGCTTCGCAGCATGTGGGATCTTCCCGGACCGGGGCACGAACCCGTGTCCCCTGCATCGGCAGGTGGACTCTCAACCACTGCGCCACCAGGGAAGCCCGCTCCCAGTGTTCTTATCACTTAGGCAATTACAAGTGTTTCAGGAGTTCTGTGCCAGGAACCAGAGACAGGGACCAATATATTTTCTATTATCTCACATTAGCTAAAGTCATTTCTTGGCAAGGTCTCCCTGAGATCATTCACCCCAGAAGTGAAGTGTTTAACACTGACCCACACATTTTATGGCATCATCAAAGCCATCCTTCATACTCCATTGACCTCAGCTTTCATTTAAAGTGAGTTCAGTTAGATAAATATTCCAAAGCTTAGACTCATATAGAGAGATGAGAAATTAAGTTATTTTTTATTTGGAAAGCTTTTTATTAATAGGACACAGACATCTTTTTGTTTCCCTAAACTGTTAGTGTTTGCATTCCTTAAGGCCCCTCATTTGTCCTTAAAATGGGGCATTTTTATAATAGCTTTTATATTAGTGTTTACACTATTGATTAATCTATTCAACTATGTGCCAGATACTATTCTAGATGATATGGATATAGTAGTGAATAAAGCAGAGAAGTCCCTGGGGTTTACAGAATTTATAAGCCAAGACAAATTGTTATAAATTGTTAAATCTAATACAATGGTAAACCACCATCTTGGCTATACTTTTGAATCCCCTGGAAAGCGTTAAAAAATTCCAATGCCAGGACTTCTGGTACCAGATATAATACAGTAGCTTAAATTAGAGTAATCCTTCCATAAAAAAATAACTTTAAAAGCTAAACAAAGTACACAAAACAATTATGTGAAGTCATTGGAGAGCAACCAACTCTGGTAGGACTTAAGGGACTATGATTCCTGAGAGAAGGGAAGCACAGTTTCATAGTCACACTGGCTTTTTTCCCTTGAAAGGCAATCTCAGAGTGGTGAGAACTACAGAAGCAAACCTAAAAGTCTTGTGCAATTTCCCCTCATAGTATTGGATAACTGCTAAGCTGTGTATGTACGGGGCAAGAGTCCAAGAAACTCAGCAAAAAGCAACAGATGAAGGTTAAATTGCTGACAGAGGCTTGAGCAGCCACATGGTGCTGGACAGATGGATGTTGGAGCTCCTCGCCAAGGTGCTGAGCCCTAGGTAAATACCTTAGAGTTTCATAAACCACAGAAGGGCTACCCTAGGAGTAAGGGGTATAAACAGAGGTGAGGGCTAAACTGAAATAGACCAGTCCTAACAAAGTCTAAAACCAGCCTTTGACAGGATTGCTCTGATCGTCTGGCTCTGTATATGTTGGGCAGAAGATATGTTAACCCTCTCTGGAGGAAGATGACACCATCCAGAGACTATAATTTTTAATACAGAATGTCTGGCACTTAATAAAGAAAAGCAAATTATTAAAAATCAAAAGAAAATAAAAACATACTGAGTATTTTCATTGACCTAAAAATCCTCTGTGCTCTGCCTATTCATCACTCCCTCTCTCCTCTGAAACCCCTGTCAACCACTGATCTTTTTACTGTCTCCATAGTTTTGCCTTTTCCAGAATGGCATATATACTTGGAGTCATACAATATGTAGCCCACATTTGTCCAAACCCACTAAATGTACAACACCAAGAGTGAACAGTAATGTCAACTATGGACTTTGGGTGATTATGACCTGTCAATGTACGTTCATCAACTGTAATGAGCATACCGTTCTGGTGGGGGATGTTGATGATGAGATGGCTGTGCATGTTGGGTGGGGCAGGGCATATATGGAAAATCTCTGCACCTTCCCTTCGATTTTGCTGTGATCCTTAAACTGCTTTATAAAAATAAAGTCTCAATAAAAAAAATTCAAAATTTAAAAAAAAAGAAAAAATTAAAACATACCTACAGGTGGTTCAGTTATTTTAAAGTACCTATCTAATATCTCTAACATCTATGATTAATGTGTCCAAGAAATAAAAGATACAGAAGAATCAAATAGAAATTCTAGAACTGAAAGCTACTCTAAGTGAAATTAAAAATTAAGAACATGGATTTAATGCCAGTTAGACACAAGTGAACGGAGTATTAATGAACTGAAAGATGGAGCAGTATAAAACATCAAGACTAAAATTCAGAAAAACAACCTGATGCTGAATGACATCAACATTTTTGGGAGTGGGACACAGGCATCACTATGTACTTTCAGGCCTCAATTGTGAATCCATTGTGCAGCCTGTTGAGAATCCCTGCACAAGAGCTTAAACAGGAGGGGTGATATGCCTTGGACTTATGTTTTTAAATGACCACAGATCCCGTGAGGAAAATGAATTGAAGGAGATAGTGCAGAAGCAGGGACATCACGTAGGGTGATTTCGCCCTCAACTGATGTAGCAGCTTTCTAGTGGTAGAGGGCATATCTCAGGGCATACTTCATGGTACAAAATAAGATCCAAGGTAAACAAGAGCAACATAATATAGGACTTCCTGATGGATCAATGGAAGGTGGGGATGAAAGAAGACAACTTATAAAACTAAGTGATTCTCATCCAGGGGCAATTTTGCCTCGCAGGGACACAGGGCAAAATCTGTAAACTTGTTGATAAAGCTCTACAGTGCATCAGACAGCCCTGACAACATAAATCCAAAATGTCAACAGGGCTGCTGTGGAGAAACCCTGGTTTAACTTCTTAAAAAGGTATGCCTTGCCCTCATAAACTAGCTCTTCCCTTTTGTGTGTCTGTGTTTTCAACTAACTGTAAAATTCTAGAGAGCAGAGACCATATCTTTTACGTTTTTATCTTCACCTGCTGTACCTCATACATCAAAAAAAAATTAAATAGGCTTTGTTTTTTAGAGCAGTTTTATGATTACAGAAAAATTGAGTGAAAGTACAGAGTTCCCATATACCTCCTCTTCCCTGCACATAAAGTTTCTCTTGTTATTAACATCTTGCATTAGTGATACATTTGTTACAACTGATGAACTAATATTACCACATTATTAACTAAAGTCCATAGTTGTATTACATTTTTTATACAAATAATACTTCTCAATAAATAATCAGTTACTGACTAATCTAATCATTTGTCAAGGAACATGACAATAAAAAAAGAGGGAGAAGGGAACTATCAATTATTGAGCACCTATTCGATACCAAGCACTATGCAAGTCCATATAGGTATATAAAACTCGTATGTATCTATATGTAATATTATTATATAGAACCATGTCAATAACTGTGAGTTGGGTATTATAATCTCAGTTTTAAAGATGAGAAAATTTAGGCTCAGGAATTTTACATTATTTGCACAAAGTCACACAGCCTGGTAAGTGGAGAAGTTGGAACAAAACTTCTCCCATATTCAGGGCCAATATTCCTATAATTACAACAAATACTCTTTTCCCCTCTTTTTTTTTTTTTCCACATTTCCTGTTTTAAAATGTCTTCCCCTGCTTCTGATGTACAGTCCCAAGGAGTGAGCAGTCCCACAAGTCCTTTTCCAGCCTCAAATCTCAACTCCACCACTGGAGGTCCACATGGTTCCAGTCTGTGCCAAGTGGCTACTCCACCCCCTGATACTTTTAAGCCAGGCTAACACACCCACATGATCCATAAAATCAAGTTGCAAATGCTAACAGATGTTCAACAGTATCTTGGCTCCCACTCTCACCTCCCTTTTGATGCCGCCTAATTGAGCTCACTCTCCTCAGTCCAATTCTGAACCCTTGGCTCTCTCTGTACTTGCCCTGCACCCCAGATTAGGGCTGTTACTGGCATTTCCATGGTGGCTTTCTCCTCTGGTTCCCTGGCGTTTTCTGGCTTAGTCTGAATCTTCTACCTTGGTATCTCTCCTTGTCTCGGATGTGTCAGGGAAAGACACCTTTACTTCCTCTCAGACCTAAATCTGGTCTGGAATCCCAGTCCAGGGCAAGCTTTGATGCTCAGAATGTTATGGATGTTAAGGTTGGATGGAGCTGACTTAGATGAAGTGTGGATGGAGGCTCTAGACCAGAAATAGTTCGTAAACATTCTTTCTGCCCTCAGCTTCAGGAGCCTCAGGAGATGCTGGAATTTAGAAACAGCCCGCACCAGAGCACCAAAGCTCCAATGTGAACAACCTGCCAGGGCAGTCCCATATTCCCACCCACCTCATTCACTTCTTTGTTTTCGTATGTATTTTTCTTCTCCCTCTAAATTATAAATTCCCATGGGAGTAAGAATCATTTTTCAATCCTACCATAAAACCTTTTCTTAAAATTTTTTCTGGGAGTAAGAATTTTTCCCATGGGAGTAAGAATCATTTTCAATCCTACCATAAAATTTTTTCTTAAAATTTTTTCTTTTCTTAAAATTCCAAGATCTGTATAAATGTTAAGCTTCTATAAGGCTCATTGTTGGTGCCCGGAGGAAGATGGCGGAAGAGTAAGACGTGGAGATCACCTTCCTCCCCACAGATACATCAGCAATTCATCTACACGTGGAACAACTCCTACAGAACACCTACTGAACGCTGACAGAAGACCTCAGACCCACCAAAAGGCAAGAAACTCCCCACATACCTGGGTAGGGCAAAAGAAAAAAAAGAATAAACAGAGACAATAGGATAGGGACGGGACCTGCACCAGTGGGAGGGAGCCGTGAAGGAGGAAAGGTTTCCACACACTACAAGCCCCTTCGCGGGCGGAGACTGCAGGTGGCGGAGGGGGAAAGCTTCGGAGTAGCGGAGGACAGCACAGCAACAGGAGTGTGGAGGGCAAAGCGGAGAGATTCCCGCACAGAGGATCGGTGCCCTCAGGCACACACCAGCCCGAGAGGCTTGTCTGCTTGGCCGCCGGGGCGGGCGGGGCTGGGAGCTGAGGCTCGGTTATCGGCTTTCAGTCAGAGCGCAGGGAGAGGACTGGGGCTGGCGGCAGGAAGAGAGCCTGAAGGGGTTAGTGCACCACGGCTAGCCCGGAGGGAGTCTGGGGAAAGGGTCTGGAGCCGCCGAAGAGGCAAGAGACTTCTTTCCCTTTTGTTTCCTGGTGCGCGAGGAGAGGGCATTAAGAGGGCTGCTTGGGGAAGCGCCGGAGACAGGCGCGGACTTCGGAGACGGGCGTGGGACGCTGGGGCTGCTGCTGCCGCCGCCGCCGCGGGGCCTGTGTGCGAGCGCGGGTCACTGTCCGCCCCGCCTTCCGGGGGGCCTGTGCACCCCGCCACTGCCGGGGTCCCGGGACCCGAGGACGGCTTTCCCGGGAAAGCGCACGGAGCACCTCGGGCTGCTGCAACGTCATGCCGGCCTCTGCTGCCGCAGGCCCGCCCCACACTGCGCGCCCCTCCCTCCCCTCTGTCTGAGTGAGCCAGAGCCCCCAAATCAGCGGCTCCTTTAAACCCGTCCTGTCTGAGCGAAGAACTGACGCCCTCCGGCGACCTACGCGCAGAGGCGGGGCCACGTCCAAGGCTGAGACCCGGGAGCTGTGAGAGAAGAGACAGGGAAATCTCTCTGTGCAGCCTCGGAGGCAGCGGATTAAAGCTCCACGGCCCATTTGATGTGCCCTGCGTCTGTGGAGTGCATGAATGGACAGCGAATCATCCCAAATTGAGGAAGTGGACTTTGAGGACAAGATTTAAGACTTTCCCCCCTTTTCCTCTTTTTACAACGAATTATCCCAAATTAAGGAGGTGGACTTAGAGAGCAAGATTTCAGACTTCTCGCCCTTTTCCTCTTTTTACAACGAATTATCCCAAATTGAGGAGGTGGACTTGGAGAGCAAGATTTTTGATTTTTCCCCCTGCTCTCTTTTTGTGAATGTGTATGTGTAATCTTCTGTGTAAGATTCTCTCTATATAGCTTTGCTTCCACCATATGTCCCAGGGTTCTAGCTGTCCGTTTTTTTTTTCAATAATTACTTTTTAATTTTAATAACGCTACTATATTTCATACTTTATTCTATTTTACTTTACCTGCTCTTTTTTTCCTACCTTCCCTTCCTCCCTCCCTCCCTCCGCTCCTCCTTTCCTTCTTTCTTTTTCTTTCCTCCCTCCCTCCCTCCCAACCTTCTTCTTTCCACTTTCATTTTCTTTCCTTCCTCCCTCCCTCCCTCCTGTCTTTCTTTCTTTCTTTCCTTCCTCCCTCCCTTCTTACATTCACTCTTCCTTTTGCTTTCATTCCTCCCTCCCTCCCTCCTTTCTTTCTTTCTTTCCATCCTTCCTCCCTCCCTCCCTCCTTTCTCTTTCTTCCTTTCTTCCCTTCTTCCTTTCTTTCCCTCTCTCTTTCTTTCTTCTACTAATTCTTTCTTTCTACTTTTTCTCCCTGTTATTCTGAGCCGGGTGGATGAAAGGCTCTTGGTGCTGCAGCCAGGAGTCGGTGCTGTGCCTCTGAAGTGGGAGAGCCAAATTCAGGACACGGGTCCACAAGAGACCTCCTGGCTCCACATAATATCAAGCAGCGAAAATCTCCCAGAGATCTCCATCTCAACACCAGCACCCAGCTTCAGTCAACGACCAGCAAGCTACAGTGCTGGTCACCCTATGCCAAGCAACTAGCAAGGCAGGAACACAACCCCAGCCATTAGCAGAGAGGCTACCTAAAAACATAATAAGGCCACAGGCACCCCAAAACACACCACCAGACGTGGACCTGCCCACCAGAAAGACAAGATCGAGCCTCAACCACCAGAACACAGGCATTAGTCCCCCCCACCAGGAAGCCTACACAACCTACTGAAACAACCTTAGCCACTGGGGACAGACACCAAAAACAACGGGAACTACGAATCTGCAGCCTGCAAAAAGGAGACCCCAAACACAGTAACATAAGCAAAATGAGAAGGCAGAAAAACACACAGCAGGTGAAGGAGCAAGATAAAAACCTACCAGACCTAACAAATGAAGAGGTAATAGGCAGTCTACCTGAAAAAGAATTCAGAATAATGATAGTAAAGCTGATCCAAGATTGTATTTCCAAGGTCCAAAATCTTGGAAATAGAATAGACAAGATGCAAGAAACAGTTAACAAGGACCTAGAAGAACTAAAGATGAATCAAGCATCGATTAAAAACACAATAAATGAAATGAAAAATACTCTAGATGGGATCAATAGCAGAATAACTGAGGCAGAAGAACGGATAAGTGAGGTGGAAGATAAAATAGTGGAAATAACTGCTGCAGAGCAAAATAAAGAAAAAAGAATGAAAAGAATAGAGGACAGTCTCAGAGACCTCTGGGACAACATTAAACGCACCAACATTCGAATTATAGGGGTTCCAGAAGAAGAAGAGAAAAAGAAAGAGACTGAGAAAATATTTGAAGAGATTATAGTTGAAAACTTCCCTAATATGGGAAAGGAAATACTTAATCAAGTCCAGGAGGCACAGAGAGTCCCATACAGAATAAATCCAAGGAGAAATACGCCAAGACACATATTAATCAAACTGTCAAAAATTAAACACAAAGAAATCATATTAAAAGCAGCAAGGCAAAAACAACAAATAACACACAAGGGAATCCCCATAAGGTTAACAGCTGATCTCTCAGCAGAAACTCTACAAGCCAGAAGGGAGTGGCAGGACATAATTAAAGTGATGAAGGAGAGAAACCTACAACCAAGATTACTCTACCCAGCAAGGATCTCATTCAGATTTGATGGAGAAATTAAAACGTTTACAGACAAGCAAAAGCTGAGAGAGTTCAGCACCACCAAACCAGCTTTACAACAAAGGCTAAAGGAACTTCTCTAGGCAAGAAACACAGCAGAAGGAATATACCTACAATAACGAACCCAAAGCAATTAAGGAAATGGGAATAGGAACATACATATCAATAATTACCTTAAATGTAAATGGACTAAATGCTCCCACCAGAAGACATAGAGTGGCTGAATGGATACAAAAACAAGACCCATATATATGTTGTCTACAAGAGACCCACTTCAGACCTAGAGACACATACAGACTGAAAGAAGGGGATGGAAAAAGATATTCCATACAAATGGAAATCAAAAGAAAGCTGGAGTAGCAATTCTTATATCAGACAAAATAGACTTTAAAATAAAGACTATTAGAAGAGACAAAGAAGGACACTACATAATGATAAAGGGATCGATCCAAGAAGAAGATATAACAATTGTAAATATTTATGCACCCAACATAGGAGCACCTCAATACATAAGGCAAATACTAACAGCCATAAAAGGGGAAATTGACAGTAACACATTCATAGTAGGGGACTTTAACACCCCACTTTCACCAATGGACAGATCATCCAAAATGAAAATAAATAAGGAAACACAAGCTTTAAATGATACATTAAACAAGATGGACTTAATTGATATTTATAGGACATTCCATCCAAAAACAACAGAATACACATTTTGCTCAAGTGTTCATGGAACATTCTCCAGGATAGATCATATCTTGGGTCACAAATCAAACCTTGGTAAATTTAAGAAAATTGAAATTGTATCAAGTATCTTTTCCAACCACAATGCTATGAGACTAGACATCAATTACATGAAAACATCTGTAAAAAATACAAACACATGCAGGCTAAACATTACACTACTCAATAATGAAGTGATCACTGAAGCAATCAAAGAGGAAATTAAAAGATACCTAGAAACAAATGACAATGGAGACACAATGATCCAAAACCTACGGGATGCAGCAAAAGCGGTTCTAAGGGGGAAGTTTATAGCAATACAATCCCACCTTAAGAAACAGGAAGCATCTCGAGTAAACAACCTGACCCTGCACCTAAAGCAATTAGAGAAAGAAGAACAAAAAACCCCCAAAGTTAGCAGAAGGAAAGAAATCATAAAGATCAGATCAGAAATAAATGAAAAAGAAATGAAGGAAACGATAGCAAAGATCAATAAAACTAAAAGCTGGTTCTTTGAGAAGATAAACAAAATTGACAAACCATTAGCCAGCCTCATCAAGAAAAAAAGGGAGAAGACTCAAATCAATAGAATTAGAAATGAAAAAGGAGAAGTAACAACTGACACTGCAGAAATACAAAAGATCATGAGAGATTACTACAAGCAACTCTATGCCAATAAAATGGACAACCTGGAAGAAATGGACAAATTCTTAGAAATGCACAACCTGCCAAGACTGAATCAGGAAGAAATAGAAAATATGAACAGACCAATCACAAGCACTGAAATTGAAACTGTGATTAAAAATCTTCCAACAAACAAAAGCCCAGGACCAGACGGCTTCACAGGCGAATTCTATCAAACATTTAGAGAAGAGCTAACACCCATCGTTCTCAAACTCTTCCAAACAATATCAGAGGAAGGAACACTCCCAAACTCATTCTACGAGGCCACCATCACCTTGATACCAAAACCAGGCAAGGATGTCACAAAGAAAGAAAACTACAGGCCAATATCACTGATGAACATAGATGCAAAAATCCTCAACAAAATACTAGCAAACAGAATCCAACAGCACATTAAAAGGATCATACACCATGATCAAGTGGGGTTTATTCTAGGAATGCAAGGATTCTTCAATATACGCAAATCAATCAACGTGATACACCATATTAACAAACTGAAGGAGAAACACCATATGATCATCTCAATAGATGCAGAGAAAGCTTTTGACAAAATTCAACACCCATTTATGATAAAAACCCTGCAGAAAGTAGGCATAGAGGGAACTTTCCTCAACATAATAAAGGCCATATATGACAAACCCACAGCCAGCATCATCCTCAATGGTGAAAAATTGAAACCATTTCCACTAAGATCAGGAACAAGACAAGGGTGTCCACTCTCACCACTCTTATTCAACATAGTTTTGGAAGTTTTAGCCACAGCAATCAGAGAAGAAAAGGAAATAAAAGGAATCCAAATTGGAAAAGAAGAAGTAAAGCTGTCACTGTTTGCAGATGACATGATACTATACTTAGAGAATCCTAAAGATGCTACCAGAAAACTACTAGAGCTAATCAATGAATTTGGTAAAATAGCAGGGTACAAAATTAATGCAAAGAAATCTCTGGCATTCCTGTACACTAATGATGAAAAATCTAAAAATGAAATTAAGAAAACACTCCCATTTACCATTGCAACAAAAAGAATAAAATATCTAGGAATAAACCTACCTAAGGAGACAAAAGACCTGTATGCAGAAAATTATAAAACACTGATGAAAGAAATTAAAGATGATACAAATAGATGGAGAGATATACCATGCTCCTGGATTGGAAGAATCAATATTGTGAAAATGACTCTACTACCCAAAGCAATCTACAGATTCAATGCCATCCCTATCAAACTACCACTGGCATTTTTCACAGAACTAGAACAAAAAATTTCAAAATTTGTTTGGAAAAACAAAAGACCCCGAATAGCCAAAGCAATCTTGAGAACGAAAAACGGAGCTGGAGGAATCAGGCTCCCTGACTTCAGACTATACTACAAAGCTACAGTAATCAAGACAGTGTGGTACTGGCATAAAAATAGAAAGATAGATCAATGGAACAGGATAGAAAGCCCAGAGATAAACCCACGCACATATGGTCACCTTATCTTTGATAAAGGAGGCAGGACTGTACAGTGGAGAAAGGACAGCCTCTTCAATAAGTGGTGCTGGGAAAACTGGACAGGGACATGTAAAAGTATGAGATTAGATCATTCCCTAACACCATACACAAAAATAAGCTCAAAATGGATTAAAGACCTAAATGTAAGGCCAGAAACTATGAAACTCTTAGAGGAAAACATAGGCAGAACACTCTATGACATAAATCACAGCAAGATCCTTTTGGACACACCTCCTAGAGAAATGGAAATAAAAACAAAGATAAACAAATGGGACCTAATGAAACTTCAAAGCTTTTGCACAGCAAAGGAAACCATAAACAAGACCAAAAGAAAACCCTCAGAATGGGAGAATATCTTTGCAAATGAAGCAACTGACAAAGGATTAATCTCCAAAATTTATAAACAGCTCATGCAGCTCAGTAGCAAAAAAAACAAACAACCCAATCCAAAAATGGGCAGAAGACTTAAATAGGCATTTCTCCAAAGAAGATATACAGACTGCCAACAAACACATGAAAGAATGCTCAACATCATTAATCATTAGAGAAATGCAAATCAAAACTACAATGAGATATCATCTCACACCAGTCAGAATGGCCATCATCAAATCTAGAAACAATAAATGCTGGAGAGGGTGTGGAGAAAAGGGAACACTCTTGCACTGCTGGTGGGAATGTGAATTGGTACAGCCACTATGGAGAACAGTATGGAGGTTCCTTAAAAAACTAAAAATAGAACTACCATATGACCCAGCAATCCCACTACTAGGCATATACCCTGAGAAAACCATAACTCAAAAAGAGACATGTACCAAAATGTTCATTGCAGCTCTATTCACAATAGCCCGGAGCTGGAAACAACCTAAATGTCCACCATCAGATGAATGGATAAAGAAGATGTGGCACATATATACAATGGAATATTACTCAGCCATAAAAAGAAATGAAACTGAGCTATTTGTAATTAGGTGGATAGACCTAGAGTCTGTCATACAGAGTGAAGTAAGTCAGAAAGAGAAAGACAAATACCGTATGCTAACACATATATATGGAATTAAAAAAAAATGTCATGAAGAACCTAGGGGTAAAACGGGAATAAAGACACAGACCTACTTGAGAATGGACTTGAGGATATGGGGAGGGGGAAGTGTAAGCTGCGACAAAGCGAAAGAGAGGCATGGACATGTATACACTACCAAACGTGAGGTACATAGATAGTGGGAAGTAGCCGCAGAGCACGGGGAGATCAGCTTGGTGCTTTGTGACCGCCTGGAGGGGTGGGATGGGGAAGGTGGGAGGCAGGGAGATGCATGAGAGAAGGGATGTGGGAACGGATGTATATGTATGACTGATTCACTTTGTTATAAAGCAGAAACTAATAAAAAAAAAAGGCTCATTGTTCTCGTCTGCTTCTTTTGAATGATATTGAAAAACCCCAATTCTTTGCCTCTACAGTGACATCACTTCACTGTAAATGGATTCGCCACCATCGTCAAAAGCACTATTGAGGGCTTACCTGGTGGCGCAGTGGTTGAGAATCTGTCTGCCAATGCAGGGGACACGGGTTCGAGCCCTGGTCTGGGAGGATCCCACATGCCTCGGAGCATCTAGGCCCGTGAGCCACAACTACTGAGCCTGCCCTTTGGAGCCTGTGCTCCGCAACAAGAGAGGCTGCAATAGTGAGAAGCCCGCGCACCGCGATGAAGAGTGGCCCTTGCTTGCCACAACTAGAGAAAGCCCCCGCACAGAAACGAAGACCCAACACTGAAAAAATAAATAAATTTAAAAAAAAAAAAGCACTATTGAATATACTACAGCAACTTCAGCATAGGGTCCCAGGGATGGACCTTGTTTTCCTTCCCCTTCCTAAGCTTCTCTCTTGTCCTTTTAGTAAACGCTGGGAGAACTGAAATTTATCTAACAACAATTCTTCTCATCAATTATAGCTATTGCTTTGGTGTCATCTCAACAGAGCCAGCAGTCCTTTGGGTTTTCCTTCATTCCTTCTCTCCTTCCCTTTCTCTTCCCATGCCTACTCTTCCTTCAGCTTTCTTTCCCTTCCTACTTGTCCTGTAGTGCTGCTGATGTTCCTTATAGGGGATTGGTTTCAGGAGAATGGTGAAAAAACTGCAATGCTCATGAGAATCTTGAATCTTAAGTTTCCATTTCTTCTAGACATTTTGCTTCTTCCTCTCCCAAGTCAGTCTGGTCATTTTGTGCTATTTCTGGCAGCTCATATGCTTGGGGAAAAAAATGCAATAGGAAGGAGGGAAAACAGAATTTTCTGTTTGTGAAATAGGATAAGGAGGCAAAATCTGGTTAGTTAAGCTGCTGAATAAAACACCAGATCTTGGATGGAACATGTTCTCCTTTAAAAAATATATTGTTAAATATACCAGACATAAAGTTTATAAAACATAATATATAATTTAAAAAATAATGTGCAACCACAAAGCGTATTTCTCTCCTTAAATGATGCTCAGGCTGAAAACTTTACAGTCATCCTTGACTCTTTTCTCACACCCACATCCAATCAATCAGCAAATCCAGTTAACTCTACTTTCAAAAGCAGAGAAACGGACCCCTTTTCTCTACCTCAGCTGTGCCATCAAGATTCAAGCCACTATCACCTCTCGCCTGATTATTCCAAGAGAAGATCTCCTTGCTTCACCCTTGGCACTCTCTACAATCTACTCTTAGCACTACAGCCAGAATGATTCTTTTAAATGACTAAGTCAGAGCCTGCTGCTCTTCAGTTCAAAAACCTGCAATGGCCTCCCATGAGACCTAGCACAGGAAGTAGCAAACCACAGCCTATAAATCAAATCCAGTCACCATCTATTTTTGTAAAGTTTTACTGGAATACAAAAACAACCATGTCCACTCATTACGTATTGTCTATGCTACTTTCATGTTACAATAGCAGAGTTGAGTGTTTGCAACTGAGACCCTATGGCCCATAAAGCTTAAAATATTTACTATCTGGTCCTTTACAGAAGAAGTTTGCCAATCTCTGACCTAGCATCTAATAAAGCCCTATAAAGTCCTTCTGACACCCCTCTGACCATATTGCTTATTCTGTTTCAGCCGAAGTGCCCCCCCAATGTCTTCCTGAAGACATCAGACATATTGTCATAATAAGTCCATCACACTGGCTAGTCCCTCTGCCTAAAATGTTACTCACCCAGAAAGCCATGTGGCTTACTCTCTCATGCCCTTCAAATCCTGGCTCAAAGGTCACCTCAATGAAGCCTCATCTCATTTAATTCTGCAAACCATACACCCACTCTGCTCTGTCTTAACTCCCTCACCTTCTTATTTTTTTCCATAGAACTTATCACCTTCTAAAACAATAATAATTTAATATTTCATTCATTTTTTTGTCTTTTCTTACAGAATATGTTCTCCATAAAGGGCTCTTGCACTTCTATGTGCTTATAGCAGTACCTAGCACAGAGCAGGCATTTAGGAAATATTGGTTTAATGAAATGATACTGAAGTAATATAGAACATTACCATGTCTTTGAATCCCTCTTTGTGTCCTTCTATAATCATACCCCTTACCCACCCTCCTCCCATGTAAATACTCCCTGGATAATTTCTTTTTTTTTTAACGGACCGAGTTATTTACTAAGGTTCCTTGTAAGAAGCTTAGAACACTACTTTGTGAGGATAAATTTCATTTGTGAGAGCAAACACAGAGTGGAGGTAGCCCTGGAGCTGAGGAACAGCTTTGATTCTTCGCAGAATTTGTGAGTACACAGCTTTCTGATCAACCTTGCGCTGCTCTGTAATCTTGTATTTCTCTCTCTCTGTGTCGAAGATCTCACCTCCCTGGTGCCTGGGCTTATGCAGCTTCTTCTTCTTGAAGTAAGTGTCAGTGAGATGTTCTGGGATTTTCACACCACTGATATCAATTTTGGTGGAGGTTGGCAATGACAAATTTCTGGTGTGTTCTCCGCAGAGGAACTCGATTAAGGGACAGAGGCCCAGTCACAAGTAGCAAGTCACTGCTCAGCTGCTTCAGGAAAATGACCCTCTTGCCTCTGTGGCACCCAGTGAGGATAATCAGAGCGGTCCCAGGAGTGATGCTAGCACACAGTTTTCTCACATGCTTACTGAAGGGTTTTCTGAAGTGACTCAAAAGCTTTCGAGGCACATCTTCAGTAGGATAATACCTAGGCATTATTTCTTAATCTTTTTCTTTTTTTGCTTTTCTTTATAGTTGGATCGAGTTTTATATATCCCTACAAAATATATTCTGTAAGGTCAGCTTTTTAACTTTATATAAATTGAATAATACTTGTATGTCTCCTTCTGAGACTTCCTTTTTTTTCCCTCAACATTATTTATAACATTCATCCATATTGATGCAAATAGTTATAATGCACTAATTTTCACTGCTGGATGGTATCCCAGTGTATGAGTACACTCCAATTCATCCATCTTTTCTACAGCACATGTATATTTAGGTTGATTCAGTTTTCCCCCATAAACTACGCTGGCAGAACATTCTTATATACATCTTCTACACAGATGTAAGATTTCTCGTAGGGTTCACACTTAGGAATGTAATCACTGGGTAGCAGGGATGTGCATGTTCAACTTTACTGGCTAATGCCAAATTGTTTTCCACAGAATTACAAAAGTTTATACTTCTACTAGCAGTATGAAAGAGTTCTATAGCTCCACATCCTCAGTAATACCTGGATTTGTCAGGCTTAGCTAGTGGTGGTGTACAATGGTAACTCATTGTGGTTTTAATTTGTATTTCTCTGGTCCCTAAGAAGTTGACAATCTTTTCATATGTTTATGAGCCATGTGTTATCCATTTTCTGTGAAATACCTGTTCATTTTTTTTCCTATTGGGTTGTTTTTCTTTTCCTTACTGAGTCATATGAGCTTTTTCTCAAAAAGCGTTAATTTTCTCAAAGCATTGTATTTGAGGCCAATTGCACTACACAACTTCACGGCCCCTAAGGGCAAAACTGTCTTAAAGTTTAACACTACCAATAATGTATAATGATGATCCTGACTCACCAAGAAAAATTTACACAACACTTGTTGACTAAGTAAATGAAAGAATAAATAAATACTCAGTAGGGTCTGTTAAAAGGGCGGTCCTGGTTTAAGTTAGGGAAATAAATAACATCTTTGAGGAATATTTTAATTAAATATAGGTAAAATGAAAATAAGGGTGTGTACATAAATTTCTCTGTGGAATTGATCATTTCCTAAAGATGTCCAATAAATGAGGTTGAGTTTCCATACAACAATTGACCTCATAAGCATAATAAGCTAAAGTATAATACATGCTAAATATACTAATCTTTAACGTGTCTTTTTCATTACATTAGAAAGACTTTTCTCTTTTAGCGTTCTGGACAGAAAAAATGATGAAAATTGGCATTAATAAGTAATTTGTGAAGTAATACCCAAATTACATTTTTGGTAATTCTGATTTTCAACAATTCCAATAAAAATCTTTTTAAAAAATTAAAAATTAAAAAAAAAAAACAAAAAAGGTCAAGCAATAATTTTAATAAGAAATTTTTTTAACCTGATAAATAATATACTAGGATGTAATATATAGTACAGAGAATATAACCAATATTTTATAATAACTTTAAATGGAGTATAATCTATGAAAATATCGAATTGCTATATTTTATACATGAAACTAATATTGTAAACCAACTCTACTTCAATAAAAAAGGATTAAAACAAATCTGAAAGTGACTTTTGAACTCATGACTTCAGAACATATTAGTATTATTTAAAGAAAATTATCTTAACTAAGAATAGAAAGATGACTTTCCAGTTTGAAAGGGCCCGCTAACAATAAATGAAAACAGACTTACAATAAAACACGTAACTGTGAAATTTTAAGACACTAGAGTTAAACAGAACATGTTTAAAGTTTACAGTGATTAAAAAATAAATACATAAAACAAAAAAACCCAGTTCACCTAGAAAGTACTGACAATCAGAAAAATACCCAATTATAAAAGCAATGGAGTGATGCTTTAAAATTGGGAGAAAAAAATATTTCTGACCTGTATTGGTAATTCTATACCAAATCAAACTATCAATCAAATGTAAGGGTGGAATAAAGACATTTTCAGGTATGCAATATCCAAAAACAAAAGCCATTCTTCCCCTTTTAGAAAACATTACTGGACAATGTGCTTCTACAAAATGAGGGAGCAAAACAAGTAGGAAGAACACATGGAATCCAGGAAATAGAGAACCCATCACCATAGTGAGGGTAAGAGTATCCTAGGAAGACAGTGAAAGGAGATTAAGATCCCAGGAATTTGGTTACGTAGCAGGTCTGGAGAGCAACTAGCCCAATTTGGAACAAGAGGATGCAGGACTTCAAGAGAAATGTCTTCCACAAACTGAGAGATTGCCAGATGTGTCCAAATGTAGTGAAAGGACTCATACTTTTTATAAGCATTTTGGGATGAACTAGCGCTACTAGGAGGAAAACTAAGCAAACAGGAAAGCAATGAAATTATTACCTTTAGGGAAACAAAAAATTTGTGTAAGGAAGGAAATGCAATTGTATGTAATCATATTCATTATCTGACTTAACTGTGAATAACAATGTAAAATTTGAATATCTAACCAACATTTATGATCTATATAAGAAGGATGGAAGAGGAGTGGTGTGTGTGTGTGTATGTGTGTGTGTGTATCTATAAAAGGAGTGTTAAATCCTTTTTTCCCACAGTGGGAAATCAATGAATAATGATTAAAATTATAAAAATAACCAAGAATTGTAGTGTAAGGATGTTATTTAGATACGTAGAGGTAAATTCCCAGATAAACAGTTAAGAATGGTAAAAGTGGCTGACTGAAATTCAGAGTGGAGGATGCAGAGGGGATGAACATTTCCATTTTATGATTCATAGTTACTAGTTTTTTAAACTTACATGTTCATCTTAGATAAAAATAAAAATTAAATTATTCAATATATAAACAAGTAAAATAAAAGAAATATTATGTTATCACCAGTATGAGATATCTCCTTTTAACAGGGGAGTTTCTGGGGCCTTGAAAGAGAAAAGTCCAGGCTCGGAGATAAGATCAGCAGGCAGTGTAAGAGGCTTTTCTCAAGGTTAAACTATTTACTAGAGACACACACACTGCTCAGACCCAATGTGCTGCCTCTAGCTCACTTTAGTTTACACTAAAGTTTTCAGAGTATGATTAAATATTCATCTGTAGAATTTTAATCCTTCTTGATGACACTATATAAACATTAGTGAAAATGGGAATACAGTCTCAGAATTAATATTTCTTGAATACCTACTATATGACATCCACTTAACATACCTTACCCAGTTTTATTTTCACAATAATCTGATGAAGTGGTAGTCATCCCCATTTTACAAATGAGGAAACTGAGGCTTAAGGATAGACTACCTTGCTCAAGGTCACACAGGTAACAGGTTTGGATCTGGGCTTGGAACTCAGATTTGCCTGACTCCAAAGTTTAAGTCCTCTCAGCTTCTCTTCCTTACATGACTATAAGGGGGCATGATGGAGGTGGTAACAATCAAGGATCAGGTCCTTAACATTGCAAATATGTCCAGTGGGGGGTGTGGCACCTTCTGGCCTAGGCTTGTGGGTAGATGGTAAGGGTGCCTTGCCCTTACCTCTTATGTAGCTCTACAACAGGATTTATCACATCTATCACAGTTAATCATTTGCACATCTGTCTCTCCAGACTGAAGAGCTTCACCACGACAGGTAGTGAGTCCCACCCATCTGTGCAGGCTCAGCACCTGCCATAGAGTCAATGCTCAAGAAATGTGTAGTGAACAAACCTGTTAGTTTCAGGCTAAGACATTAAGAGTATTTCATGTTCTTTCTGGACAAACTTGGCTGTATCTAATTCCCCATCCTTAGTAAGTCCTGATGATTGATGGTTTAATTAGAAAGCATTAGAGGGGCATTATTAATCAAAATCAATGTTTATAAATCTTTTCTCTGAAGTAGTCATTTTATAATTTTAGTGCATAGTAATCAGCTTCTTTCATTTTTGCCTGAAGTCAGTAGTTTCATAGACCTTCCAATCTGCTCTACCTTCTCAATTTTGAATCACCCAAGCTAAAAGCTGGAGTGCAGTCTTGCTCCCACCCTTCCCTTTCCCTCCACATCTATTCAAGCTTGAAGGCTTACTAATTCCACTTCTTTAACCTTCCCTTCTCTCCATTCCCTCAGCCTTAGCTTAGATACGCATATTTCTCTGGGATCAATGCTGTGTCTTTATTCAATCTCCCTTTCCCCAAGTTATCCCCACTCTAAATGAGGGAAAAACGTAACGGGAGACGGAAGGAGAGCACTTAGTTCTGACTAGAGGTGACTCATGTGAGAGAACCCAGCATAATATGTGGCACATAATGATTCCCAAAACATATTTGATGATGTTTGTTTGTTTGTTTGTTTTGTTGGGGGTTGGATCAAGGAGTTAGTCTGGAGGAGGTGAATATTAAGCAGCCCTTGAAAGAAAAAATTCCTTTGCTTAGATTTATTTTATATGCTGTGATAAAACAGGTGCCATTTACCAAAGGTTAAATTTTGCTTCTTTGCAAAATGAAATCTGTAACCCCTCACCAAATTAAACTTCCATGACCAATACATTGCATCACATAAAACAAGTATGCTGTATTTTTCTCTGAAACAAACTTTTTCTCATACGTAACAGTCATAAACCATGAAGCAAGGGTGTATTTCAAAAGAAAAGTGACACCCCACAATTCAAAGGAAGTGGCTTCTGTTTAAGGAAGTGAACAGTTAGGGGAAAAGTTTCCATGTGGGAGATTGCCACTTGTCCACATTTCTTTCCTGTGAAACATCAATTCTTCCTGAGTACAAATATTCTGTCCATCCTTTAAAATAGTCCTCATGGTGTTCTCAGTAAGCCTGGGAGCCATAGATGGACACTGAAACCAAGACATCTTTCTAATTATAACAAATGAAATAATAATTAGTTCTTTCTCCCTCATTCTCATTCACCTTCCCACCAAAAATTTATCATAAAAAGGCTTCTGTATCTGGGAGGCTAAAAGAAGTATGTCTTTGTTTCAATTCATAAAAGGAGAGTGAGGAAGATAAGAAAGGAGTGTTGAGGTTATGAGCCAGCAGGGTTAGATAAAAGACAAAAATATGTGGTGCTGTGCTGTGGAGAGTATGGGTATTCCTAGGGCTTGGGCGTGTCCCTGAGCTATGAGCTGTTAGCCAGGCTTGAACCCGGGCTAGGTTATCTCCTTCCTTCTGAATGTCTCTATACTGATATATATCTGGGGTCCCTGTGCACTCAGAACACAAAGTTATCACCATCAGTAGAATTATACTAGTAGTAAGAGCTGTAGTAACAATTAACATTTACCGAGTGCCCACTCTGTGCCAGGCATGATAATCCTATGAAGTAAGTACAATTATTACCTGCATTTTGCTGTGAGAAAACTGAAGCTCAGAAAGGATAAGTTACTTGCCCAGTGTCACTGAACAGTCAGTAGCAGAGCCAGAAGTTGAATCTTCAGGATATCCATTCCCTGCTCCACATGTCACTTGAATAAAGTGAGTGGACTTGCTGAAAGTTAAACTTGGAAGAAGTTGCCACTGTTCCTGAGGACTTGACTCTAACTTTGGAAGAATTCTCAGTTTGGATTTCAAAACAACACGCCTGCTGCCATTCTACTGTCTTACACAAAAACAGGTATCGTTGAATGGAGTAACACTCATGCAGGTGGGGTGAGACTGGGCAGAAGTAGCCTCCAGAATTAGTATCATATTGGAATTTCTAAGCATTTAACTGTATACTGCACAAGAGAGGAGTGTGACACTGGTCAGATCCTAACATGGTTTTGAGAATGAAAGTGGGCTAATGAGGTAGGAGAGTAGAGGGCAGCTACAAAAGTCCAGGGCACCAACGCTGAATGAAGAAACATATCTTTAAGTAATAGAGACAGTTTAACTTTAAAACAGCAGTTCTCCATTTTGGCCTCAAAAGGGAATCAGTTACAGCTCACCCACTTGGGGAGCTATAAAAATGAAGACGCCTGGATCCAGTGGTGTGCTGAAGACAGTGTGTGCTGGCTTACAGGCCGAATGTTAGCACTTCTTTCCAACTCCATGTTCCATGGCATTATGTTTGTGGCTTGAAATGATGGGAGTATTTACACCGTGGAAACTGGCAAATACTACAAATCAGGAAGAGCAGTTTGCTAGCACTTACCAGCAGCCATTGCCTGGATCTACCCTCAAAGATTCTGATTTAATTGGCCTGGGGTACAGTCTGGGCATCAGGATTTTAAAAACTAAAACTATGTACAAACATACAACTAAGTACAACTGCTCTAGCCTAAAGCCCAGTACTCAAAGTACAGATTTCAGTGCAGGCATCATCTGAGAACTTGTTAGAAATGCAGAATCTCTCCCACCCTACCACCCCTGGACTATTAAATCAGAATCTGTACTTTAACAGCATATGCATATTAAGAGTATGAGAAGCACTGGTCTAAAACATTTGTAACAGGCAGGTGCTTATGGTCCACTGACCTAATCATACAAAATTGAAAAGAGAGAAGTAGAGTGTAGCAAGAAGGAGAGAAAGGCACACTGGTGAGTACAAAGAGGCACAGCCAGCCCACAGAAAAGATGTATTTGGCAACTATGTGCAAGGCTGGGCTGAGATCCTATGTTTTATTTCTCTGTTCTTATTATCTACAAGTGTACCACTCATGTGACTTTTTACAATATTCTTTGTCAGTCATCATCTTTGAAGAACTGTGAAAAGAGGCAAAAGAAAAATATGTAGCTTAATTAACCAGTACTACAATATATTTCATAGCAGCACCTTTTTAAAGCATTCCTACTAAGCTCATAAAATCTGATAGGACTGAAGTCCCAATAGATAAAGCTTCAAGGATAAGGCTAGGTGTGCTGGTGATGAATAATGACTTCACATTGTCTTCACATAGGTTCTAGAGCTCAGATGTTTTTAGCAAGTATCATTTCACACTCAATCAATATTTCTTATTTGGTTTCAGACAGTTGGGCTCTGCTAATGTTGAATTAATGAAAGCCTAACATGACAGAAGACCTCACTGTAACTTTCTGGGTCTTGCTCATAAGCAGTTTAGTATCAAGATCAAGAAGGTTTTCTTCAGTGAAAAGGTTCAGAAATGCTTCAACTTATATCCAACGAAATGTTGAAAACTCAATGTTAAAAAGAATGATAGAATCATAAGTCTGGGAGAGACCTTAGAATTCCAACCTGAGTCATCACTGAATCACCAAAAGATTTTCCTCAAGGAACACGCAAATAATTTCCTGATTCTTTTGTCATCTTTCACAGGATGCCAGACAGGAAAGCCTTCATCATTTATTCACACAACAAACCTTTATTGAGGACATGCTATGTGCAGGCACCGATCTGGATATGTGGAATCCAAAGATGAATGAGATATGTCTCACTTTTACTGTTCATGGATGATTTAAGAACATACTGCTGCAACCATCTACTTCCTGAACTGCCTTAGTAGGCCCACCAAAACTCTCAAAACAGAATCAGAAATCTGAAACTATTTCTTACCGGGAAAAGACTGTGTGATTGGACCAGAATTTCTAGTGGCTGCTTAGTTAAAGAATTGTATCATGTTAGTAGAAGAAAAAAATTATTTTCAACAAAGTGGAATGAATGAATAAATGAAGATATAATGACTCTGGACTATTTCAAGAGAAGCATTTTTAATTGGTTGGCCAAGTGTGGCACTACTGACCTCTTAATCTGCATGTTGGCATTTTCTGATTGGAAAATATAATTTCACTTGCCTGACTTTTTTTATCCTGAGAAATTTTTCTTAGCATGAAACAGCTTACAGGACGACCAGAGGTATGTGATGGACAGGAATCCATATGTGCAAGTTCTATGTGCAAGTTCTTCTACCAGACAGGATTGGAGGCAAAAGAGTAAACCAACCAGCAAACAAGCAGGTTCTTATTTCCAGCATGAAAAAATAAGTAGCATTCTAGTTTGTCATTGTAGTCCTATCAGATGAGCAGCATTTAGAAGTCAGCAGCTTTCTACATGAACACATTGCAAATGCTGCATTGATCTGTGCCATCAGCTATTTGACTTGAGAACATGCCCTTAAAAGATAAAAAGACATCAGTCCTCTAAGAGTTTTCTATTTGTTTACTCTCTATAAAGTCCATAATTGTTTTCTCCCTCTAGTGACCTCAACCACGTTTCTTGGGTCATTTAAGAAGTTAAAGTCTGAGATCCCTTTGTTAAAAATTTGAAAGTCAGGGGCTTCCCTGGTGGCACAGTGGTTGAGAGTTCGCCTGCTGATGCAGGGCACATGGGTTCGTGCCCCAGTCCAGGAAGATCCCACATGCCGTGGAGCGGCTGGGCCCGTGAGCCATGGCCGCTGGGCCTGCGCGTCCAGAGCCTGTGCTCCACAACGGGAGAGGCCACAACAGTGAGAGGCCTGCGTACCACAAAAAAAAAAAAAAAAAAAAAAAAAAAATTGGAAAGTCAGCATCCTTAGGAAGACAAAAATGAGTGGGCCAACTAGCTCCCTCTTCTTATTTGCACAATTCAGTAACAACAAAAGAAAAACACACATTTTTTTCATATGTAACCTCATATGAAAAAAGACTGTAGATTCCTAAGCTGTTGGCAACAAAATGTGAAACTGTCTGTGAGCCAGTCCACATGTACCTCGCCTGAATAATGTCAAGTCATATTCTTCTCCCCTTGGAGCAGAGGCCCTAATTGGCCTGAAGTCTGGCTTGGCAAGCAGAGTGGACTTGTTGTAGACTCCAGCTGTCTGACAAGCAGATGACAAGATAAAACATTCCTTTCACTAGAGTCCTTCACTAACTAGCACAGGGTAGAAAACCAAAGGCCCCATCGAACTGGGCTCTGTATCTGTGCAATCTTGATAAAAGGCAATAAGGAGAAATATTCTTCACTTTTAGCAAATCTGTGATGTAAACTTCTAATTCTTTTTGCTTACAACCACGATGAGTTATAGACATGTTGAATAATAAAGTATCTCAAAGTGCTTGAAGCTTTCATCTCGAAATTGAGAACACTGATTTTTTTTTCCTTAGAGGTATATACAGAAACAGTCAGAAATGAGATTAATTCACTGATAGTGAATTATTATTACCAAACTGTTACTATTTTTTTACTAAGTTTTACATTCTGCAAAGCATGCTTGCATCCATTAACTCTCTTTTAATTTTCACAAACTTGTCAAGCCTGTGGCAGTGGGACGTAGGTAATGGATTTGTTTGAACTCTGCTACGGAACTGACCAGGTGAGTGACCTGGGGCAAGACACTTAATTGGGCCAAAGGCTTTATCTTTATCTTTATCATGACATGTGGGTTAATAAAATTTACCTCATAGGAATGCTGTGAGGATTCAATGAGATAATCTTTGCTAAGCTACCTTGTGAGTATTAAATAAGATAATTACATAAAGCTCTTAGCACAGTGCCTGTCATATGGCACATGCTCATTAAGTGGTAATTCTTCTTATTATTAGACTGGGTAGAGTAGATGACTACATTTGGAAGGTTAAATGAATGCCCAAGGGCACATAATCAGTTGTTCCAAGCACCAGGGACTAGACCCTAGGCTTTCTGCCTCCTATCCCTGTATACTTCATCTGTGCACATGGATTTTTTTCTCCATGCAAATGGTACTATATTATATATAGCAAGAGATGAATACATATGCTAAAAAACACAGTCCAGACTTCTACTTCAAGGCAAGATGAAGTCACAGGTATTAGATTTACTCACCTGTCTGAAACAATCAGAAATCCAACAGAATGCATAGAACAAAGATTTCAAGACGCAGGTATCAGCAATGAAGAACAGTGGTCTCTGACAGATGGGAAGAAAAAGAAGGTGAGCCCTACAATTATTCCAGCTTTAAACTCTGAGAGTTACCAGGGTGGATACAGGGAGGGAAACCCAGGAGGCACCCAAAGGACATCCTGAGTTAAGGAGATGTAGCTAAGAGCCAGGGATGATCAAGGCAGTGACTTGAGAATTCATGGGACAAAGTACTATAGAGGAGACAGCTGTACAGAAAGAAACTGGAAATCTGCAGAGGTTTCCCCTTGAGTATTCAGTGGAATACTTATCAGTGCATGTGTGTAAAGAAATCAATAACAGAAAGATAACCGGAAAATCCCCAAATATCTGGAAACTAAATAACATACTTCAAAATAACGTAGGGGTTAAATAACTCAAAAAAGATATTAGAAAATATTCTGAACTGAATGAAAATGGAAACACAACATAGGATTTGTAGGATGCTGTTAAAGCAGTACTAAGGGAGAAATTTACAGTATTAAATGTTTATATTAGAAAAGAAGAAAAGTCTCAAATCAATGACCTCAGCTTCTACCTAAGTAACTAGAAAAAGCAGCACAAATTAAACCTAAGATAATTGTAGAAGAAAGAAACTAATAAAGAGCAGTACAGAAATCAATAAAATATAGAACAGAGAATAGAGAAAAATCAATTAAACAAAGCATTGGTTCTTTGAGAAGATCTATAAAATGTATAAACCTATATAGCTAGACTGATCAGGAAAAGAAGAAAGACACAATTACCAACCTCAAGGAGTAGAGAGGTACCATCACTATAGATTCAACAGATGTTAAAAGAGTATAATAAGGGAACGTTATGACAACTTTATGCCAATAAATCTGCCAACTTAAGTGAAATGGATACGTTTCTTCAAAGACATGAAACTACCAAAACTTATTCAAGAAGAAACAGATAACTTGATTAGCCCTATACTTACTTAATAAGTTGACTTTGTTAAAAACCTTCCCAAAAAATAATCACCAAGCCCAGATGACTTCACTAGTAATTTCTCCCAAACATTTAGGGAAGAAATAATACCAATTCTTCACAAAGTCTTCCAGAAAATTGTCATAGCATTACCCTGATACAAAAAGGAGACAAAGACATTATAAGAATACTAAATGAACAACAAAAAAATTTAGCAAACTGAATCCAATAATACATAAAAAGGAAAACACAAATTTCCTAGGAATACAAGTCTGGTTTAACATTAAAAGCAATGTAGATTATCACATTAACCAAGTAAAAAGGAAAAACTATGTAATAATCTCCATCGTTGGTTAAAAAGCATTTTACAAAATCAAACATCAATTATTGGCCAAAACTCTCAGAAATCTAGGAATATAGGTTACTTCTTAACTGGATAAAGGACATCTACAAAAAACAAAGCTGTAAGTAAAAACCTACTACAGCAAACAGACAAAAGCAAAGCTGTTTTGACTAGGGAAAAGTTCAACTTCCCACCCCCAGCCTCCCATCATGCAGAGCCAAGAGAACTGCCCCTAAACTCTGAGTGTCCAGGGGCCATGATTTGAAAATTATCCCTGTAGGCCATTGGGAACCATGGAACCAAGTCATCGATAAATAGTTATTGAGACCCCACTCTGCATGGCAGTTGTATCATGAACATGGCCAACAATCAGCCTCAGGGCAGTAGTGGAATATAATGCCCTAGTCCAAGACTAGAGCCTGGCCATGTGCCTTGCATATAGTAGGCATTCTACTAATGAATGGCTATATAAAGTATACGATCACAGAGTGAAGACTCATGCATCTCAAACTGAAGGACATTTCTCAGCACCAGTGGTGCATAAAGCAATTGAATAAACACTGTGAAATTTTCCTGTGTTTTAATTTGACTTGAAGATTGAAGCAAAAGTTATTTTGCTGTACAAGTAGATAGTTGCAAAATACAATGCAAAATTACCTGTATTTCTAATAAAAAAAAAAGTGAGATTCAAAAGAATCTCACTTGCAGCCGGTAGCCTCAAACTCAGGGAGTAGGTACTTATTTTCCTGTCATCAGGGGTTCCAAAGTGAAGAGGTTCGAGAAGCACAAAATGACTCTAAATGCATCTTCACATTGCAGATAAAGAAACTCATCCCCTGATTCTTCCTAAGGTTTATCTGAGGTCAGAGTGAGATAGTGGATAACTCTTCATGAGGTTTCCTAAGGCCTACTTTTTCAGAAGTATCTGAAAAAATTATGATCTGTTCAAGGAGTCAAAAATTAGATTTAAAAACTTTCTAAAAACCAGCTGGCCAAATGAAGTGGGAGGCACCAATGTATCCAGAGTTCATGTAGTTATATTTTCAAATTAATTAGGAGGATCATATATGTACATGTAAGATGCTACAATCAATACCATATAAAATGAATGCCAGATAAGTATTAAACACATGAGAATAGCAGGCATACAGTGCAGACAGCAAGAGAGAGAGGGAATGAGAGATAGAGAGAGAGAGAGCACATGCACTTCCAGCTGGAATGGAAACTTGCAGATTGGTAACCTCCCATTGAAAAGAAGGGGAGAAACTTTCATTTTCCTTCCTTAAATATGCAGAGTTGATCTGAAACACCCCAAATCCTGCAAAGCACATTTTCCTTATGGACTTGAGCTGGAGGTATTCTTCCCAGGTATAATGCAGAGGCCATGGTGAGGGATGGATTATATGGCCTACTAGGTCCCTTTCAACTCTTAACAAGCTATGGTTCTACAATGACATAAAACTGCTCATCTCTGTCTACTATGTGGTGGAAATTTGTAACATGTATTTGCCTAATGCTTATCTTGTGAAACGGGGTAGAATTTGTTACTCATCTGTTTAGTTTCAAATGAGACCTTCACTAAGTAGTATAAACTCTGAGAGGTAATATACCAGTCTCACACACCTGCAGGTGAATGTAAACAATGGCAAAATGCCCAACAGCTCATGGAGGAATGAGCAGAGGGACAGCCCCTGTGGCAGGCAGGACATGGCATCACTCGCAATACTGTAACAGGAACTGGAAGGAAATGGCTTTTGGAATTCCACACCAAGAAAGTTCTCAGGTTATCTTTCTTTCTTTCTTTCTTTCTTTATTTTTATTTTTATTTTTTTTTGCAGTATGCAGGCCTCTCACTGTTGTGGCCTCTCCCGCTGCGGAGCACAGGCTCCAGACATGCAGGCTCAGCGGCCATGGCTCACGGGCCCAGCCGCTCCACGGCATGTGGGATCTTCCCGGACCGGGGCACGAACCCATGTACCCTGCATCGGCAGGCGGACTCACAACCATTGCACCACCAGGGAAGCCCTCTCAGGTTATCTTTAATGGAAGAGAGCTCTTGGCCATAGAGCTGAGTCTCCTACTGCCACCAAAACAAACTCTTTGTTAACTCAGACTTACTTTTTAAAGGGGCAAAAACACTTTCATTTAACAGCAATCCCTTGAGAACTTCTACTGAGGATCGTGTTCGGTCTTCTGTCATGCAGATGTTCACTTGGTTCGCATTCAGGAAAGAAGCAGACAGATTCACTAAGAGACAGGCAGACTCACAGATTCCTCTTCTCTTCGGAAAATTCACCACAAATTTTTCTTAAGTGGTTGTCTTTTATGATTGCTGTCATGGACACTTCAATTCAGATTGCAGCCATGCCTCTTTCTTTTTGAAAGCACTGAGGGACTCCATCACATGCCAGGCTTCCACAAGTAAAGCATCAGGTAGGGCAGAATTGAGAAGCAGCAAAGGGGGTAGGCATTCTTGTGCCTAATGCCCTGTTCCTACACTATATTCCAGTCATTTTGGCATTACCCCCTTTACCAGGAGTTGTCATTAATTCCTTCCAGCTTCTTCTCCAAGCAAATCCTACCGCCCTGATTATATTCTGGGATGCGTTTGCTGGGCCAGTGCCTAGCTTGGTTACATATGTGCAGCTACTACTGAAACCTAATACTGTACAGTAGAATGCTGGATGCTGAATTGGCTTTCTGTTCTGTGGGCTGACTAGGCAGAGAAGGAGATGACTACCTCTCAACTAAAATCTTTTATTCTATTACAGCTTGAAGGGCTTCTCTGCTTTGCTCCTAAAACCTGAAGGAAGAAAGCAGAGACTGCTAAGCCCACTGACTTTCCCAAAAACCAGCTCATTCTCTGTCAGAGTCAGCAAACCTCTGCTTTATGGCTTCTTAAAACTCTCTCTGGATGTAGTCGTGTTCTGTGTGGCCTCAGCAATGAGTTCCACACTGAACAGTGGAGTAACCACTGATGTAATAGTTAGGGGAGAGAGTTGGCACACTCGCAAGCCATACCACAAGCAAGTTCACCAGTCTGATTCAGGCTGGTGGTGAAATTCCAGGACTCTCTGGGCAGAGGTGGGATTCATCTTCATGTGAGTGACAGGGCCTTAGCACCAAGCAATGTGTCCATGTTGAAGCAGGAAGCTTGACCCAGCTCCTAGGAAAGGGAGACTGGAAGGAGTGAGATAGGTATGACAGAGAAGACAAAGCAGAAAGCTGAGTAGAAACCCAGTAACAGATGACTATGGAGGACAGCTCAGCAGGCTCCCAGGCACCCATGGATTCATATTACCCTAATTCTAGAACCCTTTTTCAGGTCCAGAAGTTGCTCCTTATAACCTGCCAGACTTGGTTCACAGCATGCAGATCTTTCATCACCATCACAGGATAGGATTTGGGCAGGCAGGATCTGGCAGCTATTTTTGCATCATTGATCAAATTGTAAATACATCAAGATCACTAAGAAACTTTTTTGGGGGCTTCCCTAGTGGCACAGTGGTTAAGAATCCATGTGCCAACGCAGGGGACACGGGTTCGAGCCCTGGTCCAGGAATATCCCACATGCCACAGAGCAACTAAGCCCGTGTGCCACAACTACTGAGCCCATGTGCCACAACTACTGAAGTCCGCATGCCTAGAGCCTGTGCTCCGCAATAAGAGAAGCCACCACAGTGAGAAGCCCGTGCACTGCAACAAAGACCCAATACAGCCAAAAATAAAAATAATTAATTAATTAATTTTAAAAAGAAGAAAAAGAAAAAAATTCTTTTTGAGGCTAAAGAAGGGAGGAGAAATTGGCCAGGTGATCATGAAGCAGTTAACTGGCTAGACTAAAATTTTTCAGTTTACAAGGAGCCATGTTTTCAGAGGGCAGTCTAAGTCTATGATTTTGAAACTTTCCTAAGTAGTTTGCTTTCTTTCTCTGATGTTTTCCTTGGAAAAACTCGACCATTTGGAAGGCTTCCTGAAAAAAACTATATTCACATCCTGCAGACATGTAATCATCCTGTTTATCTTGCCACATTTCTGGTACCAGTTGTCAAGTTATTATGCTTTGAAAAGTGCCAGTCCCTTTCTACCTTCTTCAACCTCAAGCAGAAGCCCTTGATGGAAACTGACTTCACTAGCATCTCTCAAAAGACCCTCAAAACAGCAGAAAAAAAGCATAAAACATACATTTCCTTCAGAAGTTTGTATACTGAGGGATAAGATCAGTTTCACTTATTCTTTTTCTGTTTTGAGTGGATTTATGACATGGCAGAAGAAGGAGCTGAAGATAAAAATCTTTTTTTGTCAATTATAATCATGTTTACCTTTGCCAAATTTTTTTTTTCACACACTCTCTTCCTAAGGAGAGGACTTCCCCCAAATGGAATTGTAAGAGGAGTCATGTCTGGGCTATTTATGGAAAATATGTTTGGGGGAAGTTGTAGGAGCAAAGGATTAAGTATAGAGGTTAAATGACGTGAAAGCTTTGCACATGGCAGGAGAATAATTTGGAGATTTAGGGATTTTAAAAGCCCTTTGGAGAAGCCCTGAAGACACCTTTATACCCTCAAAGACTAACACCATATTCCAGGATCCTCTTTGGTTCAATTTCAGTAACTATTTATAGGTTAAAAAATGATCTGCATGGAACAAAGGTGAAACTTTGGAATACTGTGTTTATTTCTGAGGGATTTGAGCATAAATGAATGAAACAGGAAACAGAAAAACAAGAGTGACAATAAAACTAGCAGTTGGTTCTTTAAAAAGATCAACAAAATTTACAAACCCTTAGCTAGACTGACCCAGTAAAAGAAAGAGAAGACAGAAATTAACCAAATCAAAGATGAAAGAGGGGACACCACTACTGACCCTACAGAAATTAAAAGGAATAACTTCATGCCAACAAGTTAGATAACTTATATGAAGTAGAAAAATTTACAGAAAGACACAAATTACCAAACTGACTCAAGAAAAATATAAAATAGAAAATATGAGTAGACCTCTGACATGTAAATAAGTTGGATTAGCAATTAATAATCTTCCCACAAATAAAAGCCCGGTCCCTGTGTCTTCACTGGTGAATTCTATCAAATATTTAAAGAAGATATAAGACCAATCATTCATAAACTCTCAGAAAATAGAGAAAAGAAAGACTTTAGAGCTAAATTTAACAAAATAAATGAAGAACTTGTACACCAAAACTACAAAACAGTGCTGAGAGAAGTTAAAGAAAATGTAAATAAATGGAGAGATACCTCTTGTTCATAAATTGTGAGACTCTACATTCTCAGGATGACAATTATCTCCAAATTGATCTATAGATTCAAAGTAATTCCTATCAAAATCTTACTTGACATTTTAACTGAATTTGATTAGTTGATCCTAAAACTTTTATGGAAGTACAGAAGACCTACGCTGATCAAAACAATAGGAAAAAACCAAAGTTGGAAGACTTGTACTGCCTTACTACTTGATCTCAACACTTGGTAATCAAGACACTGTGGTATTGATATAAGAGGAGACTCTGCACAATAATCAGGACACTTGCAAGGATATGCATTTAGATCAATGGAACAGAATTGAAAGTCTAAAAAATACTCTTACATGTATGCTCATTTGGTTTTTAGCAAATGTGCCATGATAATCCAATGTGGGAAAGGCTAGTCTTTTCAACAAATAGTATAAGAACAATTGGATACCACATACAAAAATATTATCTTCCAGATGAAAAAATATTATAGATACTCACTCCTTATACAAAAATTAACTCAAAACATATCATACAACTAAATTTAAGAACTAGAACTAAAAAAACTTCTGGGAAAAATAGTAGCAGAAGATCTTTGTGGGCTTGGACTACACAAAGAGTTCTTAGATCTGACACCAAAAGCATGATCCATTAAATCCATTAAAATTGATAAAATTAGACAAATTTGAATTTTTCATTTCAAAATTTAAAACTTTTCATTTCCTTCATGGTACCTTTTTAAGTTCAAAAAATAAGCCACAGACCAGGAGCAAATATTTGCAAATATTTTTATCTGATAAAGGATATATATTCAGTATATACAAAGAACACTTACAACTCAGTAATACAAACCACCCAATTAAGAAATGGACAAAAGACTTAAAAATATATTTTACCAGCGAAGATATATAGATTGCTAATAAGTACATTAAAAGATGCTCTATGTCGTTACTCATTAGGGAAATGCAAATTAAAACTATAATGAGATATTACTACATACCTACTAGAATGACTAGTAAAAAAGACAGACAATTCCAAGCATTGGTGATGATGTAGAGAAAATAGAACCTTCTTACATGGCTGGTGTGAATGTAAAACAGTTCAGAAACTTGGAAAACAGTTTGGTAGTTTACTAAATTGTTAAATATAAACTTTTCATACTACCCAGAAATTCCATACCTAAGAATCTACCCAAAGAAAATATATGTTGAGACTTCCCTGGTGGCACAGTGGTTAAGAATCCGCCTGCCAATGCAGGGGACTCGGGTTCGAGCTCTGGTCCGGGAAGATCCCACATGCCGCGGAGCAACTAGCCCATGCACCGCAACTACTGAGTCTGCGCTCTAGAGCCCAAGAGCCACAACTACTGAAGCCTGCGAGCCTAGAGTTCGTGCTCTGCAACAAGAGAAGCCACCGCAGTGAGAAGCCCGTGCACCGCAACGAAGAGTAGCCCCTGCTCACCGCAACCAGAGAAAACCCGCACGCAGCAACGAAGACCCAACGCAGCCAAAAATAAATAAATAAATAAATAAATTTATTTTAAAAAAAGAAAATATATGTCCACACAAAGACATGTATGTAAATGTACATAGAAGCATTATTCATAATAGCCCAAAACCGGAAACAATCCAAACTGACTAAAAACAATCCAATAACTGGTGAATGGATGCACAAGATGTGTTATGTCCATATATGGGTTTCCTCCACTATCCAAAAGTAGTGGGTTTCTAAGAAAACTTTTGTAAGCCTAAATGGTGGCAGGCAAAGAAGCAATTACCTTAGGACACATCTTACTAACTGAATGCATAAAATAAATCAAGATAGAGCATAAATGCTCACAGACACAGTTCAAAGCTATGGGGGCTTGATGCTGAGTGTAGTTCCTGGGAAAGGAGCTTGGCAGTGCCACTCTTGCTGCTTGGGTTGGTGCTGACTGTATAATGGCTCCCTGCAAAGCAAATTCTGAACACTATTTTTGCAAAAGCGAACATCCTCTTTGGATTTCTTTTGGTTAGCAAAAACAGGTACTAATGTGGGTTTTTCGTAAAATCAAGTTAGAGTAAAGCAAACTGTACAGAGCGGGGAATACCATTATGTAATGGAATTCTATTCAGCAATAAAAGGGAATAAGGAACTGACACATGCCACAACATGAGTGAATCTCAAAAAAAAAAATTAGGCTAAGTGAAAGAACACAGTTGCAACTGACTACATACTATACAACTGAATTTATATGAAATGTTCAGCAAAGGTAAATACGTAGGGATAGGAAGCAGATCAGTGGTTGCCTAGGCATAGATCAACTTCAAATAGACATGAGGGAATTTTTTTGTTGTTATGAAAATGTTCTAAAACTGTATTTGGATTGCAGTGATGGCTGAATGACTCTATAAATTTACCCCCAAAAATTCACTGAAATATACACTTAAACATTGGATAAATTTTATGGTATCTAAATAATGTCTCAACATAACATTGTTTAAACAAATAGTAAAGGGTAAATTGTTCTATAGTTCTTAACTGTAATAAAACTAAAAAATTCTGGACTTCCTCCTATAATTAAGCATGAAATAAGTCAGGTGTTGTGTTAAGAGCTTTAAGAGGATCATTTTTATTTAATTATCACAATAACTCTCCAGTGTACGAATTATTTTCCCATTTTACATATAAGGAAAAAGCCACAGAGAAAATAAATAAAACTCCAGGGTCACTCTAAAGAGCAGGGATCTGAACCCATATTTGTCTGGCAGCAAGGCCCAGGTTCATAATCACTGCACCTAGTGTCTGACTGTGGATTTCTAAGCAAACTAATTCTGGCTTAGTCTGACATGTGAAATAGAGTACCTAACTCCCCACAATTCCTTCCTTTAATAACTTCATAGAAATGTGAGTTTATTTTCTTCCTTCCTGACTCAGTCATTCAGTTTCCCATCATTTACTGTGCTTCAGTGTTTTTTAATCTTCAGCTGTGCTTCAGCTGCGTGTTAGCTGTGTTTTAATCTTATCTTGCATCAGGTAACTGCAGCAGTGCTTGACATCTTAGATCAACAAAGCAGAGGACTCCAGGCTATGAGGGGAAATTCTTTCTTAAGTGTTTGGACAAGCAAGTTTTCCATAGCTTAAATTTTGCATTAACAGTATGCCTTTTGAGTCTATTGAATACGGCAATTCTTCGGAGAAATATAAATTGATCTCATAGCATTACAAAAACCCATTTGTCTCTAAATGGTTTCATGTGAAACATAGTTTATTCCACAGGTTAAATTTCTAAATTAAATCCTTCTCTAAAGTCAAAGCACTAAGAAGAACCAGGCTTCATAAATGAATGGAGTTTTTCATTAACAACAAAAACAGCATAAAGTTGAAAGGTCTGCTGGGCAGATCTGAAATGTGGCAACAATTCATAATTGAGGGCCTAATGTTCCATTAAAAAAATCTCTTTGAGGTATCATCAGACAAACTTAAAAATTCTCCACCACTGGCCATTTCCAAGGACAGATGCCAGTTTGACCACACATTTTAAACATGTGTCTGGAGAATTTTATGTAGCTCCTTTTACAAACTTAAAGAGAAATGTATTCTTTGTTACCAAAGAAAATTGGTCTGTTGGGAGGATTTAGAAATGGAAAAATGTAGAAAATAATCCACAAGTAAATACTAGGGCAGTTTCTATTTGTACCTATGCCTGTACTGGTTAGAAGTTAGGTTCCTTTGAAGACTACACACAAGTTATGCATAAATGCATTTTGGAAGAAAGGTAAAAGAAAGATGCCATGACCTGAGGACAGTATAATAAGAAATCTAAGCCATTTCACTGAGCAGTTATTGCTAAAGCATATCTTCAGCTAAGGCCACCCCGTGGTGACCCATGCCCCATAAAAGAGCATATTACTGGCCACTTGAAGGGACAATAAACCAACAAACCAGAATGATTATGCTGTAACACAACTGCAACTGGAGACTTAAATCTTCCATATTCAGATAGAAGACATACTTGTTAATTTTTGGTTCAATTTTTATTTCTTTTAAATTTTACATTATTTATAGATAATTTTTAAATTATCTGGTGATTTTCCACTTATCTGTTTTTCCATTTATCTCTCTGTCTTTATTTAAAGCTCATTATAACCAACTTTTGAACACCCTTTTGTCTAAGTGTTTCAGAAAATAGTAAGTTCAAAGTGAACAGGCGACTGTTGTTGGAAAATAAAAATACCCACTGAGACTGTAGACCAGAGTTACAGGAGCTGGTCCACGACCAAGACCACAGGTTGGCAGAGGCAAAGAGCATCCAGTCTACAGGTGCAGGGCCATGCCCCCAGCACCAGGGGGGACATGGATGGATGGGAGTGAGGCAGTTACAGGTTTGTCTTTCTGGCATTGTCTGGCCCATCTGAAGGCAGGGGTGATGGGCACAGACCCCAGAAGAATTATGTAGTGCCCGCACTTCAAGATAATTCTCCTCTCCTCTAGACATGGCCTAGGGAAAGAGGAATAGAAGACAGGTCATAAACGTGGGCTCCAGGACAATTATGTTCTCTCTTCCCCAGCACCCCAGAGTCTGAGTATCTGTAGAGGCTAGCCCTGGGTCTCTCCTTCTAGTGCAGAAAGCCTGAAGTAATACTATATACACTGCAGTGTGTTTTCCTCACCGTGATCTCTGAAGTGGCTATAACTGTAAACATCCACAGCTTACAGATGATGCCTCTGAGTCTCAGAGAGGACAAGGGGCCTACTGCAAAGAGTTCTAATAGGATTTCCATAAATGCCAAGGGTGCATTAATGACGGAGCCAGGCTAGAACCCTGTTTCCTGACCCCCACCCTGATTTTCCCTCCACTGAACCACACTAACTCTCTGAAATCAATACGGTCAGAGGTTTACTGTTTCTTCTTTTTATTGTAGTCATGGGAGGGGGACTGGACTCTAGTGAAGATAACAAGAAGGACCCTGTTGTACCAGCAGCATATAAAACCCAACTCTGTACAGATGGTTTTAGCATTTCCCCTCATGTTCCTTGCCCGTTCTTTTTCTTCATTGGCATCCTGCTGCATGTGTCCTAGGAGAACAAGGGAGAACTGCCAACTGCCACTCTGGCTAAGGGGCTCCATGGTTTCCATGCAGAGGTAGGGGTTATAATTCCACATTTGAAATTTGGTTTGGATTGAATTCTGGCCACAATTCTCATATTCAGGAGCAAAAAAAAAATTCTCCACAAAGGCTTTTTTAAGTTTTCAAGTAGAAAGAGGAAAAAAGTCAGAAGTCCAAATTATTATAAATTATTACTGGTGACAGTCATAGGCACCTTTTTTCAAAGATCATTGTTCTAAATAGTCCAGATCAACTATTGGAAGACATCAGGAACTGCTATTCTGGAACCTGCTGAAAATGGGATGTGGACAGAAGAGGAGCTCACATTTCAGAGCTTCTGTATTGGATATACTTTTCCAAAACATCTTCTAAAGACCAACCTGTCCACCATTGGTCTCCTTAGTGGGATTTTGTGTACAAAAGTCTCTGGGGAATATAAATAGCAATCACTAGCTGAAAGAGATACTTAATGTTAATTATTGCTTGTATAACATTTTAAAGTTTGAAAAATACTTTTCCTCTCTATGCCACGTTTAAACCTCTTTAAGTGGCTTTTGTTATCTTTGTTACACACGGGGGAGCTGAGGATCAGCAAACCACCTCGCTCAACTTTGCACACAGCTACTAAGTGATGGAGTTGATTCAGAAGCATGAGCTGTATTTATGACACAGCCATGCTTTTCACAAGTAATTCTTTAGACAATAAACGGCCTCTCATTAGTTATGTGACTGTGCTGTGCCACTGGAACACAAGCTTTTGCATCGGCTCAGTGCTGGTTTTGGTACCACCTGGAAGGTGGAGGGCAGCTATTTCCCTTGAGGCCACAACACCTGGGATGGGCTCTGTGACTGCCAACTTATCGTTCACTAAAATTCAAATGCGTGAAAATATCGAATTTTACTTAAACATCTATTTCTCTAGCTTTTCAACACGCCCCAGTCTGCTGCTGAGAATGAGAAACGAATCAGAAATTAGGAGCCAAATTACCTCCTACTTCTCTGAGGCCTGCTGTTGGACTAACACAGAAAGGAGCTACCCTGACCCCACCCTATCTTGCCTGAGTTAGAGGCAGTTACAGGCTCCTTTTCCTGCATTTCTTTAGCACTTTATTCACAGTTTTCTCATAGCATATTCATGTTTTATTATGATTTTTTTTTGTTTATACTATAATTCCCCACTACATTGTAACCCCTTCTGAGGCCAGGACTGGTTATCATCTAAATCACACGGCACCTGGCACAGAGTACAGGTTTAATGAACATTTACTGAATGAATGAATGAATATGGCATAGGGAGATCTGCCATGTGAATGAACTAAGAGACTCATGGAACATGTGTGCTAAAGCATCCCCATGTGGCAGGGATCTGTCAGACTGGAGAGGTTCACTGGCTAGATCAACTGCCTAATCCATTTCTGGCCAAGAAAAAAATGTTCTTCTAGAATTAGAAAAATAATATTCCTGCTCATTTAAATTTTCTTTTTCATATCACAGAGAGTTTTTGTTTATAGATATGTTGCTACCTTTCCATAAACCAGAGGGCAGGCACACATCTCTGTTCCAACCGTGGGATGTGCTGGATCAAACCTTCGCACCCTCTCATCTTTCCTCTGCTAACCAGTTGTGTGATTTACAGGTTGACAAGCCTCAAGTAAAAATGTAATCTGGGGTGAGCATGCAAGAAAAGACTGTGATGAAGGGGGCTCTAGTTAAATTAGGCTCGAGGAAAGTGGAATACTTGTTAAAGACCAGTATCAAAAGAAAGGGCTCTCATCATGATGACCAAAGATGAGCTGGTCTTTGGTCTTTGGTCTCCAACTTGATTCTCCAATACTGTAAGACTGGGATTAAAAGTATTAACAAAACTTATACTCAGAGCTATTAAGAGGTGGAATGGGTCTGCTTTTCTGACTCCAGAACCCACTACTAGCATTTCTACAGCATTTGCTGCTTCCAAAACACTTTTACACACATTTTCTTAATTAATCCTCAGGGAAGAGGTATAACATAGCTGTTAATAGTTCATTGTGTAGGCTCTGACCTGGGTTAGAATCCTGGCTTCCCTGTACCTGTTACATGATCTTGGGAAAAATTTAACCTCTCTGAGCCCCAGCTACCATCTGTAATAAGGAGGTAATAATAGTACCTATCTCAAAGGTTGTTAAGATTAAATAAGATATTGTACATAAAGTATCTGGACACGTGCCTGACCTATAATAAGTGCTTAATAAAAAACAGTTGTAAATGAAAATAATTGAAAAAATTATTTGAAAAAAAATTTTTAAGTTGAAAAATAAAGAGTTGAAAAGAAAATTAAAAATTTGAAAAAAAATTTTAAAGTTGAAAAAAAATAAAAAACAGTTGTAAATATTATTCTCATCATTTAAAAGACATCTCTCCACTTCCCCACCCCTGGAAAGCTGTTCTGAAAGGCAAACCAAGGAAGATCTTCTAAATTAAATGCTTACTCTGACCAGGTCTCAAGTATGTTGGCACAGAGTCCTGACAGTCTTTATTTCATCATAGTTCCCACTGACTTGAGTCAGCCTCCTGCCTATGTCAGGACCAAGCCTGTAGTTTCTTTTCATCACATGACTCTCCTTCCCCTAACCTTCTGTGCTATCTCATACTGTCTGGCCCTGGCCGCAGGCAAGACATGATACAGGCCATAGGCACAAGATGTTTCATGAAGTTGGCCAGGAAGACAGCTTTTCTTAGAGAGACTTTTTTTGGAAAAGAAATTCCTCCTTTCAAATAAAATAATACTGACTGAAATCAGTATTATCTCTGGGCTATGCCAGAGACATCAGGGCATCGTTAAAAGAAAAGCCTTGACTAAGCAAAGTTTATAATTTCCGAGTTGTTTGGAGTTTACAGTATAATTTATGCCATGTGTTCTATCATTAACAGTTTTTAAGACCGATCTATTTTTTTTTTAATTCAACCGAGCACAAAACACCCACTTGTGACACAGCATCTCCCATAATAAGGAAGGCACACTCTTTCATTGAACTGGGAGGTTTCCTTTGGAAACCATTATTTGTTGGTTTAGCATCTCCCTTCAACCATCTAACTGGCTGGAGACAATAGACACAACTAAAAGAGTGAAGAGTTCAATTTCAGGGTCTACATGCCCAGAATGTGTACTGTGAGCTGTGTCATAGGATAGTCTGGCTTGTTGGTAGGAGATTGCCTTGATTCATGTTCAGGAGTCAAAAGCATCTCTGTGTTGAGCAGAGCCTCAGAAGTATCTTTCAAGAAAGTCCTCCAGGCAAAAAGGCAGTGTGGCTTTGTGTGGAGTGAAAGGGAGGCCACAGCTGTGAGGAATTGAGCTCTGACTCCCATCACAAGGCTGCCAGAAGTACATTGCTGAGCACACCACAACACAGACCTTTGAAAGGGCTCAGTTCCTTCTCAGAGGTCTGCCTGTATGAGATATGGGCTGCATAGAATGAGTAAATCACTAACGGACAATGAACTAGTTGAATCTCTAGTGCAGCTTTTAAAAAATCTACCAACAGAATTCTTTAAAAATAAAATAAAACAACACACGCACGCACACACACACACACACACACCCTTAACCTCTGCCCTGGTTTCATGGGAGAGGAGTAAGACTTGAAACGCTACTTCTGCAACATCAGTGAAAACATGATTAAGTCTACAATGTGGAATTATGATAGAAGGAAGCTATTTGTCTCTGATTTATTTCCACAGTATAGCGTGAACTCATTAACCGCCAACAGCCCAAACACTTCATGTGCTGATTTTCAGGCCTTCCCACCTTACAGAGGAACTGCAGGCATGAGCAATACAGCTTTGGGAGCCTCTGCCCAAACATCAGGACTGGGAATATATGAGGGATGCCAGATAGCAGACATCTAAATCACACCCTGTCCCCTGAGTTATGCTCAGTGCCTCCCTGCTTTATACCCACAACCAGCTGGCTGCTAAATTCTACCTGCCTCCTGGAAATCCTCTAAATCTGAACCCACTTGCCTTACTTGGAGTCATTGCCATGACCTCTTGCTAGAAGTGTTTCACAGCCTCCTCACTGAGCTCCCTGACTTCCCTTTTGTTCTCTTCCATTCTTCTCTCTATGCTGCCCCACGTTGATCCCTCTAAAACACAAGTCGGCTCTTGCCTGCCAATCTCCAATGTCCTGTCATTGACCACAGGAGAGAGTTCAAATTCCTTCTAATAGCCTTTGATGGTCTGGGAATTTCTCTCTCTGGGTTCTGTCATTGACTGCTATTTGCCCTTAATCTCTTTGAGCCTCAGCCTCCTCATCCATAAATGAGGATAATAATAGTACTCATCTCCAAGGCTGTCATAGGGGTTCAATGATATAAGGTAAGTGAAGCTTAGATAGCGGCAGACACAAAAGTGCTAAATGAACACTGTTATCGTTGACACAGTCCTCAGCAACAGCCCTTACATTAAATAACTTGCAGTTCCTGGAATAGGCTACGATGTTTCATGTCTCCGCGACTTAGTGCTTGTTGTTTTTAATAACAGGTGTATCAACTGATTATTCACTCACCAGGTATTTATTGAACACCTACACATGTCTGTGGCCCCAGCACCATCAATTGATTGAGTGCCAAAGATACGGCAATGAACAAGATAGAATAGGTAGGTACTAGCTCTCCTGAAGTTTACATTCCAGAAGTGAGGATCCAGACAATAAAATATTTTTATGAATATTTCAATATTTCAATGCATGTAGTATTTAATACTAAATAAATGAATATGAAATATCAAATACAGTTTGGTACTTGAAGACAGTAAAGGGATTGGGTGGCTGGCTGAACTACTCTTCTTGGAGATGAGAGCAGGTCTCTCTAAGACAATGACAAGAAGGAACCTGGAGGCACCGAAGTCAGTATAGTCCAAGAAACAATGTTTAATCAAAGTGAATGCTGAATATACATATAAATTATTGGGTTGCATTTTTTTACAAATAGAGTTTGCTAAATGAACTCAAACATGACTTTTCACTTCAAGTGGGTATTTTGAGTGTTTCAATTTAAATTGAATACAACCCAGGTAGTTTGAAACATTTTCTAGCATTCCTATATTCTGAGGTTATTTAGTGATTTCTTCTGTAATAGGCGTTATACTACATCTCAAGGAAACAATGATAAAAATATTCTTGTTAAGAAAAAAGACATCATAATATAGTATAAAAAATATATGGAAGGTGCTATGGGGCACAGAGGAAGAGGTACAAGAAGACTTTGGCTTGGGAAACTGGAGTAAGAGTGGGTTTAAGTGGGATGATGAGTTCCATTTTGAACATGTAAGCTTGTGGTGTCTGCAAAAAAATCAAGTATAGATGTTGAAAAAGAGCTTGGATGTAAAGATTTAGAGTTCTCTTGCTGCCAAGGAGATCTGTGAATTATCAGCATGCATGTATGTGGTAGCTGAAATCATGGACATGGACAAGATTGCTAAGAGAATGCATGCAGAATGAGGAGAAAGCTGAGGACAGATATTTAAGGGTCAAAAGGAGGAGGCAGAACCTTTGGAGGAGTTAGAGAAAAAGTCATGTGCTTTCATGGAGACCAAGACAGAGTTTCAAGTTGAAGGGAGTATCCACTGTGTCAACTGCTACAAAGATATCAAGGAAGATAAGAATCTGACAATTAGTTAGACACAGGCAAGGGCAATGGAGGTAGAGCTGAGGCCAGAGTGGATGGTAAGGAAGTGGAAACAATGAGTGCTAAAAGCTGTGGAAGGCAGATGGAACAAGAATCAGAGAGGACAACTGTGTGGGGAGTTTTAATGAATACTGGAAAGACTGAAGCCCAGAGAGGCGAATGGTTAAAATTTCTGATAGACTTGTTTGTTGGAATCCAAGCAAGTGTGTAGATTTCACCTCTATCCATGAGAATTCAGTTAGTAAAACTAATTCTAGTATGAAATGGAAAAATCTTAGCTTGGCACTAAGTCTACAGACCACTTCTACATCTGCCCTTGTCTCCCATAATATAATGGCTACTGTTGTTGAGCACTTCCACGTGCCTGGTACCATGCTTGTGCCTTCTGTAGCTTTGGTCTTTGTGGGCTTGCCTGCCTCGGGGTGCTCTGGTAAGTACAAAGTCCAGACACATTTTTTAAAAGTTCTTTGAAGTGAATGAAAGAAGCTGAAATCAGAAGCCAAGTACTCATCAAAATAATGCTGTTCCTAGAAGGCACTTTGATATAAATTATTTTCATGCAGAAACCCAGTTCCTTTTTAGTGCTGCCCATGCATTGGAGATATCACAGCAGGCCTGCACTTTCCGGGGCTAAGCCGCCAGCCTTGCCCTTTGCCAGCACAAAATTGAGCCAGTATGTTGCCTTCATCCTGAAGGTGGCTGTGAGGTTGCTGCTGCTTCCCCTTTGGTGGCATAACATGCAACAGCAGAGGGTGAGCATCAACCTGGAGGCTGAAACATGGCTCAGTTTGATTGCATTTCAGATCCTAAATAGAAGATGAAATGTTCTACATGCTCTGCTAGCAAGACCCTAATTCCAATATTTATCACCCCTGACGGGCTCAATTTCCAACTGCTAAATGAAAGGGCATTTGGTACCACCCTACATTTGTATATAGATATTTGTGTGTGCCACTGTAAATGCCATGAAATTCTATTTATACTTCATAATCACATACACTGCTCAGTGTAATTTATATGTGGAGATTGTTTACTTTAAAAAAGAGAGCTAATGATTTTGTTTGACTACATCATGCAGTTTAGAAAAATTTCCAACAGAGTCAGTAATCCAGTGTACTTTTAATTTAGTCTAACTCTACCTACCTTAACTCACATCTGTTCTTTCAACGTGGTTTAGTTAAAAATAAAACAAAAATTTTATCTGAGATGATATATTTGATGT
Source organism: Mesoplodon densirostris (assembly GCF_025265405.1). NCBI lineage: Eukaryota > Metazoa > Chordata > Mammalia > Artiodactyla > Ziphiidae > Mesoplodon > Mesoplodon densirostris. The sequence goes on from NC_082662.1 coordinate 77,849,559, forward strand.
AAGGTCTTAATGATTCTATGAAAGGAAAAAAACAAAAAACCCTCAATGACAGCACATTAAACATTTAAACCAAAAGATAATAGACCAAAAAAAAAAAAAAAAGTCATATTCTACGTAAGGGACTACATAGGCCAGATTAGGGGGAGAGTCCTATTTTAACTAATGTGTACAAATGCAGTCATCCCTAAGCAAAAAGCTTCTGTTAGTTTAAGATTAGATATATATCAATAAATAGTGCTGCTTGATAGAATAACTCTTTGGGGATGATTTTTATGAACTGAGGTTTAGAGAGAACAAAGGAATCTTATTTCACAATAGGATATTTCTAAATGCTCATTTTAAAAAAATGGCTACAGATAGTCTTTTATTTATTTCCAAAGAATCTATAGTAGGACCTAGGCACCAACTGGATAGAAGAAAAGCAGATAAATTTGAAACAGATTTACAAGAAAACCCAAGAAAGAACAGTTGATACTCTGCGTTTTCAAATGACTTGCGTAAAACAATTCAAGTTTCTAGCGTGCCTGAGGCCTGAAGTAACTGTCAGATGTGCACGGCTGGGGAGACAGTGAAAGTGAACCCAGCTTGAAGGGAAGAGGAGGGCCGCTCTGGGGCCCATTTATGGGCTAGCAAGACTTAAGGAAAGAAGAAGCCTCCTAACTCAGATAGTCTGACCACCAGTAGCACCATCCCTTGGTTGGATGGCTACAGGCTTCTGAAGGACACAGTCTGCTATATTTTCTTTCTTTTCAAGCCACTAGATATTTCACATAAACATTAGGGTGACAGCATTGTAGCAAACCTATACTACAGTTCTGTGACATGCTCCCTGGCCTAGAAGAATTCTAAAGACCCTCTGTCCCCAGAAACAGTTGCTACCATTGTTCAGGCAGATTTTCCTGAGGAGTGAAAAAGGAAACAGGGAATGACTATTACATTCTGGGCACTGTTAGATATATCATCTCATCTAACCCTCACAGCAACCTTGTGAAGTCATTATCTGCATTTTACAGATAAGGAAACTCAGTCTCACAGACATTAACCTGAACAAGCTTACACAGCTACTGAAATTAGTGACAGAATCTCAACATGACAAAAGTATGGCTCCTTCCAAAAGGTTTCTTGGTCAACTTCCGGGGAAGATGGCGGAAGAGTAGGACGCGGAGATCAGCTTCCTCCCCACAGATACACCAGAAATACATCTACATGTGGAACAACTCCTACAGAACACCTACTGAACGCTGGCAGAAGACCTCAGACTTTCCAAAAGGCAAGAAACTCCTCACGTACCTGGGTAAAGCAAAGTGGAGAGATTCCCGCACAGAGAATCGGTGCCAACAAGCACTCACAAGCCCGAGAGGCTTGTCTGCTCGCACGCCGGGGTGGGCGGCACTGGAAGCTGAGGCTCGGGCTTCAGTTGGAGCGCAGGGAGAGGACTGGGGCTGGGGGCTTGAACACAGCCTGAAGGGGCTAATGAGCCACAGCTAGCAGGGAGGGAGTACAGGAAAAAGTCTGGACCTGCCGAAGAAGCAAGACACTTTTTCTTCCCTCTTTGTTTCCTGGTGCGCAAGGAGAGGGGATTAAGAGCGCTGCTTAAAGGAGCTCCAGAGACGGGCACGAGCCACGGCTGAAAGTGCAGACCCCAGAGACGGGCATGGGACGCTGGGGCTGCTGCCACCGCCATGAGGCCTGTGTGCGAGCGCAGATCACTGTCCACGCCCTCCTTCTGGGGAGGCTGTGCAGCCCGTCACTGCAGGGGTCCCGGGATGCAGGGACGGCTTCCCTGGGAGAACGCACGGCATGCCTCGGGCTGGTGCAACGTCACGCCGGCCTCTGCCGCCACAGGCTCGCCCCGCACTCTGTGCCCCTCCCTCCCCCCTGACCTGAGTGAGCCAGAGTCCCCGAAGCGGCTGCTCCTTTAACCCTGTCCTGTCTGAGCGAAGAACAAATGCCCTCCGGCGACGTACACGGAGAGGCGGGGCCAAATCCAAAGCTGAGACCCGGGAGCTGTGAGAACAAAGAAGAGAAAGGGAAATCTCTCCCAGCAGCCTCAGAAGCAGCGGATTAAAGCTCCACAATCAACTTGATGTACCCTGCATCTGTGGAATGCATGAATAGACAACAAATCATCCCAAATTGAGGAGCCAGGAGTCAGTGCTATGCCTCTGAGGTGGGAGAGCCAACTTCAGGACACTGGTCCACAGGACCCCTCCCAGCTCCACGTAATATCAAACAGCGAAAATCTTCCAGAGATCTCCATCGCAACACCAGCACCCAGCTTCACTCAACGACCAGCAAGCTATAGTGCTGGACACCCTATGACAAACAACTAGCAAGACAGGAACACAATGCCACCCATTAGCAGAGAGGCTGCCTAAAATCATAAAAAGTCCACAGACACCCCAAAACACACCACCAGACGTGGACCTGCCCACCAGAAAGACAAGATACAGCCTCATCCACCAGAACACAGGCACTAGTCCCCTCCACCAGGAAGCCTACACAACCCACTGAACCAACCTTAGCCACTGGGGAAAGACACCAAAAACAACAGGAACTACGAACCTGCAGCCTGCAAAAAGGAGACCCCAAACACAGTAAGAAAAGAAAAATGAGAAGACAGAAAAACACACAGCAGGAAAAGGAGCAAGATAAAAACCCACCAGACAAAACAAACGAAGAAGAAATAGGCAGTCTACCTGAAAAAGAATTCAGAATAATGATAGTGAAGATGATCCAAAATCTTGGAAATAGAATAGACAAAATGCAAGAAAAGGTTAACAAGGACCTAGAAGAACTAAAGATGAATCAAGCAATGATTGGAAACACAATAAATGAAATTAAAAGTACTCTAGATGGGATCAATAGCAGAATAACTGAGGCAGAAGAATGGATAAGTGACATGGAAGATAAAATAGTGGAAATAACTACTGCAGAGCAGAATAAAGAAAAAAGAATGAAAAGAACTGAGGACACTCTCAGAGACCTCTGTGACAACATTAAATGCACCAACATTCGAATTATAGGGGTTCCAGAAGAAGAAGAGAAAAAGAAAGGGACTGAGAAAATATTTGAAGAGATTATACTTGAAAACTTCCCTAAGATGGGAAAGGAAATAGTTAATCAAGTCCAGGAGGCACAGAGAGTCCCATACAGGTTAAATCCAAGAAGAAATACGCCAAGACACATATTAATCAAACTTTCAAAAATTAAATACAAAGAAAACATATTAAAAGCAGCAAGGGAAAAACAACAAATAACACACAAGGGAATCCCCATAAGGTTAACAGCTGATCTTTCAGCAGAAACTCTGCAAGCCAGAAGGGACTGGCAGGACATATTTAAAGAGATGAAGGAGAAAAACCTGCAACCAAGATTACTCTACCCAGCAAGGATCTCATTCAGATTTGATGGAGAAATTAAAATGTTTACAGGCAAGCAAAAGCTGAGAGAGTTCAGCACTACCAAACCAGTTTTACAACAAATGCTAAAGGAACTTCTCTAGGCAAGAAACACAACAGAAGGAAACGACCTACAATAACAAACCCAAAACAATTAAGACAATGGGAATAGGAACATACATATCGATAATTACCTTAAATGTAAATGGACTAAATGCTCCCACCAAAAGACACAGATTGGTTGAATGGATACAAAAACAAGACCCATATATATGCTGTCAACAAGAGACCCACTTCAGACCTAGAGACACATACAGACTGAAAGTAAGGGGATAAAAAAGATATTCCATGCAAATGGAAACCAAAAGAAAGCTGGAGTAGCAATTCTCCTATCAGACAAAATAGACTTTAAAATAAAGACTAGGAGAAGAGACAAAGAAGGACACTACATAATGATCAACGGATCGATCCAAGAAGATATAACAATTGTAAATATTTATGCACCAAACATAGGAGCACCTCAATACATAAGGCAAATACTAACAGCCATAAAAGGGGAAATTGACAGTAACACATTCATAGTAGGGGACTTTAACACCCCACTTTCACCATTAGACAGATCATCCAAAATGAAAATAAATAAGGAAACACAAGCTTTAAATGATACATTAAACAAGATGGACTTAATTGATATTTACAGGACATTCCATCCAAAAACAACAGAAGACACATTTTTCTCAAGTGCTCATGGAACATTCTCCATGATAGATCATATCTTGGGTCACAAATCAAGCCTTGGTAAATTTAAGAAAATTGAAATTGTATCAAGTATCTTTTCCGACCTCAATGCTATGAGACTAGATATCATCTACAGGAAAAGATCTGTAAAAAATACAAACACATGGAGGCTAAACAATACACTACTTAATAATGAAGTGATCATTGAAGAAATCAAAGAGGAAATTAAAAAATACCTAGAAACAAATGACAGTGGAGACATGACGACCCAAAACCTATGGGATGCAGCAAAAGCATTTCTAAGAGGGAAGTTTATAGCAATACAATCCCACCTTAAGAAACAGGAAACATCTCGAATACACAACCTAACCTTGCACCGAAAGCAATTAGAGAAAGAAGAACAAAAACACCCCAAAGTTAGCAAAAGGAAAGAAATCATAAAAATCAGATCAGAAATAAATGAAAAAGAAATGAAGGAAACGAGAGCAAAGATCAATAAAACTAAAAGCTGGTTCTTTGAGAAGATAAACAAAATTGATAAACCATTAGCCAGACTCATCAAGAAAAACAGGGAGAAGACTCAAATCAATAGAATTAGAAATGAAAAAGGGGAAGTAACAACTGACACTGCAGAAATACAAAAGATCTTGAGAGATTACTACAAGCAACTCCATGCCAATAAAATGGACAACCTGGAAGAAATGGACAAATTCTTAGAAATGCACAACCTGCCAAGACTGAATCAGGAAGAAATAGAAAATATGAACAGACCAATCACAAGCACTAAAATTGAAACTGTGATAAAAAATCTTCCAACAAACAAAAGCCCAGGACCAGATGGCTTCACAGGCGAATTCTATCAAACATTTAGAGAAGGGCTAACACCTATCCTTCTCAAACTCTTCCAAAATATAGCAGAGGGAAGAACACTCCCAAACTCATTCTACGAGGCCACCATCACCTTGATACCAAAACCAGACAAGGATGTCACAAAGAAAGAAAACTACAGGCCAATATCACTGATGAACATAGATGCAAAAATACTCAACAAAATACTAGCAAACAGAATCCAACAGCACATTAAAAGGATCATACACCATGATCAAGTGGGGTTTATTCCAGGAATGCAAGGATTCTTCAATATATGCAAATCAATCAACGTGATACACCCTATTAACAAATTGAAGGAGAAAAACCATATGATCATCTCAATAGATGCAGAGAAAGCTTTTGACAAAATTCAACACCCATTTATGATAAAAGCCCTGCAGAAAGTAGGCATAGAGGGAACTTTCCTCAACATAATAAAGGCCATATATGACAAGCCCATAGCCAACATTGTCCTCAATGGTGAAAACCTGAAACCATTTCCAGTAAGATCAGGAACAAGACAAGGTTGCCCACTCTCACCACTCTTATTCAACATAGTTTTGGAAGTTTTAGTGACAGCAATCAGAGAAGAAAAGGAAAGAGAACGAATCCAAATTGGAAAAGAAGAAGTAAAGCTGTCACTGTTTGCAGATGACATGATACTATACATAGAGAATCCTAAAGATGCTACCAGAAAACTACTAGAACTAATCAATGAATTTGGTAAAGTAGCAGGATACAAAATTAATGCACAGAAATATCTGGCATTCCTATACATTAATGATGAAAAATCTGAAAGTGAAATCAGAAAACACTCCCATTTACCAATGCAACAAAAAGAATAAAATAGGAATAAACCTACCTAAGGAGACAAAAGACCTGTATGCAGAAAATTATAAAACACTGATGAAAGAAATTAAAGATGATACAAATAGATGGAGAGACATACCATGTTCTTGGATTGGAATAATCAACATTGTGAAAATGACTCTACGACCCAAAGCAATCTACAGATTCAATGCAATCCCTATCAAACTACCACTGGCATTTTTCACAGAACTAGAACAAAAAATTTCACAATTTGTATGGAAACACAAAAGACCCCGAATAGCCAAAGCAATCTTGAGAATGAAAAGTGGAGCTGGAGGAATCAGGCTCCCTGACTTCAGACTATACTACAAAGCTACAGTAATCAAGACAGTATGGTACTGGCACAAAAACAGAAAGATAGATCAATGGAACAGGATAGAAAGCCCAGAGATAAACCCACGCACATATGGTCACCTTATCTTTGATAAAGGAGGCAGGAATGTACAGTGGAGAAAGGACAGTCTATTCAATAAGTGGTGCTGGGAAAACTGGACAGGGACATGTAAAAGCATGAAATTAGAACACTCCCTAACACCATACACAAAAAAGGATGGATTCAAGACCTAAATGTAAGGCCACTTTCAAACTCTTAGAGGCAAACATAGGCAGAACACTCTATGACATAAATCACAGCAAGATCCTTTTTGACCCACCTCCTAGAGAAATGGAAATAAAGACAAAAATAAACACATGGGACCTAATGAAACTTAAAAGCTTTTGCACAGCAAAGGAAACCATAAACAAGAGCAAAAGACAACCCTTAGAATGGGAGAAAATATTTTCAAATGAAGCAACTGACAAAGGATTAATCTCCAAAATTTATAAGCAGCTCATGCAGCTCAATAACAAAAAAACAAACAACCCAATCCAAAAATGGGCAGAAGACCTAAATAGACATTTCTCCACAGAAGATATACAGACTGCCAACAAACACATGAAAGGATACTCAACATCTTTAATCATTAGAGAAATGCAAATCAAAACTACAATGAGATATCATCTCACACCAGTCAGAATGGCCATCATCAAAAAATCTAGAAACAATAAATGCTGGAGAGGGTGAGGAAAAAAGGGAACACTCTTGCACTGCTGGTGGGAATGTGAATTGGTACAGCCACTATGGAGAACGGTATGGAGGTTCCTTAAAAAACTACAAATAGAACTACCATATGACCCAGCAATCCCACTACTGGGCATATACCCTGAGAAAACCATAATTCAAAAAGAGTCATGTACCAAAATGTTCATAGCAGCCCTATTTACAATAGCCCAGAGATGGAAACAACCTAAGTGTCCATCATCGGATGAATGGATAAAGAAGATGTGGCACATATATACAATGGAATACTGCTCAGCCATAAAGAGAAACGAAATTGAGCTATTTGTAATGAGGTGGATGGACCTAGAGTCTGTCATACAGAGTGAAGTAAGTCAGAAAGAGAAAGACAAATACTGTATGCTGACACATATATATGGAATTTAAGAAAAAATATGTCATGAAGAACATAGGGGTAAGACAGGAATAACGACACAGACCTACTAGAGAATGGACTTGAGGATATGGGGAGGGGGAAGGGTAAGCTGTGACAAGGCGAAAGAGAGGCACGGACATATATACACTACCAAACGTAAGGTAGATAGCTAATGGGAAGCAGCCGCATAGCACAGGGAGATCTGCTTGGTGCTTTGTGACCGCCTGGAGGGGTGGGATAGGGAGGGTGGGAGGAAGACGCAAGAGGGAGGGGATATGGGAACATATGTATATGTATACCTGATTCATTTTGTTATAAATCAGAAACTAACACACCATTGTTAAGCAATTATAAGATGTAAAAAACAAACAAACAAACAACAAAACAAAACAAAACAAAAGGTTTCTTGGTGACTCAGAATGGGTCTGAGCCTTCGTATTTCCCAAATACCTCCAGGGACTCATCAGATTCAGTTCCTTCTCTGTGGACTCAGGTGGGAGCAAAAGGACCAGCCACAGGGAAAACCTACCCTTCTTGAAACCTACGAGAGACTACAGCTTGGTGCAAATATTAGGTCAGTGGTCACTAGCAGGTTCCCCAGGAGAAGTGCATCTGCTCCCTAAATGCTCAATATTATTTATAAAAAACACCCCTGAAAGGAAAGAACAAGGAAAAGGCAAATATAAGTGACTGCTGAAAACAGCAGAACATGCACAAAGAGAAAACATAGCTACAGTATTAACATTAGACTAAACAAGAATTCAAGGAGAAAGAGGACATTATGAAATGAAAAAAGGAATCATTCACAACCAGGATACAACATTTTTATGCCAAACAACATTAGCACCAAAGAAACTCTTGGTTTCCTCACTGCTAATGAATCCAAATACAATACTGAAAATAAGGACAAATTTAGAAACATAATAATATATGTATAGGGCCTCCCTGGTGGCGCAAGTGGTTGGGAGTCCGCCTGCCGATGCAGGGGATACGGGTTCGTGCCCCGGTCTGGGAGGATCCCATATGCCGCGGAGCGGCTGGGCCCGTGGGCCATGGCCGTTGAGCCTGCGCGTCCGGAGCCTGCGCGTCCGGAGCCTGTGCTCCGCAACGGGGGAGGCCACAGCAGTGAGAGGCCCGCATACCGCAAAAAAAAAAAAAAAAAAAATAATAATAATAATAATAATATATGTATATATCTGATAGATGTATACATAGAAATATCTACATTACAAAGAATAGATATTCTTCCAATTGTGATACTTGATTGCATATTTGGCTACAAATAACCTTAATACACTATTGAAAACAAAATTTTCCAGGCCTTACTTTCTGATTATAGTCCAATAAAACTAGAAATCAACAATAAAAAGGGGATAAAAACTTAACTACTGGAAACACTCTATATAATCTTAAGCCAAAGTAAAAGCAAATTATTTAGACAGTAACAAAGGACCACTTCATATTAAAATATGTGAGATATGGCTAAGGCTAAATTCAGATGAAAATTTATTCCTTCAATAATTTTATTATCAAAATAAAGACTCAAATTAAATCATTTAACTTTAAATATTAGAAAAATACCAAAATAAACCAATAGAAAGCAGGAGACATGAATTAATAAAGATACAAGATTAAGATAATGAAATAGAAACTAACAAAAAGAAAAAGGTAGAAAATATTAAAAACTGAAAGACCCAGTAAGTCTCATTAAAAAGACAAAACAAAAACACATGAGATTAGCAATGAGAAAGATACCATAGATACTGAAGACAGGTATCCATGGAAGACAGGAAATTATATATGTGGAGTATTGAACAATTAATATATAGTAGTTATCTTCTGCTGTATTAGTTTCTAACGTTACCTGAAGATACTGAAATTATGTGAGAGCATAGCTAATGAGGTCAGATTTTTCTTTTATGATTAATTGATTCATGTATCTCCACGGCTACATGTAAAATATTTTTAATCCTACTCCACCAAGACTTTTCAACAGCTTCTTTTAGCTTGATTTGTGATCTTTTAGTGGTAGTAAAACTATATGTAAAAATATAATATTAGAAACTGAAGGACATAGATGGACCTAGAGATTGTCATACTGAGTGAAGTCAGTCATACAGAGAAAGACAAATACATATGATATCGCTTATATGTGGAATCTAAAAAAATGGTACAAATGAACCTATTTACAAAACAGAAATAGAGACACAGATGTAGAAAACAAATTTATAATTACTAAGGGGGAAAGGATGGGGGGAGGGATAAATTGGGAGATTGGGATTGACATATACACACCACTATATATAAAGTAGATAACTGATAAGAACCTACTGTATAGCACAGGGAACTCTACTCAATACTCTGTAATGACCTATATGGGAATAGAATCTAAAAAAGAGTGGATATGTGTATATGTATAACTGATTCAGTTTGCTGTACAGCAGGTAAAATTAAGAAAACATTGTAAATCAGCTATATTCCAATAAAAATTAATTTAAAAAGAGAAATTGACATTTCTCTTTTCTTTTTTTACTCTTTTTAGGAAGTATTTTAGGCTGATAAAATATGGTGCTGCCTACCAAGCATTTTCTTTCAGAAATGGAAGAACCAATCTTCACCTACCACTGCTCTCCCAAATCCTGCCACTGTGCTTTTGGAACACATAGTCCACCATATTTTGTTGAATGATGGGCTTATAATAACTACCTCATAGGGTTTTTAGGAGGATTTAATGAAACAATGTGTATAATGTATATAATGCCTAACACAGTGCCTGGAACATCCTCACCACTCAATAGATGGTAGCCATTATTTTAATAATAACCTTTATTATTGTTACCACTACTATTATTTTGGTTAAGTGTTCCAGGCAAAAGGAATAGCATGTACAAAGACGGTGGGTATGAGAAGGCCAGCAGGGTGGATTTAGGGAGAACATACCCAGGGTGGTTCAGGACTGGATTGACATCAGGATTCAAATCTGGCTCTGCTACTTCCTTTCCTGTATGACATTGCAAAGTCTGTTTCCTCACTTTCAAAATGGGGATAATAGTACCTACCTTATGGGGATGTTGTGGGGATTAAATTAGAAAATAATGCGAAAGTACTCTGCCCAATGCTTGGCACATATTCAGGTTTCAGTAAATTTCAGCTAAGATAAAAATAATGTCAGGAAGCCTTTATGAATTGAACTTTCCTAGTGATAACTAAATCTTCTGAATAAAATTTGGTTTCTCCATTTCATCTTAGCAATACACTCCAGGATTGACCCAGGTAAGCTCTCCTAGTTTGATCCCAGGATTTCCTACTCAAGACACTATGGAGTGCTTTCCACCTAACTTGTCTCAGCACCACGGGCCAGTGGGATCTTGATATTATTCTTATATATTTGTTGCAAATATGGTTCCCATTGATCCTTTTTTATAGGTTTGAGTTCATTTTTCAATAACTGTTCCTATGGTTTGTACTGCTGTTATCAGGTTTTAAGATTATAGTTATGCTAACTCCCTAAAATGAATCAAGGAGTTTACCAGCTTTTTCTATGGCTTGGAATAACATAAATAATATAGGTATTACCTGGTTTGACAGATTAAATAGAACCCAATTATAAAAGTGTCTGGTTTTGGTACATGCTTCTGTGGCATATCTTTTTTTTTTTTTCCTTATGGGAAATCTTTAATTGTCTTTCCAGTCTAGTAGTATATAGTTATGTGTCTATCAGGGTTTTTTCACATTTTCTTAGAACAACTTTGGCACTTTATATTTTTATAGAAAATCATATGATTCTTCCAGATTTTCAAACTGATTATTATATCATCACACATAATATTCTTTTACAGTTCTTTTAATCTATTTAGTAGATATGGTATCCTGGTATTATGATAAATTGGCCCAAGATAAGAAATCCCTAAATAAATACTACTCGATCCAAGGCAAAGTTACTTGTATCTTAATTGTAGTTTTTTATATATATATAAATTTGGGGAAAAAAGCACAAAGATTTTAACTCCACTCTGCTAATGGAAGAAATACAACTCTTTAAGAATTGTCAACTTACAGGACTTACTGATATTTAACTAATTTGAATGATTAAATCTATCCTCACAACTAAACAGGAGTCTCTTTTAAAATGTGTCAGGATAATATGGTACAGCTCAGGGAAATACAGCCATTATTTTGTAATAACTTTAAATTAAGTATAATCTATAAAAATATGGAATCACTATGCTATACACCTGAAACTAATGTAATATTATAAGTAAACTACACTTCAATTTAAATATAAATAATTTAAAAATAAATGCAAAAAATTAATCTGTCAATATAGAGAGCTGTAAAAGACATTTTGATTTCAATAGGGAAAATTCGAATATGTCTCATATATTAAATTTCTTCATCACGATAATGCTATTATAGTTATTCAGGAGAGCATGTTTGCTCTTAGATGACATGTACTGAAGTATTGGGTGGAGTGCCATGGTGGCTTCTTCTTGCAAGTGGTTCCACAGCAACAACAAAATGGGAGGACATAGCAAAATATTTAAAAGTGGTGACTCGATGTGAAAGGCATAGGGGTTCCATTGTACCAATTTTTCAACTTTTCTGAAGGATTGTAATTTTTCAAAATAAGAGAAGAAATGTAATTATAGAAAATTATCTTCCTTTGTCTCTTCTATCTTAGTAGCTGACACACAAGTCATTGACATGCTTTTATTTTCCTCTGTCCCCATTCTAATATTTATCTTTCATAAATATAATCCCTAATGTTAATTAAGACCTACTAATATACCAGGAAGAGACTACTACAAATAGGTATGACAGCCCAATATGGAAAACTCAGACAGATGCAATTTCTTTTAAGCTGTTCAAAAATACTTAGGTAACACCACAGACCCTTGGTTCATTATGTGACTTGGAGGGATACCTAGAACATTTCTTGAGTGGCTGCATGATTCTGATGACACATATTCTTGCCTTTCATCTACCCTTTTCATCATCTTCCAGGCAACAAGTGAAATCCCCAAGCCTGGAGTGGAGTGGCCTTACTCCAAGCAAGTGGGTCTCTCCTGACCCCTACTGATTGAGGCCAGGAAGCCTGAGGATGACATAAAAGCTCCCAAATTCTTATGTGGGGATGGGGAATTTCCCACCCGAAAACGGTGTTGGAGGCACCAAGATTTTTTAAAGTTCCCCAGGCGATTAGTATGAAGCCAATTTGAGAACCACTGCTCTAGAGATTTGTTTCTCAGTGTAGTCTGAGATTTCATGTTGGCAGAAATGAGTGCTTTGAAATTAGGAACCATACTTTATCAAAGGACTGTAGATTTCACGGTATAATATGATACAGCAGGCCTTCCTTGAACGTTCAGGAAATATTAGTTAAGAGATACTACTGGCTTCCTGATAAGCTCTTGGCAATCTGTGGACTTTTAGCAAACAGAAATACAGTTCACATTACCCCATTATTACCACAGCTGTCAAGTGCCCAATTGTTTCTTTTACCAAATACATTGAGTAGGGCTGTGGATTTTTACTGTTTCATTTGCCTCTCTGTTTACAGTTTTAGAGTGTAAATTGAAACTGAACTTTAAACAAAAAACAATTTTCTGAAGCTATTCTCTAGAGAAAATGCAATGAAAGATAAATCATGGAATGCATTTACTGATAGCAAACAAGTGATTTTTTTTCCAGCACAGATGACTTATTAACAACTAATATGGGAGATATGCCATACGAGTAAAGGTTTCCAAGGGTGGTTATGGACGTGATAATGAAAATTTCGTGCATTTTGCTTCTTTGGGTTTGTCATCGTTGTTGCTGATGTACCAGACAGTGTTCTGAAACTTTCCCCCACAGCAAATTTGACACATGCCCCATGCAATAAATTACTATTCCCAGTTTGACTGATTCCAGCAAGAACAAGAATTTCACAGACCACCCAAAGGCTGATCCACAGTATGTCTTTATTTAAAATATGAAGTAGAGGTGTCATTTAGTGAAGGCTTAATATATGTTAGGCATTGTGCTAAGTATTTTCATGCTTTTTTCATTCAACTCTCAAACAGCCCTATGATACCTATGTATCATCTACCCTATTTTTGGAAGAGGAAACTGAGGCTTAGAGCTTAATTTATTTGCTCTATATCAGCCAACAGAGACCAAGCTCTTCTCCACTAACACTTCCTACAGTTACTGAGGGTCAGAAAGGTTCTTCCCAGTAACATCTCTTGACCTGAGCTGGAATTCTGTGAAACATGCTAGGGGCAGAAGCCTGGTCTATGGGGCTTCTGTACTTTTAACTCATCCTTGTCTTGTGCAGATGGAACACTATGTTGACAGGATCATCTCAACAGAAGGTGTCAGCACTTGGCACCAAGACGCTTTACAATGCCAAAGAGTTCCACGAAGTAGCCAGCCTCCTACTTAACGGGCTCCACTTGCTAATTCCCCAAACCTCTGAGAAGGCAATGAGGTGCAGGAAAAGTTGTAAGTCGTTTTTTCTTTTTTTTTTTTTTGCGGTACGCGGGCCTCTCACTGCTGTGGCCTCTCCCGTTGCGGAGCACAGGCTCTGGACGTGCAGGCTCAGCGGCCATGGCTCATGGGCCCAGCCACTCCGCAGCATGTGGGATCTTCCCGGACCGGGGCAGGAACCCACGTCCCCTGCATCGGCAGGCGGACTCTCAACCACTGCGCCACTAGAGAAGCCCCTGGGGTAAGTCTTTTAACCCACACTCTTTTAACACCAGCAACAACAAAAATCCTGATTTCACGTACCTCAAAGATATTGTGGATTTGATTCCAGACCACCACAATAAAGCATACTGCAATAAAGCAAGCCACAGGAATTTTTTGGTTTCCCAGTGCATATAAAATTTATGTTTACACTATACTGTAGTGTATTAAGTGTGCAATAGCATTAGATCTTAAAAAAAACAATGTACATACCTTAATTTTAAAAATACTTTACTGCTAAAATAACGCTATCGTCAGTGCCTTTAGTGAGTCATAATCTTTTTGCCAGTGGAGGGTCCTGCCTCGATGTTGATGGCAGCTGCCTGATCAGGGTGGTTGGTTCCTGAAGGCTGGGGTGTCTATGGCAATTTCTTAAAATAAGACAACAATGAAGTCTGCCACATCAATTGACTCGTCCTTTCGTGAACGATGTCTCTGTAGCATGCAATGCTGATAGCATTTTATCCACAGTAGAACTTCTTTCAAAATTGGAGTCAAACCTCTCAAATCCTGCTGCTGCTTAATCAACTCAGTTTATGTAATATTCTAAATCCTTTGTTGTCATTTCAACAATCTTCACAGCATCTTCACCAGGAGATGATGCCATCTCAAGAAACCACTTTCTTTGCTCATCCATAAAAAGCAACTCCTGGGCTTCGCTGGTGGCGCAGTGGTTGGGGGTCTACCTGCCGATGCAGGGGACATGGGTTCGTGCCCAAGTCCGGGAAGATCCCACATGCTGCGTAGCGGCTGGGCCCGTGAGCCATGGCTGCTGAGCCTGCACGTCCGGAGCCTGTGCTCCGCAATGGGAGAGGCCACAACAGTGAGAGGCCCGCGTACCGCAAAAAAAAAAAAAAAAAAAAAGCAATTCCTCATCTGTTAGTTTTATCATGAGACTGCAGCAATTCAGTCCCATCTTCAGGCTCCACTTCTAATTCTCTTGCTATTTCCACCACATCTACAGTTACTTCCTCTCCTGAAGTCTTGAACCCCTCAAAATCATCCACGAGGACTGGAATTAACTTCTTCCAAACTCCTGTTCACAGTGATATTTTGACCTCTTCCCATGAATAACAAATGTTCTTGACAGCATCTAGAATGGTGAATCCCTTCCAGAAGATTTTCAATTTACTTTGTCCAAGAGGAATCACTATCTACAGTAGCCAAAGCCTTACGAAATGTATTTCTTCAATAATAAGACATCCAAGTTGAAATCACTCCTTGATCTATGGGCTGAAGAATGGATGTTGTGTTAGCAGGCATGGAAACAACATTAATCTCATTGTACATCTGCATCAGAGCTCTTGGGTGATGAGGTGCATTGTCCATGAGCAGTAATATTTTGAAAGGAATCTTTTTTTCTGAGCAGTAGGTCTCAACAGTGGCCTTTTTGGCTGTTGTTGTTTGTTTTTGGCCACGCTGCGTGGCTTGCGGGATCTTAGTTCCCTGACTACGGATTGAATCCAGGCCATAGCAATGAAAGTGCCGAGTCTTAACCACTGGACCACCAGAGAATTCCTACAACAGTGGGCTTAAAATATTCAGTAAACCATGTTGTAATCGGATTTGGTGTTATCCAGGCTCTGCTGTTACATTTATAGAACATGGGCAGAGTAGATTTAGCCTACTTTTTTTTTTTTTTGATTTATTTATTTATTTTTGGCTGCATTGGGTTTTTGTTGCTGCAGGCGGGCTTTCTCTAGTTGTGGTGAGCGGGGGCTACTCTTCGTTGCGGTGCGTGGGCTTCTCATTGCAGTGTCTTCTCTTGTTGTGAAGCACGGGCTCTAGGCATGTGGGCTCTAGAGTGCAGGCTCAGTAGCTGTGGCTCACGGGCTTAGTTGCTCCACGGCATGTGGGATCTTCCCGGACCAGGGCTCAAACCCACATCCCCTGCATTGGCAGGCGGATTCCTAACCACTGTGCCACCAGGGAAGCCCAATTTAGCCTACTTCTTAAGGACCCTATGATTTTCAGAATGGTAAATGACCACTGCCTTCAACTCAAAGTCACCAGCTACACTAGCCCCTAACAAGAGAGTCAGCCTGTAGTTTGAAACTTTGACTTCTCAAAATCAGGCATTGACTTGTCTTATGTAGCTATGAGTCTTAGATGGTATCTTCTTCCAATATAAGGCTGCTTCATCTACATTGAAAATCTGTTGTTTAATGAGGCCATATTAATGAATTATCTGAGCTACGTCTTACGGATAACTCGCTGTAGCTTCTACATCAGCACTTGCTGCTTCACTTTGCACTTTTATGTTATGGAGATGGCTGTTTCCCTTAAACCTCATGAACCAACCTCTGCTAGCTTCAAACTTTCTTCTGCAGCTTCCACACCTGTGTCAGCCTTCATGGAATTAAACAGAGTTAGGGCCTGGCTTTGGATGAGGCTCTGGCTTGAGGGAATATCATAGCTGGTTTGATCTTCTATGCAGACCACTAAAACTTTTTCCATATCAGCAGTAAGGTTTTTTCACTCTCTTATCATTTGTGTGTTCACTGCAGTAGCATTTTTCATTTCGTTCAAGAACGTTTCCTTTGCATTCACAACTTGGCTGACTGTTTGGTGCAAGAGGCCTAGCTTTCAGCCCACCTCAGCTTTTGACATGCCTTCCTCACTAAGCTTAATCATTTTTGGCTTTTGATTTAAAGTGAAAAATGTGTGGCTCTTCCTTTCACATGAACACTTAAAGGCTATTAATTGGTCTAATCTTCAATACTTCTATATCTCAGGGAATAGGGAGGCCTGAGAAGAGGGAGAGAGACAAAGAAATGACCCATTGGTGAAGCAGATAAAACACATGATTAAGTTCACCATCTTATATGAGTGCACTGGCTCACAGAATCCCGAAACAATGACAATTAGTAACATCAAAGATCACTGATCACAGATCACCATAACGTATATAACAATGATTTTATATTAAAAGTTTTTGAAACACTGTGTCACCAAAATGTGACACAGACACAAAGTGAGCAAACGTTATTGGAAAAATCACACTTGACACAGGATTGATACAAAACTTTAATTTGTAAAAAATGCACTATCTGAAAAGTGCAATAAAGCAAAGCATGATAAAGCAAGGTATGTCTGTATTGCTTTTGGTATACATAGTCATTGCGTATTGCCAGAAATAGTGTATGTTTTGCTTAAGACTTAAAAATACTGTAATTTTTTAAATGTATAGGAGTTCAGGTCTTCCATCCTATTTTTTTTAAATGGCAGAATCCCTTACATTTCCAAAGTCAGTTATGGGGGTAAGATGACCTGCCTATCAAATGGACAACCAAAATTATTACTGATGACAAAAAGAATAGAAAACATCCATTGAAATGCAATTACACTTTAATCATTAGTGAGACCTTGTGATCTCCACATCTGGATATAGGTCATACGAGCCTTATATTTAACATGTACATGGTAACAGAACACAGAACTGCCCTCTCAAACCTACTTCAGGAAAGAACTCATCTGGCAGCATGCACCATAGTTTATTAAGCTGCTGCCTGACTTTCATATATGCTCAGCTTTAAGCAAGACTATGTTTGCATATATCCATGGGACTAGTGACCTTCAACAGATGTCAACACTGAACTGAAAATACATAGTAAATCAAATAAAAGTAAATATTACTTATGGGAAATCTTATTTCAAGTTAATCAGATTATATGCAGGAACATATCAACTCTATAAGATTAAAAACTTAATAAAACAGAACTACCTCATGTCCCTTTCAAATATAAAATCAGTAAAACTGACACTAGTTTTCAAACTCAAGTTACCCTCAACATACCAAGATGGGAATTGGCTAAGCTCATTCAGAGGCTGAACCACCACTGCATGAGCTGTGAGCAAACTGAGATTTCTATCCTTGAGCGGCTGCTGGTGTGCAAATACAGGATTCTGAAATTCTTTTTACCTAAAGAACTGATTGCGGGCTTCCCTGGTGGCGCAGTGGTTGAGAGTCCGCCTGCTGATGCAGGGGACACGGGTTTGTGCCCCGGTCCGGGAAGATCCCACATGCCGCAGAGCAGCTGGGCCCGTGAGCCATGGCCACTAAGCCTGCACGTCCGGAGCCTGTGCTCCACAACGGGAGAGGCCACAACAGTGAGAGGCACGCGTACCGCAAAAAAAAAAAAAAAAAAAAAAAGGAACTGATTGCATTTCTAGGAGGAATGCGTTTGGTTAGATGAGATGACAATAAACAACTGCCTTGGGTTAGCACAAATTTAGGGTGATTCTTTGTCCACAGTTTTCGTCTTAGATATGCTCCTGAGTTCAGCATGTTTGTGTGTCAAATGGATGTTTGTGAAATGCTGTCACCCACTGGCAATTAGGAGAATTCAACCTTTGGCCTAATGTCATATATATATATCTCAGAAGAGAATGTTATACATATATATGTATCTCAGAAGAATTCTTCAAGAAAAATACCAACACAAAGTCTGAAAGTCAGCATTTGTTCTCCAAATGTCCACATTGTCCACATGTATTTACTTAAAGCTTTATAATTCTTAAATTTTTGAAAGAAAAGTGATGAATTTCTGCCATGCCACAATATTACAAAGCCTAAATTAATACAGTAGATGTCATGCTTAGATGAAAGAACTGAGGAACATCATGATTAAGAAAACAAGTTCTGTAGATAGACCTTACCAGTCACGTAAGCTTTCTGTGTCTCTGTGATCCGTGAAGTGGGATAATTACACTTACTTCACAGGGTTGTTATATAAGATAACATATGCCAAGTAGTTAGGACACTGCCTGACTCACAGTAGTAAATGCAGTGTTACCAAAATATCCTTATAAATAATTTAAATTCCAGAAAATGAATGACTGAATACTCAATCTGAATTGTCTTTGTTACCGTCGTATGTGTTCAAGGGGATGTCTGGGGGCTAGCAGTCCAAAGCCTTGCACATCTTGAAAACTAAAGATTTACTGGTCCACTATCACTGCACCCCATAAATGATCTGAGGAGAATCTTAAAAATCTAGGATTCTACAGGACTCCCGGTTTCTATTTGCAAGTCCAATCCAATGCTTGTGCCTTAGTTTGGGAAAGTCAACCCTGTTTCTAAAACAGGGTGCAGAGTACCCTTAACAGGGAACAGAGGGTTGTCTACTAGAGGGCATTTTCTCAGCAACTTAGTGGATGTTCAAAGCCAAATCAGTGTAGCCCAAGTCTGGTGCCAAAGAAAAATTTCACTCATGTGTTAGGCCTATTTGAATTATAATCCAGTTGGCTCTGAATATCAGAATCAAGATTCCAATGACACACTGATCAAACTGTCATAATTCGCGAGACTAGAAAAAAATCTTTTACACACATTGTGTTTAAAAATTTGTTCAAAAGTTTGTCTTGCTATCATACGTTGCATTTGGCAATAGCTTTGTTAGGTCCAATAAAAACTATTCACTAGAGTTTAAAGCATTTAAATATGGCTGCTTTGAATGTTTTTGCAGCCACAGCTGGTGCCAATGTGTTGATAAAAAGTCATTCAGGAAAGCAAGTCTAAGAATATAATTGGGATTGATATTCTCTCCAGGCCAGGTGTGTAGATCAAATGTCAAGCTATACTGCCAGTTCTGATGCATAATTAAGAGAGACTTGGACATTTAGCACTTGGAAGCATGTAACTGAATAAAGAAAATTAAACACAATTTTTAGAAGCTTATCATGTGCTCTCTTCCACTGGTTTCCATCACTGAGATTATAGGACAAGTGGTTTTGTGCTACCTCCCCCCTTCTACCTGCTGGCAAACAAAATTAGTTAATGCTATTCCTGTTTGTTTAATATGTACAGCTTACAAAGTACTTTCACATGCATTGCTCATTTAACCCTCACATCCACATAAAATAGAATTTGTGAAACTAGCAAGGAAAGCATTACTATTAAAATTTTAAGAGCTAAGACAGGTAAAGTGATCTATACAAAAATGTAGCAATAAGCATACAGAAATACACCCAGAACTTCCTCTTGAAGTGGCCCAAATGTCAGAACAGCTACAAAAATTACGGCCACTCTGGGACTCAGCAAACATCTAGAGAACTTTGCCTCACACCACTGGTAGCCAGACCAGCTGCAGAGATACCAAGGAACAAGATTGGATTGGAATGGGCTTCAGAAGCCCACTCCTCTTGTCAAGACCAGTGGACTGTAGGCTAATTCTTGGGATCTGAAAGTAAAAGTGAATGTCAATTCTGGGGTATTGGGTTAAGGTACAATGGTATAATCCAGTGGGTAGAGCTAAGAGTACTTCTAGCATCATCCAACAGTTAAAATAATGCTGATACTGTCAACTAAAGAAAAAAATGTTCAGCATCTGCCTTTGCTTATAGGTCTCAAATACTTCCAAACCATATGTGGATTTAACATGGATTTGATGATACTGTATAGCTGTTTTTTGATTTCTTGGTTGCTTTTTTTTTTTTTTTTTGCATTCTGGAAAGAGAACATGAAAGACCAAATGAAAAGAATTATTGCCAGAAAAATGTTTTAGTTCATCTTTCTTTTGAAAACACTGGATTCATGAGCTCAATCTTATTTCATTGTGTTTATAATTTCCTGATGTTTTTACTTAATTTTGCTTAAAGTGCATATAACTGGATGCCTACAAATTATTCTCATAAACTCATCCATAAATGACTCAATACATGGCAGGAAAGTAGGTTTATATATAAAATATCCAATCAATGTCAGAGTCATTAGATTCCTGAGCAACTAACAAAAGGAACACTGAGATCCTATAGGAACAGGGTTGCATACACTCAGTAGTCCCCCTTTATTCCTGTAACACATCCAAAGGCAGCGGGAAGTATAGGAAACAAAAATTCAAACCTATATTTGATGGAACCAGCTCAGACTCCAAAATATTTGTAAATTTCACCAAAAGCAACTGAGTTTGCACAGAAGCCCCATGGGAGGAGACAGAGAGCACAGCAGGAGACAGAGGGCACAGCAGTGGCAAATATCAGAAATTCACAAACAAACAAACAAAAACACTTCCTGAAGTTCAGAGACACGTTCTAAGGGGCAGAAGCTATATCCCTTGCCTGAACCCACAAGGTGCAAGAATGGAGATGAGATGAATATCAAAAGAAGCCCCCTTGAAGCTGGTTCATTCAGAGAAAGAGAGGAATCATGGATAGCTAAAAACCATACAGATAAGCTATATTCACAGAAGCTTTAAAAAAATTAAAAAAAAACACTAGTCAGCTAATAAGTGGAGAGTATTTGTTAAAACCACCGATGTGGAAGATCATCCTGGCCTCTTCCCACCTTAGGAAAGTTTTGCAAAGAGCTGATATAGGAAAATTCAATACATTCCTGAAGAATCTCTGTATGAATCAAAATTCAATACATTCAATAAGGAAAATTTAATAAATAGCACAGCATCAATACAAAGATGCTATAAAAACAAGGAATAAAGTGGCAAATTTATTAACAGAGAAAACCATTCACCAGAGCAATACTGCCACAGAGCATATAAAGTTGTGAATGTAAAGGTTTGCCATGAATTAATAAAAACAACCTCCTTTATAAGAGAAAGCCACAAAACAAAAATGCAAGATCTTAAGAAGGAAATATTGAGAAAGAGAAGATGAAGCATGAGCTCTAAGAACTGAGGGGAGAAGTAGAGGAATAAACTAAAACCACCACAGAAATTAGAATAAGACTGAAGAAAGATCAGAGGCAACATATTATGGAAAATATACAAGGGATATAGGAGATAAAATTAGAACAGCACATGCAGTAAAATAAAAATAAAGGAAGAACTAAGAAGGACTGAGAGAAAATGAGAGCTATAGATGACAGGTATAGGAGATCCAACACACACAGAACTAGAATCCCTAAGAAAATCTAAATGATGGAACAGAACAAATACTTAAAGACATAATTCAAGTAAACTCTATATAATGAAAGGCCACAGACTGTGCTTTCACCATTTTGTGTGAACTTACACAAAACAGTCAACATGGAGACATAATCTAGCATATTTACCTGTCTTCAAAGATAAAGAAAGAACACTTTTGGCGATCAGGCAAAAAGATCAAGTGTGTTATAAAGAAGGAAATAATCAGGGTGATCTTGGATTTCTCCAGAGTAATATTCATCACCAGAAAATGTAACAAAATTTAGAAAATACTGAGGGAAAGAAAGCAAGAACTGAGGATTTAACATCAAATCAAACAGGGCTTTAAATTTACAGGCTACAGACAACAGGTTACAACATGCAAGAATTTAGAGAATATTGTTCCCATTCTTTCTTGACTAAACTTCTGAAGACAAAGGACTGGCCATGAGTTTTAATATACTTAAATGTGAACTAAAACTAAAACAAGTGTGGAGATTAGAGTGATGTAAGAGAACGTAAATACTGTATGCCTTAACAAAGTAGAAATTATACCATTAACAAAAATTGCAAGAAAAAGGGGGAAAATGTGGGAGGAAAAGTACATAGATTCCCTTGGGTAGTATCTGTAGTAAAAGGATATCATTTAAAGAACATGCTATGTAATATCTGTATTAATATTTAACAATACAAAGGTAAATTCTAAAGCCAGGTGATGGAGACAAGCTAGGGAAAGAGGAAAAATAGGAAAGCTTTTAATTTTATCATTGCTCATAAAACAGAACTAATAGACAATGTCCAAGTTTATGAAGAACTAAAAATATTAAACAATGCTATAATCACAAAGTAATAGAACAAAATGGCAAACCTTTCTCAATCTCAGTAGAACCACATTTAGAAAGCAAAATGAAGAAAACAGAAAACAGGCCTTCTGCTACACGGCCTTCTCTCTCCCAGCCTGCACCTGTGCTTCCCTAAAATCAGCTGACAGAGGGAGAGAAGACCCAGCCCTGGCTGACAGATGGTTCTGCACAGTATGCAAGCACCACTAGAAAGTGGACAGTTGCAGCACTGCAGCCCCTTTCTGGGATATCCCTGAAGGACAGCAGTGAATAGAAATCCTCCCAGTGAGCAGAACTTTGAGCTGTGTACCTGGTTGTTCACTTTCCTTGGAAGGGGAAATGGCCAGATGTACAATTGTACACAGATTCATGGGCTGGCTGGTTGGTCAGGAACTTGGTAAGAACATGATTGGAAAATTGGTGATGGGGAAATTTGATGAAAAAGGTATGTGGATATATCTCTCTGAATGAACAAAAATCCCCATGAAGAAGTTGTGTCCCATGTGAATACTCACCAAAGGGTGACCTTAGCAGAGAAGAATTGTAATAATCAAGGGGATAAGATGACCCATTTTATAGATACCAGTCAGTCTCTTTCCCCAGCCACCCCTGTCATTGCCCAGTGGGCTCATGAACAAGGTGCCTATGGTGGCAGGAATGGAGGTTATGCATCAGCTCAGCATCATAGACTTCTACTCACCAAGGCCAACCTGGCTATGGCCATCGCTGAGTATCCAATCTGCTAGCAGTAGAGACTAACACTGAGTACCCAATATGACACCATTCACTGGGGTGATTAGACAGCTATTTGATGGCAGGTCGATTACACTGTATGACATCCATTATGAAAGGGACAATGATTTGCTCTTAGTGGAATAGATATTCACTCTAGATATGGACTTGCCTTTTCTGCATGCAATACTTCTGCCAAAATTACATTCCATGGATTTATAGAATGCCTTATCCACCAGCATGGTACTGAACATGGTATTGCTTCTGATCAAGAAACTCACTTCACAGCAAAACAGTGAGGCAATGGGAACATGTTCATGGCATTCACTATTCTTACCATGTTCCCCACCATCCTAAAGCAGCTGGCCTGATAAAATGGTGGCATGAGCTTTTGAAAACCCAGTTATAGCATGAGCTAGGTGAAGATACATTGCTGGGGTGTGGCAAAATTCTCCAGAAGGTTGATAGGCTCTGAAAAAGAAAGAAAGGAAAAAAGGAACAGAAGGTGATGGGAGGGGAGGGGAGGGAAAGAGAAAGCAAAGGTTTCAATCTAATATCAGAGAAGGTAGAACACTCAGGTTAAAAAGCATTAAATGAAGCAAAGAAGGAAACTATAACTTTATAATACCAAGCGTAATTCACAGTAAAGATATAACATGTATGATTATTTATGTACCAAGTAATTAGAGGTTACACAAGGAGAAACAAAAACCTACTAACAATAGGAAATGTAATTCACCTCTCTCAGGCCATGACAGATCAAGAGGGAAAAAAATTAACTAAGAATATGATATAGAAAACCTAATACAATTAATTAGACCAATCTGATTATAAAAATCACACCATGGGCTTCCCTGGTGGCGCAGTGGTTGAGAGTCTGCCTGCCAATGCAGGGGACACGGGTTCGTGCCCCGGTCCGGGAAGATCTCACATGCTGCGGAGTGGCTGGGCCCGTGAGCCATGGCCGCTGGGCCTGCGCGTCCAGAGCCTGTGCTCCACAATGGGAGAGGCCACAACAGTGAGAGGCCCGCGTACCACCAAAAAAAAAAAAAAAAAAAAATCACACCCTATATCCTAATAAAAAGAGTTTATACCTTCTGTTTAAGTGCCCATGAAACATTCACAGAAGCTGATTATACACTAATATCAAAAAAAACTTCAATACATTACAAAAAGTAGAAATAGTACAAACAACATTCTCTGATCAATATGCAATATGACAAATTAACAATAAAATCAGAAAATAGAAAGCTTATATCTATTGAAATTTTTAAAGACTCACTTAAAAGAACTCTTGAATCAAAGAGGAAAACTCAAAACTAAAATTGCAGAACATCTGGAAAAAAATAAGAAAACTACACATTACTAACACAATTCTGAGGAAAATCATAGCCTTAAAATAGTTCTACTATAAGCATGAAAGAATGAAAATACATAAATTCAGCATTCATTTTAAGAAGTTAGAAAAGAAACAAAACAAAATGAAGGAAAGCCAAAGGAAGGAATCAATAAAGATAAAAGGAGAACTTAAGAAGATGGAGACTTCCGGGGAAGATGGCGGAAGAGTAAGACGCACAGATCACCTTCCTCCCCACAAATACACCAGAAATACAGCTACACGTGGAACAACTCCTACAGAACACTACTGAATGCTGGCAGAAGACCTCAGACCTCCCAAAAGGCAAGAAATTCCCCACGTACCTGGGTAGGGACGGGACCTGCACCAGTGGGAGGGAGCCGTGAAGGAGGAAAGGTTTCCATACACTAGGAAGACCTTTCGTGGGCAGAGACTGCAGGTGGCGGAGGCAGAAAGTTTCCGAATCGCGGAGGAGAGCACAGCAACAGGGGTGCAGAGGGCACAGTGGAGAGATTTCCACACAGAGGATCGGTGCTGACCAGCGCTCATCAGCCCGAGAGGCTTGTCTGCTCACCCCCCGGGGCAGGGAGGGCTGGGAGCTGAGGCTCGGGTTGCGGTCGGAGCGCAGGGAGACGACTGGGGCTGGCAGCGTGAACACAGCCTGAAGGGGCTAATGCACCACAGCTAGCAGGGAGGGAGTCCGGGAAAAAGTCTGACCTGTCAAAGAGGCAACAGACTTTTTCTTCCCTCTTTGTTTCCTGGTGCGCGAGGAGAGGGAATTAAGAGCGCTGCGTAAAGGAGCACCAGAGACAGGCACGAGCCGTGGCTGAAAGCGCAGACCACAGAGACGGGTGTGGAACGCTGGGGCTACTGCTGCCGCCACCAAGAGGCCTGTGTGCGAGCGCAGGTCACTGTCCATGCCCCCCAACCGGGGAGCCTGTGCAGCCCGTCACTGCCGGGGTCCCGGGATCCAGGGACAGCTTCTCCGGGAGAGCGCACGGCACGCCTCAGGCTGGTGCAACGTCACGCCGGCCTCTGCCGCAGGCTCGCCCCGCACTCCGTGCCCCTCCCTCGCCCACGACCTGAGTGAGCAAGAGTCTCCGAAGTGGCTGCTCCTTTAACCCTGTCCTGTCTGAGTGAAGAACAAATGCCCTCCGGGAACCTACACGGAGAGGCGGGGCCAAATCCAAAGCTGAGACCCGGGAGCTGTGAGAACAAAGAAGATAAAGGGAAATCTCTCAGCAGCCTCAGAAGCAGCGGATTAAAGCTCCACAATCAACTTGATGTACCCTGCATCTGTGGAATACATGAATAGACAACAAATCATCCCAAATTGAGGAGCCATGTGAATGAAAGTTTCTTGGTGCTGCAGCCAGGAGTCAGTGCTGAGCCTCTGAGGTGGGAGAGCCAACTTCAGGACACTGGTCCACAAGACCCCTCCCAGCTCAACGTAATATCAAATGGCAAAAATCTTCCAGAGATCTCCATCTCAACATCAGCACCAGCTTCACTCAACGACCAGCAAGGTACAGTGCTGGACACCCTATGCCAAACAAATAGCAAGACAGGAACACAACGCCACCCATTAGCAGAGAGGCTGCCTAAAATCATAAAAAGTCCACAGACACCCCAAAGCACACCACCAGATGTGGACCTGCCCACCAGAAAGACAAGATACAGCATCATCCACCAGAATACAGGCACTAGTCCCCTCCACCAGGAAGCCTACACAACCCACAACCAACCTTAGCCACTGGGGACAGACACCAAAAACAACGAGAACTACGAACCTGCAGACTGCAAAAAGGAGACCCGAAACACAGTAAGATAAGCAAAATGAGAAGACACAAAAACACACAGCAGGTGAGGGTGCAAGATAAAAACCCACCAGACCTAACAAATGAAGAGGAACTAGGCAGTCTACCTGAAAAAGAATTCAGAATAATGATAGTAAAGATGATCCAAAATCTTGGAAATAGAATAGACAAAATGCAAGAAACAGTTAACAAGGACCTAGAAGAACTAAAGGTGAAACAAGCAATGATGAACAACACAATAAATGAAATTAAAAATACTCTAGATGGGATCAATAGCAGAATAACTGAGGCAAAAGAACAGACCAGTGACGTGGAAGATAAAATAGTGGAAATAACTACTACAGAGCAGAAAAAAGAAAAAAGAAGGAAAAGAACTGAGGACAGTCTCAGAGACCTCTGGGATAACATTAAATGCACCAACATTCTAATTATGGGGGTTCCAGAAGAAGAAGAGAAAAAGAAAGGGACTGAGAAAATATTTGAAGAGATTATAGTTGAAAACTTCCCTAATATGGGAAAGGAAATAGTTAATCAAGTCCAGGAGGCACAGAGAGTCCCATACAGGTTAAATCCAAGAAGAAATACGCCAAGACACATATTAATCAAACTGTCAAAAATTAAACACAAAGAAATCATATTAAAAGCAGCAAGGCAAAAACAACAAATAACACACAAGGGAATCCCCATCAGGTTAACAGCTGATCTCTCACCAGAAACTCTGCAAGCCAGAAGGGACTGGCAGGACATATTTAAAGAGATGAAGGAGAAAAACCTGCAACCAAGATTACTCTACCCAGCAAGGATCTCATTCAGATTTGATGGAGAAATTAAAACGTTTACAGACAAGCAAAGGCTGAGAGAGTTCAACACCACCAAACCAGCTTTACAACAAATGCTAAAGGAACTTCTCTAGGCAAGAAACACAACAGAAGGAAACGACTTACAATAACAAACCCAAAACAATTAAGACAATGGGAATAGGAATATACATATCGATAATTACCTTAAATGTAAATGGACTAAATGCTCCCACCAAAAGACACAGATTGGCTGAATGGATACAAAAACAAGACCCATATATATGCTGTCAACAAGAGACCCACTTCAGACCTAGAGACACATACAGACTGAAAGTAAGGGGATAAAAAAGATATTCCATGCAAATGGAAACCAAAAGAAAGCTGGAGTAGCAATTCTCATATCAGACAAAATAGACTTTAAAATAAAGACTAGGAGAAGAGACAAAGAAGGACACTACATAATGATCAACGGATCGATCCAAGAAGAAGATATAACAATTGTAAATATTTATGCACCCAACATAGGAGCAGCTCAATACATAAGGCAAATACTAACAGCCATAAAAGGGGAAATTGACAGTAACACATTCATACTAGGGGACTTTTAACACCCCACTTTCACCAATGGACAGATCATCCAAAATGAAAATAAATAAGGAAACACTAGCTTTAAATGATACATTAAACAAGATGGACTTAATTGATATTGATAGGACATTCCATCTAAAAACAACAGAAGACACATTTTTCTCAAGTGATCATGGAACATTCTCCATGATAGTTCATATCTTGGGTCACAAATCAAGCCTTGGTAAATTTAAGAAAATTGAAATTGTATCAAGTATCTTTTCCAACCATAACGCTATGAGACTAGATATCAACTACCGGAAAAGATCTGTAAAAAATACAAACACATGGAGGCTAAACAATACACTACTTAATAATGAAGTGATCATTGAAGAAATCAGAGAGGAAATTAAAAAATACCTAGAAACAAATGACAATGGAGACAGGACGAACCAAAACCTATACGATGCAGCAAAAGCAGTTCTCAGAGGGAAGTTTATAGCAATACAATCCCACCTTAAGAAACAGGAAACATCTCGAATACACAACGTAACCTTGCACCTAAAGCAATTAGAGAAAGAAGAACAAAAACACCCCAAAGTTAGCAGAAGGAAAGAAATCATAAAAATCAGATCAGAAATAAATGAAAAAGAAATGAAGGAAACGAGAGCAAAGATCAATAAAACTAAAATCTGGTTCTTTGAGAAGATAAATAAAATTGATAAACCATTAGCCAGACTCATCAAGAAAAACAGGGAGAAGACTCAAATCAATAGAATTAGGAATGAAAAAGGAGAAGTAACAACTGACACTGCAGAAATACAAAAGATCTTGAGAGATTACTACAAGCAACTCTATGCCAATAAAATGGACAACCTGGAAGAAATGGACAAATTCTTAGAAATGCACAACCTGCCAAGACTGAATCAGGAAGAAATAGAAAATATGAGCAGACCAATCACAAGCACTGAAATTGAAACTGTGATAAAAAATCTTCCAACAAACAAAAGCCCAGGACCAGATGGCTTCACAGGTGAATTCTATCAAATATTTAGAGAAGAGCTAACACCTATCCTTCTCAAACTCTTCCAAAATATAGCAGAGGGAGGAACACTTCCAAACTCATTCTACAAGGCCACCATCACCTTGATACCAAAACCAGACAAGGATGTCACAAAGAAAGAAAACTACTGGCCAATATCACTGATGAACATAGATGCAAAAATACTCAACAAAATACTAGCAAACAGAATCCAACAGCACATTAAAAGGATCATACACCATGATCAAGCGGGGTTTATTCCAGGAATGCAAGGATTCTTCAATGTACACAAATCAATCAACGTGATACACCATATTAACAAATTGAAGGAGAAAAACCATATGATCATCTCAATAGATGCAGAGAAAGCTTTTGACAAAATTCAACACCCATTTATGATAAAAACCCTGCAGAAAGTAGGCATAGAGGGAACTTTCCTCAACATAATAAAGGCCATATATGACAAACCCACAGCCAACATCATCCTCAATGGTGAAAACCTGAAACCATTTCCAGTAAGATCAGGAACAAGACAAGGTTGCCCACTCTCACCACTCTTATTCAACATAGTTTTGGAAGTTTTAGTGACAGCAATCAGAGAAGAAAAGGAAATAAAAGGAATCCAAATCAGAAAAGAAGAAGTAAAGCTGTCACTGTTTGCAGATGACATGATACTATACATAGAGAATCCTAAAGATGCTACCAGAAAACTACTAGAGCTAAACAATGAATTTGGTAAAATAGCAGGATACAAAATTAATGCACAGAAATATCTGGCATTCCTATACACTAATGATGAAAAATCTGAAAGTGAAATCAAGAAAACACTCCCATTTACCAATGCAACAAAAAGAATAAAATATCTAGGAATAAACCTACCTAAGGAGACAAAAGACCTGTATGCAGAAAATTATAAGACACTCATGAAAGAAATTAAAGATGATACAAATAGATGGAGAGATATACCATGTTCTTGGATTGGAAGAATCAACATTGTGAAAATGACTCTACTACCCAAAGCAATCTACAGATTCAATGCAATCCCTATCAAACTACCACTGGCATTTTTCACAGAACTAGAACAAAAAGTTTCACAATTTGTATGGAAACACAAAAGACCCCGAATAGCCAAAGCAATCTTGAGAACAAAAAACAGAGCTGGAGGAATCAGGCTCCCTGACTTCAGACTATACTACAAAGCTACAGTAATCAAGACAGTATGGTACTGGCACAAAAACAGAAAGATAGATCAATGGAACAGGATAGAAAGCCCAGAGATAAACCCACGCACATATGGTCACCTTATCTTTGATAAAGGGGGCAAGAATGTACAGTGGTGAAAGGACAGCCTCTTCAATAAGTGGTGCTGGGAAAACTGGACAGGGACATGTAAAAGTATAAGATTAGATCACTCCCTAACACCATACACAAAAATAAGCTCAAAATGGATTAAAGACCTAAATGTAAGGCCAGAAACTATCAAACTCTTAGAGGAAAACATAGGCAGAACACTCTATGACATAAATCACAGCAAGATCCTTTTGGACCCACCTCCTAGAGAAATGGAAATAAAGCCAAAAATAAACACATGGGACCTCATGAAACTTAAAAGCTTTTGCACAGCAAAGGAAACCATAAACAAGACCAAAAGACAACCCTCAGAATGGGAGAAAATATTTGCAAATGAAGCAACTGACAAAGGATTAATCTCCAAAATTTATAAGCAGCTCATGATGCTCAATAACAAAAAAACAAACAACCCAATATAAAAATGCGCAGAAGCCCTAAATAGACATTTCTCCAAAGAAGATATAGACTGCCAACAAACACATGAAAGAATGCTCAACATCTTTAATCATTAGAGAAATGAAAATCAAAACTACAATGAGATATCATCTAACACTAGTTAGAATGGCCATCATCAAAAAATCTAGAAACAATAAATGCTGGAGAGGGTGTGGAAAAAAGGGAACACTCTTGCACTGCTGGTGGGAATGTGAATTGGTACAGCCACTATGGAGAACAGTATGGAGGTTCCTTAAAAAACTACAAATAGAACTACCATATGACCCAGCAGTCCCACTACTGGGCATATACCCTGAGAAAACCCTAATTCAAAAAGACTCATGTACCAAAATGTTCATAGCAGCCCTATTTACAACAGCCCGGAGATGGAAACAACCTAAGTGTCCATCATCGGATGAATGGATAAAGAAGATGTGGAATATTACTCAGCCATAAAAAGAAACGAAATTGAGCTATTTGTAATGAGGTGGATGGACCTAGAGTCTGTCATACAGAGTGAAGTAAGTCAGAAAGAGAAAGACAAATACCGTATGCTAACACATATATATGGAATTTAAGAAGAAAAAAATGTCATGAAAAGCCTAGGGGTAAGACAGGAATAAAGATACAGACCTACTAGAGAATGGACTTGAGGATATGGGGAGGGGGAAGGGTAAGCTGTGACAAAGCGAGAGAGAGGCATGGACATATATACACTACCAAACGTAAAATACATAGCTAGTGGGAAGCAGCTGCATAGCACAGGGAGACCAGCTCGGTGCTTTGTGACCGCCTGGAGGGGTGGAATATGGAGGGTGGGTGGGAGACACAAGAGGGAGGGGATATGGGAACATATGTATATGTATAACTGATTCATTTTGTTACAAAGCAGAAACTAACACACCATTGGTAAGCAGTTATACTCCAATAAAAATGAAAAAAAAAAAAAAAAAAAAACAGAGCACGGACTTCCCTGGTGGTCCAGTGATGAAGAACCTGCCTGTCAACGCAGGGGACATGGGTTCGAGCCGTGTTCCCAGAAGATCCCAAAAAAACAAAAAAACAAACAAAAAAGAAGATGGAAAAAAAGAACTAAAAACCTGGTGCTTTGAAAAGAGTCAATTGAGTGGATAAACTGCTAGCTACCTTAGTCAAGAAAAAAAGTTTTAATGTGCTAATAAACTAAGTGATAAGGGAGAAATAACTACAAAAATGAAAAAAAGACACACTATTAATAAATCGGATTATTTTTTTAAGAACAAAAATACCAAAACTGACCTTAGAAAAGAGATAAGATCGAAACAGCAAAATTTCCATAAAAGCAACAGAAATTCATCAAAGACCTACTACTTTGCTACTGCACATTTTTCCCAGTTGAAACACCAGGTAGAAATGATTTCTCATGGGAATTCTACAAGACCTTCAAAATACAGATATTCCCAATGCTATTTAAAACTAGTTTAGAATATAGAAAAAGAATTTCAGATTCTTTTTTGAAACAAGCAGGACACTGATGATAAAATCTGACAAAGCACATATAAGAGAAAACAATCTCCAATCTCATGTATGAATACTGAAGAAGACTCCTAAGTAAGTCCAGCAGCACATTAAAAATAATAATGCAGGGACTTTCAGGGAAGATGGCGGAAGAGTAAGACGCGGAGATCACCTTCCTCCCCACAGATACACCAGAAATAGATCTACATGTGGAACAACTCCTACAGAACACCTACTGAACACTGGCAGAAGACCTCAGACCCCCCAAAAGGCAAGAAACTCCCCACATACCTGGGTAGGGCAAAAGAAAACAGAATAAACAGAGACAAAAGGATAGGGACGGAACCTGTACCAGTGGGATGGAGCCGTGATGGAGGAAAGGTTTGCACACCCTAGGAAGACTCTTCACGGGCAGAGACTGTGGGTGGTGGAGGCGGGGAGCTTCGGAGTTGTGGAGGAGAGCACAGCAACAGGGGTGCAGAGGGCAAAGCGGAGAGATTCTCGCACAGAGGATCGGTGCCGACCGGCACTCACCAGCCCGAGAAGCTTGTCTGCTCGCCCACGAGGCGGGCGGGGCTGGGAGCTGAGGCTCGGGCTTCGGTCGGAGCTCGGAGCTCAGGGAGAGGACTGGGGTTGGCGGTGTGAACACAGCCTGCAGGGGGTTAGTGTGCCACGGCTAGCCGGGAGGGAGTCCGGGAAAAAGTCTGGACCTGCCGAAGAGGCAAGAGACTTTTTCTTCTCTCTTTGTTTCCTGGTGCGCGAGGAGAGGGCATTAAGAGCGTTGCTTAAAGGAGCTCCAGAGATGGGCGTGAGCCACAGCTAAAAGGGCGGACCACAGAGACGGGCGTGGGACGCTGGGGCTGCAGCTGCCGCTGCCAAGAGGCCTGTGTGTGAGCGCAGATCACTGTCCATGCCCCACTTCTGGGGAGACTGTGCAGCCCGTCACTGCCAGAGTCCCGGGATCCAGGGACGGCTTCCCCGGGAGAACGCACAGCGTGCCTTGGGCTGGTGCAATGTCACGCCAGCCTCTGCCGCCACAGGAACGCACCACACTCCGTACCCCGCCCTCCCCCCGGCCTGAGTGAGCCAGAGTCCCTGAAGCGGCTGCTCCTTTAACCCCGTCCTGTCTGACTGAAGAACAGACGCCCTCTGGCGACCTACATGCAGAGGCGGGGCCAAATCCAAAGCTCAGACCCGGGAGCTGTGAGAACAAAGAAGAGAAAGGGAAATCTCTCCCAGCAGCCTCAGAAGCAGCAGATTAAAGCTCCACAATCAACTTGATATACCCTGCATCTGTGGAATGCATGAACAGCCAACGAATCATCCCAAATTGAGGAGGTGGACTTTGAGAGCAAGATTTATGATTTTTTCCCCTTTTTCTCTTTTTGTGAGTGTGTATGTGTATGCTTCTGTGGGAGATTTTGTCTGTACAGCTTTGCTTCCACCATTTGTCCTAGGGTTCTATCCATCTTTTTTTTTTTCAATTTTTTTCCTTAATAATTATTTTTTATTTTAATATCTTTGTTTTATTTTATCTTACTTTATTTTATTTTACTTTAACTTCTTTATTTCTTTCTTTCCTTCATTCCCTCCTTTAGACAATGAATCATCCCAAATTGAGGAGGTGGACTTTGAGAGCAAGGTTTATGATGTTTTCCCCTTTTCCTCTTTTTGTGAATGTGTATGTGTATGTTTCTGTGTGAGATTTTTGTCTGTATAGCTTTGCTTCCAACATTTGTCCAAGGGTTCTATCTGTCGGTTTTTTCTTTTTTTTCTTCTTAATAATTAATTTTTATTTTAATAACTTTATTATATTTTATCATACTTTGTTTTTACTTTTTGTTTCTTTTTTTCCTTCCTTCCCTCCTTCCCTCCCTCCTTCCTCTCTCCATCCCTCCCTCCTTTCTTTCTTTCTTTCTTTCTTTCTTTCCTTCTTTCTTTCTACTTCTACTAATTCTTTCTTTCTACTTTTTTTCCTTTTTATTCTGAGCCGTGTGGATGAAAGGCTCTTGGTGCTGCAGCCAGGGGTCAGTGCTGTACCTCTGAGGTGGGAGAGCCAACTTCAGGACACTGGTCCACAAGACACCTCCCAGGTCCACATAATATCAAACAGCGAAAATCTCCCAGAGATCTCCATCTCAACACCAACACCCAGCTTCACTCAACGACCAGCAAGCTACAGTGCTGGACACCCTATGCCAAAAAAATAGCAAGACAGGAACACAACCCCACCCATTAGCAGAGAGGCTATCTAAAATCATAAAAGTCCACAGACACCCCAAAACACACCACCAGACGTGGACCTGCCCACCAGAAAGACAAGATACAGCATCATCCACCAGAACACAGGCACTAGTCCCCTCCAACAGGAAGCCTACACAACCCACTGAACCAACCTTAGCCACTGGGGACAGACACTAAAAACAACGGGAACTACGAACCTGCAGCCTGGAAAAGGAGACCCCAAACACAGTAAGATAAACAAAATGAGAAGACAGAAAAACACACAGCAGGTGAGGGTGCAAGATAAAAACCCACCAGACCTAACAAATGAAGAGGAAATAGGCAGTCTACCTGAAAAAGAATTCAGAATAATGATAGTAAAGATGATCCAAAATCTTGGAAATAGAATAGACAAAATGCAAGAAACAGTTAACAAGGACCTAGAAGAACTAAAGGTGAAACAAGCAATGATGAACAACACAATAAATGAAATTAAAAGTACTCTAGATTGGATCAATAGCAGAATACTGAGGAAGAAGAACGGATAAGTGACCCGGAAGATAAAATAGTGGAAATAACTACTGAAGAGCAGAATAAAGAAAAAAGAATGAAAAGAACTGAGGACAGTCTCAGAGACCTCTGCAACAACATTAAACGCACCAACATTTGAATTATAGGGGTCCCAGAAGAAGAAGAGAAAAAGAAAGGGACTGAGAAAATATTTGAAGAGATTATAGTTGAAAACTTCCCTAATATGGGAAAGGAAATAGTCAATCAATTCCAGGAAGCACAGAGAGTCCCATACAGGTTAAATCCAAGGAGAAACATGCCAAGACACATATTAATCAAACTATCAAAAATTAAACACACAAAAAAATGTTAAGAGCAGCAAAGGAAAAGCAAACAATAAACATACAAGGGTATCCCCATAAGGTTAAAAGCTGATCTTTAAGCAGAAACTGCAAGCCAGAAGGCAGTGGCAGGACATATTTAAAGTGATGAAAGGGAAAAACTTACAACCAAGATTACTCTACCCAGCAAGGATCTCATTCAGATTCGACGGAGAAATTAAAACCTTTACAGACAAGCAAAAGCTAAGACAATTCAGCACCACCAAACCAACTTTACAACTAATGCTAAAGGAACTTCTCTAGCCAGGAAACACAAGAGAAGGAAAAGACCTATAATAACAAACCCAAAACAATTAAGAAAATGGTAATAGGAACATACATATCGATAACTACCTTAAACGTAAGTGGATTAAATGCTCCAACCAAAACACACACAGTGGCTGAATGGATACAAAAAACAAAAAACAAAAAAAAACATATATATGCTGTCTACAAGAGACCCACTTCAGACCTAAGGACACATACAGACTGAAAGTGAGGGGATGTAAAAGATATTCCATGCAAATGGAAATCAAAAGAAAGGTGAAGTAGCAATACTTATATCAGACAAAATAGACTTTAAAATAAAGACTATTACAGGGCTTCCCTGGTGGCGCAGTGGTTGAGAGTCCGCCTGCTGTTGCAGGGGACACGGGTTCGTGCCCCGGTTCGGGAAGATCCCACATGCCGCAGAGCGGCTAGGCCCGTGAGCCATGGCCGTTGAGCCTGCACATCTGGAGCCTGTGCTCCACAATGGGAGAGGCCACAACAGTGAGAGGCCCGTGTACCACAAAAAAAAAAAAAAAAGAAAAAAGACTATTACAAGAGACAAAGAAGGACACTACATAGTGATCAAGGGATGAATCCAAGAAGATATAACAATTGTAAATATTTATGCACCCAACATAGGAGCACCTCAATACATAAGGCAAATACTAACAGCCATAAAAGGGGAAATCGACAGTAACACAATCATAGTAGGGGATTTTAACACCCCACTTTCACCAATGGACAGATTAACCAAAATGAGAATAAATAAGGAAACACAAGCTTTAAATGAAACGTTAAACAAGATGGACTTAACTGATATTTATAGGACATTCCACCCAAAAACAACAAAATACACTTTCTTCTCAAATGCTCATGGAACATTCTCCAGGATAGATCATATCTTGGGTCACAAATGAAGCCTTGGTAAATTTAAGAAAATTGCAATCGTATCAAGTATCTTTTCCGACCACAACGCTGTAAGACTAGATATCAATTATAGGGAAAAAAAACTGTTAAAAATACAAACACAAGGACGCCAAACAATACACTATGAAATAACCAAGAGATCACTGAGGAAATCAAAGAGGAAATTAAAAAAATACCTAGAAACCAATGACAACGAAAACACGACAAGCCAAAATCTATGGGACACAGCAAAAGCAGTTCTAAGAGGACAGCAATACAATCCTACCTCAAGAAACAACAAACATCTCAAATAAACAACCTAAACTTACACCTCTCAGGCATTCCTATATACTAATGATGAAAAATCTGAAAGTGAAATCAAGGAAACACTCCCATTTACCATTGCAACAAAAAGAATAAAATATCTAGGAATAAACCTACCTAAGGAGACAAAAGACCTGTATGCAGAAAATTATAAGACACTGATGAAAGAAATTAAAGATGATACAAATAGATGGAGAGATATACCATGTTCTTGGATTGGAAGAATCAACATTGTGAAAATGACTCTACTACCCAAAGCAATCTACAGATTCAATGCAATCCCTATCAAACTACCAATGGCATTTTTCACAGAGGTAGAACAAAAAATATCACAATTTGTATGGAAACACAAAAGACCCCGAATAGCCAAAGCAATCTTGAGAATGAAAAATGGAGCTGGAGGAATCAGGCTCCCTGACTTCAGACTATACTACAAAGCTACAGTAATCAAGACAGTATGGTACTGGCACAAAAACAGAAAGATAGATCAATGGAACAGGATAGAAAGCCCAGAGATAAACCCACGCACATATGGTCACCTTATCTTTGATAAAGGAGGCAGGAATGTACAGTGGAGAAAGGACAGTCTCTTCAATAAGTGGTGCTGGGAAAACTGGACAGGGACATGTAAAAGTATGAGATTAGATCACTCCCTAACACCATACACAAAAATAAGCTCAAAATGGATTAAAGACCTAAATGTAAGGCCAGACACTATCAAACTCCTAGAGGAAAACATAGGCAGAACACTCTATGACATAAATCACAGCAAGATCCTTTTTGACCCACCTCCTAGAGAAATGGAAATAAAGACAAAAATAAACACATGGGACCTCATGAAACTTAAAAGCTTTTGCACAGCAAAGGAAACCATAAACAAGACGAAAAGACAACCCTCAGAATGGGAGAAAATATTTGCAAATGAAGCAACTGACAAAGGATTAATCTCCAAAATTTATAAGCAGCTCATGCAGCTCAATAGCAAAAAAACAAACAACCCAATCCAAAAATGGGCAGAAGACCTAAATAGACATTTCTCCACAGAAGATATACAGACAGCCAACAAACACATGAAAGGATGCTCAACATCTTTACTCATTAGAGAAATGCAAATCAAAACTACAATGAGATATCATCTCACACCAGTCAGAATGGCCATCATCAAAAAATCTAGAAACAATAAATGCTGGAGAGGGTGTGGAAAAAAGGGAACACTCTTGCACTGCTGGTGGGAATGTGAATTGGTACAGCCACTATGGAGAACGGTATGGAGGTTCCTTAAAAAACTACAAATAGAACTACCATATGACCCAGCAATCCCACTACTGGGCATATACCCTGAGAAAACCATAATTCAAAAAGAGACATGTACCAAAATGTTCATAGCAGCCCTATTTACAATAGCCCGGAAATGGAAACAACCTAAGTGTCCATCATCGGATGAATGGGTAAAGAAGATGTGGCACATATATACAATGGAATATTACTCAGCCATAAAAAGAAATGAAATTGAGCTATTTGTAATGAGGTGGATGGACCTAGAGTCTGTCATACAGAGTGAAGTAAGTCAGAAAGAGAAAGACAAATACTGTATGCTGACACATATATATGGAATTTAAGAAAAAAAAATGTCATCAAGAACCTAGGAGTAAGACAGGAATAAAGACACAGACCTACTAGAGCATGGACTTGAGGATATGGGGAGGGGGAAGGGTAAGCTGTGACAAAGTGAAAGAGCGTCATGGACATATATACACTACCAAACATAAGGTAGATAGCTAGTGGGAAGCAGCCGCATAGCACAGGGAGATCAGCTCGGTTCTTTGTGACTGCCTGGAGGGGTGGGATAGGGAGGGTGGGAGGGAGACGCAAAAGGGAGGGGATATGGGAACATATGTATATGTATAACTGATTACATTTGTAAAATAAAAAAAATTAAAAAATAAATAAATAAATAAAACTTAAAAAAAAAAAAAAAAGTAATGCAAATCAAAACTACAATGAGGGGCTTACCTGGTGGCGCAGAGGTTGAGAGTCCGCCTGCCGATGCAGGGGACACGGGTTCGTGCCCCGGTCCGGGAAGAGCCCACATGCCGCAGAGCAGCTGGGCCCGTGAGCCATGGCCGCTGAGCCTGCGCGGCGGAGTCTGTGCTCCGCAACGGGAGAGGCCACAGCAGTGAGAGGCCCGCATACCGAAAAAAAAAAAAAAAATAGTGAGCAGAAGACCTAAATTGACATTTCTCCAAAAAAGATATACAGATTGCCAACAAACACATGAAAGGATGCTCAACATCACTAATCATTAGAGAAATGCAAATCAAAACTACAATGAGGGGCTTACCTGGTGGCGCAGAGGTTGAGAGTCCGCCTGCCGATGCAGGGGACACGGGTTCGTGCCCCGGTCCGGGAAGAGCCCACATGCCGCAGAGCAGCTGGGCCCGTGAGCCATGGCCGCTGAGCCTGCGCGGCAGAGTCTGTGCTCCGCAACGGGAGAGGCCACAGCAGTGAGAGGCCCGCATACCGAAAAAAAAAAAAAAAGTGAGCAGAAGACCTAAATTGACATTTCTCCAAAAAAGATATACAGATTGCCAACAAACACATGAAAGGATGCTCAACATCACTAATCATTAGAGAAATGCAAATCAAAACTACAATGAGGGGCTTCCCTGGTGGCGCAGTGATTGAGAGTCCGCCTGCCGATGCAGGGGACACGGGTTCGTGCCCCGGTCTGGGAAGAGCCCACGTGCCGCAGAGCAGCTGGGCCCGTGAGCCATGGCCGCTGAGCCTGCGCTTCCGGAGCCTGTGCTCCGCAACGGGAGAGGCCACAACAGTGAGAGGCCCGCATACCGCAAAAAAAAAAAAAAAACAACAACAACAACAAAAAAAAACCTACGATGAGGTATCACCTCACACCAGTCAGAATGGCCATCATCAAAAAATCTACAAACAATAAATGCTGGAGAGGGTGTGGAGAAAAGGGAACCCTCTTGCACTGTTGGTGGGAATGTAAACTGATATAGCCACTATGGAGAACAGTATGGAGGTTCCTTAAAAAACAAAAAATAGAACTACCATATGACCCAGCAATCCCACTACTAGGCATATACCCTGAGAAAACCATAATTCGAAAAGATACATGTACCCCAATGTTCATTGCAGCACTATTTACAATAGCCAGGACATGGAAGTAACCTAAATGTCCATCGATAGATGAATGGATAAAGAAGATGTGGTACATATATATAATGGAATATTGCTCAGCCATAAAAGGAATGAAATTGGGTCGTTTGTAGTCATGTAGATGAACCTAGAGTCTGTCATACAGAGTGAAGTAAGTCAGAAAGAGAAAAACAAATATTGTATATTAAGACGTATATATGGAATCTAGAAAAATGGTACTGATGAACCTATTTGCCAGGCAGGAAAAGAGATGGAGACTAGAGAACGGACTTGTGGACACAGTGGGGGAAAGGGGAGGGTGGGACAAACAGAGAGCAGCACTGACATATATACACTATCATGTGTAAAACAGATAGCTAGTGAGAAGCTACTGTAAACCACAGGGAGCTCAGCTTGGTGCTCTGTGATGACCTGGGTGGGGAGAGGGGTGGTGGTAGGAGGGAGGCTCAAGAGGGAGGAGATATAGGTATGCATATAGCTGAGTCACTTTGTTCTACTGCTGAAACTAACATAACATTGTAAAGCAATTATACTCCAATAAAAAATGCATATTTTAAATTTTAATACATATTTTAAAATCTAATTATAACCAAAGGGTGAAATAGGATGGTCTGTAGACAATATTCCAACTTGCAGAGATAAACTTATTTTACTGGTAAATCTGTCTGTAATTTTTTGTAGATAAATATCACTTTAAGAAGAAAATGCATTCCTGATCTCTGCAGCCTAGGCCAACTTCCTATATTTATATACATACTTATGTCCCCCTCTTTATTTCCTTGAAGCATTTATCATAATTAAATAATCAATTCATAATAAACTTTTTAGTGTACGTCTTCTTTCCTAGAATGTAAGCATCACAAGGGCAGCAGCCAAGGTTGTCTGGTTTATGTCTGTATCTTACAGTGTGGACATAAACAGGTACTCATTACATTCACTGAAGGAGTTGGTACGTTTTAAAACCTACATGTTTTATTTCCGCTTTATTCAGAGTCACAATAACCATGGACATATTTCACTGTTACACTGCCATTTAGAGGGGCTGAGAAAAATGTTTTCTGACATTTCAACTGCTGTGCTGCTTCTTGCCTGTATCCTTGCTTTGGGAGAAAGGATTAGAGCAAGAGCCCAACTGCAGGGGATCTCTGAGGTTTCAAAAGCATGATGATGTGCTCTTGAATAAAGTTTTGGAATTTTCCCCATATCCAGTCTCCTCTTCTTCTTTTACTAAGAGAACTCCCCACACCCCACGAGTTTTGGCCAGGCTAATGACCACTCCAGCTGGAAATTACAATTTCCATCTTCCCTTGAATCTTCAAGAGGCTTTGAGTCTTGGTTTTAGCTACTTGGTTTTAGCAACAACTTCTGC
The DNA here is from genome assembly GCF_025265405.1 of Mesoplodon densirostris. NCBI lineage: Eukaryota > Metazoa > Chordata > Mammalia > Artiodactyla > Ziphiidae > Mesoplodon > Mesoplodon densirostris. The sequence continues at coordinate 77,891,102 of NC_082662.1, forward strand.
TTCATGTCCTTCAAAATAAAGCTGTTGTCCCTCCAAGTTTTCTCTTTTTCCTTCCCATGGCCTGGAATGTGCATACAGAGCAGTGCAGCTGAAGACAATTGGAGCAAACACCTTAGCGCCAGAGAGAAAAGCCAAATGCAGCAGATAGCAGAGTTGCCCCACCAGCCTGGGTCCTCTGATGCCTTTGTAGAGCACAACCAAATGACCCATCTTGAGTTGTGAGACGAAGAGGAAGGAAGCTTCTAAACCATTTAAACCACTGTACTTGGAGTCACTTTTCTTACAGTGGCTAGCTTATTCCTTAAAATGGCAACAATTACAGGTGTGGTTCTTAGTTGCAGGATGTTTTACAAATAACAAAATCCACTCTAGCTAGTTTAAGAAGAAAGGGATTTTTTGCAGTCTATTAGGTAGCTTTTTGGAATGCCAAGGAAACTATCTTGGATTATACACTGTCAAGAGCAATGCAGACAGAAGAAACGTCCAACTCACTACAGGCTTATTCCAGAGGAAATCCCATTATCTGCGCGCTATACAGAGCACCCCAACGTATCACCCATTTTGCTGGATTCTATGCTGACTCTTGTTGGACTGTGAGAGATGAGCATGGGAGCTGCCCATAGAGCTCAACTGAGTCCTGTCCTCTCTAGGCCATGCCAGGGTGGGCTTTGACTGTAACATATTGATCTTCTTAGCTCTCTTTCCTTTCTGGGATCAAAGTCTCTTGTAAGGAAGCTTTTGTTTCAGTCTGCTGCAGTGTGCTTTCCGTTGCTCTCAGTGATATCACTGAACGGCTCACTTCTTCTTTAGGGATTCCTAGAAACATGATCTTTCAAAATTTTTCATTATAGGTTTAGCATAATAAAATGCTTTAAACAGTGGAAAGTAATTTTCAGTAAGGAAGAGTCATCCTGTCACAATTCTGAGCCTAATTCCAGAACTGTCCCTGAAAGGACAAGATTTATGGTCAAAGAATATGTTTAAGTCATAAGGTTGGCAAGGAGTCAAAATAGATCAACTTTCAATTATTAACATTCTGAGCCATGTGTGAATTAACTGGAAACCAGATCTTGGAGCCATAAACATTAAGACTTGTTCTTTCCACTCTCAATTTAAACACCCTGAGCACTTCAGGAAAACAAAGAAACATGAATGTTTGTAAAGGAAAAAGACCTGAGTGGACCTGTCTATTTTACTTTTTTTTTTTTTTTCTGCAGTATGCGGGCCTCTCACTGTTGTGGCCTCTCCCGTTGCGGAGCACAGGCTCCGGACGTGCAGGCTCAGTGGCCATGGCTCACGGGCCCAGCCGCTCCGCGGCATGTGGGATTTTCCCAGACTGGGGCACGAACCCGTGTCCCCTGCATCGGCAGGCGGACCCTCAACCACTGTGCCACCAGGGAAGCCCTCTATTTTACTTTTAATGGTGGGATATTCTTTTGCATTCTTTCTAATGTTTGACTTAGTTTAAGTCCAGTGTTTTCTGTAATTTTTATGACTTTCCTCAAAGGCACTTTGTTGTGAGTCAGCAAGGTATCTACTTTCACAGATTTTTCACATAACTGAAAATTACCTCTTGTGTATTTAAAACATTTTTCATCTCATTTTTGTAAGAAATTTTTCTACAGTCTACTATATTCTTACCTGCTTTATTAACAAAAGATACTGTCTTCGGTTATCTCAATGAATACTCATCACCAGTCAGTGTTTGCAGAGTGAAATTCTAAGTACTTTTCAAAGTTCTTTTCTCTTCCTGTTGTACTGGCAATCACTTTTCACTGATACTCCATCAAATATGTGGATGCCACCTCCTCTTTTCAAATATTTTTTATAGCTTATCAAGCTTAATTCAAGTTGTGTGTCAAGTAAAATCAAGCAGGCTCTGAATGAGGGTTTCTAAGTTCATCTAGGAAGGAAGGAATTTACTTACTCTGGTAAGCTAGAGTGCTGGCTTGTCAAAGCCATTCCAGCGTGTCTTTCAAAAACTTTCTGGGTGTATAATCTATGCACCAGAGACTTGAGAACTGTAGAAATCTGACCTCCAAAAGAAAGTGGTTATACTACGCTGTTAGTTACAATCTTCTTTTTAAAACAGTTTTGTTGAGGTATAATTGACATACAATAAACTACATATGTTTAAAGTGTACACCTTTGTAAGTTTTTTGTTTTTTTTTTTTTCTTTGCAGTACGTGGGCCTCTCACTGTTGTGGCCTCTCCCATTGTGGAGCACAGGCTCTGGACACACAGGCTCAGTGGCCATGGCTCACGGGCCCAGCCACTCCGCTGCACGTGGGATCTTCCCGGACCGGGGCACGAACCCGTGTCCCCTGCATCGGCAGGCGGACTCTCAACCACTGCGCCACCAGGGAAGCCCTGTAAGTTTTGATATATGTACACACCCATGAAACCATCATCACAATCAAGATAATGAACATGTCTATCACCCCCAAAAGTTTCCTCCATTCCCTTGTAATCCTAAAACCCAGATCCTCAGGAAGCCATTGATCTCCTAATGCCACTATAGATTAGTTTGCATTTTCTAGAATTTTAAATAAATGTAATCATACAACATGTATTCTTTTTTTGGTCATTTTTTTCACTCAGCATAATTATTGTGAGATTCATCCATGCTGTAGCATACATCAACAATTCATTTCTTTTTACTGCTGAGTAGTAGTATATTATATAGCTATACCACAGTGTATTCATCTGCTTATAGACATTTGGGTTGTTTTCAGTTCTTAAGCTGTTACTAATAAAGCTGCTACACTTTGATATACAAGTGTTTGTAGGGTGTTATGGGCTGAATTGTATTCCCCTAAAATTCATAAGTTGAAGTCCTAAGCCCCATTACCTCAGAATAGGACATTATATTTGGAGAAAGAGACTTTTAAGAGGTGATTAAATTAAAATGAGCCCATTAGGGTGGGTCCTAATCCAGTCTGGCTGCTGTCCACAGAGAGACACACAGGGATGGGCATGCACAGAGAAAAAAAACCACATGAGGACACAGCAAGAAGGAATCAAATATATCTATGTACATATATTTTTTTCTTTTATAGATCTTGCTTTCAGTGATGTATCTAAGAAATCTTTGCTTAATCCAAGGCAGCAAAAATCTTCTCTCTTATGTTTTCTTCTAGAAGTTCTACAGCTTTAGGTTTTTCATTTAGGTCTATGATCCATTTTGAGTGAATTTTTGTAAATGGTGTAAAATATGGATTGAGGTTCCTTTTTTCCCCCTCACCATTTGTTTAAAAAACTGCAGATCAGTTGTCCATAAAATTGCGGGTCTGCTTCTGGACTCTATTTTGTTCCACTGATCTATTTCTCTATCTTTACACTAGTGCTACACTGTCTTGATTACTGCAACATTATATTAACCTTTAAATCAAGTAATGTTGGTCCTCCAACTTTGTTCTTTTTCTAAGTTGTTTTGGCTAGGTCTTTTAAATTTCAATACGATTTTAGAATTGGTTTATCAGTTTCTACAAAAGAGCCTGCTGGGATTATGACTGAGATTGCATTAAATCTTTAGAGTCAGTTTCAATTAATTGATTTGTTTTCCCACTACAGTTCAAATTTTCCTGCTTCTTTGCATGGTTTTTATTAACTAGCAGATATTGTAAATTTTATCTTGTTGGGTAGTGCATATCTTTGTGTTCCTTTTCTAGAGCTTTGTTCTGGGATGCAGTTAAATTACCTGGAAATAGTTTTATCCTTTTTACATCTTGCTAGACTGGCCCAGAGCAATGATTACCCTAGAGCTTATTCCCCACCACTGAGGCAAGATCTTTCTGTGTACTGGACGCAGTGTGCTGTGAATCCTGGGGTTTTCTAGTCTGGCTGGTGGAAGGGGTAACTATTTTTTGCCCTGTGTGAACACCAGGCACTGCTACCTCTAATATGTTTAGATGTTTCTTTCTCCAGCCCCAGCTGGTCTGCTCACAGGCAAGGGCTAATCTTTACTCAGCTGAATACTTGAGGTGACCCTTTACAGATCTCTTCAGTTCTCTCTGTGCAGCTCTCTCCTGTTCAGTACTCTGCCCTGTGAACACTAGCCATCTCAGTCCCCTGGACTTTCAGCTTTATCTCCTCAACTCACAGAGTCCATTGTACTCTCCTGAGCTCCCCCTCCCAGTACTGTGGCCTGAAAACTCTCTCAAATGGTAAGCAGGGTAATTATAGGGCTCATCTTGTTCTTGTTTCCTGTCTCTCAGGGATCACTATCCTTTGTTGACTGATGCCCAGTGTCTTAAAAACCACTGTTTCCTATATTTTCTTTTTTTTTTGGAGGGGGGGGGGTGTTGGTTGTTTCTGGTAAGAAGGAGAATATAGTCCCTATTACTCCATCTTACTCAGAAGTAGATGTTCCCACTCTCCTTTTTTTTTTTTTTTCTTTTTGCGGTATGTGGGCCTCTCACTGTTGTGGCCTCTCCCGTTGCGGAGCACAGGCTCCGGATGCGCAGGCCCAGCGGCCATGGCTCACGGGCCCAGCCGCTCCGCGGCATATGGGATCCTCCCAGACCGGGGCACGAACCCGTATCCCCTGCATCGGCAGGCGGACTCTTAACCACTGCGCCACCAGGGGGGCCCCCCACTCTCCTTTTTGACCATTGTTTTATAGCCTTAAGGTAATGCATTTTTTAAAAAAATTATGTCATTAATCAAACCTTTTTAGTCAAAGTTTAGCTATTCTAATTCACTTATTTTTCTTATATTATGTCATTTTGGAACTGTGTCTTTTGATTCTAACCAATGCAGGATTCCTTTTCCATCTGTAGCAAACAATGCTAACAATAAAGGGAAATGATTGAATTAGCACTAGACAATAAATACTTCCTCTCCTGATGTGCCTACTCTGACCAATTTGTTATGGCCACTGGATTGTGTTGGCTCGTAAGTATTACAGAAACTTATCTGTTACCCCTTCATCAATAACTGAAAATGAGTAAAGAGAAAAAATTTTAAATTAAGAAGATGCTTTAAATTTGGGTTAGAGTGCTGAAATGTTGGTTAGCTTAAACAATCCATTCTATCTAAATTTTTTTTTAATGACAAAGTTGTGCATCGTCATTTTCATTACATTTTTAATCTCTATCTATGGTTATATACCCTTCATCATTCAAAACATTTATTTGCATTTGTGTTTTTTAACTTTTATTTCTTGGTCAGAACTTGCCAAACACAACATTTTAATGGACTTTTATAAAAAACTGGCTCTTGATATTACTTATTAATTTTTTTGCTTTACTGCTTTCTTATTCAATTTATGCTTTTTATCCTTCTATTGCAATTTTGTTCAATTTCTGGGATCTACTCTAGCTTCTTCAGACAAAAGCTTAGTTTGTTTCACTTCAATTATATTCATTCTACGTTCCATCTCTACTGTTCCCCTAACTATCACAACTTATATCCAATATCTAAAATGTTTCTCTCTGGAGGGGGTGGGGAGAGAGGGAGAAGGAGAGAGAGAGGGAAGGAGGGAGTTAAAACCAATAATTTGGCAGACATTTATGTAAAAGAGACAACATAAGCTTCATGAGGGTATGACTGTTCACTTCACAAGGGCAGGTTTTGTGCTCTAAAATATTTGGTGAATAAATGAACATACCTGTTCCTGCCAAACTTATTTCTTCTGATCTTGCCTCTGTACTTGGAATGTCCTTTCCCATTTTTTCTAGGTGAATGTGTGTTAATTCTTCAAAACTGGTTCTAGGTCAATTTGCCAAAAGTCAACTGCAGAAAGCCAACCTTCCACAAGGCCGATTTGCCGAATATTCTTGTTCCTTTGAACTATTTATAAAGTTTACAACAATTCACATTGGATGGGATAGTTTTAATAGCTTTTAAAAATTTATGTAAACTTTTAGTTTACCAGTTTTCATAACAGCATTTTAAGGAATGTTTAATTTGTCTCTACCCAGATTCCTGCTGCTGCAGCTGGAAAGAGCTGGGACAGAGAAAGGGGACTTCTACTAGGGGCAAGATGAAGAGGAGGGTCAGTATTCATTGCTTCCCAGAGAGAGGCAAGATGTGGTCAAAATACAAAGGATACATGCATGGACCATATATTCACAAAGAATATATTCTCAAATACAATGACTTTTTATAAACACATTCTTAAATAAGAAGCTGCCCACAGGTTCCTCCTTTGTTTCCCCATACATTTCACCCCATTTCTCCTCATCTCTGTAGTCTCCTTCCTCCCTGGGAGGGCCGTGCTATATGCTGACTCTGTTCCCTGTCTCTTCCCAAGTAGTCATTCCCTCCCTGTTCCTTCCAGTGCCAGCAGAAGGAGCTGGGGCAGACACAAACCCAACATTCCTTCAAGTGCTATTATGGAGACAAAATGAAAACTAGCCCATCTAGTTTCTAAGTAGTGAAACGAAACAAGTAAATTCATAGAAGTGGTTATTCACAAATTGGACTCATTTTCTCCCAGACCTCACTCACGTGACTGCTCTTCTACAAAGTCTTCTCTGACTCTCCTTGGTTGAAGTGGTGGGTCCCATTACACTCTGTTCACACTTCCATCACACCCCTTAGAAGTGATCTGAAGACAGAAGCATTTTATCCCAGTTATCTGATTTCAGAAGTAGCTCAATCTCTAAACTGTTTATTCATTCAACAACTACTTATTAAACAAAATTTTTTCATTAAACAGACATTTACAGGAGGGGTGGCAAATTGGGTGAAGGAGGTCAAAAAGTATAAACTCCTAGTTATAAAACAAGTAAGTCCTGGGGATATAATGTACAGCATGGTGATTATAGTTAATAATATTGCGTTGCATGTCTGAAAGTTGCTAAGGGAGTAGATCTTAAAAGTTTTCATCACAAGAAAAAAAATTTTTGTAGCTATGTATAGCTAACTGATGCTAACTAATTATGGTGATCATTTTGCAATACATACATATATCAAATCATTATGTTGTATACTTGAAACTAATATAGTGTCAACTATATCTCAATTAAAAAAATTTTTAAACAAAATAGAACACAGACATTTACTGTGAGCTGACTATGTGCTGGAAAGTAAAAAACAGATGCCGGAAATTAAGGTAAAATAAGTCCAGGACTCAGTGCAGACATCAGTCTGGAGAAAGCAGAACAAGTCTTAGACCTCTTTATATTCACCTTCCCCTTGGCATTGTGGTTGGCATCGATTCTGTGCTCAGTAGAAGTGCTAAGTATATCACAGGCACTTTGCAACTAAAAGAACTAGAACTACAAGTCCCAAGTACAGTCACGGGTGTTATAACTAACGGTGAAAACAACAGCAGAAAATAGTCCCAGTCCAAGAGAGATTATGAGGGGCTTCTGAAGGTTACATTTTCTAATTCACCAAAATATTTAACAAAAAAAGGACAAACAAAATTGTTTAGTGAGGTACATAGTATTCAGAATGTCACAAGAAGGAAAAAAGATGAGGTAGCCCTTGTATTTAAAGTTTGGGTCCCGAAACAGGGCACTTGCCACTTCTTTCAAACTACAACAATAATAATTCAATAACTATGCTCAGAGTCCGGATATGCTAAATGGTATGTTAGGTGTAAATTCATTGAAAAAAATATTAATTCAGCCATAATCTAGTTCAAGGTATAACCTGTCAGTCCTAAGGTGATAAAAATTAAATAATATTGAATCATTCCAGATTCAAGGTCTTACAGCTGCCACATGGCTGATCAAAAACATGCAGAAGCACATAATAATTTAGGAAGTTCAATAACATACAAAATGACCACAATAAAATTTAATTCAAATCTGACCCTCAGGATTTTTGAAGACTATATCTATTAGTCTGGACAGTTAAAACAGAAATTATGTTGTCAGATGTTCCCCCAAACAGCCCTCTTTTAAAATAAAAGAAACCTAGGTTTATGATTGCTAGTCATAACGAAAGTAGGTCTTTGGAATCTCCATCCTTTGATGTTCTGTTCAGAGATAGTAGGAAGTAAATAGATTTGAGTTTGAGCAAATTTTCAGACAACTTGCATGTTAGGCTGAATAATATCCCTTCCCCCAAAAAATAGCGTGTCCTAATCCCTGGAATCTATGAATATTGCCTTACATGGCCAAAACAGACTCTGCAAATATAATTAAGGATTTTGAGATGGGGGAGATTACCCTGGATTATCTGGGTGGATAACTTTTATTGTTGCCGTAATTTATAGTTGTATCATAGTAACACTTTGTCAGTGTAACTATTTAATTTAGAGACACAATGGATTAGGATAAATCCTGCAGTCAAATTGATGTGAAAGACAAGATTACCTGGATTATAAAAGTCAATATTCTCTGCTCCACCTTTCTTGAATGAACCAGAATTCCATTATTCCCTTCTCTGGCTCAAAGGGCAGACTGTGCCTTTAGGCAATCACAAGCAGTTACTCACACAGTTACCTTATTGATTCCCGATAAGTAACTCATATGCTCTGAGTTATAACTAGATCTAATTCAGAAACTGTCAAACTGTCAGGCCAGATTTCCATGATGCAGCCCCTGAAAAGAGCATTTAAGGATGGAGATCCCAAAGACCTCTTTTAACCTATTTTATTTAACAAAGTTTTGGAATAAGCCCTCCACCCTACACCACTTTCTGGATAGCCAAATAAGTTCTGAAAGGTGTAGCTTTGCTTCCTGAATTGCTTTAGATGATCTGATCATCGAACATATTCCCAACTGTCCTCATTGTCATCAATCCATAGCTACACAATTTAGACTGCTAATTAAATCTCACGTATAAGCTTTAACTTTAATCTTTGTAATTGAGACATTTTTATACACACACATGCCAAAAGTCTTTTTAATTAAAACCTTTTGTGGAAATATTTTTACTTTCCATTTTGGAGATGGTGAGAAGTATATGAAAAGTTTTGATTCTGTGCAGGGCATTCATGTTTTAAATCAAACTAATTTTTCCATAGAATATTCTGTGATTTGCCCACTCTTAATACACTTCAGCCAGACACATTCCCTTTGAAATTAATTCCAGTTTGTGAAATTCGAAGGTGAAGACTAGAAGGAATGTAATTTCATATTGGTGGTTTCTGTTGCTGGGTAAACATTATTAATATTTTCATAATGGCATAGTAAGTGATTTAATTCACTAAGCACAGTAGACATATGGTACCATGTTCATATTAGCTATGCCCAGTACATGAAAATAAATCACTAAGTATAATCCATATGCCTCTTTTTTTTTTACTAACCTACTGCATTTGAATATGAATTTGTCACTAGCCATGAAGATCTCCAGTTAATATGAACTACAGCAAGAAAGAATATACCATTAGATGTATAGGTTAATAACTAGAATATACAAAAAATGGTGATTAGCAATTCAGTTCTACAAATACTGGGATCATACTATGCGACAGGCCCTGTATTCTGAACTGGGGACAGAGGAGTGAATGAACCAAATCCAGCCCCTGCTCCACAGAGCCTAGTGTACAGACCAGGTACCACTCTTGCCAGACTCACGATGCAGGTGATTGTGGCAGATAGAGCAACATGTCTTAATACGAATTCCAACCTCCTTCCTGTACTGCAGTACTTTCATGTCCTACTCAGGTTAGAAAGCTAAAAACTACACTTTCCAGACTCCCTGTAAATGAGTTTAGTATGTGATTTGGATTCCACTACTCAGGTGCACTTTTCAAAGACCTGGATTAAAACTAAATTAAGTGGAGACCGGGCTAGCTACAGAATTCGTGGGGCCCAGTATAAAATGAAAGCACGAGGCCCCTGTACAGAAAGCAGGGGGTGGAACTTCTACCCTCCTTTTGTGGTCTTTTCCACAGTTTATCAAGGTGGTTTCTTTTTTCTTTCTTTCTTTCTTTTTTTTAAGCCCCTCTTTTTGTTTGCTATTTCGTGGTGTGATCTCAGAAAGCGAGGACACTCAGATACGCGTGCAGACACTCACCGGGCCCAGGGTCCCTGCCCACAACTGGGCGCGCACTTGCGACCCACTGGCTGCTGGGTTTCCTCTCCCACCAGCTGCCGGACCGACCGAAGCTTCCAGAAGTCCCGTCAGACATCTCTCTTTCCCAAGGGCTGGCACCCCAACCCACGGAGGAGGGATGACTCTGAAAGTACTGCCACCTCCACGCCCAGATGCACTAGGCACCTGGATAGAGGTAAGTTAAGAACCTCTCCCTGCAACTAAGAACGAGCGCTGCTACCCGCCAGGTGCGCGGACCGTGCGGCGCTGTCCTGTCGGCGATCGAGGGGCGCATGCGCCTGACGCGAACCAATCCCAATCCTCCTCGCACGCAGGGCCCGGTCAACCCCAGGGCCAGAGAGGCGATGCACTGGGCAGTGGCAGGGAAGGAGAGCCCTGGGGTGCTAGGTCATAGCGGACAGGCTGGCCGAGAACTTGTCACAGGGAGGTGGCAGGAGGAGAGAGCTGAGGCTCGAAGCTCCCCGTGCATAATCCACTGTCCCAAAGGACTTCTCCTCCGAACACAAATTTTAAATCAAGAATTTTAGGATGGCAACCTCGGAGTGTTAAACTACAAAAGTGGCGCCCTTCTAAGGGTGGGACCTCGACTGGCAGCACAGGTTCTGTGTTTATGAAGCTGGTCCTGAGCGGAGAGAAAAGGTGGGAGGCTTTCATTTTGTGCCTGCGGATTTGGGCAAAGGCATTAAGGTTCTCCTGTCACCAGTTTCCTGCAAATTTCAAGAAGAGATTGTGAAGTTCCTGGCCACGCAGAAGCTGTGTGATTTTGGAAATTGGGAGTTGTTCCTAGAAACTCAGCCTAGAGCTTCCTCCTATAGCCCTTCATTAATTTTACAACCATCAAATAACTGTCAATAATTCCCTTAGCCCAACCAGGAGAGTTCAGTTGCAAACAACAGGAACCACAATGAGTACAGTAGTATTCTCTCTGGAAAGGCATGAAATAGGAAGATTCCAGGAATAAATTGACTGCAGTGGCCACTGTTCAGGCACAAAAGAAAACACTTCATATTGGAGAAGTTCATTCTGTGCTAGAAGAAAAACCAGTTATACTAAGGGAGAAGCATTATTAAAATAGAATAGCTGTGCCATTCTTCACTGCCCTTTTATATGACAAGAGTTGGAGAGGACTGTTGAAGCAGAGCAGTGATTAGATTTGAAAGTGGGGAATCTAAGTAAATTGTGTCTTTGCTAAGAAAGAAGTACAAATTGTCCCCCTGATATGGTAAGAAAACATGAAAAAAATCTACTTTAGATTTAAGTAGATCTACTTGCTTTATTACCTTGAGTAAGTAAATTAACTTCTCCAAGTCTCAGGTTCCTCTTACTTTCCTTCCAGGGTAAAGATAATATATAAAAAGAACCTGCAATAATATCATAGTATATATTCAGTATATAACTCATAGTATATATTCAGTAAAACTACTGTTATTATTATAATAAAATCAAAATTTTGTATAGAAACATGTGGATGGCTTTCCCAGGTCACATCACCCAACCAAAACTTTAAATAAAGCAACATCACTCCGATTCTCTGTTGGATTCCTTGGCATCCATCTCCTATCCTCCCACCTGTCCATGCTCCAATCCAGTCAGTTCACCCATCCACCCTCCCACTCACCCCTCTAACCTTTCTCTCTTCTAAAACTGGAACTGTTATGAGTTGGAATTTAATATTCAGAAGCCTTAAGATTGCCTAGTAGCCATCTACCACAGCAAGCTATAGATTAGAAATTTACTCCAAAATAAAGTTAGGCTAAAATCCATATAAAATTTTCTCCTCAAAAAGTTGCTTCAACTGTATAACAATCACAGGGATGCTACATATTTCTGGTTGGCTGGGGAGGTGAACAGTGGAAGGCCGGTCTTCATGTCAGCTCTAACCACCATATTGAATATTGATGAGAAATCTTCCTATACTTTTGCATGTGCTATTACCTCAACTTGGGATTTCTTTCCCTGCTTTATCTGATAAATGTAAGGCCTATTTCATATTTTTACTCTCCTTTGAATCTCCCAGCACCCCCAGACAACTGATCACCCCCCCCCCACTGCCAATTTGTACCTTGTGCACACCTCTGCATAGCGCTTCCCACAATAAACTGCTAGTGCTTACTTACACATCTATATATTCGATGTATATATTTTTTAATCTGACACCTAACTCAGTTGGGCACATGGGGTGCTTGATACATGATGAATTAATCTAGAATTTTCAGAGGAAGCCCAAGCCCTTTGCTCCCAACTTCACCCCATGAAGGCTCAGTCTGAGGTTTCCCTCTTCAGTTATAATCAGCAGCTCCACCCATCCTTCCCTCCTCTTACCAGAGCTCCTGTGAACCCAGCTCACTGTGTGGGGCAGCGGCACGTCACCCAAATCTCATCCACCCATTCCCATACTCCTGTTCTGTCCTGGACCCTCTCAGACCTGTCCTAGCATTTTAAAGGTATGAACAGAGAAAGACAAAGAAGTGAAAGAAAAGGGAGAGAGAGTTTCAGAAAGAAAAGCATGGTCAACAATGACAAATGTAGCACGAGGTAAAAGAGCTGTTGAAGTGCCTAACGTATTGTGCCCTACCATGCTGTAGTCTCAAGCAAGATGTAAAGGGTAAAAAAACAACAAGGCAGATGAGTCCCTTGTCATTCTGGACCTTGCATCCTATCATGCCACACACAACAAATGAATAAATAAACAATGCAATCACAGCTCATAATTGCGACAAAGGAAGAAAATAGGGAGATGACAAAAATGTTGCCCATAATAGTAAGCAGCTATTTATAATTAATCCTAAATTACTGCTCTGTGTCAAGGCTTGTTCTAAAGACTATGTGTATAATTTCATTTCATTCTTATAACAGCCATAGGGGAGAGGTACAATTATTTCCTCCCTTACAGACAAGAAACTGAACCACACAGAGGTTAAGTGGTGTTCCCAAGGTCACACACCATGTGTTGTTCAGGAAAGGTCTCTCTGAGAGTCGATATCTGAGCCAAGACCTGAGGGATAAGAATGAACCATCCATGTGAGAGCTGGGGGAGAGAATCTGGGGCTATGGGAAGAACAAGTACCCAGGCCTGGAAATGGACAAGGGTTTGTGGGGTTTGAATTATAAAAAGGAGGTTGGTGGGGTTGGATGAGCCGGAGCGAGAGGGGAGAGTGCAGGAGATGAGCCTGAGGGGGAGCAGGGGCTGGAACACGGGCTGGCAAGCCTCATGAGGAGATAGCTGGCGCGGCCAGTGTGGCTTGAGCAGTTGCAGTGGAGCCGTGGTAGCAGAAGGCAGGCTTAGCTGGTTGAGGAGAGAATGGGAGGTACACAGTGGAGGCAAATATTCAAAACTGAATAAAGAAAACTAGCTTTCGAAAGGGGAGAGAGGATGGTGATGAGAGGCAAGGCGTGGGACTGACCAAATTTAAATACATTTAAATGCTGTAGAGAATGAAGTGAAGACAGAGGAGAGAGGAGGGGTGATTTCCTGAGCAAGGTCTGAGCGTGCACCAAAGGGCTGGGATTCAGGGCCGAGTTGGGGGGTTAGGTTCAGACAGGGTGAGGCAGAGTGATTACAGTGTGGTGGAAGTCATGCAAGGAAGGATGAGTTGGACACACATGAGCCAGTGGGTGGAATGGAAGAAAGCTGGAGAGTTCTTGTCTCATTCTTCAGTTCTCTCTGTGAAGTTGGTTCCCCAAACACTGTATCCAACTCACCTATTGAATACTCATGCCCACACTTTCCTGCAGTTAGGGCTGAGACTCTTACTTCTCTTGGACCTCATCCTGGACTTGCCTGCCCACTCCCAAGTCAAGCTCTTTATGTGGCTCACTGCTCCCTGTCCCTTCCCTGCTGACCAAGGGGTGTTCAGTACAACGTAATGCTTTGTGCTTGTTTTCCTGAGACCTAGTAATACCTAAACTCTTAAAATGGTAGTAATATATGCTCAAAAATTAAAAATAATACATGAGAATTGATCTCCCTATCAAGGAATTTTATAACAAATGGCTCACTATATATGCAAACCTCACCCCATGAGATGACGTCAAAGGAATTTCATAGCTCCTTTATCAAGGAAATATTTCTGTAGAGGGTGGAGTACAATCCTTTGAAGAGTCTCTTCTGGCATCATTGATATTGTCAACCTATATTTCACGTAGACTGAATGGGATCATGGATTCTGACAGATATAAAATTCCACGGGTGCAAGACATTAGTGAACATGTTCAATAAAGCTCGTATGATGAAATGACATGTTCATTCAAAAACATCTGACCACAGCTTACCCATCTCCTTTGAGAAAACTGTAATGGTTGTGTTCCTCTCCATCCATAATCAACATAATAAGGTCAATCCATATAGAAAAGGATGAGTTACTTGCATCAATCAAAATGTGTTTTATATACAGTTGACTCACTTTTGAGAAGTAAAATCTCTCCTCTTATGAAAAGGCTGAAATTGTAGACTTGTAACAATTATATAAGAAAACTTTCTCAAACTTTCAGCTGTAAGATGAATAAGGTCTGAGGCTCTAAGGTATAATAGTGATTATAGTTGATAATACTGCAATGTATAATTGAAATTTGCTAAGAGAATAGAACTTAATTGTTCTTACCAAAAAAAAAAAAAAAAAGATAAATATGTGAGGTGATGGATGGGAGGAATTAACTAGAATAGATGGGAGGAATCTTTTCACAATGTATATACATTTTAAATCCTCATGATGCACACTTTAAATACCTTACAATTATTTGTCAAGTATATCTCAGTAAAACTGAAGAAAAAGTCAAATGATTTGTAAGTATCCTTCCCCCCCACCCCTATTTTTTTTTCTTCTTCAGCAGCAAGCAATAACAACAACAAAAAACAACTAAAAGTGGTTGAATAATGAAGGGGCTAATTTTTACGTAATAAAATGTCTCATGTAAGGCTGTGGAGAGCTGGTACATGAACTCCCTGATTCCATCAAGAACCCAGGGGGCAGGGGCTTCCCTGGTGGCGCAGTGGTTGAGAGTCTGCCTGCCGATGCAGGGGACGCGGGTTCGTGCCCAGGTCCAGGAAGATGCCATGTGCCACGGAGTGGCTGGGCCCGTGAGCCATGGCCGCTGAGCCTGCATGTCTGGAGCCTGTGCTCCTCAACGGAAGAGGCCAAAACAGTGAGAGGCCCGCGTACCGCAAAAAAAAAAAAAAAAAAAAAGAACCCAGAGGCGGTCCTCCTCCTCCTGCCCCACCATTCTTGGCAGATGGATTTTCCCCGCATGGTCATGAGATGGCTGCTGTACCACCTCATTACTCATCTCCCTTCGGAACCGGAGAAGCTTAGTTTATTCCTTTTAAAATGCTGTTTCCAAGTTTCATCCAACGACTTACATCTTACTGGCTAGAATTGAGTCATATGGTCAGCTCTAGTGGAAAGATTGTTGGAAAGGTGAGTATTCTAGCTTTCAAGCCACTGAGTAGAAAAAAGCAAGAACGAAAGATTGTGAATGGCTTTTAAGCTGCCTTGTCTGCCTCTGTGGGCAAGGAGATGAGAAAGGAAGTTTATTAAAAAAATATTACTAGGCCATCCAAATATTCTAAATCACAGAAACAGAACATTTCCTTAGCAAATATTGACTTTTATAAGTGTTACTGTTTGGCAGTACAAGGCAGATTTTATTGATTTAGAGAGTCAATGTAACAGTCATTACTTACTACTGAGATGGTTTCTCAATATGCTAAGGTCCTATTATGATTTGACCTTCAGCTGAGTTCGATTTTTCAAATGCTTTTATTTAAACCCTGGACACTTCTAGACACTCAGCCTTCAGGACAGCACAGATCTCAGCCCCGTTATTCCCATTCCAAGCTGTCTCAGGAAAAATAAAAAGGTTTGTCTAATTCTCTTAAGTATCAACTAGATAGGGAAGCAAGATGCTAAATGGGCTCATTTATAAAGTGATTCTACATATTAGAGTCACCTAAGAACCTCTTAAGAAATTCTGATAAACTGATTTTTTAAGACCTCTCTAGATAATTCTAACGTGCAGCTAATGCTGGGTACTGCTGCATTAGGACAAAGAAGGGAAAAAAACAGAAATAGCATGGAAAACCATGAACAAGTTATTGAACCTCTATAGGCTGTTTTCTCATCTGTTGATTAAATTAGTTAATTCATGTAAACATGTAGTTTGATGCATGGCATAGAGCAAACACTTAGATATTATTACTGTTTTGTTGATGTTAATATATTTTTGATGGAGTTTTTCCAAGGCAGGCAATAATATATAAGAGCATAGATCTTGAAGACAGCAAAATTTGGTACTTAAATCCCAGTTCGGCCACTTACTAGTTAATTTGACATTAAGCAGGTAAGCCATTTGATCTGATTCTCAGTTTTCTCATCTATTAAATGTGACTAATATCCATCTCTCAGGTTGTGCCTATTAGAAGATACTATGTATGCTAAAGCATAATTTTCAAAAGAGTAAAATCATGACTCATATAAATATAAAATGGACATGTATCAAAGATTTTATTCAACTCTTCAGTTACTCAGGGAACCAATAAGATGGTAAGACCTGTTCAAGTGAGAATCTGACTTAACAAAGTTTTATAATTTACCAGTCAAATTGCACTTGCCTTGTTATGAACAGGAATTATTTGCATTGGTATTTGTTTTTTGCAATTTAACAGCTACCCCTATGGAACTGTAAAATAATCTAGCAAAAGAAAGTCAATTGAAGGTACATATTCCTGGAATCAGATAATGCCCTGAGGGTCGCCTGGCCAATGCCCAGCGCTCCACTGAAAGACACCAGTAATTCTCTTTGCTCACTTCCAAGTCCTGACATGTCGACAAAGTGCCTGGCAGGGTGTACCTGCCATGCAGTAAGTCCTGATTAAATGGTGGTTCCAGTTCTTGTTATTCTTGAGTCATGATTATTTACCTAGAAAACCCAAGCAAGTCAACTAAATGTATTAAGACAGATTTATCATTGCTATGACACTATGCATTTGTGCTTTACATTCCTCCCTCTACTGTAAACATAGCAATGATAGATTTTTTATGTAAAGAAAAATCATAGTCACATTCAAAAGCAGGATAAGAGAGAACATGCAGCAATATGCAGGAGCCGATGTCTCAGGCAGCCCAGCGTTGGACTTGTGTGGGGTGACAGAGCATGGCCCCCTTCCTAAAGCTGGAGGCAAGGACAGTCTTATCCTTTTCCAGCTCAATGACTAGATCTCCAATTATCTCCAGTCACAGAGCGAGGGAGAAGAGCTCAAGCTACAAGTAAGACCATATCCTGGGCTAGAGATGGCGGGGGAAGAAAGGGTGCAGGCAACCAAAAAACTGATAAACATGGAAGCTTGGAGGGGAGGAGGATGAAACACCCACACAAGATAAACCTTCAACTAAAATTTCAAAGAAAATGAGGAAAATTAACACTAAGAAACACAGCAAATAAACTTAACAACCAGAACATTAATAATTAACAAAGAATATGATGCAGCCATTAATTGTGGAAGACTATTTAACAATGTGAAAATATTCACGTGAGAAAAACGTGTTAAGGGAAGATAAATGTTTTAAAGACTGGTCTGCTTGTTGGCCATTCGCTTGTGGTTGCATTTCCACATTTCTATGCTTCCCACCCCCCTCCGGAAACACCCCGCCACTGCAGGAAGCCAGAAGTCTGTATACACCAGTCTTTTCCATATTTCCTGGCAGAGTGGAAATGTGGAGGATTTCCCTTCTTCTGGAGGTAGCTCCCACAAACAGCAGCAGCAGGTAAGCCTGAGCCCCTGACAAGCAACAGGGTTTGAACAGGAGGGTTCCTAGAATCCTGTAACATCGGCAGGATGTTTTGTTTCGTTTCATTTTTAATTTTAATTACATTTTATTTCCATCCAGGTCAAGGGACAATTGAGAAAAAGGTTCTATCCTAAATACATAACCAAGGAAGCGTAGAGGGGCTCTCGATGCCATTGTTTTGAAGTTAGCCTATCAGTCATCATGATTGAAACATAACCCCGATGGCTTGCACAAGCGGAATAAAATGCTTCGCATTGTAGGATGTTATAAAGGCTGCTTAGCTTCATTTCCAATGCTGCACAACTCCCTGCTCCCTGTACGTCAGCCGCAGTGGGGTTCCAGCAGCCTGAAGGCATGTGATTGTGGCTGGGGTCTGGGCAGCAGCATCTTCCTTCCTGCTTCTCCCGTCTTAGGCGTGGCAGTGGCTGCCAGCAGTTACTATTCTTTAGGTAAACTTAACACCTTCCTTTTTTTGCTCCTCCAATCTTTCCAACCACTCTTCTATACTGTATTCCCTCTACTGGTCCTCACTGCCTGAGTGGACAATGAATGACAGAGTTGGCTTCACCAGCAGAATACAGATGGCATTCAGCAGTGTCATAAGTGCTGAAAAATTGGAGAAGCAATGATACTTGAGGAACTGTGAATGCCAGCAGGAACTGACCTTTTTTTCATTTTTTTTTGGCCACACCTTACAGCATGTGGGAACTTCCCTGACCAGGAATCAAACCCGCAGCCCCTGCAGTGGAAGCATGGAGTCTTAACTGCTGGACCACCAGGGAACTATTATGCTAAAGAAGTAAGCAACTTACACAGTACAACTGCTCTAGCATATCTACAGAAAGGAGGCCGGTTTTATCTGGTTAGCAGGATTACAGGTGATTTTTATGTGGTGAGAAGATCACAAATGCTGGAACCAGCCTATCTACAGACTCAAATCCCAGCCCTGCCACTTCCTAGGTGTGTAGCCTTGGGCAGGATTTTTAACCTCTCTGCCTGGTTTCTCCAAATGCAAAGTGGTTGTGGTTGATATAATATCTCAAAAAGTTATTTGAAGAAAAAAAGTGGGTTAATGAAGTTGAAGAACATAGAAGAGAGCCTGACATATAGTATTATATAAGTGAATTTTAGAAATTATTTTTTTTTAATTTTCTTTATTTTCCAATTTAAAAAAAGGATATGTAATTGACCAGAAAACATGTCATATGTAAAAAGAAAAATGTGACATTCATAGAAAGTAAATATAAATGATCTTAAAGTTATTGTTAAATTTGTAATTTTTACCGTGTCACAGAGCTGTAGCAGCGACCCTGGAAGACTGTGGGAGGGGACTGCACAAGGGTGTGAAGGAGGCGGGGATCATTGTGGGCCATCTTGGAGACTGGCCACCGCAATCTGGAATATGAAGACCACTGTCATGCTTATTGCCAAATTAATTTTTTCCTTGAGTCAGTTAGTAATGCATGCAGCTAGGAGTAATAGGAGTCCCAGACAATGGTGATTTAAACAAGGAAGGGGTTTCTTTATTTCACATCACAAGAAGTCCCACAGTAGGCAGTCCGTAGCTAGTATGGTGGTCCAGGATACCTTCAAGGACCCAGGCTCCTGGCTTTTAGCTTTATCGCCCTTAGTGATGACAGCAGCACTTCCAGAGCCCTTTGGCAGAAAGAGACCATGTGGCACCAGCAGCCTTCCTTCCCTTTACACTTCATTGGCCATAATCCCATCACGCAACTTCTAGCTGTAAGGCAAGCTGGGTCATTGAGTTTTTAGATATTCTAGCCTCTATAGTAGATGAAGGCAAGAAAAGCCAGGGAAACTGTACTGATGGAGGTCACAAGTTTCTAGCATGTTTCCTAAGTTCAGATTTTGAATGCTGCATTTTCTTTAGATAACGAGGCAAAAAATTATAGGAGCTACATTATGACATAAAAGAAGCACAGGGCCTTACATGTAACAGGTTCCTATTAATTATTTCTTGAGTGAATATGTTATATAAGCATTAACCCTATACAAGCCTTTCCTGAAATGACTTTGTATTCTATTTCCATTCATTGGGAAAAATAGATTTTCCATTACTAGGAAGTAAAAAAACACACTAATTTTATGTAGTCTACTTTTCTCTTAATTTTAGGACTTTATTTCAGGCTTTGATCTGTGCATGAAATGCTAAGCCCAGCTACACTTCAGCTCTATGCTTCCCCGCCACTCCCGGGCTTCCAAATCTTTTCTGCTACCCTACAGCCTTGTTCTCAGACATAAGTTCTTTTTCTATAATTGTTCTTTTTGGTCCAGAATTTTCTTTCTTAAATAACATAAAAATAAAAGTGATAAGGCAAGATGATTAAATATATTCCCTTCAGAAAAAAAAATGTTAGAAGAAACTAACTTTGTAAATAGACAACCAGAAAAACAAACTGCATTCTGAAAATACCATGAAAGGCCAACATAGCATTTTTGTACTTCAAAAAAATGTCTTCTACTTTCATACCAAAATTGACTTTAAAATTGAAGCTGTTAAAAATACACACTTAATTTAGTAGCTTTTAATTCACAGAGCTTTTTCATGGGTGGGGTGCAAAGTGGTGAGTTGAATTTTGCCACAGAGGAATATACTGCCTGTGTACAAGTCAGGCTGTTTACTAAGAATAGACTGTGGGCAGCTGGATAATTAAAAAGTGCTTCGCATAATTGAAGTTCTGGTGAGGAAGTGATTAAAGTCATGGCCTTGCCTCCTGGGTGTATACAAACTACTTTAAAACTTGGATACTGGAATGTATGGCCTTAAAAGGATTGCATTAAGATGAAAAACATGTAAAAGGACACTAATAAACCATACTTTCATTTTTAAATAGAATTTGAATCACTAAAATTTTACACTGATTTTACATGAATAGTGAAACTTGCTACACCTATTAGAAATATAGAAAAACATCTTTTTTAAAAGGGTAGCTTATGCGCTTACTCAAAACAAAGGAAATTGCAGAAAAATTTTTACTTAGCCATTTCAGCATTAACATTTTAAATATTATTCAGTAATCTCTAGCTTTGTGAGTTACTAAAGTTTAAAAGTACTGAAAATTAATTTTTGTTACTTATAAAAGAACCAGATACTGTTTCTTTCTTAGACTAAATTACTTAAAGAATTAGGCTATCTTTTAATGGTTAAACAGTATGATTAGGCAACTATTATCAGTGGCTACTTTGGGGAGTGAAATCTGGGATGAGAAGCAGCTGAAGTAATACTTTTCACATCATATTCTTCAGTACCCTCTGAATTTGTTTTTAAACAAACATATTATCTTCATAATTAAATTATTAATGATAAAATTAAGTTAAAAACTGTGTGAGACCAACAATCACTGAAGAAACTGAAAAAGAAGTCATGAAAAAGAATTACCCTGGGCTTCCCTGGTGGCGCAGTGGTTGAGAATCTGCCTGCTAATGCAGGGGACACGGGTTCGAGCCCTGGTCCGGGAAGATCCCACATGCCGCAGAGCAAATAGGCCCGTGAGCCACAACTACTGAGCCTGCGCGTCTGGAGCCTGTGCTCTGCAACAAGAGAGGCCACGATAGTGAGAGGCCCACGCACCGCGATGAAGAGTGGCCCCTGCTTGCCACAACTAGAGAAAGCCCTTGCACAGAAACGAAGACCCAACACAGCCAAAAGTAAATAAATAAATTAAAAAAAAAAAAAGAATTACCTTGACTGAAACTTGAAAAGGATCTTCATATATAAGAACAAGTTTCAAAACAGTAAGGCCCAACCTAGATCTAGAATTATCTTAAGAACAAACAGAAAAACTGAAATGATTACATGTTATTTTATGTTACAGTTTTTTTTTTAAATCTATCCTAAAAATAAAGAAACCCCAAATTCCTTCTTACTAACAGTTTACCTGTTAACAAAAGGAAAGAGCATTTTCCTCACCTTTTTCATAGTAATTTTGAAGTCTCATTAACATGCTTTTATTATGAGACTCAGGGTTTCCAGGCTAGGTGTGGACCCTATGAAGTCAGTTAAAGATAAAAAAATTAATTTAACTGATTATTTTACAACATTAAGTTTTATTTTTAAAGTAATTTTATATTGCACTATTATAAGACCAATAAATGATGGAGTTTACAATCCCGGACTAAATTATCAAGGATTGAGAAGGGGAGAGGACGGGAAAAGTAGCAAATTCCTTGTTTCCATGAAAAGTCACTGAAACAAAATAAAACCAATGGAATAGGCACAATTTATCAGACAAATATGAAGAAAAAAGTATGCAGAGGTACATATTTATACCATCTAATTATAATTCAAGGCAAAAAAGAATAAAATAAGACAATGAAGCCTATTTAAATAGTATAATTTGTAATAAAGACATAAGTCATCAACCTTGTGGCTATCCTGAAAGGATTAGAAAGTGAATGGCCTTAGCCATCATTTAACAGGCGTAGATAATATCCAGATAACAACATTAAATTACATAGAACAAAAATATTTCATGCAGAAGGAAAAATGGACAGAAGTACATATGCAGTAGAAGACTTTAGTGTACATCAGCATTACTCTATGACAGATAAAATGGACAAAATAAGGAAGATTTAGAAAATTAATAATGAAGTAAAAAAGATACTTAATGAATTCCCAACAGCAGAAATTACAAAGACCATATTTTTACTCTAATATAAAAATGAAAGCACGGAAATCTTTAAGAACACATATATAAAATAAGAAAAATACAAACAAGCCAAAAAATGCAAACCAGGCACACACACACACACCTACACACCTCACTCACTAGTACAGGAAATGGCCAGATATAAATTGAAAGCGTTAGAGTCTTTCAATACTTAAACAGAATAAAAATAAATTACTGCAATGGGTTAAAATAGACATATATATACATATATAATCTGTCTGTAAGAATATACTGAAGAACCCAAAACCTTATTTGTCACTTTTGGAGGCTGCTAGGCACTCACTCATTATTCTAAAACTTGAATCAAGCATTTCAGCTTTCTGTGTCAGGATAATTAAACAGTTGATGAGATAAAGTATTTTTTTAATAGAAAAGGTGTAACGAATAAATGCAGAATAATAATAAAATTAGAAAATCACCATATTAAGATTTTCTAATAAAATAACGGACTTGTCAGTGATCATCCATGGCTGCTTAAAAGCATTCGATAAAAAGTTGATGTAATTCTTTTTTAATGAATGAATCAGTCTGACATCATCTGAATCCACTGATCCATTTTAATGTTAATAATAGTAGAACAACCAGATATTACATTGCTCCTAATGTGATGCAATTGAAAGCATACAGCACCACCAATGAAGTGCTCTTGCCAAAAAGACTGAAAGCTGAATTCAATCAAGATTTTGGACCTAGCTACTGGTTTACAGGAAAGACAGGAGATGGAGAAACATGTTAAATAATGTCATGAGGATATAATCAGCCAAGTACAGACTGTAAGAAATTCTCTAGGGCAAATGACCCAATGTATTCCATAAATAAATGCAAATGTTCCATAAATAAATGAAAAATAAAGGAAGGGAAACTGTTATAGACTTAGGAGACATGCCCACCAAATACAATGTGTGGATTTTGTCTGTATCCTGATATAAATAAGTCATTTGTAAAAAGACATTTTAAACACAAATGATACTTAACAGAAGTACAGTGTTAAATAGTAATACTGCTAATTACAATCTTATACTGCCTATTTAGAAAAGGCAAGAGAATCAGCTGGAAAACTAACAGAATTAATTAGTAATGTGACTAAAAACAATATAAAAATTATTACTAATAGTATTCGTATATACTATTTGTCAGTGGTTAGAAGCTAACAATTCTTAATAGCTACACAAAAACTCCAAATACTTAGAAATAATTTTACAGGGAAATATGTGTAAGCAGTTTGAAGAAAACTACAAAACTTATACTGATAGATACAAATACTTAAATTAATTGGGAACTAGCGTTAAGAAACTCCATTTTATACTCTCTCCCATTGCCTTAATAATCATTAAACATTAAATGTGCTCCATCTTACCATACACCTCATTCTTTACTCTTATCAATCCATTAATCAATAACATATGATAGGTAACTTATTCATTTCTTTTAGTAAAAATGTCTCCCTTTACTTGGGAACCCAAAATCATTAACTGAAGTAAATGGTTACAGAATTGCCTCATTATTAGCAGTTGGACAGAGAATCATAACTGGATCCTTTTGCCTTTAACGATTTGGGGTTTGCTAATCTATTTCTGAACTATTTATTAGGAAGTTATTGCAGCCTATGGAGGCCAAAGTCTTCATTATTTCCTATGGCCTAGATTCATTAAACATAGTTCTGCTTGGCTAATGCTCACAACTAACATACACATAGCAGCCCATCAGTTATAATGCTCCCACCATCAGCACCAACCCCATGACTGTAAATCAGCTTAGGGAATCTTGTTGTCCTAGCCATTCCAGTTACCCCCAACTGAGCATTTACAGCGAATTACTGTCTCATTATAATCTTATAGCAGGAATTAATGCCATAATCATAGGCTATTGCTCTCTTTACATATTTATCATCCCATAAAAGGACATCACATTGAATCAATTAAACTCTAATGTGTGAATACATTCTAATAATCTTGCACATCATCAGCTATCACAGTAAACTCTCAATTTATTATTGGTTCAATTATTTATAAATTAAATAAAACATTTGTGACTAGACATAAGCTTACATTTTTAATAAAGCAAGAGGTTTTCTGAGAACTGTAGAGAGAACCTGCAATTATCAATTGTAAAATACTAAAAAAGTTCTCCACAGACTTAGAATTTAAAAAGTTAATAAAATTACAAATAAGTGTAAAACTCAACCATACATATTATTTTGCTTCAATCATTTTCCCATTGCAAATGATAACTTTACCCCAGCTATTTCAAAGCCAAACCACACTGCACACCATACAATGTAAACTATGTGTTCCCCTGGAAGAGAAAAAAATATGGGAACTTACCTGGTGGCACAGTGGATAAGACTACGCACTCCCAATGCAGGGGGCCCAGGGTTCGACCCCTGGTCTGGGAACTAGATCCCACATGCATGCCACAACTAAGAGTTCACATGCCACAACTAAGGAGCCCACAAGCACAACTAGGGAGCCCACCTGCCACAACTAAGGAGCCCACGTGCTGCAACTAAGACCCAGCGCAACCAAATAAATAAAATAAAAAAATAAATATTAAAAAATATATGTAACATGCAGAGAGAACGGAGGAGAAACTGAGGTGGTAAACAGGCTAACAAGACAACGAATTGTACTTGATGATATTCACTGCAGAAACATGGAAACAACTATCCAACAATAATTAATATATTATGATGTATCCAGAGGTAATGGGACAGTAAGTTTATTGGTAGTGTGATCATTCTCATTTTACCCTATCTTGTCAATACTAGGATTACCTCTTTTAAATTACTGTAGGGAACAAAGATTAATTTTCATTTACAATTCTTTACTAATAAATCTCAACATCTTGTAAAAATGTTTATTGGTCATTAGTAATTCTTCTTTTATGAGTTGTCTGTTTTTAACCTTTGGCCATTTTATCTGATGGACCTTTATATTTTATTAATTTGTAACAGCTCTCTATATGTTGGGCAGGAAAAAGAAAGTATAGAAATCTTTGCGTCTGTTTTACCCTCAAGTGTTATGCTTGGAGTTTTAGCATGAATCAGATCATTTGAAATTACAATTCCTGTTTCTTAAGATGCTTCAACTTCTGATAGTTTTCAACTTCATGGATACTATCAGAAAGGTTAAAATACATTTTTTCAAGTAAGATAAGTTCAAAATAGTAAAAGCCAAGATTGACTTCTAGCATAGAAATGAAAATTTATAAAGTTTTAAGGTAATTAAGTGTGCTTATCTGTAGAAATGAAATTTTATAAAGTTTTAAGGTAATTAAGTGTGCTTATCTGTAGAAGTGAAAACAAATCTTTTAAAAATAAAAAAGTTTTTAGGTAGTATTACATTCAGGTAACTCAAGAGGTTTTATTATTTTATTATTCAAGAAGGTTAATTATTAAAATGAAATCATTATTTTTTCTTAAGGACCATTTACACATGCCTTACCACCTTGGGTTTAGACGTCCTCTTTAGTTAGTTCTTTTTTTAAAAATGATAGGGAAAGATATCTATTTTACAAAAAAGCTGCAAAAAATAAACTTTAAGCTTGCCAAAAGCATTCACAGTATATAATTAAAATGTTTCTAATCAAATAATGTATGATAGCTAATCACAGGTTTACTTTTTATAGTTTTAGCCATAATCAATTGTCAATATTAACTTTATCTACTAATAACAAACTAGATATAAAGGGCTCTAGATATAAGGGCTCCTAACAGTTCTTCCCTCCAGTGCCCACCCCAAACTATGCCTATATAAGAAAAAAAGAAGATACTAAAGTTATTTTTAAAAATAAGACTAAACTTTAAGATTTTAAGGAAATCTTAAATTTCAAGGAAAATATTATTTTTAAATGTTTGTGCGTGCATCTGCGTGTGTGTGTATCTGAAAGTATTGCAACTAGTTGTAATGTTAAATAAATCAAAACTACTAAGTTACACTTGGGATTTAATCAATTTCCCAATTCAGTAGCATCAAAGGAAAAGAAGACAAATATGGGATTTTTTATTAATTCTTAGACAAGAAAAAAAGAGAGAAATTCCAGTTAAATTATCTGAAGCAAACAGCTATAAGTGAACCCATTCTATTGAATACCTTCCCGACTCCCAATACCAGCTCCCTCCCATTTTCCACTGTGGCCTCTGGAAAGCATATCTGATTATAAACAAGGTCTCTACACCCTACATCTCTTCAGTCTCTACCTCTGCCTGAACAGAAACCTGACCCCTCACCTAGGAAACTGCTTCCCTTGCAGCCCTCAGGAATGAAAGTTACTCATTCTCCCAGACTCCATATAATTTCCCTTTAGTAGGCAAATCCCCTCTCCCTACTTTGAAGATCAGATCTAGTGGCAATATCACTAACCCATCATCTATCTATCCATCTGACAAATATGTACTTAAGTGCCTGTTACGTGCCAGGCACTGTGTTAGCTATAGGTTATAGAACAGTAAATCCTCATCAGGGTTAAAATCTAGTAAGACAAATATGAAACATAATTACACAAATAATTGTCAATTATGAAAGAAAAGAATAAGAAGGTATACGAGAGAATCAGTAGGATTTAGTCAGGCCAAGAGTGACAGAGAACATTTCAGGATGAGAAAAGGACAGAATGAACTCAGTTTTCAAGGAAACCAAGTGCAGTTGGGCAAGTGGGTGAGGAGAGTTGTCTGATAGGTTGAGGAGGGGGACAAGGCCTTGAGGCCATGAATGTGAGGGCCAGGACATGCAGGGCCTTGAGGGTCATGTTGAGGACTCTGGATTTTATTCTAAGTGCAATCAGAAACCACTGATAAGAGTTTCAAGCCTTCATTCCTCCCTGAGTCATTACTCATCCACTCACATTTAACCAGGATGCTTGTCCTTCAGCTCTACCCAACGCCTTCCGTATCCCAGAAAGCTTCACACCCAAGGCTTCTCAGCTCAACATCCTGGACTCCAGTGACCTCCAGCTCCTCCTCAAGCAGGATTCTCTCCACTTTTTCCTTGTCCCAAATTACTCCACCTCTGAAAATCAAATTCCAGTATTCCATTCTCAGGCCATAACCTCTCACCAAGCCTACTCTTCTTCCACTCTATACCTATCATGCCTGTCCTTCAACCTTTAAATTATTATCTGACTAGAAAAAACAATTGAAATATAATCTCATCAGAATAAGTGAAAAGTTACTACTATTTCCTCCACCCCTACCAAGGCATGTAGGCTTTTCTACGCCTTCTTCCATGCCCATACCAACATATGTGAACTTATATACACAAATGGAGAGATGCTTGTTTTGATTACAAAAAGGGAATCATACCTAATACAAAATTCTGTGACTTTTTTTACCCTAAAAATAAAAATCATGCACAAATCTCAGGCCAGTAGATATAGACTGAATTCATTCTTTAAAGTGCTGCACATTGTTCCAGGTACAGATGCTGCCCGTGATTCCCCTCCAACGTGAACTTCACTTGTTTCTGCAACAAACTTGCTGACCCCAGAAAACCTAGAAGGAGACTCTTCAGTGGAGTAAAGTGCTTCCATTACTGGTAGTTGGAAAAACACTGATACTTGTGACTGAAAAAGTCTGGGAGCAGAATGGCTGCTCACAGCATCGCAGCGGAGGGTAAGAGGTTTCAGGCCCATGAGTATTGAAGCCATCATGCCTTTCACCACTTAGTTTGATACTGCCCCAGAAATGTGCAAGGCAGGCTGCTGGCAGGTACTGAGGGAAACACAACCATGAGCAGGCAAGGAAAATTAAAACTCATTTACGGCTCTCGAAAGAAAGATGGCCAACACAATAGAAACAGGAGATGCCTACTGAGGTAGAACCAATGGAAGAAACAAGAGAATTTTAATGAAAATAGAATGGAATTACAGTGCTGAAAAACAAAAAATACCCCAACACTTTTAGGAACTAAAAATCAATCATGACTTCTTATTTAGAAATTCAGTACCCAACAGAAAAAGAGAATGACTGCCCTTGAGAACCATGTAAGTGGTTAGAAAAATCAGGTGGAAGAAATATCTCACAAGAAACCCAGTGACAGATACCCTGAGGGAAAAGGTAAGCTGCGTGGAGGTCAGATCCAGGAGATAAATCAACGAAGAGGAAAGGAACATGTGGAGAGGTAATAATCCCATAAATAATGGAAGGAAACTTTTAGAACTTAAGAAAGTCATGAGGCCCTGAGTATCAAGCATAAAAGGAAGATCCTGCCAGCCTGTTAGTACTGTGGGAACAAGGGCTTTCTGGGATGATGGGAAGTTGGAAGCAAACACTACTTGGGGACTCCAGGGGACTGACTCTGAACCTCCCTGATGCTGAGTTTGGTTCACAGGCCAGAAGAGCAGAATGTCTGTGCTTAATGTTTCACATGGAAACATTAAGCACAGAGATTGTTACAATTCTCCTGGCTCCAACAAACTTCCTTTGTTATTCTGTGTCACTAGCATCTGAGTACTAACCTTAGGGACTTTGCAGTAAGTCTTTTCCTTCCACAGTCCAGCTGAAATATTGTGGGGACCAATTTTTAAACGCCATATGCACAAATTACTTTGATAAAAATAAAAATACAAAAAAGAGAAAGTATTCATAGATGAAGCAATGCATGATTGTTAAAAGAAACCATTACCTTTATTTATGAAATATACATGAAGGTAGTATGGTCATAGTTAACAGCAGAGACTCTGGATGCCTGCTACTTACCAGCTGTGTGACCTTGTGCAAGTTACTTAACTTTTCTGTGTTTTGGTTTCCTGAAGAGTAAATGTAATTAATAGCACCTTTCTCATCAGACATAAAGATTAAGTGAATTAATACATGTACTACACTCAGAACTTTGGCACAGACTAGTACTCAATAAATAACAGCAATGCTGCTGCTGGGCTACTGCCGCAGTCACTGCTTACAACAGGAAAAAAGTATTGTACATAGAACTTTAATTTTGGAGTCAGAAGGCTTGAGTTCAAATGCCAACTTTAAAACCCAAAGAGTTTTATATCACAGCCACAGAAGTTAATCCCTCTATGCTTACATTTTGTCATATCTAAGACAGGAATATGAATACCTCCCTCTTTTAACACCCATCTATCTACCTAATCACAAACATCAACTGAGTATCCATATCAGGTATTATGTGGTGGCTGAAACAGAATCATAAATAAGATACAGTTCTGCCCTTAAAGAGTTCACAGTCTAGTGGGAAATACTCAAGAACCTTAGTTTTCTTTCACGTGAGTATTTCCTAAGGCTGTCTTTGCCTTAGGAGATGAAGAAAGGACCACAAGGGTCAAGCATGTGTTTTAGTACCACAAGTACTATGATTTAAAATTAAAAGGCAACTCTAATATTGTTGACAATTGTTGGGAAAAAAATGTGGCCAATTTCTGAAATTACTGTATTTTGCTATTTTAAGAAAAATACTATGAAGCAGTTAGGTCACAGGGAAGTAAGCCCCTGCAGGTGATATGGCAGTCTTAGGAGTGAGGGGACCAGAGATAAGCAGGCCCCCATTTCTGGTCAGAAGTGGATAAAACACCTTGGGGGGACTGAGCTCTGTTCACAGGCTGGACTGTGTAGTACACAACTTGCCTCTTTGAACAATCTTTTGAGACCTGAGTGTTCTTTGAATAAACAGCTCTCAAGCCTTTCTCTGAGAGGAGTCACTACTACTTGATCCCTTGTCAATTACATCCATCCCCTTTTAGAGTATCCTGCCTTGACACATAGGGTAGGAGGTTACAGAGAACATGTTCTTGGTAGCTCTTCTATGTCATCCCAATAACAAACACCTTATTCTAAAGCTTCCTGGGATTAAGAGTGTTTATTTTGATCATCCCATGTGAGTTGGCCATGGGTAGGGGTGGGACAAGTTATTCCCCTTTAATCTTTCACTTAACTCAGGGGTTTCAGAATGTCTACACTAATAATATCAGACAATCACTAACATAAGATGAAGAACAAAAGAGACTATGAATTTATAGGAAAGCCTAAATGCCTATTCTTTATAAAGAAATAATGCATGCCAACATATTTTCACCTGTTACCGTCAGTTGGCATTTAGTAGCCATGACTTAAAATTCTATATTTAAAACCTCACAGAAATTATCATGGCATCTCAGCATATTTGAAACAATATTAAGTACACTGAGACCTTTGGTATCTTTAGAAAGTAAGCAATTATATCACTATTAAAAATAATATCCAGAATATTTTCCTTTATTATATTAATATATAAATATACAGCACCAATATGTAAAACAATTATATACATTATTTAAAATCATGTATTTGGCTCATAATTGGCCTAGGTTTATTACAAATTCACTTGAATGGTTGCTACAGTCACAAAGAATGATTCTGGCTTCTTTTCTGTGTGTAAAATATTCCAAAAACCAAAATAAATTAAATAGATATTAATCCAGAGCTAAGTGAAGATTATCCAGCAAAAAAGGAATACTAACATGTATCTTGAGTTTTAATTGGATAATAAATTATGTTTCAAAAATCTTTACATAAAAACCCTAATAGTACCACCCATAAAATATAGCAACAGATAGTATATTTAATTTTTATCTAATTACTTTTTAGACTCATAGTAAAAACCTATTGCTTATAGAAAATAAATCCAACAATTTATCCAAACATTGTTACATAAGAAGTTTTAAGAAACTGTAAATAATTCTTAATACTCTCATTTTGATTCTCCGACTTTTCAAGACTATGTTGTATTTCTTTCAAACATACTTCCTGATGTTGTGCTTTCTAAATAAAAAAAGAAATAAAGATAATTAATAATGACATTCATATCAAAGGATAGTCATAATATAAAATTTATATACACAGGGCTTCCCTGGTGGCACAGTAGTTGAGAGTCCGCCTGCCGATGCAGGGGACACAGGTTCGTGCCCCGGTATGGGAAAATCCCACATGCTGTGGAGCAGCTGGGCCCGTGAGCCATGGCCGCTGAGCCTGTGCCTCGCAACGGGAGAGGCCACAACAGTGAGAGGCCCGCATACCGCAAAAAAAAAAAAAAATTTATATACACAATAATTGAATA
The DNA here is from genome assembly GCF_025265405.1 of Mesoplodon densirostris. Classification (NCBI taxonomy): domain Eukaryota; kingdom Metazoa; phylum Chordata; class Mammalia; order Artiodactyla; family Ziphiidae; genus Mesoplodon; species Mesoplodon densirostris. Next base: position 77,922,587 of record NC_082662.1, read on the forward strand.
CATGGTTTTAAATTTTTTTAAAGAAAGAATCCTAACATCTGATGTGTTGATAATTAACTTAGAGCTCACTTTTTTTAAAATCTAGAATAAAGCACATACATGGTTGATCTCTACTGTGAGTTTGTTGTAATACACCTTCACTTAGCCCCTAATTATTACATATGTAACATGATTAACTCAAATGGATTTTACTTAAAACTGTCACAATTAATTTCTATTACATTTAACATGACATATTTTAATACTAGTTTTTGCCATTTTCTTTGCCTAAAAGAATGACTTTTGCTATCTTAAAAACTGATAGAATTCTAGTTTTGATAATATGAATATTTTATTTTTAGAATCTTTTAAAAAATAAAATGAATTCAATATCATAGGTATTCTTTGAGGAAAAAATTTTAAATGTATTGTATTTTAAAAATATTCAGCTGCATATAAGTTCCCAAGAGATCTGTTCACTGAAAATACTTTAGATAGACAGGCTGCAAATATCATCTAGCTTCCAACTAAAATGTAGGCACCTTGAGAAGAAAAATCTTTTATATCCTTCCTATCAGGTGTTCAGTGACACCCAACACCTTCTGAAACTGAGCGATGCCCCCAGGGGAAGTGTGGTGGGTGGTATGAAACAACTTGCTAGGCTGAGCTACACAAAGTCACAGAATGAATATAGTGAATCTTTGAGGAACATCGATTTTACTCAACAACTTGGGAGGGAAAAATATTAATACAAACACACATATTGTAAGGTAGAATGCAAAATGTACATGGATTTTAGTATAATATATAAGACTCCAAAGACATTTCAGGCTTCTTGATCTGAGGTAAGCTGCTGAGGGTCACCCTTGGGTCTGTGCAAGCACTCCGCCCTCCCCCGGAGCACCTGGGCAGAAAAATCTGTAGAGGCCTGCCACTGTGGGCAGGGCACCCTAGAAGACACCAGCATACAATTAACTATGAGACAGCCTCTCAGGGTGCTTACAGTTCAGATGGAGCTAAGGCTTGTATACAAAACGAATACTGAATTGCCAACTAAACTGCCCCTGGAAGGGAAAAAACTCATAAACCCATTTTTCAGCAATGTCTAAATCTATGGTTAGAATTCTAGTTTTTTACTACTGTAAAAATGATCAGGTTTAACAAAACATCAGATCTTAAATCTACCTATTTTAGCAGCTTTAATATTCCCAAGTACTGGGAATATTATAGCAAACACACCTCATCTTAATATACTTATTTTATTTTTTCAGAAGTTTCAATTACACAAAGAATATCACACATATTTTACAACAGAAAGTCTGACAGTGAGTTAAAAAAAAGAGTTTTGAAATAAAGGGAAGGCCTGTGCTAAATTAAAGATGAGAAATGTTTTGTTCTGATTATTGCCAAGGAACTTTTGATGGCAATAAAATTAAAATATTGCACGTCAAAACTCATTTAACGTTTGAACCTTTCAGGTTTTCAATGATTTAGATGCTTGGGAATGAAAAAATAGTTTTCATGGAGTCTGGCTCCTGGAAAAAATAAAGTATTATTTCCTGTGTCACTGTTAAGTAGATAGTTTTCAAGTAATTCAGTCACAACTAGTGCCAGTTTTCACAGTTTATGTCATCTGACTTTCATGAATAGTTAGGAAAAAACATTAGAAGACTAATTAAACACAGCCAATTTGGTATTCTCATCTCATGGCTGAGTGGACCAAAGCATCCACTTCACATGCAGATATAAAATGTTTACTTAACACCAACTTATAACTTTCTAAAATATAATATGCATGATTTAAGACATATCAAAATCTAACTCATAATAATAGTGTTTATCTTAAAAACTGAAAAATTCATATTAGAAAGAAAATAAGTCAATGATATCTGTAACTTTCATTAAGCATTTGTCATGTAAAAGTAATATGCAGGGAAAGGGCCTGATGAGACTTCGGGGGAAATGTAATAGATGCTACCAAGGATGCAGGATAATAATTCTTTGCCCAAATGCTGACATTTTAATTTTTTATGATTTATATTATTTGTTATTTTTAATACTATCAGTAAAGCAATAGCCTTGATTCCCCTCACTTTGTATTTTAATTGTTTATAACTAAACTCCATGGTAAGAATGTTAAATGCTAACTTATTTTTAATGAAAATATATTAAGCCATACTAATACTTACACTGTTCATTTTGCAAACAAGTTGGTTTTGTTCTTCATTTTTCTTTCTAAGCTCAGTTTCCAGTTCTAATATTTTAACTTGTAAAGCCCTTTCTCTAGATGACGTTTTCTCTATTTCTTCAGAAACCTGTAATTTTAATTAAAAGAATAAAAAAACTAAATGTGCTTTCTTTAAGATATGATTTAAAGCCTTGACATAGTTATACTGTATCTCTTCTTTCCAAATAGGTATTATTTGGATATTAGACAATTTAATTAGAAAGTGTTTAAAGATGTTCTATCTTGAGAAACGCATAGTGTAAGCATGTATTCTCCCCTTTGCTGTGTAAGTACCTGAAAAATTAGCTTGAAGTGGAAGAGGTATACATATTTGCACTGCTCTGTGACGTTGGTAGGTTTTCCCCAATACTATATTTCTATAACCTGCTGAGACCAATTGCCATGTTTTATAGTATTTATATTTACCATGGTGTCTGGAGTGGTGGTGGGACATATAAAGTCCACAACCAACACTGATTATAGACTTGGATGGACAGAATTGGGAGCAGGGTAGGTGATATTTACACCACACACACACACACACACACACACACACACACACACACGAGATTGGTTTTTCATTCATTCACTTCCAAAATGTTCTGAATTTGAGTTTTCATATTTCTCTGATGGCTTATTTTAGCAGAAAGTCTAGCTTAGCTACATTCATCCAAGGATTCAGATACTTGGGAGCCTATTTGCAGGAATACTGGGTTGGATCCATAAGAATGACAGTGGACGCAGGGACTAGTTCAGGAGCAAGGAGCTAGTAGGAAGGATTGTCCTCTAACCTCACTCCCATGGACTAAGTTCTAAGTTATTATAGTTATTTACAAAGATTTCTTGTGCACAAATTCCAAGGGCGATTGAGAGGATAGCAGGATTTGAAGCTGTGGGAGAAAGGGCCCTCAGGACAAGTATCTGTGTCCTTTACAACGTCCAGCAGTGTAGACAATGGTGACAGTGCAGTGATGGCACTCCTCATATGGCAGGAACTAAAGACAACCCCATATTCCATTGTAGCAGGAAAGAAAGGAGAGAGCAGACACATCTCTGGGGACTGAACTCTTGTGAGAAGGAATCTGAGAGCATCTAGCATTTCCAAAGTCCATTTAGTCTGAACCCAGGATAAAGTCACTTCTTATTTTCCTCCCAAAGGTTGGGACTGAGAAATCTGGATTACACTTCTATCATTGGCAGTACATTTTACTACTTAGCTTTCATTCAATGATGTGTCTTTCAAAGTCAATTTAAATTGCTTTCCTGGAGTTAAAAAAAAAATCAAAATATATCTATATGACACGCACGATTTAAGAGCCACATTTCAAGGATATCAGATGTTATCTCACCCTTGTGGAACTGCCTTTAACAGGCTTGGGAAAGACCATGGGTGGAAGAGAGTCTAGAGAGATAGATTCAAAATTTGGTGCTGGACATGTTAAGTTTGAGATGCCTATGTTAAGTGGAGATGTCAAATAAGTAGCAGAATATATGAATTTAGATGTCAGGATAGAGAAAAGTCTGGGATGGAGATACACTTCTGAGAGTTATCAGGGTATAGACAATCTCCTTTTGGCGTCATTCAATCCTATGAGGAAATTCATTATCCCCATTTTATCAATTAAAAAACTAAAGTTTAGAAAGTAGCTTGCCCTGGGTCAGGGTATAATGTGTCAGAACCAGAATTCAAATCTACTTCTTGTGGATTCCAAAGCCCACCTCGTGTCTTTCAAGATTACATTTTCAAATCACTTGATAAATTTACCTCTTCTTTGAGATCTTCCTGAATCATTTTCCCCTCCTCTCCAGAATGAACTAACCACACGCCCTCGGTGTACCTTGTATCTTCCCTGCATTGTAGCACCTACTTGCTGGATGACATTTGTTTGTTCACATGTTATCTCCCTACTGGACTGTGAGTGTCCTGAGAGCTGAGGCCAGGTCTTATTCATCTTTGCATCATAAGCACTAGCAGAATGCTTGACAGACAGTGAGATATTTATTAAATGCTATCCAGATGGATTTAACCGGAAATTAATTCTTGTCTGTATTTATTTATACAACAACATTTGCCAAAAGAAAAGGGAGTTGAGCTTTATAGCTCACTGAATCCTGATCAAAACCAAAAGGTTCAATAATTTGCATATTTGTTGTGGTTTCATTTAAAAAAAAAAGAGGGGGGACTACTTTAAAGTGTTTTCCATCTCTGCCCTTTACCCTGCCACATCATCATTTATTTAGTGAAGTAACTCTGGACCAGTAATCTATCTGTTTAGCTCCAAAAGGGAAAAGCAAGTAAAAAACAAAAATGTAATTGCTCCCTTCACCCTGTCATCAGGATAAAAACAATAACTGTAGGTTTGGCAAGATGAGATATTGTCTGTTTCAAAAGATGACTCTTTGGTAAACTAATTTAAAAGTTTCTGAATAAAGGTCATCTGTACCTTTTGTCTTCCTTCTTCTAAAGCAGCTTCCAGCTGTCTGGCCAATGCTCTATATTCTGCAGATTTCTCTTTAAACTCAAGATTGGTATGCTTAAGACATCCTTCTTGGTTTGCCAGCTTCTTTTCAAGCTCTTTATTTTCTGCATCCATCTGTTCTAATTTTCTTTTTACAGAAGACATATATTTTAAAATTATAGTGTGTAGAAAAAAAGGTAACACCAATTTTAAGTCACTTTAATACTTACTGTTTAAGGTTTTCACATTTCAGCTGAATAAGATAATTTTCCTCTTCCAGAGAAAGCTTTGTCAGAAGATCATGATTTTCATCAAACTAAAGGAGAAAAAAGTTTTCTTGGTTATTTTCTTTATAATCAACTTCCAAAGAAATCTATATAGTTTATTATTAGAACAATTATAAAAAAGAAGAAGGTATAAATATTATTACTCCTATACAGAGAGACACCAACAAATATTATATTGTTAAAACACAAGTTCTTAAATTTCTGGTTAATTTTTAAAAAACTATGCTGCTTCACAGAAAATCTATGAAAAATTTTACTGAAAGATGGCAATTAAAACATTCTGAGTAATGTTTTATTGAAAAAGAACATTTATTAAGTAAATGTGAAGATTTTAAACAGTAATCTCCTATTGTTGGATACTTAGGGTTACTCTTACAGTTTTCTGTTTCTCTTACAGATAGTGATTGATAATTGAATATCTGTGAAGTTGTAACTCTGAGTACAAACCATATTTGTGAGAAGCAAAATAAAATAGATAAGCAAATCAACCAAAGACACACCTGCCTATGCCGAGACAGAATATTCTTCCCATTGCTTCAAAAGCTATATTTAAATAGTTTTTTTTAAATCTCCTATGCAATTTATTTTATTTATTTTATTATTATTATTATTTATTTATTTTTACATCTTTATTGGAGTATAATTGCTTCACAATGGTGTGTTAGTTTCTGCTTTATAACAAAGTGAATCAGTTATACATATACATACAGTCCCATATCCCTTCCCTCTTGCATCTCCCTCCCTCCCACCCTCCCTATCCCACCCCTCTAGGTGGTCACAAACCACCGAGCTGATCTCCCTGTGCTATGCGGCTGCTTCCCACTAGCTATCTATTTTACATTTGGTAGTGTATATATGTCCATGCTACTCTCTCACTTTGTCACAGCTTACCCTTACCCCTCCCCATATCCTCAAGTCCATTCTCTAGTAGGTCTGTATCTTTATTCCTGTCTTACCCCTAGGCTCTTCATGACATTTTTTTTTCTTAAATTCCATATATATGTGTTAGCATATGACGTTTTGAAAAAAAAATAGAATTTTTCTCACAATTTCAATTAGTAATTTAGGTTATCTATGTGATTTGACATTTTCCTAGAAAGATCTCTTTTCAGGAGCTTAAACTCAGCAAAGTTTTGTTTGCCTGTTTTTAAAAAGAGGATGCATTTCAATATTAAATCCAGATTACATTTGAAAGATAGACAGGGAATCCTCCCTAAAATTATTCTGCAAATAAAGAAGAAGACTTGCCACCACCTTTGGACATGCTTCTTTGAAAAATAATTAATTAGGGCTTCCCTGGTGGTGCAGTGGTTGAGAGTCTGCCTGCCGATGCAGGGAACGCGGGTTCGTGCCCCGGTCCGGGAAGATCCCACATGCCGCGGAGCGGCTAGGCCTGTGAGCCATGGCCGCTGAGCCTGCACGGCCGGAGCCTGTGCTCCGCAACGGGAGAGGCCACAACAGTGAGAGGCCCGCGTACTGCAAAATAAATAAATAAATAATAATAATAATAATAATTAATTTAAAAAATATTTATTAAGTGTTTACTATGTGTTAGGCATTGAGTTAGGAGATGGCTGTATGGCACCCACGATCTCTCTTCTGATGGAGTAAGAAAAGTATATGTTGAAAAAAATAATTGAGAATAATACAAATAAACTTGGTACATAATTCTAATTGAAATAAATGCTAATTTTTGTAAGGTAAATTACAATAATTTACCTTATCCTAACATTAAAAAATATACATGTAAACATAGCTTTGTTCCTTCGCTCATGCTATTACTATGTCCTCAAATGTCTAAATACAGATTTGTATGAATAAACTAAATCAGCAATTTTAATTACCAATTTTTTAAAAAATAGCTTGAAAATAATATAGTATTTGCATGAAACTGACCTTTTATCAACTTACTTAGATGAGAGTAAAATAATCACCCCCTGACATGAGTGCCCTCAACTGGTGAAATTATTCCAAAGCATTTAACACATCTAGCAAAAATCAAAATGATGGTTGGACACCTGGCCCTGAAGCTCCCTAATGACGTGTGCTTGGTCTGCACATTTCCCCTTGTGGTGCTGCAGACTCTCCTGACACTCGTGAAGCCTCTGTTCTGCTGCCGTCAAGGAATCGCGGTCGTGCTCTAACTCCTTCAGATGAGACTCCATCTGGCCTCTCACCTGAGTTGTAGCATTAGGGAAATAAGTGCAAGATCACACATTCAGCATTAATGTTTTTACTATCTTAAATACTAGATATGCTTGTAATATAGTAAATGTTTTAGGTATAATAGTTTTTTTAAAAAGATTTAACCAAATAAATAAGAATAAACTTTAAGTTAGACTCTGCTAAATAAGAATATATAACTCAAAAGTGGGCTGGACTTCAATTAGTTTCCAAAAAGTTTGCTGAATAAACGAATATGGTAATATTAGCTTGCAGGGAGACTGTTTAAATTACTTAGGAACGTAAACTTTTTTGAGTCCTGTCATTTATATTCAAGTATAGATATTACTAAGAAAGCTGGTATGGTAGTTTTCTGCTGTCCAGCCATCAGTCTAAAGTAACTTTAGACTTTTTGTCATTCGATCTGGTAACTCAGATATTTCAATTAAAGCAGCCTTGCTGTGCTCAGCTTAGTCCAAATCAGTGGGTTTACTGTATATAAATTCAAAATAGCTAATATCATCAGTACTCAGTAGGTTATAATTTGATCATTAATGTTACTATGTTACTAAGAACAAATCTAACTGTATCTATATTAATCTCTGGCTGCTGCAATTCTTCACTGTGGCACTTTTGTGGAGATGTGACAAGAAGCAGCCCTAAAAAAATGCTTGTACTGCTAATTAAGAAAAAATAACAAGACATAGGGCACTTAGGATGTTCATAGGGAGGGAAAACAAGAGCTAGACTCTTTCCCTGAGACAGGGAACACACAGAGCTGCTGTGCAACATCTGGCATTCTTGATCACAAAAGATAAAAGTAGAACAAAGCCTACCTCTGGGTCCCCAAACATCTAAGAGCACATGAGAAAACCAGGAGATTTAAAACAGTAGGGAATAAAAAGGAAGCATTTCATTAGAAAAAAAATAATAATGGCTTGTCTGGTTTAATATCAGTAAGAAGACATTGTGACTTCACAGTATTTGAAAACCACAGGCTCCTGCCCCATTGGTCTTTTGAAAAGGTTTTTTAAATAGACATTTATTTAGAGTGCTGCCTACAAAAGAGGAGACATTTGCATTGGTATGTCTCATGAGAAAAACTGATCAAGAGGTATGAAATGATTTCTTCTCTGCTCTGCTAAAAATAGGTGAAAAGTATTGATAATTCTAAGTAGTAAGTTGCACATTTAATAGGCTACCTTTATCTCTTTTAACCAGCAGAATATCTGCTCTGGCTGACCTCTTCTTCACATTGGTGCCTCACTCAGACCTCTCAATTCCAAGATGTGGGGACAACCCAGAGATAGTCACCTTATTACACTCAGTTGGAACTGACCAGTAACATCCCATGATGTCCCCAGCCGGGAGTCAGGGGAGTCAGCGTCCTACAACTTTTGCTGCTTCCTTACCAAAACAACGTGAAAAGACCCAAAAAGGGATGCAGTTTCATTTAAAAACTTAAAAATATTCACAAAAACATCATAACTTGCCAACACTGAACTTCCCCTCATTCTTTTGCAGTAGGATGAAAAAAAAAAGTAAATGATGTTGGGTTTTTTAATGTTATTTTTCTTCCATAAAAGCATTTAGCAAAGAATAATTACTTTGCTTTTTTACACAAAAGATTTACTACCAGAATAAAAAGGTAAGATTAAAAATGAAAGGTGGGCCTCCCTGGTGGCGCAGTGGTTGAGAGTCCGCCTGCCGATGCAGGGGATGCGGGTTCGTGCCCCGGTCTGGGAGGATCCCATATGCCGCGGAGCGGCTGGGCCCATGAGCCATGGCCGCTGGGCCTGCGCATCCGGAGCCTGCGCATCCGGAGCCTGTGCTCCGCAACGGGGGAGGCCACAACAGTGAGAGGCCCGCATACCACAAAAAAAAAAAAAAAAAAAAAAAAAAAAGAAAGGTATTCAACTTTGCATGAAGCTCAGTGATAAATAAACATTTTTTCTGCTTCTTAAGTCTGATCTTGTATCAGAAAAATTAAACATTTATGTTATTTTCCAAATATTTAGGAAAAAGTAAAAAAAAACATTCACACAAACAAACATTTCAAGCCTGGATGAAACATCATGTCCTTAGAAAACAAACTGCCACAGAAATCGAGAACAGATAATTTCTAGGTCTAAACTAAAGAAAATGACCAAAATTAAAGAATTTATATAAAATTCATAAAGTACAAAACATACATAAAACATTATTTTATTGTTTAAAATGTTAAACTTACCTTCTTTAATTTTTTATTTTTGTTTTTTGTTATTAGGTTATTCTCTTGTAGCAAACTTTCACATCTGCTTTCCACCATTTCAGCTGCTTCTTGCAACTTCTGTATCTGAAAATAAAAAATATTATTAGAGTAAGATGCATTATTTTATTATTAGGACCACTGTATGAAATAAAAAGCTAAAAAATTGAATTTCAATTTTAAAATTTCAATTTTAAACCCATTATCATTTTCCTATTAATACTCTCAGTATGTTTATCTAATGTTATTCCTTCTTTAAATACAGGAATCACTCAGTGCTGTATTCTAATCCACAATCCTTTTATGATTTACCTGTCTTTTCCCATCAATACTTCTAGAATCTTCACCTGAGCTCTGAATATTAGAGAGAGATCCTCATTTGCAGGTCCATGTCACTTTAAAGAATCAGTCTCTGGTCCAAACTAGCTCCCAAACCAATTATTTCACACTCCGAATGAAAATCTGCTCAAAAAATATCTGAGCACTTTATACAAGGCCCAGAGTCAAGAATATGGTAACTCATCTACAATATTCTTGATGGGGGATTAAACCAGAACAAACAGCTGGAAGACCCAGATGACATTCCCAATAACACATTGCACAGTCCATCACAGCCTCCGTTCTTACCTCCAGCTGGGATTACTGAAATATTCTAACTGGATGTCTCAACTCCAATTTTCTATCTAAACCATTGGGATGGAGTGCTGCCTACTTACCTACATTATGCCCCTCCTTAAGTTTTAACCTTTAGTTCATTATTCTTCAATTCAAACACTCTCTTCCAAGAAAATCAAGCTCTTTATTGACAGTTTGTTACCCATCACTCAAGGACCTACATAAGTCCCATCTTTCAAATGAAGTTTTTCTTAAACTTTCCAATACTTAAGCTTTTCTATAAATTACCAATTAACACACTCCCTATTCCATACATATTGTCATCTGTTCTTTTCCAGGTCTTTCATGTGAGTAAATCTGAATTATACTTTACTTATTTGGAAAGAGGAAATATTGTGCTTTAATGATCCTTGAAGGGATTCATTATTCTAAATCAATACCATTAAAAATACAAGATGACAAATATAACCAAAATTAACTAACAGGACTATTATAGGTTCACATTACACCTATGTAATTAATTTTAGATATACTTTTAGGAATAACCAATATAAACACAGGATATTTAAATCAGGAATCAGCAGAATCATCATGTTATAAAAGTATTTGGGACCTTAAGAAATATTTGGGATATATCATATTTTATCACAAATAATAACTCTACCTTTCTTCAGTTCTGCTTTTTTAGATCATAAACAAATGCAGTGTTTTAAATTATCTACCAAATTTAACAAACATTAAAATAAATGCAATGATCACCTGAGTTTTATAAACTTCAATAAGGGTTTTCTGTTGTTTTTCTACCTCTTGCAATTCTAAGAGCTCATTTTCAACAGAGGCAATCTCGTCCTTCAAAGCACCTAGTGTAGTCTATTAAGGAATATATAAATAGATTTTATAAATCATTAGAATTCAGTTGTACTCCAGTGCTATAACATTAAAAAACATAACTCATTTATCAACGAAGCTAATAAAATAATTATTTCTGATTGCATATAATTACCATCTAAAATTAGGAATTTCAGGAAGTTAGTAAGATTTATGAGCAACCTTAATAAGACTTATTCAAGACCTATTTTTAAACTTTAAAAATTTACTGACGAAAAAGACTTGGAAAATAGAAAGACCATGTTCCTAGACGGGAGGACTCAATACTGTTGACATATCAGTTTTTTCCAAATCAATAAACTTTACTGTAATTACAACCAGAAGTATAACAGTTAAGGGGAAGAGGAATATGATAAAATTAATTTAAAATTCATATGGAAAAATAAAGAGACTAATAAACATTTTAAAAGATACTAAGTAGAGAATCTCAGTACTTATTAGATATTAAAATGTATAAAGAACTAAAATTATTAAGATACTAACATAATAATATAGAGGTCTGTGGAATAGAAAAAGAGAAATACACTAAGATTATATTTAGTGTATGACAAAGGTTGGGTTTTTGAATAAATGGGAAAAATATGGATCACTATATAATGGTAATAAGACAACTATTTATTAGGAAAAAAGCAGATTTAACTATTTGCCTTCAGCAAACATGATTTTTATATTAAACAATTATATATTTATTTTAATGTATTAAATATTTAAAAGTTAAGCTTAAATTTTTTCACAGAAGATCCAGGTAAAATTTGATTTGATTTTAGGATAGCAAAAACCTAACTAAGCATAAAATCAAAAGATGATATCATGAACTGTAAGAGTCTGAGATTTTATCCTCCAAGTTTACCAGTTAGCCTAGCACCGTTTCATGCATGCTAGCAGAAGACACAAAACTCCTGGGTCAGAGTCTTAATTTCTTTATTACTCAAAGCAATAGCAGTAGCCAGATATTAGCATTTGTGTTCGTTTCCAAAGCCCCACTTCCCAAAGAGCAACACCAAGAGGGCCATATGACACCTGTACATGTGGTGGGATGTATAGAGAAGCAACTCTGAGTTTAGGGAACCCAAATCTCTTATAACAGACAGTAAGCATGCCTTTTCGTAGAAGGAAACATTGTTATCTTCCAAGGATGTTCACTATACAAACATCCTTGAAAAGACAGTCTGTATCTGGATCACAGGCAGTCAGATGTGCAGAAATGTGAGACTCCCAACAGAAGCCGAAAAGGAAAAAAAGTTATAATATACACACATACACATACAAACACACACATGCATATATATACATACATATGTACATGTACATATACCTCCAAAATTTCATAGCCCCTCAAAAAACTAAAGAGCCTAACAAAATGTGAAAAAAGTAAAAGATTATGACAAAAGATTAATACCCTTAATACAGAGAGAGGTCTAATATAATAATTAGGAAAAAAGACATGTAAAGGATAATGAGTAGGTAATTCCAGAAGGCAGAAATGTAAATGATCAACAAATACATGAAAAAATATACTTACTAGTTATTAAAAAATGCTCTATGCAATGGATAGTCTTCTAGTAGTGAACATAAGAAGCAAAAATCCCTTCCATTGTGAGCTTAATGTACTCCACGTATAGACAGACACAAATAAAGGGTATATAGACAAAAAACAAGAAGTAAAATATATCATACACAAAAGCAAGACAGTAAGGACAAGTTGCGAATGGGCCAGGGAAGCCTCCTGAGAAAGGGACTTTGGAGTAAACACCAAAAGTAAGTATGGCTCTTTGAGAGAAGAGGATTCCTGTAGAGAAAGGCAATGGTGGGAGAAAGCCTGGCCAGTTAGGGGAAAAAGCAAGAAGGCCAATGTGGCAGAAAGCAAGAAAACAAAGGGAAGCGTGGAAGGATATGAGGTCAGAGAGGTAATGGAAAGCCAGATACTATAATGCCTTGTAGATATTTACTCTATTAATCAAGGTATCACTGAAGGGTTTTGAGCAGAGCAGTGACATGGTCTGACTTACATTTTTATAGGAACTACTTTACTGCTACACTGAATGCTGACTGCAGGCACAGGGGCAAGGGCAGAAGCAAAGAGAAGAGGTAGGAAGTCACTATAACAACGAGACATGACGGTGGCTTGAACCAGGATGACAGTGATGCTGGTGAGAAGTGGTCAAATTCTGGATATATTTGAAGTAGATCTGCTGACAAACTGGAAGCAGGTGTGAGAGAAAGGAGTCAAGTAACAGAAAGGATGACTGCCGTTAACTGAGACAAGGAAAACTGTAGGATGAACCATATTGGGGAATATAGGAACTCTATTTTGGACATGATAACTTTGAGACACCTATGAAATATTCAAGTGGAGATTTCAAGTAAGCAGTAGAATACATGTCTGGAATTCAGGGGCAAGGTCTAGGCTAGAGATATAAATTTGAGAGCCCCCAGGATATAGATGGTATTTAAATCCCCAAAACTAGATAAGATCACTTATCAAATTTGGAGAGATTTGTTTTAAAATTGCCTAGTACTGGAAAAAGTATAGGGACCCATTCACGATGGGTGATCTGGAAATATATAAAACTAACATTAAGAATGGGTCTTCCTTTTGACCATATAATTTCACTTGCAGAAATTTATCCTAAGAAAATATATATGCAAAAAGACTAAAAGTATCCACATTTTTATTTATATTATAATAGCAAAAAACAAAACAAAACTGGAAATAGTCCAAAATCCCCCAAATTATATATATGCTAAAAGAGTAACTTTACTTATCTTTCAGTTGTAAGATTATAGGTGATTTTTAAATTTTTCCTTTTGTGCTTTTCTGTTTTTCAAACTTTCTATAATGAACAAATAGAACTTTGTAACCTTCCAAATAACTTTTGTTGTTTTTAATACAGGAGGTCACTGGGGCCCTAGAAACAGTATCAGCTAGTATATCCTTCATTTGAAACTAAAATCTAAAATAATTGAAAGTAACAAAATACGACATCTAGACAATTTTACATTGTACATAACATAGGCCAAATATACCTAGATGTTTTTCCTTAAACAAAATTCAGAGAATATGTTAAAAATACATGTTTTTGAATTATTTATAAAATATAATATGTAAACTTTAACTCAATGATTTTTATATGTAATTTAAAATTAATTCCATTACCATGTAATTAAAAACCAGACTTAAAATTAATGAAATATACTTCTAATCCCCTCTCTGAAGGATATCAAGGAAGTTAAGAAAATAAACATAATAAATAAAATTGCTTCCTCTTCTAGAATAAAATATTTAAAGAATTAATTCAATAAATATTGAATAAGAGCTAACTATATGTCACACCTCCCCTGATTATCCTGTGCATACAAAGATGGGAGTTTATGAGGAAAGATTCATTCTAATTGAGAAGACTTTGGGAGGAAGCAGCATTTAAACTGAACTTTAAAGGAAAGGTAGGGTTTATATACTGAGAAAGAACGCATTCCAAACTGTAAGAACAGTAAAACTACAGGAATAGAGGAAAACATAAACAAGTTGCAGGAAATAAGGAGTATTCATATTTGGCTCGAGTTCAGGATAACTTGAAGGCTACATTCTCTAGTCTCCCCTGTAACTAGGTGGGGCCATACACCTAAATAAGAAAAGTTGACTGGTATGGAACTTTCAGGAAGTCTCTCTAAAGAGGAGGAGATGGGGAAAAATGGGGAGAGAATTCTTCTTTTGTTTCCCTCCATCCTGTTATTTGAATCTTGGCTATAATGGATGGAGCTACATCAGCCATTTGAATGGCAGAGTAGAGAGCTAAAAAGTAGCTAGGTTCTCTGATGCCATACTGGTTTTGAACTGCCAATTCTGGCCTTCTTTTCCATAAACAGATTCTTTTCTGTCTTCTATTTACTGTCCTCCAAAAAGAGTATTAAGGAACTGAAAATGATGCCATCATCTTTAGTCAAGTCTCATCAGGTTACATGTATCTATGGCTAGGAACTCAAATACCCTTTTCCTCAGAATGCATAAAAGCTTCTTCCCCATCTTTACTCTGGGTACACATAAAAACCAATCATCCCTTGGATTTGACTAAGTTGGAAAATTCTTTCCGGTTATGAAGCAGCCAAGAACATACTTTCTGGTTTCAAACGGACCATGCCTGAGGTTATATCCTATCATAACCGTGACACCTAGAAATAATCTTATGCATTAAAGTTAATGTAATTTTGGATGATTCACCTAACTGCTAAAATTGGAGAGTAAATAAACTTTTTTAGGTTGAGGCAAAGAGACAGTTATTCAACTTCATAAATCTTAGTACTGCTGAAAACAACCTTCACATGTATTTGTATATACAACTATAACCATCTAAATATCTCTATATGAGTATGTGTGCATATATGTGTACATACAGATATATAGATATAGTTTTAGAAGCTACTTATTATAATGATATTCTAAAACTCTGAGAAACATAAAGGAAAAAATGATACAAGAGCACTACTCTAAACTTGCTGTTATTTCAAGTTACTTCTACTAAGTAGACTAAGTTGTCATTATACTATACATATATACATACACACATACACATAGTACCTTTAGTTTTGTATTCTCAAGATTCAGAGTTTCATTTTCATGTTCAACTGAGTGAACTTTTCTAAGAATTTCTTCACATGAATTTTTTCCATGGTCTTCCATTTTCTTCAGGTCTTCCAAAAGATTAATAATTTGCCTTTATAAAAGTCACAGAAATTTTCATTCAAACAGTGTGTTTCTGAAATTATTTTTGTAGGGTAGTTTCAAAAGTTAATAGAACTCATACAGCAAATAAAATAGGAAGCCGTAATCTATATATAAGGTTACTACTACTACCTGAGTAACTGATTAGAAATAAATGATGCCAATGAAAAATTACACAACATTCTCTTTGCTAGTCAGTAGAACATCTAAGCTATGATCCACAGGTAGGTCTGTCTTTCTATCATTCACACATGTGCACACACATACACACAATTTCAGGGAAAAGGTTAAATAAAAGGATCAAGTGAGGCAATAAATAATCTTTAGAAGCAAATCATATACACTAGTTTTCAATGATAAAACTGAAGAAAATATACAGAAAGTAAAACATTCAAAAACAAATATATAGTTATTTATTGTTAGCTTAATAATAAATTACAAAGCATAGAATATAAGTATTTTTACTTCCCTGGTGGCGCAGTGGTTAAGACTCCATGCTCCCAATGCAGGGGGCCTGGGGTCGATCCCTGGTCAGGGAACTAGATCCCACGTGCATGCTGCAACTAAGAGGCCCACCCACCACAACTAAGACCCGGTGCAAACAAAAAAATAAAATAAAATAAATTAATTTTAACAATTACTGTTGTTGCTGATGTTGTTGTTAAAAACATTTTAAAAAATCTGCTTATATATAAAAAAATATATTATACTACATATATAAATATATATAAATATATGTAAATACATATATTTGTAAAATATGTGCATTTTTTATTTTTCTTTGTTATGCATGTAAGACACTTTAAGGAACAATAACTTGTGAACACCAATGCAGTTTTAATGGGTAATCATTTTTATTGTATTTTTAAAGTAGACTAAGAAAAGTTTATAAATTATAAATAGCAAAAATAGCAAATCATATAGAAAACAGCTTTACCACATGTAATCCATAAGAACCAAAATACAAACTACTCAAGTTGGAAAGAACAGAAAACACTTCTTATAAAACAGTAAAAAGGCTCTAAATTTTTTTTCTTACTTTTTCATTGTTTCGATCTGAACTTCCAATTCAGTTTTTTCTATTACAATTTTCTCATAATGACTTTTCCAGACGTTGGAAGCTGAAACTGTTTCAGACAACTTGGCTTCCTAAAACATACATAAAGTACTCATCTTGTAATTTTATAACACTGGTTTTGTCCAGGGTCCTAAAAACAAATACATTATAAACAAGGAAACACTCATCCTATAAAGTATGGAACTTTTGTTACAGAAAATTTCAGTGTACAAATTTGAACACAGGAAAACTTTAAAGTAAATTTTAATAATGACTTGATAATACTATTACTTTATATGCACATAGTGGCAGTTCCAACTTAACATATTAAGGATGTTGATGGAACTATTTTCAAAAAATGTTTCATAATTACTGAAGATAATTCCCTTTATATTTACTGAACTCTTATTTGTCTTTCTCTGTCTGACTTATTTCACGTAGCATAATACCCTCCAAGTCTATCCATGTTGTTGCAAATGGCAAAAGTTCATTTTTTTTATGGCTGAGTAACAGTCACCCGTGTGTGTGTGTGTGTGTATGTATGTGTGTGTGTGTATGTGTATGTGTATATACACACACACCACACATCTTCTCTATCCATTCATCTGTTGATGGACACTTAGGTTGCTTCCATATCTTGGTAATTATAAATAATGCTGCTATGAACATTAGGGTGCATATATCTTTTTGAATTAGTGTTTTCAGTTTTTTTTGGATAAATACCCAGGAATGAAATTGCTGGGTCATATGGTAGTTCTACGCCAAGCTGTTTTGTAAGGTCACCCCATTGGCTTTCAAACACTAGTACTGTCAGCAAGAAAGTAAGAGTGGTAGTGGTTGGTTATCCACTTTGAATGTGAACTACCAGAGGTAGAAATTTTTGTCTGTTTTGTTCATTGCTAGGGTCTTGAACAGTGCCTGGCATAAAGTAGATTCTCAATAAATAACTGTCAAATGAATCTACTCTTTACAAATCCACCTAGAGAGCTGTAGCCATTGTACCCCTTCTCTACAGTCTACAGAAAAACAAATTCACTAGAATGACAACAGTGCCAATAATTATTAATCAGAAGACTCAGAAGTAGTGATATGAACAGTTAACATTTATTGGGTGTTTCCTTCTTTCCTTCCATCATTTATGCACTCACTGAACAAGTATTTATTCAGCATCTATTATGTGCAAGACATTTTTTGTTTATATTTTTAAAGCAATATTTTTAATATATTGAAAAAAGACTAGTTTTCTGTTTTTATATTGTATGTAAATGAATATTAATATGCATTATAAAGTGTAAGTTGGGCAATTATATTAGAATATAAATTAAGATATTTAGAAATTTTACCTATAAAATAAGGGCTAAGAAGAAAATTTAAGACATTGATGCAACTAATTGTTGTGGGACTACTTCTAAAGGAGTAGTCAAGGAAGACCCCTCTGAAGAGATGTCAAGTAAAAAGATACCAGAATGATTTTTAAAAGAATCAGCTATTATTGAGCCTGAGAAGAACATTACAGCCACAGGCAACAGCACAAAACAATGAAACAAACACACTCCATGTATTAGAGGAATGGAAAGGAGGCCAATATGGCAAAAATGTAGTCTGGCCAGGCACTGTGCTTTGACATATATTTTCTCCTTTATTCCTCTTTACAATCATATGAGACAGGCAGTATTATTATTCCCTATTTTATCAATAAGGAAACTGAAGCTTAGAGAGGTTAAGTAGCTTACCCAAAGTCACAAGGTTAACAAATGGAGAAGTCTTCCTATACTATGGTCTGGGACATGGGTGACATGGTGCTAGTTAAACAGGAAAATCCCAAGAATGTTAATGACTCCGTTTTTACCACTCAAGAATATTTTCAGGCATTCAACTAGGCCTACAGCCTTATAGATTTTGCACTTAATGCTCAATTCTTTCATCTAATTAATTCTTCTGAATATAGTTTAAATATTAAGAGTTTTCAAATGTTAACAGTTGAGCTTATAAAATATTAGATTGTTTTGTTTATACAGCATTTATGCAAGTCTGTTTTCATCTCTAAAAGCCTCTGATAATTCTACAAGCCATAGCGTAAGTTCTTAAGAGGTAGGATACCAGTGAGACATTAAAAAGAGTAAATATTTTATTAACTGGTAATTGAATAAATATAATTCATCAAAAACAACAAAACACTAAGTCCATTTTTCAACTTTGTTAATACACCCAAAGATAACTTTCACATGGTGGGTTTACGTCAGCAAATGGTTTTAAATGCATTACGGAGTTTAAGTGAAGAGAATTACTGAATAAAGTCATACGGTCTAATAACATAAATCAGCATTTCCCAATCTGGTATTCCTCAGAACCAGTTCCAAGAGTTGCTTTGTGGGTAAAACAAGAGTTCTGTGGTTAAATAAGTGGTGGAAAACTCTGAATTCAATACCCTCCTTGACACTGCTTTATTTTTTCTGAAGGCCTTCTAGGAGCCTTTAATATTATGTTAATGTGCTTTAATTCAATGTTAATATGCTATTAGCACTGAAGTGGTGTTACCCTTAATTGGCCACAGATGCTTTGTGACTTAACATATCCTTTAAATACAGCCCCAAGGAAATGCTGATATAATTCAATAAGCAAATCTGTCATTTTATGTAATCTTTCAAAATAAAGGCTAAAGCAAAAATGTATGAGTAAAGTTTTTCTAACAAAATTATTATATTAAGCATTATGAAGTTAACTACATAAACTAAGGACATAAAACAATTCTTTAAGGAAGAATGTATATAACTTACCTGCTCTCTAATTTGGGAAGTAAGGTTTTCTGTGTTTCCAGTAAAATGTTTAATCCTTTGTTTGTAAATTTTAGATGCCTTTTTTAGAGCTATAGCTTTTTGCCTACTTGATTCTTTCATCATTACAGCCTCATGCGTACTCTTCTTCAATTGCAATTTCCATTCTGATATTTTGGTTTCTAAGCTCTAAAAAAATATTAGCAGTAATTAAATTATTTTAGAACGCCAACGTTTACATAAACATTGTTAAAATATGTAAAAATCTTCCACACAGAATTTATCAAAAGGATTAATCGTAAGATTAATAAAAAGCAAAACAGTGAAGGTGATTTCACCAATGTTTATTTGTAACCAGTTATAGAATGCAAATTTATAAAGTATAAACCTATATAAAACTAATACTACTCTTACTAAAGATACTAATATTGGTGATTATGGTAAAAACACTAATTTCCTTAAAACTTTGATTAACTAGAATTTTAAAAAATTTCCCATCTAGATTATACATAGTACTAGTTACTGCAAATCGAAAAAACATAATTTAGTTGGAGACAATTCAAACAACAGGTACATAAAACTCAAAGGAATCAGTAGCTCCCCAAATATATTAGGACTCTTTAGTTAAAATAATAAATGCTTAAAGGATATATGATCAAAATCTATAGATCATGAAGAGTATAGATGAGATAAACATAAACTTATTTACCAAATTTTAATTTACTAGAATTAAGGAGCATGCTTTGACATCTGAAAGAGTTACATCAAGGACAATAAAAGTACTACTTTGCCTAATAAGTAGTAAGTTTGTGGAAGTTATTATTCTAAAACCACACAGGGTTCAATAAGAGTTGGGATTATAAAAGTTAGGATTAAAAAAAGGGTAAAAAGATGTTTGAGGGCATGTTTCTATCCATTGAATTTGATAGTGTTAATTGACATGACTGTTTCCTTACATATTTCTTGAGGATATAACTAGACACAGAACATTAGGTTGGGTGAAAGATGGATATGATTTAGTGTGATAACTCTCATGTTTTCACTTCAAATTATCTTAAGACTTCCTATTTAAAAGTATTTGAGTACTAACTATCTAAGAACTTAAAGACTTAAGATTTTAATGCTTTTACATTTTTTGAAAGTTGTGTAATTCTGAAAAGAATGTAAAATTATTACAGAATTTAAGTTTTAGTCTTCCATTCCTTGGACACTTTAATAAAAAAAATTAAAGGACTCAGTAAAAGATGGAGCTTTTCTGCTTTTTGATCAACAATAAGTATGCTTAATTTCCACTAAAATTGAGATTAAGAAGTACATGCAAATCAAAACTACAATGAAGTATCACCTCACACCAGTCAGAAGGCCATCCTCAAAAAATCTACAAACAATAAATGCTGTAGAGGGTGTGGAGAAAAGGGAACCCTCTCGCACTGTTGGTGGAAATGTAAATTGATACAGCCACTATGGACAACAGTATGGAGGTTCCTTAAAAAACTAAAACTAGAACTACCATATGACCCAGCAATCCCACTACTGGGCATATGCCCTGTGAACACCATAATTTGAAAAGATACATGTACCCCAATGTTCACTGCAGCACTATTGACAATAGCCAGGACATGGAAGCAACCTAAGTGTCCATCGACAGATGAATGGATAAAGAAGATGTGGCACATATATACAGTGGAATATTACTCAACCATAAAAAGAAACAAAATTGAGTTATTTGTAGTGAGATGGATGGACCTAGAGTCTGTCATACAGAGTGAAGTAAGTCAGAAAGAGAAAAACAAATACCGTACGCTAACACATATATATGGAATCTAAAAAAAAAAAAGGTTCTGAAGAACCTAGGGGCAGGACAGGAATAAAGATGCAGATGTAGAGAATGGACTTGACATGGGGCGGGGGAAGGGTACGCTGGGACGAAGTGAGAGAGTGGCATGGACATACATACACTACCAAATGTAAAACACATAGCTAGTGGGAAGCAGCCGCATAGCACAGGGAGATCAGCTCGGTGCTTTGTGTCCTCCTAGAAGGGTGGGATAGGGAGGGTGGGAGGGAGACGCAAGAGGGAGGAGATATGGGGATACATGTATATGTATAGCTGATTCACTTTGTTATAAAGCAGAAACTAACACAGCACTGTAAAGCAATTATACTCCAATAAAGATGTTAAAAAAATAAAATTAAATAAAATTTTTTTAAAAGTACATCTTAAACAAGATCTAAAGACTTGATCTCTTTGAAAAGTAACTTGGTGGACTAAGAGAAGAAGCAAAACATTCCTAAATTGCCTTTAAAAATCTCTAAACTAAAAAGTCCCACAAAACGTTTTAATACGTAGTTGGGGAAAACATTTTAAATAAGTATAAAAAATCTACTTAAGAGAAGCGAAGAACCCTCTCCACCAAGCCAAGAAATACACCTGTCATTCCTCTAAAAAACCGCAGGGTGTCATCATCACATCATGAATAACAGCTACGCTTTCAGTTAAAAATCCTTTATCACTAAAGGTGCAATAAATTTTTTTGAACAAGGTTCCAGTCAAGACTTTCCCACTAGATTTATCAAGTCCCATGCCTGAACACTATTAGGAAGTGTGCTGAAACTATCAAATTATTTTTAGTTTCAAAATAACCCCTTCACAGTCATTTGCCAAGTGAATGGATGTATATTTAGAGTCAACTATTTGCCTTTTCCTATTTCCAAAGACTTATATTTGCAGCATATTATAAAGATAATTATTCTCTGTCTCTTCTAAAATGTGAAAATATTCTAACTCTAATTACTATAGTTTAAAGATCTAGGAAGAAAAATGAGTTCAAAGTACCTTTGGGGTAGTTCTCAGAGAATTATAATGTAATTAAAAATTTTAAAAGACCCAATACAATTTTTGAGTCATCAACAATACTAAAAAAATGAAATTTATATTGTTAAACTGAATTCGTTCATTGTGTTTGTAGTCTTAAAGAAAAAAAAAACAACTTGTTAAACCTAAATAAATTCCAAAACTGTGTGTTAGAAGGAATGTAAAAAAAAATCCATGACCTGAAGCAACTTCTTCTAATCATTTCTAAACAGTAGCATTTTGTAAGGGGATGTGAACTCAAAGTATTAGACAGGTGAATATCATGGCAAAACTTAGGATTTTAGCCTTATATTCACTCTCCTAATTATCTAAAAAGGAACTGTTAAAGTTTAAAAAGTTATTTAATATTTTATTTTTATTTATTTTTTTATTTTTATTTTTTTATTTTTATTATTTTTTTGCGGTACGCGGGCCTCTCACTGTTGTGGCCTCTCCCCGTTGCGGAGCACAGGCTCCGGACGCGCAGGCCCAGCGGCCATGGCTCACGGGCCCAGCCGCTCCGCGGCACGCGGGATCCTCCCGGACCGGGGCACGAACCCGCGTCCCCCGCATCAGCAGGCGGACTCTCAACCACTGCGCCACCAGGGAAGCCCAATATTTTATTTTTAAACTGAAGAAAGTATTTTCAAGAACTTCCCCAACTGCTATTTGAGGACAAAATTAAAAATTGTGTAAGTAAGATAAACTGAAGTATATGATCTGAGATGTTAAATTACATGTATTCTCTTGTATTTACCACGACAGAGCAAGGCAATTTCAACTCTAGTTCATCTGCAGTGCCCTAGGACACCGATGCAAAAAACACAGGGAATCTTTGGGGGAAAGTGCTTAAAAGCACCTGTAGGCAGACAAAAGACAAAATTTATATCCCACATAAGCCTGCTTAATGTCCCTTTGATGGGCAAAAGCTTTTTGCCATTGAAGAAAAAATAAACAACCCCCCATATGCAGTCTTGAAACATGTGCCTGGACTGCAGACATCTGCTGTGATTCAGGAGGATAAAAGCAAACAGAAATTTAACACAGAAGTCCTCACGCTCAGTGAGGTTTGTCTTTACACACTTCTTCCAGAAGCAAGAACACTGCTTCTTTTCCGTTGGCAAAAATAACGACAGTAGATCCAGTTAGCTTGTGTCATACCACAGCAACCTCAAACTCTCATCTCAAAGTGACTGTGAGACTTCCACAAGAATATTTAAACTGCTCAGTTTAAACCAGAAAATTCCTCTTAATTATCCTGCTAAACTGTGTAACAAGGAGGTTACTCAATTATCTAAACACCAAGGCTAGGTTAACTGATCTTAACGTTATTACCATTAGTATATTGTCTGCTTACTAAGTACGTGTGAGAGTATGTATGTGTATGTATAGATGCATAAAAGACTAAATACTATATACCAAATATTAATGGTTTCAGTATTTTAATTTTGTTTTATATTTAACAAATTTTCCAAATACATATAAATTAACTGATAATAGGAGAGATTTTTAAAGTAATTCGAGCTTTATAAATCCTTCCCAGGTTGGTACTAAAAAGTCACAGCATTTTATTTTTTTATATTGGTATTTGGAGCCAAATCTTTAGACAAACCAGAAATCTTAAGATTTACCTCAAATATGTACTTCCCATGGCAACACTTAAATTGAATTCTTTCAAAACCACTAAATTCCAGAATTAAGGAAAGACTTTATTGTTGTCCATTACTTTTATCAATTAAACTATAAAAATGGGTGAATATTTATAACCTTTATGTGTTCTTTTAATTTATCATTCTCTGCTTCCTTTTTATGAATTTGGAACTGTAGTCGTTCATGCACTACTTTTACTGATTGTGACAAACGGCTTACTTTCAAAGCATTTGCCTATAAGAGAAAACAAAACAAAGCAAAAATGTGTTATTTGATGTATTTCTTCACAATATTGAACTTTACGGTACTTAGATGTGATCTAAAAAGTTGCTAAAGAGCAAAGTACAACACTTCCCCAATTACAAATGGATTTTATATAAAACCAGGGGGATGTTTTCTCCTCCCCTTTTTTATTTAATAACTCCTAATTATCTCTTTTTAAAAGTTCCTGTCTATCCTTCTAAGTAAAATTATGGGTATGTCTAAAATGCTCCTACAAACACAGAAATTCCTTAACTTATACTAAAATTGAAATATATATTTATACATAGGTCCCTGACTTAGGCCAAGTAACCTGAATGAAATGCTACAAAAATCTAAAAAGAAAAAAAAAACTCTAAAAAATTAAGATATTATATTTGATGCATAAAACTTGTAAAAATATCCAAATAATCTAAAAATATTTCTATATGTATTTATGAGGATATGGGGGCCCGGATGGAAAGAAGAGAAAGAGGGAGTCAATATTAAGAAAATTTGATGAATTAGCTCAAAATTTGCTTACCTTTTCATTCTGAAACAAACAAGAAAGTTCTTGGATATAGGTCTCCTTTTCAAGTACCTTCGTCTTAAGATTCTTCAGCAAATATAATGTAAAAGTTAGAAATATCACAACTTGGATAATGCTAATTTTATAAAACCAACCAGCATACAAATAAAAAATTTCAAAAAAATAGACACCAAGTCTAAAAAGACTTACAGTGTTTTCACTTTCATTATCAGCTAGCTTCTCTAACAAGTTGGATAAACTGTCCCCTCTCTGTGGAAAAAAGAAGTTATAAATCAGTGTTCACAAACTATATTTCTCTACATAAAAAAGTAGAAAATGGAATAAGCATCACTTAAGAAATTAATATGGACAACTACTATGCATATGGACAACTACTATGCATACTTCAGTTTTTTTTTTTTTTTTTTTTTTTTGCTGTACGCGGGCCTCTCACTGCTGTGGTCTCTCCCGTTGCGGAGCACAGGCTCCGGACACACAGGCTCCGCGGCCATGGCTCGCGGGCCCAGCCGCTCCGCGGCATGTGGGATCCTCCGGGATCGGGGCACGAACCCGTGTCCCCTGCATCGGCAGGCGGACTCTCAACCACTGCGCCACCAGGGAAGCCCATACTTCAGTTTTTTAAAAAGTTAACCATCAGAAAGATTTTTGCTTAAGTGTTCCAAATCAATTTTTATCCACAATTTATGAAATCAGTTAATTGACTAAATTAATTTCTAAATAATGCCTCATAAAGTACAAGCCAATGAAATAAAAATCTTGTATACAAAGGAGGCTCACAATGCTGATTGTAAACAGGTAAAAATTATAAACAGCCTAAAGTCTAGCAAAAAGAAATGTTTTAAAGAATTACAGCAGGGGGCTTCCCTGGTGGCACAGTAGTTGAGAATCTGCCTGCTAATGCAAGGGACACGGGTTCGAGCCCTGGTCTGGGGAGATCCCACATGCCGTGGAGCAACTGGACCCGTGAGCCACAACTCCTGAGCCTGCGCGTCTGGAGCCTGTGCTCCGCAACAAGAGAGGCCACGATAGTGAGAGGCCCACACACCACGATGAAGAGTGGCCCCTGCTTGCCGCAACTAGAGAAAGCCCTCGCACAGAAACGAAGACCCAACACAGCCAAAAATAAATAAATAAAATAAAAATTAAAAAGAAAGAATTACAGCAAATCAATAACAGAATTCCATGTAGATATTTTAAATGAGAACGAAAAATGTTTATTCATTTTGAGGGTCATAAATACTGTATGACTTCATTTATATGAAATATCTGAAATCAGCAAATTCATAGATAGAGAAAAAGTAGATAATGGGCTAAAGAGGGGGTAGTGGGGATGGGAAGTAAAATTCTAAAGGGCAATGGGTTTCTTTTTGTAGTGAAGAAAATGCTCTAAGGTTGATAGTGGTGATGGCTACACAATTCTGTGAATATACTAAAAATCACTGAATTGCATACTTTAAACCGGTGAACTGTATGGTATGTGAATTACATCTCGGTGAAACTGTTAAAAAAGGAATATATGAATGTATAAATACAATGTACACAAGGGCTTACATTCTAAGAGTATTTTATTGTAATCAACTGAAATGAAGTATAACAAATAATGAAAGTTTTTGAGATTGAAAATAAAAATATATTTTCTATAAAAATATGCTGCTTTCATGTAAAACTATTTATGAAACATTGAAAGTGGGGGTTAATGATTGCCATTTCAAACAAAAAGAATCATTTCCATTTCAAATATACCAATATTTTAATTTCTACAGTTCAAGAAATAATATACCCTTCAAGTGAGAAATATCACTATTAAAATAGTGCTTAGTATTTCTTACTTGTTGGTGTTCTGTCTTTCTAAGAACATGTTCTAAAGTTTGTTTTAAATGTTTAAAAGTGTCTAATTCTTTTCTTAATATTTCCTTCTGTTTAGAAATCTTCAAATTGGATGCAGAAAGATCAGTCTGACAAAATATAAGAAGCACATACACATTTTAAGATATAGCATTAAGACACTCTAAAATATAATACTACTATTATCAAAGAATACTTTTTCCTAGTAATAAAATCATTCTTTTGCACATAGTAGTAGTAAGATATGCCAGGTTTTTCAGCAGTAAATAGTATATGTTACATGGCTCTAAAGTAAAATGAAATCAAAATAAGGGCTTAAACCCTAAAGTATTTCAGGCATTTATTTTAATAAAACTAATAGAATACAATCTATTTTTTTGTCCTTAACTCAAACTTTAGTACACTGAACTTTTAGAATGGAGGTTTCTATTCCACACAATACTATAGAAAATATATTTCATCTCTCAAGAGTGAAAGTGAAGAGTGAGAATGAAGAATATTTTAAATTCACTCTTGAGAAAAGCTGACTCTAGTTCAACTCAGGTAAGGCAAGCACCAAGGTACTTTCTAGCTTAGCGTCTCATCAAATACATGCCTGAGATTATCTTTGAGGAAAAGAATTGCAATTAATGACATAGGAATGAAGAACACTAATAAACCTGCATTTTTTATATTAAATACCAGTATGTGAGCATAACTACTACAGATATGAGACCTCAGTTAATGCTTCTGAGTATTATCCTAGCTTCTCATTTTATTACACATTCACTCAGCAAGTACTCACATTTTCAAAACTAATCTCTTCAATGGTGTCCTTAAATAATGGCAAAAGTAATTCTACAGAACAAGTTGCTAACTCGGCTTCCTTAAATGTTGCTTCCAATTTGGTCTTCTCAGTTAGGATGTCTTGCTTTAGGCTAATTAGATATGCACAAATAAAATTTAAGTTAAAGCTGTTACATAAACTAGTCATGCTTTTTATGCAAACAGAGCATAACATGATTAAATACTACAGCTCCATAAATTGCTCTGCAAAATATAACAGTAAATTGTCACTGAAAATGATTTTTTTCTGTACTTCCATATTTTTTCTACACTTAACTATACATGGAAAGACAGTTTTTAAAATGTTAAGATATGTAAAACACAAAGACTACCAACAGCAATGTACTCCTGTGCTATTTGATAATTATTGAACATCTCTTCTCCGGTTTGTAAAATGATTTGTGTGAATGTGTTCGTGTCTTTTTTTCTTCCCTTCCTTCTCCCTTACTCCAAAGCCAAAAGATTTGTCTTCCTAGACCTTATTCCAAAATGCTTTCTTGAAACTTATTGTTTTTCACAAAAAAAATTCCTCCAGAAAAATGTGTAAGCTAAACAAATGGAACACAAAAAACTAAACCTCTCCAATTATCTAAAAATCCTTCACATTTGGCTTTATAAAACATTATTATCATTCAAAACAAAAGTGATAATATTTGCTTTCTTGATTACATTTTACACAGACATTACTGTGTATCACTGTAAGATACATTTTTGGGTATGGGGGCTCACATTTTTACATCCCGAAATTGGGATGCTTCTTACAATCTCTGTCAGTCTGGAAGCAGTCCTGAGCTGTCTTTCCTGTACAGGTCCAGAACTTACAGAATGAGCATCCAATGTTTTGAAGAATATCCCAGAGATGGGGTACAGCACTTTTTTAACCCGTAACAACAAAGGGTCATAGAGAGGGATTGGAGGAGTTCTTGAAGTAGGAATGTTTAGCAACATTCTAGAAGCAAGACCCCAAGGTAGGCTTGCTGTATATTGTAAGAGCCCATCACCAATAAATTTCATTTCAGTTATAGATACTCCTAAGAAATACCAGTACATATCACCAATACTCTTAATAGCAAGGATAACTCTGAGTCAAAAAGTGACTCATAAGAGTTGGGCTTTGAGTATAAAGAAGTTTTGAGAATACCTTACCTACTTTATTTCATTCACATTTTATTTTTATATAAGCGCATAGTTATTTGGACTAAAAATCTATGTATAAGTTTGAAGGAGCTTTTTCAATATTTATAAATAAAATTCCAAGCAATAAGAAAGCATTGTGTCTTTCTTTAATTGACACCTTTTTTCTTTTATGGAACATAATGTAATGGCTCAGCAACATGAATGGCATCTTAGAGGCTATGTCTCTAAGAAGTAGACTGTATTCTTAAGCACCACTTAAGATGTCTTAAAATGATGGGCCCAATGAAGATGGTTGCTACAAAAGACAGTTATTATTATTAAAAACCATGTACACAAAGTCAAGAATGATTATATATGACCAAACATCATTTTCATTTAAGCTAAACTAGAAGTTGGACTATAGTATCCATAGCAACAAGCTTGGTATTTTAAGACTGTCATTTTGGGGAGCAATGAGTCATACAAATAACAAGCGCACTCTCCATACTAAAGAAGCAAAATATGACAGGTATTTGTTAGATAGCAATATCCCAAAAGACAGTGAATTAGTACTCATTAACTATATTTCCAATATTCCATAGTATTTATATTTTCATTTACATTAGTTAAAAAGATATATACTTTACAAAATTTTTTATAGGTAAGGTTTTAATTTTTAATTGTTTTCATTTAAATTCCAAAATAACTAGGCAAATTCTGCTAAATGAGTACATCTGTAATCAGATTAAATAAATATAAATTACTAGGCTGTTAGATGATATTCTTGAAAGAATGCTGTGTTTGATTAAAATAATTTACAGTATGGACAAAACATGAAACCCTGAAATCAAAAAATTAAGCTATCCCCTGCTATTGTTGAGAATACCAGCTGAGATGACTTTCACTGGCATGCCGTGGTAAATGTTCTTTCTCTGGTATACTTTTAAAATGGGAAAAGAGTTCTTCTGAATGACTTCCATCATTTGTAGGCTTCTCCATAAATTTGGTAAATGGATTTACAGGTGGCTTCCACAACAAGTTCTCCACATAAGCTGAAATCTAGGAAATATTTTAATTATTAAACATCATTTCAGTAGATTCTTTTTTTCTGCTATTACCCAATAAGATAAAAATCCTAAAGATCTGTAAAAGAATAATATTTCACACTTGAAATTATAACTGCTACTCATTGTGATACTAATTCAAAATATATAAAAATTGCATAGCATAATCATTCAACGACTGCCAACTTCCATACAGTTTCCAAAAGGCCCACTATTTTCTACATACTCACAAGAATGTAGAAATTATTATTAGTCTATTTCTTGAAGTATTATAATAATATCCTAATCCAATTGGACTAGAAAATGGATATAAAAACCACAGAATAACTATCATTCTCTGTTGCATTAGATTTATCCAATAGGAAATGTATGTTATTCATGCCTGTAACAGTAAAAATTTAAGATACTTTTGAAAGTATTTGGCAACAATAGCTACAAAGAAGATAAGTTGTTTTTTTAAAGTAGACTTTTCAATATTAAATTCATTTATTCCTATAATTAAATATTTTTTAAAAAACCTCAATCTAGGATATTCTTTGGTGATAATGAATGGACAGATGGCATTACTTCTAAGTTTTACTAAATAATCTAATTGTTTTCTCTCAAACTTGGAGATGTCATTTTTAAAATGTGAATATTTATGAATTTCTTCAAAACGATTCCATTTTAAGTAATGAGTTAGTGCTTTGGCAATCATTAAGGCTGTATTTTTTCAAATCTAATATATGGAAATGTGTCTCCCTGACTTTGTTTATACAAAATCAAATGTCATATTTAAGGTTTTCCACATTTTTTTCAGAGATATTTTACCTCTTTGTAATTTATTTTTATTTACCTATATCGTAACATACATATGTTCAAGAATTTTCAATACTTTAAGTAGACGTGAAATTAAAGGTTGAAAATTATTCACTATATTTAATTAGCAATTCAGAAATCCTTTCAGTCTGTAAAAATTTATCAATTTTTTTTGTCCAAAGGTTCTATATACCAGAAAGATAAATATTTAGGATACAGGCCAGTGAAAAGCATCCTCATATTTTTTCAATACTAGCAACTCACGTCAAAATGGAAATGTTGAATAAGATACACATAGTCTAAGATGATCTACCTGAATGCTGCAGACACGCATCTGTTATTAGGACATAACAACATTTTGAGCTATTGGTAGCCCAGAAAAATTAAAAACATATGGATACACAAAATCAAATGAAAAACCAAACCTAAAGGTGAAGAAGAATATGCTTGGATAAGTCATTGCCATCAAGAAAATTATCATCTACTCATTTGTCCAGTTTTGGTACTTATCTTTTGTCTATTCACTTGTTTAAATATTCATCTCTCTGTACAATGGAATCTCAAAAAAGAATGTCTTATTTATTGGAATCCTCAGCACCTATAAGCCTTGTAAAAGCTAAGCAATATTTCAAGGAGAGGACTCAAGGCTTAGAGCAATTAATGAATAAGATGAATAAAGACTGCTGCTTTTTTACTTACCTTTTCAGGGATCATTAAAAGAAAAATAGTTCATATATTTAAAATAAAAGTTCACAAATCAGTGTAAGAGGGTAGAGATCTTCAATTTATTGAAAACATTTTATGAGGTAAGATTCAGTTTGGTATCAGTACTTTAAATGAGTTCTTGCTTGGCTTTGTGGGCTATTGGCAGCTACTTATATAATTTTTCTATAAGTTTTGTCACATGATAAAATCATACAACATA
The DNA here is from genome assembly GCF_025265405.1 of Mesoplodon densirostris. NCBI lineage: Eukaryota > Metazoa > Chordata > Mammalia > Artiodactyla > Ziphiidae > Mesoplodon > Mesoplodon densirostris. The sequence continues at coordinate 77,953,871 of NC_082662.1, forward strand.
AGTAATTGTATCTTATCTTAAAGGGTAAACAAATAAAACTAACATATTATAAAAATAGGGATTTTTAGAATGACTTTTAGCCCAACATTCTAAAATGTTATCTTCATTACTGATTTCTCAAAACGTGAAACAGAGAACTGGGTATGTCTCAAATATTTGCATAGAAATTATCAACTATCATATTCTCACAATCTAGAAATGAATATAGGATAAATATTGTTGAGAGGTTCCAAGGTACTCCACTATTTTTGTGCTGTGGCAATACTTTAACCAAAAACATATGTGTGCTGAACAATATAATAATTTTCTTTAGCAAAAAAAATCCTGCCTTTATAAAAAATGCTATCATTTTGGGAGACCAAATGTATTCTTGAGAGGAAAAGCAGACATTTCACAGAAAATGTTTTCAATTATGTAGAATAAACTGCCAATTTACAAATGTATTATACTTTTGTATAACTTGTTAGTGGTGAAACAAAGACACATATTCTGCTCACATACTTAATGATCAAATCCCTAAAGAATAGCAATTTAAAATATTTTTAATGTTTAAAGAATTAAATTTCCTATATAGAAATGACTTTATCAGTCCCCTACCCAAAAGGCATGTACTTAAAGCTTCTTCCAGGTGTGGTCATGGGTTTATGCTGATCCAGCTACACTCACTTCGCTATGTTCCGTTTTGGCCAGCAACAAGCATTTGAGGGATGGCTGTTCAGGGACCATGATGCTGGCCATGGTAAGAGAAAAGAAAGATCACAGTCCATGACCTTCCGCAGCACCTAGATTGTTCTACGTAAAGTAACCAGCTCCAAGTATGTATTCAAAACTAATCTCTCTAAAGAGACTAGCATATGAATCTTGCAGATTTCAATTTGTTTTGCCAAACACTAATCCTTGGAAAACTAGTTCCCACTGGCTTCAAACAAAAGCACACAGCTTATACTGAAAAATTCACTATGAAATATTCAGCAAAGAATATCAAGTAGATACAGGAATGTTGCTAATTTCCCACACTACTCTAAACACTAGTCAAAAGTTTACTAGAGAAGTAATTGTATGCCTTTTTGGACTCCATAGTGAAAAAAAAAAAAAGGTTTATGAAATTTGGAAGTAGGCAGAGTAAAAATAACCAGAAGTGGAAAACTGATCTTATCAGTAAAGGCTATCAAAACTGGAAAAAACATTTTCTGATACAGAGAGATTAACTTTGAAAAGTAATTAGCTAATGCTTCTGTCCAATGAATAAAGGAATTTAAAAATAAAAGGGTTGCAGATTGGATAATACGGGGGGAAAAAGTTGACAGGAAGAGTGACTGATTTGTAAATAAAGGATACATACATACTTTCAAGGCCCAAGTCCTCCCTCCTTCTCAAAATGTTCCTGACTGCTCCAGCCCACCAAGAATCCTAAACATTTAATAATATTCTCAGAATCATACAGTTTATAATGTAATTGCTCCATAAATGGTAATATTTTAGTTCTTCTTTAAACTTGCTACTAAATCTGTGAGGGCAAATATACCCATCACCATCTACCCTCAAAAATTAATCCGTGAGAGGCATAGGTTAGGTTCCAATATACAAGTTAGGGTCACCAAATAATTTATTGTTCAAACTGAAACACTTTTGAGATGAAGCCCCACAGAGAACCCAATTATCAAGAAGACGGGACCAAAGATGTTCAGAACATTGTCTAACCCCAAATAGTCAGTATCCTTTATCAGATAAACATAAAACATTTTCCTTCCCTTCAACACGAGGACAGCATGAGGACATGCTGCCATTTATTAACAGCATTCACTGACCAAAAACCTACACTGTTGCTATTATCATCCAAAGGCTACCCATTGAAGAAACCAAGTTTTAGAAAACAGCTTGACCAAGATTACAAGTAAGAAAGTGGTGGAACTCAGTTTTGAACTGAAAGCCATCAGGTACTGAAATATAAATATAAGAATCTACACAGCTGAAAGTAACATACAAACTTCCCTTTTATAAGAGTGTTTTAGCACTCTCATAAATTCAGTTTATATTTAAAAAAAAAAAAAAAGAAGGGCTTCCCTGGTGGCGCAGTGGTTGAGAGTCCGCCTGCCGATGCAGGGGACACGAGTTCGTGCCCCGGTCCGGGAAAATCCCATATGCCGCGGAGCGGCTGGGTCCGTGAGCCATGGTCGCTGAGCCTGCGCGTCCGGAGCCTGTGCTCCGCAACGGGAGAGGCCACAACAGTGAGAGGCCCACGTACCGCAAAAAAAAAAAAAAAAAAAAAGAAAAGAAAATTGTTCTGTACAAGGAAATGAAGGATGAATAAGATTGAGCTCCTTGAAGGCACAGACTACAAGTCTAAAGAGAGAGCAGTGAGCAGAACACTAAAATCCAGTGTGCTAAAGACTATGATGGGGACTCATCAGGTTCCGCGAAAGCAACTGGCAGGATCCTGGGAGACTTCCCAAAGGTGGATCCTCAGTAGAGCCCAGCAGAACAAGTTTGAGCTTGGCAAAAGGGAACAGAAAACAGGCATTCCGGATAGAGGGTAAAGTACCAGCAAAAACAAGGAATCATGACGGAACATGATTTGAAAGGGCACGTGGCAAAAGATGAGACTGGACACATGAAAGTAGACACTGTATACCAAGCTCAAGAGCTTGAATTTTTTCCTAAAGGTTAAGACAGACCATTAAATAATTTTAAGCAGGAGAATGACAGATCAGAAGTGCATCTTTAAAAGGTAAGTACAGTGGTGTTTTGGAAATTGGACTAGGCATATGGAGGAGACGAGAGGAGAAGCAGTGATCAGGTTATTAGGGTCTCAAGAGAGATGAAATTCCAACATTCTTTTCCAACAAAAATTTTTGAAGAAATCAAAAGTTGTTGCCACTGATGATTTAAAAAAAAAAAACATGAAAAACAATGAAGGAATTAGAATACAGGAATAGCAAGAGATCAGTATGGAAAGAAATGATCAAATGTAACCCCTCATTTACCCATGACCATCTGAATGGATTGCTCCACATCTAAGTTGCAGGAAATGATTACTTACCCCTTTAAATACAAAAATTAAATTAGACCAGTTTGAAGAAAATCTTTTAAAAGTATGTATTATTTCTTCCTTCTCAGAGTACAGATAGACTGAACATAATTTAACCATTCCTGATGACCCAGAGGCAGCATATAAAAAAGAAAGAACACTGGGCCAGATTCATCAGTTCACAGTCCTTATGAGCCACCTGACACAGACAGCCCTTAGCTTCAATAGCCCTTTGGTTCTCTCTCCTACAAAATGAGAATAAGCTTTGCCAGCCAAAGCTGTCTTGAGGTTTGAACAGAATGAAGTAGAAACACTTACAGGTGGGGGGTTTTGTTTGTTTAATTTAGGACCCCTTTGGTCACTCTGTTGGGGCTGCTTTCCCACCAGGCCTTCTCTTTAATTTTTTTCATCTTAAAAAAAAAAAAAAATCGTCCTGAGTCAATCACCATTCCCGAAATTACTTGCAGGCCTGAGTTATCTGTATAGAACCAACTCTTAACTTCAAACCAATCCTTTCAAAATCTATTCTTTGCAGAATTATTACAAGTCATTTTCAATGTAGTCAAAAATTGACTGAGTTCTACTAAACCAGAGCCCAGGAGAACAATTACTGACTTCCAACAGAACTGTGCCCAAGGGGATAGATGTTCTGTCAACCTCGTTGCTATACCCAGATCCTTGGGTCTCGGTCACTTGCACAAACTAAGCAGTGATTAGTAGCAATATAAACAAAGCCATTTTCTCATACCTCTGGGTGTTTGAGATGCAAAAACTATCCTATTAATACACATCAATTGTGAAATTAGAAGAAAATGAGAAGCAAAAAATGGATACCTGGCTGTTAAGGGCCAAGACAAACATTGCCGTGACAATCTTATTAAAGCAGAAAGGTATCAAACACATTTTAAAAGCCGACAAGCTTACCGCAGTCTATTCCTTTAACCATAACTAACCAAGTGGTGCTTAAAACTACTCCAAGAACCTCATTCGTTCACAAACACCTGAAACCTTACTATGTGTGAGGTGACAGGGAAACTTCGTCTCTGCAATAGACTTTATCCCCAACACCAGCCGAAGTCTGGCTATGGTTTCCTCACTAAACAAGCACCACTTACTGACCACCTACTCAAAACCTGGCACTGGTTAACATAGTCTCTTTTATTACAACCACTCTAAAGTGACTTATCCTCCTCATTTTACAGATAAGGAAGCTGAAGGCAGTAACGTTAGTGACCTGCCCAAACCACACACTTAAAGGAGTAGAGGCTGCACTCTAGGACCCTGGAGAACGAATTATTTCCCGAGGCCTGGAGTATTCTTTACTTAAGGAGCCCCGGAGCTTACCAGAGTCTGGCACATTATATGGTGGGCATTTAAAAACCAGCCGTATACGTAAGAGAGCACTATTTCGGTAAGAAACGATGCAGTGCCCGGGGCCGGCCGGGTCAGGGCTCCGTCCTGGACAAGCCCACCTCGGCTAAGATCTGCCCTGCTGTCCCAGGGACCACACACTTCCTCGCTGCCTTTCCCAAGCCCAGGCTGTCTGGGGGTAGAGGACGGTGTACGCAGAAAGCGGCTGAGGTCAGTTTTGGGTGAACGCGACGGCCTCTCACTCCCGTGACCCACCGTGGCCACCGCCCCGCCCCCAGAGCTGCCCGCGGTAACTGACCCTCGGCAATTCCAGCCGAGGAAGCTTGCTTCCCGCTCCAAAAGCACGCCGACGTCCCTGCCGCTGCGTCAGTACGTCGCCGTGACGTCAGCCCGCCGCCGCTCCGCTGTGAAAGGGGTCCGCCGGGGCCGCCAAGGCTGACGCTCGGCGAATGTTAGCGCAAGCCGCCCGTGAGCATACCTGTGTTCTCCAGCCCTGGGTCGGCTAGAACGGAGCGGGACGCGGGGGGCAGTGCAGTGGGTGAAAGCTAGGAAGGAAGGCAAGGACTCGACGCGGGAAGCAGGCGAACTCCTAGAACGGCTCGCGGTGGCAGAATGCCCAACAAGGTGCAAGCGGGACAAAGCGGAGTTGGTAACCAGCAAGTGGCTTCTCTGGCAACGGCCGCCCCGCCCCTTCCGTCGGGCTCGCAGCGGCGCAGCCAATTGGCCGAGCTCGGGAAAGCGAGCGCCGGCGTCTGCTGCTATTGGCAGGAGTGAGGGGGAGGAGCCCGGGAGAGGAGCTTTGTCTCTCTGTTGGTTCTCCCAGTGAACTCCCCCGACCCCGCGACCGTTTGTTTTCCGAGAAGGGTAGCATTTGTGTGTAGTTACCAAAAAATCCTGAGTTCAACCAGAAAGGGAAATAAGGCCGATGGATTATTCCAAATTTTCTGACACTTGGCCTGCAAGTGTCCTGCTTTTGCTTTTTAAAGGAGGAGATTTGAAAAAGCCAAGGCAACCACGTTGGAAGAAAGCTCGTTATAAATGTAAACAGCTAAAATCTGTTTATCTGAGATCATTCCCTGGGCCTATTTTCTCCTGTTAAATGAGGGAGCCGGACGGTGATCTCGAAGGAATCTTTCAGGTCACAAATTATTTGTATCTGTGCTACAGCCAGCTGGTATGGTTTATAAACGGAACAAGGCCAGATTCTATTTGGAAAAGTAAAAAAAAAAAAAAGTTATCCAACGCCTCAACCTAACGTTCAAAATCGTAGGCTATCACATTAGGTTCACAAATAGAGGCACTATCAACTGAGCAGTTTAACCATGGCATACGTCTTATTGGTTTCACTAAAGAATATTTTCCACTGATAATTCCAGCAATGCTTCCCCTCCCCGCCGACCCCCCTCCCCCAGCTATATGATTGTCCAGCAAAAAGTTCCCCAACCAGTTTATTTATCTCTTGTAAAAATAAAATACAGTGTGTGTGTGAAAAAAAAAAAAGTTCCCCAACACATTAGCTTCCATATATGCAAATGTTAATAAGCACTGGGAACTGGGGATTTACGTACATACTCTCTCACTGATGCATCATAACCTTCGGCAAGTCAACTAGCTTCTCTGGGCTAGTCCTCTCATCTGCAAAAAAAAAAAAAAAAGAAAAGAGGAAGAGGACAGGTAGATTTGGGGGCAAGGAACATAATTCTTGGGATTTTTCTAGCACTAAGCTGGGATTCTAGCTAACCTTGCTAACTTGCCATAATTAGAAAAATAATTGTACACAGAAGTTAGGCTGCTGTTAAGAAAAATACTTATTTTAATTAAATTGCATTGGTATTATAAGTTACCACCTGTGTAAGACATTCAAGAGCAAACATTCACAAAATCTCAAAATGATTACATAAGATTCTCAAATTGACTTATTTAACTGAATTGTCCAGGTAAAGTACATACGGCATCCCTCATCCTCTAAATCTAATCTGTTGCTGAAATCTTGTTGGATAGTGAACTTTTGGATAGAAAGATCCCTTATTCCAGTTTTACATAAATGGGAAAATAACAGTTCATTCCAGCCCATTCAAAACCCCCAATTTCCCCAAATATCTTTAAACACTTGACCACCTGTGAAACGTTCCACCAAGGATTTCTGCATAATTTAAAGCAGAGACCAGCATACTTTTTCTATAAAGGGTCACACAGTAAATATTTTAAATTCTGTGGGTTATACAGCCTCTGTCATACTTAACTCTGCCACTGTTGTTTAAAAGATGCCATAGAGGATACATAAATACATGGCTTGGCTGTGCTCCAATAAAACTTTTTTTAAAAAAAAATTTATTTATTTTTGGCTGCATTGGGTCTTCTTTGCTGTGCGCAGGCTTTCTCTAGTTGCCGCGAGCAGGGGCTACTCTGTTGCAGTGCGTGGGCTTCTCATTGCAGTGGCTTCTCTTGTTGCGGAGCATGGGCTGGAGGCGTGTGGTCTTCAGTAATTAGGCCATGCTGCCTCAGTAGTTGTGGCTCACAGGCTCTAGAGCACAGGCTCAATAGTTGTGGCACACGGGCTTAGTTGCTCCGTGACGTGTGGGATCTTCCCAGACCAGGGCTCAAACCCGTGTCCCCTGCATTGGCAGGCAGATTCTTAACCACTGTGCCACAGGAAGTCCCTGTGCTCCAGTAAAACTTTATTTACAAAAATAAGTACCAGGATAGGTTTGGCCCACAGGACATGGTGTGCAAACTTCCGATATAAAGCATTTAAAATATCAAGTGCCTAATAATCATTAAACTCATTAGTGGGACATTTGTATGTAAGATGCAACAATGCAGTGTTGCATGAAAATTGTGTTTTTCTTCTTCATGACAACAAATGTATGTTATAATGTAAAAATTGCAAACAATAAAATAAAAAGTTAAAAGATACAGGATGAATAGCAATACTTAGCAAAATAAAAAAGCAATTTAAAAAAGTTTGGTGGTGTAATAAACTGTTTCCAAAATGGCATACAAACAATTCTTCTCATCCCTGTATACACATCACAAGTGGAGTCTGTTTCCCCTCCTCTTGAATTTGAACAATAGAATGTAGTGAAAGTGATCCTAGACCAGTTCCAGACCTAGGCCTTGAGAGACCTAGCAGGTTCTGCTTTCCTCTCTTGGAAACCAGGTACCATATAAGAAATCCAATTACCCTGCTGTAGAGGGAAACCCATCCAGATCCCAGCTGTTTGAGCCACTCACCTGAGGTGCTAGACCTGTGAGCCAGTTGACTTTCAAGGCACAGCCTTGTTCCCTGAATGCAGCTGTATAAGTGACCCTAGCCAACATCGTGATCCAAGGGGATGCAAGTTGAAACAACTTTAATATTGAGGGGGTAACCTAATATATCCCAGACCACTGGCCCAAGAAATTTTAGTAAGGTAGCAGAACCCTGAATTGTCATTTTCCCACTCTGAATTGCATGTGTTCTTTTTTTTTTTTTTTTTTTTTTTTTTGCGGCACGCGGACCTCTCACTGTTGTGGCCTCTCCCGTTGCGGAGCACAGTCTCTGGACGCGCAGGCTCAGCAGCCATGGCTCACGGGCCCAGCCGCTCCGCGGCACGTGGGATCTTCCCGGACCGGGGCACGAACCCGTGTCCCCTGCATCGGCAGGCGAACTCTCAACCACTGCGCCACCAGGGAAGCCCTTGCATGTGTTCTTTCCAGTATGTTTTAGTTTCCTTTTGTTATTTTATCGAACTTAGTGGATTGAAACAAAAACTGTTTTATTTGTTCTGAACTTCTTTCAGAAGTTCAGGCAGGGTTCAGCTGGGTGGTTCTTTTGGTTCACGTGGCAATAGCTGGGGTCTCTCACCAAGTTGAAACCATATTGCTGCTGAAGTTGGACTAACCAAGATGACTTTATTTATGTCTGGTGACTTGGTGGGTTCACTCGGGAAGCCAGGACCTCTTCCATTCTATCTATTGGCTCTCCGTGTGACCGAACTGAGCTTTTTTCATGGCAGCTTCATCCCAAGAGTAAGTGTTCCAAGCAACAAATGCAGAAGCTGCAGCTCTATGGCCACAGAAGTTACACAGAATCACTTATGCTGCATTTTGTTATCTAAAATAAAATAGAGAGTCAGCCCAAATCTGAGGGAAAGAGTAAAACATTCCACCTCTGAATGGGATAGTGTCAAGGTCCATAGCATCTATGGGAAAGACAATTTACTATACAAGGCATCTATGATATGTGCTATTTCCTGATCATTAGATCCTATCAGCACAGTATCATAAATGTAGTAGACAAAAGTGATGTCCCATAAGGTGAGGAAATCATCACTGTTCATGCACACTAAATTATGACAGGGAGCTAAAGAATTAACAAAGCCCTTACATAAAGCAATAAATTCTCCCCCATTCTCTCACTTCCAAATGAAAGTGAATAACTTCAGTTGCTTCATGCATATTAGAATGAATAAAAGACATTTTTTAGAGTGATATCTGAATGTTAGGTGTTAAGAATTGTGCTTATTCACCTAATAAAAACACTACATCTGGATGTAGACCCATTCATCTTAGGCGACCCATTCATCTTCTACACAGGCCAAATGGCAGGTTAAATGCTAGTGTGATGAGACTCATCACCCTGCATTTTTTGAGTCTTTGATGATGGCACTGATCACTAGAATTTCCCCAGCTATATGGTGTTGCTTTGGCTTACTATTTCTTGTAGAAAAGACAGTTCTAGGGGCTACCAACTGGTGTTCCTATTTTAATAGCCATGAGTTAAGAAGCCAATGACAAGATATTGTAGGTCTCCACTAAGGTAATGAAGTTCAGGTCTCTCTTTATCAGATCTATCAACTTTTCATTATACAGATCAATTAGGATCCTAGCAGATTGTCCATCCATTTCATTGTAGGGATATCATGATCAATAATCCACTGTTAAAGATCCCTCTTAGTCAAATGACTATGATTACTACTCTAGCGCTCCTGCCCATTATGGTAACCACAACTACCTCATCTCTGATGGTTAAATGCAGTCATTTGGTCTCTGCCACTTTTGGATCCTATTATGTCCACTAGGGAATTGGGGATCCCATTCAATGGCATAATCTCCTAATTTCATCCCTGTGCTTAGAGGACAGAAGCTACAGTACTTTCAAAGGATTTTGGCATTCTCCTCCTCACTATTTTCTCATACATTAGCGAAGAGAAGGTCTTCTGGGCCTTCTCAGGACATATTTGGACATAGGTGACTGGGTCATGATGAATAACTGACCTAATGAATAGGTGACTGGAATGATAAATCCATTCCAAGCATCCTATCTCCCTAAGTCTTTTAAATCAATCCTCTAAAATGTATTGAGAGATTTCTAGCATCTCAACTTTATTTAGTGCAGGCCACCACTGAGTCCAGGTTTCAACCAACCAACTAAGAAAACCTTTAGAACAACTCCCAGATGCTCAGGCAAGCATGATGAATCCAAGGCCTCTGATAAGTATATCGACATTAAAAATTTTTGCCTCAACAAAAATTATATTCTTTCATGCCTGTTCTAACACCCTTGGAATTCATTATCATATCATAGGTTTCTGCCAATATGAATAAGCAAAATCTTGCCTATTTTTTAGTGTGAAAGCTTTTTCCTAGGCCAGACTTTTTACTTATGCCCTGGAATATACTGGGGCATAATATACTGTGTAGGAACATCTACCAACTCTGTAGATCTATACCAGTGGCTCTTGACATTCTTTTTTGGAGTCAAAACTGGAAGCATGTGTGTGGGGGGTACTACCAGCATCTAGCGGGTAGAGGCCAAGGATGCTGCTAAACAGCCTACAATGCACAGGACAGCCCACACATAAAAAGAATTATTCAGTCTAAATGTCGATAGTGATGATATTAAGAAACCCTGTTACGATATGGAGACTACAGAGGTCACTAGCCACCTATGGCTATTGAACACTTAAAATGTGACTAGTTCAAACTGAGATATACTTTAAGTGCAAAATACACACTGATGTTGCATATGAAAAAGGAATGTAGAATATCTTAATAATTTTTATATTGAATACATGTTGAAATGATAGTATTTTGAATATATTGAGTTAAATACGATATATTATTAAAATTTAATTTTAACTTTTTTTACTATCTTTAATGTGGCTACTAGAAAATCTTAAATTACATATGTGGCTCACATTATATTTCTACTGGATGGTGCTGGTCTAGAGGTATAAAGAAATGAAAACAGTGAGTTATGATAAGGTAAATTCCTCAGATGAAGTTATTTCAGAATCTTCAAAGAAGACAAGACCAGCCTTATAAGACAGGTAAGGAGGGGTTTTTCAGAAAGCAAAAAGCTCTCTAGGGTCTGTCTATCAAGATGATAGAATTATCTAAGTCTACTCAAACAGCTTCATGACAATTCTCAAGATCCAGCTCCTTCTCAGTCATTGCCTTATCTTTTCACCTAGTCAGTCTGTTTATTCAACTTACCTTGTAAGTCAGCTCTTCACAGCATTAATATTTGATTTAGATATGTCATCCTAGCAACCTATAGACGCAGGCCTCTCACTGTTGTGGCCTCTCCCGTTGCAGAGCACAGGCTCTGGACACGCAGGCTCAGCGGCCATGGCTCACGGGCCCAGCCGCTCCGCGGCATGTGGGATCTTCCCGGACCGGGGCACGAACCCGTGTCCCCTGCATCGGCAGGCGGACTCTCAACCACTGCGCCACCAGGGAAGCCCTAGAGGTATGTTTTTAAGGCAATCATAGAAGCTCTCCTGACCTCTGAGCTCATCACATTTTTCTTTGAGCCTCTTAATACAGTAGTAAAGAGCAAACCCACCCCACAGTCTTTGTATTCTTCATTTCTGCCATTCTCATCAAAGGCTTGCCTTCAATAACTACTTATTTCCTGATCACTACAGGCTGCTTTTAAATTGTTATAATTTACATTCAATAAAGTGCACAAATATTAAATGTTTAGAATATGAGTTTTGACAGTTATATTCACCCATGAAGCCACTACCTAAAACAAAGATACAGAACATTTACATCAACCTAGAAAGTTTATTTGTATTCCTTTCCAGTCCATCAGCCAAAACTACCTTTACCCCCTCTCACACAAATACGTGCACACCGAGATAACCACTTTCTATTTTCTGTCACTAGAGGTTAATTTGCCTATTCTTGATCTTCATATAAATGCAATCATATATTCTAATTAATTTGGGGTCTAGCTTCTTTCACTCAATATATATATGTCTTTTAGATTCAGTCATGTTCCATATTTTAGTACTTTGTTCCCTTTTATTTCTGAGTAGTATTCAGTTATATGAATATATCACAATTTATCACTTCTCCTGTTGATATTTTGGTAGTTTGCATTTTTTGGTTATTATGAATGCGGCTGATACAAACATTCTTGTAAAAGGCATTTTATAAACATATTTTTTCATTTGTTTACCTAGAAGTGGAAATGCTGGGTCATGGGATATATTTATCTTTAAGTTTGTAAGAAAATGTCATATCCATCTTCAAAGTGCTTGTACCAGCAATGTATTAGGGTTCCAATTGACTCACATCCTTGCCATCATTTATTATGGCAACCTTTTTATTTTAACTGTTTTAGTGGGTGTGAAGTGGCATCTCACTGTAATTTTAATTTGCATTTCTCTGATAACTAACAATTTTGTTGAGCACCTTTTTAATAGTTATGGGCCATATGTATATCTTTTATGAAGTGTTATTCAAGTCTTTTGCCCAAATTTGTATTGGGTTATCTTTTTATTATTGATTTGCAGGAGTTCTTTATTTTTGTATTTTTATAAAATATAATATGAATATTTCCTCCCAGTCGGTATCTTGGCTATTCATTTTCTTAATGGTATCTTTTGATGAGCAGAATTTTAAAAATTTTGATACCACCTAAGTTACCAATATTTTTCCTTTTATGGTTTTGTGCTTTACAACTCCACATTTGTAAAGATATTATATGTTTTCTTCTAAAAGCTTTATGATTCTAAGCTTTTATATTTAAATACATGATCCATCTTGAATTCACTTTTTTGTAAGGAATGAAGTAGGAGTCAAGGTTAACTTTGTTATATACAGTTATCCAGTTGTATCTAATTGGCATCTTAGTCAGTTTGGGTTGCTATAACAAAAATACCATCGACTGGGTGATTTAAACAACAGAATGTTATTACCCACAGCTCTGGAGGCTGGGAAGTCCAAGATCAAGATGCCAGCTGATTTGATTCCTCATGAGGGCCCTCTTCTTAGTTTCCAGATGGATACCTTTTTGCTATATCCTCACATACAAGAGAGAGAAGGAGGAAGCAAGCTCTCTCGTGTCTCTTTTTATGAGGGCACTAACCCCATAATAAGGGGTCCACCCTCATGACCTAATTACATCCCAAAGGCTCCATCTCCAAATACCATCACATTGAGGATTAAGGTTCTTAAGTATGAACTTGGGGAGAACACAATTATTTAGTCTGTAGTTTGGGGCAACATGGTACCTGTTGTTGAAAGGAGGTCCTTACCAGAAACCATTTAGAAAGGCAGCTACCCCAGTTCTGCACTAACTACACCATTGGAGATCAGGCTGGGAATAAGCATGAGGTGAAGTTGAAATGGGTTGTTAAAGTAACATAGTGGTTAGCAGCAAGGGCTTTGGAACCATACCAATCTGTATTCATGTTTTCTAGCTACGAGTCTTGGGTAAATTACTTTACTTCTCTAAGCCTTGTTTTCTTTTAAAAAACTTAAAGAGTAATTATACTTATCTGATAGGATTGTTATGATGATTGAGGTCATATGTGTAGAACACATAGCCCTGTCTCTGATAAATCATTGTGTCCTATAATTGGTAAGTATTAGTAAACGATGATTATTTTAAGGTGCAAAGCACATGATATAAAATTAGAATGATTATCTCTCTCTTTAAAAAGGCTTTATTTTTTTAAAGCATTTTTAGGTTCAAAGCAAAATTAAGAGGAAGGAACAGAGATATACTATATATTTTCTGCCCCATACATGCATAGACTCTTCCATCAGCAACATCTCCTACCAGATGAAACATTTGTGACAACTGATGAACCTAGATTGACACATCATTATCACCCAGAGTCCATAGCTTATATTAGGTTTCACTCTTGGTGTTGTGCATTCTATGGGTTTGGACAAATATATGACATGTATTCATCATTATAGTACCATACAGAGTATTTTCACTGCCCTAAAAATCCCCTCTACTCTGCCTTATTCATCCCCACCTCCAAACCCTTAGCAACCACTCATCTTTTTACTGTCTCCACAGTTTTGCCTTTTTATATATTTAGAATCATACAGTATATAGCCTTTTCAGATTGGTTTCTTTCATTTTGTAATATGCCTTTAAGTTTCCTCCATGTTTTTTCATGGCTTGATAGCTCATTTCTTTTTAGTGTTGAATAATATTCCATTGTCTGAATGTACCATAGATTATTTATACATTCACCTACTGAAGAACATCTCAGTTGCTTCCAAGTTTTGCCAGTTATGAATAAAGCTACTCTAAACTTCCATGTGCAGGTTTTTATGTGGACATAAGTTTTCAACTCCTTTGGGTAAATACCAAGGAGTGAGTTTGCTGGATCTGATTATTGCTTTTCATCCAGATATTGTCCACAGAAGTTGGAGACTTCAAACATGAACTTTCTTTTAAAAAAAGGTAATAGCATATGTTAATCTACTTTTCCCTCTAAGCTATGAATGACTCCAGTAATTACCATAACCTGCAAAAATCCAGAATGTTTGACCAGTTAACACTGTCAAATTTGGCCCAAGTTTCAGCATACACTACAGAAAATTAGTTCATGTATGGAACATTTAATATATTGTATTCCATAGCCAATTTTTAAATCAGAAGTTTATTTTGATATCATTCAGAAAATAACACTGCTTATTCTTATATTTTAAGCTCAATATTCTATCCTCTGAACATCAGCATTTCTTTGGCTGACCAAGGGAAAATGATGCAAAAGCATGAAATTTCCTTTTTAAAATATATTATTCTTTGGCTCTGATTAGGTATTAAAGACTTTAAGAATAAATGTAAGCAATTGAAGTCTGGCATAAAGATGTGGTCATAGAGAGTACAGACACTATTTTATTATTTTTGTATCATTTAAAAATCTACTAATATAATTACAAATTAGAAAGTTAGTTAACTATTTCAAGAACATTCAGAAAATAAAGGATCCTCAGGTGTCAAATATGAAGAAAAATATTCATAAGAAGATAGAATGTGGAGACAAAAGATTAATAATTCAGGGATACAAATATGAAATTGGCATAGTTAGCATATTATTGTTAGTATACATTTTAAGAAAAGCTTAAGAAAGCTAAAGGACTAGCTTCGCTGTTTGCTTTTTAAAAAATTATTTTAGGGGCTTCCCTGGTGGCATAGTGGTTGAGAGTCCGCCTGCCGATGCAGGGGACACGGGTTCGTGCCCCGGTCCGGGAAGATCCCACATGCCGTGGAGCGGCTGGGCCTGTGAGCCATGGCCGCTGAGCCTGCACGTCCGGAGCCTGTGCTCCGCAATGGGAGAGGCCACAACAGTGAAAGGCCCGCGTACCGCAAAAAAAAAAAAAAAAAAAAAAAAATTATTTTATTTTAGGCTTATCTGCTTTGGATGGGCATTTTTTAATAGGTCTTCTCATTGTTAGCTTATTTAAGCTAAGCATGATCCTTTTGTACAGAAAAGAAAATTGCTTGGTCAAAATTTTGCCAAGGAAATATAAATAATATTACTTCGTTCATCAAAATATCATACATTTATATACTAAACCACTTACTGTACATGTTTTCAAACATTGACTGGCACTTTTTAGAAATGCCAGTGCTATTTTCTAAAGTACATTTAGCACTTGCAAGAGTCTTGGTGGGAAGTAACTGGATACCTAACTAATGGTTGCTTAAAGAATGAGAGTTTACACAGTAAGAAGTCTGGAGTTTGGTACTCCCCCATTGGCTCGGCTGTCACCAGTGTCATCAGCGACACAGGCTCTTTCTACCTTTCAGTTTTACTACCCTTCACTTTTTGGCTGACCTCCTCACCTTCCATCTAATGATCACAGAGACTCCCTCAGCCTCTGGCACTCTTATAGGAAAGAGGGGTAGGCTTTTCTTAGACATTTCTCTTTTTTTCAGGGAGGAAAATCTTTTCTGTGAACGATCCGCACACCATCACCTCCTTCTCCTTCATCTCTCTCCTGCTAGGAGACTGCTCCTTAGATTATCAGCTAGGGTCGGGTTACATAGTGCCCCAGTATGAGGGAGGATTGGAAAAATGAGCATCAGACATTTCTGACCTCTGTCGTAGGTGGAAGACAGGTTTGGCCAGCAAGAAAGAGAAGGAGGCTGACTATTGGGTAGGCAACTAACAGTGCCCAAGCAGGTGCCACACACCAGAGAAAGGCCATAATTAATATGGATTAATATTTATTAAACTCTTACTCTGACCTAGACACAGTTTTAATCACTACATGTACTACTCAAATTTTACGGATGTAGAAACTGAGGCACGGAGATGTTTAATGACTTACCTAAGGCCATGCAGCCAGTAAAAAGCAAAGCTTTTTACTGGAATTCAGAAAGCCTAACTTCAAAGCCCAATCACTTAACCATTTAACTACTGCTTCTACATAATTATTGTAATACAGGATTAAAGGAGAATGCCAATAAAAATTTATAATTGAAAACAGAAGTAAGAGAAAATTTTAACATATTCGTAGACTCTGGAATTTTAATATTTTGGCTGATCCCCTGCTTAATAAACAATCTACAATGTGTGACTCATTGCTGTAATCTATAACGTGATAACTCATCCACATGGAAATAAAATGTGTATGTGATATAATGACATTTAAGATAAACAACGACACTAGAGAAATTCTCTTATTCTTGGTTAAAACAGATGAAATCCTTCCTGAATAGTTTCTTTTAAAAAATGTGTGTTTCTTATAACCATTGCTTGAAAAATATTCTTAATATTTTTATAATATGAGCATTTGATCTTAGCTAAAAATGTATCATCTATTGTACATTTTGTTCTTAAAATTACTGTATTTTAGTGACCAATTATAGGATTATATTAAAGAATTGGTTGATTTTTCCTCTTTTCATAGTTGTATGACTCTAAAGAATCCCTAATCAAAAAGACCCCATTATTTTCTAATAGAGAAAAAAAATTAAAACGGCTATGTAGTAAAAGATACATACTACTAATTTTTTTAAAAAGTTAATCCCTAGCCTTTTTGGAGAAGAATAGAAAAAGGCAGAGAAGACAGTAGTCATATGGGAGACACAAAAAGAATTAGTAAGCAATAAGAAATAAAGAAATGAGATCTCAGTTTAAGCAGGGTCTTCATTGGAATTTTCAAGCAAGCCATGGCCAAAACTCTTGAAATAATTACAATGGGAGGTTATTCATGGAAATGTGGATCAAGGTAGGTTGTAGGAATTGTGGGATATGGGATGAACTCTGAGACCTTAGCTATGCCCAGCTAGTTAAAGAGAAAAGAGCAACTTTAGGGAATAGAAGTGACATGTCACAGGAAAAGTAATGGTATAAGAATAAATGCTTTGACTTTGAACTTAGAGAAGAAGTAGAGACAATCTGGAGTGGTTTTTGAAGCCATCCAGAAAGATAAGTGCCTAAGCCATAATTGTGTTTAAAAATTCTTATTGCCCTGAATCCCTCATGGGGAGAACACTATAAATGTCTGTGGTTGAAGGGGAGCCCTCCTAATCTTCCCACTGTACCTGGTTTCTGGATGGTCCTGGGGATTCAGAGGAGCAGGGCAATGGCTCTGTATGAGGCCAGGCAGGGATTTTGTTTCTACTGATTAGTTGGTTTTCCTTTTGAAAGTAAGAAAAAGAGAGAAAGGAAGACAGATGAAGATCCCTCATAATAGAAAGAGGCTGAGGCAACTTGGGCACCAGGTTGCTCCATAGTTGTAGAAAATTATTTTTAAAATGCTGATGCCTTCAGTGATGTAAAAGCTTTGTTTTATTTTTTCTGTGACATAAATACTTCCTTAGCATCCCCATAAACTCTTCAATAAAATTTAAATTGCTCCAAACACAACACATACATATTTCTTTGGAAAACTCAGAAACACTACATTTGAACAGTGTGAAGCACAGAAGCAACATGTGTGGATCTAGGAAAAAGGAGTTTTAAGAAGTCAAGAGTTGTCTCCATCTTGGTGCAATTTCCAATCGTCTCAAGCCAGAGCAGCTTCAGCCTGCTCTTACTCGCACTGCCAACAAATTACTTTCCATTATTTTTAAAGGGACACCATGATCACCAGACTCCTGAAATGGAAATTCCCCTGGTCAGCAGAGAACACAACAAGCAGCTGATGCATGAGGATCCACAGCCTTGCGAGTCCTCTATGTATCCTATAGGTGGATAGGAGCTGGGGAAGCCGTGTGGCTGACAGGGTCTTGGTGATCTGGCCAGGTGTCAGGCCTGAGCCTCTGAGGTGGGAGAGCCAAGTTCAGGACATTGGTCCACCAGAGACCTCCTGGCTCCACATAATATCACATGGTGAAAGATCTCCCAGAGATCTCCATTTCAATGTGAAGACCCAGCCACACTCAACAAACAGCAAGCTACAGTGCTGGACACCCTATGCCAAACAACTAGCAAGACAGGAACACAACCTCACCCATTAGCAGAGAGGCTGCCTAAAATCATAATAAGGTCACAGACAACCCAAAACACACCACCAGACATGGTCCTGTCCACCAGAAACACAGATCCAGGCTCATCCACCAGAACAGAGGAACCAGTCCCCTCTGCCAGGAAGCCTACACAAACCACTGAACAACCTTAACCACTAGGGGCAGACACAATAAACAATGGGAACTACAAACCTGCAGCCTGTGAAAAGGAGATACCAAACACATTAAGTTAAACAAAATGAGAGGACAGAGATATATGCAGCAGATGAAGGATCAAGGTTAAAACCCACCAGACAAAACAAATGAAGAGGAAGTAGGCAGTCTACCTGAAAAAGAATTCAGAGTAATGATAGCAAAAATGATCCAAAATCTTGAAAACAGAATGGAGAAAATACAAGAAACATTCAACAAGAACCTAGAAGAAATAAAGAGCAAACAAACAATGATGAACAACACAATAAATGAAATGAAAAGTTCTCTAGAAGGAATCAATAGCAGAATAACTGAGGCAGAAGAACATGTAAGTGACCTGGAAGATAGAATAGTGGAAATAAATACCACAGAGAAGAATAAAGAAAAAAGAATGAAAAGAATTGAGGACAGACTCAGAGACCTCTGGGACAACATTAAATGCACCAACATTTGAATTATAGGGGTCCCAGAGAAGAAGAGAAAAAGAAAGGGACTGAGAAAATATGTGAAGAGATTATAGTTGAAATCTTCCCTAATATGGGAAAGGAAAAAATCAATCAAATCCAGGAAGTGCAGAGAGTCCCATATAGGATAAATCCAAGGTGAAACACACCAAAACACATATTAATCTAACTATCATAAATTAAATAGAAAGAAAAAATATTAAAAGCAGCAAGGGAAAAGCAACAAATTACACACAAGGGCATCCCAATAAGGTTAACAGCTGATCGTTCAGCAGATACTCTGCAAGCCAGAAGGGAGTGGCAGGACCTATTTAAAGTGATCAAAAGGAAAAACCTACAACCAAGATTACTCTACCCAGTAAGGATCTCATTCAGATTCGACAGAGAAATTAAAGCCTTTACAGACAAGCAAAAGTTAAGAGAATTCAGCACCACCAAACCAGGTTTACAACAAATGCTAAAGGAATTTCTCTAGGCAGGAAACACAAAAGAAGGAAAATACCTGCAGTAACAAACTCAAAACAATTAACAAAATGGTAATAGGAACATACATATCAATAACTACATTAAATGGAAATGCATTAAATGCTCCAAACAAAAGCCATAAACTGGCTGAATGGATTAAAAAACAAATTGCATATATATGCTGTCTACAAGAGACTCACTTCAGACCTAGGGACACATACAGACTGAAAGTGAGGGGTTGGAAAAAGAGATTCCATGCAAATGGAAATCAAAAGAGAGCTGGGGTAGCAATTCTCATCTCAGACAAAATAGACTTTAAAATAAAGACTATTACAAGAGACAAACAAGGCCACTACATAATGATCAAGGGATCAATCCAAGAAGAAGATATAACAATTGTAAATATTTATGCACCCAACATAGAAGCACCTCAATACATAAGGCAAATGCTAACAGCCATAAAAGGGAAATTGACAGTAACACAATCATAGCAGGGGACTTTAACACCCCACTTTCACCAATGGACAGATCATCCAAAATGAAAATAAATAAGGAAACACAACCTTTAAATGATACATTAAACAAGATGTACTTAATGGATATTTATAGGACATTCCATCCAAAAACAACAGAATACACTTTCTTCTCAAGTACTCATGGAACATTCTCCAGGATAGATCATATCTTGGGTCACAAATCAAGCCTCGGTAAATTTAAGAAAATTGCAATCGTATCAAGTATCTTTTCTGACCACAACGCTCTAAGTCTAGATATCAATTATAGGGAAAAAACTGTTACAAATACAAACACATGGAGGCTAAACAATACACTAACAAATAACCAAGAGATCACTGAGGAAAGCAAAGAGGAAAACAAAAAATACCTAGAAACAAATGACAACAAAAACACGATGACCCAAAACCTATGGGACACAGCAAAAGCAGTTCTAACAGGGAAGTTTACAGCAATACAATCCTACCTCAGGAAACAAGAAACATCTCAAATAAACAACCTAAACTTACACCTCAAATAATTAGAGAAAGAAGAACCAAAAAACCCCAAAGTTATCAGAAGGAAAGAAATCATAAAGATCAGATCAGAAATAAAAGAAAAAGAAATGAAGGAAACAATAGCAAAGATCAATAAAACTAAAAGCTGGTTCTTTGAGAAGATAAACAAAATTGATAACACATTAGCCAGACTCATCAAGAAAAAAAGGGAGAAGACTCAGATCAATAGAAATAGAAATGAAAAAGGAAAAGTAACAACGGACACTGCAGAAATACAAAGGATCATGAGAGATTACTACAAGCAACAATATGCCAATAAAATGGACAACCTGTAAGAAATGGACAAATTCTTAGAAATGCACAACCTTCCTAGACTGAACAATGAAGAAATAGAAAATATAAACAGACCAATCACAAGCACTGAGATTGAGACTGTGATTAAAAATCTTCCAACAGGGCTTTCCTGGTGGTGCAGTGGTTGAGAGTCTGCCTGCCGATGCAGGGGACACGGGTTCGTGCCCCGGTCTGGGAAGATCCCACATGCTGCGGAGTGGCTGGGCCCATGAGCCATGGCTGCTGAGCCTGTGCGTCCGGAGCCTGTGCTCCACAGCAGAGAGGCCACAACGGTGAGAGGCCTGCGTACCACCAAAAAAACCCCTAAATCTTCCAACACTCAAAAGCTCAGGACCAGATGGCTTCATGGGCGAATTCTATCAAACATTTAGAGAAGAGCTAACATCTATCCTTCTCAAACTCTTCCAAAGTATAGCACAGGGAGTAACACTCCCAAACTCATTCTATGAGGCCACCATCACGCTAATACCAAAACCAGACAAAGATGTCACAAAGAAAGAAAACTACAGGCCAATATCACCGACGAACATAGACACAAAAATCCTCAACAAAATACTAGCAAACAGAATCCAACAACACATTAAAAGGATCATACACCATAATCAAGTGGGGTTTATCCCAGGAATGCAAGGATTCTTCAATATACGCAAATCAATCAATGTGATAAACCATATTAACTAACTGAAGGAAAAAAGCCATAAAGATCATCTCAATAGATGCAGAAAAAGCTTTCGACAAAACTCAATACCATTTACGATAAAAACTCTCCAGAAAGTGGGCATAGAGGGAACCTACCCCAACATAATAAAGGCCATATACAACAAACCCACAGCCAACATCATTCACAATGGTGAAAAACTGATAGCATTTCCTCTAAGATCAGGAAGAAGACAAGGTTGTCCAGTCTCACCACTCTTATTCAACATAGTTTTGGAAGTTTTAGTGACAGCAATCAGAGAAGAAAAGGAAATAAAAGGAATCCAAATCGGAAAAGAAGAAGTAAAGCTGTCACTGTTTGCAGATGACATGATACTATACATAGAGAGTCCTAAAGATGCTACCAGAAAACTACTAGAGCTAATCAATGAATTTGGTAAAGTAGCAGGATACAAAATTAATGCACAGAAATTTCTGCATTCCTATACACTAATGATGGAAAATCTGAAAGAGAAATCAATAAAACCCTCCCATTTACCACTGCAACAAAACTAATAAAATACCTAGGAATAAACCTACCTAAGGAGACAAAAGACCTGTATGCAGAAAACTATAAGACACTGATGAAAGAAATTAAAGATGATACAAACAGATGGAGAGATGTACCATGTTCTTGGATTGGAAGAATCAACATTGTGAAAATGACTATTCTACCCAAAGCAAGCTAGATTCAATGCAATCCCTATCAAACTACAATGGCATTTTTCACAGAACTAGAACAAAAAATTTCACCATTTGTATGGAAACACAAAAGACCCTGAATAGCCAAAGCAATCTTGAGAAAGAAAAACAGAGCTGAGGAATCAGGCTCCTGGACTTCAGACTATACTACAAAGCTACAGTAATCAAGACAGTATGGTACTGGCACAAAAACAGAAATATCGATCAGTGGAACAGGATAGAAAGCCCAGAGATAAACCTACGCACATATGGTCACCTTATTTTTGATAAAAGGAGGCAAGAATACACAATGTAAAAAAGACAGCTTCTTCAATAAGTGGTGTTGGGAAAACTGGACAGCTAAATGTAAAAGGATGAAATTAGAACACTCCCTAACACCATACACAAAAATAAACTCAAAATGGATTAAAGACCTAAATGTACAGCTAGACACTGTAAAATTCTTAGAAGAAAACATAGGCAGAACACTCTATGACATAAATCATAGCAAGATCCTTTTTGACCCACGTCCAAGAAAAATGGAAATAAAAACAAAAATAAACAAATGGGACCTAATGTAACTTAAAAGCTTTTGCACAGCAAAGGAAACCATAAACTAGACGAAAAGACAATCCTCAGAATGGGAGAAAATATTTTCAAATGAAGCAACTGACAAAGGATTAATCTCCAAAATTTATAAGCAGCTCATGCAGCTCAATAACAGAAAAACAAACAACCCAATCCAAAAATGGGCAGAAGACTAAATAGACACTTCTCCAAAGAAGATATACAGATTGCCAAGAAACACATGAAAGGATGCTCAACATCTCTAATCATTAGAGAAATGCAAATCAAAACTACAATGAGGTATCACCTCACACCAGTCAGAATGGCCATCATCAAAAAATCTACAAACAACAAATGCTGGAGAGGGTGTGGAGAGAAGGGAACCCTCTTGCACTGTTGTTGGGAATGTACATTGATACAGCCACTATGGAGAACAGTATGGAGGTTCCTTAAAAAACTAAAAATAGAATTACCATATGACCCAGCAATCCCACTACTGGGCATATACCCAGAGAAAACCATAATTCAAAAAGAGACATGGGGGCTTTCCTGGTGGCACAGTGGTTGAGAATCTGCCTGCCAATGCAGGGGACATGGGTTCAAGCCCTGGTCTGGGAAGATCCCACATGCCGTGGAGCAACTAGGCCTGTGAGCCACAACTACTGAGCCTGCGTGTCTGGAGCCTGTGCTCCGCAACAGGAGAGGCCGCGATAGTGAGAGGCCCGTGCACCGTGATGAAGAGTGGCCCCCGCTTGCTGCAACTAGAGAAAGCCCTTGCACAGAAACGAAGACCCAACACAGCCAAAAATCAAAATAAATAAATAAATAACAAAAAAACCCCAAAAACCATGTACCACAATGTTCACTGCAGCACTAGTCACAATAGCCAGCACATGGAAGCAACCTAAGTGTCCACTGACAGATGAATGGATAAAGAAGATGTAGCACATATATACAATGGAATATTACTCAGCCTAGGAAGAAAACGAAACAAAATTGAGTTATTTGTAGTGAGGTGGTAGGACCTAGAGTGTGTCATACAAAGTGAAGTAAGTCAGAAAGAGAAAAACAAATATCGTATGCTAACACATATATATGGAATCTAAAAAAAAAGGTTCTGAAGAACCTAGGGGCAGGACAGGAATAAAGATGCCGACATAGAGAATGGACTTGAGGACACGGGGAGGGGAAGGGTAAGCTGGGACGAAGCGAGAGAGTGGCATGGACATATATACACTACCAAACGTAAAACACATAGCTAGTGGGAAGGAGCCGCATAGCACAGGGAGATCCGCTCGGTGCTTTGTGTCCTTCTAGAGGGGTGGGATAGGGAGGGTGGGAGGGAGACGCAAGAGGGAGGAGATGTGGGGATGTATTTATATGTATAGCTGATTCACTTTGTTATACAGCAGAAACTAACACAGCATTGCAAGTCAATTATACTCCAATAAAGATGTTAAAAAAAAAAAAGAAGTGTCCAAGCAGTTGCAGATGTCTAGGAGGGGGACTTGATCTTCCACAAGCCATGGAATTGACATAGATACAACCAATTACATATAGGTCTCTGAGGAGTAAGGGGACTCCAGCTGACAATAACTGAGAATTATATTGATAATAACAACTATAGCTACCATTTACAGAGCACTTATGGAGAAAGCATCAAGAACCATAGCCTTATGTTATAAACTTGGAGTATATCTTTATGTCATTTAACTACAGGTAACTACAGATCTCAGATTGTTTTCAGGTCATTGTTTCTCATTTTATCTCTTCTGTTGGCAGTTAGCATCATGCTCGTCACTTCTGGGCAATGAAGTATTCCTTAATTCCTCTCTTGATAAGCTTATAAGCTGAAGGGCTTTTATTTTACCTTCATAGCAAAAATATTCAATGGAGAGGGAAAAGGAGACTCCTAGAAAGCTGAAGGAAGGCTAAAAGAAGACAATTGAAATTGTTGCCTGGGCTCTGTCCATCTCACCTGCATTCAGCAATAACCCCCTTGCTGGCTGCTGCTTCCACCTTTGGCCTCCTCACAAAACATGTGAAAGTCAGATCACGTCACTCCTCCACATCCACCACTGATTTTCCCTTTCATGGGTAAACTCCAGTTTTCCCACGAGCTCTGGTTGACCAAATAGACTGCCAGGTATTTCTCCAAAAAAGATGGGTTGATTTGGGATCGGCAGAGAATTACAACTTGGGATCTGCAACCACGGTGAGTCACGTGCAAGTCCCCCACAGTAAGGGAAAGAGAGACTTTGTAGAGAGGAAAGGGAAGTTGGGAAAGTTAGAGTAAACCCAGAATCCGTGGCTGTTCATTGGCCGAGTCCTCATAAAAAGAAGAGCAGTCTTTCCTTTTCCTGTTGGGCTCAGCTATCATCTCAGGACATGAGAGCTCCCCCTTCTGGTCTCCAAACTTTATTTAATTGAGGTTTCTGTTTCTTAAATTTTACAGTTGCAAAGCCTATGTGATCTGTGCTCTAGGCACAGCTCCCTCCAGTTCACAGCATCTCTCACTGCTCTCTCCTGTGTTCATTTCACTCCAAGCATTCTCCAGCCTCAGGGCCTTCCCACTTGCCCATCTGTCGGTCTGCACTACTTCTCTCTCAAGTGGTCGAATGGTTCCTTCCCTCACTCCTGACAATATTACCTGTGAGGCTTTGCCCAACTACCTGATACAAAATAACAAACCTCTCTCATTGCCTCTTCCCCTTTACCGGATTTCTTATTCTTCATAACACTTTCACTAGGTATCCCATTATATTTGTTTGTTGTCTCTCTCTCTCCTCTAGTGTAAACTCCCTGCAGACAGGGACTTGGTCCATTTCATTCATTTTACATCCAGCACTTAGAACAGTGCCTGACATCTAGTAGAAACACAGTTTATGTTTTCAACAGGCTTATTGAGATACATTTGACACAATCTTATTTTTGAGTGAATAAATGAATGAATGAATAAATGAGCAAGGGAAAAAAGAGAGAAATAAAAGTTAAGGAAGCAGTTCCTTGTTTAAATAAGGTACCTTCTTGGGAGTTACTGTTTGAGGCTAGATATCTATCGGAGGTCATTAAAACAATCTTATAATGACTCACACAATAACCAAAAAGAAAACAGATTGAATTTGAGGCAAGGGCTTTAATAATAGAGAGATGATTATGGCTTTTGAGAATCTAAAACCCACTTATAGGTGTTGTTGTTTTTGTTTTTAACTCTGTACTCTGTAGTTGTTTCTTTCCAAAGAATAAACAATGGTGTCACCGTAAAATCCATAATTAATGCAATATTTTTTTTCTTGAGTTCTGAAGAAAACACAGGCCTTTCCCATAAGAAAATTTAAAAATATATTTAAGGACTACATAGACTGCCTTTTTCTAGTGTGAAGGCTGTAATCATGAAGTAAATCCGTGGATATTCCCCCGGAGCTCTTGATATAAAAACTGCTCCAAGCGTGGCTCAAAGGCCAGCATCCTCAGCATCACGTGGGAGCTTGATAAGAGTGCAGAATATGGGCCTTACCTTGACCTCTAGAGTCGGAATCTGCATTTGAACAGGTGATTCTTAGGGATATTTAAGTTTGAAAAGCACTATGCTAAGTAGTTTTTGCTGTCTTCTAGAAGGAGGTCCCTGCAGGCTAATTCTGTTTGCTGAGAGTTTTGTCTGGGAATTCAGAGCCCCATGTACCTACACCCCAAAAACAGAAGGGGGAGCCCTAATCCCCCCAATTGCCAGATCTAATTGGAGTTGCTTCCTGTTCTTTGCAGGGCTGGCGGGGTTAAACGGACTAGTAGAAGCGGCATAAGGAGAGAAGGAAAACCAAAAAACCTGCTGCCCCCTGTTTGTGGGAATGGAGGAAGCCAGGCAATCTGGCAGAGCCCTGGGCCTCAGAGAGGTACTGAGGACAGAACCAGAGC
Source organism: Mesoplodon densirostris (assembly GCF_025265405.1). Lineage (NCBI taxonomy): Eukaryota > Metazoa > Chordata > Mammalia > Artiodactyla > Ziphiidae > Mesoplodon > Mesoplodon densirostris. Next base: position 77,980,337 of record NC_082662.1, read on the forward strand.
AGGAAGAAAACAGAAAGGGAAACAGAGTCAAGATTTTATACTTCTACTTCTGTTTCTTGTTTTCTGAGTCTCTCTGGCTATTTTCATCTCTTTACAACATTTCCCCATACATCTCTTTACAACATTTCCATTCATTTTGGCAAATTTTGTAGGTTTCTCTGGTGCACAAAGTCATCTTTGCTATTGCCACCATGAGGGTGGGGAGAAGGCTTATTAGCAAAATCCCGGAGGTGAAAGACTGCAGAGGGAGAATTCAAGAAACTAGAAACGAAGTGTAAGCGCTCAATGCTTTGGCATGGTGGTGACTCACCAAACACAAATGACTTCCCAGACCCTATCTGCACCATCCACTTCACTCCTTTGCCTTGAAAATGAGTATAACTATAAAGAAAATGGGATAAGGGAGGTATAAAATGTGCCATCTGGGTCCTTAGCAAGCTCTATATTTTATTCAAATTCTTAGCCTACAATTTTTTTTAACCTTCTATTTTGATTTATTTCATAAACATTGCAAAACGAAAGTGGCCCATCAGCTTTGCAGCCAAGCCACACACTGGATTATACTTTCCTCTTCTAAATGGGTTTGCTGATGTGTTGAAATAAAAGCCTGAAAGAAAATAATCCAGAACTTTCTTGGACTCCTCAAGATGTCAAATCTCCTGATTCTCTGACACCAACTGCATGTTTAACTCACTTTGATTTTGGGTCTCTACCTACAGACTCCATGAAAAAAAAAAAAAAAAATAGAGAGGCCTTCTGGGTTCAGGTTGAACTGCAGATTCAGACAATGAACAAAGATGTGCTTTAGATTCTTCAGTTACTGAAATTGAATAACTCTTACTTTCTTGAAAGCAGATAAAAACAGACCAGATTCCTAGAATTTATATAATATTGAAATAAATGCTTGAACATTGTATTCCCATATTTCTTCACTTTACGTATGTTTCATTTTTCAGATATCATAAAATCTATAGGCAGAAGCAGTGAGTTTTTTTGAGCGAAAGGATAAGGTGGGTTTTTTGACAAAGTCTCACACTCTATCAGAAGTGGACACTCTGCTCAGGAATGCCTTTAAGTTATTTAGTTAAGTCAGTTTTCACCAGCTTTTTAGTTTTGTCTCCTGTAGGGTCAGCCTGATCGAAGAGAAGGCAGGAAGAAGAGATCCTCAGCTAGCCTGACCCCAGGCCTGGTTACTGAGAGCAGAAAGGGTTCTCAGGGTAGGTCAGAACAGAAGTGGTAGGAAAGGGCTTTCAGGAGTGAATATGACTCCCAAGACATAGTGAAAAAATGGGTCAGTGACCGGGAATCTGTAAAGACAGGTGGAGTCCAGCCAAGTGGCCAGACCCAGGGATTAGGTTCCAGAACCAAGGAACCAAAAAGTAGATAGACAGGAATGGATGTCATGCCTGGACTCCCAGCCCAGGGTGAGCAAAGCCCGACTGTGCCTGTTCAGGTTTTAACCCAAGTGAAGTTGGACAAGATTGTTCATTTATGGCTGTTCTTTATAAAGCTGCATGCACTCTCTACCCCACATTCTAAGGGAGCCATTGTAACTGTTGACAAGAACAAGTAGAGAGAGAGGTGGATGTCAGTCCTCAGTGGCCCCCTCAGCCAGTTAACTTATATAAGTGTGCACGGTGGCAAGAAGAAACATCCCTGATTGTGGTGAAAAGCTACTCTCCTGGTGTGGCTTATGAGTTTAATTTTTTAGTATATTGCTTAGCTGATGGGAATGTTTTTCTTAAAAGCACAAGAGATTAGCGTAAGAAAATAAACTGCCAAGGAAAGCTGAAAATAAAGTGCATTGTTCTGTCCAGTGAGTCACAGTTCCAGGCAAAGCCTTTGGAGTTGCCACGCCTTGGAGCTTCCACTCTGTAGACACAGCATGAACTAGGGGAAAAAACCCAGGGCTGGGAATAAGTTGACCTCTGAGCTGTAGCATGAGCAACTCTGGCAGTCACATGGTGACCAGCGATATTCTATTCTCCAACACCCCCAGGGGAACAACCAAAACCCAAGCAACTTCCTTCAAGAGCAGAAGAGATACCTTCTAGAACTGATACTTTCAAAGTTGGGGAGATCATTTTCACACTATAATCCAGGTCTTCTTCGTAATCTGCTTTAATTGACTTCCTGATTCTGTTCATTCATTCATTCAACAAATATTTATTGAGTGTTTACTGATCTAGGTGCTGGGAGGGTAGTGATAAAAACAGACAGGGTCCTTCTCACATAAGCCCTTCAGCCTGAAGGAGACAACCAATTACACAACATGAATGTGACATTGTAGGCATGATCATGCTTCAAAGGAGAGGTATCTGATGCACTGAAAGCATGAAAGAGGGGATTTGAACTAGGTAGGGAGCTCAGCTTAGGCTTCCAGGACAGAACAGGAATTTGAAGGAAAACAGGTTAGAAGCAGTGGGAGAAAAGGTTCCAAACAGAAGGACAGTAAGAGGAAAATTCCCTTCAATATCCCTCAACATTTCAGCTCTTAACACTTCATTTCTAGTTTCTTGAGAACATGAGAGACATGATACATTGAAAAACAATGGAACTTGGAATCAGTTGGTTTCATTCTAGCCCTATGACAATACTCACACAGCCTTGAACAAGTTACTTAGATTTTCTGAGCCTTAGAGAGCCCATAAGATAGGAAGGATAAAACCCAGCACACAATAAAAGTTAGTACCTTCCCCCACTGGCTAATTTTCATAATCTTTCTGAGACTCAGTGTCTTCATTGAAAAATAGAAATAAAAAAACTATACCTGTATCTGGGAACTGACATTTAGGTGGGTTCATTTGTAAGCTCTAAAGCATTATATAATTATTGGGTAATATTATTAATCACTCATAAAATATTTGTGAGGCCCACCATATTCCAGATCCTGTGATAGTTACTGCAGAAATGTAAGTTGTTTTGTTTTTAATCTTTGGCCGCATTGGGTCTTCGTTGCTGCACACGGGCTTTCTCTAGTTGTGGCGAGCGGGGGCTACTCTTCTTTTCAGTGCACAGGCTTCTCACTGCAGTGGCTCCTCTTGTTGTGGAGCACGGACTCTAGGCACGCGGGCTTCAGTAGTTGTGGCTCATGGGCTCTGGAGTGCAGGCTCAGTAGTTGTGGCGCATGGACTTAGCTGCTCCACGGCATGTGAGTCTTCCCAGACCAGGGATCGAACACGTGTCCCGTGCACTGGCAGGCCCTGCACCACCAGGGAAGCCCGGAAGTGGAAGATTGATGGAGGCATAGCCTTGCTCTCAGGAGAGAGGTGCTGAAAGAGAAATTCATCCTTTTCCTTGATCAAGAGAGAAAAGGCAGCAAGGACAGAAGGAGAGGCCTCTGTGTCCTCTGCACAGGCATCCAAGTTCCTGGCGCTTGGCCCTCTCTGGGGGATATCTGATACCTTCCCCTCACCAGCCATCAGCTGAGAGCTCTCCCAGACTACCTGATGCAAGGCCCCAGGGACAGGGCTGCAGGATGGATTTCCAAATCTTCAAAATAAGCAGACAAAGGAATCTTACATCAAACAAAAAATGAAGAGTGCAGTAGGGAAGGAATTCCTCTGAATGATGGAGGAGGTTGTCAAGGATTTCTAGATTTCTGTGCTTCTACTGCAAGTGGATGGAAAAACCCAGATTCTCTGATTTTCAGCCCAGCCAGCCAGGCTGCCCTCTTTTAAGCTCCTTTTGTCTTATTTCCATTTAAGAAGACATAAAATGAGTAAGGGGTGGAAGATTTCTTGCCAAACCATGATTCAGGAGGAAGCTCAGCCACAGAACAGGCAAGTGTGGCATCGCCCAGAGAAAAAGGACTTGTAGGGACAGGTCTCTGAAAGATCCACCCCAGATTTTGCCAAGAAGGCACCTCCTTCATCACAAGCTCTAAGCCCTTCCAAGTTCAGGAAGAAACTACCTGCTCCGCCATTGACAACCTGGCACAATGTGCCCAGCAGGACCAGTGTGAGTAAAGCAGACAGTTTTCTGCAACATGACCCATGGGGACAGTGCAGGTCCTGTTTGCAGCCTGAAGTTTGTGACTCTCCTGGTGGTCCTAGGTCCAGAACTCCTATTCCTGGGAGCTGGAGTGCAGCTTCACGAAAATGGGTATAATGGATTACTTGTTGCAATCAATCCTCAGGTATCCGAGGATCAGAAACTCATCCCAAACATTAAGGTGAGTGGCAAGTATGGAGTCAAAACCATTAGCCTATTGGAGCAGACCTGTAGCCTTCTTTAAGGAGTTGCCTGGTTTGTATTTGAGCAGTAAGGAAAACGATGTTTCTCAAAAATAGCAACAAAAATTATAATTAACAGTCAAGCCAGTTCGTTCACCTAATTCTGTGTAGTCTCAGCTCACAGACTGTTGATCTAGCCCTCTTTTATTTGTTGTTGTTGGTTACTACTAATTTTAGCTTTTGTGTTTAACTACATGGCTGTTTTTGTGGTAGCAACTTAAAAAATAATCCATTGTGGCAACAAAGACCAGATGTTTGACTGATGAATAAGCATGATTATGCCTATTAAAATTATGTTGTTGGATTCCATCCTGAGGATGGGAATTCTCAGACAGAAAGAGTGAGAGTTTGAATGGAGTGCCAAAGAGCAACATTCTTTCTTTTCACCTGAATGTTCTGTAAAGCAGTTGACTATTTTCACCTTGATATGGTAAGGCAGGCCCATAGCTCCATTACTTGAGTCTCCTTTTGGTATTGCTTTAGTGAAATTAACATTGTCGTAAGGTGTGGTCTTGGAAAGGCATGACGTGAAAAGGATTTGTTCGGTAAAAGCTTAAAAGTGTTTCACAAAATTTGGAAAATTATATAGGCAAACCCTGACACACAATTATTGTCCTAAAATCTCTTCCAGATAACCATTTGAAGTTTATTTATTTTGCTCCTAGGTTTTCCCAAAAATCTAATATTGTCTCTAAAAGAAATGGGCTCCTTCAAAATACCTTCATTATTTTTTATTTTTTTTTTTTTTGTGGTATGCGGGCCTCTCACTGTTGTGGCCTCTCCCGTTGCAGAGCACAGGCTCCGGATGCGCAGGCCCAGCGGCCATGGCTCACGGGCCCAGCCGCTCCGCGGCATATGGGATCCTCCCAGACCGGGGCACGAACCCGTATCCCCTGCATCGGCAGGCGGACTCTCAACCACTGCGCCACCAGGGAGGCCCAACCTTCATTATTTTTATTACTGCTTATTCAAGTATAACCAGAAAACCAAAACATTAAGAATTTACAAGTGATAAAATAAGCTTTTCTTTTATTTGGTTACAGGAAATGATAACTGAAGCTTCTTATTACTTATTCAATGCTACCAAGAGAAGAGTGTTTTTCAGAAATATAAAGATTTTAATACCTGCCACATGGAAAGCTAATAATTACAGCAAAGTAAAACAAGAATCATATGAAAAGGTAATTCAAGATTTCATTAAATGTGCTTAACTCAAGAAAAAAATATAATGTGTTCAAACTTTAAAAGTGAGAACTTAGACAAAAACAAATTAATATTAATACTCAAACAATATTATTGAAAAGAGTGTTTGCGCAAAATGTATGGAAATGTAATAAATGAGTGAAAATTGTGGAGTAAAAATTAAGCAAAATGCCATTGCCCAAGCGGCCCCTCAGAAGATCTCTTTACTATGTAACTTACAGAGTCCTTTCTGAAATTTTTGGTTAAGGACCAAGAACTAGTTTTATTCTACTGAGTATGAGCTGTAAAGGGAATAATTTCAATTATGACTATCCTCATTTTCCACCCTGTCAGAGACAGTAAACATACATGTACAGACAGAAACCTAAGCCACCCATGCATGTAAAAATATGACTTTCTTGTCCTGCAAGAGTGCAAATTAGCAGAATTTCACATTAGCCCAAGTCCAGGACACTGTTTTTGAGGAGTATGTTGATAAGAAGCAAGGCAGAAAGCAGGGAAGAGAGGCATGGCTACCTTTTTTTTTTTCCAACCAAAAAAAGAACCTTCAAAGGACTCTCATAAGCTGTAGATTATAATTAAGCATCCATGATAATGTCTGGCACATACTGGTATGCATGCTATAAATAAATGTTAAATAAATTTGGCAAATGACTGTTTGAAATTACTGTGAGCAAGAGTCCTAGCAGCTACCAGAAAGGGCAGGAGCAGAGGCATTGAGAATATAGCTCAGGGCTTCAGCAATGGAGAGGGTTCAAGATCTGTAATTACAGCTCGAATAGAAGGGCTGGGACTGTGGTAGTTTCCCCTTTTCCTTATTAGTGTCACTTGGTATGAATTTTCCTAAGATTGTTTTAATTCTTAGATCTCCTTTGAAGTTATTGAATGATATAGCAATCTCAAAGGCACCCCAGTGTCCTGAAGAAGTTAAAGGGGTCCTTAAAACTATCTGATTTATGACCAGGTGAAAGCATTTGATGCTTGGGCATGGAGATAGAGTGATAGACGAACTGGGATAAACTGGGAACAGAGCTATTGTTTATTAAACTTCAACTAAATGCTAGGCATTCTGCATATATTGCTTAATTCTCAGACACCTAAAATTAGTTGCTATTATCGCAAATTAGGAAACTGAGGCTCAAATATGGTAAGGATTTTATCCGAAGTCAAACAGCTGGTAAATTAAAGAGCAATTTGAATTCATGCCTGTTTGATTCCAAAACCTATGCTCTGTGCTCTAAGCTATACTGTCTCTAGCCACCTTACATAGTTGTCATTAATCAATCTGGCCTTTAGTGGGACAAAAAGTCTTGGAGATAACCAACACCAAAACCAGGTGCTACTCCTCATCCTAGTGGAGAAGAGAGAAATAAATAACTAAAGCAAAAATGACTGAACAGAAAGATTAAAGGAAAGAGTCACTGAAGGCTGTTCATGTATCTGCTAGATACCAACTCTTTTAACCTCATAATGTCAATCAAGCAAACACTTAGCAAATGATCATTACATACAGGAACCATGCTAGGCATGGCAGAGGACACAAGGAAAAGCAAGATAGTTCCTCTCCTTGTGCCTCTACAGTCTAATGTAGGTGGGATGCAGGGGAGAGGGGGAGGGGGAGGAAAAAAGTACATAAGAGCTGTATTACTATGGTCTGTAAGGTAGTATATAACTCCAAACAGCCTGAGTATTCTATCACATGCAGTGTACTCTTTCCTTTTTGTTTCAGGACAATTTTCCAGACATAGAAATGAGGTTTTGTCCAAGTGAAGACTATTCAAGGGCATGATGTCTGTAGCCCTTTTCACAGGTGTTGCCTTGCAAAGCCCTTGGCTTGAATTCTTATCTTTCTAAAAAATAATGCTAATTATTATAAAAATAATTCATGCTTGTTGCAAAAAGACAATGTAGAAATAAGGACAATAAAAAGAAAATATTACCTTCCACTATTCCTCAGCGGTGTGTGCACACCCCCCCACGCACACACCAGTACACATGTAGTACAGATAGTGATCGTTATATAAATATTTATAAGATCATATTAGATCTATTGTTCCATAATCAACTTAAAAAAAAGTTAACAACATACTTAACTTCTAAGGGCAAGTCTTGAGACAACATATTATCTTTCTTCCTCAAAATAAAAGGAACAATGTTGTATATAAAACTGTGTTCTCTAGATGGTTATTTAAATAGATATTTACTTTAGCTTCTGACTTAAAATATTGTGTTTTATAAATAGTAATTGAAATGGTAAGGGTACAGTATGAAATATAACTTCAATAGAATAATTGTTTTGCTGATCTGATTGGTTATGGGAATAAAAGGACAAGGCTTAAAAGAAACATATCTTATTGTCTTGCACTGATGAAAGAACCCACAGAAAGTTGTTCACAAAAGGCTATAACATTTTACAGTACAGCTCTGAATGATGTGTAAATGCTCTTAAAATTTCTTCAGACTTTTTAATTATGTTTTATCATGATTTATAATGTCAGAATTTTACAGTGTTAACTTTTGAGAAAATCTTAACCTGGAAAATGGGGAGGTCAAATGAAAGTGATGAAGCTCCATGGAAATTTGATAAGCTTTTAAAATATATACACTTTTGAAAGTGACAGATAGTTTTGTTGATATTTAGTTGTGAATGCATTTTAAACTCCATCTAAAGGCATTTATTTTTTTAATCTGTTTTAAAATTGGGATACAATCCATACAGAAAAATGGACACATATCTTAAATGTACACTTCAAAGTGTTTTAACAAATGTAGATATTTATGTCACCAACATTACAGTCGAGATGTAGAGTATTACAAGGCATTTCTTTTAATTTAGGCAAATGTCATAGTGACTGACTGGTATGGGGCACATGGAGATGATCCATATACCTTGCAATACAGAGGGTGTGGAAAAGAGGGAAAATACATTCATTTCACACCTGACTTTCTACTAAATGATGACTTAACAGCTGGCTATGGATCACGAGGTAAGTTTGACCAATCAAGAAATAGACAATGGACAGCACTATTTACAGTATTCTGTGCTTAATGCTAAAAGGGACTCAGAGAACCTGAAACCTGCCAAGGACTTACCATTGGGATGAGGAGATAGGCCACGTGCCCATGAAAAGATGAGGGACAAAGTGAGCCAGAAAGGGTTAAGCACCAGATTAGTGGCCTAGATAGGGCATGCTATAAGAATTCAGTGAAGAGGGAGAGCATTTTGAGCTAAAGGTGGTCAGAAAAGTCCTCACAAAGAAGAGGATCTTAAGGTTGAATATAATTTTGATAAATGGAAAGAAGGGAGAGAAGAGTGGGAAAAGTATGAATAAAACCGTGGCAGCAGAAGAATCCAGGGCATATTTGAGAGATGGGCACAGTAGACCCCACTGCTGGTGCAGAAAGACTGTGGGAAGTGAATAGTGGGAGAAAATGCTGAAATGCACATGGGGTAGGTGATGGAGAGCCTCAAATGCCCAAATTAGCAAGTCACAACTTAAGGTTTATAAACATAGGAGTGAAACCATCCAAGCAGGGTTTTCAGAAGCTGAATCTGGCTGTGAGGATAATCTGACTCCCTCAGATCAATGAGGGAGAAACTGGATATCAGGAGAATAACTAGAAGTCCAGGTATGAGGCAATGAGACTTGAGTAAGATTGAAGGCAGTGAGATGGGAAGGACAAGAAAGAGAGTAACAAGAACAAGAGAATTTTCTATGTGCCAAGTGCTGTGCTATTTGCTTTTCAACTTAATCCTAACAACTCTAAGTAATGAGAGATATTCCAGAGGGGGAAAAGTTTGAAACAGAGGTCAGAACTGCTTCAGAGTGAAACTCAAGGAGTGTGTGTGTGTGTGGGGTGGGGGGGGCAGCATTAAGGAACACACCAGGTTTGGGGCAGAAATAGAAGGGACCAGTTTAAAGGGAAAATCCACAAGTCTGGATTTAGGCAAGTGATTGTGAAGAAAGTGGACTATGCTGGTGGAAAGACCCAGCCTGTGGTGGAAGAAGGGTGACTAGAGTTTGACAGTGAAGCCAGCATCATAGGTTTGGAGATTGGCATTTAGTGGATGAGATCTGAGAAACAAACTGTGGTGAGAAAAAATGAGTAGGTCAAGGGCTAACTATCCAATTCTTAATATTTTTTTTTGATTTTAATGTACAGCAGTGCCTTTCAAATGATGTTTTCACTTTTACCTCCATTTAAATCTAAATAGATTTTATTATCCTCTGAATAACTAGCAGGAAGTGGAGCCACACACTCTATAAAACACACTTCATACAACACTTTATAAAACTTTATAAAAATGGCTTTTTTTCCTGGTAACTCTGAGGTGCTGATAATCTCTGCACAAATATATCACTTCACCAGCACTTCTAAATTCCATGAGCAGGCAGAAACTTTTCCTTAGCACTTTCGGCTTAGACTGTTCCCCTCCTTCCTATGTTCCAAGGTCCAAAAATTGCATAATATGCCATAGCCTGAGTCAACTCAGCAAACATTTCCTGGGGTCCCAGATCTTAAAAGAATTCAGAAAGAAAAGTGTACTTGGGGAGGGGAATTAATCTGGAAAATTTCTAGTGGGGAGAAGTCAGTTTTTAGCTGAACATTGAAGAAAATACAAGATTTAGAGAGGTAGAGATAAACTTGTAAAGAATTTGGTGCTGACAATGAGGATTTTCATGAGCTAAGAGTTGAAGATAAACATGGAGAATCAGGAATAAAATGAAAGAGAAAGGAGCACCCAAGCTGGTGAGGAGGTTCTATGATCCTTTTTGCTCCTTCTTCCCTCCCTGGCCCCAGGGTTTCAATCATTGCTGTAGACAGGAGAATTATCTACAGGAAAAAAAGTGGCAGGCATGCCTGGATAACACAAACTGAAGAATAGGAAAGCTTTATTTGCTGGTTTGGTGTCTTAGTCCATTTGGGTTACTATAACAAAATATCATAGACTGGGAGGCTTATGCACAACAGAACTTTCTCACAGTTCTGGGAACTGGAAGTCCAAGGTCAAGGCACCAACCGAATTGGTGTCTGTGAAGGCCCACTTCCTGGTTCATAGACAGCCATCTTCTCACTGTGTCCTCACATGACAGAAAGAAGGAAACTCTCTGGGGTCTTTTTATAAGGGCACTCATCCCATGTATGAAGGCTCCATCCTCATGATCTAATAATCACTCCCAAAGGCCTCATCTCCTAACACCTTCACATTGTGGGTCAGGATTTCAACATATGAATTTTGGGGGGACATACACATTCAGTCCATTGAATTGAACATTCAGTCCATATGCTTCTTTTCCTTTCCCAGAATCCTGAACTTATGGACATGTATAAAGCTAAATAGAAACCCCTGGGCAGCTTCCTTAGGGAAATGAGAGAATGTGAGACTCCTCACTAATTTCAAAAAGATATGCAACAGGTAAATCACTGGTCTGCACTTCCAGGACTAAACATATTTTCACACTGCCTCTTTTACGATGGTGGGGGTAAAGCAGAAGGAGATGGGAACGGGGTGGGGAAGAGGAAAGTGGAAGGAAGAATTGCACGTCAACCCTTCGGAATGAGTATATATAGTCAGGTGATGTTACGTATTCACTGATTAGCAAGGTCTATTGCTGAAAGTTTAGGAACTCAAAACAAAAACTCTCTCTTCCACAGGCAGAGTGTTTGTTCATGAATGGGCTCATCTCCGTTGGGGTGTGTTTGATGAATATAATAATGAGAAACCTTTCTACATAAATGGGCAAAATCAAATTAAAGTAACAAGGTTAGTGGTTTTTTTGCATGTTTAAAATTCACTGTTCATTTTTTTTACTCTAAAATAGAGTTTATAATGGCCGCAAAACTTAACTGACAGTTTTCAGTTTAAAATTTTTATTGGATTTTTTAAAAAATTGGTAAATATTTATGTGGTCAAATGCCAAAACAATATAAAATGTTATACTCTTATATAGCATACTCCCACCACTCTCTTCACCCTGTTCCCTTTCATCCCCTCTAGATCACCATTTTTATTAGTTTCTCATTTATTTTTTCTGTGTTTCTTCAGGAAAATCCCAATAAATATGAATATATATATTTCCTCACTCTTTTTTCTTTTAATTGCATAGTGTTCCATTGTATGGATATACCATAATTTTTAAACCAGTCCCTTATTGTTGAACAAATGAGTTGTTCACCATATTTTGTTAGTACTACAAGTCATAATGCTATAAATAAGTTATTTCCATTATATGCAGGCAGATCTGTATATCTATTGAATAGCTTCCAAGAATTACCAGGTCATAGGGTAATTTTAGCTGTAATTTTGGTAGCTATTGACTGATTCTTCTCCCAAAATTTAGATGGTTTTTTATCCCATTGACAGCATTTGAGGCTGCTTATATAGGAAGGAATCCTTTAAATATCATCATTAGATGTTCATTCTCTTTTTCCTCTGATGTCCAATGGCAATGAACTCAGAGGAGCCCTAGTTCAGGATACCACCACTCATGACCTTCCTCGGGCCTCCAAAAGTTCATGTTGATTTCTCGGTGACTTTTGCTTTGACCCTGTTCAGCTGGTAAAGCCCTTGGCAATACAGAGCCTCTCATCAAAATCAAATGCTTTAAAATCAAGTGGAGTGCATTTGTAAATTAATGACCTTTCTTAATAGTTTTTCAAATGTCTTCTGTGTATCTAGCAATCTACGATCCTAGAAACAAATTATTTTATGAGCCAATAAGAAAGAAACATAAGCATTTCTAAAACAGACCCAATGTCTCTTCCTATTTTAGGTGTTCATCTGACATCACAGGCATTTTCTTGTGTGAAAGAGGCCCTTGCCCCCAAGGAAACTGTATTATTAGCAAGATTTTCAAAGAAGGATGCATGTTTATATACAATAGCACCCAAAATGCAACTGCATCGATAATGTTCATGCAAAGTTTACCTTCTGTAAGTATGGCCTTAGAATAACAAACTCTTACAAGATTCCATCTTTTCCCAAGATAGACTGGTATGTTTTAAGTATTTAAACAAAAAGACAATTAAGATTCACTACATTTGGGACTTCCCTGGTGGTCCAGTGGTAAAGAATCCATCTTCCAATGCAGGAGAGGAGGGTTCAATCCCTGGCCGGGGAACTAAGATCCCACATACCGAGGGGCAACTAAGCCCGTGCACCACAACTACTGAAGCCCACGCTCCTAGAGCCCGTGCTCTGCAACAAGAGAGGCCACCGCAATGAGAAGCCTGCATGCCACAATTACTGAGCCCGCGTGCCTCAACTAGAGAGCCCGTGTGCTGCAAACTACAGAGCCCATGTGCTCTGGAGCCCACGGACCATAACTAGAGAGAGAAAACCTGCATGCCACAACTAGAGAAAGAGAAGCCTGCGCGCCGCAATGAAAGATCCCGCATGCCACAACTAAGATCCGATGTGGTAAAAAAAAAAAAAAAAAAAGAAAAGAAAAAAGATTCACTACGTTTTGGAGCCTGGGGAACCTTACAGTTCATCTAGTTTTTACTTTACAGATTAAAAAAAACTCAGCGCCCCCCCTCGACAGTCCAAGCTGATCAGTAAAAATTGTTTCCTTTAGAAAAGTGATTATTTGCTCTCCAGGGAAGGTGATTTAACAAGGGGAAACCTGGAGTCTTCAAAATAAATTGCTCGTATGGTGGTGCTCCTATATCCTTTCACAGGAAAGTGTACCGGGTTAATGACAGGGATGTAACGTATGATTATATTTCTTCATTTAAGGTAGCAAACCACTCTTATTTTAATGGAATTCCCTAATTCTCTTTCCCTTGTTTTGCATATTCTAGAACTTAAAAAGAAAAGACAGGTGTTACCAAGGGAAGTCAACTAACCCTTAGCTTTGCAGGCTCAGAAACTCAAACTTGTCAGTATTCCACGTTAACTGACAAGAGACTTGTGTAGGAATCCAGAACACATTTTTTAAATTATTTAAAAAGAGTACTCTGTCATGGAGATCTGACACTCGCCTTCTCTAGCCAGTTCATTTTCTCTCTGACAGAAGCAGCACGGAACAGCCAAATTCTACCCAGAGGCTTATTTTGAGAATGTGGAGTCAGAAAGGAGGGAGTTAGGAGATGCAGAGATTTAGTCACATCAGCCTTCATAACCTGATACATTTTTCCAGCTTCATCACATCTGTGGGTCACGTCCTCTCCATTGAGCTGGGAACACTGTGGGCAGTGTCTCTGTGAAGTTTTCTGTTTCTATGACTAACCCAATGTTCCTTGGATTGACACATTCTTTTTTTAGATAGTTTTTTTTCTTCAGTCTGGTTTTAGTCAAGGCTAAGGGTCATTCTGTAACTTTAAGGTGATTTTTCATATTTCTTGTCCAATTCATTATGGTTTTAATTTAATTTACAGCTTTAATATCTGAAGCCAAGCTAATTCCATGTTATTTCATCCACATTGTTTGTGGCTAGGTACTATCTTTGTGGTCATTTGAAACACCTACTCATTAATATCCAGTCAGAAAACTTTTACCATCTCCTAACCATAGTCATGAAATATAAAGAAAAGAGTTAAAAACAAACATACAAACAACAACAACAAAACAGGTTCTATCATATCTCCCCATCCTACTAAGAAACTCATGTTCTTATGCAATTATTAACTTTTTGAAGCTTCAGTTTCCTTTTCTAAGAAATTAGAGCTGGGGCTAGAGAATCTGTAAGATTTCTTTTACCTCTAAGCTTCCATAGCTCTGTTAGCAGGAAGCATCTACTGTTCATAGGAATATAGCCACTGGGAAGTAGATAACACATTACTTGGCAATGCGAATCATGCCTTTAAAAGAGGTGCTGCCTAGGTTTTATTGTATGAATTATGGCTATATCTCCAAATGGGGAGAAAGATCAGGAAATAGATTTAAGTTGGTTTTCTCCTTATCCTAGTCTTACAGGGGTCAATATTTGAACTAGCTCAATATAGGTTTATTGATCAATAGATAAAGGTGCAGTGGTTATTAAATATGATTCTAGGGAATAGGCTGATCAAGATAACATCTCCTGGGGTGTTTTCTTTAACACATTATCGTGCTAAGGAAGATGAGAGTTTGTTTTATTTTTTTAAAGCCTAAGATATTTATACACGGTCTACTCTCTGTTAGCTAAGTGCAAAAAAACTTTAATAGAGGTTGACCTCAGTACCACATGGGTGCCAGAGTTTCAAGCAAAGGGTGCCAAGGTTTATCTGTAAATTAAATGGCATTCTTGAAGTAAAGAAGGACATAGCTGTAGCACTTCTGATTTCTCATGTTTCAGCTCACCTTTCCTCTTACCTTTAGTTGTTTGAGAATGAGAAGTATGTCTAGTATGAGAGGAGTACTTTTATTTTCTGATTATTTTCTGAGTACTTTTATTTTATTCTTTTTCGAGGTGGTTGAATTCTGTAATGCAAGTACCCACACCCAAGAGGCTCCAAACCTGCAGAACCAAATGTGCAGCCTCAGAAGTACGTGGGATGTAATCACAGACTCTGACGACTTTAATAACAGTTTTCCCATGAAAGGAACTGAGCTTCCGCCTCCTCCCACATTCTCTCTCCTACAGGCTGGCGACAAAGTCGTCTGTTTAGTGCTGGATGTGTCCAGCAAGATGGCAAAGGTAACATTTGAACCAAAATAGTTGTAAACCATCACTTTTTTCTATCAGTTTTTAATTCTTTTTCTTTTCAGAGGGTAAGGGAAGGGAAGGGTGAGGCCAAACGTTTGGAACAGTCATGGGCATTATCTCTTCTTGGGTATGAGAGAAACAAATTCAGAATATGGCCCAGATATTGAGATAACGCAGATAAATGAAATCCACAGGTAATTCCCAGCCTTCACTATTGCTACTAATTGCAACCTTTTCCAACCAGAACCCTTTCCAAAACTCTGACATGTAGAGGAAGGCTCCTTTCTGACCACATTCCACTCAGTGGTAAACAACCATGGCCGAGGCAAGGCAATAGACTGAGTTTGCAGCGAGTGTGCATATCCATTATGTGTGTATTTTCTATGTCATTGTGTACAGAGAAACATATCTCACTCATCTGGCAATCTGGCAGCCTTCTAGAAACCCATTCTCCAAAGCTCCAGGATTCTTAGACAGTAGTTAGAGGTTTAGTCTCTGGAATCAAGCAGATGTGCTTTAAGTCCTGCCTCCTTCATTTACTGTCTGTGTAATCAAGAGAAAATAACCTCTCTGAGTTTTTTCATCTGTAAAACAGAGATAACTATACCTATTTCATTGTTGTGACAGAGCCAGTTCATACTGGCTCACAGGAGTCAATTGTTAAATTTTCAGGAAATTTGCAGGCCAGTTGTAAATATAGCCATTATTAAAAAATAAACTATGTAGAGTTATAATTAAATAAAATATATTGAAATAAGCATAATAAATGCTCAAAACTCATTACTTCCTAATTATTTTTCTACTATTCTTACTATTATCTATGCCCAGAGTCAGTAACTACCTGCTTTTGTATAGCCTGAAAATTAAGAATGGGTTTAGAAAAAAATCAAGAGAATACTAAAATTTCAGGACACATGAAAATTATATGAAATTAAAATTTTAGCATCCATAAGTAAAATTTTATTGGGAGAGAGCAATGCTCATTTATTTACATATTATCTATGGCTGCTTCAGTACTTAAATAGCAGAGTTGAGTAGTTGTAAAAGACAATATATGTCCCACCAAGCCTAAAATATTTACTATCGGATCCTTTATAGAAAATGTCTGCTGATCCCCGATCTGGGCTCCTGAGGTTATTTCGGGTCTATCATCTCTATGACTCTGCTCCTACATATCTCTTCCCAACTTTGCACTCAGCGATGTCAGGTTGACAGCTTAAATCAGCCACAGTGAGAATATTTACCCCATAGAAATTGCAACAAATCCAGGGTTCTCCCTCTCTCTCTTTTTACCAGAAAGCCAGTTTTTAAACTTTTACCAGCGCACCACTAACTACTTCATGGTGTTGTTGAAAGGGAAAATGGGATACTGAATATGAAGTTTTTGGTTTATAAGTGGCAACTGTTATTTTATTATAGTACTTGTCCTAGGGGAGAGTTTATCCTCTTGTATTCTCTGGATCAGTAGTCCTGGAAAATTTGCCTTTTTTGGCTTGTCTCTAAAATATGAAGAATACCACTAACACATTCAGCATCTAGATAATTTTGTAATCTTGCCTCCCTGCAGTTGACTAGGGTATGATTTTCAAATATGATCTCAGAGTAATTTATATTGACTATCTGCCTCTGTTGAGCAAGAACAGATGGAGTGAAAGGGAAAGACAGTGGTACTTGAAAGAAGACCTGAGAGAAGTAGAAGAGAAATAAGCCTAAAGTAGCAAGCTCATGGCAAAGAAAACTTCTCTCCCTTTTCCTGCCAATAGTGTCACTGAACCATCATGACCATCCATTCATTTATCAGGTGCCTATACGGTGCTGGCTTGGGGGATACAGAGATGACAGAATAGAGTCTGCTTTGAAATGCTCACAATCTCATGAGGGAGACAACACAAACATGTGAATAAACACAATACAATGTGACAAGGCTCCACAGAGGTGTGAATTGCTGTGGAGGCATTGGCAGCATCTGGGTTATAGGAGAGTGGTTGAGGAAGACTTCACTGAGAGGATGAACTTGGAGTTGAGTCTTGAAGCATAAGTAGATATTTGCCAGTTGGGTGAGGTGAGGCAAGGCATTCTAGTGAAGAGAGTGTATGCAGGTGGCTGAGAGGCAAAATTAGTAGAATTTTTTCAGGGGAAGTACATCAATTGGTATGGATATAACTAACAATGGCTTGGGCTAGAAAAATGACAGATAAGATGAAAATGAGTGATGAAAGGAATGATGGTATGAATTTGAGAGAAATTTAAGATGTATTGATATGACCTGTTCAAGGATATAGAGGCTGGTAACACAGGAGTAATAAAAGAGAGTTCCAGGTTTCTGGCTTCACTAGTTAGGAGTAGAGGTCATGACCATGATGTTAGCAATACTTAGTATTTACTAAGTACTTACTATGTACCCATTTTGCAGATGAGAAAACTGAAGCTAAAAGAGATAAGTAATTTCTCTATGGTCACATTACTAGTAAAAGTTGAAGGCAGGATTCAAAGTCCTTGTTTTATCCACTCTACCAATTTACCTCTCAATATTGTAAGAGAAACAATATTTGGGAAGGGGGGCAATGAATTCAAAGTGTATAGAGTTTGAGATACCTGTGAGAGGTTAAATTGGTGGTATGTCCTAAGCAGTATGAAATGCAGGTCCAGATGTTAAAGGAGATGTCTAGGTTGGAGATAGAGACCACAATCATCACTGAACAGGTGGTCATTGAAGCTCAGCTTGCTGCTCCCACAGCCTTCAAAACAAGTGACCCTAATGAATTCATCACTAGTATCACCTGCCCAAACGTGGTCACTAACATTACTTTATACTTATGCAAGGTGTAACTATTGTCATATACATATCTCAGTTGATCCTCATGGTAATTCTATTTTAGCAAGTAAGAAAGATTATTATTACCCTCACTTTACAGATGGAATGCCCAGCCTAAGATAAACATGATAACAGAGAGTAGTGCCAGGATATATGCCTGACTGCTGTTCCTCTCTACCATAAGATCTTTGCAATGTTTCTCTTACCCAGGATGAATTTTAAAAGAAGCAATTACAAACCAAGTCTCTATTATTTCTACAGATCTTTGAATCAGGTAGGAGAGAAATGGTGGATGTATGTGTTCTTATGGAATGGTAAATCATGAACAGCTTCTTAGGGGCAGAGTTCCAAACCAATACCCCCCACCCCGAAAAGCATTCATTTTTGAGCCTGCATTTAATCAAACAATATTATAGCATAGTGTCAATCTTTACGACTCAAAAAATCACAGTCTGACATCTCTAAAGAATTAACAGAGGTATTTGCTAATTGAGTTACTTAGTTATACTTTTGTCTACCAACCAAATGTTGTTACCTTTCTTTTTTCCTTTCTGCAACATAGGCTGACAGACTCCTTCAACTGCAACAAGCAGCAGAATTTTACTTGATGCAGATTGTTGAAATTCATACCTTTGTGGGCATTGCTAGTTTTAATAGCAAAGGGTCAATCAGAGCCCAGCTGCACCAAATTAACAATGATGATGACCGAAAGCTGCTGGTTTCCTATCTGCCTGCCACTGTGTCAGCTGAAGCAGAAACCAGCATCTGCTCAGGGCTGAGGAAGGGATTTGAGGTACAGTAGAGCACCCCAAGCCTCACCATCACTTTCCTTTCCCATCACTTTCCTTTCCCTCACTTTGTATCTGAGGTTGCTTCTGAATTGGGGCAATCTGTTACAATATGATCATGGGTCTCAAGTATAGGAAAGTAATGATGGATTATCTTTAAGGTCAGGGACCACGACTTTCTCACCACTGAATCCCCTGTGCCTAGTAAAGGGCATGTAATAGTTGCTTAAGAAAAATTTCTTGAAGGAATGAGTAAATAAGTGAATACAATGATCAAGGCTGGGGGACTTCAGCATCATCAGAAAGATTTCTAACACTGTCCCTATCCATCTGGGACTGTTCCATCTGTGGCTGTTGTTACCCTTGGGTTTTCCAATCAAAATCAGCATGTCTGGCCTCCTGCCTATAGTCATACTAGACCTCAAACATATGAGTATCAGTTAAGGTCAGAGGTATTTCAAGAATAACAGAGTTCACCTAAATCAGCATAAGTTTGGATTCAACATTGAGGATACAGCCATGTGTTAAACATCTGGTAGCAGGCAGAACACAATTGCAATTGTTACTGCCTACAGCCAAGTGTTTCTCAACATTGGCTGCCCATTGAAATCAGCTGGGGATTCAAAAATTCCAGTGCCTGCATCTCACCCCCAGAGATTCTGATTTAATTGATCTTGGGTGTGAGCTGGCCATTAAAAATTTTTTAAGTTCTCATCCAATTCCAATGTATAGCCAAGGTTGAGAACCACTGCTCTAGGTCCTTTTATTGGCCACTTATTGGATCTCAGAAGCAAGGCTCTCACATAATAATGTTCTCCTACATCCTCTATGATAGACACTATTCTAAACTAGGGGTATCTCATAGTGACTTGAACAGGAAGAAGCCCTATCCATGAGTAAGCAGGCAATGGCATGTAGGGTGACAAGTGCTGTGATGGGGTGAGGTGAGGACTGAGTGGAGATGGACATGGAGAGTGTGGGAAGTTACAAAGGACCTGGAAGAGGAATATGACCCCTGGTGGGGAATTTGGAATGAGAGTGAATTCTCCTGCTCAATAAGGCAATCTGAATCACATTTCCTTCCAAATGAATGATACCCTGTATTCAGATGGTTGAAAAACTGAATGGAAAAGCCTTCGGCTCTGTGATGATACTAGTGACCAGTGGAGATGATGAGCACGTCACCAACTGCTTCCTCACTGTGCTCAACAGTGGTTCAACTATTCATACCATTGCCCTGGGTTCATCTGCGGTCAAAAACCTGGAGGAATTATCACATCTTACAGGTAGGTAAATTTCTAGCAACATATTTTAGAGCATTTCCTTTCGACTTGAATATTCAAAGAACCACCATGAAACTCAGATTATGTCAACAGAATACATGGCTTAATTGAAAAAACTATAAACAGTTTTCTTAAGAAAAAACACACAAAAAAATCATTGCTAAATTCTGTCAAAAATTTGCTGACTTTTTTATACTTTCCTTAGAAAGTGCCAATTATATACATCTAATGAAAATATTATTATTACTTCTTTGTTAAACCAGCCTGAGCATGTATAATCATGGAGATAAAAGTATGTTTAAATGCACTAACTTCTATGATAAGGAGACATACAAGATTACACACATATCTTTTTTTGTTCTAAATGAAGCACAGAATAATTTTATCTTATATTCCTCACATTGAATAAAAAATGCATATGCTAACTTGAAAACTGAAAGCTAGGTTTTATTGAATTATGTTTGAAAATAATGTTTTCAGAATGTAAATGTAAATATATAGCAATATAAATGGGTAGCAATTAACCTATATTGTCTAGGAATTACCTTAATTAAATATTTATTGAGTTTTTATTGCATACTGGGTAGAGCTCTAGACCCTACAATTACAGCCATGAATAGAACAAAGAAAACCACCTGCCTTGGGGTGCCTGCTCACCATGTGGTCTTATAGGATGCCATGCCAAGCAAGTCAAGCACAGCTCCTGCTTTCCCCAAACTCACCCTCTTAAGCAAAGGAAGTTTGTTAGAAAAGGCCTATCATTTTATCTTTTGTTTTACTTTATACATTTTATAGCTAGCATCCCAATTGTGTATTTCAGGAGGTTTAAAGTTCTTTGTTCCAGATAAATCCAACTCCAGTAGCATGCTTGATGCTTTCAGTAGAATTTCCTCTGGAACCGGAGACATTTTTCAACAACATATTCAGGTCAGAATTTCCTCAATATTATATTTACAGATAGGGGAGAGGGGAGGGGGAGCAAGGAAAATAGATGAATTGTGCTGTCTCATTAACCTTCTTTGAATATGTAACAGTCCTTGTTACATTAAAAGAAGGCTTTTTACTGAGCTTCTTGACATCACCAGAACCAGGCTTCATCTTTACCTGATGTCTACTTCTCAGCCCTAGGAGTCATTTTCTGTAATTGCTACTTCAGCTTTTCAAGGTCTATAGAAGAGTTTGCTCCTTCCTTGTGGCTCAAAATGGGGTTGGGGGTGGGACATGGGGTAGAGGTAAGGCCCAGAATTAAAATAAGAATCAGTGGCTTTAGTTTTAGTTCAAACTAGCCATCAATCAGAATCCACTTTACTTTGCTTCTTTAAAAACTTCCTTGAAGCTCCTCCCTCATATAAAAAGTATCAACCATTTCATTCAATTCTAGAAATTCCTAAAGATCTCTCCAACTACCACAATTTATTTGATTTTGCTCACAAAATCTTCCTTTAATCAAGCCATTTTTTCCAAAGGGCCAATTTTTTTTTCTTTCAAAGTACTTTAAATATATTTTGAATATAACTGAATAATGTTTTGAATAAAATTTCACCTGCTGTTTCCTCACAGATGGTAAGTGAACCTGCCAAGTTAATGGCTTGATGGGAGCAATGAAATCAGTAAATTATTCTTAGAAAATATTTAACATGAAGATTATATGTACAGAGTAAATGCAATAACCACTATTCTGTCATTAAAAGTGGAAAAAGGTGAATTTTAAATGATAATGTATATTTTAGATTAGACTACAGTTGGCTCTTCTGAATAATCTTTCTACCTTTGATTTTGTCTTTAATAATATGAAATAAAAAGAAATGTTTAAAAAAGTAAAACAAATTTAGCAAAACATTATTCATATGACTCAAATTGGTTCCCAGACTTGGCCACCTCTCCCCAGTTATTTGCATGTCATTAGCCCCTCTAGACTGTGGGCAGAAACTACATCTAATCCCCTTCAACAGCTCAGAGCCCGGCATGGAATGTGGCACAGTAATCAGCAGTCCACGGACACTTGTTCAATTGAGTTGAACAAATAATCCACAATGTCTTTGCTGTCATCCACCAACAGAATTTTACATTCTTTACAAGTCTGAGCAATTTTACAGTGTTGCTAATGTTTTATTTAATAAATATGATTTTTCAAAGTTATTTATAGACTGGTATTCTTTGTGAATACACAGCGATTGAATGCAGGGGTTCTGGTGTCAGCCAGCCTGGGCTCTATGACTGTTTCACCTCCTTGCTATGTGACCTTGGACAGCTTACTTCCCTAAGCCTGTCATTTCATCTGGGAAATGTGGGTAACAATAGCACTTATCTCAGAGGCTTTTCATAAGGATTGGGTTAGATAATACATATAAAGCATTTAGCACAGTGCCCGGCATCTGTTTGCACTTTGTGCATGTTACACACACACACACACACACACACACACACAAGTGCACACACAGCTTATTTAAGTGCACACAGCTTAAATCATGACTAAATGATTTTTTTTAAATGTACTAAACCCTGCTGAAACCCAATGTTTGATTTCTTATTAAAATACATAAAGGTATCTCGACAGATTATACACAAATTAATTAGAGCACATTCACAAAAAATGTCAAAAAAAAAGCTTGTTTTAATTGCTGCTCTGAGACTAATGTTGATTTGGATAAGAGAGAAGTATGAGAACAGCTAAAATCTCTTGATAAAGATTAATGAAGTGACATGTACTAGCTATAACAAAACATTTTATATTTACTGTACTTATAACACTTTGCTTAAGCAAAGTACTTTTACATGAAAAATAATTTGTGTAAATATAGGACATGTCCAAGTTAAATAGTTTTTTTATTTTTGCCGATTCATTTTTATTTGTCATAAAAATAAAGGAAAAATGGAATGATTATGCATATGCTAGAAACTTTCACATGTCTATTCTCTCGAACAGCTTGAAAGTATAGGTGAATATGTTAAACCTCACCATCAACTGAAAAACACTGTGACTGTGGATCACAGTGTGGGCAATGACACTACCTTTCTAGTCACATGGCAGACCAGTGGTCCCCCTGAGATTGTATTATTTGATCCTAATGGAAGAAAATACTACACAGATGATTTTACCACCAATCTAGCTTTTCGGACTGCTCGCCTCTGGATTCCAGGAACTGCTAAGGTAGGTATTGTAAGCTTGTTCATAATGACAACATTTAGTCAACTACATGACTTTCAAATGGATCACAGAATTAAATGCATTGTGTAAAGGAAATCCTATTCTGATATATCAAAATTTTACTTTAAATTTATGAGGGATTTTTTGAATGTTCAAAATTTAAGAGGAACTACTAAGGTATGTTCAAAACTTTAAATAATGGACACCAAAGCCTTCTCACTTCAACAGTGGAAATTAGTATTTATGTAGTACAAATAATTTCTTTTTGCTTACTTCCTTCTTTACAAAATCTATATCGAATACTTAGAAAAAACCCTCTACTTAGAATTTATAATATAAATACATGCAATATATATGTTTTTGAGCACCTACTGTGTGCAGGGTCTTGTTCTAGGTGCTTTACAATAAAGTGGCATAATAAGAATAAGAACAGGATACTCAGAGCACACAGGAGGCATGTGCAGGCTTGGGGGAAGGAGAATGCTTCCTGGAAGTGAAGACATCAAAATATAAATGTGGGGCCTCCCTGGTGGCGCAAGTGGTTGAGAGTCCGCCTGCCGATGCAGGGGATACGGGTTCGTGCCCCGGTCTGGGAGGATCCCATATGCCGCGGAGCGGCTGGGCCCGTGAGCCATGGCCGCTGAGCCTGCGCGTCCGGAGCCTGCGCGTCCGGAGCCTGTGCTCCGCGACGGGGGAGGCCACAACAGTGAGAGGCCCGCATACCGAAGAAAAAAAAATATATATATATATATAAATGTGGAGGCTTAAGGGGCCAGAGGTGTGAATAACATTCTGGACAGAAGAAACTACGCAGGAAGGCTATGCTTTGCCTGAATGCAATCCCTCTTCAGGTCTGTTGGCCCTCCCTCCCCCCACCATCACTGTTGATATCCTCTGCTTGGTCTTTCTTCCTCTGGCCTAGCATCCTTCTCTTCAAACACCTTTATCAGAGTGATCCTTCTGAAGCACAAATCTGATCAAACCTCTCTCCTACTCAAAACTCTTTGATGGTCTCAGGATAAAATCCATGGGGTTATTAGTATATACTAAGCCCTTCACGTTCTGGCTTCTGCCCAAACTTAGCTCTTTTTAAAAATTATTTTTTAATTTAGAAAAGCTTTATTTTTATATAATTTTTAAAGGTTACTTTCCATTTATAGTTTTTACAAAAGATTGGCTACATTCCCCATGTTGTACAATACATCCTTAAGCCTATCTTACACCCTAGTTTGTACCTCTCACTCCCCAACCCCAAACTTATCTCCTAACACTTCTCCCAAACACCCTGTGCTCTGCCCCTACTTAACTTTTCTCCAAACGCATCATGTTCTTTTCACACCTGTGCACAAGGACCAGGAACACTTTACCTACTTCTTGCTGCTTTTGCCTGACCTCTTTGTCTGGATTAGGTACCCTGTATCAAAATACTTCTTACACCCACAGAGGAATTTTCACGTGGAGGTTTCTACCACGTGTCTGTTACTAATGTTATGATTACAAAAAAACAAAACAAAACCAAACAGAAAAAACCCAGATAGGTAGATAATCTTGATGCTTGAATTGTGACTTCACTGGAAAATGGTAAAGCACATGAATCCCAAGAAGAAGACTGGATAGGGTGTGGCATCTTACCTTTCCAGAGTCAAACCTTAACCCACTGATTTCTCTCTTCTTCATCCTGCTTGATTGTGTTCCTCCTGCTACTTCCAGGATTTAAGAAGGAGCAGCAACAGGAGTTCGGAAAAAAAGGAATACTTATGTACACTTTTATCAAAAGAACAAATTTCTGCTACATTGTAGTTTAAGCTTTTTTCTTTCAGACATTCGTTTGCAGGTTTCCCCCAGGCAGCCCAGACAGATAAGGAAAATGGCATTCAGCAATACTTCTATAAATTGCTCAACATAGACATTGTGCAATCCTGATCTATTTAAAATAGTGTTCCTTTTCTTGGTCCCTAATAGTGTATGTGGGTTTTGTGCTTGAGATTTCTGGGCATGGGAGTATTGAAAGAAGTGGAGGGAAGGAAGGATACTGTTGCCTTTTATTCCAGGCTATCCACATAAATCATAATTGTCCACTTAATTTGCTGTAATTTTCTCCATTATATAAAAGGAATAAAAACGTTGAACCTCCTGTAGGGTGAAGGGGCTCAGATTAATATTTGCCAAGTACTTTGAAGCTGGACACATTGTTATCCTCTAAAAATGTGAATCAAGATGTGTCCTTCCCCCAAAATAAATTCAGGGTCTAATTCCCTAAAGAGTTACCTAACAGTGAAAGTGGGTTGTACAGTGAAAGCCATGTAAATACAGAATTTAGTTATCTCTTAACCAACATTACTCTTCCTGACATTCTTTTGTAGTATTTTAGAAAATGCAATATCAACAAAACAAGAACAAAAAACCCTACGAAGTTAAGTTTACACTTTAAAATGAGGGTTGATCTTTTTCTTCACACTTGACAAACGAAGTCTTTGTTTTGCAGCCCGGGCTATGGACTTACACACTGAACAATACCCATCATTCTCCTCAAGCCTTGAAAGTGACAGTGACCTCTGGTGCCTCCCGCTCAGCCGTGCCCCCTGCCACTGTGGAAGCCTTTGTGGAAAGAGACAGCACCCATTTTCCCCATCCTGTGACAATTTATGCAATTGTGAGAAAGGGGTTTTATCCCATTCTCAATGCCACTGTAACTGCTACAATTGAGTCAGAGACTGCAGATCCTGTTACGCTGAAACTTTTTGATGATGGAGCAGGTAACAAGGAATATCATGTAATGTTTCATGTTCTCAAGAGCTGTTCTGATGCTGCAGTATCAATATTAAGTTTATCTTTAAAATTCTTCCAATTCAATTCTTTTTCTCACCCAATCTTATGAGATTCTCAAATTCTCATGGACTCACTGACATACTAAGTAGCTACAGGTCTCCACCTGCTCAGGGAAAGCAAATGTGAACTTGGGAAAAGAGAGTCTCCTTGTGGAGAGTGGCTGTGCATGAGCAGAATGGAGGGAGGAAGTCGCCCAACACTTAGGTCTTGGCTTCCACTTGTCCAGTGACACTGACCACACTCAGTAAGGCCACTTGGGAACAGGCATGTCCACATTCCTTTAGGATTCACCAGCTTTCCTATTCACTGAAATAATCATATTGGACAATTAAAATAACAAATGAAAACCCAAAAAGGGAGATGCAATGACAGTTAATCCATTTCTTCTTCTTTTGCCCGGCTGTTAAAGAGAAAGTTGGAAATTGAGTTGACCATAGACTGTTCTTTAGCCAAGTAGCTGGGTTGATGAGAGAGCAGAGCCATGTCCTTTTACATGTGTAATTTGGTCACGAGAAGACCAAGCCGCAAGCTTAGTGGAATCAGGATAGAGATTTCCCCACCACTGGGAAAAACAAAGTAAAATAAAACAAAACCCTACTTCAAAGCACTCATTCTGCACAGAGAGAGCTCAGAACTTCATCATCATACCTCACAGATACCACAGCATCAATCTGGGCAAAGAGCAGCACTTGGACTCTTTCTGACTAACTTGTTTTAACTTTTAAAAACAAGCTCCTTTATTGTTTTATCTTTTCTGTTCTGTTCTTTTCCTAAACTAAATTCTCAGAATGACAATAGACTTCAAAGTTTATGTTGGCAGCCCCAATGTTTGATCTACCAGTAAAATCATATTCCTTCCCTTTGTTGTTTCAAAGATAAAATTTTTTTAAGAGTCTTACGTTTGTTTAAAACAAGACAATTTATGTGAAAAATCTCTGTAGGTTATTTTGCTGTGATTCTCCTGAGCCCATAACTTCAGGCAGAATTTTGTTCTGCGGTGCTTTAATGTGGTCTGCCCTACGTGTAGGCTATGAGGCAATGCATTGTTTGTAGAGAATAATAAATAGATTAAAGAAATAAATGTATATACCAATTAAGTATAAGCAATTATAATAATAAACAAATTAAAAGTTTTAAAAAAAAGAGTCTTATGTTTGGCAACCCATTAGTATCTTGCCATGGCAATCTTGTATGATACTTATGAAACAAAAGTTCATTTAAAGGATTTTAGTTCAAGTCCACCTCAGAGGATACTAGAGAAGTCCTTTTATTTTGCCTACTGGAATGGGTCCAAACAAACTTCTCAGACTCTGATTGCTTATCCCTGGCCACACCTTTCACTTTTTGTATATAGTCCAAAAATACACTTTGCAGAATGTTCCTCCCTAGCCCCAGCCTGTGGGCTGGCCTGGGAACAGATCCTGCTGTCTTAGGAAAGAGCACCTCAATAGGCTTTTATATTTATTCCCTGGAACCATTCAGTTTGTTTGATGTCAAAATTTATACCCTGATGAAAGAAACAATGAAAAGGTTGTTTAAACACCGAAGTGTAAATTTAGATTTTTTCCCCCGTACTTAACACACATGCACATATTTGTCTAATACTTATTATGTTTATAATGGAAATAGTACTTATCTGCTAATAAAATTAATGAACAATAATAAAATTTACACTTGTAAAATGTTTTATAATTTTAAATATACTTTCTCATGCACACTCTCAAATAATCATCACAGTCACCCTGTGAGATGTTATCCCCATTTTATAGATGAGAAAACTGAGGCACAGAGGGATTGTTTCACAGCTACTAAGTGGCAGATCCAGACCTTAAAACAAATCCCCTGACACTCAAGCCAGTGTTCTTTCCCATTTCTTTCTGACTCAATGATTAAAAGAGGTGGCAGGAAGAGATTTTCCTTTATCATTTCTCAACAAAGATAGACCTTATTAATCATTAAACCACTAAATATCAAGATCTGATTTCTTTCCAGTAGATAAAAAAGGTTTCTAAAACTATTGTGATCATAAGGTGCTTAGTGTTTTTTATTTTAATAAAATATACTCCTATTTTTCTCATGTTAAGGAGCAGACCTGCCTCTCTAGTGAGGATTCTAGAGCACTTTAGTAATGATGCAATGCTAGAGAACAGGGCTGGGTGTGAGGTGTGAAAAGTGAATTGACCCTAGAATAGGACAAGCTGCTTGCCCCATGTGGCCACCTGCACGTGAAGAGTGAATGTGATCTGCACTTGGGCTAAGCTGCACCTCCCATGGGTGCCCTGGAATCTAGGACTTGCTGCCATTCAGTCATGGGCTTGGTTTGGAACTGAATGACTCTCTGAGGACCAATGCAAAAGGAAAGAAGTCTAGCACTGGGCAAGCTTTTAGAATGCCTCCTGAAGCAAGGCACATCCTCCTGAAGTGGACAGAGCCAAAGCCTGTCAAACTCCAAGTCAGTGAGCACCTTTGAATCTAGAACAATCCATGTATCCTCTAATGAGGAAATTAATTTCACACTATTATATCAACTACCAAAGTTTTTTTTTTCATCAGGGCTTCAGGGTGTTCATAAACCCCTTGAAATTGCATGAAAGTATGTATATGTACATATATATTTATTCACTGGGAGCAGAGTAGCTTTTATTTCAAAAGGATGTGTGACTATAAATAGGCTTAAGAATGTGCTTGGTTTCTATGAAAACCTAGTATTATTTTCAGTGATAGGAAGGAGAGCGCTAAAGGTGATTATTAAATGCTTTATTAGCACTGAAGCAGGTACAACTCATTCAGCTTTAGAAAATAATTTTTCAGAGGTTAAGGAATCACAAGGAGAAATTATGGAGCCATTGGAATTTTAATCACCTGATAATATCAAAAGTAGCTATGAGCATGACAGCATATGCTAAAATTAGAAGAATAAGGGGAATAAATCTTATTTTTAATGATTTAATTAAATATTAGTAATCAACTGTGATAAGTATTGACATTGAGTTTTTTTTATATTAACAGGTGCTGATGTTATAAAAAATGATGGAATTTACTCGAGGTATTTTTTCTCCTTTGCTGTAAATGGTAGATATAGCTTGAAAGTGCATGTCAATCATTCTCCCAGCATAAGTGCCCTAGCCCACACTATTCCAGGAAGTCATGCTATGTACATACCAGGTTACATAACAAATGGTAAGAATCATTAAAACTGTTATTTGAATAACATCATTTAATGTCTATATTTCTGATGAGTGTGTGTGTGTATGTATCAGAGGGAGAGGTGAATTTCAAAACTCTTTTATATAAATCAGTGCATAATTTGTTGATTATCTCTTTAAACCTCAGTGATTCATGATAGTAGATAAAAGGAAGGCAGTAGGTAATTCCCACAGATTTCTCCTACCTTCGTTTTAGTCATTATTTTGACCTCTTTCTTGTGACTGTTTCATCAGAATTACTACCAGGCAAAGAGATTTATTGAGTTTTCTTAGTTCCAGCGCCTGTACGTCCTCTACAGAAGAAAAAGGAAGAGGCAAAAAGTTGTTAGCAGTTTAAAGAAGGAAGCAAATAGCCCAAATAATCCACACAGGAAATGAGTTCCTGAAAAAATATGAGTGTGGATATTACAGGAAACTGAGGGCTTCCTGAAGATGTTCTGTCTTCTTTCAAGATAAAAGTGCCAAATACATAGAAGATACACATATTTTTTAAACACCATTATTATAATAGTTCCTGATGGGAAGCAGTGGTTAAAGTATAACAAACAGAAATATACTGTAGTGTTTAAATATAATTTCAAAAAATGTTTCGAATCATTCTTATTTGCAAAACTGCAGAATCTTTACGAATATTTTTCATGTATTTTAGCAGCTATAACTAATCATTTGGACCATACCATAACATGATTCTATATTTTTGTACTATATGTACTTTTCAGTAGAAAACAATTAAGATGCGATAGTGGATTTGCATCTCCTGATATTTTTAGTGTTGCCTAGAACACAATTTACTCTCACCTATATTTAAAATAATTTGGATTATTTCAAAACCAATGTAAATCAATTTGCAAGGTAACACAGTTTTACTACAAAGATATGATTTTGTATCTAGATGTAATACTTCATTTCTAAGTAGATATTCCCTCTTTCATTTATACATCAAACATTTTTGAAGGCCTCCTAGGTGATAGGTTTAGTCCTAAGAACTTGGGATACCAGGTAGAATAAGACTTGATTCCTATCAAGGAGCTTACAGGCTACTCATTGGTCTAGTATCTTTTTTAAAGCCATGAATTTAAAAGATGCAAATATCAACATCAAGTGTACACTGAGAATAGAAAAGTCATATCCAACTCTGCTTTTATCTGTGTAATTCATATAGGCCCTTGATAGCACAGAAAGAAAATTTTAGATTTCCCTAGGCATGACTACCTCACATAATATTCATTTATCAGCTCATTTTCAGGTGATGACCTTGAGAGTACACTGCATTGAAAAATGTGAGCTGCTCTGTTTTCACACCACCAAATCTCTGGGCACAGCAGCATCTACTTCCTTCCTCTCCTCCCTAGTGCCTCTGTTGGATCTGCTCTGGATGCTACCCAGCCTGCTTATCAAGGGTCCTTGAGAGCTCTCCCTTGCATGTCCTCTGAAGAGCATTCAAGCATGATTTATTACTTCCCATATTAAAAGAAATTTTGGTGGCTCCCCCTTAAGCTACTGTCCACCTGTCTACTCCCTGTCATCCAGTTCCTTGAAATTAAATCTAAATCTGCCGACTATACCGTCTCACCTCCAGTTTACTACTCTGTTCACTGCAGTCAGACCTCCACCTACATCACTCCACTGGAATTTCTCTGGCCTTAGTCACCAATGACTACCTGCTCTTATATCCAAAGGACACATTTCAGTACTCATTTTACCTGACCTCAGCAGTACCTGACACAGCTGATTGATTTCTCCTTTGCCATTTCCTTGTTTCTATGATAACACACTCTCCTGCTTACCTCTTATTCTCTGGAATTTTTATTCTCAGGCTCTTTTTCCAGGTTCTCTTTTCTACCAAGCCTCTAAGTGTCGGCAATTATCAAAGTTTAGTCTTAACCTTCTCTTCTCACTCTTCTATCTGGAGCCACGTTACCTGGGTTTGAAACCTAGTTCCTCCATTTACTAGCTGTGTGACTTTGAGCAAGTTACTTAGCCTCTGTGTGCTTCAGTTTCATCATCTGTAAAAATGGGGACAATAATTGTACTCTCCTCATAGCATTGCTGAAAAATTAAATAGTTGATAATATAAGGTACTTTAAAGAGTGCCTGACACATAGCAAGCACTTAGTAAATACTTTTTATTTTTATAGCTGAAATTCTTATTAGGTAATCTCATTAACCTATATGGCTTTAATAACATCTATATGCCTATAACTTCCTAATTCATAGGTTCAAAATTATTAAATCTAGCTAAAACCTCTTCTTTGAGCTTAAAATCCATATCTAACTGGCTCCTTGACATCATCAATTAGATGTTTTACAGGAATCACAAACCTTGTAACTTAAGTAGTTAGTCTCCTCCCCATAGCCTGTTTCTCTTCCCATTTGCTCATTTTAGGAACCTGGGAGCTATTCTTTTTGTTCACCATCTTTCCCTTCTTCATCATTCCATATTCAAATCCATCACCAGCTTTTGCTGATTTTCTCTCCAAAATGCATCTCGAAATGCCTACTAGCCTCCTCTCCACTGCTATCACCCAACCCAAGCTACCATCTTCTCCTATCTGGATTGTTGCAGTGGCCTCATTGCTTCCTGTGCTAGAATCCATTCTCCACTGAGAGCAGCCAGAGTGACCTGTCAGAGAGCAAATGTGATCATGTCACTGCCCTGCTTCCCCACAGCACGTTTAAGATTAAACTCTAAAACCACTACAATGGCCCACGAGTTCCTACTTGAACTTCTCCCTCCTGTGTCATCTCAAACTATTCTCCTCCTCGCTTTAATTAAATTTTTCTAATTTGCAAAGCTCTTCTCCACACTTCAGAAGTTTTTACACAACCTCTTCCCTCTGCCAGGGATATTCTTAACCTCCACTCTTTATCTGGCTGACTTCTATTCATCCTTTAGGAAATTGTTAAATGTTACTTCCTTAATACCACTCTAAATTATATTACTGTGTTATTTACATTCATAGTACCCTTCCTTTTCTCCTTCTTACATTTATTACAATTTATACATATATGTTTATAAATATGAGTGTAAATTCCATGAGCAATACTGTTTTGTCTGTGATTGCTGGCATAGCATACGCCCTAAAAATATTTATGGAATGAATGAATGGATGAATGAATTGTTGAATAAACAAACTGTTATTCTAAAGATGTAGCAAAGGAAAAAAAGTCTTAAAATGTCTCTCAATAATCTGCAAAAACAAGCTATTCAGGAGATGGTAATTTGTTGTTTTGGCTATTCTTTTCTTTGGTATCACAGGTAATATTCAGATGAATGCCCCAAGAAAATTGGTGGGCAGGAGAGAGGAAGAGCAAAAGTGGGGCTTTAGCCGAATAAGCTCAGGAGGTTCTTTTTTTGTGCTGGGCATTCCAGCTGACCCACATCCTGATGTGTTTCCGCCATGCAAAATTATTGACCTGGAAGCTGTAAAAGCAGAAGAAGAGGTGACTTTATCTTGGACAGCACCTGGAGAAGACTTTGATCAGGGCCAGGGTAGGTTTCTTGCTTTCATTACCTATTTTTCTACAAGGTGGCATTTCCAATAACTATGTCAGGGGTTAGTTGGGTAAAAAGTAGCTTTGAGGGCTTACAGATGACAAAGCTGTAGAGGATTGTATGGAAAGCTTTGAGTTGCTGATAAGGCCATGTATCCTGGAGTCTAGGAAGAGAATGTATCAGCTCCCCCAGGATTGACGAGGCCCTGGTAAACTGACTGACACTAATACAGAAACCTTTGTTGGAAACATAAATACCATATGTAACAGTGGTCTAGTCAGAAGCAATGGGTTCTGCTTTACAGAGCATGGACTTTCAAATACTGAAGGTGATTAGTTTTCTGAAGATTAGATGGTGTTTATTCAAGGGCTTACAAGTCAAGTTTAAGGGAATAATTCCCATAAGTCATGAAATACTTGGTGCATTGTCCTCTCCTACTTCTGGTCATCATTTTTGTTAGGGAGGCTGGGACCAGTTCCCTGATTTGAAGCTTTCTATCCCTTGCTTGGGCATTGATGAGTTCTTTCGCTACTTTCCTTTTTCTAATGCTTTTATGCCAGCCTTCAGGCTTCCACCTACCTCATCTCTTGATCCCCACAGCAACTCAACAGAAAAAGTTTTCTAAAAGAATAACCTTTCCAACATCTTTGCCATTACCAGAACATGATTATCATTGATTACACATTAAATGGTTTATTTCCTGATGCGTCTGATTAAGATTTCTGTAGGAACTAACCTTCTCTATTGAGAGCTAATTCATCAATATTGGTCAATAACAGTGACCACCATGGGCCTTTCCCAGTCTTGCTTTCAACTTGGATCATCTTTTTTTGGCTTATAGTTCTGTTTACTACTCTCTCCAGAAGACATCTTAATTACAAATAATTATGCACTGCTGAGAAACAGTCAATATTGTAGTTTTGTCTTAAAATTCTGTTATCACAATCTATCTCTTCTTGCCAGATAGGAAGGAAGTGAAACATTTTACATCTAAATTAAGGATTTTCCTAATTTAAAGTTTGGAGATGTGAAATGATTGAAACTGTGGGATGGGCATATCACTTGTATAATGGAAACAGCTGTAACTTAACTTTAGAAAAAAAGTAGTTCCCACTCTGGCTATAAGTCCAGCTGTTTAATCTTTGGCAGGTTGCTTAAACTCTATTACCCTCAGTTGCGTATGTGGAAAATAGGACTAAAACTATCTATTTCATAAAGTATTGTAAAGATGAACTGAGATGACATATAAAATAAAAAATGGAAGAGAAAGTGGGCCCAGTAAGTTTTCTGGGCTCCTGGTTTGCATTGTTAGAGAGTTCTCTAGCTTCTTATTTGAAGTAAGGAGCCACCAATACTCATTCCCATCTTTATGTAAAAGTAAGCATGGTGCCAGCCACCCAGTATTTTTCCTCTTTCCTCACTGCCTCAGAAGCACAGTTGTGTGTTAAAAGAGACAAACACAAGCTAAGACTCCCATTACTACTGGGAACTGTTTTTTCCAAGAGCTCTGGTGGTTTCAACTACAACACTGAATGAAGAGTAGAAACAAAGTGAATGTGAAGTATCAGTGGTTATGAATGGCTTGAAAAGAAGAAATACAACCAAATGGGACTTTAGTTTAGAATTGGTATTACAAAGGGTTTTAGAAAGGAAGAGAGGATTTCATACATTCACATAAATGGCCCTTATGAGCAGGATGACTGAAGCAGATCAAGCTTGCTATAATGTGAAACCTCAAGTGACAAAAGATTGGGAGGTGGGGGATGGCTGGGTGTGTATTAAGTTGCTGACATCACTCAGTCATAATTGACTTGATGACCCAGCAATGGCAAAACTGACCAATTAGCTATGAGTATACCAACTAGCAAGTAGGTGTCTGTTTAACTCATAAACATGTGCTTTCATCACCTCTTTTTTTTACAAATTGTTGTCTAGGAAGGTGTTATACTATCCTCTATGGCCAGAGTTAGAAACAATAAGGGTATGTCTCTGGCTTTACAATTATGAAAAATTTGACTATTCTTAAAAACCTTATTAGCAATAAATGAACATCTCATATATGCACAAGCATATCAATGTATATCCAGTACCAACTCTTCACCATATACAATATACTGTAAAAGATGACAAAGTATATGGAATAAGCAAAATATTACCAGATCATTATTATGTTTGGGAATGTATTTAGACAAGGCATTATGGAAATGGGTTATTTCCTTAGGTTTTCATTAAGAGTGTGGGTAAAATAACTGTTAAAACTGAGTACCAGGCATGATCTGTATTTCTCCTATAAAGTTAATTTCCTTTGTGTTTTCTCCAGAAATTAAAGTGAAGATATATTATTTACTAAGGAACTATTATGTGCCCAGCACAGTGCTAAACATTACATAAAAGTAATTTAAGATGGTATCACACTCCAAGAACTTATAATCCTAGGCTGAGAGAGAAAAGGCATAAAATGGCCAAAAAATTATTTTATGTATTACACAGTGCCATTTGTATAATTCAGACTTTGGGAGCTACAGGTATTAAAAGGTTGTAGAGTGGGTGGAAGCAGAGCAAAGGCCAGTTTCTAATGCCAGGGGCCTGGGCAGAGCCTTTGGAGTAGTGACAGACCACAAAAAGCACCAATCTTGGGCCTCCTTCCTTGCACTCAGTAGCTTCCCTACGTGTCTAACAGCCTGACTTTCACACTGTTTCCTCTGATATCTTTTCATCATGTTATACAACTGTCATTGAACATATTATCTTTACAAATTGTTGAAAATTTGCTTCTGAAAAAGCTGTTCAATGACAGCAATTTTTTCCCATTTCCCCCACCCCCAACCCTCAGTTATGCTTCTTGGATGGAAGAAGGCTCAATGTAGGAGAAATCTATAATAATCCTTAGGGGATGGTTTGGATGTCAAATGAAGAGAGGGAGTGGGAACTGTTCCCACTGGTAAAGATGGGGTCAAGTCTTTGATTCCCTCTACATGTCCTCAATCCAAGCCCAGGGCTTTCCATACTAGAAATTTATTGGTAAAGATGCTAAGGAAAGTGTAAACCTTGGTAACTGGAAAAGTAGCAATTATTGGGAAATAGGAAATAGGAGACAGGGTAGCCTAGTAGAAGGCTGTAGAGCATAGTGTTAGGGTATTAAGCTCTGGAATCAGACAGACCACGTTTTATCTGTGTAACTTAGGCAAGTTACTTAATTTCTCTAAACTTCTGGTTTCTAATATGCAAAAGCAGATAGTAAGAGTACCCATCTCAGAGGGTTGTTGAGAGAATTGAATGAGAGAAAGCACAGAGAAGGATTAAAACAGTGTCTGGTCCATACTAAGTGCTCAGTAAATATCAGCATTTATAACATTTTGGAGCCTGAAGGGGTCTTAAAGATACACTAGTCTGACTCCCTTGTTTTAAATGTAAGGGAATGGCCCTGAGAGGTTAAATGTCTTGCCCAGGGCCTTAGAGCTACGTTCATGGCTGAAATATACTGGGAGTATAGAGGTAGAGGTCAAAACTAGAGATATAGCTAAGAGGTCAAAGATGCAGAACCAGCCCATTTTCTTTTTCACAGGGAGAAGGGGAAGACTACAACTGTTGTAAATGGAAGGAAACCTTTCATGAATGTATGAGCTGAATTAGTTTGGAGTCTTTGTAGTTACACAGTTGTCCTGCATCATTTTTAATAGTTGTTCACAGTAGGAAGTATATGACATTTGGAGTTAGAAGAAATGAGTTCATTTCCCGCACTACAGCTTCCTAACTTGACCACGGACATCACCTTTAACCTCCTGAGTCCCAGGCTCTTTTATTTTAACATGGGATGGTCAACTTCACAGAGGGAGAGCTATGTATGTAGAAAATCTTTGTAAATGCTAAGGCTTATGGAATATTGTTTCATTATCCAGGAGACGACTCTGGGAGAGCCCCGTGGGGAGGGCTTCCTCCATAGAGAACAAGGGACATAGGAACAATGAACATGTTCCATTGTGAGTGTAGAGCAGATGGGCAGCCTAGCTTCTCATCCATATCTGTCCCATCGTATTTGAACCACAGTAGAAAGCAACTCAAGTGGGTTCACTCAGAGGAAATTGGCTGATTGATAAATTTGAATATGAAGGTTATTTTGTTTTGACAACCTTCTTTAAGGGTGCTTTACTCTAATTACTACTCAGGAATAGAAATAGTCTCATTATTAAAACTTATTATAGATTTGGAAAATGCTCAAAACCTAGTCACTAGAATATTTTCATTTTTTAATTAAAACTCAGAATGTCTCATGGTTTTTATTCCTGAGAACAAAATCCTCCTTTGGAGCTGCTCCGTTCATTGTTGAATCTATTTTTAGCCATTTTAGATACGAATTATGATATTATTAGAGTGGGTTAGTACTACAGGTGGCTTTCTTTTTGCATCTAGCAATTACTTGTTACCAACAATTTTGTTTTTGAGTTGATAATACATTAATACAGTTTGAAAGCTCACAGCAGCACAACAATATGAATGTACTTAACACTGCTGAACTATACACTTTAAAAAATGGTAAATTTTATGTTATACGTATTTTGCCATAATTTTAAAGTTTCAAAACAGTATAAGGAAAATCAAAACAAAATTCTGCCCTCATCTACTCCAAATTTTGCAGTTCTGTAACATGCATTTTTTTTAATTTATCACAATCTGCCTTGAATTAATGTTATACCACTTCACATATAATGTGAGAATCTTTCAAAAGTATAATTCCATTTACCCTTATGCCATCCTTTGTGGTCTTGCTGTCATATATTTTACCTCTACGTTTGTTATAAGCCCCACATTGCATTGTTATGGCTTTTGTTTTAAACAATCGTCTTTTAAAGAAATTTTAAAGAGGAAAAAAATTATCCTTTTTAGTTACCTGTATAGTATAGTCACCATATCTAGTCCTCTTCTTTTCTTCCTGGAGGTCAGAATTTTTATCTAGCATCATTTCCTTTGTAGTTGAGGTCTTTGAGTAAAAAATTCTCTCAATATTAATTTTTCTGAAACATGTCCCTTAATTTTTAAAACACAGTTTCACTAGGTGTAGAATTCTAGGGCAACAAGTGTTTCTTTCAGCACTTTAAATATATCATTTCATTGTGCTCTGGCCCCAATTTTTTTCTGATGTTAGCTATCATTCTTACTGTTGTTTTTCTGAGTATAAAGTGTCTTTTTCCCCTTCTGGCTGCTTTAAGTTATTTTTCTTTATCTTTGGTGTTTAGCAGATTGACCATGATGCGACTCAGTGTGCTTTTCTGATGCTTATTCTGTTGGGGATCACTGAACTCTTTGAGTCTATGGAGTGTTCTTTTAATCAAATTTAGAATATTTTCAGCTGATACATCTTCAAAAAATGTCTGCTCTAGTTTTATTCTTCTTTTCTTCCTGGGTAATATTTATATTATATAATATTATAGTACAGTATAGTATAGTATATCGTATCATATCATATCATCATACACACACACTAAGTGGATATATCAGTGGATCTTAAGGGTCATTGAGATTCTGTTTAATTTTTCTACCTTTTTTTTAGCCCTTCAGTTTGGATGATTTTTTTTAATTTTCAAAAAATTAATTTATTAATTTATTTATTTTTGGCTGCATTGGGTCTTTATTGTTGTGCACAGGCTCTCTCTAGTTGCAGCGAGCAGGGGCTACTCTTCATTGTGGTGAGTGGGCTTCTCATTGTGGTGGCCTCTCTTGTTGTAGAGCACAGGCTCCAGGTACACAGGCTTCAGTAGTTGTGGCATGTGGGCTTCAGTAGTTATGGCTCACAGGCTCTAGAGCGCAGGCTCAGTAGTTGTGGCGCATGGGCGCATTTGCTCTGCGGCATGTGGGAAATTCCCAGACAAGGGCCTGAACCTGTGTCCCCAGAATTGGCAAGTAGATTCCTAACCACTGAGCCACCAAGGAAGTTCCCGTTTGGATGATTTTAATGGACCTGTCTTCAAGGTTACAAATTCTTTCTTCCATTGTGTCCAATCTGCTATTAATCCTCTCAAATGAATTTTTTTCATTGCATTTCTTTTTCAATTCTAGGATTTCCATTTGCTTCCTTTTTAAAGTTTCCATATCTCTCCTCAAACTTTCCATCTCTTCATTCACTATATCCAGCTTGTCTTGTGTGTAGACCATTAACATACTCATCATGGTTATTTTAAGGTCCTTGTCTATTAATTTCAAACCTCAGTCATTTGTGACTGTTTTAATTTGCTGATATTTTTCTTGACTATATATCACATTTTCTGTTTCTTCACATGTCTAGTAACTTTTTATTGTATATTGGACATGTGGTAGTAAATTATAGACTCTGGACTTTGTTATATTCCCCTGAAGAGTTTTGAAATTTTCTAGTAGTTACCTTGGATCACGTGGAATTTGAGGAGACTTTGTTTTACTTTTGTCTAGAGTTTGTCTATTTCAGTTTTGCTCTTAATCCTAGGGCATATCCCTTAATTCTGGGACACAATCTTTTTTCCTAAGGCACAGCTTTTCTAGTATTTTAATGGACATCTCAAGATATTTACCAAGCTCCTCTGATGTGGCAAGACTCACACTCCAAACTCTATATCTCCCTTGTGGTGGGCACTGGCATAAAACTCTGCTCCACTTTTCAGCTGTCTAGCTGTTGTTTTTCCCTTGAGCCCTTGATTTTTCACCCACACATGTACAATTCAGAGGTCTTCCAATGATTTGAGAGAAGTTAATACACAGAGTTGGGGCTCATCCCTCTCTGGCTCCCTCAATTTTTAACCACTCGGAAATCCCACACTCAGTCCTCTGATTTTTAAAACCAAGAAGATAGTGGCTTTCTGTATCAGTTCCAGCTATCTGTACTGAAGTGGAAAGTGCCCTCGGAGGAAAAACTGTATAAACATGAATCAGTCCCAACCTGGTTCTCTTCTTTTATCAGTTGTAACTCCTCTGGTTCCTGTTTGTTTTTATTGCCCTTTCTTTCTTCAGAGTTTATACTTGTTACCTGCTGGTGAGTTAGTCCAATAGAAGCCACTCAACCATTACCAGAACTAAACTTTATCTTTGACTTAAGTTACAAATATTTTTGTCACTTAACATATATGTTTATATTTTGCTTAGTAGATTTTCCCCATGTAGAAAATTTTCATTTTATGTATATAAATTTATGGATTTTTATGTTTATCCTTGTGAATTTTGAGTCTTAATTAGAGGGTCCTTTTCCACTTCAAGTTTATAAAGAAATTCATTCATTGGTTCCTACTACTTAATAGTTTTTTTTACATCAAACTTTTTATTTACTTTGGAGTTTATCCTGAAGAATAAAGGTTTGCAGTATGGATCCTATTTTTTCCAGCTTTTTACCCAATTTTCATAACAACATTATCAAGAAATTTGTACTTTCTCCTATTAATTTGGGTTCTACCTCTATCATACACTAAATTCCTAAATGTATTTTGGTCTACTTTTATACATGAATCTATTCATGCACCAGTACTGCAGTTTTTCAGTTACTGAAGCATTACAGTGTTTTTACATCTGATAAAGTCAGTCCTTCCACTAAAAATTTGTTATTTTTTAACATTATATGGCTAATCTTGCTTATTTATTTTCTGTTGAAACTTTACAATAAGCTTGTTAAAATAGAAACTAGAGGCACTTTTTTTTTTTTTTTTTTTTTTTTTTTTTGCGGTATGCGGGCCTCTCACTGTTGTGGCCTCCCCCGTTGCGGAGCACAGGCTCCAGACGCGCAGGCTCAGCGGCCATGGCTCACGGGCCCAGCCGCTCCGCGGCATATGGGATCCTCCCAGACCGGGGCACGAACCCGTATCCCCTGCATCAGCAGGCGGACTCTCAACCACTTGCGCCACCAGGGAGGCCCTAGAGGCACTTTTAATAAAATCATGTAAAATTTACAAAATAACTTAGGGAAAAGTAACATCTTTATTGTGTTGAATCTTGCTATTCAAAGACATAATAAAACTTTCCTCTTATTCAGGTTTTAGTATGAGTTCTTATGTAGTATCTTAAAGTCTTTTTCACTTTCATATTTCTTGCTTTGTTTATTCATAGGTATTTTGACTTTTTTGTTGCTCTTGTCATTAAGCCATTTCTAATAAACTAGAAAGCTTACTCAAAATCACTTAACTTACTATTTGTATTTTTTTAATTTCAGCCAACAGCTATGAAATAAGAGTGAGTAAAAGTCTACAGAATATTCAAGATGACTTTAACAATGCCATTTTAGTGAATACATCAAAGTTAAATCCTCAACAAGCTGGTACCAAGGAGATATTTACATTCTCATCAGAGCTTTTCACAAATGGACCTGAACATCAACCTGATGGAGAGACACAAAAAAGTCACAGAATTTATGTGGCAATACGAGCAGTAGATAGGAACTCCTTAAAGTCTGCTGTATCTAATGTTGCTCAGGCATCTCTGTTGATTCCCTCAAATTATACTCCTGTATTTGCCAGAGATTATCTTATATTGAAAGGAGTTTTGACAGCAATGGGTTTTATAGGAATCATTTGCCTCATCATAGCTGTAA
This sequence comes from Mesoplodon densirostris, assembly GCF_025265405.1. NCBI lineage: Eukaryota > Metazoa > Chordata > Mammalia > Artiodactyla > Ziphiidae > Mesoplodon > Mesoplodon densirostris. The sequence goes on from NC_082662.1 coordinate 78,021,514, forward strand.
CACACTGTGTTTTAAACAGGAAAAAGAGAGCAGACAAGAAAGAGAATGAAACAAAATTATTATGAACAAATGTGCAGAGTACTTTCCTTCTTAAATATAAGACCCATGGCTTTTGCACTTTACAAGAACAAGCCAATAAAGTCAAATTAACATCAGATTATTAAAAATGCTTTGAGTTTTGTGTAGTATAGATCAGGTTTTTACATGGTAAATAGACAAAAAAATATTTTATAACACTAATGGAGGCAGAAGGGAATTAGAAAACTTTTAAGCTTTGGCTATGGACAAAAAAATAAAAGTTATTCTCTAAGGTAATGTGTTTAAAGGCAAAGGCAATGGCAAAATTGAATCAGAGTCAATAAAAGCTTGTCTTATTGAAGACAAAAAATAGCCCAAGTAGAGAAAAGGATGTTAGGCCTGAATTATATAGTATAACTATCTATGTGAAGCAATTGTTTAGTTGCTATGATTAATTTTTAATTTCCCTTTATCTGTTCAGAACAGGTTGCTTGTTAATGACTAAAGATCAAGCTGTATTTTACATATGAAGTGCCTATTGTAAAGTTCTTTACCTCTTTCCATTTGGTTAACTATATTACAGATAGATTCCACTGAAAATGCTCAAAGAGATGTTGGTTCACTATAAGACTTAACCTTAAAATGTAGGTATTATCCTTGTCCCCTGATACTGGTTTTATAACAGAGGCCTATTGAATTTATTGTTTATAACTTTCTACTCTCATCAAAGCAGCTTTCCAAGTTATTTGCCTTGGGTGGTATTCAAGGAAAATGGTTATAGTTCTCATAAGACTTTAGGTAAAGAATGAAAGATGTAGTTCTGAGCTTATTTTAACACATATCCATACATAGGCTATATAATTCTATTCAATTTCAAACAAGGAAGAGGTCACAGGGAGAGGCTGACCTTTGGAAATTTTTAACTGATTCTGTTTTTTTTGTTTAAATAAGACTCCAGGAATCCTTTTCCCACAAAGGGTGATTTACCTACAGGTGTTAACTTACAGGGGTGGAGGGTGACTAGAGAGAGGCAAACACATGTCACAAGGAAATAAAAATTATCTTTTATTTAATTTTGCTCTTATTTTTTTAAAGATTACTGAGCAATAAAATCACATGCTTTGCATATTATGGAACTTAAAACTTTATTGGGTAAATACAAACAACAATGTGGAATAGAACTGCTTTATAACTAGGACCAACTAAGAATGACAATTAGATTAAGTTTTGGTGGGGTGGGGAGGGAATTGTGGGGAGTTGGAATAAGAATGAAAAGAGGACATGAAACCTTGAGGAAGAGACTCAGAGCAGTGCTGGAGAGTAAAATGACCAGCAAATACATCTACCTAGGCTGCCTCCTTGTTGTTCATACTACATCCCAGGTCTGGCCTGTAACATGCTGAGTCTGGTAGTGCCTAAATTTTCACAGATTGGAACTTCAAGTCCCCACTTGGCAGTCAGTCCCTCCTTCCTCTACTGCCACTGAGCCTGGTAACATGGGATCTGCTTCTCTGTAGCTTCAATGGGCTGGTAAAATACTGAGATGGGGTGTGGTGGGCTTTAAGTCTTCAAATGTTTTCCTCATTTTATAGACAGGAAAATGGAGGATTAACAGAGTAATCTAAAGTGTTGTGCTGGCTAAAGGCAGAGTATATAGGAGTAGAGTCAGGTTGTCATAATGCTCCTTCACTCTTGTCTATTTAAGAAAGTGTGGAAAGATGCCAGGGATTATGCCTAGAAATATTTAAATCTTCAAGGTTAATAAGCAGGAGAACAGGTCTAGGCTGAAGGAACAGGGCTTTTTTTTTTTCTTTTCCTCCAATTTTGTCAGTATAGAAATGAACAAATGGCTTTAAGTCCAGAAATCAGTAAATTGGAAGAGGTAAGACTGAGATTAAGGATGTTAAAGTGATAAACTAAAATATATTATAGCAGAGTTGAAAGGGTGATCTCATCAAGTGAATAGGGTAAACAAGCTTCAGTGATTGTGAGGGATTGAAGCATTAGACAACAAGAAATATGTGGTAAATGTGGGAAGATAACTGATTTTGAGACCCCAGAAATCGTCAATAGAACAGAGCCACTGGAAAGGAGGTGACATTGATCCTGAACAAATGATAAGGAATAGAAATAGACAAGAGTTGGGTCAAAGAGAACGAGGAACTGTGAAGCATTGGTCACTAGTGGAATACCACATGAATAGTGACATCACTGAAGATTTGATCCAAGATTGCAAGAGGAGGAAAAAATATGAGACAGATGCTCAGTTATCTGGTAGAGGAAAGAGAAGTCTAGGGATTGAAGGTGACACAGGCAAGTATTATTATTACCTTCACATGCCAGGATGGTTGTTGTTATCAGTATATAGAAATTTGTTCTGAAAATTGAGGACAATATCCTTTCCATTTTTACCCTATTCTTTTTATGGATAGTAAAAGAAAGTTAAATCTCAGTGGGAGAGAGAAGATTTTTAGGAGACGAATTCACTGAGCAGATTGCTGTTTATGTTTGCAATGCTGACTGCTCCAAAAGTATGTTTGCACCTGCATGTTAGTACTAGAAAGTCTACCAAAAATTATTTTATTTGCTTTAGGCTTTGTCTTCTGCTATAATGTAATTATTTTGGAAGAGTTGGTTCCTAACTATATCATTTATTTAAAACAATGTGATCAATCCAATTGCACTAATAGCAGAGTTGCCCATATCAAACTAATCTTCTTGCTGATAATGGTAATAACTCTGGAAAAAATATAAAACACAGCTCTTTGAAGGCACTGGACACCAAGAAAAGCAGTTAGAACCTGGAGGAGTTATGACCCTTGAAAAAAGGAAAGCAATCTAGGTGAGATCCACATTTAACCAGCTTTTCCCCCATAAGGCATTCCCAGTTTGCTCAGAGCATCTGGAAAGAGCTCAAGCAGAAAGCAGCTGTCTTACTGGGTTGAAAAGCCAGAAGTAAGAGTTCTGGGTTGCTAAAGCAGTGGAATACTGAGGGAGGAAATGCGAGGAAGGAAATAACTACAAGAGGGAAGTTCTCAAATCTGCATCCTCTCAATCCTTGGATGAGTCCTAAACTGCAAAGGAATTTAATGGAAAATAAGAGCTTAGCACCTAAAAGAGTTGAACAGAGAGTTCAGCAACTGCCCAGTCCTGAGGAGAGAAAATTTAAGCTTCAACCTCACCCAAGTTTTTTTTTTTTTTTTGGTTTTAAATTTTTTTATTGAAGTATAACATATATACAGACATGCACAAACTGTAAGTGTACAGATCAATAAATTATCACAAGTGAACATTCTCTGGTAATTACACCAAAATCAAGAAAGAATATTTCCAGAATCTCAGAAACTTATATCTTAACCTCTTCCTGCAACTATCTCCTCCCCAATGTTTACCACAGAATGACTTTCTAGCACCATGGCTTAGTTTTTGCTTGTTTTGAACTTCAGATAAATTCAATCATTTGGTATGTGTTCTTTTTTTCTTTTTTTTTTTGCGGTACGCGGGCCTCTCACTGTTGTGGCCTCTCCCGTTGCGGAGCACAGGCTCCGGACACGCAGGCTCAGCAGCCATGGCTCATGGGCCCAGCCGCTCTGTGGCATGTGGGATCTTCCCGGACCGGGGCACGAACCCGTGTCCCCTGCATCGGCAGGTGGACTCTCAACCACTGTGCCACCAGGGAAGCTTGGTATGTATTCTTTTGTGTCTGGCTCCTTTCATTCAACATTACATTAATGATATTCATCCACATTTTGTATACCAGTAGATCTTATTTTTTATTGCTGTATAATATTCCATTGCTTGGCTATACCAATATATTCATCCTTTCTAGTATTGATAGGCTTTTGAGTAATAGCCAATTTGGGATATAATGAATAATTCTCCTGTGAACATTTTGTTACATACCTCTTGGTATTGTGATTTCATTTTCTAAATCAAAGATTAAAATTGGTTGCACCAAAATACAACCTCACCCAAGTTAGAGGGGGTGTTTGTGTTTCCATTGAAACTCCAGATTAGGGATAAGTATCATACCCACAGACTAAGTGTTATGCCCTAGAACCAAGGGCAAAACTGAAATAGATCTGCTCTGAAAAAGTCTAAAACCAAGTCTCTAGAGAATCAAGATTATATTCACCAATAATTAAACTATTGCTAGAACATAACTCAGAGAAAGATAACATAATACAAAGCATCTACAACATATCATCCACTATATAATAAAACATTAATAGACATGCTGACAAGCAGGAAATGTGTCCCATAATTAATAAGAATAAAAATCTGTCAATAAAAGATGATCCATATTTGGAATTAGCAGATAATTAGTTTATAATAACATTATAAATAAGATAAAGAAATTACAGGAAAAGATAAATATAAGTGATGAATAGAGGAAGAAGTTCAGGAAAGATGTGAAAGTCTTTAAAATGAAGCAAGTGAGAATCCTAAAAATTGAAAAATACAATGTATGTAAAAAAATTTGTAATGGATAACAACAACAGACTGGTACTACAGAAGACAGGATCATATGACTTGAAGATATGAAAATAGAAAGCATCTAAACTGAAGCATTTCATTAAAAGAAAAGAAAAAACCCAAATGACCTGTGTGACATTACATGTAAATGATTCCCAGAAGTAGAGGGAGGGACGATAAGGCATAAAAATATTCAAAGAAATATTGGATGAAATTTTTCCAAATTTGATTTAAACTACCAACCCACAGGTCTAAAATGCTCAGTGAACCTAAAATAGGATCTATACAAAGAAAATAACACCTAGGTATACCATAGGAAAGATGACTAACTACTCATCAGAAACAATTGAGGCCAGAAAACAATAAAATGAGAGAGTGCTAAAAGAAACCAACACAGAACTCTATATTGAGCAAAGATATCTTTAAAAATGTAGGCAGATAAATAAAAGCTGAAATAATTTTCACCAACAAGAAGTACCAAAGAAATGTCTTTAAGCTGAAGGAAAATGATGTCTGGTGTAAATACAGATCTACAGCATGAAAGGAAGATCACTGGAAATGATAAATATTTAGGTAAATATAATACATTATTGGTTTTCTTCACTTAATGCCTTTAAAAAACAATAAATTATTTAAAGCAAAAATAAAAACAATGTATTATGGCATAAATAACATAAAGAAGTAAGATATATGACAATAAGAGCAGAATGGAAAGAAAGGTGACAAATGGAATTATCCTGTTTAAAGGTGCTTACATCATACATATGATAGTAATTCAAGGTAGACATAAATTAAGGATGCGTATTATAACCCCTTTTGGCACCTATTAGTAATAGGGAAGGGTATATCTAAAAGGCTAATAAATGTGATAAAATGGAACATTAAGACTACCTAATTAATACAAAAGAAGATAAGAGCAAGGAACAAAGAACAGAGGGGAATACAAAAAGCATATAGCAAGATGGTAGACTTAAAGCAGCTAAATTAGTAATTATATTAAATATAAATGGACTAAACTCTTCAACTAAAAAGAGATTTTCAGACTTGATAATAAAGCAAGACCCAACTATATGGAATTTACAACAGATGAACTTTAAATATAAATACATAGAAATTGAAAGTGGGAAAAGGGAAAGTGGTATATCATGCAAACACCAAGCATAAAAAAGCTGGTGTTAGTATATTATTATAGGACAGAATAGACCTTGAAAAAGGAGAGAAAAAGAGGAATCATTTCAACATAATAAAAAATTTCATCAAGAAGATATAGCAATCTTAAATGTGCATGTAGCTATTAATAGAGCTTCAAAATACCAGAAACAAAAACTGCCAGAATTAAGGGAGAAATAGACAAATCAACAAGCAAACTTGGAGACTTAAATCTCCCACTGTCAATCATAGAGTAACTAGACAGAAAAATTCAGTAAGAATGGAGAATATGTGAACAACATTATAAACCAATTTGACCTTGACATTTAAAAATACTACAAGCAACTAGTGCAGAATACATATCATTTTTAAGTGCTCATGTTTATGCTAGGCATAAAACACATCCCAGTATACAGAGTCCAGAAATAGACTGACACACATATGGTCAATAGATTTTCCATAAAGGCATGTGCAAATCAATGGGTAGAGTCAAGTCAATGGGTAAAGAAGACATTTTTTTTAAATAAATGATGTTGGAATGACTAGACATATGTTTGGGAAAGCAATTTTACTCCTACCCTGTAAAAATATAAATTCATGATGGATCATAGATATAAATATGAGTTAAGATATAAACTTCTAGAAAAAATAAAAGAAAATATATTTACAACTATAGTGTAGAAAGATTTCTTAGAACAGAGAAAACACTAAGCATAAGAGAAAGTAATAAGTTGGACTGCATCAAAACTAAATATCTGTGCTAATCAAAGGGCACCATTAATAATAAAAAGTTTAGCTACAGTGGAAGAAAATATTCACAACAAATATATCTAACAAAGAAGTTATATTCAGAACATATAAAAATGTTATAAATCAGTAATAAAAAGACAAAGAACCCAAAAAAATGGGCAAAGGACTTAGACACTTGACAAAAGAGAATATATAAATAGCCAATAAACACATACAAAGGCAATCAACACCTGAAACTAATATTGTAAATCAACTATAATTCAATTTATAAAAAAGCAATCAACACCATCAGTAATCAACAAATTGAAAATGATACCTATAAATGAAATACATCTTCATTCCCACTAGAACAACTAAATTATATATTGGCACTAAGAAATGTTGACAAGGATGTGAAGCAGCTATAATTTTTTTATATTGGTGAGTGTGCAACAACTTTGGAATACTGCCTGGCAGTTTCTTAAAAGTTATGCATATATCTAAACCTTGACCCAGTAATTCCATTTCAAGAGAGATGAAAAGATATGTCCACCAAAAGGCTTGCTCAAGAATTTTTATAGCCACTTTATTCACAATAGCCCCAAGCTGTAAAAAAAAATGTTTCTATTAAAAGAATGGATAAAACAAAATTTTGCTATGTGTGTGAATCCACAATGGCACACCACCCAGCAACAAAAAGAAATGAACAACTAATGCATGCAACAGCATACCTGAAATCTCAAAAGCATTATGTTGAGCTAAAGAAGTCAGACTCAAAAGAGCACAGACTGTATGATTCCATTTATTAAAAGTTCAAGAACAATACTAATCTCTGGATATAGAAATCATAATAGTGGTTGTCTCAGAGCAAACGTGTGAGCATTCACTGGAAAGTTTTCTGGAGCAATGAAAATGCTATAGGGATTGATTGCAATAGTGATTGACTGGGTATGTATACCTTTGTCAAAATTCATTTACCTATTTGCACTTGATCTGTTCATTTTATTGCATTTACATGTTACATCAAAAGAAACACTATGAATGAATTTATCATATCTTTCCCTTTTAGCAAGCAATGGTTCTAGACCAGGAGTAATTTTACTCTCTCAGGGGACATTAGGCAATGTCAGCTGGCTACTTTGATTATCATAGTTTGGGGTATGATCTAGTGGGTAGAGGCCAAGGATGCTGCTAAACATCCTACCTGGCACCAGACAGCGCCCACAACAAAGAATTAGCCAAAAATGTCAATAGTGCCAAGATTGAGAAACCTTGCCTTATAGGGAGGAAGAGAAAGGCATCATTCATAGGACATTTGACACCTGAATACAAGAAAAAGTGGCCTTAGTGAAGGGGAAAGGGGGAACAAAACTGAACCAGATTTAAATGAAGTAGAGAAGAAAAAAAGAATAGAAAAAAATAGTTTAAATAAAGTGAAGATGGTCTATCTTAGAGGACTGAATTCATAAGGCTGGTAGAAAATCTAACTGATAAAAAATAAAGAAGGGGAATGGATATAAAGGTGGGAGGATGCTGTGTTATGTGTTAAGATCTGTGTTACGACCTGTGAATGTAAAATACAGGGAAACAGGGAATAGAAGCAGAGGGCAAGTGAGATAAATAGTGGGCTGTGAAGAAATGAGAATCTGATTTAGTTTGCATTTACCATAGGAAGTAGAAAAAGCACAGCTCAGGCACAAAGAGAGAGACAAAATAAGATATGAAAGTTAGGGATACAATTATAGAGTACATGATGATAGAGAGACAAGTACTCAAAGGCACAGAAACAGAAGCTCATATGCATGGAGGTAATTAGAGCTGGTCCCCAAAGGTCAAAAGAAATGCATCCTTCCATAAATCCCTCCTGCACTTAGACTACACAGCTCTTATCAGCAAGATGATACCCTGGATGGGTGGAGAGTGACCCAGATGGTGGCCAATTTTATTTCCCACTCCCTCTAAGCTACATGCTGCTAAGTCTTACCGAAAAGCTGCTTTCTGGGAACACTTGTCTCGAGGGCACAAGAAGGAGGAAGCTATTCAGTACAGTGGGCAATTGCTTTCCATAGAAAGATATCCTTGGCTTGTGAAATGGAAGCAATATAAATTAGTAAACATCCAAAAGGAACATTTAAAAAAGTGGTATAACCTTACATCACACCAGTATAGGAAAAAAGAAGCAAGAGCATGAAGAAGACAAAAGAAAAAGAAGAGTGTGAAATGGAAGAGTAAAGAAAAACTAGATTAGAAATTAAGAGTAGAAAAGACAGAACTACCACTCCAATGCTGACATGTTAGGATTTCCAAATGATAGTCTTTAGTCCAATATTTTAGTTTTATGTATAAATTTATTTCAATTACAAAAGTAATACATGCTATTATTAAAACTACAGCTGTTTAAGTAAGAAGTGATAAACAAAATAGATGTTAAACAAATAAGCTTATTTATTCCTTTATTAATGGACATTTGGGTAGTTCTACTTCCTGCTATTATAAAGTATGCTTTGAGGGACAAATTATATTACCCTTGTACATATACTCTTATGCACCTGTGTGAGTTGTTCTTTGTATATGTAATATCAGAAATGTATGACTACCTGTTTTCTTATGGCCTTATTACCATTACTAGAGGAGGTAATGAACTAGGGGGTGGAAACCGGAGTCATATTGAAGTATTACATGGCAGAGAGCTTAAAACTACCTCTTAAACATCAATATCCTACAAATATACCTTGGTCATTCTTACTTGATGCCATCTAATGCAAAGCCCTGGCTTTCTCCATCTTGTTGGCTCCTCTCCAATTTTTCCCTTCAAGGCTAAGGTTTGGGTAAGTGGGAGTGAAGAAGAAGTGTAAAGGTAAGATACTTTACTGAATAAATTCCATGTGTCAGGCATTGTGCTACCTGTGTTATTTGTTTTTTTTAATTTTTCAATATTCAAAATACCAGTATACCATAGCTAATATCAATGAAAGTAGATTTGATGCAAGAGGTATTATTAGAGATAGAAAAGACATTTTGTGATGATAATTATATAACAATCCTAAATTTGCCTGCACCAAGAACATAGCTTTAAAATATATAAAGCAGAAGTTGATAGAACCGAATAAAAGAAAAAGAAATAGACAAATTCACAAATATAATTGGAGATTTTAATACAACTCTCTCAGGAACTAAAAGAACAAGCAGGAGAGGACTGGGGCTGGCGGCAGGAAGAGAGCCTGAAGGGGTTGGTGCACCACGGCTAGCCCGGAGGGAGTCCGGGGAAAGGGTCTGGAGCTGCTGAAGAGGCAAGAGACTTTTTTCACTTTTGTTTCCTGGTGTGCGAGGAGAGGGCATTAAGAGGGCTGCTTGGGGAAGCGCCGGAGACAGGCGCGAGCCGCGGGTAAGGCGTGGACCTCGGAGACGGGCGTGGGCCGCCGCCGCCGCCCACCGCCCGCCGCCGCCGCCGGCCGCCGCCGCGGGCCGCCGCCGCCCGCCGCCCGCCGCCCGCCGCCGCCCGCCGCCGCCGCGGCCCGCCACCGCCGCCGCCTGCCGCTGCCCGCCGCCGCCGCAGCCGCGGGGCCTGTGTGCGAGCGCGGGTCACTGTCCGCCCCGCCTTCCGGGGGACCTGTGCACCCCGCCACTGCCGGGGTCCCGAGACCCGGGGACGGCTTTCCCAGGAAAGCGCACGGAGCGCCACGGGCTGCTGCAACGTCACGCCGGCCTCTGCCGCCGCAGGCCCGCCCCACACTGCGCGCCCCTCCCACCCCTCTGCCTGAGTGAGCCAGAGCCCCCGAATCAGCGGCTCCTTTAAACCCGTCCTGTCTGAGCGAAGAACGGACGCCCTCCGGCGACCTACGCGCAGAGGCGGGGCCAGGTCCAAGGCTGAGACCCGGGAGCTGTGAGAGCAGAGACAGGGAAATCTCTCTGTGCAGCCTTGGAGGCAGCGGATTAAAGCTCCACGGTCCATTTGATGTGCCCTGCGTCTGTGGAGTGCATGAATGGACAGCGAATCATCCCAAATTGAGGAAGTGGACTTTGAGGACAACATTTAAGACTTTCCCCCCTTTTCCTCTTTTTACAACGAATTATTCCAAAGTAAGGAGGTGGACTTAGAGAGCAAGATTTCAGACTTCTTGCCCTTTTCCTCTTTATACAACGAATTATCCCAAACTGAGGAGGTGGACTTGGAGAGCAAGATTTTTGATTTTTCCCCCTGCTCTCTTTTTGTGAATGTGTATGTGTAATCTTCTCTGTAAGATTCTCTCTGTATAGCTTTGCTTCCACCATATGTCCCAGGGTTCTATCGGTCCGTTTTTTTTTTTTTTCAATAATTACTTTCTAATTTTAATAACGCTACTGTATTTCATATTTTATTCTATTTTACTTTACCTGCTCTTTCTTTTTTTCCTACCTTCCCTTCCTCCCTCCCTCCCTCCGCTCTTCCTTTCCTTCTTTCTTTTTCTTTCCTCCCTCCCTCCCACCCTTCTTCTTTCCACTTTCTTTTTCTTTCCTTCCTCCCTCCCTCCCTCCTGTCTTTCTTTCTTTCTTTCCTTCCTCCCTCCCTCCCTCCCTTCTTCCATTCACTCTTCCTTTTGCTTTCATTGCTCCCTCCCTCCCTCCTTTCTTTCCTTCTTTCTTTCCATCCTTCCTCACTCCCTCCCTCCTTTCTTTCTTTCTTCCATCCTTCCTTCCTTTCTTCCCTTCTTCCTTTCTTTCCCTCTCTCTTTCTTTCTTCTACTAATTCTTTCTTTCTGCTTTTTCTCCCTGTTATTCTGAGCCGGGTGGATGAAAGGCTCTTGGTGCTGCAGCCAGGAGCCAGTGCTGTGCCTCTGAAGTGGGAGAGCCAACTTCAGGACACGGGTCCACAAGAGACCTCCCAGCTCCACATAATATCAAGCAGCGAAAATCTCCCAGAGATCTCCATCCCAACACCAGCACCCAGCTTCAGTCAACGACCAGCAAGCTACAGTGCTGGTCACCCTATGCCAAGCAACTAGCAAGGCAGGAACACAACCCCACCCATTAGCAGAGAAGCTACCTAAAAACATAATAAGGCCATAGGCACCCCAAAACACACCACCAGACGTGGACCTGTCCACCAGAAAGACAAGATCGAGCCTCAACCACCAGAACACAGGCATTAGTCCCCCCCACCAGGAAGCCTACACAACCTACTGAAACAACCTTAGCCACTGGGGTCAGACACGAAAAACTACGGGAACTACGAATCTGCAGCCTGCAAAAAGGAGACCCCAAACACAGTAACATAAGCAAAATGAGAAGACAGAAAAACACACAGCAGGTGAAGGAGCAAGATAACAACCTACCAGACCTAACAAATGAAGAGGTAATAGGCAGTCTACCTGAAAAAGAATTCAGAATAATGATGGTAAAGATGATCCAAAATCTTGGAAATAGAATAGACAAAATGCAAGAAACAGCTAACAAGGACTTAGAAGAACTAAAGATGAATCAAGCATCGATTAAAAACACAATAAATGAAATTAAAAATACTCTAGATGGGATCAATAGCAGAATAACTGAGGCAGAAGAACGGATAAGTGAGGTGGAAGATAAAATAGTGGAAATAACTGATGCAGAGCAAAATAAAGAAAAAAGAATGAAAAGAACAGAGGACAGTCTCAGAGACCTCTGGGACAACATTAAACGCACCAACATTCGAATTATAGGGGTTCCAGAAGAAGAAGAGAAAAAGAAAGGGACTGAGAAAATATTTGAAGAGATTATAGTTGAAAACTTCCCCAATATGGGAAAGGAAATAGTTAATCAAGTCCAGGAGGCACAGAGAGTCCCATACAGAATAAATCCAAGGAGAAATACACCAAGACACATATTAATCAAACTGTCAAAAATTAAACACAAAGAAAACATATTCAAAGTAGCAAGGGAAAAACAACAAATAACACACAAGGGAATCCCCATCAGGTTAACAGCTGATCTCTCAGCAGAAACTCTACAAGCCAGAAGGGAGTGGCAGGACATAATTAAAGTGATGAAGGAGAGAAACCTGCAACCAAGTTACTCTACCCAGCAAGGATCTCATTCAGATTTGATGGAGAAATTAAAACCTTTACAGACAAGCAAAAGCTGAGAGAGTTCAGCACCACCAAACCAGCTTTACAACAAATGCTAAAGGAACTTCTCTAGGCAAGAAACACAACAGAAGGAATATACCTACAATAACGAACCCAAAGCAATTAAGGAAATGGGAATAGGAACATACATATCAATAATTACCTTAAATGTAAATGGACTAAATGCTCCCACCAAAAGACACAGAGTGGCTGAATGGATACAAAAACAAGACCCATATATATGCTGTCTACAAGAGACCCACTTCAGACCTAAAGACACACACAGATTGAAAGTAAGGGGATGGAAAAAGATATTCCATGCAAATGGAAATCAAAAGAAAGCTGGAGTAGCAATTCTTATATCAGACAAAATAGACTTTAAAATAAAGACTATTAGAAGAGACAAAGAAGGACACTACATAATGATCAAGGGATCGATCCAAGAAGAAGATATAATAATTGTAAATATTTATGCACCCAACATAGGAGCACCTCAATACATAAGGCAAATACTAACAGCCATAAAAGGGGAAATCGACAGTAACACAATCATAGTAGGGGACTTTAACACCCCACTTTCACCAATGGACAGATCGTCCAAAATGAAAATAAATAAGGAAACACAAGCTTTAAATGATACATTAAACAAGACGGACTTAGTTGATATTTATAGGACATTTCATACAAAAACAACAGAATACACATTTTTCTCAAGTGCTCATGGAACATTCTCCAGGATAGATCATATCTTGGGTCACAAATCAAGCCTTGGTAAATTTAAGAAAATTGAAATTGTATCAAGTATCTTTTCCGACCACAATGCTATGGGACTAGACATCAATTACAGGAAAAGATCTGTAAAAAATACAAACACATGGAGGCTAAACAATACACTACTCAATAACGAAGTGATCACTGAAGAAATCAAAGAGGAAATTAAAAAATACCTAGAAACAAATGACAATGGAGACACGACGACCCAAAACCTATGGGATGCAGCAAAAGCAGTTCTAAGGGGGAAGTTTATAGCAATACAATCCCACCTTAAGAGACAGGAAACATTTCGAGTAAACAACCTGACCCTGCACCTAAAGCAATTAGAGAAAGAAGAACAAAAAACCCCCAAAGCTAGCAGAAGGAAAGAAATAATAAAGATCAGATCAGAAATAAATGAAAAAGAAATGAAGGAAACGATAGCAAAGATCAACCAAACTAAAAGCTGGTTCTTTGAGAAGATAAACAAAATTGACAAACCATTAGCCAGACTCATCAAGAAAAGAAGGGAGAAGACTCAAATCAATAGAATTAGAAATGAAAAAGGAGAAGTAACAACTGACACTGCAGAAATACAAAAGATCATGAGAGATTACTACAAGCAACTCTATGCCAATAAAATGGACAACCTGGAAGAAATGGACAAATTCTTAGAAATGCACAACCTGCCAAGACTGACTCAGGAAGAAATAGAAAATATGAATAGTCCAATCACAAGCACTGAAATTGAAACTGTGATTAAAAATCTTCCATCAAACAAAAGCCCAGGACCAGATGGCTTCACAGGCGAATTCTATCAAACATTTAGAGAAGAGCTAACACCCATCCTTCTCAAACTCTTCCAAACAATTTCAGAGGAAGGAACACTCCCAAACTCATTCTACGAGGCCACCATCACCTTGATACCAAAACCAGGCAAGGATGTCACAAAGAAAGAAAACTACAGGCCAATATCACTGATGAACATAGATGCAAAAATCCTCAACAAAATACTAGCAAACAGAATCCAACAGCACATTAAAAGGATCATACACCATGATCAAGTGGGGTTTATTCCAGGAATGCAAGGATTCTTCAATATACGCAAATCAATCAACGTGATACACCATATTAACAAACTGAAGGAGAAAAACCATATGATCATCTCAATAGATGCAGAGAAAGCTTTCGACAAAATTCAACACCCATTTATGATAAAAACCCTGCAGAAAGTAGGCATAGAGGGATCTTTCCTCAACATAATAAAGGCCATATATGACAAACCCACAGCCAACATTGTCCTCAATGGTGAAAAACTGAAACCATTTCCACTAAGATCAGGAACAAGACAAGGCTGCCCACTCTCACCACTCTTATTCAACCTAGTTTTGGAAGTTTTAGCCACAGCAATCAGAGAAGAAAAGGAAATAAAAGGAATCCAAATCGGAAAAGAAGAAGTAAAGCTGTCACTGTTTGCAGATGACATGATACTATACATAGAGAATCCAAAAGATGCTACCAGAAAACTACTAGAGTTAATCAATGAATTTGGTAAAGTAGCAGGTTACAAAATTAATGTACAGAAATCTCTGGCATTCCTGTACACTAATGATGAAAAATCTGAAAGTGAAATCAAGGAAACACTCCCATTTACCATTGCAACAAAAAGAATAAAATATCTAGGAATAAACCTACCTAAGGAGACAAAAGACCTGTATGCAGAAAATTATAAGACACTGATGAAAGAAATTAAAGATGATACAAATAGATGGAGAGATATACCATGCTCCTGGATTGGAAGAATCAATATTGTGAAAATGACTCTACTACCCAAAGCAATCTACAGATTCAATGCAATCCCTATCAAACTACCACTGGCATTTTTCACAGAACTAGAAGAAAAAATTTCAAAATTTGTTTGGAAAAACAAAAGACCCCGAATAGCCAAAGCAATCTTGAGAACGAAAAAAGGAGCTGGAGGAATCAGGCTCCCTGACTTCAGACTATACTACAAAGCTACAGTAATTAAGACAGTGTGGTACTGGCATAAAAACAGAAAGATAGATCAGTGGATCAGGATAGAAAGCCCAGAGATAAACCCACGCACATATGGCCAACTTATCTTTGATAAAGGAGGCAGGAATGTACAGTGGAGAAAGGACAGCCTCTTCAATAAGTGGTGCTGGGAAAACTGGACAGGGACATGTAAAAGTATGAGATTAGATCATTCCCTAACACCATACACAAAAATAAGCTCAAAATGGATTAAAGACTTAAATGTAAGGCCAGAAACTATCAAACTCTTAGAGGAAAACATAGGTAGAACACTCTATGACATAAATCACAGCAAGATCCTTTTGGACCCACCTCCTAGAGAAATGGAAATAAAAACAAAGATCAACACATGGGACCTAATGAAACTTCAAAGCTTTTGCACAGCAAAGGAAACCATAAACAAGACCAAAAGACAACCCAAAGAATGGGAGAAAATATTTGCAAATGAAGCAACTGACAAAGGATTAATCTCCAAAATTTATAAACAGCTCATGCAGCTCAATAGCAAAAAAACAAACAACCCAATCCAAAAATGGGCAGAAGACTTAAATAGGCATTTCTCCAAAGAAGATATACAGACTGCCAACAAACACATGAAAGAATGCTCAACATCATTAATCATTAGAGAAATGCAAATCAAAACTACAATGAGATATCATCTCACACCAGTCAGAATGGCCATCATCAAGAAATCTAGAAACAATAAATGCTGGAGAGGGTGTGGAAAAAAGGGAACACTCTTGCACTGCTGGTGGGAATGTGAATTGGTACAGCCACTATGGAGAACAGTATGGAGGTTCCTTAAAAAACTAAAAATAGAACTACCATATGATCCAGCAATCCCACTACTAGGCATATACCCTGAGAAAACCATAACTCAAAAAGAGACATGTACCAAAATGTTCATTGCAGCTCTATTCACAATAGCCCGGAGCTGGAAACAACCTAAGTGTCCATCATCGGATGAATGGATAAAGAAGATGTGGCACATATATACAATGGAATATTACTCAGCCATAAAAAGAAACGAAACTGAGCTATTTGTAATGAGGTGGATAGACCTAGAGTCTGTCATACAGAGTGAAGTAAGTCAGAAAGAGAAAGACAAATACCGTATGCTAACACATATATATGGAATATAAGAAAAAAAATGTCATGAAGAACCTAGGGGTAAAACGGGAATAAAGACACAGACCTACTTGAGAATGGACTTGAGGATATGGGGAGGGGGAAGGGTAAGCTGTGACAAAGCGAAAGAGAGGCATGGACATATATACACTACCAAACGTAGGGTAGATAGATAGTGGGAAGCAGCCGCAGAGCACAGGGAGATCAGCTCGGTGCTTTGTGACCGCCTGGAGGGGAGGGATGGGGAGGGTGGGAGGGAGGGAGATGCATGAGGGAGGGGATGTGGGAACAGATGTATATGTATGACTGATTCACTTTGTTATAAAGCAGAAACTAATTAAAAAATAGAAAAAACAAAACAAAACAAAACAAAACAAACAAACAAAAAATAATGTAAAATGGTGCAGCTACTTGGAAAATAGTATGGAGGTTTCTCAAAAAATTAAAAATAAAACTACTATGTGATCCAGCAAAAAAAAAAAAAAAAGAACAAGCAGCCAAGAAATTGGTAAGAAAAGAGACAATTTGAATAACATGATTAACTAACTTGGCCTAATATATATAAAACACTGTAATCCAACAACTACAGAGTAAATATTTTCCTTGAAAGCACATGGAACGTTTTTCCAATATAGACCATAAGCTGAGGCAAAAAATAAGACTCAACCAATTTCAAATGATTTAAATCTCAGAGTATGCTTTCTGACTCTAGTGCAATTAAACTAGAAATCTATAATAGATTAACTAGAGACTCCCCAAGTGTCTGGAAATTAAGCAACACACTTCTTTTTATATAGCCCATAAATAAATAAATTCAAGAATTTATTCTAGGAATGTAAGGGGGATTTAACATTGAAAACTCAATCAATGTAATTCCCCATATTAACAGAATAAAGAAAAGAATCACATGGTAATCTCAAGAGATCCATAAAAAGCACTTGATAAAATTCAAAACCTATTTATGATTTTTAAAAAAGAAAACTCTTAGCAAACTAGGAATACAAAGAGACTTTCTTAGTCTGATAAAGATATCTACAAAATATCTCTAGATAATATCATACTTAATGGCCAAATATAGGATGCTTTTTCACTTGGAATTGGGAACAAGAAAAAAGATACCCATTCTTTCCACCTGTATTCAACATTGTACTGGGGGGTCCTAGCTAGTGTAATAAGAGAAGGAAACAAAATAAAAGATATAAGATTGGAAAGGAAGAAGTAAACATGTTATTATTCACAGATGACATAATTATAAACACAAAATCCAAAAGAATCTACAAACTACCTGAAATAAATGAATTTAGCAAGATCCATGGATGAAAGGTCAGTACATAAAAATCTAATATATTTCTATATGCCAGCAATAAACAATCAGAAAATGAAATTTTATAAAAATACCATTTATAATAGCACCCCCAAACTTTTAAAAACCATGGAAATAAATTTAATGAAAGGTGCAAAAGACTTTTACCCTTAAAACTATAAAACATGGTTGAGATCAAGTAAATAAACTTAAAATGAAGAGATATGCCAGGTTCATGGATTGAAAGACTCAATATATAAAGAGGTCAATTATAAGGAGGTCAATTCTTTCCAAACTGATGTATAAATTTTTTTTTTTTTTAGGTAAGAAATGGACTTACTTAGAGAGATACACATTCCATAGAATGCAGTCCATCTCAAAAAGGCAAGAATGACCTTGGCAGAAATAAATACACTCTACCGACAGAGTGTGGGCTATCTCAGAAGGCAAGAGGCCCCGAAATATGAGGTGGTTAGTTTTTACGGGCTGGGTAATTTCATAGGCTAATGAGTGGAGGATTATTCCAACTATTTTGGAGAAGGGGTGGAGATTTCCAGGAGCTGGGCCACCGCTCACTTTTTGGCCTTTTATGGTTGGCCTCAGAACTGTCATGGCACTGATGGGTGTGTCATTTAGCTAATGTATTACAATGAGTGTATAAATTTAATGCAATCTGGTCAAATCCAGGAGTTTTTTTCTGGTAGAATTTCCAAGCTGATCCTAAATTTTATATTTAAATGCAAAGGACTAAAAATAGCCAAAATAATCTTGAAGAAAAACAAATCTGGAGTGTTTACACTACCAGACATCAAGACTTACAAACCAGCAGTAACTAAGACAATATGGTATTGAGGTAAGCCTGGTCATATAGACCAATAGAACAGAATAGAGTCCAGAAACAGACCTGCACACTTGCAGTCACCTCATTCACAACAAAAGCACAACTGTAATTCAGTGGGGGGAAATGATGATCCTTTCAATAAATGATCTGCTTGTATTGCTATCCAGAGAGGAAAACAAAAGAAAAATCTTGAATTTTACCTCACACTATACACACAAAAATAATTTGAGATAGATCACAAACCTAATTGTGAAAGATAAGACAATAAAGCTCTAGAATAGAATATTGTATAACATCTTCACGAACTTGGGAAAGCTGTCTTAAATATGACCCCAAAAACGTTACCCATAAAATAAAAAATTAAATTGAATTCCATTAAAGTTAAGAACCTCTGTTCATCCAAGAGACCCATTAAGGCAAGCCACCTACTGGGAAAAGATATTTGCAATACATACATCCAATAAAGAACTCAATACCCAGAACATATAAAGAATTCCTCTAGATCAACAAGGAAAATACTAACCTGATTAAAAATTGGGCAAAAAGACTTGGACAGGCACTTCATAACAGAGGATATCCAAATGACCAGTAATTATATGAAAAGGTGTATAACAAAATTGGTCATCAGGGAAAATGCAAATTAAAATCACAGTACTATATGATTATACCCCATGCAGAGTGGATAAAATTGTAAAGAGCAACAGTACCTATACTGGTAGAAATGTGGATCAATACAACAATTTTGAAAAGTATTTGGCCGATCGACTATGGCTAGACATACGTATACCCTGTGACCCAGCAATTCTACTCTTGGTATGTACCCAACTGAAGTCAATGCTCATGTCTATGGCAGTGTTATTTAAAATAGCCCCAAACAGGAAATAATCCAAATGTTCATCAAAAGCAGTAAGTAAATTGTGGTATATTTTTACAAAGAAATACAATGGAAAAAGAATATATTACTGCTACACACAACAACATGGCTGAATTTCATGCAGAAAATGTTACGTGAAAGTAGCCAAACACAAGAGGGCATACTTATATTTCTGTTTATATAAAGTACACAAACAGGTAAAATTAATCAGCGTGGTGATGGAGTTCAGTATCGCAATTACCATTTGGAGGTTTTTGACTAGAAGGGAACACAACAAAGACTACTGGGATGTTGGAAATACAAACTTTGGTGAAAGTTTGTCTCTCAGGGTGCTAACTCCCTGCACCTCTGGTTTGTGTCATTTGGCCCATCTGCACTGCCTCTGACAAAGTCGGATCCCAGGTGCCATGGGGTGATGCTTTATGTGAGCCAAAACCTCTGTGAATCTGTTTAGGTTGAACTTGGGCACCAGAGAGAGTGGGGCTGCCACCACACCCTGTCCAGTGGAGGCCATGCTAAACTCCACCCTCTCCCTGGGGAAGCAAAGAGCCCGTGGTGTTAGGAGATGAGGCAACCGAGGCAGCAGCAAGGACTCTCCATTGAGGGAGCAGCCAAGGCCCAGCCAGCAGGGAAGGCCACACAAAATATGAGGAGGCACCTAATCTTGATCTGTCATACCAGTGACCTCTGTCATAGGCACATGCACCAGCCACAGCCCAGCAAGGGCAAGGCAACTAAAGGCTCAGACCCCTTAGTAAGGAAAGGTTGGGTTATACCAACAGGCAAAAAACAAACAAACAAACACAGATCAGTCAAAATGCTGGCTAAAAATGAGGGAAATTGGTGATGAAGGAAGAAGGTATCTATAATGGCCTTGAGACCAGCTATAGCAGCAGGCACTGTGATTTATTTCAATAACTCTGTCGCTTTGGGTATTTTAGGAGATTTCAATTGGCCAGCACTTCGAAGGAGATTCTATGAATGATTCTATGAGAGGGCTTGTACCCACTCTCAGGGAAAAAGTGAGACAGCTTGTGCCCCTGCCCCCAATTCCAGTCTTAACTTATAATATTGGAGCTAGATAGAATGAAAGGACGTGAGTGGATCTGAGCAGTTCAAGAAGTAAATTGTATTGGACTCATCTTATTGAAGCTCCTCAGGGTTGTTTGGCCCCACCTGTCCACCTGACCCAATGGGCACTTGCTCCTCCTCAGTCACTACCTACTCCTTGTAGGCCCAAGTGGTTCTACTGCCAGAGGTCAACAGGCACCACCTGGAATCTTTGGCTCTTTATACACCACAGGGCATAGGATTTTCTTTCTAAGAAGCTGCTGAATGGTCTGGGTGACACAGCCAGAAGGGTGATCACCTGCAGGAGATCACCTGTAGGAGATGAGAAGGGGCCAAACACTTTTCCTTCCTCCTATAGCCCATTAGGAGACAGCCCAGAAAGCAGGACAGGTGCACCTGCAGGGTGGCCTGCTGGGTCTGTTTACTATTCCAGAGCCAGCTTAGTAAGCACCTTTCATTGCTTCCCAGGCTTTCCTGAATCATTTCCCCTTTTTCTCACTCTCACTGTTCTGAGATTAAGCTTGCAAATCATTTTCACATAAGCTTGTCTTAGGCTCTCTTTTCTAGGGAACCCAGGAGAGACACATATAGTGGGGTGTGGGGTATGAGATATTTTAAAATGTAAAATTTTTTATGACATATGTATAATAAATGCATATATTTATTCAATAAGAATTGAATAAATTATTTTTATATAAAAGTATATTTAGATTATCTGGACAACTATTTTATCGTTGAGTACTTCCACTCTATTCCAACGCTTCACTTTTGATTGATTAAAGATTACATACTTAAGCAATAAGTACTGATTATTAGCAACAAGTACCAATTTAATTTTTATGAGTGAGTGTCAAAGACAGACAAGATGAAATTGATGCTTACCGCTGTGTGAAGATCAAATGAAGTTATGGGATGAAGGGATATTTCAACTAATTTGAATATAGGACCAATTTGAATTGGTAGGCCAATTTGAGTTTTCATCTGAGATTTGGCAAACTTAAAAGAATCTATTCAGTAGCTGGCAGTCCACTATTCATGTTTCGAGAGACATTTAATTTCAGTAAAATAATTGAATGCTAATTTGAATTTTACTGGGCAGTAGAAGCTATGGAATAGTGAAATAGAGGTTTGATGAGGAAACTTGAGGGAGTTTCCCTTGCACAGTGAAATATAAATTTTATTTTTTCATTATAGAATATTCAATAATATCTAATGTGGCTTGCTAATGTTTCGGTGCAAGTAGATTGTCTAAGGGAGTAATGAGAGGTGCTGAGGTTACATAAAGATCGAAGACGATAAAAATAAAGACAACCATGAGGGATAACTGGATATACCGTTTATACTTAATGAATGCATACTGAATACACAGAACAGTCAGGCCTCCACTGGGCAGGCAGGGGTTAGAGGGTGGAGTTGGGTGGGTCATTGTCCCTGGCTGGACAAACATTTGTAAGAAGTAAACA
The DNA here is from genome assembly GCF_025265405.1 of Mesoplodon densirostris. NCBI lineage: Eukaryota > Metazoa > Chordata > Mammalia > Artiodactyla > Ziphiidae > Mesoplodon > Mesoplodon densirostris. The sequence goes on from NC_082662.1 coordinate 78,043,454, forward strand.
TCTTTCAATGGCAAAGCTGCTTGTCAGCTGTGAGTCCTTCCAGGGAACCACATGTGGCTCCCCACCCTTGCTCCCAGGAAATGGCAAAGTTGAAGGCAAGGCTAATATACCTTTCAAAATAAAATATTTAAGAGTACACAAAATTTGAGATGAAATTATAGTTATCATAATGATAGCTATATTTACCATTCCTCATAGTGGTGACAAATCCAATAGTGAAACAATTTGGGGTCAAGGGGTTAAAGTCCTGTGATAAACCACCTCTGATAACTTGGAAAAATGGGCGTTTATATATCCATATATATAGGGGTAAAGAAAGATGCCTCCATAACTAAAATTTTCCAAAGAGAGAACTCAAAGGGAGATGTACAACAATGGGGTCATTTAAGAATTCAGTTTTCATCTTGGTCCTTCACCTTCTGGAAGGGGTCCTGAGTGATTCACTCATTCAGCTGAATAATAATGGCTATGAAGGCATTGTCATTGCAGTTGACCCTAATGTGCCAGAAGATGAAACACTCATTCAACAAATAAAGGTAAGTCCTAAATGGTAATTAACCATGCTTTTTTGAAAAATTAAGCATAATATTGTGATAGAGGAAACGTGAGTTCTCTAATTCCAGCTGCGTGACACTGGCAAGTTTTTTTTTATACCCGTGTCTTCATTTCTTCAGCTATAAAATGGAAATAATAACACAACCATTATGATTCTTCTGAGAGATGAGACAATAAATGCAATGCACATAATTCAGAGCTTGATATATTGTTGGCACTTAATAAATGATCTCATTGAAAATTATTTACTTCTGCAACCAAGGCAGAGCCAACTACATTTGGCAGATATTGTGAGATGCACAGAGGGTAATTCCTTTGCCTGATTTTACCACTGGCTCATATCAGAGTCTCCTTTTATCCTCCTAATTGTAACCTGCTTCTCTGCAATTCTAATATAGGAGTCCAAGATGCAAATCTCTAACTTAAGAACAAGCCTGACCCTTACAGTGTGAGGAAACCCTGCATTTTCCCAGCCCCAATGCAAAGTGTCCTCTCGGGGCTGCTGAGCAGCATCACTTCACTTGTTGCTTTTTCTGTAGGGGAAGGAAAAATTAGGGAAGAGGACTCTTCCTCTCCAGGCAGAGGCATCTAACTGTTGTAAGATAGAGGGATTAGAGAGGTTTTGTACAACAACAAACAGCAAAGAATAAGAGGGAAATGTCTTATAAAAGACCACCCTGGAAAGCGGCTGTAGCACGCCCAGAGGTGGTACTGCATAATGAACAGAAGTACTGCTCTATAAAATGGGGATAATAATAAGTATCTTCCTCACAGAGCTTTGTGAGGATTAACAATGCATGCATAAATGGGAAGCTAGGTGAAAGGTATATGGGAACTCTGTACATCTTTTGCATGTAATCTATTAAGTCTAAAATAATCTCAAAAACTTAGAAAAACTTTAAAAATGCATGCAGAGTGCCTGGTACACAGTAAGAGCTCAATAAATGGTAGGCAAGTCATCAGTCCCCAGGTCTACTTTTAATCCCAGATAGAAAGGGCTCATCATTCCTCACCAAGCCAAAGGGACTGAGACTTGTTTCTGGGCAAAGTTCCTGAGTGTGAGCTCAGAAGTTAATAGTGCAAGGGCCCGAAGGGTCTCCTCGAAAGGTTCCTTGCTCTGAACAGGAGCAAACCCAGAAAGATGGAGTTGGGGGAGAGAACCATCTCTACCACCAAGAGGAGTTTGGGGCTGGAGAAGTACAGCAGTTGAGGGGGAGAGGAAGTTCACCTGCTTAAACCAGAAGACCATCAGATATTACTGCCATCAGTGAAAGGGAAATTCATGCCTTCTGAAATTTCTTAACAATCAGAAAACTTGGGTGAATCTTTGCTTCTAAACTTAGGAATGGCATCAGAAAAAAATGAAATAGCCACTTGGATCAAGAGACTAGGAAAGTGTTGGAGGAAAATGTGACCAGTATGTTTCTGTCTCCAGCTGGACAGTCAGTTGTGCTCAGGGACATGTGGGAAGGAGCACATTAGCATCTCTAAGGACAATGGTAATTTGTATTTATATGGTGCTTTAGAGCAAAAGCAAAAGGACTTTCACCTCACTTTCTTTGGGGGGTTCCTCCTGAGAAATATACTTCTCCCTACAATTATCAAATTGTTTTTTTGGTATGAGTCCTAAGTGAGTTGGGTATGAGAGAGGTTGGTTTCCATGTTTCTTTGTCACAGGAGCACTTTTAAGGGCAATAGTGTGCTCAGAATCCCTAACTGAGTAGTTAATAAAAGCGAGTCCCTATTTGATGTTCCAGACCTGCTGTCGAGGGACCTCACTGTGGGTTTTGCCACTTTCCTGGTCATCCCTCAGTCTCTGCTTTCTGGGGAGACTCTCCCCTGGTGTCCTTGTGTGAGCAGAAGCCTCTAAGTCAGCTCTTAAATATTGTACTTGCTTCAGCAGGGCAGTCCGAGTGTCTCTCCACCTACAATACCGGCGGGTGGCACTGCAGCAGTTCCATCCAGGGAGACTACACTCTCATCAGTATTGCATAAGCAGTGGGAGCACAGGTCATAAGATGAGGGAGTGAGAATCAGGGAGAAGTGTTTTCTCTCTCTCTCTCTCACACACACACACACACCACACAAGAAAGATAAACAACAGGAGTTGTTTGGGGCCTCCTCAATGTATGGGAGCCGAGTCATCTTTGGTCTTGGCGCTCCTGGACAGTTTGCCCCTCATTATAACCTCTTCACTCATTCATTTGTTCCTTAATCCAACAAATATTTACAGAGCATTTACATTATGTCAGGTACCAGGAATCCAGTGGTGAACAATATACTATCCCTATCCTTAAGGAATTACCAGCCCATCCTATAAACTTCATCCTCAACATTCTTCAAACCCCAAAAGCTTAAGTGTCTTTTTGGATATGAGATCACTTTCTCAAAATATGGAACAGATGCCAAAGCAAAGATTCATTATTAATGTTTCTGTTAAAACATAGAAGACATTTCATGCTACTTAGTCGTCTTCCTAGGAGACACTGAAAATTTACATTTCACAAGTCAAATTGTAATATAATACTCTAACATAGGAAGTTTTATACCTACTTTTCAACTTTCTGGTGATATTGGCTCAGTATTTTTATTAAAATATTATAAAATGTTAAATTCTCCTAGCAATTATTTAAAATCTGGCTTTTTTTTTTTTGGAAGGAAATGCAAATCATTTGGAGAGCTTTTATAAAACTAGCAAGGCAACAATTATTATCACCATGTGAAAGGTTGGAAACTGAAGCTCAGAGAGACAAAATAAATTCCGCAAGTTTAACCCATTAGCAAGTAACAGAGCAGGATTCACCCCTGCATCAGTACCCAAGTACTATTTCCCCATACAGTGATGAACTGTTTCTGCTCCTAAGGCCAACCTCCTAGACATCGGAGCCTAGTCACTCTGGTCTATTCCAGCAAGCACTTTCCTCCAGCAATGATCCCTTTTTTCTCTTGCATTATCAGGGTTATTTTTCCATTAGCATATACATATAATAGTTACCATTAAAAAAACAAACTCCCTTGCCCTGTAGTCTTCCTTCATCTACTGCTTCATTTCTCAATTCCCTTTTAATTTGCAGAAAAACTTCTTGACCCACTGTCTGTTTTCACTACCTCTGCTTCCTCACCTCCCACCCTCTTGAATTCACTCATATGGAGCTGTTGTCTCCATTCCACAAAATGGTTTACTCAGGTTGCCAAATTCATTGCTCATTTCTGAGTCCTCATCTTCCTTGATTGCTCAGCAGCATTCAACTCGGATGATCACTCTCTCCTTCCTGAAACACTCTCACCCTATGCCTTCTGATTTCCTTCCCATGCACCAGCTGCTCCTTCTCAGTTTCCTTTGCTGGCTCTTCCTCTTCCCAATTCTGAATACTGGGGCTCCTGGAGCTCAGTCTTCAGGCCTCTTCTTCCCTTTGTCTACACTCACTTTTGTGTTTCTCAATGATTTTCAGCCCTAATAGACTCTATTTCCCTTTCTATAATAAATATCTTGTAATACCCTTTCTATCAATACTATCTTGTCATGATGCATCTCAGGGAATCTGCAGAGGCATTTATAATTTAATGCTACAGCTCTTTTGTTTTAGAGAAATAAATTTAGGCATAATGTGAAAAGAGATTATCTACCTATGCCACTTCCTTATATCTAACACTTAGGGATATACTAAAAACAAGTACTATCATAACATTTAGTTAGTCCCCAAATTATTACAGGAGTCAGCAGGTGTTGAAGTTGTATTCATTTTAATTTGAGTTTCTCTCCACTAACTACTTGGTGAGAGATATTGAGACTAATACTCTCTAGTTCTCAGTTTCTCCCTTAAAGGTTCACTGATCCTCAAAGGATCATATAAAATGAAACTAAGAGCTAATATTTGATAAGCACTTGTGCTAAGTAAACATGGTTTCAAATGCTTTCTTGACTTCATTTGATCCTCACAACAACCTTATGAGCTGGTCACTGTAATATTTTCCATTTTATAAATGAGGAAACTGAGGCTCAGGAGGGATCAAGGAAATTTCTTTTCTTTCTTTTTTTTTGGCCACACCACGAGGCTTGTGAGATTCTAGTTCCACAACCGGGGACCGAACCCAGGGCCCAGCAGTGAAAGCACCGAGTCCTAACCACTGGACTGCCAGGGAACTCCCTCAAGGAAATTTCTGATGTCCCACCATAAGTGGTGCAGCTGGGATGAGTGTCTGCTTCTGGAGTCTTCACTGTCAACCATTACACTGTGACATAGAGCATGCGGTAAAAACTCTCAAAAAAGGCTAGCTATTATTATTAACAAAATAACCTCCTCTTCCAAGCTTGATAAATAGCTAGTTTTAGGAAATGTGAGATACAGATGTAAATTTGAATAATTGGTAATTTCATCTTTTTTTCTGTCATTAAATGCTCTTGTTTATGTTTCCCCCTCCCCCGACCAGGATATGGTGACTGAGGCATCTCCATATCTGTTTGAAGCTACAGAAAAAAGATTCTATTTCAAAAATGTTGCCATTTTGATTCCTCAAAATTGGAGCACAAAACCTGACTATGTGAAACCCAAACTTGAGACCTACAAAAATGTGAGAATATCAAGTTCTTTTTTCAAATTTGGTTTTCTTTTGTGACTCAGATTTTTTTCATCAAAATATTCTAGAATCAAATAAAATTATTTCAGAATATGCTGGTGTGAAGTAAGGTCAATTCATTTGCTGAAATTTTGTAATGACGAAAACTTTTTCTTAAATTTCAGGCTGATGTTCTGGTTGCTGAACCTAACCCAACAGGTAACGATGGACCCTATACTGAGCATATGGGAGGCTGTGGAGAAAAGGGTAATAAAATTTATCTGACTCCTGGGTTCCTAGCAGGAAAAAAGTTGCTTCAATATGGATCACAAGGTATGGGTAGAAATGAAATATTCTGCTATATTTCTCATAATTTAATAATTTTATGTTGCAAATGGATCAACAATAGCATTATCTTTCTGAGTAAGAACATAAAATAGACTATTATAGTATGTTTCTTTCATGTAAAACAGATGCCAAATAGTGCATTTCTCAGTTAGAAATTTATTTTCTTCATATTCTTCATATATATATGTGTAAATATAATATTTTTAATTTTCAGATTAGTATCAGATAATAACTCTAAAATAGTTTAATATGTAATGTTGGGTTTCTACTGCTCTGTGGGGAGACACCTGAACAAATTAAACCTCCTGCCTGCAATTCAGGTAATGGCTACCAGATGGCAGAGATGCATAACGTTTTCAGACTTCAATGTGCGTTCATACTATAAACGGATTGTTAAAATGATTCTGACTCAGTAGGTGTGGGGTAGGACTCAAGAATCTGCATTTTAACAAGCTCCTAGGTGATGCTGATACTGCCTGACCTTGGACCTCATTTTGAGTATCAGACAGAATATCCTCGCTGTTCAGCTCTGAAACATATGTGACTAAAGAAAAAATCAAATTTTCCTTCACAAAATATCATTTAGCATTCACATATGAACCAAATAGAGCAATCTTTGGAGAAAAGATTAAAAGAAACCAGCAATGGCGTATATATAATATGTATACTTTCCAAGTATAATCAAGTGTGATCAGTATTAACTAATTAGGTTAACTAATAACTTGTACGAGGTTTCTTTACCATTTTGAAAAGATTAGAACAAATTTGATTTTCTTCATTTAAATAGGCAAGGCAGAGAAAACAAACAAGCAAACAAAATAGTGCTTGGTGCCTGCACGCCCTACCCCTAAATACCCTAGAGCACTTTTACAGACCTTATCAGAAAGAAGTGTCCAACAAAAACACCTCTTTGTTGTTCTTTTACACCTCCATAACACAAACAGAAAATTGCCAATGTATAGCTCAATAAATATGTATTGAACTGATTTACTTAGCTGCTCCAACCCACTCTTGGGCCCACTCCAGCCATCAAGGTCACCATATACAATGTCATTCCTTTATACTCTCTCCTTTCTGTACTATGACTCCACGCCTGCTACTTCACAATCTTCCCTTACCTTTAAGAGGCCATCAGTTGTTCCCTAGCACTGAGAACAATCTAAAATCCTTAATGTGAGATACTAGGGTTACTTAACATGCACCTCCTCACTTCACCTTCCAAAGTCAGCCTACCTGGGAATTTACATTCCAGAAAAACTGAGCTGTACATAAGTCACTAACATTCATCCAAATTTAACAAATACTAAGTATCTATTAAGTTCTAGACAGTATGTGCCAAGACATGACAGTGAAGAAGTCATGGTACCTGTTCTCATGGAGACAAGAGTCTGTAGTGAGAGACTGGCAAGTAAGAAGCAATGACAATATAATACGATAAACGCCATAATGGAATATAATGAAAGTGATAAGGAGGGGTACCTGGACTAGTTTGAGGATGTCAGAGAAGGCTTCTAGGTGGATATAAGCCTAATTTTGAAAGAAGAATAGGAGTTATTCAATCAGAGATAGGGAGAGAGTATTCCAAGTCGAGGAAAATTATGTAAAAATGACCAGAGATGAGCAAGAGCATGATGTGGCTCTAGAAAGTAAAAGGAGTTCAAGAATTCATTGTCATTATGGAGTTTTGGAAGTGGGTGGAGAAGAGCAAGAAATATGGCTGCAGAGAGGAATAGGGCCTGAATCATCAGGGACCTTGACACATATTGAAAAGTTGGACTTAACCCTGAGCACCATAGTGGAGTCATTGAAGACTGGAGACGTGGAGGCCAGTTGAGTGAGTGTTGCAGTAGTTCAGAAGTAACTGGCAATGAGACTGGAAAGATGAGAATAGGTCAAAGAAAAAAGAGGCAGATGTGGAGTAGGCAGGGCTTGAGGTTTGTCCACATATGAGTCATTAGGGAGAAGGACCTATTGGAGATGCTGCCCTGGCTGCCCTATAGGTCAGTCTGTGCTGACCTCCATCATTATACTTGCACCCCTAAGGATTATAGTTATCTAAAATGATGTGTGTCATCTGCTAGACCATGAGCTATGTGAGGACAGGGCAATTGTTTTATCATTGTATGAATAGCTGCCTTGCACTTACTAGGTGCCTAATTGACACTTGATAATCCAAAATAAATAGTCATATTTTATAGAAATGGGCAATTGTCGTATCAGATTGTTCCTTCTAAGGATATCGAAACTTTAATTAAAAAAAAACATAGAAAAGCGTAATAACATTCAGAAGAATTACTTTCTCTTAGTTTAAGAGGGTAATTTTACCATTCTTATTGTAATCAGGTGTTTAAAATACTTTTTCACAGGAAGGGTATTTGTCCATGAATGGGCTCATCTACGATGGGGAGTATTTGATGAGTATGATAATGACCAGAAATTCTACTTATCCAATAAAAGAAAAAAACCAGTAATGTATGTATATTTTGATTAACTTTTCACAAACTATTTTAAATTGCAAACAATTTTGTCTTGAATTGATTACTTTAAAAATGTCAGTCTTTTGTCTTATTTTCTTTCTCTCACTCTTAGTGCAGTCTTTTTCAGATTCCCATAGAACTACTACTTTTGTTCACTTTACAAGTGTCTTAATTAGTTGAATTCTCTACTCTGCAGCTACAAATCATTTGCCTCTTTGTGTGTGTGTGTGTGTACAACTAGAAGAAATCCACAGGTGCTACGTTCAGTATGTCCATCTTCCTGTATCATAATCAGTGACAAAAACAAAGCTTCAGTGCCTTGAGGGTAGCATACTATCTGTGTGAACTACGTCAGTTTGAATGGGCCTGGGAGAGACTGTGGAATTTAGCTGGAAGACAGTCCAAATATTAAAACAAAACAGAAAACTTCTCCCAATTTGAATAAAACCTTGTATGGTGTCAATAGGAAGCAAACTGAACACTTAGAAAGTACCTCTGCTGCTGTGATTTTATGGGTGAGTTCTTGCAATCAAAAGTTTCAGGGGTGGGCCTCCCTGGTGGCGCAGTGGTTGAGAGTCCGCCTGCCGGTGCAGGGGATACGGGTTCGTGCCCCGGTCTGGGAGGATCCCATGTGCCGCGGAGCAGCTGGGCCCGTGAGCCATGGCCGCTGGGCCTGCGCGTCCGGAGCCTGTGCTCCGCAACGGGAGAGGCCACAACAGTGAGAGGCCCGCATACCGCAAAAAGAAAAAAAAAAAAAAAAAAAAAAAGTTTCAGGGAACAAACTGCTTTAGTACAAACATAAAAGGGAACTTCCCAATTTATTTTAGAGAGCTAGCATAATTCAGATACTAAAACCTGACAGATAGCATGAAAAAGAATTCTGTAGATACAGCTTTCTAAAAAGGTTTTAAATAAAAGGAAAGTAAGTTACACCTGGCATAATTAAGGGAATAACAAACACACTAAGGCCAAGAAGGATGTCTTCCAGAAGTCTGAAAATGCTATGATATTAGGTAAGTAATTAATATAGTATATCAAGTAAAAGAAGAAAATTAAATGATTATTCCAACAGAATCTGAAAAGGAATTTGATAAGCTTGCACATTTATGCCTCAGTTAAAAACAACCACCTCTTTTTAAAGACTAGAGCTGACACAACACGCCTCTTCACTTTTGCTTCCAGTTCTACTCCCCTGATGGCTGTTTAAGGAGACGCACTCAGGTTTGGTTTGGTTACTGTCTTTATTCACCACAGTTTCCAAGGGAAGCTGCACTGGGCTCAGAGCTCAGCCTTGGCTTCCCCTTCCTCCCACAGGAACATTGCTGATCTCCATTTTCCCCTTTCTTTATTACATTCAAATTCTCTCAGCTTGGTCCACTACCATGACATTTTCCCTCACTCTTATGTCACTTTAGGTATAAAAAGACACTAAGTGCCTCCCAGAGCCGTACACAGCCTATCTGATTGGCTTGTTCCCTCTGCACCCCAGAGACCACTCCCCAGGGCCACTTCCCTGACATGATCATATGTTGGATGGACCTCTCAAATCTCAGCCCACAAATACCATTCAGCCCTGACATCTGCCTTTCCCACTTCTTGTTAAGCTTCCAGACAGACACTGTATATCTCCTTGAGAGAAAAGCTGACTAGTACCTATTCCTTCCTAGGGATATTCCAGAAATATCTACATATACAGCATGTTCATCCTTCCACAGATAACATTTGCAAAACTGACATGTCCTCTTAACAATAAATCTTATTATAACATACAAATAGCATTTATTGCTTATCTACCAAATTTTTAAATTACTTTTAAGGCCTAGAAACAATTACAAAAATGACAGTACTGCCCACAATAGAAGGCTTCCTTAATATGATGCAGAACATCAATTGAAAACCAACTGCCTACCTCATATTTAATAGGGAATCACTAGACATTCCCAGGATTAAGATAAGAGTGGGCACTGTTAGCAGTTATCTAATCTTATTTAGAAAGTTGTAGCCAATGCAATAACATGTTGGAGAGGTTAAAAGAGGGGGGGCTACTAGAAGGGAGAGAGAAAATTGCTTCTAGGCAGATGATATGTGGCCCACTTAGAAAGCCTAAGGGAAAAAATAGAAATTAAAATTGATAAGGGAAGTCAATAAGGCAAGCAGAGATATTTGAAGAAAACTCTAAGAAATGTGAAAGTTATATTTGAAGAAAACCATAGCATAAAATCCTTCTAAAGGATTTAAACGAAAATCAAGATTAAACAAGAGATTTTCAATTCATGGAATATGTAAATCCAACCCCAATTAATATATAGGTTTTATAAAACTCTAATCAAAAGTACTTCTATTTTTACCTCATTTTAAAGTCCCAGAGTTTATTCAGTAGATAGTACCTGAGAACATTTTTGAAAAAGAATAGGTATAAAGGAAATTTTTCTCATTGAATTTTAAATATACAATAAACCTATGTTAATTAAAACAATGTGAACTGACAGACACTTACACAATAATTTACTATTTAATACAGCTAGAATTATAAATCTACAAGGAAAGACAATATTTCTTAAGATGTCAGGACAATTTTTAACTATGTGGGGGGAAAAAATTAACAGACTCTCTTTCAATTGGATAGACTCATTAAATATAAAAAATAAAACTGTAATGAAAACTAGAAGAACATTAATACATATCAAACTTCTATATGGTGAAGGTCTTTCTATACATTCAAGAATTGGAAAAAGACATAGCTAAAATAATAAATTTGGCTACATATAAATTAAAAATTTTGTTGCATACAAGTCAAACATAAGCTAAATTAAAAAATAAGAAACAGAAAAGGATATTTGCAAAAATTAAAAAAAACAGGCTTTTAAAAACTTAGTATTATAACACATAAAGAACTTTTGAAAACCAGTAGGAGGAAAACAATAACACCTTAATAGAAAAATAGACGCAGGAGAAGAATAATTTACAAAGGAAGAAATAAAAATGTCCAGTAAAAATGTAAAACTGTTCAGACTTACTAGTAATCAAAGGGGTGCAAATTTGACAAAGATGAGAATCGTTTATTACCTAGTAAGTGACTGTCAGTGGGATGAGTGATCCCGTAGATGGTTATTAGAGGAATAAACCAGCATAACTTTTCTGGAAAGAAATTTGGTGACACATATCAAATCTCTAAAAAATTTTTCTATTTCTTGCTCCAGTAATTTCATGTTTAACAATCCATTTTAAAGGAAATGATAGAATGAGCCTTATCAACAGGTTTTAAAATGTTCAAACTTCTGGGTCTGAGCATTTATTCTGGGAGTCAGTCATGCAGCAAACTTGGAAACAGGGTCAAAATTTTATGTGACATTTTATTTATTCATGGAAGTTTTATTTTTAGCACTGAAAAATTTGGGGGGAGAACAAAATGAAGTAAATTAGGCTTAATTCATGTTGTAGTATCAAAATATGAAATTATTAAAATCACATTTTGAAAGAATATTATGAATTATAACAATACAATTTAAATGTACTAAAATACTAAGTTTTTTAAGGTCAAGAAGCAAAGCTATATGTAGAATGTTATGCTTATACATAGAGAAAGAAATTCTTCAATATGCTAACAGTAGTTTATCTCTGACAGTGGGACATGATTTTTTTTTTCTTCTTTATACTTGTTTGATATTTTCCAAATTTCCTATAGTGTTCATATATTATTTATATACTCATAAAATAAGATGTGGGTGAAAAGTACTCCGTTTATAATAGTGACAAAAGTCACAAGCGTGTAAAGAAAAATCTAATATACCTATGAACACACAAGAACTATGCAAAAACTGTATGATGTAAACTAGTTAGATCAAAACAAACAAACAAAAAATGTCAGCAAAATTTTTAAGATAAACAAAAGAGGGCTCCTGATTTTCCAGGGACAAGGGGACTAGATTAGGAAATGCCTTAGGACTTTGGTCCTTATTAATTCTTAACAGTAGCTGTAAGCCAGCCTTAGTTTTTCTGCTGCATAGAAACACATTCTGATATCATTTGGGGAGCCCCTCAGATACTTTCTGGCAAACAGAAATTACTCTAATGAGAATTTAATAATTTTGCTATTTAAGGGGATGTATTTATTTCTTGAATTATGAAAGGAAATCGTACACAAAGCCATCTGTAGAACCTGACCACAGAGTCCAACACTTCTAAATTATATCACCTACACCTAAACATCTAACCTTAATATATTTTCAGATGTCCAGCAACTATTACTGGTAGAAATGTACTACAGAAGTGTCAAGGAGGAAGCTGTGTCACCCAATTATGCAAATCCGACAGAGCAACAGGACTGTACGAAAAAGGATGTGAGTTCATACCTGATGAAGTTCAGACTGAGAAGGCTTCCATAATGTATTCACAAAGTATTCGTTCTGTAAGTGCCTTGTTCCTTTTGTTTTTCTTTTTTTTCTTGACACTTATGAATTTAGTGAGGTTTTTATCCCAGATGCTGCAAGAAAAGGTCAAATGTTAGGAAGTCATCAGTGAGCAGCTGATCTCTGTGGGACAAGCCGGGAGAACAAAATCAGGGATAAAGTCCTATCTTCCTCAGACCCCTTCCTTAGATCCATTTTTTGCTCCTCCATCATCTCCCTCCCACTAGCTTTTAGTTTAAGGGCTTAGAACTACTTCAAATATCCTTAAAGACAGACAAGCACAAGAATTAGTTAAACAAGAAATTTATCCAGGGGGAACAGGCACTTCTTTTTTTTTTTTTTCGGTACGCGGGCCTCTTACTGTTGTGGCCTCTCCCGTTGCGGAGCACAGGCTCCGGACGTGCAAGCTCAGCGGCCATGGCCCACGGGCCCAGCTGCTCCGTGGCACGTGGGATCTTCCTGGACCCGGGCACGAACCCGTGTCCCCTGCATGGGCAGGCAGACTCTCAACCACTGCGCCACGAGGGGAGCCCCAGGCACTTCTTTTTATTAGTAATAAGAACATGATCAGTAGCCTTTAATTTAACTTTCAGAGATCTCTTTTCGGCCTGCATATTTGCTTTTGGTTGTTAACTAAAATTTTCTATCTTTTTAAGAGTGTTGGTGCCTTTAGGGAGTTTGTACATAGTTTTAATAGCTTTAAGTAGTTTTAAAATACAGATCTTCCTCCCGCCCATTGTAAGTTGAAAATATCTCAAGTTGAAAATGCATTTACTATACCTCACCTATGAAATATCATAGCTTAGCCTAGCCTGCCTTACACATGCTCAGAACACTTACATTAGTTTTTAATTGGGTAAAATCATCTAACACAGAGTCTATTCCATAATAAAGTGTTCAATATGTCATGTAATTTATTAAATACTGTACAGAAGTGAAAAACAGAATGGTTGTGAGGATATTGGTTATTTACCCTCATGATCCTGTGGTTGATTAGAAGCTCTGTTTGGCTCGTTGCCGATAGCCAGCATCATCAGAGAGTATCATACCGCGTACCACTAGCCCAGGAAAAGATCAAAATTCAAAATTCGAGGTATGGTTTCTATTGAATGTGCACTGCTTTTGCACCGCAATAAAGTCAAAAAAAATCATAAGTTGAACCATTGTAAGTTGGAGACTGAATTTCTCAATGATTTTTTTTTTTTGCGGTACGCGGGCCTCTCACTGTTGTGGTCCCTCCCGTTGCGAAGCACAGGCTCCGGACACACAGGCCCAGCGGCCATGGCTCACGGGCCCAGCCGCACCGTGGCACGTGGGATACTCCCGGACTGGGGCACGAACCCGTGTCCCTTGCATCGGCAGGCGGACTCTCAACCACTGTGCCACCAGGGAAGCCCTCAATGATTTTTTAAATGACCAACTGGTCATAAAATAAACTTGACAAACTACCTTTATTAATGTCAAACATATACATCAGCAAATTTGCATAAACTAAGATAAATGAATCAGTTAATATACTTTAGTAGGGAGTGCCTCTTATCTTCCAGTCTCTTTCATAAAATTATGTTTTCCTTTCAGAGTAAGAGCGAAGTAACTTGCAAGACTCTGTCTATAACACTATAGCATAATTTTAGAAAATGTGATACATCGTGGTTCTCTAGGTCCATCCTTCAGTCTGGCTTTGCAGTCTATTTCCAGGATAATTCAGAAACTTCCAAGAGGGGAACCAGATTTTTTTTTAACATCTTTATTGGAGTATAATTGCTTTACAGTGGTGTGTTAGTTTCTGCTTTATAACAAGGTGAAAAGTGAATCAACTATACATATACATATATCCCCATATCTCCACCCTCTTACATCTCCCTCCCACACTCCCTATCCCACCCCTCTAGGTGGTCACAAAGCACCTAGCTGATCTCCCTGTGCTATGTGGCTGCTTCACATAGCTATTTATTTTAGATTTGGTAGTATATATATGTCCATGCCACTCTCCCACTTCGTCCCAGCTTACCCTTCCCCCACCCCGTGTCCTCAAGTCCATTCTCTACATCTGCGTCTTTATTCCTGTCCTGCCCCTAGGTTCTTAAGAACAATTTTTTTTATTCCATATATATGTGTTAGCATACGGTATTTGTTCTTCTCCTTCTGATTTACTTCACTCTGTATGACAGACTCTAGGTCCATCCACCTCAGTACAAATAACTCAATTTCGGTTCTTTTTATGGCTGAGTAATATTCCATTGTATATATGTGCCACATCTTCTTTATCCATTCATCTGTCGATGGACAATTAGGTTGCTTCCATGTCCTGGTTATTGTAAATAGAGCTGCAGTGAACATTGTGGTACATGACTCTTTTTGAATTATGGTTTTCTCTGGGTATGTGCCCAGTAGTGGGAATGCTGGGTCGTGTGGTAGTTCAATTTTTAGTTTTTAAAGGAACCTCCATACTGTTTTTCATAGTGGCTGTATCAATTTACATTCCCACCAACAGTGCAAGAGGGTTCCCTTTTCTCCACACCCTCTCCAGCATTTATTATTTGTAGACTTCTTGATGATGGCCATTCTGACTGGTGTGAGGTGATACCTCATTGTAGTTTTGATTTTCATTTCTCTAATAATTAGTGATGTTGAGCGTTCTTTCATGTGTTTGTTGGAAATCTGTATATCTTCTTTGGAGAAATGTCTGTTTAAGTCTTCTGCCCATTTTTGGATTGGATTTTTTCAGTTTTTGATTTTGAGCTGCATGAGCTGCTTGTAAATTTTGGAGATTAATCCTTTGTCAGTTGCAACATTTGCAAATATTTTCTCCCATTCTGAGGGCTGCCTTTTCATCTTGTTTATGGTTTCTTTTGCTGTGCAAAAGCTTTGAAGTTTCATTAGGTCCCATTTGTTTATTTTTGCTTTTATTTCCATTTCTATAGGAGGTGGGTCAAAAAGGATCTTGCTGTGATTTATGTCAAAGAGTGTTCTTTCTATGTTTTCCTCTAAGAGTTTGGTAGTGTCTGGCCTTACATTTAGGTCTTTAATCCATTTTGAGTTTATTTTTGTGTATGGTGTCAGGGAGTGTTCTAATTTCATTCTTTTACATGTAGCTGTCCAGTTTTCCCAGCACCACTTATTGAAGAGGCTGTCTTTTCTCCATTGTATTTTCTTTCCTCCTTTATCAAAAATAAGGTGACCATGTGGGTGGGGGTTTATCTCTGGGCTTTCTATCCTGTTCCATTGATTTATATTTCTGTTTTTGTGCCAGTACCATAGTGTCATGATTACTGTAGCTTTGTAATACAGTCTGAAGTCTGGGAGCCTGATTCCTCCAGCTCCGTTTTTCTTTCTCAAGATTGCTTTGGCTATTCAGGGTCTTTTGTATTTCCATACAAATTGTAAAATTTTTTGTTCTAATTCTGTGAAAAATTCCATTGGTAATTTTATAGGGATTGCACTGAATCTGTAGATTGCTTTGTGTAGTATAGTCATTTTCACAATGTTGATTCTTCCAACCCAAGAACATGGTATATCTCTCCATCTGTTTGTATCATTTTAACTTCCTTCATCAGTGTCTTATAGTTTTCTGCATACAGGTCTTTTGTCTCCTTAGGAAGGTTTATTCCTAGGTATTTTATTCTTTCTGTTGCAATGGTAAATGGGAGTGTTTTTTTAATTTCTCTTTCAGATTTTTCATCATTAGTGTATAGAAATGCAAGAGATTTCTGTGCATTAGTTTTGTATCCTGCTACTTTACCAAATACATTGATTAGCACTAGTAGTTTTCTGGTAGCATCTTTAGGGTTCTCTATGTATAGTATCATGTCATCTGCAAACAGTGAGAGCTTTACTTCTCCTTTTCTGATTTGGATTCCTTTTATTTCCTTTTCTTCTCTGATTGCCGGGGCTAAAATTTCCAAAACTATGTTGATTAATAGTGGTGAGAGTGGACACCTTGTCTTGTTCCTGATCTTAGAGGAAATGGTTTCAGGTTTTCACCATTGAGACCGATGTTGGCTGTGGGTTTATCATATATGGCCTTTATTATGTTGAGGTAAGTTCCCTCTATGCCTACTTTCTGGAGGGTTCTTACCATAAATGGGTATTGAATTTTGTCGAAAGCTTTTTCTGCATCTATTGAGATGAACAGATGGTTTTTCTCCTTCCATTTGGTAATATGGTTTATCACATTGATTGATTTGCATATATTGAAGAATCCTTGCATTCCTGGGATAAACCCCACTTGATCATGGTGTATGATCCTTTTAATGTGCTGTTGGATTCTGTTTGCTAGTATTTTGTTGAGGGTTTTTGCACCTATGTTCATCAGTGATATTGGTCTGTAGTTTTCTTCTTTTGTGACATCATTGTCTGGTTTTGGTATCAGGATGATGGTGGCCTCATAGAATGAGTTTGGGAGTGTTCCTCCCTCTGCTATATTTTAGAAGAGTTTGAGAAGGATACGTGTTAGCTCCTCTCTAAATGTTTTATAGAATTCGCCTGTGAAGCCATCTGCTCCTGGGCTTTTGTTTGTTGGAAGATTTTAATCACATCTCAATTTCAGTGCTTGTGATTGGACTGTTTATATTTCTATTTCTTCCTGGTTCAGTCTCAGAAGGTTGTGCTTTTCTAAGAATTTGTCCATTTCTTACTGGTTGTCCATTTTATTGGCATATATTTGCTTGTAGTAATCTCTCATGATCCTTTGTATTTCTGCAGTGTCAGTTGTTACTTTTCCTTTTTCATTTCTAATTCTATTAATTTGAGTCTTCTCCCTTTTTTTTTCTTGATGAGTCTGGCTAATGGTTTATCAATTTTGTTTATCTTCTCAAAGAACAAGCTTATAGTTTTATTGATCTTTGCTATTGTTTACTTCATTTCTTTTTTATTTATTTCTGACATGATCTTTATGATTTCTTTCCTTCTGCTAACTTTGGGGTTTTTTTGTTGTCCTTTCTCTAATTGCTTTAGTTGTAAGTTTAGGTTGTTTATTTGAGATGTTTCTTGTTTCTTGACGTAGGAGTGTATTGCTATAAACTTCCCTCTTAGAACTGCTTTTGCTGCGTCCCACAGGTTTTGGGTTGTCTTTTTTTCATTGTCACTTGTTTCTAAGTATTTTTTGATTTCCTGTTTGATTTCCTCAGTGATCTCTTGGTTATTTAGTAGTGTATTGTTTAGTCTCTTTGTGTTTGCATTTTTTACAGATTTTTTTCCTGCAATCGATATCTCGTCTCATAGCGTTGTGGTTGGAAAAGATACTTGATATGATTTTAATATTCTTAAATTTTCCAAGGTTTAATTTGTGACCCAAAATATGATCTACCCCGCAGAATATTCCATGAGCACAAGAGAAGAAAGTGTATTCTGTTGTTTTTGGATGGTATATCTTATAAATATCAATTAAGTCCACCTTGTTTAATGTATCATTTGAAGATTGTGTTTCCTTATTTATTTTCATTTCGGATGATCTGTCCATTGGTGAAAGTGGTGTACTACAGTCCCCTACTATGATTGTGTTACTGTCAATTTCCCTTTTATGGCTGTTAGCATTTGCCTTATGTATTGAGGTGCTCCTATTTTGGGTGCATAAATATTTACAATTGTTATATCTTCTCCTTGGATTGATCCCTTGATCATTATGTAGTGTCTTTCTTTGTCTCTTGTGATAGTCTTAATTTTAAGGTCTGTGTTGTCTGATATGAGAATTGCTATTCCAGCTTTCTTTTGATTTCCATTTGCATGGAATATCTTTTTCCATCCCCTCAGTTTCAGTCTGTATGTGGCCCTAGGTCTGAAGTGGGTCTCTTGTAGACAGCATATATGCAGGTCTTGTTTTTGTATCCATTCGGCCAGTCTATGTCTTTTGGTTGGAACATTTAATCCATTTACATTCAAGGTAATTATCAGTATGTGTGTTCCTATTACCATTTTCTTAATTGTTTTTGTTGGTCTTTTTCTTCTCTTGTTTTCCTGCCTAGAGAAGTTCCTTTAGCATTTGTTTTGGAGCTGGCTTGGTGGTGCTGAATTCTCTTAGCTTTTGCTTGTCTGTAAAGATTAAATTTCTCCATCTAATCTGAATGGATCCTTGCTGGGTAGAGTAATCTTGGTTGTAGGATTTTCCGTTTCATCACTTTAAATAGGTCCTGCCACTCCTTTCTCGCTTGCAGAGTTTCTGCTAAAGATCAACTGTTAACCTTATGGGGATTCCCTTGTATTTTATTTGTTGTTTTTCCCTTGCTACTTTTAATATGTTTTCTTTGTATTTAATTTTTTGTAGTTTGAGTAATATGTGTCTTGGTGCATTTCTCCTTGGATTTATCCTGTATGGGACTTTCTACATTTCCTGGACTTGATTGAGTATTTCCTTTCCCATATTAGGGAAGTTTTCAACTATAATCTCTTCAAATATTTTCTCAGTCCCTTTCTTTTCTTCTTATTCTTCTGAGGCCCCTATAATTCGAATGTTGTTGTGTTTAATGTTGTGCCAGAGGTCTCTGAGACTGTCCTCAATTCTTTTCATTCTTTTTTCTTTTTTCTGCTCTCTTCTTTCTTTACTCTATTTTATCTTCCAGGTCACTTATCTGTTCCTCTGCCTCAGTTATTCTGCTATTGATTCCTTCTAGAGAATTTTTAATTTCATTTATTGTGTTGTTCATCATTGTTTGTTTGCTGTTTAGTTCTTCTAGGTCCTTGTTAAATGTTTCTTGTATTTTCTCCATTCTATTTCCAAGATTTTGGATCACCTTTACTATCATTACCCTGAATTCTTTTTCAGGTAGACTGCCTATTTCCTCTTCATTTGTTTGGTCTGGTGAATTTTTACCTTGCTCCTTCATCTGCTGTGTGTTTTTCTGTCTTCTCATTTTGCTTAACTTACTGTGTTTGGGTTCTCCTTTTTCAGTCTGCAGGTTCATAGTTCCTGGTGTTTTTGGTGTTTGCCCCCAGTGGCTAAGGTTTGTTCAATGGGTTGTGTAGGCTTCCTGGTGGAGGGGACTAGTGTCTGTGTTCTGGTGGATGAGGCTGGATCTTGTCTTGCTGGTGGGCAGGATCACATCCTGTGGTGTGTTTTGGGGTGTCTGTGACCTTATTATGATTTTAGGTAGCCTCTCTGCTAATGGGTGGGGTTGTGTTCCTGTCTTGCTAGTTGTTTGGCATAGGGTGTCCAGCACTGTAGCTTGCTGGTCGTTGAGTGGAGCTGGGTCTTAGCGTTGAGATGGAGATCTCTGGGAGAGCTTTCGCTGTTTGATGTTACATGGAGCCAGGAGGTCTCTGGTGGGCAAATGTTCTGAACTTGGCTCTGCCACCTCACAGACACATGTCTGACACCCAGCCAGAGCATCTAGCTCCTGTGAGCCACATGGCTCAGAAGAAAAGGGAGAAAGAAAGAAAGAAAGAGAGAAAGAGAGAAAAAGAAATAAGTAAAATGAAGTTATTAAAATAAAAAAATTTTTTAATTATGAAAAATAAAGAAATTTAAAAATATAAAAAAAGAATGAAAGAAAGAAGAGAGCCACCAAACCAAAAAACAAATCTGCCAATGACAACAAGTGCTAAAAACTATATAAAAACAAACAAACAAACAAAAAACAGACAGAGAGAACCCTAGAACAAATGGTAAAAGCAAAGCTATACAGACAAAATCACAGAAGCATACACATACATACTCAGAAGAAAAAAAGAAAAAAATATATATCTATATATAAAAAAAGGAAGAGAGCAACCAAATCAAACAAATCTACCAATGATAATAAACTATAAATACTAAATAAACTAAGATAAACATAAAACCAGAAACAAATTGGATGCAGAAGCAAACCCCAAGTCTACAGTTGCTCCCAAAATCCACTGCGTCAATTTTGGAATGATTTATTGCCTATTCCGGTATTCCGGAGATGCAGGGTACATCAAGTTGATTGTGGAGATTTAATCCACTGCTCTTGAGGCTGCTGGGAGAATTTTCCCTTTCTCTTCTTCGTTCTCACAGCTCCTGGGCTTCAGCTTTGGTTTAGGCCCTGCCTCTGTGTGTAGGTCGCTGGAGGGCATCTGTTTTTCGCCCAGACAGGAGATGGTTAAAGTAGTGGCTGATTAGGGGACTCTGGCTCACTCAGGCCGGGGGTGGGGGAGGGGTACAGAATGCAGCACGAGCCTGCGGCGGCAGAGGCCAGCATGATGTTGCAACAGCTTGAGGCATGCCATGTGTTCTTCTGGGGAAGTTGTCCCTAGATCATGGGACCCTGGCAGTGGTAGGCTGCACAGCCTCCTGGGCGGGGAGGTGTGGATACTGACCTGTGCTTGCACACAGGCTTCTTGATGTCTGTAGCAGCAGCCTTAGCGTTTCATGCTTGTCTCTGGGGTCCGCGCTGATAGCTGTGGCTTGTGCCCGTCTCTGGAGCTCGTTTAGGCAGTGCTCCAAATCCCCTCTCCTCGCACACCCTGAAACAATGGTCTCTTGCATCTTAGGCAGGTCCAAAGTTGTTCCTGGACTCCTTCCTGGTTAGCTGAAGCTGGAGCCTCAGCTCCCAGCCCTCACCTGCCCCGGTGGGTGAGCAGACAAGCCACTCGGGCTGGTGAATGCTGGTCGGCACCGATCCTCTGTGCGGGAATCTCTCCGCTTTGCCCTCCGCACCCCTGTTGCTGCGCTCTCCTCCGTAGCTCCAAAGCTTCCCCCCTCCGCCACCCGCAGTCTCCGCCCTCTAGGGGGCTTCCTGGTGTGTGGAAACTTTTCCTCCTTCACAGCTCCCTCCCAGAGGTGTAGATCCTGTCCCTATTCTGTTATCTCTGGGGTTTTGTTTGTTTGTTTGTTTGTGTTGCCCTACCCAGGTACATGAGGAGTTTCTTGCCTTTTGGGAAGTCTGAGGTCTTCTGCCAGCATTCAGTAGGTGTTCTGTAGGAGTTGTTCCACATGTAGATGTATTTCTGATGTATCCGTGGGGAGGAAGTTGATCTCTGCGTCTTAATCCTCTGCCATCTTGAAGGTCTCTCTGAGATTGTTTTAAATTAACCAGTTTAATTTCATGCACAGTCATGTTTGGGAGCCTCTGCTTGGGGTTTACACAAAAGTTTTCCAGGTTCCCTTCCTAAAAAGTAGCTATAATGATAATACGGAAACACTACCAAAACAATCTGAAAAATGCAAATAAAGAGAAAAATAAGTGTTTTACAGCTAATGATTACTTTCTGAATTACTTGACTCCCAGATATTTAGGATTTTATTTTTTTTTCAGTACGCGGGCCTTTCACTGTTGTGGCCTCTCGCGTTGCGGAGCACAGGCTCCGGACACGCAGGCTCAGCGGCCATGGCTCATGGGCCCAGCCGCTCCACGGCATGTGGGATCTTCCTGGACCGGGGCACAAACTCGTGTCCCCTAGCTTCGGCAGGCAGACTCTCAACCACTGCGCCACCAGGGAAGCCCGATATTTAGGATTTTTAATTGAATGATAATACTGTAAAATCACCGAGAGGAGGAGCTAGGTTACACCTTCTTTGTATACTGTGCCTCTTTTTTAAATCTCCCAAATGCTAGGGATATAAACTTAAGAAAGGGGAAGACACTATCATTTATTGGCTGTGTTAGTATTGTCCTTATTGCATACGTTCTCATATAATTCTTGCATAACAACTACTGCCATTTTGTAGATTTAAAGAAACACTGATGTACAGATTGGTAAAGGTTACTAAAAAACAACAAACATATTGAGCTTTTTTTGTCTATCAGACATAGGGCTAAGTTT
The DNA here is from genome assembly GCF_025265405.1 of Mesoplodon densirostris. Taxonomy (NCBI): domain Eukaryota; kingdom Metazoa; phylum Chordata; class Mammalia; order Artiodactyla; family Ziphiidae; genus Mesoplodon; species Mesoplodon densirostris. The sequence goes on from NC_082662.1 coordinate 78,065,517, forward strand.
TGAGGAAGCAAATTTAATGAGTCAGGGTTCTGTCATAGATGGATTTTCATCCCAATAAGTACACTACAATGTTAAAGGAGCCTTATTGAAATTTCTTATAGGGTCTGTGAGGCCACAAGGTTGAGTGGAAATTCTTTAGGGGAAGGGTATGAAATGGGAAAACATTTTGAAAATAACCTTTTGGCTGAAACATGAAGGTAGAGTTCACAATGCAGAAGACAGAGGAAGAGCTCCTTGACAAAGTGGGAATCATGAGCAAAGACACAGAGATATAAAACAGTCTGGCAAGTTTGAGTGCTTATAGGCTACAGTGGGGGAAATTAGAGACTTGGAATGCACAGCCAGAGCAAAGATTGTGAGTAAAGTGAAAACCCAAATCATGGAGATTGCTATTAGCTATGTGAAGTAGTCTGGATTGTAGTGTGTGAGCAATGATGAGCCACAGAAGGATCTTAAGTACAGAAATAAGAAGGAATATGTACCTGGCAGCTGTGGAGTGGACCAATTAAAGAGGGAGCAAGATGGAAAAGTCAGATAATTTGAGGGAGGGACCATTAGGGCTTGAATGATGGAGATTCCATTGGTAAAGGAGAAAAGATGATGAACTGGAGAGAGAGAGAGAGAAATGTATTGATCTTATTATTTCATAGAGGGAAGAAGGTAGGAAAACTCTCAGTTTCCTATTTAGGTGACTGAATAGATAGTGGTGACACCAAGTTATGAAATACTTGGTGTTGGGGAGGAGCAGAGTCAGAGGAAAGGTGATGAGCTCAATTATGAAAACCTGAAGTTTAAGGATCCTATGGGACATCCAAGTGGATTTTGGAGAGAGCTGGAATGTTGAGTATTGAAAGTTGGAACGCAAGGTGTTTGTAAGTCAGTGGGAAGTAAGGAAGTGAGCAGGAAGTAAAAGGATGGAGAGAGAAAATGGTACCAGGAGAGAAATGTTGAAATGTAGGTGGCTTAAAGATAGTGGCAATTGCTTAAAATGGCAAATTTGAGAAGTAGGAGGGAAGCCAAGAGCAGGTAAATAGATGATTGCTGAGGAGCACTAAAAGTCCACTGAGGTCAAAGACTTGTTTTGAGATAGAAACTCTGAATTATCTCTATGATTTTCCCAGCAGTGCTCTGCAGTGATTGTGGGATTGAGCCAAGGTTATGGGGTAACAAGGCAGTCTGGGGAGGGGGGCACATAAATGTAAATCTGCATTTAAAATATTTTAATCAAATTATTAAAGATTTTAACAAGTAGTTTACTGTTATCTATATCATTTTATTGACAATTTCAGGTGGTTGAATTCTGTACAGAAAAAAACCACAATAAAAAAGCCCCAAACCAGCAAAACAAAAAATGCAATCTCCGAAGCACATGGGAAGTGATCCAAGATTCGGAGGACTTTAAGAAAACCACTCCTATGACAACACAGCCACCCAAGCCCACCTTCTCATTGTTGCAGATTGGACAAAGAATTGTGTGTTTAGTCCTTGATAAGTCTGGAAGCATGACGGTACGTTCATTGAGTCTTGGCTTCTGGATGGTAGTGTCACATTTGTATATGATATGATCTGGACCACAACTTGGAGCTGGCTGGGAATAAACACAACCTCAAGGATCAGAATGGTTACAGGAAAAACATTTCCATCAGAATTGCCCACCACCTCAACTTTATTCAACAAAAATTCAGCATCAAGTGTCTCATTTGCCAAATTAAATTAGCCTTCAATTTGTGAGCAAAGATCTGATGAATTATATAGAATTAACATTTTTTATGTTTCACTGACCGTATGTATGTTTATAGAACTATCACTAGAGTATTGAACTAATGATTGAACTAAAGCCAAATTCGGCTTTATCTTTTAGGGCTATTTATACAAAATAATCCTATCCAAAGATACTACTAAATATAAAGGAGAAATTTTCCTCCATAGAAGGATATGCCTTGAGTAAGCTTATTGTCATTTACTCTACATTGAGGCAGCCATTTCCAAATTCCCTCTAGCTTGTTCTGTTTTTAGTCTGCCCATCTAAACCCAACCTGACTGCTTTTCTTCTGCTTCTCCATTCAGATTGGTGACCGCCTTAAACGACTGAATCAAGCAGGCAAACTTTTCCTTCTGCAGACGGTTGAGCAAGGGTCCTGGGTTGGGATGGTGACATTTGACAGTGCTGCCTATGTAAAAAGTGAACTTGTACAGATAAACAGTGCCACTGAAAGAGACACACTTACCAGAAGCTTACCCACAGCGGCATCAGGAGGAACGTCCATCTGCTCTGGGATTCAATCAGCATTTACTGTGAGACAAGTTGCCCTACCATAGTTTGCCAATGTTTACAATTTATGTCTCCTAAGAAATTCCCCTTTCCAGTGTTTCCATGCATGCCTAGTGTCTAGTTGAATTAGACAACCAATTGCAGAGCAACCGTTCAAATGATGCAACAACATAGGCCCCCAAAGCTATTGTTAACTAATTCATTCATGCTTTTGTGTTTTTCTGCATCTGTGCATTCATGCTTTTCTGCATGCATTTGAAACATTCGTGGTGTTACTTCTACATGCTGGGCACTGTGATACACATTAAGAATACCACGAGGGCCAAACATACTACACCTGTTGTCGTGGAGCTTATAATCTTAGTGGGGGGAGATTCATTAACTACATAGTCACATAAATAAGTGTATAATCATACGCTAATGACTGCTATGAAGAAAGGTACACAGGGATCTAAGAGGTTATCTTCTATGAAGAAAAAAGTGAACTCTGAGTTATGGTTAAATTGAGGTAGATTAACATTCCAAACTTCTGGGTATACAGGACCTCCTTTTTGGGAAAAAAAGGTTTATTTATTGAAATAGGAGGCCTTAGGAACTGTAACTCTAATTGTATTGGGGGTGTATCCAAAGATCCCATCTGATCATCCAATCATGTCATCCCTCTACTTAGACATCAATCTCTCCCCATTTTCAACAAAACTAAGTAAAATTTCTCTAATATTTAAGTTCTTTTATAATATAGCCCCTACCTACCTTTCCAGGCTCAAGTACTCAGGAGTCTCTCCCAGGTATTCTATGTTTAAGCAAATTAGATCCCCTGCCCTTGCCAGCCAGCTTCCACACCTTTGCCAGGCCAGCTCCCCATCTAGAGTAGTTTCTCCTCCCTCCTTTGTACCTCAAATCACACTCATTCTTCACACATCATCATAGACACTACTACTTATTGACATCTTTCCTGATCGTTTCAACTGTATAGAGTTCCTCCTTCTGAATCCTAAGAACTTTTTTCTATTTTTTTAAACATCTCTTATGACTTTTGACTCTTCTGTTTTATTTCCTGTCATGTTCTTTGCTCAAACAAAACTTCTTCAGAGATAGGAATTACCTTTTAACTTCCCAGGTTGCTGGCACAATATCTTTTCTATAGGAGGTTCTCAAAAAAAATTAAATTGAGTTCTTTGATTACACCTGATGCTTAAATGCTCCAAATATAGAATAGAATATTCTATATTTATTTAGAGGCTATTTAGATCCATGAAATAAAGAATAAGAGGCTGAAGGAAGCTGGCTAGTCTAAGGTCTCAGAATCTAGGCAGTATCTTGGGAAAGTCTGCCCTCTGTCTGCTTGGGGCGTAACACATCAATGGGGCTGTTCCTGATTTCCAAGCAGCAGCAGGAACATTTAGTTTTCAGCTCACACTGTTTCATGTTGACAGTGGACTCAACAATTCCCTTATGCAGTCTGTCCCTCTGGCCCTTTTTTTCCACTTTGAAGGTCAGTTCCCTAAAAGTGGTTTTTATTGTGTATGCAGTCAGCTGCAAAACCCTTCTCCAGATGCCTGCGTGCACTTGGGTTCTCTTGCTTCTGCCATTCACCCATGCTTTGATTAAAGAAGCAAGTAAGGGAGGGAAACTGACATGTCGTGCTAAACTCCTGCTATACAAAACCTGAGGGGAATGACTAATGCCAGATGGCCTGGTGGTGAAGAGGGAACTTCTGGTTCTGTATTTTCCACTCTGATGGTGTGAGAGAGTATGTGAGGAACACAGTTGGAATTTAGATGCTCCTCATGTCCAACAGAGCCCGGGTATGGGGTGGGAGGAGCTTGTGTGTGACTTCAGGGTGACAAGGTAAAGGGCCTTGGATCCTGCACTGTCTCAATTTCCCCACTAGTCCCTGGGGCAGGACCCTGGTCAGGTCTGGCAGGGGTATCCGTTGAGCTGTGGCCATTGGGCTTTGCTTGTTTTCTTAGCTTGATCATGGCCCATTGGTCTTCCCCAACTGACTCACCACACTCTAGCTCTCACTGTTGGAGCAGATCCCTGAGCACCCCCATGTCCTGCATCCAACACTTGGGAGGCTGTACACCCCTCAGCCTCTATGGCAAGATAAACTATCTTCTTGCCTGCCAACTCTCAAGTCAGCTGCCATCCATTTCCCGTATGGATACATGGAGATTTCTGCATGTTTTCCATGACACATAGCAGCGATGGGGAATGGGACAAGGGAATCCAAATTGAGCCCTTTCTCTGGCCTCTCAGGCCCTGCAGCTTGGTCAGACTGAGGCTACAGCCACAGTTGACAGCCTCCTGGGCTCCAGAATTCTTCACACGGCAGCAGTCACAGTTCTGCTCTCTTCCCTTGTGGGGCAGCCCCCTCTCAAAAGAAGTGGGGTGGAAGTCTCCTCTGATCTCAGCTTCCCTTTCAACCTACTTAAGAGAGCCTTCCCTTCCTGAGAGTCTGGTCCCGAGAGGGGAGTTACTTAGGTTTGATTACTTGTTTCCTCTATTTCTGGGTCTCCCTTCCACTTTTTTTAAGGGAAGAGTGAACTCTTGCCTTCCTCTTCATAAACATTATTATTTTATCTAATTTTCCTTCTATCATAATCTTATCCAACATTGGCATAAGGCGTATGCTCTCTATACCATGTAAAATGCTATAAACTGTGTCTCCCAGGAATAGTTGGGACATAGGTGTCATAGGACAACTAGGAACTGGGGATTAATAGGAACAAAATGTTTTGCTTTAATCAGAGGGATATTAAAATTTTTAATAACTCATGTGATCTGGGGACTGACCAATCAGAACCAAGGCCAGCCATAAACAGCTTATGGTAAGACTGGTGAATATCACACAAGCTAAAATCTGCCCCAAGTCTAATATTATTATAGTAATATATTAGTCCTCAGTATTATCCCCATTAAGTGAGGGTAGTTTCTGAAGGCATCTGGGAACCTCTGAAAGCCTGTCAAGGAGAGATCATGTGAAAGAAACTAGAAAAACCTTCTTTTCTGCTTAGTGCTGTCCATCCCTGGAACTGCCCTGCATCCCACTTTATTGAGCCTTCTCTGCAACAGGTTAACCAAGAGAAAAGACCATTGTCAAGTTCCATGGTCTTGTATCATTGCAAGACAGATAGCTATTTGACCATTCCTAGACACTTTTGTTTATTCCCTCTGGAATTTCTCTTCTCATTCCCTTTAATTGCAGTTTTCCCAAACACTTTGGCTACCCTGAGTATGACATCTCATGCCTTAATTATGTCCTTAGGTGATTAGGAGGAAATACGCAACAGATGGATCTGAAATTGTGTTACTGACCGATGGGGAGGACAACACTATAAGCTTATGCTTTAATGAGGTGAAACAAAGTGGAGTCATCATCCATACAGTCGCCCTAGGGCCGTCTGCAGCAAAGGAACTAGAGGAGCTGTCTAAAATGACAGGTGAAGGATGACCTGCTAAGTCCTACTGTATTTTCTCTTCCACTGGACTGTGAGCTCCAGTGCACTGGGGAGTAGGGGAAGGGTGGGGTAGGGAGAGATGGGGTTATCTTATTGACTAACTAGCTGCCCTTACCACAAATGACTTTTAGAACTGACTCCACTCATTTATTTTAAAGCCTTGGTTCTAGGATTAGGGCAGTCTGGAGAAGATGGGACCAGCACAGCACCCTAGGGAGAACTTGGGACTCTCTTCCCAGACACTTTATAAGGATTGGTAAGAATCTAATCAGTTAGCCAGGAACCACTCACTTCCAGTTGGCAGCTGGCCAAGAGACCCAGGGGACACAGACGACAAGCCACTAACTATATAATCCTATGATACAAGTGCTCTATTAGTAATAGAGGGTACAATGAGTACAAAGAAGGGAGCCTAGATTTTATCTGGGGAAGAAGGAGTGTACAGGAAGGTGACACCTGAATTGGGGCTTGAACAAGAAATAGCAGGGGAAGGGCAAAGGGCCTGCTGAACCAAACAGAAGGTCACTCTGAAAATATAGAATATAATGCAGTTTCTTTGTAAAACATTCATATATTATGCTTCTACCTTCCATACACATACAATTAAAATATATCCCATCTGAACCTGGTTTCTTCAGCAGAGTGGGTTTTTATTTTTTTAAATTTTTTTAAAATTAGAGCCAGCATTATGGATATCAATTATTATGCTGAGTTGCCATCTAAGCCAGATAAAATGACAGGACTGTTTGCTCCTAATACTACCTGTCTTAGGCTGGGTTTCCTAGAAGCAGAGCCTGAGAAAAGGATTTAAGTGCATGTGATTTATAGAGAGAGAGCTCTCAGGAGAAAGGGAGAGTAGGGAGTAAGATCAGGCAGGGGAAGAAGCTAAGCACAGATGTGAAATTAGAGGCTAGCTGAAGCCTAGTGCCACAGGGGGCTCTGGATCTGGAATTGCATCACAGATTTGGTACAATATTGAAAGAGAAGGCTGACCTTTTGTACCACTGTGTCCATCAGTCAGTGGTTATAGACTGTCAGGGCAGAGCAGGGGTAAGGGGGCATGTTATGTCTTTAGCTAGGGTGGTCCCATTAGGTAAAGAAATTTTCTTGAATAGGAGGCAGCTATATGCCATTAATCTAACACTTAGAGCAGCTGGTGAGAGATGCAGTAGCCTAGATAAGGGGATCTGGGTGAAGTACCAGTAGGATGACCAAAATACTCTCCTTAGATTTTGGATGTCATTAACAGTTTAAAAGTGCTTTCATATCAACTATCTCAGTTACACCGATTCTAAATAGCTCAAGACTACATGGCCTTGTATATCATCTCCTGTTTACTACACATAATACTTTTCTATAACTGTCCTCTCTCAGTTGTTATTTCTTACTATTGTAACATACACATCTTTTCTGATTTAGGAGAAAACTTGAAAGTCAAGCTTGCTAAGATTATGTCTAAAATAAGAATAAATCAATACACTTGCAGTAAGGCTTAATGACTCATATGAAAGTGCATGACCTTTAAAACACGAGATTTATATTACTAGTTTTGGTCTGTCAGAGATTCTTGACTGCGTTGCAGAGAGCTGAAGTGGCCAAATGACTATGTTGCTGAAGTTATTATTTAACAGGATTAAAAGTTAGTATCAGCTTCTGAGTTAATCTGGACACATATTTAATGTTAATCTATTAGTACTTTAATAAAACAGTATAATATGTATTTTGTTATCTTAACAATATCTAAAATGTTGCAAATACTTGCTTTCTAGAAAATAACTTCTGATAATGTAATTGCATTTTAGGAGGTTTACAGACATATGCTTCAGATGAGGTTCAGAACAATGGCCTCATGGATGCTTTTGGGGCCCTTTCATCAGGAAACGGAGCTGTCTCCCAGCATTCCATTCAGGTCAGAGTTCTTCCTCCTTGGTTTTTCATGTTTATAAATAACCATAGCCAAGATGGGGAGTTTAATGGTTAAAAGTTTTAAGTTCTACATTCTTCTAGTAATGAATTAAAATTAAAATAGACATTTCAGCCTGATATTAGACATTATTCCTAAAATGCAACACTATTCATTTAAACAAGGCAATTAGTGTTTCTTGTTTGGAAACAATACTAAGTGACTTCCTCTTAGAAACCATCAACATAAAATATAGTGGGTCCAGGACTTCTTTTTTAACATCTGTTAACAAGCACCCATAGCAATATAATTGGCTTAGAATTTTCTTCAGAGTAGATCATCTCAGTATAAATTTTCTGGGACAACTGTTCAGGGACTACTTAGTCTATTTTTCCATTACCTCAAATCCCTGATATTTGCCAAGATTTTCATATAATGGATGGAAAGTGATTTGTACTGTGAAAAGCCCATGTTGTCAGTCCAGACACCTGGATCCTGTTCATGGGTCTGCCATTAACTGTGACCACGGGCAAAGAACTTTACTTCTGTGAGCTTCAGCTTCTTAGCCAGAGATGAACCAGAAAACTTCTACAGGCCCTTCTGCTTCTAAAATTTCAAGAAAACTAAATTTTCTTTCAAAACTCTTGGGACAATAAAAAAAGGACAAATATATTTTTTAATGCTCTTCTCTAATAGTTGTAAAAGTTTTTCACATGAATCTTTAAACTAGAGAGAATGAACAATCAGCACCACACTTGTGTAAGTTGTAACTTTTATTGTGAATAAAAGTAAAGGGGGCTTCCCTGGTGGCGCAGTGGTTGAGAGTCCGCCTGCCGATGCAGGGGACATGGGTTTGTGCCCTGGTCCGGGAGGATCCCACATGCCACGGAGCGGCTAGGCCCGTGAGCCATGGCCACTGAGCCTGTGCGTACCGAGCCTGTGCTCCACAATGGGAGAGGCCACAACAGTGAGAGGCCCATGTACCACAGAAAAAAAAAAAGAAAAAAGTAAAGGAATAATGTAGTGTCAAAGCCAAATAATGACCTAATATATAGCACAGGGAACTCTACTCAGTACTCTTTAATAGCCTATATGGGAAAAGAATCTTAAAAAGAGTGGATATATGTATATGTATAACTGATTCACTTTGCTGTACATCTGAAACTAACACAACATTGTAAATCAACTATACTCCAATAAAAAGAATTTAAAAAGCCAAATAATGACAGATTTCAAAACAATAGGCTTTCTAGTCTATCGATGCAGCATTTATTCAGTCAAAGAAGACAGCAATTATACTCGTTTGGGTTATCTTAGTTCAGATTTAGAATATTAAACCCAAGAGCCCGGTTTGGACGTGGGAGGAATATGTCTTAGAAAAGTAATTAAAGTGATGAAAGGGCAAGTTTACAGCCAGGCAGTTTCTGCCTATTATTTTTATATTTAAGAAACCAAAAAGGGAGAAAGATAGAGACATGAGCAGGACTCATTTACCCACCTTCCATAAGAATCATATCTAAGGGCCCCTAGCTTTCTTCACATCCCAGATCATAATCTACATACAAAACTAGAAAGTCTGGTTCCATGACCAGGCCACCCTATCTTCTAATGGGTATCAATTTAAGGACCATAAATAATTATCTAGGAGATAATCCTCAAAAATAACATTTCTACAAAGTCTGGTTAGCCCTACCCTACCTCAACCCCTGCTCCACAGCTCCTTCATTCTACTTCAGACAACGAATCAGCCTTGGCCATTGATTTATTTCATTTATCTTCACAAGGACTGCAGTAATAATTGACCCACGAATTAGTTATTTGCAATTCAAACAATCCATATGTGGGCAAAAATAAGCCCTAGTTAGTCTCCTTAAGGGTTTATAGTCTAGTAGTGAGATGAGCTGTGTACACCAGTAGGTATATAGCAAAACACAAATGTGAGGACATCAAAGGATTGATAGAAACAAGATTTTATGGGAGATCAAAGGAGGGAGAGATTATTCTCCACAGTGAGATGGACATCAGAGAAAGCTTCATGGAGAAAGTGACTTTTGAATTGAATTTTGAAGGGTAGGTAAGGCTTAGACAAATGGACATGAATGTATAGACTTCCAGGAAAAGCAGAGAGTATGATAGTCAGAGAGTCAGGGATTCATGAGGATCATATGGGGAAGTGGTCTGGTTTGGATATAGAAATCAATATTATGGAAGCTAAGGCTAGAAAAGTAATTTAAAATTGGATCATAATAGGTCCTAAATATCAAACCAAGGACTCAGGCATCACTGAAGGCTTTTTAATGGGATGACTGAGAGTTGGAGACAGAATGGAAGAGACTGTGTGATGGGAGTTGTATTCTCCAGAAAGTAAAGAGTTGTTTTTCTTAACAGCTTGAGAGCAGGGGATTAACCCTCCAGAACAGTCAGTGGTTGAATGGCACGGTGATTGTGGACAGTACTGTGGGGAAAGACACTTTGTTTCTCATCACCTGGACAACTGACACACCCCAAATCCTTCTCTGGGATCCCAGTGGAAAGAAACAAGATGGCTTTTTAGTGGACACACACATCAAAATGGCCTACCTCCAAATCCCAGGCATTGCCAAGGTATGGACTCATCTTTTTTCCTTTTCACAATTTGATAAGATAATATAAAATTTTTACAGAATAATTGTAGCTTTTTAAATGAGGGTGGGTGCTAAAAAAAAGAGTCAGTATTGAATGAAAGAGAGAACAAGGAAAACTCTCCATCCAGTGGAAATCACTCAGTATGACAGCAAGTCAAGAAAAAGGAAGTTGGTGATATTTTCTCCAGGTACTAAAAGGAGAACCTTCAAATTACACAGCAGCTAGGGCTTTAGCATCATGAAAACTATTTCCTCTACCCCAGGAATCTATCAATTTGATCCTGCTCTTCGGAAACCAAGGCTATAGTAAGGACACAACTTTCAGACCACATTTTTCCAACTAGGATTTTCTTGGCAATAGAACCATGTAGTTAGTCCAAACATACCAAAGTTTCCCATGGCTGAGAGAGTATCAAAAATCTTCTTAGGGCCTCCCTGGTGGCACAGTGGTTAAGAGTCCGCCTGCCGATGCAGGGGATACGGGTTCGTGCCCCGGTCTGGGAGGATCCCATATGCCGCGGAGCGGCTGGGCCCGTGAGCCATGGCCGCTGGGCCTGCGCATCCGGAGCCTGTGCTCCGCAACGGGAGAGGCCACAACAGTGAGAGGCCCGCATACCGCAAAAAGAAAAAAAAAAAAAAAAAAATCTTCTTAGATATACTTGTAATGTACTTGTATTAGACGGGCTCTTCCTATAGGTGACATTGAAGTCAGGTCTGTGTCACTTAAAGTTATTAAGTGGAAATGTCTCCATTTTATTTTTGCCTAGGTCGGCTTTTGGAAATACAGCCTACAAGCAAGGTCACAAACCCTGACTTTGACTGTCACCTCCCGTGCATCAAGTGGTACCTTGCCTCCAGTTACAGTGACCTCTAAAATGAACAAAGACACAGGCAAATTCCCTAGCCCTATGGTAGTTTATGCAAAGATTCACCAAGGAGCCTTGCCAATTCTCAGGGCCAAGGTCACAGCCCTGATAGAATCAGTGAATGGAAAAACAGTTACTTTGGAATTATTGGACAACGGAGCAGGTAACCACCCAAGAAATTGAAGAATATATCTTTCTTTTCCAAGAAGCAAGCAGGGAACAGCAGGAGGGCATGTTGTGGTGAGGACAGTTAGAAGCAGGAAGTCCAGCACTGGGATTCTGGTTGGGGGAGCTTTCTGCCACCCCACAATTCCTATATTTCAAATTGTTGGAAAACATGAGGAAGGGACTACCTTTAGCTTTTGTAAAGCCCTGAAGTCTCAGACTCTAGGGAGTTGTCAGTGGGTATTCCACACCCCCCAAAAAATGAAGAAGGAAAATTATAGATATTTTGTGTTAGGAGTTTGTGTGAAGATTAGACAGATGGATAGATAGATAGATAGATCTTCATTTTTTATCTTCACCACACACTCTGGAGATATTATCCCTACATTACAGATGAAGAAACAGGCTTTCACATTTAAAAAGCAGCAGAGTTGGATTAAAGTATAGTTATATGTGACCCCCATATCTATGTAGATTCTATATTATCCTGCACCCAAAGGGAAAATTCTACCTATTATTTTTATATTTAAGAAGTCAAACAGGGAGAGAAAAAGAAAATTCTACATTTATTTTTAGAAGGAACTTGACTACTGTGAAACAAGTAACCTTATTAAAACAAATTCTGTAAATGAATTTCCCACCTAAATCTACTCTGGCGAAAAGCAATAAATTAAAAAAAAAAATCATATAACTTTTTTTTCTCACCAGTAACATATAGTAATTGAATTCAGTTCAACAGATACATACTGAGTAGTTACCTTGTGCTATGTTGGATGTAACAGAGGCACATGATTGATCTCTGAATTCAAAAAAAAAGACAACAATTCAGGAAGACATGATGTACACATATGAAATTACACACACACACACACGGAAAAGAAGTATACCTCATCCTTAACGTAGTCAAATCCTAAACTCTCTTGGAGATAACACTGGATTATCTTTGCTTTAAAAAAATTTAATCCACATATGAGTTGGAAATATACAAGTGCCCAGTTACCTTTAGGATATTCATTAATTCCTTCATTTCCCTGTCAAGGTGCCGATGCTACTAAGGATGATGGTGTCTATTCAAGGTATTTTACAGCTTACGATACAAATGGTAGATACAGTGTAAAAGTGTGGGCTCTGGGAGGTGTCAATACAGCCACTCAGAAGGGGATAACCCAGCAGACTGGAGCCATGTACATACCTGGCTGGATCGAGAATGGTAAGTCATCTATAATAACATCCTTGGCTTGAGTAAAAGGCTTGGAATCAAGTGAAAACCACTAAACCTGTGGAGAGAATGGTACAAAATTAAATCAGGGTTTCTCAACCTTGGTAACTATTGACATTTTGGCCACATAATTCTTTGTTGTGAAGGGCAGTCCTGTGCATTATAGGATGTTTAGCAGCATTTCCAGCCTCTATTCACTAGATATCAGAAGTGGCCCCCACAGTCATGACAATTAAAAATGTCTCCAGACATCATTCACTGTCCTCTAGGTAATAACATAGCCCCCAGTTGAAAACCACTAGACTGAACATAGATTTTGACCGCCCTGGTTCAAATTCCAGGCTTCAACCAAATAAAGTATTTTAGGTCATCTCTTGTGCTTCATTTGCCTCACTTGTAAAATAGGTAATAATGGTAACTACCTCATGGGATGGTTATGAGGAATAAACAAGAAAATACATCTAATAAGCTATTGCTGGTAAATAAGAAGTGTTCAATAAATGTTTGTTATTATTTTAAATAAATCTTAACACATTTCATAATAAAGTTCTTTCTACTGATATAGGCATTTCCACAGAATCAAAAAATAACAATTTGGGGCTTGTTATCTGCATCAGTATCACCATAAGCCCACTGTCTCCTTTTCCTCCTCTCTTCTCCTACTCAGACTAGGGAGAATAGTAGACGAACCTAATAACAGATAGCATACTGAGCCCACGTGTAAGCAAGTGGAAAAATTACGCTCCAAGGAACAGACAGTCCCACACCAATCTTAGTTATGAACACTTGTCCTGGACTAGAGCTGGAATCAGGTCCAAGACTGAGTCCTGATGGGTTCCAGGACTTGTTTTCCATCAATCTCCATTCTGTCCTGGACAGGTCTTGTCCTAGTGCTGGTGTGTAGTAAGAGAAGCTCTTCTAAGAAGCTTCACACTGTCCTCTTTACTTGAGTGTGTGATAAGTAAAGGGAGGATTCTGGGACATGTGGTGTGTCATCATGCAAAAGTGATAATAGGAAAAAATGCTTTAAAAGACACCATTGCTTCCAAAGCTCTTTTACATATTTCAGCTTATTTTATTCTCACTTGCCCTTTTTGTTGAGTTAGGGAGAGAAGTCAGGAGAAGACTGGTATAGTTGCTATATCTAGCATTATGCTCAGTGTTACACGTACATTAATATAGCTCATTCTCCTAATTATCCCATTTTACAGATGGAGAAACAGGCTAGAGAGGTTATTGGTCCACATTACTAACACTGATAGCACCTGACTTGGCACTGGGAAGCTATGCTCTTCCCCCTATACCTTGATGAGCCTTGATACCAAGAGAGACAGTCTCTACTGGTGAATTGAATTAATCTTGAACCTGCTAAAGTATTCATTTCATCTTTGCCCAAGACCAGATTAATGGGTATAAAGATCAATCTGTCTGTACAGACAAAAGATTATAAGGGTTAAAGAAGAAGAGTTTATGAGAAAGTAAAACCAGAGTAATGCCATGTTAAGGTATTCCAGAATATTTTTATTGAAAAGAGAGTCTGAGAACTCCACTAATTGAGCAGGCCAGGGTAGTTTTAGAATTTCAGGATGGCTTTTATACAACCTTTCAACAAGAATGTGAAGCAAATTGGGATTGCTACATGAACTAGATTTCCATGCATTCATTGAGAAAATCAAGTCTTTCAAAAGCACACAATTTTAGAACCCCTAACATAAAACATTTTGTGAGAAACTACAATCTAATAAGAAAGACAAAACACAAACATGGAGAAAAAAGAGAAATATGCACAGAATTATTAAGCAAGGCAATTCTTGAAGGCCCAGATAATTGATTAAGAAATAAATAGGAAAGACAATGAAACCCCCAGGTGGAAGATATTGCTTGAGGAAGTCTGAGAAGGTTTAAAGCAGAGGTAGTATTTAAACTGACCTTGTGGCAGGTTAGTGTAGGATAGCAAAAAGGTGGGGAAAAAAACAATTCCAGGACAAGTATATTTGCAAAAAATAAATTATGAAAGCTACTCCACTAAATATCCAGGAAATAAATATATGTGAGATAAAGAACTGTGATTCTGGGATTTCCCTGGTGGCGCAGTGGTTGAGAATCCGCCTGCCAATGCAGGGGACATGGGTTCAAGCCCTGGTCCGGGAAGATCCCACACGCCACAGAGCAATGAAGCCTGTATGTCACAACTACTGAGCCTGCACTCTAGACCCGTGAGCCACAACTACTGAGCCTGCATGCCACAGCTACTGAAGCCCGTGTGCCTAGAGCCCACACTCCACAACAAGAGAAGCCACCACAAGGAGAAGCCCGTGCGCCAGAATGAAGAGTAACCCCCGCTCACCACAAATAGAGAAAGCCCATGCACAGCAACGAAGACCCAATGCAGCCAAAAAAAAAAAAAAAAAAAAAAAAGAACTGTGATTCTCTCTTTGCTTTTTTTCCATCTGATGCAACCTGATTTGGGAGCTTTACAACAAATGGTTAAAGTAAGTTTTGTGTGTGGGAGGAAAGAAGGAAAGAGTAGAAAGAGGGTAATACAATAAAAAACAGAGGGAAGTATAGTCATTTCATGGTGTTGTTTACCTTGCACTGAGGAATTTTTAAATGCAGGTCAAGTAAAATGGAATCCACCAAGACCTGAAATTAATAAGGATGATCTTCAAGGCAAGCAAGTGTGTTTCAGCAGAACGTCCTCGGGAGGTTCATTTGTGGCCTCCGATGTTCCAAATGCTCCCATACCTGATCTCTTTCCACCTTGTAAAATCACTGACCTGAAGGCAAAAATCCAAGGGTACAGTCTCATTAATCTGACTTGGACGGCTCCTGGGGATGATTATGATCATGGAAGAGGTAAGCTGAATGTGGTGTGGGCCCTGTAAAAGAGTTTAGCAGCCAAGCAGAGGGGCAGAGGGCGTGAGGCAGGCAGGCGTGTTGTGATGCATGTGGAGGGATCTTGAACATCCTCTGAAATGAAACCTTAAGATTTTTAAACATGAGAAGTTTAGAATCTGAAAAACTGGCCCAAAGGGGTGTAAGATGTTTCAACCAGGAACAGGCAATCCTCAGTTTTTTTCTGAAATCTTGCCAAGCCGTTTGCTTGGCAATCTTGCCAATCTTGCTTGCTGCTTTAATAAACCTCATTTTTAGTAATGACTCCTGGAGAGAATGGGGAAAAGATCATAGATATCTATGGAGCAGAGCTGTCCTTTGGAAGAAATCTCAGGTTCTACCAGATTTTTCCTCTCAAAGTATGGTCTGTGGACTGCAGCATGGGCATCACATGAATGCTTGTTAGAAGTGTGGAACCTTGGGACCCACCCCAGACCTACTGAAACAGAATCTGCATTTTAAGATCCCTGGATGATGTGTATGTATAGTCAAGTTTGAGAATCACAAATAATAAAATAATAAGCAGTAATTAACCTCCTCTCTCAGTCAGGTGCTATGGCCAGAAATACTGACCTAAGCTTTATTTAAGTCAAGCCTGATCCAGTTTTACATTTATCTCTCTGTCGGGATATAAAAATAAGGATGTAAAAGAAGATACTAATGCTTATAAATATGGACCGTCAATTACATTTATTTATTGGTATTTTATGAGATGGTGATATTGTTTCTAACAGATTTTTAAAAACTTCTTTAAGGCTTGAGAATTACAAGTCACATCCTTTTTCTCTCTTTCTTTTTTAAGCTCACAAGTACATCATTGGAATAAGCACAAATATTCTTGATCTCAGAGACAAGTTCAATGATTCACTTCAAGTGAACACCACTGACCTCATCCCAAAGGAGGCCAACTCAGAGGAAGTCTTTCTGTTTAAACCAGAAAACATCGCTTTTACAAATGGCACAGATCTCTTCATTGCTGTACAGGCTGTTGATAAGGTCAACCTGAAGTCAGAAATCTCTAACATTGCACAAGTATCTTTGTTTATTCCCCCAGAGACTCCTCCAGAGACACCTAGTCCTTCTCTTCCTTGTCCTGATATTAATATCAACAGCACCATTCCTGGCATTCACATTTTAAAAATTATGTGGAAGTGGCTAGGGGAATTACAGCTATCAGTAGCCTTGGGCTGAGTTTTCCCCAAAATAAACAAATCATCCATCTTTTTTTTGATTATAAAAATTTATAAAATGTATTTTAGACTTCCTGTATGAGGCAATTTAATGAAATAAAATGCTAAACAACCAGATACATATGTATAAAAACTACTTAGTCAAATCCAAAAGTTTAATTATTGCTCATTTATTAATGATTTTGAGTAGTAGAAAGTAGGGGTGCTTGCATCAATAAATGGAAGTATGTTTTAATTTGATTTAAGGAACTTTGCCAGTTATAAAAGAACATGTAATTCTATGTGAAAGATGCCAGAAAGGCCCAACCAGGTCAAACTATTTAAATATAAAAGGCATGGCTTGTTATAGAGGAGATTTGGACCAACATCACCAGAATTATGTTTTCTTTTCACTAGATTTGGGCAAGGATGATGCATTTAAGAAAGGGATTGCATTGTAGAAAGAAATAACAGCATGGTAAGGGCTCCATAGGCATAGAAATGTATGTAATATGCATGCAGTTACAAGAGTTGATGATGCCTAAAGCCACAGTGGTGGGACATGAAGTAGGAAAGTAGGTTCAGGCCAGGTGTGAAGGAAAGTGATTGAGAAATAAACATTTATTTTGTATTTTGTGCCAAGTGCTCTACTAATGCCTTATATGCATTACCTTATGTAATGCAATTCGGTTCATTCAGTAAATGTTCATTAGATGACTACTATATTCCAGGCTTATGCTAGACCCTGAGTACAAAAAGATGAGCAAGATTTGGCCTTTTTCTTATAGGTAATAAAGAACATTTGAGGATAAATCAGTGTTATGCTTGAGAAGTATCAGGAGGAGGGAGGTTTTGAGGAGTTCACGAAGGACTAAATAAAAGTGGAAGAGGCTATGGTCATGACAGATGAAAGGGGAAGGAGAAGAAAAAGGAAAAAGGACATATAGACTTAGCAGTACGGCAGTTCCCATCAAGGACTAATCACACATTCCAGTGCCTCCAAGGGCAAGTACTCTTGTGAAAGTTGTTTCAAGTTCTCAGTTCATTAGCATAATGAGTTTAAAGTGTGGGTGACTCTCTGACTGAATACAAAATATCTAGAAGACTGTTTCTACATAGACTCCAAATTTATTTCTTTACTTATAGATTTTCCTTAAAGGAAGATTCAAAGATTTCAAAATAGGATTTGAGGCACCTTAGAGATACATACAATAAATGTGTTTAAAAACTAAGAAAATAAAGAAATGGAGTGAAGTAAATATATAATGAAAACTAGAGGAAGCTTCAGCATATCCAAGGCCAAATATAATGTCCTGTTCAATTGCTATCGGCAGGTCACACATCAAAGATTTACAGAGTCTAAAGTGAAAAACAAACCATAGGGTCAGGAGGAGCATGGCTTTTTCTAGTTGAGACCCATGTGAAGTTTCATCTACAGATCCTCAATAAATTAGGATACTGTGGTGTTAAGGACAGTAGCCTCAGGAACACCCATATAATAATCACAACAAGTTTAATATAGCACTGATCACATCTTTCAGTGTAATTACACTTCACTGTGGTGTTACAATACACTCTGGCATTGTTCAGGAAAGACTATTATACAGGGGCCCAAACAATATAAAACTAGCAAATAGCTCTTGAGTTTGCTCCAAAGACAAAATTTGAAATGAATGGATTGTATGTCCTTTAGTCTAAGAAAGACTAGTTTTTCTTATGTATGTTTGTTATAATAGAACAGCAGAGAGTTCTGAGGCAAGGAAGACAGTGATATCCTAAAATTCAATATTGTTTATTGAGGACACATCCAGGTGCTTTGTCAACCAAATGGACAGAGGATCAGCTTGTAGTCTTTCTCTTGAAGTTATGAAATGAAACTAGGACATATGCTTGACTAGAGGGCCATTCACCTGCCCCATGTGGACAAATGAGTCTGAGGCCTCCAATTCAGCCCCACAGAATATGGTTGCCATCAGTTTTGCCTGGAAAATTTCTAAGAAGTCACTCGTTGAGACAGTAATTTCCCATTTGGGTGAATTTAATGGGATGCACCTTGGGATACAGTGGGGAACTGCATAGGAATGTATGATGATACTTCAAGGAAAAGAGGTAAATGTCAGCATGTAGGTAAGACTAAATAGAGAACAGTGAGGAAAACATTCCTATGTGTTCTGGATTAAAAAGCAGCTTGTTGCAAAATGGATATGCATTGTCATACGTGATAAAAATAAACCAAAATCTTGCTTTATGCCATCATTACCCTACAATGACCTTAGTTTTTTTTTGTTTTGTTTTGTTTTGTTTAGTTTCTGATCGGTGAATTAAGTAGGTGGGTAAATGTGATGAATATATTCTAGGCATTGGTCTCTTAGGATTTTCAAATAAAGGCCTGTGTCCTTCCTAGACTTTCTCCTCTGGAACCACAGCTTTATCCTGCTTCCTCTGTGGATGTCTTCTCTGCCTCCTTTACTTAACTGGGCCTGAACTCTTATTGGAGGACTCCCTTTTCTCTATGAGAGGTTGCTCCTTCTCCCAATACCCAAGTATCAGGGGTTGATTGAGAGAAGTATTCTCCAAGCTCCCCTTTGCAACTTCCAAACTAGGCCATTACTCCTACTGTATCATTTTTTAAGCCTCCATCCTTCGTCATTGATCTATGCCATCCTTCATCCTTTGGTTTCACTGTGATCTATCAATCTCACCCAAGACAGGCCCTTGAGTTACAACACTCTTTCCTCCTTACCTCCTAAAATCACTCTGCCTGGTATCAGAGTCTATATGAATGAGTCAATCAATATATTAGCTTCAAAATTCCTTGATCTTCACCCCATCTCCATTAAATGTTAACAAACTACTGGACTAGATCATAAATAAAAAATGGGAGAATATTGGCAATTCCATATGGTTTGACCTAATACTTCCAAAGACACAATCTAGACAAAGTAATGACCTAGAACAGCTCTACCTATGAAATCTTAAAATCTCATATCTTAGTCTAGTCACACATCCTCTGAGTTGTTTACTTACTACCCCATGGAACTGGCTTTATAATTTTATAATGACCTCTCATCCTTTGATTGCCTCTTTTTACCTAGTCCATTATCTTCTTCTCTATTCAGCCCCTAAATATCTTGGTGTGTCACTTCAAGTCCTCCCTTGACAACCCCTTCAACTCCCTTATTGAATTATCTTCTCATCACACCTTCTCTGAAAATCCCTAGCTTTGCATTAAGCATATTGTCTGTGTGCTTGAGACTGTCATTTATCCATTCAACATATATTTTAAAGTACCTACATTGTATCCTAAGCACTCTGTTAGATGACAAGTATAAAATGGGTAAGGAAGCCAGGTACGGTTTTTGCTCTCAAGAATTTTATAGCTGATCAGCATGTAAACAAGCAAGTAGACAATTAACATACACAGTATGTAGGCACTATTTTAGCGGAAGCATCTATTTTAAGAATCCATGGTTTTGTAGCTAATTCACATGTAGTGTCTGCCAGAGGAAGTGATGCTTCCACTTTCATGATGTCTGGCAATAAGTACAAAATAAAGAGGGAAAACCAAGCAAAAGAAAAGAAGCAAAATGACCTTAATCAAGTCTCTGTTTCTCCAAATACTACTACATATTACATGTTTGGCAAAATCTACTGCCAGATGCACTCTGGGGTGATTCTAGGGATCTAATTCTTTTCATTCACTCACTGATATTCTGTTGATATCAATACCAGCAAAAGAATGAGAGAGAGAGAGAGAGAATATAAGCACTATGTTTTTAAAAATTATGCCTAAAAAAAACTACCTGACATATGACGTCAATGGATTCCACCTGCCCCAAAACAATTCTACATTTTAGACTTTTGAAGAAATGCCAAAATATTTCCAAATAACATGCTTTCCAAAGCGTGTTTGTTAGAATGATTCATTAAAACAAAGAAAGAGAAGATTAAACAACAAAACAGTGTTCAAGGAGGCTTATAATAAAATGTCACAGAAACAAAGATGACAATCCAGGTAAGAACTAAATAATGAGGACAGGAAAATCATTGAATTAGAAAGCCTAAGCAATTCATAGTTATAGTAATTGAGAAAAATCTATTTTACTTGGTTCCCAGCGTCCAGTGCAAAAAGGGAAATGTTAACTGGTTCTTCTTAGCCTATTTTAACTATCACAGAGATAAATATTTTCCTAAATTTCAAAGTAATTCCAAATTCATTAGGAAAAAAGACAAAACATATGAGGAGCTGCAGAATGGACAGCGCAGTTCAAACTGCAGAGGGCATAACAAGCTCATGCATGATTCAGGTAGGCACTGGGCCTCAGCTAATCCTACTCACAGGGCATGGCTGTGGGAACTGAGGCAGCACGTTAAGGATCTAGGCAATCAGTCTATTTCGAGCAAGGCCTTAGTACCTAGGGGTTGGAAAGCAGAATACTACCACTACCACTATCACTCCACCTACTGGGTGGTAAAGAAGAGTTGTAAGGGCAGGCACAGGTGAGTAGGGCCTTTCCAAGAAGAGAATGATGTTACATTATTAACATCATTATTTGCTATATTATCTGATAATGATAATAGCCACCATTTACTGGGTTTTTACTAAATGTCAGGCACAAAGTGCTTTACATATTTACATCCAGACCCCCCCCACAATATTTGAGAAGGTGAAGGCAAAAGTATAAATGGATATCCACATACCAAGTCTCTAAATATGCAAATATAAATCAGGCTAGCAATCTATTAAATGTGTTTATCTCCTATCTTGACAAATACACTTTCATTATGACATGAAAGGCCAGATTCAAATTTAAAATTCTTAGACCCCTCTCAATGTCATGCTAGAACATGGCAGCTCAAGAACAGATGGGCGATGGAGAACCCTTTTTTCTTCCTACCCTCCCCAACTCCAATCCTCAACTTGAGGGACCTCACGTAAAAGGGTATGGCCCTCTCAACCCACACAGCACATCAACAGCTGTCATTCATTCTTCTCTCAAGACTGAAAATGCACACACATTGGATGCAGTCTGCCCTGGGAAAAACTGACCCTGGCACCCAAGTTAGTTCTGGCCCATGCAGACCATGGCAGAAAAATTGGTTATTTATCAGGGATTTTCAGAGTTCAGGCATGTGTAGTGTGTTCTAGAAGGGAAGGGGGAAGGGGGTTACTCACTGGATGGGCACAATCTCTTGGCCCTGTGGACTCCTTGCTCCACAGAAAGGACGAGCTACATAATTTGGAGGACCAAGTGCAAAATGGAAATGCAGGACCCTTTGTTTAAGTAGCAGTAAAACTTTATTATTAAAGCTACTAAAATATAAAGTTTTTCCTTTCTTCCATAACCTTTCTTGGCTTGTCATGGTAATTTTATTCGCTATTTAAAGCTGTTCTAAATTCTAAAAATTACAATTGTAAAGTATTCATGTGACTTTTACCATTCATCTTTATATTGTGCAATGCTGGCTCTAAATGCACATATAAGAGCATTTAACATGTATGTGGACTACACCATTTGTATTTTATAACTCATACATACATATGCATTTCACTCTTGCCAAAATAGTTAAAACACTGCACAAAATTAACTCAAGTGTTTTTATTTCACATCTTGCTTGCCATACGCTCTCTACCTTTGGCTCACTGGTGAGTAAGGAAGGACTGAAAGGAAAAGGAACTATGGGTTGCTCTATTTTCCCCTTTCATTCTGTCATCATTTATCAATATAAGTAGTTGGTTAACAAAGGGAAATAACATGAATAAGAAAGGATATGCTACAGTTTCTTGGTTGTTTGTGTTTCTTGGAATGTCACTGCCTTTTTTCTGCATTCAAAGTTCTGGATTAAACTGAAAGCACAGCTTCTTTAGGCTGTCAGGGCACCATCTACTTAGTCATAGACATAATGTGTTTACCTTATACTCACTTTGAGTCTTGCTGAAATCCAACGCTTTGTGAGCTCACCTGAATTTTTGCTCATGGACATCATGAATGCTATATACAAATGGAGTGGCAAGAAATGGTGGACACACATATTGCATGTATCTCTTTTGCTTAAATGCATGATCCACTTGTTCCATCAGACGCTACTTACAAAACATAAGTTCAAAGACAAAAATTAAGAATTTTAAGACAGCTACAGCAGAGCATTAAATCAAGCATAGAACTTTTCTGAGTGCAGGGCCATATATGACTACACAGGTCTCATGCCCATGAAGCTAGCCCTAGGAAAGGCACAGCCAGAAAAGGGCAAGAGCAGGGCCCTCTAAAGGGAAAGGATGTCATATCGAAAGGCAGTACAGATGGGCAACTAAGGCTCAGAGTTAAGTAATTTGCCTGCAATCTTAGTTGGTAAGTGACTTAAGCAGTATTTAAACCAGAGTTAGTCAAAATCTGGAGATCAATCTGGAGAACAGAAGCCCAGCTACATGAACTGGGCCAGTAGTGTACAAGCCTCAGATTTTCAGGTATTCTTTTTCCCATAGCCAAGAAGCATTTCCAAGTTGATTCTTTGTCAGGTTGGCTCTAGAAACATAGCTGCAATTATACTCGTGCTATTCAAAAAACAGCCTGATTAAGAGAGAAGTTGCAAGCAACTTTTCGTTGCAGTAATAATTAGAATACATATAATAATAATAATAACAATAATATTTATTATTATCTGATACTAATAATAAGAATAGCTAACATTTACTTAGCTCTTACTAAGCGTCAGATACTGCTCTGAGAATTTCTGCTATATTATTTTTATTTCACAGAACCCCTTTGAGGTTGGTAATATTATTATTTACAGTTTACAAATGAGAAAGCTGAAGCAAAGAGGGGCCAACAAATTTAGTAAGGTCACACAGCTGGTTAGTGATAGAGTCAGAATTTTGAACTCAGGAAGGTTTCTGTTGTTGTTGTTGTTTCTTTTCTGTGTTTTTTTTTGTCCACAAAATAGGGAAAATCTAAAGTTTATTCACATTCACATTTACTACTTTAATACTGTGTGACCTTTTTCATTGAAGTATAGTTAATTTACAATGTTGTGTTAGTTTGAGGGTGTACAGCAAAGTGATTCAGAAATATATATAACTGAATACATATATATTTATATATATATATATATAAATATGTATCTATTCTTTTTCAGATTCTTTTCCACTATAGGTTATTACAAGATATTGAACATAGCTCCCTGTGCTATATAGTTGGTCCTTGTTTATCTGTTTTTTATATATTAGTGTGTATATGTTAACCTGAAACTCCTAATTTATCTTCCCCCCCATCCCCACTATCCCCTTGGGTATGCATAAATCTGTTTTCTATGTCTGTGAGTCTATTTCTGTTTTGTAAATAAGTTCATTTATATCACTTTCTTAGATTCCACCTATAAGTGATATCATATGATATTTGTCTTTCTCTGACTTTGTCTGACTTACTTCACTTAATGTGATAATCTCTAGGTCCATCCAAATGGCATTATTTTATTCTTTTTTATGGCTGAGTAATATTCCATTGCATATATATACCACAACTTCTTTATCCATTCATCTCTCTATGGACATTCAGGTGGCTTCCATGTCTTGGCTATTGTAAATAGTGTTGCTATGAACATTGGGGGTGCATATATCTTTTTGAGTCATGTTTTCCTCCAGATATATGCCCAGGAGTGGGATTGAAGGATCATATGGTAACTCTATTTTCAGTTTTTTAAGGAACCTCCATACTGTTCTGCAATGGTAAATGGGATTGTTTCCTTAATTTCTCTTTTTGATCTTTCATTGTTAGTGTATACAAATGCAACAGATTTCTGTATATTAATTTTGTATCCAGAAACTTTACCAAATTCACTGATGAGCTTTAGTAGTTTTCTGGTAATGTCTTTAGGATTTTCTACATATAGCATCATGTCATCTGCAAACAGTGACAGTTTTACTTTTCTTTTCCAATTTGGATTCCTTTTATTTCTTTTTCTTCTCTGATTGCTGTGGCTACAACTTCCAAAACTATGTTGAATAAAAGTGGCAAGAGTGGGCATCCTTGTCTTGTTCCTGGTCTTAGAGGAAATGCTTTCAACTTTTCACCATTGGGTATGATGTTAGCTGTGGTGAACCCAGGAAGTTTTGCTACTTTGAACCATCTATCTCTCTCTATATATAGATCCACCGCTATATTAGTGAGGTCTACTTGCAGGCAGGTGGAACTAAGCCAAGTGATCCAGACAAGGCAATCAATAAATATTTTTAGAATAATAGTACAGGGGACTTTAATAGCATTTTCACTTATCAGACATAACTAAAATCCCACATTAACCAGTTCATAACTAATATCCCACATTAACCAGTTTTTCTTACCTTTTACTTTCCAGAAAATAATTTTTAAAGGCTCCCATTTTAGACCTAATTTTTTTCATCATGTAGCCAAGGTTCCATATGCAGGAAACATTTTATATTTAATTCAATGTTCTATATACCTTCCTTATCTACACACACAGTAAGGCCAGGAACCAGGAAATAAGGGGAAAACCCTGCTGACTCACAAAACGGTTAGAAGGGACTGTTCTCAACACGGCTATTAACTTTGGAATTGAGTGTCAATCAAATTTGCTACCAAAGTACAGAGTTTATTGCCTAGCTTGCTTGTTTGTTTTGATTTTTGTTTTAATGCTGGTTAGTATGTGGATCAAATTTGCTAGCATAGCATGACCTGGTTGTCTAGTTAGTTTTCTTGCTCTGTTTCACTACTGGATAGAATTGGATCTATGTGGAAACAGGTATCAAATATGCATACCTGGTAGTGAATCAGTGGTCCTGAATAATAAACAGTAACAAAGGTAACCAAGGGTAACAAACAGAAGATCGTAAGCACTAGGGTTCACTCAATTTCCTCATCTGAGAATGAGGGTAGAGAAGTGCTGTGAGCAACCCCGTCGACTGGCAACAACAATGACAACAACAACAATAAAATCCTTGTTACTAAATAAAAAAAATATATATATATATATAGTGTTTATATGTATATTATTTGTAAAGTGTAATGAGGTATATACTCTCATATACCATTTCATGAACTCTCATATACCATTTCATAAATGGGCAGTGACATTCTAGAAAGCAATTGGCAATGTCAAGAGCCAAAAAAATTTTTCTCCCCTTAACACATCAGTTTACAAACAGTATCTATCATAAAGAAATAAATAAAATTGCCAACCAAGTTATTCACAGCAGCATCCTCTGAAAGATACCCAAATGGGAAATAATATCAATGTCTAACAATAATAGTAAATTATGTTGTATTCGTGTGATGAAAATTTACTCAATCATTTGGACTTCTGAAATATTTCTTGATATAAGAAAAGGCTTTAAAAATACATATCCTCTCACTAGTTACGGAACATTGGCCAAGTTACTCTCTGTAGTACAGCTACTTTACCTGTAGTATAAAATGAAGGCATCATAGGATTGATGTGAAGATTAACTGAATGAATATAAGAGTGGTTAGAAGAGGGCCTGGAACAGAAGAATCACGAAGTCAGTATTAGTTATCTCATCATCTCCATCTTCATTCTCATTCCAAAACAGTTTTTTTAAATTATATATATATACACACACACACACACACACACACACACATATTTATTTATTTATTTATTTTTGGCTGTGTTGTGTCTTCGTTGTGGTGCGCAGGCTTCTCACTGCGGTGACTTCTTCTGTTGCGGAGCACGGGCTCTGGGCACGCAGGCTTCAGTAGTTGTGGCTCATGGGCTCTAGAGCGCAGGCTCAGTAATTCTGGCACACAAGCTTAGTTGCTCCGCGGCATGTGGGATCTTCCCGGACCGGGGCTGGAACCCATGTCCCCTGCATTGGCAGGCGGATTCTTAACCACTGCGACCGCAGGGAAGCCCCCAAAACAGTTCTGTGGTAGGATGCTTATAATACCTACCCTTTTAAAATGTTTACAAACTTGAAAAATTGACTACACAGCATGGTTATACACACACACACACACACACACACATATACAAATAGTAATAGGTGATTAAAGTTTCCTTCTTTAAACCTTTAATGTTTTCCAATTTCTTTTTACAATAAACACTTATTTATAATCAGAAATAAAGATTTTTACATATTAGAAAAAAAATCTACATAATACAGATGCCAAAACATGTTGAGAAACAAAAAAAGAAAGGTGATGCCAGAAACTCAAAATGGCAACAAAGGGACTTCCCTGTTGGTCCAGCGGTTAAGACTTCACACTTCCACTGCAGGGGACGTGGGTTCAATTCCTGGTCGGGGAACTAAGATCCCACATGGCACACAGGGCAGCCAAAAGAAAAAAAAAAAATGGCAACAAAGAATGGGCCCTGGGAAGGCAGAAAAGAGCCAGAAATGAGGAAAATGGAGAATATACATTTCTGCAGCATATGCACAACATCTCAGCAGTGCCTTCGGGGGCCAATACACACACCTCTACAGAGATTAGCAAATTTCCAAGTACCTTGTATTGGTCTCCAGAGAAGAGCTCAAAGTTGATTTACAGAATGATGATACGAAGCGTGCAATTAAACTGATTCTAATATGAAATAGGAGATGTCACAGAGAAGCAAGCCCAAAAAACACTCAGGGAGGACAACAAGCATATGAGCTTTCTTCTCTCCCTTTCCCTATAACTGATTACTGTATTAATTTATCTGGAATTGATTACTAAAAAAATTTAAATCTGGCACTTCCCTTCTGTGAAAATATTTGTGCGCCTTAATAAAAATTTGTCCCTTTGGATAAAGATTGGAGTATATGATGCTGGTGCCCACTGGCGGGCATCCATAAAGACTCTTGCCACCTGCATTCACTCATGCCTCATTACATTACCCAAGTTATCCTCAATACATTCTATTTAATATATTCTCTTTTAGAAAGATAAGCATGAAGAGTTAAAATTAAGTTTTCAAACTAAATGAGTTAGGCTTCAGTTATCTGGAAAGTTCCATGACAGTATTAATTCCTGATTGATGCCAGACAAGCAAGGCTACCATACACCCATACAAATAATAACAAGGAATATCAGATTGGCTGAGACTGGTTCTCCCCAAACAGCCTATATAGCAGCCTAATGCATCTGCCAAACAGGGTGTTTTCACCTTGGGACCATCTCAGACTTTAGGAAATCATCCCCCAGATATTTTCAGAATCTGATCTAGGTATACAAAGTTGCCAGCAAAACTGATTCTGTATTGGTTCCTGGATAATCTGCAGTAGAGCTGGTTCTGAGTTCTCTTAGGGCTACCTCACCTTTGCAGTGCTATGTGAGATATGCCCAATATCCTTCAAACAAACAAACAAACAAATAAATATTTAACTAACGTATGTGAGTTGATTTTCTGTCACATGCAACAAAAGAGTGCTGTTTAAAATATTCATACATTATAATTAATACTTTAGAAAATAATTATCTTTTTTGAGCTGAAGAAAAAGAAACATTCATTGTAACGTTTATACAAGAACCTAATTCCTAAATTTTTTTCTTGCTTATTGGTCTGAGTCTAACACTGTCTAGCTCTTGGAATATAATATTTGTTGACTCGGATTCATTTATTCATTGAGCACAATTTGTAGTGTATGACAGGCATCTTGCTGGAGTCTGGAACTTCATGGTCCCTGCTCTTCCAGGGGTTTACAATTTAGTCAGGGAGACAAAGTAATTTAATGTGATGTGATATGGTATCATGTAATTATGGGAGCATAAAGAATAAAATAAAAACATAAAAGGATAAAAAATAAAAAATAAAATATACATTTCTGTATATTCAAAGCCAGAAGAGGAGAGGGCAAGAAATTGAGGATTAAGAAAGTAATGAGGAAGTAGCTAAGCCTCAGAGGAAGGTTTTGAGGAAAATGCCAAAGATCCTGGACTTTAGCCTGCAGGCAATTGGGAAATGATAGTAAAAAAGCTGCAGCAGGACAAGATCATGTTTTATTGAGAAAAATCAGTGCAGAATATATTGGGTGGAATTAGGGTAAAGACAAGGGGTTCTGTTAGGACAGAGATTGCAATCTCTGAGCTAGTGAGCTACCACAGAAAGTTATAATGATGTAAAATAAAATCATTCAGGATCAACTGATTTTGTCTTTTTCATTACCTGTTACAAATATCCTACCTTTCTTACATTTTCTTTTACACATAGATAATTTTGCAATGGTTATAACATTATCATTTTAAGTGTATCTCTATGAATAGCATATTATTACATCTTTTCAAAATCGAAGCTGAGATTCCCTGTCTTACCAAAAGTGAGTTTAATGAATTCATATAGGTTTATTTGTTAGGAATTATTTCTACCATCTTCCTTCATATTTTCTATTTTACATATTGTTTTTGTTTCTTCTCTTCCCCTCCTTTACTAACTTCCATTAGATAAACTGAATTTTACTCTTCTGGTTTGAAAATCACATATTATGATTTTAGTCTTCTGGTGGTTATTTCAACTAATTAAGACCCATTTTCATATTTATTATTTATGTATTTATTTCCTACAGTAATAGGAAAGCAATATTTATAGTCCCCTCTCCCCTTTACTTCCAACAGAAATGCCTTAGCAGGCTCTTGTGTCTCTCTGGACTCCAATACCAACCTCCCTCATGTTGGTATTTCCTAGCATTTAAATTATGAATTGATAGATTTTTGTTGTTGTTGCTCATTGCTTGCTTAGACAAGAAATTTTACTAAATTATTTACTCACATTTAGTTCTCACTGACTTTATTTATTTTGCTTCTTGCTGGAGAATTTCCTTCAAGAGTATTTTTACAGTGTGTATCAGGTGATCTGAGACCTAGTAGTCCTGACATTATATTTTTCACCTTATATTTAAGCGATAATTTTAAATACTAGGTTTAATATTTTTCTCTTAATACTTTGAAAATAGTTTTCCGTTGTTTCTTGTACCTATGGCTGCTGTTGAAAAGTCTGGGCTACCTGTGAAGTTGGTCATCATCAGCATATAGAGAATAACTGAAGCCATGTGTGTGAGTGAGATAACCAGCTGAACACACAGAGGGAGAAGAGAAGGAGCCAAGAACTAGCTCTTGAGAAAAACCAAAATGTAAGTGAGGGATAAATAAAGGGGCATTGTGAACCAGATTGAGAAGGGATAGCCAGATATTTGCAAATATAAACAGGAGTATGTCATGTAAACCAAGAAAGGAGGCAATTTCAAAAAAAGAGCAAATTAATAGCAACATCAAATATTATCAAGAGGTCGAGTAAGATTAAGTACACCAAATTGTTCCTACTCAAGTTACTGTGTTTTCTTTTTTAGGATGAGAAAGATTTGTGTCACTTTCAAATGCTGATGAGAGGGAGTAGAGAGGAGCAGGAAGACAGTAGGGAGTAAGAAACATAAAAGAGACAGGACAAATAATGCATCATTAAGGTACTGGGGGAGACTGGAGGATAGCACAAACGCATGGAGATCAGCCTTCAGAAAAGTAATTATCAGTGTTCTCTGAGGCTTGAGGAAAGCGACAGTCCATATAAAGATATATTTATAGGTATAAAGAGTGTTTGAGGGTGCTCACATCTAGTAGCCTCTGCTTTCTTTGTGAAGTAGAAATCAAGGATATTTGCTGATAGATAAGGAGTTAGGTGAGTTAATAGAGGATCAGTATTATTGGTATCCCTTTAGATTAGGTCAAATAACAAAAACATCTTCCTAGAGCAAATAATAGGTTCTTAAACATGCAGTTGAAACATTATATGCCTTTTCAAAACTCTTTTTTTAAATTGGAGTATAGTTGCTTTACACTGCTGTGTCAGTTTCTGCTGTACAGCAAAGTGAACCAACCATACATATACATATATCCCCTCTTTTTTTGGATTTCCTTCCCATTTAGGTCACCACAGAGCACAAAGTAGAGTCCCCTGTGCTATAAAGCAAGTTCTCATTAGTTATCTCTTTTACACATAATAGTGTATGTATGTCAATCCCAATCTCCCAATTCATGCCAACCCTCTCTTTCCCCCTTGGTATCCATATGTTTGTTCTCTACGTCTGAGTCTCTATTTCTGTTCTGCAAAAAGATCATCAATACCATTGTTCTAGATTCTACAAATATGCATTTACTATATAATATTTGTTTCTCTTTCTGACTTACTTCACTCTGTATGATAGTTCTAGGTCCATCAAAGTTTCTGCAAATGACACAATTTCATTCCTTTTTATGGCTGAGTAATATTCCATTGTATGTATTGCAACATCTTCTTTATCCATTCATCTGTTGATGGACACTTAGGTTGCTTCCATGTCCTGGCTATTGTAAATAGTGTTGCAATGAACATTGGTGTACATGACTCTTTTCTGAATTATGGTTTTCTCAGGGTATATGCCCAGTAGTGGGATTGCTGGGTCATATGGTAGTTCTATTTTTATTTATTTATTTATTTATTTTATTCAAACAGAAAGTCACAAAGATTATAATCATCCTCATCAGTTCACTCAGTCCCATGCCAATAATTTTTTTTTCATTTTTATCTTTTGTTAGCACTTTTATGAATTCATCAGTTTTCCATTAGAGTTCTGAAAATGCTTATTCATTCAGTTCAGCAGTATAGTCAGTTACCAGAAACCTGCACTTGTCAGAGTCTTCTCCATGAATTCCTTGAAGATGAAACCCTTTTATAGAAACATTTTTGCAAAAGCATCAGAGTGCACACAGAACTGTCTGTAAATGACAAAACACTTAAAAATGACCCGTTAAAGATTTGATGAAAGTTCATAATAATGCAACTGATGAGGAAATTTAGTTATTCCTGAGGTATACATTTTAAAGTACTAACTAGAATTATGACTTATAACATTATACCAGAACATTTAAGATTTTTAGGAATTTCATGTAATGTCTGAAACATTTATATTAACATATTTCCATACAAATAACCCAAAGAAAGTTTAGTATTTATTTAATTTTTAAATTTTACTTATTTTCTCATACAGCAGGTTCTTATTAGTCATCAATTTTATACACATCAGTGTATACATGTCAATCCAAATCGCACCATTCAGCACACCTCCATCCCCACCCCCCCCCCCGCAGCTTTCCCCCCTTGGTGTTCATACGTTTGTTCTCTACATCTCTGTCTCAAATTCTGCTCTGCAAACCAGTTCATCTGTACCATTTTTCTAGGTTCCACATACATGTGTTAATATACGATATTTGTTTTTCTCTTTCTGACTTCACTCTGTATGACAGTCTCTAGATCCAACCACGTGTCAACAAATGACTCAATTTCGCTCCTTTTTATGGCTGAGTAATATTCCATTGTGTACATGCACCATATCTTCTTTATCCATTCGTCTGTCAGAGGGCATTTAGGTTGCTTCCATGACCTGGCTATTGTAAATAGTACTGCAATGAACACTGGGGTTGCATGTGTCTTTTTGAATTCTGGTTTTCTCTGGGTATATGCCCAGTAGTGGGATTGCTGGGTCATATGGTAGTTCTATATTTAGTTTTTTAAGGAACCTCCATACTGTTCTCCATAGTGGCTGTACCAATTTACACTCCCACCAACAGTGCAAGAGGGTTCCCTTTTCTCCACACCCTCTCCAGCGTTTGTTGTTTTTAGATTTTCTGATGATGCCCATTCTAACTGGTGTAAGGTGATACCTCATTGTAGTTTTGATTTGCATTTCTCTAATAATTAGTGATGTTGAGCAGTGTTTCATGTGTTTCTTGGCCATCTGTATGTCTTCTTTGGAGAAATGTCTACTTACGTCTTCTGCACATTTTTGGATTGGGTTGTTTGTTTCTTTAATATTGAGCTGCATCAGCTGTTTATATATTTTGGAGATTAATCCTTTGTCCGTTGATTCGTTTGCAAATATTTTCTCCCATTCTGAGTGCTGTCTTTTAGTCTTGTTTATGGTTTCCTTTGTTGTGCAAAAGCTTTGAAGTTTCATTAGGTCCCATTTGTTTATTTTTGTTTTTATTTCCATTACTCTATGAGGTGGATCAAAAAAGATCTTGCTGTGATTTATGTCGAAGAGTGTTCTTCCTATGTTTTCCTCTAAGAGTTTTATTGTGTCTGGCCTTACATTTAGGTCTTGAATCCATTTTGAGTTTATTTTTGTGTATGGTGTTAGGGAGTGTTCTAATTTCATTCTTTTACATGTAGCTGTCCAGTTTTCCCAAGACTACTTAATGAAGAGGCTGTCTTTTCTCCATTGTATATTCTTACCTCCCTTGTCATAGATTAGGTGACCATAGGTGTGTGGGTTTATCTCTGGGCTTCCTATCCTGTACCATTGATCTATATTTCTGTTTTTGTGCCAGTACCATACTGGCTTGATTACTGTAGCTTTGTAGTGTAGTTTGAAGTCAAGGAGCCTGATTCCTCCACCTCCATTTTTCTTTCTCAAGATTGCTTTGACTATTCAGGGTCTTTTGTGTTTCCATACAAATTGTAAAATTTTTGTTCTAGTTCTGTAAAAAATGCCATTGGTAATATGATAAGGATTGCATTGAACTGTAGATTGCTTTGGGTAGTATAGTCATTTTCACAATGTTGATTCTGCCAATCCAAGAACATGGTATATTTTTCCATCTGTTTATATCATCTTTGATTTCTTTCATCAGTGTCTTATAGTTTTCTGAGTACAGGTCTTTTGCCTCCATAGGTAGGCTTATTCCTAGGCATTTTATTCTTTTTGTTGTGATGGTAAATGGGATTGTTTCCTTGATTTCTCTTTCTGATCTTTCATTGTTAGTGTATAGGAATGCAAAAGATTTCTGTGCATTAATTTTGTATCCTGAAACTTTACCAAATTCATTGATTAGCCCTAGTAGTTTTCTGGCGGTATCTTTAGGATTTTCTATGTACAGTGTTATGTCATATGCAAACAGGGACAGTTTTACTTCTTCTATTCCAATTTGTATTCCTTTTATTTCTTATTCTTTTCTGATTGCTGGGGCTAGGACTTCCACAAGTATGTTGAAGAATGGTGGCAAGAGTGAACACCTTTGTCTTGTTCCCAATCTTAGAGGGAATGTTTTCAGTTTTTCATCATTGAGAATGATGTTTGCTGTGGGTTTGTCATATATGACCTTTATTATATTGAGGTAGATTCTTTCTATGCCCACTTTCTGGAGACTTTTTATCATAAATGGATGTTGAATTTTGTCAACAAGAGCTAACAGTGTTAGCTCTTCTCTAAATGTTTCATAGAATTTTCCTGTGAAGCCATCTGGTTCTAGACTTTTGTTTTTTGGAAGACTTTTAATCCCAGTTTCAATTTCATTACTTGTGAGTGGCCTGTTCATATTTTCTAGTTCTTCTGGTTCAGTATTCGAGGTTTTACTTTTCTAAGAATTTGTCCATTTCTTCCAGTTGTCCATTTTATTGGCATATAGTTGCTTGTAGTAGTCTCTTATGATCCTTTGTATTTCTGCAGTGTCAGTTGTAACTTCTCCTTTTTCATTTCTAATTTTATTGATTTGCTTTCCTCTCCCTTTTTTTCTTGATGAGTCTGCCTATAGGGTTGTCAGTTTTGTTTATCTTCTCAAAGAAGCAGCTTTTAGTTTCATTGATCTTTGCTATTGTTTTCTTCATTTCTATTTTATTTATTTCTGCTCTGATCTTTATGATTTCTTTCCTTCTACTGACTTTGGGTTTTGTTTGTTCTTCTTTCTCTGGTTACTTTAGGTGTAAGGTTAGATTGTTTATTTGAGATTTTGCTTGTTTCTTGAGGTGAGATTGAATTGCTCTAAACTTCCCTCTTTGAACTGCTTTTGCTGCATCCCATAGGTTTTGGGTCATCATGTTTTCACTGTCATTTGTTTTTAGGTCTTTTTTAAAACTTCCTCTTTGATTTCTTCAGTGGTCTCCTGGTTAATTAGTAGCATATTATTCAGCCTCCTTGTGCTTGTGTTTTCTACAGCTTTTTTCCTGTAATTGATTTCTAATCTCATAGTGTTGTGGTCAGAAAAGATGCTTAATATGATTTCAATTATCTCAAATTTTCTGAGGCTCGATTTGTGACCCAAGATGTTATCTATCCTGGAGAATGTTCCATGTGCACTTGAGAAGAAAGTGTACTCTGCTATTTTCAGATGGATTGTCCTATAAATATCAATTAAGTCTATCTGGTCTAATATGTCATTTAAGGCTTGTGTTTCCTTATTAATTTTCTGTCTGGATGATCTATCCATTGGCGTAAGTGGAATGTTAAAATCCCCCACTATTTTTGTGTTACTGTCGATTTCCCCTTTAATGGCTGTTAGCATTTGCCTTATATATTGAGGTGCTCCTATGTTGGGTGCATAAATATTTACAATTGTTTTATCTTCTTCTTGGAATGATCCCTTGATCATTATGTAGTGTCCTTCCTTGCCTCTTGTAACAGTCTTCATTTTAAAGTCTGTTATAAGTATTGTCTGATATAAGTATTGCTCCTCTAGCTTTCTTTTGATTTCCATTTGCATGGAATATATTTTTCCATCCCCTCACTTTCTGTCTGTATGTGTCCCTAGTTCCAAAGTGGGTCTCTTGTACACAGCAAATATACTGGCCTTGTTTTTTGTATCCATTCAGCTAGTCTCTGTCTTTTAGTTGGAGCATATACATTTAAGGTAATTATTGATATGTATGTCCCTCTTACCATTTTCTTAATTGCTTTGGGTTTGTTTTTGTAGGTCTTTTTCTTGCCTTGTGTTTCCCGACTGGAGAAGTTCCTTTTGCCTTTGTTGTAAAGCTGTTTGGTGGTACTTAATTCTCTTAGTTTTTGCTTGTCAGTAAAGCTTTTGATTTCTCTCTCAAGAAAAGGAATGAGATCCCTGCTGGGTAGAGTAATTTTGGTTGTAGGTTTTCCCTTTCATCACTCTAAATGTATCCTGACACTCCCTTCTGGCCTGCAAAGTTTCTGCTGAAAAATCAGCTGATAACCTTATGGGAATTCCCTTGTATGTTATTAGCTGCTGTTTTTTTCCCTTGCTGCTTTTAATATTTTTCTTGGTATTTAATTTTTGTTAGTTTGATTAATATGTGTCTCAGCATGTTTCTCCTTGGGTTTACCCTGTATGGGACTCTCTGCACTTCCTGGCCTTGCATGACTATTTCCTTTCCCATGTTAGGGAAGTTTTGGGCTATAATCTCTTCAAATATTTTCTCAGATCCCCTCTCTCTCTTCTTCTTCTGGGACCCCTATAATTCGAATGTTTGTGTGTTCAATATTGTCCCAGACGTCTCTGAGACTGTCTTCAATTCTTTTCATTCTTTTTTTCTTTATTCTGCTCTGTGGCAGTTATTTCCAGCATTCTATCTTCCAGCTCACTTATCTGTTCTTCTGCCTCAGTTATTCTGCTATTGATTCCTTCTAGTATATTTTTCATTTCAGTTATTGTGAATGTAAACAATCAGTGTTAATGTGAACAATCAATGTTAATGTGAACAATCAATGATTGTTTGTTCTTTAGTTTTTCTAGGTCTCTGTTAAACATTTCTTGTATCTTCTCAATCCATGCTTCCATTCTGTTTCCGAGATCTTGGATCATCTTTACTATATTACTCTGAGTTCTTTACCAAAGTCTTTTCCCTCTGAAGGGTAGGGCCATGTCAGGTGGTGTGCTTTGGGGTCTCTGTGAGCTTATTATGAATTTAGGCAGCCTGTCGGCTGATGGGTGGGGCTGTGTTCCTTTCTTGCTGGTTGTTTGGTGTGAGGTGTGCAGCACTGGAGCCTGTAGGCAGTTGGGTAGAGCTGGGTTTTGGTGTCAAGATGGATACCTTCAGCTTTCCTCTAGAGTTGGTCCCTTTTTTAATTCCTGTTTTCTTTTTTCTTTCTTTCATCCTACCCAGTTGGGTGGGGATTTTTCCTGTCCTTTTCGGTGTCTCAAGTCTTCCACTAATATTCAGCAAGTGCTATGTGAGAATTGTTCCATTTGTAGATGTATATACTTGATATACTTGTGAGGAGAGACAAATTCCACATCCTCCTATTCCAGCATCTTGACTCTTCTGTGTCTTTTCACAACACTTGAAGGGAGTTTAAGCAACATTTCTTCTCTTAAGTCTGTCTTGGTTTGTGTGTCTGATGAGAAAAGCCTTAAAGTATAAAACTTGGTTCCTGTTCTTGGCCCTGTTTTTTGCCATATGGACAAGATCATCCTCCATAGGAGAGAATGAAAGTGTCTCTGAGAGAGGTAGAAACAAAGGAAGGAGACAAAATGTTCAAGTCCCTGGTTTTGGCTCTTCCTGAAAACTAGCTGCATCTTGACCTTCCCATAATTTCTTGTCTAGTCCTTTTTTGGATTCCCTGAGTCAATAAATTCCACTTAATTCCTTAAGTCAATCTGAGGTAAATTTCTCTTTAATGGAACAGAGACTTCACATGAGTGAATGATTAATACAAATGAATATGACAAATGGAAGCAGTGTAGGAGTTCAGAGGAGAGATATTTGTTTGGACCAGAAGGTCAAGGAAGGTTTTTTGGCCTTACTTGAGGTGGGACAAAGATCAGATCAATTTTGGAGAGCTAGGGAGGCAACAATCATGACAAATTGCAGAGGCATTTAAACACTAAAAGTGAATAAACTGAATTTGAATTTAAACTCTACAAGTAAAAGTGAATGTGGAAGACAGAATAATTGCCTCCCAACCATGTCCATGTCCTAGTGCTCACAACTGTGAATGTGTTACCTTCCATGGCAAAAGGGACTTTGCAGTTGTGATTTACTTAAGGACCTTGAGGTGGAGAGATTATCCTGGTTTTCAGGTGTGTCCAGTGTAATAAAAATGGTCCTTGTAAGGGAAACAGGAAGGCAGGAGAGTCAGAGAAGATGTGATGATGGAAACAGAAGTCAGAAACAGAGAGACAGAGAGAAAGACTTGTAGATAATATATTTATGGCTTTGAAGATAGAGGAAGAGGTTAAGAGCCAAGGAATGCAGGTGGCCTCTAGAAACCAGAAAAGGCAAGGAAACAGCTTCTCCCCTAGAGCCTCCAGAAGAAACCAACCCTGTCGACACCTTAGCCCAACTGACCCACCTCAGACTTCTGACTTCCAGAATCATAAGAAAATGAATTTGTGTGGTTTTAAATCACTAAGCTTGAAGCAATTTCTTACAACAGAAAGAGGAAACTAACACAGTGGGACAATAGTGATTTGATTTTAAAAAATATGTATGCTATGCTATAAGCTTATTACTCCCAGATCTCTGATTCTAAGAGCTCTCTCCAAGTACCAAGGTATGCACGTGTGCACGCACACACACACACACACACACACACATTTATGTATCTGTGGGGTGTGTGTGTAGTTCTTTACAGGTCTTTTCTATCTAGATGTTCTTTGACACCTCAAACTCAATTTGTCCAAAACTGAATTACTAAATTTCTTTCTGCTTCCCATTCCCCAACCCACTTTTTCTCTTTTTCTTATTTTCTTCCTTGAATGAATGGGAATAGGGGGTCTCAACTCTCCACCAAGATAGCCAAGTCAGAAAACTGGGAGTCATCTGATTTTCTCTCTCTCTTTTCACCCTCAGTCACCAAGTTCTAGAGACTATATCTTGTATTCCCTCTTAAATTCATATCCTTCCTCTCTATTCCTACCAATACCACCTTAGTTTCGGCAGTATACTCTCTTGTCTGGATTAGAACAGAACTTGATCACTAGTTGTCTTCCAAGCAACACCAGCAGCAGGAGCCCTCCAGCCCCTTCCCAGTTTATCCTCTATATGCTGCCAGAGTTCTATCCATCTGTACAGTCTATCTAGGTCATGTCTTTTCTTAAAATCTTTTCAAGGTTCTTCAACAACTCCACAGTTGACTCCATAAAGTCTAATCCTTGTTTTATGGCATTTCAGGTCTTTCACATAAGCTCCTGAACACTAGAACTGTGTCGTGGTTGCTATGCTGACACATGTTATAGTACCAGGTATATAATAATAACTAAATAAATTTCAAAAATAAACTTCTCTATTTTTCCAGCATCCTCTCAGGCCATTCCTCACCTTATCCTTCATAATCTGACAACACCAGACTTATCATTGTTCCCCAGACAGTCAGTGCTAGTTCACCTGCATGGCTACCATACTGTTTCCCCTGTCAGGAATGCCTGCCCCGCTCCCCACCATTGTTATCAGGAAAACAGTCATTGGACAAAGCCCTATTGAGGCATTGCTTCCTCTTGCAGTTTTCTCTAATCACCTACCCCATCGGCCTCAAACTCTCTTCCCTGTACTATTTCTGAGCCTCACTTTCCTCATTTGTAAAATAAAAAAACATTTCTTAAGCACTTACTATGTGTCAGATAATTTCCTGGTACTGGAGATTTAGCAGTGAAT
The DNA here is from genome assembly GCF_025265405.1 of Mesoplodon densirostris. Taxonomy (NCBI): domain Eukaryota; kingdom Metazoa; phylum Chordata; class Mammalia; order Artiodactyla; family Ziphiidae; genus Mesoplodon; species Mesoplodon densirostris. The sequence continues at coordinate 78,104,411 of NC_082662.1, forward strand.
AAAAAGACAAAATATCTGCCTTATATTCCACTACTACTACTGCTCTTTACATGATGCCAATGCTGGATAAATATAAAAAGAATTCACCATGTTCCAGGCACCATTTTAGGCGCTTTATAATATGAACTCATTTAATCTTCACAACAACTATGAGCCAAGAATCATTATTATTCCTATTCTACAGAAGGTGAAACAGAGATGCAAACAGATTTAGCAAACTGTTTAAGATCATACTACTGGTAAAAGCGATCAACCCAGAATTCAAACTCAGGAAGTCTGGTTGTAGAACCTATGCTCTCAACCACAATGTCATATATATTTCTGTTAGGTATTGCATTGAACTAAATTGCAATCATCGATCTCCATGTCTGTCTCCCATGCTAATCTGTGCCTTCACTAAAGCCAAGGACTATATTTAATTTGTTTTTATATCCCTAAGGCCTACCACAGTGAGGGTTTATAGCCAGTAGGGACTGAACAAATGTTTGTTGAACTACAGACAACCCCAGTTTCAGTCAAGCTACCTAATAAAGGAAAGAATACTCTGCTAAGTGCTAAAGTTATTAATTTAAACATGTAAAATAATAGAAAGATGTTAAACTTTCATCCTCTTAAGTTCCTGATTTTTTATTGTGGTAAAATATACCTAATGTGAAATTTACAGTTTTAACCACTTTAGGTATATGGTTCTGCTATATTAAGTACATGCACATTGTTGTGCAACTATTACCACTATCCATATCCAGCACTTTTTCATCTTCCCAAACTGAAACTCCATACCCATTAAACAATGATTTCCCCTCCAATCTCCCCCAGGCCTTGGCAATCACCAATCTATGAATTTGACTATTCTAGATACCTCACATAAGTGGACTCAGTCAGTATTTGTCCTTTTGTGACTGGTTTATTTCACTTAGCATAATGTTTTCAAGGTTCATCCTTGTTGTGGCACATGTCAAAATTGCTTCCCTTTTTAAAGCCAGATGTATGGATATACCACATTTTGTTTAGCCATTCATCCATTGAAGGATACTTGAGTCGCTTCCACTTTTGGCTATTGTGAGTCATGCTGCTATGAACATGGGTTTACAAATATCTGTTCCAGTGCCTGCTCTCAATTCTCTTTGGTATATACCTAGAAGTAGAATTGCAAGATCTCATGACAATCCTATGCTTAATTTTTTTGAGGAGCCATCATACTGCTTTCTATAGCAACTGTACCTTTTTTCATTCCCACTGGCAATGCACAAGGGTCCCAATTCCTCCACCTCTTCGCCAACAGTTATTTTCTGTTTTTTTGATGATAGCTATCCCAATGGGTGTGAAGTGATGTCTCATTGTGAAGTTCCTCGAGTTTCTTGACCAGCATTTATCTTTCTGGTCGCTCTAAATCCTGTCTATATCTCATACTATTCTTGAGCCCTAAACTGAAGGGAAATTTCTTTGAAAACATAGATGAGAGACACTTCCTACAGGATAATATTCTCTGCATTTATGCATAATGATATAGAGGTGCTGAAATAGTTGAAATTTTGTGGCTAATACACAAAATTTTTTCCTACTGTGTTAACTCTAAATTAGTATTTGTCCTCTATGTAGAGTTCATTTTGACCTATTCTGCTTATACCTTCATTCTGTTTATCCAGCTCTTCAGGCAACCCTACCCAAGAGTCACCAGCATGTTACTGAAGAAACATATTACTTACAAACTGCATTTTTCAAAAATCTTGGGGCAAATTTTAAAACATTTTGTATTATGCTGTTGTCATCATAACTTTATGAAGTTTTTTCCCTTACAGATATATTCCCTTTAACCACCATCCCAAGGAAGTTTACTTTTATTTTTATTTTTATTTTTTTTCGGTATGCGGGCCTCTCACTGTTGTGGCCTCTCCCGTTGCGGAGCACAGGCTCCGGACGCGCAGGCCCAGCGGCCATGGCTCACGGGCCCAGCTGCTCCGCGGCATATGGGATCCTCCCAGACCGGGGCACGAACCCGTATCCCCTGCATCGGCAGGCGGACTCTCAACCACTGTGCCACCAGGGAGGCCCAGGAAGTTTACTTTTAAAAAGGAATGAAGCAGATATTTTATTGACTCATGTCAATAAAAGTGAAAAGCACTTTTCCTAAAAGAAAATTAAAATTGATATGTTCTTTGACAACTTTCTGAATAAAATATTTCAAAATATACAGGAACAGGTTAAATTTTTGCTCTTTATATAGAGGAAAAACCCAATGCACAAAACTACACATCTCACTAAATAAGGAGCTCAATAATAACTCTGAAGAAGTAAAAAGAAGAAAAACAAGCAACGCAACCAATAATTAGTTGAGCAAGTAGTTCACTGAAAGAGAAACCTCCCCTCCCAACAATCACTGCCCCAGGTGGCAGGGACAAGGGAAGCATCTGAGCAGGTTTTACAAGAATATTTAAAAGCCTAATAAGACATTAATGGAAAATCTGACTCTGTACCAGGAACCAAGGCCATGCCGACCAAGGAAATGCAAAGGTGTAAATGTCTCACAAAGAAACTAGGTTTAGCATGAAGGATTATGTGAGTGCCAGGGCCGACATCTTTATCAGAGAGGTAATTAATAATAATGTATTTGCATCCAAGTCATATACATAGAGTCAAAATGTGTTAACTATGGTTAATATGATGAAAACTAGTGTTTCTCAAAATTTAGAGGAGGGGGAAGGGTAAGCTGGGATGAAGTGAGAGAGTGGCATAGACATATATACACTAACAAATTTAAAATAGATAGCTAGTGGGAAGCAGCCTCATAGCACAGGGAGATCAGCTCCGTGCTTTGTGACCACCTAGAGTGGTCGGATAGGGAGGGTGGGAGGGAGACGCAAGAGGGGTGATATGGGGATATATGTATATGTATAGCTGATTCACTTTGTGATACAGCAGAAACTAACACACCACTGTAAAGCAATTATACTCCAGTAAAGATGTTTAAAAAAATTAAAAAAAAAAATTTAATGTGCACATGTGTCTTCTGGAAATCTTGTTTAAAAGCAGATTCTGATTCAGTAGGTCTGGGATAGTGCCTGAGATTCTGCAGTTTCTAACAAGCTGCCAGGTGATGTCAATACAGGTAGTCCATATCCACATTTTTAATAGCATGATGTACACACAGTCAGAGCATCTGGCAAATTAGGTGGAAACTGAAATGTCAGGGGCTTCTGGTAAAACTTTTGCTTTTCTGATACAAGAGCAGATAGTGTAGGGGCTACCACATTCCTCTACTTACAGCATAAATATGGGATCTGTAGGTGCAGCAACCTCTCACGATCACGAGTAAAATGTCACACATCCAAAGTTGGTAGAGAAGAAATTTAGAAAGAGCCTGTGTCCTTTATGCCACCAGTAAGCCACTACACCAGTGACTGCCTAGTAAGACAGATAAATCCATATTCTTCTAAGCCACTATTATTAAGTTTTATAACTGAAAACACTTCTAATGAATACATATAGGCTATAGATACTAATGTGTGAAGTAGGGACAAAAAAGCTAGCAGGAAAGGGAACGGAAGGAGGAGCAAAGTACCTGGTAATCCACTGAGATAAGCTTCTTTGAATAGGCAAGGATCTACTGTAGACTAGTGATCCCCAACTATTTCAGAAATAGTCCAGTAAGATTATTATTTTAATGTCAAAAGAATGTCAGTGATGTGCTTTCCCAACTCACATACATAATAATAAATAATATATTTTTATCATGTGTCAGTGTGCTAAATGTCCCATATGTATATATATTTAATTGATTTAAGTCATAACTATTCTTCAAGGCAGGTTTTTTTTTTTAGTAGAATTATTTTTATTTATTTTTATTTTACAAATTTAATCAGTTATACATATACATATGTTCCCATATCCCCTCCCTTTTGCGTCTCCCTCCCACCCTCCCTATCCCACCCCTCCAGGCGGTCACAAAGAACCGAGCTGATCTCCCTGTGCTATGCGGCTGCTTCCCACTAGCTATCTACCTTACGTTTGGTAGTGTATATATGTCCATGCTGCTCTTTCACTTTGTCACAGCTTACCCTTCCCCCTCCCCATATCCTCAAGTCCATGCTCTAGTAGGTCTGTGTCTTTATTCCTGTCTTACCCCTATGTTCTTGATGACATTTTTTTCTTAAATTCCATATATATGTGTCAGCATACAGTATTTGTCTTTCTCTTTCTGACTTACTTCACTCTGTATGACAGACTCTAGGTCCATCCACCTCATTACAAATAGCTCAATTTCATTTCTTTTTATGGCTGAGTAATATTCCATTGTATATATGTGCCACATCTTCTTTACCCATTCATCCGATGATGGACACTTAGGTTGTTTCCATCTCCGGGCTATTGTAAATAGGGCTGCTATGAACATTTTGGTACATGTCTCTTTTTGAATTATGGTTTTCTCAGGGTATATGCCCAGTAGTGGGATTGCTGGGTCATATGGTAGTTCTATTTGTAGTTTTTTAAGGAACCTCCATACCGTTCTCCATAGTGGCTGTACCAATTCACATTCCCACCAGCAGTGCAAGAGTGTTCCCTTTTTTCCACACCCTCTCCAGCATTTATTGTTTCTAGATTTTTTGATGATGGCCATTCTGACTGGTGTGAGATGATATCTCATTGTAGTTTTGATTTGCATTTCTCTAATGAGTAAAGATGTTGAGCATCCTTTCATGTGTTTGTTGGCAGTCTGTATATCTTCTGTGGAGAAATGTCTATTTAGGTCTTCTGCCCATTTTTGGATTGGGTTGTTTTTTTGCTATTGAGCTGGATGAGCTGCTTATAAATTTTGGAGATTAATCCTTTGTCAGTTGCTTCATTTGCAAATATTTTCTCCCATTCTGAGGGTTGTCTTTTGGTCTTGTTTATGGTTTCCTTTGCTGTGCAAAAGCTTTGAAGTTTCATTAGGTCCCATGTGTTTATTTTTGTCTTTATTTCCATTTCTCTAGGAGGTGGGTCAAAAAAGATCTTGCTGTGATTTATGTCATAGAGTGTTCTGCCTATGTTTTCCTCTAGGAGTTTGATAGTGTCTGGCCTTACATTTAGGTCTTTAATCCATTTTGAGCTTATTTTTGTGTATGGTGTTAGGGAGTGATCTAATCTCATACTTTTACATGTCCCTGTCCAGTTTTCCCAGCACCACTTATTGAAGAGACTGTCCTTTCTCCACTGTACATTCCTGCCTCCTTTATCAAAGATAAGGTGACCATATGTCCGTGGGTTTATCTCTGGGCTTTCTATCCTGTTCCATTGATCTATCTTTCTGTTTTTGTGCCAGTACCATACTGTCTTGATTACTGTAGCTTTGTAGTATAGTCTGAAGTCAGGGAGCCTGATTCCTCCAGCTCCATTTTTCATTCTCAAGATTGCTTTGGCTATTCGGGGTCTTTTGTGTTTCCATACAAATTGTGATATTTTTTTTCTACCTCTGTGAAAAATGCCATTGGTAGTTTGATAGGGATTGCATTGAATCTGTAGATTGCTTTGGGTAGTAGAGTCATTTTCACAATGTTGATTCTTCCAATCCAAGAACATGGTACATCTCTCCATCTATTTGTATCATCTTTAATTTCTTTCATCAGTGTCTTATAATTTTCTGCATACAGGTCTTTTGTCTCCTTAGGTAGGTTTATTCCTAGATATTTTATTCTTTTTGTTGCAATGGTAAATGGGAGTGTTTCCTTGATTTCACTTTCAGATTTTTCATCATTAGTATATAGGAATGCCAGAGATTTCTGTGCATTAATTTTGTATCCTGCAACTTTACCAAATTCATTGATTAGCTCTAGTAGTTTTCTGGTAGCATCTTTAGGATTCTCTATGTATAGTATCATGTCATCTGCAAACAGTGACAGCTTTACTTCTTCTTTTCCCATATGGATTCCTTTTATTTCCTTTTCTTCTCTGATTGCTGTGGCTAAAACTTCCAAAACTATGTTGAATAAGAGTGGTGAGAGTGGGCAACCTTGTCTTGTTCCTGATCTTAGTGGAAATGGTTTCAGTTTTTCACCATTGAGGACGATGCTGGCTGTGGGTTTGTCATATATGGCCTTTATTATGTTGAGGAAAGTTCCCTCTATGCCTACTTTCTGCAGGGCTTTTATCATAAATGGGTGTTGAATTTTGTCAAAAGCTTTCTCTGCATCTATTGAGATGATCATATGGTTTTTCTCCTTCAGTTTGTTAATATGGTGTATCACGTTGATTGATTTGCATATATTGAAGAATCCTTGCATTCCTGGAATAAACCCCACTTGATCATGGTGTATGATCCTTTTAATGTGCTGTTGGATTCTGTTTGCTAGTATTTTGTTGAGGATTTTTGCATCTATGTTCATCAGTGATATTGGCCTGTAGTTTTCTTTCTTTGTGACATCCTTGTCTGGTTTTGGTATCAAGGTGATGGTGGCCTCATAGAATGAGTTTGGGAGTGTTCCTCCCTCTGCTATATTTTGGAAGAGTTTCAGAAGGATAGGTGTTAGCTCTTCTCTAAATGCTTGATAGAATTCGCCTGTGAAGCCATCTGGTCCTGGGCTTTTGTTTGTCGGAAGATTTTTTATCACAGTTTCAATTTCAGTGCTTGTGATTGGTCTGTTCATATTTTCTATTTCTTCCTGATTCATTCTTGGCAGGTTGTGCATTTCTAAGAATTTGTCCATTTCTTCCAGGTTGTCCATTTTATTGGCATAGAGTTGCTTATAGTAATCTCTCATGATCTTTTGTATTTCTGCAGTGTCAGTTGTTACTTCTCCTTTTTCATTTCTAATTCTATTGATTTGAGTCTTCTCCCTTTTTTTCTTGATGAGTCTGGCTAATGGTTTATCAATTTTGTTTATCTTCTCAAAGAACCAGCTTTTACTTTTATTGATCTTTGCTATCGTTTCCTTCATTTCTTTTTCATTTATTTCTGATCTGATTTTTATGATTTCTTTCCTTCTGCTAACTTTGGGATGTTTTTGTTCTTCTTTCTCTAATTGCTTTAGGTGCAAGGTTAGGTTGTTTATTCGAGATGTTTCCTGTTTCTTAAGGTGGGATTGTATTGCCATAAACTTCCCTCTTAGAACTGCTTTTGCTGCATCCCATAGGTTTTGGGTCGTCGTGTCTCCATTGTCATTTGTTTCTAGGTATTTTTTAATTTCCTCTTTGATTTCTTCAGTGATCACTTCGTTATTAAGTAGTGTATTGTTTAGCCTCCATGTGTTTGTATGTTTTACAGCTCTTTTCCTGTAATTGATATCTAGTCTCATAGCATTGTGGTCAGAAAAGATACTTGATACAATTTCAATTTTCTTAAATTTACCAAGGCTTGATTTGTGACCCAAGATATGATCTATCCTGGAGAATGTTCCATGAGCACTTGAGAAAAATGTGTATTCTGTTGTTTTTGGATGGAATGTCTTATATATATCAATTAAGTCCATCTTGTTTAATGTTTATTATTATCCTCACTCAACTGATGAGGAAATTGAGGCACAGAGAGGTCAAGTAGTTTAACCAAGTTCATCCACTTAATGATACAGCTGGGGTTTGAACTCTGACAGTACAACTCCAAACCCTTATATTCTTAACCGCTTTGTCTTATCACTGCCCCACCAGATAAGAGCTCTAGTGTCTGTAACTTGGAAAAGGAATGCATATATGCATATGAATTTGAACGCCCATTTCAATAAACTTGAGTCCCTGAGGGTCTTAATCCACAGGTTGGAAATCACTCTCTTTTACCTAGTGTGGCCATTAATTTGTCCAAGTTCACATCTCCATATTAGAAACATTTGAAATTTTGAAACCTCCATTTCAGAACCACGTTTTATATAGCTGTGAATAGCTATGAATATAAGTGATCACTGCTTGAAAGTGAATATTCTAATTGTAAAATAATTCTGTGTCATTTTAAAGAGACTCTCAGTCAATCAGAGAAAAAGCACTACTGCTCTTTCCACCAGAGCAAGTACATGGGATCTAGGTCTTTGTATTAGAACTTTAATTAGAAGTAGAGATATAGGCTATTTTCTACCTCTGTGATTTTGGTCCCTATTTCAAACAAAATTCTGGTATTCATTCTTCCATTGTAAAATAATAAAGTAAAATTAAATTAAATTAAAATGAGATAAAATAAAACATTAAAATCCTATCCATTCTTTAAGACTCATGTTAAATGAGTCATTCCCTAACTCCATCTCAAATCCTGACCCAGAATTCTTTGCTCCTTCCTCCTTGCTATCATATACTTTTATTACAGCATTTATCAGGTTGTATTATAGACTTTCATAGGTCAGTCTCCTTCACTAAACTGTGGATTCCTTAAGGGAAAGCACTTTTTTCTATCCTGAGCTTATCGCAAAGCATACTCCATAAATATTCAAGGGACTAGTCTAAAGACTATATGACATGCTATATAATATTTTTTTCCCATACAAGATTTCTTGCTCTCCCCAGTTACAGAAATCTAGATCTTCTTGATTAGGAAAAGAAAATTGTAAAATATGTGATAATTTGGTTTTTGCACTAGAATTTTTATCATTTGTTTTTGTATTCTTCCACAGATGGTGGGGTTGACTATGAGTTGGCTTCCTTACCAGGTGAAATGATGTGTCCTCGAGGAGTACAGCGTAGGGGTTATGAATATGGCTTGGAGTCAGACCAGGGTTTCAGCTTGGTTCTGACCCTTACTGGCAGGGTGACTTTGAGGAAGCTATTAAGGCTCAGTTTTCTCATTTGTAAAATGAGAAATGGTATCTACTCATGGCGTTCTTGTGAGGATTCTATGAGTTAATAGATTTAAAGAATGTCACATAGTGCTTGGCATATAGTAAGCACTTAATAAATATTATTTGAGAATTTAAGACATGACACTGTATCTTAGAATGGATTCACCAAAAGCAAACCCTGAGACAAGGATTTATACACAAGCAATTTATTAAGGAAGTTCTCAAAGAAAAAATGGCAAGGGAGGAGAGAAACCAGAACAAGGAAAGAAAAGAAGCCAAGTGGGGTGTTGATTACAGGTGGAGTCCCTTGGTGGTTGTTTCAGGTTGATTCCCACAGGGAGCTCTAATGTATAAGTTACTCTTCAGAACTTGTCCCAACCTGAAGCAAAGGCACTAAGATTTCACATCCTTACACTTGTCAGTCAGTGACTAAGGACCACCTGGTACAATGTAAGCTACCACTGGCTCTTTGCATAAACAGACAAAGCAGCTCATGTAGCCTGAGTGCTATCCTCCAGAGAAGAGTTGCCAGTGTGAGCCACTGAGAAAGTCCCCTGACACAAAGAGAAGAGGTATACAGGAATAGTAAAGAGATATGAGGAAGGCGGGGTAGAGCACTAACAGTGTCCACTACCATACCGCAATGTGTAACCAACCAGGCAAAATATAGCTACCCATAGCATGATGTAGACATCATGCTATATTAACACCTCTGGTTTCTGTTTCACCATTTGTAGAAGGAGGAAGATAATACTTATCTCATGACTCACTTTGCTGTACAGCAGAAATTAACACAATATTTTAAATCAACTATACTCCAATAAATTTTTTTAAATAAAAATAAATAAAAATTAAAAAAGGGTGATCATGAAGAATAAATGAGTTAATAATGTAAAGTAACAATAAGAGTATCTGACATGGGTGCCCAGTAAATATTAGTTCTCCCTGATCCTTATAGGATTCCATATATATAAAAGAATGGATTATAGAGATCACTATGTATAAATGAATCTCTGAGTACTTGCTCCTGGCATAAAATTCTTTGGACAAACTTTCTGTTTAAAGCAATTTTGTACAAAGGATTTTTTTCTCCTTATGGCTCTTCCAATTCTTCTGATTACACAATGAGAAATTCTTTAATTTAGGAGTCATATGTTACAATATTTCTGTAGCATCTGCTAACTTTATGACTCCTAAAAAGAAATGGGTACCTTGAGCTCAGAGTATAGCTAGTGTAACAAAAAGCAACAGCAGCAGCAGCCAGGGAGAGTAAGGAAAGACTGGTTCAGTGTTGGCGAGCAGGAAGCCATGAGAAGAGGTCACACTGGGCAAAAATCAGATATTCTGGTTGGAGTTTTGTCACTAAGTCACTTACCTTCCTAGGACATGTATTGTCATCCATAATATCAGTGGTTGAACTAGATGGTGTCTCAGGTGCCTTCCAGCACTAAAATTCCATTATGAGGATATTCAAAACCTCAACCCCTAAATTCTGAAATTTGAAGGATCTCCTGTGTATGAAACCGTGTTATTATTCAAAGCATACAGAAGTTCAGAGAAGGGAAATGACAGGAGGGATTGGTCAGGGAAACCTTCACAGGAAGCAGAATTTGAGCTAGATATTGAAGAATTCGAAAAATGAATGTGGTCAGTGATATCATAATAGAAAATAAAAGTAATTTTTCACAAAATATGAGTAGATCTTATTGATTAGAGGGAAATATTTATTCTAGGCAGTACTGGAAGATAAAATGGAAACTACTGATATAAATTGACCAGATTGTGATGCATTCTGAATAGCAAGTAAAGGATCGTGCCAACCTGAAGGTAATGATACTCTCTTGAAGAATTAGAGAGGGGAAAGATGGCATTGTACATGAGATAATTTGGTGATGTGCAAGAGGAATTGGAGCTGGAAAATCTGGTGGCTAAGAATTCTGTAAGAAGGCTGCCAAACTGCTTATTATGAGATGAAAAAATTTTGAAAATTGAGGGCTTTATACCATATGGTTAGCACTGTAAAGAGATTAGTTGAACAGGGCATAGTTCCTCTCACAATGAGAGAAAATGAAATCATCTCTGACTGTCCATCCCCACGTGGAGAACCTGTAGCAAGGCAGACTTCCTTTTGTTTATGTAAGACTACATAGCTCTTTATAACCATAAATATCTCTCTTTAACAGGTTTAAATGTACAAGTTTGGGAGCAGGAGCAGGAGAGAGCTAATATACTACTTTGTAGAATAGAGAAAAAGTATTTGGAGTTCCAGGAATTTATAATCCTGAAAGGAATGAGTGAGAAGCGGAGAGTGAGGGAAGAAAGGGGAAAGCTAGTCACTAAGTAGGAAGAAGGGCCAATGAGAACCCCTTAATGGCAGGATGTTCCAAGAACATATAAAAATATGTGATTTTATATTGTTTCCTATTTAATTAATGTTTGGGGCTTTAAAATCACACACACACACACACACACATACAAAAACCCAGCCATTTCGTTTTCAGAGGTTGGAACTAATTTGGAAACAGATAGGAGTCAGACAGATAATCAAAATATTGGCTAGATCAGTGGTGAAACTGGACTAAGAAATATGACTTGACCTGAAGCCACAGCTACGATTTCTAATACTTCTCTCCAAGTCTTAACTCAGAAGGATACTTCCTCCACTATCCCCAAAACACTGTCTGCAAAGCAGATACTTACCTAACTAGGTACAGAGGGAACCACAACCTCACATAAATTGGGCACTAGTAGTGGGGAAAGAGAGACTGGTTTCCAGATATGGCTCTAGAGGGCAGGAAAGGATTCTGACCAATGTGTGCTTAGCACAAGGAACCTAGAACAGAATACACACACTGTGGATAGGGAGATCCAAAAAAGGAGGAAGAAACAGTATCAAAGGAGGAATTCCAACCTATTTATACCCTAAGTTCTGTGTTAATAGTGGATAACTCATATTAATAGAAATACAATTTTGCCTTCAGGACATTACATAAGGGTAAGTAACTCAGCTTTACAACTCAGAAAGAAGTTCTTTTCATTTTTTTTTAAATGAAGATATTACAAATATCATTCCTTCCAGGAAATCAAAAGTGAAATCACAGACTATATGCCTGCCTCAATAATAACAATCCAAATCCTCTTCTCTTAAGGAAAAAACCTGGCTGTTACTGTCTTACCATGTGATTGACCCATGATTTAAAAGTCCCATGACAGGAGACCTCTGTGTCACCATGGTAATCAGAAGTCTGACTCTCCCTGGGGAATTCAGCATTGTTCACCTGAATTCCCAGAGTAAGAATATTGGGTTCAAATACTGACTCTGCCATTTACTAGCTATGTAATCTTGGTGAGTTACTGAAAATGTGTGCCTCAGTTTCCCCAAGTATAAAATGAAGATAATATTCGTACTTATGTTACAGAGTTTCAGTGAGGATTAAGTGAGAGAATCTCTGCCCTGGTAAGTACCGAATAAATATTAACTATTAATATGATTCATTCTGCCTCAATAATAACTAACACATATCATTTTTTATATACTTGATTAAAAACAAATTCTATTCATTCTTTACTGGACAGGATTTTTGAAGATTTATTCTAATAACTTTACTGAATCTGCCTTAATTTATCAGTCTTAAAAATATTTAATTGAGACTCCTACAGAACACCTACTGAACGCTGGCAGAAGACCCCAGACCTCCCAAAAGGCAAGAAACTCCCCACATACCTGGGTAGGGCAAAGCGGAGAGATTCCCGCACAGAGGAGCGGTGCCGAGCGGCACTCACCAGCCCGAGAGGCTTGTCTGCTCCCCCGCCGGGGTGGGCGGTGCTGGAGCTGAGGCTCGGGCTTCGGTCAGAGTGCAGCGAGAGGACTGGGGCTGGCGGCGAGAACTCAGCCTGAAGGGGGCTAATGTGCCACAGCTAGCCGGGAGGGAGTCCGGGAAAACTCTGGAGCTGCCGAAGAGGCAGGAGACTTTTTCTTCCCTCTTGGTTTCCTGGTGCGTGAGGAGAGGGGATTAAGAACGCCGCGTAAAGGAGCTCCAGAGACGGGCGCGAGTCGCGGCTGAAAGCACGGAGCCCAGAGACGGGCGTGGGACGCTGGGGCTGCTGCTGCCGACGCCAAGAAGCCTGTGTGCGAGCGCAGGTCACTGTCCACACCGCCCTTCCGGGAGCCTGTGCAGCCTGCCACTGCCGGGGTCGCGGGATCCAGGGGCGGCTTCCCTGAGAGAACGCACGGCGCGCCTCGGGCTGGTGCAACGTCACGCCGACCTCTGCCGCTGCAGGCTCGCCCCGCACTCCGTGCCCCTCCCTCCCGCAGGGCCTGAGTGAGCCAGAGCCCCCGAAGAGGCTGCTCCTTTAACCCTGTCCTGTCTGAGAGAAGAACAGACGCCCTCCGGCGACCTACACGCAGAGGCGGGGCCAAATCCAAAGCTGAGACCCAGGAGCTGTGAGAACAAAGAAGAGAAAGGGAAACCTCTCCCAGCAGCCTCAGAAGCAGCGGATTAAAGCTCCACAATCAACTTGATGTACCCTGCATCTGTGGAATACATGAATAGACAACAAATCATCCCAAATTGAGGAGCCAGGAGTCAGTGCTGTGCCTCTGAGGTGGGAGAGCCAACTTCAGGACACGGGTCCACAAGAGACCTCCCAGCTCCACATAATATCAAACGGCGAAAATCTTCCAGAGATCTCCATCTCAACACCAGCACCCAGCTTCACTCAACGACCAGCAAGCTACAGTGCTGGACACCCTATGCCAAACAACTAGCAAGACAGGAACACAACGCCACCCATTAGCAGAGAGGTGGCCTAAAATCATAAAAAGTCCACAGACACCCCAAAACACACCACCAGACGTGGACCTGCCCACCAGAAAGACAAGATCCAGCCTCATCCACCAGAACACAGGCAGTAGTCCCCTCCACCAAGAGGCCTACACAACCCACTAAACCAACCTTAGCCACTGGGGACAGACACCAAAAACAACGGGAACTACGAACCTGCAGCCTGCAAAAAGGAGACCCCAAACACAGTAACATAAGCAAAATGAGAAGACAGAAAAACACACAGCAGGAGAAGGAGCAAGATAAAAACCCACCAGACCTAACAAATGAAGAGGTAATAGGCAGTCTACCTGAAAAAGAATTCAGAATAATGATGGTAAAGATGATCCAAAATCTTGGAAATAGAATAGACAAAATGCAAGAAACAGTTAACAAGGACCTAGAAGAACTAAAGATGAATCAAGCATCAATTAAAAACACAATAAATGAAATTAAAAATACTCTAGATGGGATCAATAGTAGAATAACTGAGGCAGAAGAACGGATAAGTGAGGTGGAAGATAAAATAGTGGAAATAACTGCTGCAGAGCAAAATAAAGAAAAAAGAATGAAAAGAACAGAGGACAGTCTCAGAGACCTCTGGGACAACATTAAACGCACCAACATTCGAATTATAGGGGTTCCAGAAGAAGAAGAGAAAAAGAAAGGGACTGAGAAAATATTTGAAGAGATTATAGTTGAAAACTTCCCTAATATGGGAAAGGAAATAGTTAATCAAGTCCAGGAGGCACAGAGAGTCCCATACAGAATAAATCCAAGGAGAAATACACCAAGACACATATTAATCAAACTGTCAAAAATTAAACACAAAGAAATCATATTAACAGCAGCAAGGCAAAAACAACAAATAACACACAAGGGAATCCCCATCAGGATAACAGCTGATCTCTCAGCAGAAACTCTACAAGCCAGAAGGGAGTGGCAGGACATAATTAAAGTGATGAAGGAGAAAAACCTGCAACCAAGATTACTCTACCCAGCAAGGATCTCATTCAGATTTGATGGAGAAATTAAAACGTTTACAGACAAGCAAAAGCTGAGAGAGTTCAGCACCACCAAACCAGCTTTACAACAAATGCTAAAGGAACTTCTCTAGGCAAGAAACACAACAGAAGGAAAAGAACTACAATAACGAACCCAAAACAATTAAGAAAATGGGAATAGGAACATACATATCAATAATTACCTTAAATGTAAATGGACTAAATGCACCCACCAAAAGACACAGACTGGCTGAATGGATACAAAAACAAGACCCATAAATATGCTGTCTACAAGAGACCCACTTCAGGCCTAGACACATACAGACTGAAAGTAAGGGGATGGAAAAAGATATTCCACGCAAATGGAAACCAAAAGAAAGCTGGAGTAGCAATTCTCATATCAGACAAAATAGACTTTAAAATAAAGACTACTAGAAGAGACAAAGAAGGACACTCCATAATGATCAAGGGATCGATCCAAGAAGAAGATATAACAATTGTAAATATTTATGCACCAAACATAGGAGCACCCCAATACATCAGGGAAATATTAACAGCCATAAAAGGAGAAATCGACAGTAACACAATCATAGTAAGGGACTTTAAAACCCCACTTTCACCAATGGACAGATCATCCAAAATGAAAATAAATAAGGAAACACAAGCTTTAAATGATACATTAAACAAGATGGACTTAATTGATATTTATAGGACATTCCATCCAAAAACAACAGAATACACATTTTTCTCAAGTGCTCATGGAACATTCTCCAGGATAGATCATATCTTGGGTCACAAATCAAGCCTTGGTAAATTTAAGAAAATTGAAATTGTATCAAGTATCTTTTCCGACCACAATGCTATGAGACTAGATATCAATTACAGGAAAAGAGCTGTAAAACATACAAACACATGGAGGCTAAACAATACACTACTTAATAACGAAGTGATCACTGAAGAAATCAAAGAGGAAATTAAAAAATACCTAGAAACAAATGACAATGGAGACACGACGACCCAAAACCTATGGGATGCAGCAAAAGCAGTTCTAAGAGGGAAGTTTATGGCAATACAATCCCACCTTAAGAAACAGGAAACATCTCGAATAAACAACCTAACCTTGCACCTAAAGCAATTAGAGAAAGAAGAACAAAAACATCCCAAAGTTAGCAGAAGGAAAGAAATCATAAAAATCAGATCAGAAATAAATGAAAAAGAAATGAAGGAAACGATAGCAAAGATCAATAAAAGTAAAAGCTGGTTCTTTGAGAAGATAAACAAAATTGATAAACCATTAGCCAGACTCATCAAGAAAAAAAGGGAGAAGACTCAAATCAATAGAATTAGAAATGAAAAAGGAGAAGTAACAACTGACACTGCAGAAATACAAAAGATCATGAGAGATTACTATAAGCAACTCTATGCCAATAAAATGGACAACCTGGAAGAAATGGACAAATTCTTAGAAATGCACAACCTGCCAAGAATGAATCAGGAAGAAATAGAAAATATGAACAGACCAATCACAAGCACTGAAATTGAAACTGTGATAAAAAATCTTCCGACAAACAAAAGCCCAGGACCAGATGGCTTCACAGGCGAATTCTATCAAGCATTTAGAGAAGAGCTAACACCTATCCTTCTGAAACTCTTCCAAAATATAGCAGAGGGAGGAACACTCCCAAACTCATTCTATGAGGCCACCATCACCTTGATACCAAAACCAGACAAGGATGTCACAAAGAAAGAAAACTACAGGCCAATATCACTGATGAACATAGATGCAAAAATCCTCAACAAAATACTAGCAAACAGAATCCAACAGCACATTAAAAGGATCATACAACATGATCAAGTGGGGTTTATTCCAGGAATGCAAGGATTCTTCAATATATGCAAATCAATCAACGTGATACACCATATTAACAAACTGAAGGAGAAAAACCATATGATCATCTCAATAGATGCAGAGAAAGCTTTTGACAAAATTCAACACCCATTTATGATAAAAGCCCTGCAGAAAGTAGGCATAGAGGGAACTTTCCTCAACATAATAAAGGCCATATATGACAAACCCACAGCCAGCATCGTCCTCAATGGTGAAAAACTGAAACCATTTCCACTAAGATCAGGAACAAGACAAGGTTGCCCACTCTCACCACTCTTATTCAACATAGTTTTGGAAGTTTTAGCCACAGCAATCAGAGAAGAAAAGGAAATAAAAGGAATCCATATGGGAAAAGAAGAAGTAAAGCTGTCACTGTTTGCAGATGACATGATACTATACATAGAGAATCCTAAAGATGCTACCAGAAAACTACTAGAGCTAATCAATGAATTTGGTAAAGTTGCAGGATACAAAATTAATGCACAGAAATCTCTGGCATTCCTATATACTAATGATGAAAAATCTGAAAGTGAAATCAAGGAAACACTCCCATTTACCATTGCAACAAAAAGAATAAAATATCTAGGAATAAACCTACCTAAGGAGACAAAAGACCTGTATGCAGAAAATTATAAGACACTGATGAAAGAAATTAAAGATGATACAAATAGATGGAGAGATGTACCATGTTCTTGGATTGGAAGAATCAACATTGTGAAAATGACTCTACTACCCAAAGCAATCTACAGATTCAATGCAATCCCTATCAAACTACCAATGGCATTTTTCACAGAGGTAGAAAAAAAATATCACAATTTGTATGGAAACACAAAAGACCCCGAATAGCCAAAGCAATCTTGAGAATGAAAAATGGAGCTGGAGGAATCAGGCTCCCTGACTTCAGACTATACTACAAAGCTACAGTAATCAAGACAGTATGGTACTGGCACAAAAACAGAAAGATAGATCAATGGAACAGGATAGAAAGCCCAGAGATAAACCCACGGACATATGGTCACCTTATCTTTGATAAAGGAGGCAGGAATGTACAGTGGAGAAAGGACAGTCTCTTCAATAAGTGGTGCTGGGAAAACTGGACAGGGACATGTAAAAGTATGAGATTAGATCACTCCCTAACACCATACACAAAAATAAGCTCAAAATGGATTAAAGACCTAAATGTAAGGCCAGACACTATCAAACTCCTAGAGGAAAACATAGGCAGAACACTCTATGACATAAATCACAGCAAGATCTTTTTTGACCCACCTCCTAGAGAAATGGAAATAAAGACAAAAATAAACACATGGGACCTAATGAAACTTCAAAGCTTTTGCACAGCAAAGGAAACCATAAACAAGACCAAAAGACAACCCTCAGAATGGGAGAAAATATTTGCAAATGAAGCAACTGACAAAGGATTAATCTCCAAAATTTATAAGCAGCTCATCCAGCTCAATAGCAAAAAAACAACCCAATCCAAAAATGGGCAGAAGACCTAAATAGACATTTCTCCACAGAAGATATACAGACTGCCAACAAACACATGAAAGAATGCTCAACATCTTTACTCATTAGAGAAATGCAAATCAAAACTACAATGAGATATCATCTCACACCAGTCAGAATGGCCATCATCAAAAAATCTAGAAACAATAAATGCTGGAGAGGGTGTGGAAAAAAGGGAACACTCTTGCACTGCTGGTGGGAATGTGAATTGGTACAGCCACTATGGAGAACGGTATGGAGGTTCCTTAAAAAACTACAAATAGAACTACCATATGACCCAGCAATCCCACTACTGGGCATATACCCTGAGAAAACCATAATTCAAAAAGAGACATGTACCAAAATGTTCATAGCAGCCCTATTTACAATAGCCCGGAGATGGAAACAACCTAAGTGTCCATCATCGGATGAATGGGTAAAGAAGATGTGGCACATATATACAATGGAATATTACTCAGCCATAAAAAGAAATGAAATTGAGATATTTGTAATGAGGTGGATGGACCTAGAGTCTGTCATACAGAGTGAAGTAAGTCAGAAAGAGAAAGACAAATACTGTATGCTGACACATATATATGGAATTTAAGAAAAAAAAATGTCATGAAGAACATAGGGGTAAGACAGGAATAAAGACACAGACCTACTAGAGCATGGACTTGAGGATATGGGGAGGGGGAAGGGTAAGCTGTGACAAAGTGAAAGAGCGGCATGGACATATATACACTACCAAACGTAAGGTAGATAGCTAGTGGGAAGCAGCCGCATAGCACAGGGAGATCAGCTCGGTTCTTTGTGACCGCCTGGAGGGGTGGGATAGGGAGGGTGGGAGGGAGACGCAAAAGGGAGGGGATATGGGAACATATGTATATGTATAACTGATTAAATTTGTAAAATAAAATTTAAAAAAATATCTAAAAAAAAAAGAATTTAATTTAGGTTTCAAAGCTGTCTTACCTAATTTGGCATTATTTACATTTAGTAATCTTACATTCTCTTCTATTATTTATACTGTTAGTAAATAATAATTAAATCACTCTGTAAAACTGAATAACAAAATTAGCAGTATTGTTTCTATTAATATCATTATGAAATTTTATTTATTTTCACATTGAACTCTTCAGAAAATACAAAATATATGTCTATACAGAGGAAATTAGCTAGAATTAGAAAGTATGGAAAATATGTCCACAAAGGAATATGTGCAATGTATTTTATTAAAAGATCTGAACTCTTGTATGATTCAGATCATTTTTACAATAATATACAATAAAACGATTGTGTAAACTGAAGCCAAATATTTTCCCACATATGTAACACTGACCTTTAAACAGTTAATGTCCCATAATCAGCCAATGTCGACAGTGTTTAGGAGTACATATATATAAAGAGAGAGAGAGATTAAAGGTGAAAGAAAAGCTTCTTGAACAAGACTGGGGCCGGGAACAGCTCAAGAGGAACAATGGGGTCATTCAGAAGTTTTGTCTTCCTCTTTGCCCTGTACCTGCTGCAGTGGTCCAATACTTCCCTTGTTCGGCTGGATAACAATGGCTACGAGGGCATTATCATTGCTATAGACCCTGCTGTGCCAGAAGATGAAACACTAATTGAACAGATAAAGGTAAGAAAGAAATGGGATTTCTATTGTTTGAATTGATGAGAAAAAAATATATAGTAGTTAATAATTGCAATGGAAACTTCTCAGCACTCTAGGAAGTTTAAAAGAAGCATGGTAAAGTAAAAAACAATGCTGCAATGGGCAGTGGAAATTGAAGGTTCTAGACAGCATTCTACCCTGTCTCACCATAAGACCAAAGACAAGGCATGGGGTCTCCCTGATCCTCAGTTTCTTAATCTGTAAATTAGCAACTGGACTTATCTGTTCTTTTTTTTGGATGAAGGTTTACTTTTATTTTAGATAACTATAATGTTTTCTGAATATTTAGCATATTTCCAGGCCTACATGCAACTCATTAATGTCTCTCAAACACAGTTTGCAGGGTGGTCCTCAGCACACAGCTTCACTGCAGTACATCTTTACTGCTTAAATTCAGCCTCAGAAAATTTCTGGAGTACAGGGAATGTTTATAGTCCCCGTACCATTTATTTTGACAAACACAATCTCTTTTCACACTGCAGGAGGGAAAGAAAAAGAATCTTTGTTTTAAGTCCATTGCTATCAAATGTTACAAACCGAAAAGGGGAAATTATCTCCCATCCTTCTGGTGAGAAGCAGCAGCAGGGTGAACTGAACTGGGAAGACAATCGCTTGGACTTGTCTGTTCTTTAAACAGTTATTTATTGAATGCTTGCTTCTGGCATGCCAGGAGAGAGAGCAGTGAAATTTTTTAAAGCTCCCGATATCCTGCAGTATATATTCTTTTCAGATGATATAGACAATAAAAACATGTCAGCGTAGAGCAGGCCAACGGTAGTAAGTTGCTATGCAGTAAAATAAATCAGCAAAGTGGGATAGGCAGTGTTGGCAGGACTGGGGTAGGGAGAGAATGTGGGTTACTGTTTCATGCAGGGTAGTCAGGGAAGGTCTCACTGTTGATGTGACATCTGGGCAGAGGCCTGGAAGAGCCAGCTGAAAACCTGGGGGAGGGAACAGCAGGTGCAGTGGCTTGGAGGTGACAGCATGTCTGATGTGACCAAGGAAACAACTGTGAATGAGCAGGAAGAAGGGTGGGGGAGAGCTGAAGGTGGGCCCAGACCATCAGAAAGATTTGGGCTTTTACTCTGAGTGAAATCAGAATCCTTAGAAGAGGAGAGGCATGTTCTCTTGTGCTTGTTCTGGAGTCACTCTGTCGGCAGTTTGAGGAAACACTGTAGAGGGCTTTACTTTGTCCCTTCAACCTGTATAAGCTCTGTTGCAGCACAGAGGTACAGAGGGACACTGGGTCGGGAGCTGTTGCAAGTGAGAAGTGCTGGTGACTTGGAACAGGGATATTGTGGTAGAGATCATTACTGTGGTGTGATTCTGGACAAATTCTAAGAGTGTCATAGAGAAATTTGTTGATAGGTGTGTGGAGTAGAGGAGGGGTGGAGGGAAAGTAGGTGTCATGAAAAAAACTTCAGGAGTTTTGGCCTGAACACTTGGAAAAATATAATTATCATCAATTGAGAAGTAATCTCCAGCCTATTTTGGGAGCTCTCTAAAGCCCTTTTCCTAACAAGAGCCGGTCATCTGGGTCTCAGCTCTCTGCATTATGGCTTCTGGCTGATCCCTGCCCTGAGCCTCGTCAGTTTAATGATCTCTTCAATACACTAAGAGCACACTAGACCATCTTCCAGAGAACAAGAAAGAATGTCCTGAAATTCCTGAAGAAGAATAACTTTAATGTGGTCTTATGTTAGGTCAGGAAGAATTGAGAGGAGGATCTACTTTGACATAAACAATACTGTAGACTGTGGTGTTGTCAGCAACATGAAGAGGTTGACATCGTCATCCAGCACCCAGTATTCCTCAGTTATTCAGTGGATTTGATCATGCAGAATAGATTACCAAAGAACATTTTATCCATCTATTTCCTCCAATAGATAATAAGCTCTTTGGAGGAATTATTTCTCCTACTAATCATAACATTTTGGGGTTCAGGATACTAAACAATATAAGGTGATATTATTTTCAGCTTGATGGCAGAGCAAGAAGCTCTGCCTATGATCAAAAAGCTCTGCCTCTCCTATGAATTTTTCCACTACTCCACTCGCTGTGCTCTCAACCCAGCTGCCTCTGCTGGGAGGTGGGAATATAGTGAAAATCTCTTCCATGGGCCATCGCCATAAACTGTTTTCCTCAGCTTGCATCAGGTAAGGCTGTTCCCTACTAGGAATTATAATAGTAATGATATCAGTGAGTTTTATGACTGCCTATGTGTGCTTTATAACATATTTCATGTTTGTGGCAAACTTAAAGATAGGTTGTAATAGTATATTAAGGAGACAAGGAGACTGAGATTCAAAGCAGTCATATAAACCAGCCAAGGTTTAAGCCAGAGTATTAAGCTAGTATTGGAACCAAGTCTAGATGCTTCCTTTATCATATTAAACAATTCCTTGTAATGCCAAGCATAAGTATTTGACTTTTGATGTAGGATTATAGAAGACTGAAAGCTGTTAAATGTGCAGAATTAAGCCACAGTTTTGGATTGACAGGTGACAGATTTCAAATTTTGAATCAGAAACCCTACTCACCAGTCAGTTGCTTTTTGTATTAAGAACTACAAGTGAGAATTGCCTGTGATGAACGCCTGTTCATTTAGTCTACTCTCCCTTGGCCATCCTCACTTCTCTTTTTTCCTATAATAATAGGTCATGGTGACTGCAGCATCTACTTATCTGTTTGAAGCCACAGAAAAAAGGTTTTTTTTCAGAAATGTGTCAATATTAATTCCAGAGAATTGGAAGAACATCACTCAGTACAAGAGGCCAAAGCATGAAAGTTACAAACATGTAAGAGTCAAAAAGTGTCTCTTAAAAATATTTTCTCTGCTGCTTGTCAATTTTGACCTAAATTAATCATTTCAGAGTTTTTCACACAAATGTTATCATTCCCATTCTGATGTTTTAAACACCTTTTTAAACATTTTCAGGTTGATGTTTTAGTCTCACCACCTACCCTCCCAGGTAGAGATGAGCCATATACCAAGCAGTTCACAGCCTGTGAAGAAAAAGGAGAATACATTCACTTCACCCCTGACTTTGTACTTGGAAAAAAACAAAATGAATTTGGACCATCAGGTAGGAATTTTGGTTAAAACAAATATTTTGCCATGAGTCCAACATGCAGCTTTATATCCATGTTCAGTGCACAAGTCTTGGAGCCAGAGTCCCTAGGGTCAAATCCTGACTCCCCTACAGCTATGGGTGACCTTGGACAAGAGACTCAGCCTCTCTGTGCTTATTTCCTAAAAAATGGTGAATAGAGGAGCTCCTACCTTATAGAAATGTTGGGAATATTAAACTAGATCATCCTTGTCATTGTACTCAGTATGGTCTCTACAGAAATTTGAACATGGGATGGCCATAGTAAATGTTTTGCTTTAGGAACACTTTTTAGATTTTAATTTTTCAGTTCTCCACTGCTGGATATTAATCAATCACATGCCACCTCCATGGAAGGAGATGCGTGGCAAGCTGAAAAGGGCCAAGATGACAGTTCCTGGCCAAGAGAAAATGCTCTTAGGCTGTTAGTTGCTGATACTATTATTCAATCCATTCTTTGAGCCAGATGAACTTGTCTATAAATGATCATTTTTATCTATGAAAATGGCAATTTCCTCTGGTTCAATCTAAGAGTTAAGATCATTGTTTCAAATGAACTAAAGCATGATATTTTTCAGACGAAAATGAAGATTATTGTCAAAGGAGAGTCCAACTCATACGTCACTAATCAATGAAAGCCTTCCTGAATCTATACAGCCCAGAACCACTTCTTCCTCTTCCACTGCCCCTTCAGTGAACATTCATTAAGTCTCTTATCTCTGTCAAACAATCAGCTAGTCATGGTCCTCAACATTGCCTGGACCCAATCCTAAAAGCTCCATCATCCAATCCCATCCCAATCTTATCTCTCCCCCATACTTTGGTCTGACCATGCTTGTTGTACTTGGCACCTCTAACCCTTTGTGCCCTTCTAGATATACTTTCTTTTCTACCTGACATATCCAGCAAAGTCCGTCATGTCAGCTACAAGTATAAATAGCACAACTCCCTCACCATTCTTATCCTTATGCTTTATTCAACTTGCCAATTCTCTGTACTGAATTTCCAGTCATTTTTTTTGACTCTTGTTAATATGTTTCCAAGATTGTGAAAGAAAATTATAAACCAAATTGGTATCTTTAAAAAAAAAA
Organism: Mesoplodon densirostris; assembly: GCF_025265405.1. Classification (NCBI taxonomy): domain Eukaryota; kingdom Metazoa; phylum Chordata; class Mammalia; order Artiodactyla; family Ziphiidae; genus Mesoplodon; species Mesoplodon densirostris. The sequence continues at coordinate 78,128,219 of NC_082662.1, forward strand.
ACACGTTTTCCAAGCTCAGTGAAGTCCTCAAATCTACTCAACAATGATTGGACTTGCCTTCTCTCCTCTCCCTTTCTCATTCCTGATAGCAGCTGTTCTAAACTTCTACCACTTTTCTTAAGATCACTAGTCAGTGTTTTCCACCTCATAAGTTAACGGATGCCTTGGTTGAGAAAATAGAGGTCCCTCCCTTCTTCCTCTCTACTTCCAAACTCATGTCCACCTTCATTTCCCTCCACTTCCACCTGTCTTGGAAGAGGAAGATTTTCTTCAGTTTCTAAAGCCAATGCCCCTACCGGAGTTCTTATTCTTTTCCCATACCCCTCACCTCAGCCCTTATCCCATAACTGACAGTTTCCCCCCTTCCTTCTTAGACAAGTGTCTCTGCCATAATGTGATACATGTGTTTGTGGGAAAACTCACATTCTGCAAAACAATGCCTTAAAAGCAACAAGGCTTTGGGGGGAAATAAGATTAAGAAGAAACTCCTCAAAATCTATGGAATTTGTAATAAAAATGATAACAAAAACAATAGGTCCCTGGAAAGATCTTTTGGACCATCCAAACAGCAGTTCAGTGTGGCTGCAAGCTGCCTCCACAGCAGATATTAAAAGTACACACACACACACATACACACACTCACACAGAAATGCTGTTGGAAGTGAGAACAGGGCTAGTAGGAACTGAGACAATGATTGAGATAGGAATGGAATTCTAAATCAGAGGTGTTGCTTTTTAAATAAAAATTATATATAATTAAGATGTACAACATGATGATTTGCTATACATGTACATAGTGAAATGATTACTACAGTTGAGCTAATTAACACATCATCTCCTCATATAGTTACCTTTTTGTATGTGTGGTCAGAGCACCTGAATTCTCTTCTTTCAGCAAACTGAGGAGGGCATGGGAGCCAGGCAACCAGTCATGAGCTGAAAAGAAAGCCAGTCTGAGAGTGGACTCTTCTAAAAAAAAGGAACAGCAGGTGCAGGCAGATTTAAATTTTCTTAAAATTCACCAAATTCCTATCACTGTAGCTGATAGGAGAGCTTTTTCTTCCCACACTGAAGGATGTATATAATTCATGTTCACTCACCTGACTCCATTTGCCTAGGAACCTAAAAATAGTGTTTTTAAACTTTAATGTGCAGAGGAATAATTTAGAGATCTTGTTAATAAGCAGATTCTGAGTCAATAGGTCTAGAGTAGACGCAAGATTCTGCGTTTCTTGTCAGCTCCCATGTGATGCTGACACTGCTAGTGCAAGGAACACATTTTGAGTAGCAAGGACTTAAAGAAGAGACATGACTTCTTCATAATACTGACACTGTCCTCCAGTTTTCAGATCTCATGAGGCAATCTGAGTTGGAGAAACACACATTGTAGTGGACCAGACTATATTTCCAACTTCTACTTCTCCATACCTATTTCCGCTGAAGTTTTTCCTAACATTGCTAAAACAAAAAATGTACTTATTTTTTCATCCTGCATTTCAAGAATGAAATTCTTTATTCTTCTATTCACCCTGAAATTCTTAGGGAAGAAAAATTTTAATTCTGACCCCCTCTCTCTAACCTTATCCTAGTCAAGGATTATATCTTACTCATATGTATATTTCCTAGAATCCAGGATAGTGCTGAATATATATAATTAAAAATAATTGTTTTCATTTCATTAATGCTTATATGTGCTAAGTACTATAAATTAATCACCTCATTTAGACACCCGCCCAAATTATATTTTGTCTATAGCAGTGTTTTTCAATCTTTTTCTTTCATTATCAATCCCCTATGGAGCATATATAGACATTTTAAAACTAATTGTACCTTCATGAAATTTTAATACCACAGATGTGTTATACATATGTTTATGTTGTTGGTAGGAGTGAGTTTTGTAGAGCCAAAAACCACTGTAATATCTAAGACTTTTTGCCCCCCAAGAACCAAAACTCAAAGTTCAATCTGTTCTGCCCATGGCATACACATAATAAATGTTTCGTTGACTTAACAAATGTGGAGTAAAAAATAATATGCTAAAAACTATATAATTAATAAAATGAAATGTAATTCAGTATGCTTTTTTATAAACAAAAAAATAAATGTTAGCAGTTATTTAAAGCCTAAACATTCTGGATATTTAAAATTTTTCTTAAAATATGTAAGGGATGGATTATGTCACTTGAAATATAATCATGTATTTGAAATATTTTCCAACAGGTAGACTGTTTGTCCATGAGTGGGCCCATCTCCGCTGGGGAGTGTTTGATGAGTAAAATGATGATGAGCCTTTCTACAGTGCTAAGTCAAAGAAAATTGAAGCAACAAGGCATGACTATTTAAACTGTCTTAAATTACTGCAGGCAGTAACTTCTCATTTTCCTTAGACTGATTTCTTTCAAAAGCCTTTCTTTCATTTTTGTCCCAATGCAGGTAACCGATGCTATATCACAAACAGTGCTTTTTGGTTTTTTAAGAAAATGTATCTCAAAGAAGCTGGTTGTCCATTTATTTATTTATTCATTTAAAAAACTTATTTATTTATTTGGTTGTGCTGGGTCTTAGTTGCGGCAGGCGGGTTCCTTAGCTGCATCTTGCTGGCTCCTTATTTGTGGCATGCAAACTCTTAGCTGCGGCATGCATGTGGGATCTAGTTACCTGACAAGGGTTGGAACCCAGGGCCCCTGCATTAGGAGCACTGAGTGTTAACCATTGTGCCACCAGGGAAGCCTGAAGCTGGTTGTTCATTTAAAATACACATAACTTCAAGAGCATTTGGTAGTCAAGTTGACATATTTTTATACCTCTCTACCATAGCTGCCAGAACTCATTTTTGCTGAAGTTAGTGCTCTCTGTAAAGGGTTGTACTATGTGCTAGGAGGTCAAAATTATTTATCCTACAAAAGAATGAAAAAAATAAGTAGTGGTAAATGCGGCTGAGTAGGAAATCAACCAGCTTCAGAGAGCCAAACAGAAATTTCCTGGGATTTATAACGTTCATGTTAAAATACAAATCTAACATCACAGTTAATAATAGACAATCCTCTTGATTCTGAGATCAAGAGAGCAGAATGGGTGAGGTAATCAATGTAAAATTGGGCATCAGCAGCTTAATCAATCTTAGATGCCCTGCTGGGGGTGGGAACTTGTCAAAAATGTACAAATTTCAATGAAGGTCCTTCCTCAGCACCATAGCACCAAGTTTTAGGATGAGTATTTTAAAGACTATTATGTGATTACATTTGTTTATATCATATTCCCCTAAATGTCTAAGTCTATGCATAATATTCATCATGGTTGTTAACATAGATAACACCATTATGTTTGCTGAGTTTTGGGGTAATAGAGGCACAGACATATTTAGAAGACTCCTTAAATTACTAAATAAAATCTAGTCTTTGCTTCTTTAATTTGAACTGGAATATACTGAAAAGATAAGCTACATTCACATTCCAGCATATTTGTTACAATCACTACCACTTATGGCAAATTCCATGCAATAAAACATATGTCTAAAATCCCTCTACTATTCTTTACTGTCCTTGGCAGTATCCCAGTCTTTCCTTCTAGTCACATTTCACTTTGGATAAAAATATTCCTTGAATAATCAAAATACTTGTAGCTATGCAACATTTCATTCTCTTCAAGATAATTTCTTTGAATAAGAAATATACAAACAGTCTTAGGCTAAAGTGGTACCAAGAGTAAATGATTTCATAAGATACCTTTTCCAGATGCCTGCAGTTCATTTACCATCATAAGGCTACGAGGAGAGATGTTTGGAAAAGGGGAGCCTACAGCCACTAGTATAAGCAGGACAGCAGGAGATTTAATTCCAGAAGAGAACTCACCCTTTGCATAGACTGGAGATCCTACTTAAGTTTCCCTCAAAAATTTCTTGAAAAACAGATAAGTGCTCTGGTAGGAACCCGAAACTTTGCTGTCAAAATAGGATGTATGTGGTATTCAAATAAGAATAAAAACCTTGATAAAGATCATTATTGAAAACCTTGATAAGAAGACCACTTAAGGTTTTATAAAAAATTTAATGATTAGGTTGCCTCAGAGACTAACTGTCACACAATTTCAGGTGTTCCACAGGCATTACTGGTATAAACAGAGTGTATAAGTGTCAAGGAAACAGCTGTGTAACTAAGAGATGCAAAATTGATTCCAAGACAAAACTGTATCAAAAAGATTGTCAGTTCTTCCCTGATAAATATCAAACTGAAAAGACATCCATAATGTTTATGCAAGGTATTGATTCTGTAAGTATACCAACCATTACTTCAGACTGTATATTTATAATCAGAGGACTTGTTACCATGTTTATAAAATATCTGTTCAGGGATTAGATGTATTATTATAGAGTTCTTTGAACATTGGCTGGCACATAGTAAGTACTCATCTAGTGTCACCTATTATTATTATTATTATTGAAAGTCTGCCTTACTATTATATGTTTCCTCCTTGAATCATATTTCATTCAATAAACAACATTTTTAGAGAAGAGGTTTTTAATACTTTTGAGATTTGTAGTTGAGTTTTTAAATGCATCATATAAAAAATATAAATGCATCATATATAAAATTTCTTTTCATTTTGTTAACCTTTTAGGTCACTGAATTCTGTAATGAAAAAAACCATAACCATGAAGCTCCAAGCCTACAAAACAAAAAGTGCAATTTCAGAAGCACATGGGAGGTAATCAGCAATTCTGAGGATTTTAGAAACACAGAGGTTATGGTGGCACCACCCCCTCCGCCTGTCGTCTCATTGCTAAAGATCAGTGAAAGGACTGTGTGCTTAGTCCTTGATAAGTCTGGAAGCATGGCGGTAAGTTCATGCACCCATTTTTCCTGGTTGTAGGGACAGGGCAGTGACTGAACGCTTAAGAACACTCTGATTGCTACCTGCACCTGGATTCTTCTAAACTGCACTGTTGGCATAAGTACCATCACTTCCTGTGATCTTGACCTCAAGAGGGGCAATGAACATTATAATGAAAGAAGGATGGCAATAGAGTTAGAAGGACCTAATCCAAGAATATCTGTTTTTTTCCAGAAAATGGAGAGTTTATGGAGGAGGACTTTTAGGTCCTTTAGTAAAGCTTTTGTTAGAAGATCAGAACTAGAGACTGAAATATGTAAAAGTTTCCTAACCTTGCTCCCTCTATCTATTGTAAATACTTGACAGGCATGAGGAGAGAGTGAAAGATCAACCAGGAGAATTCTTAACATGGCTTTATCTTATTTGTATCACCTATATGAATGACCCCCTTATGCTCAAAGACACAGACAAAAAGCATCACCATAAAGAAGATAGGACCAGATTCAGCCATTCATTCCTTCTACCCTCATTAAGTGAATTGCACTAGGCATTGTACTAGGCTTTAGGATTAGAGATCCATATCCTTGAACAGTTCATGGTTGAAGAGACAAAATTCTCTCTCTTCTGCATCGTGAGTTAACTCATACTTACCTTATCCTTCAAAATATGATGTAGGTACCCACTTTGTCCAGGACATGGGCTGGTCTTCCAGGCTGGGCTAAGGGCCCTTCAGCAGATCTTCCACAATGACCTGTACAAACCTCTTTTACTATATATTATATTGAAATTACACATTTCTCTCCTACTATACTGTGAACTCCTCTAGGACTTGAAACCATGTTCTCTAGGAACCAGCTCCCCTAGGACTTGAAGCAGTCTTATTCATCTTTGTATCCCTTTTGTCTAGAATAGGGTTTATCACATGTAGGCACTCAATAAATAATTGTTGAAATGAATGGACTACAAATGAGCAGATGTAATGTGATAAGGTACCCAGCAGGAAGGCACATTTGAGGCAGAACAGAGCATGCTGAAGATCAGGAATAATGTATTCAACAAATGGGGGTTGGGTGGTAGTGGAAAGGGCAGAGGATGATACAGCTGGGTGAAATAATCCACAATAGCACAGGGTTTCCAAAAGAGCATCAGAGTGGTAGATACCAGCACACAGAACTGTTCTAGGAAGTGTCGCTGGGGAGAGATGAGGTTCTTAATTGGAAGAAGATGAGCAGCCTCCCCTAGACAGGGTGCAGGCAGAGCCACGTTTAAAGGTAAAGCAAAGTGGTAGAGAAAACCTGTTAAGATGGGGATGTAGAAAAAGTTCTTCACCATGATTTGGTTCCAGGGAGTTCAGAGGGAAATTTGGGCATGTGTTAGGAAGAAGTACCACAGGTCAATTGGTATTGAGGGACTGAAAAAAGACAAATGCGTGGAAAGGTATATATCCTGGGTATTCACCTAGGAAATAAGGATATGAGTCCTAATGGGTTACCAAAGAACCAATTCCAGTTAATCTCTAGTGGAAATGTGGTGAGGAGAGGTTAGGAGCAGAAGAGGAAATGGGTGGGGAGGGAACGGGGTCTCTCAGAATTTAGAATAAATTTCATCTTTTGGGTAGTCTGGTGGCCAGTGGATGGAGAGATTTCAGTTTCTAGCTGGAGTTCATGATAGTCTGGTTTGAAACTGTGGGACCTGGGGAGTAGTTTCATCTTGAGACAACTGGAACAGAGGATCCCAGGAGTAATTAAGCAGTCTCTAAGATGTCACCACCCCCCCACCCAGTTCCAGCCCAGCACCCACTCTACTCTACACCTCTAATTTAGGTTCTTAGAAGCCAAGAATCAGCTCTGGTTAAAAGCCTGGGTTCCTTACTATACTATACATGTGTATTACATAATAAAACTGTATTTTTAAATTTTATCAACTGAAAAAATTGTTTTCTTTAATAACATCAACTACTATTGACATAAAATCTTTAAAAACAAATTCTATTCACTCATTTTATGTGATCTGCTATTATTTTCCAGTCAAAAATTACTTGGTTGTTTTTCCTAACCTTTTTTTTCAGGATTTTAATCGCCTAAATCGAATGAATCAAGCAGCAAAACATTTCCTGCTGCAGACTGTTGAAAATGGATCCTGGGTGGGGATGGTGCACTTTGATAGTAGTGCCTACATCAAAAGTAATCTAATCCAAATAATAAGCAGCAATGAAAGAAGAAAGCTCTTGGAGAGTTTACCTGCAGTTGCTAGTGGAGGAACTTCCATCTGCAGTGGAATTAAATCAGGATTTCAGGTGAAAATTGTACTTCAAATATAGTTTGTTTATTATTAGGACATTTTTATGTTAAGTGCTGCTTCACATACTTGCTCCCTAATTTTAACATAACTAATTCTAAGAAGCAGAGAACTAATCACATAGAAAAAATCACTTGTCCATATTTTAATGGATCAGTAAATCAATGAGTAAAATAATGGGTAAATAAATGACTATTAAAATTCCACTGGAGTATAAGCCCAATGAGGTCAGAGACTTTGTCTTATTACCATGCAGTAGTCAATGCTCAATTAATGTTAATTAAATAAATAAGAGTTCTTGAGCAGCAAGAGTCATCAAATTTTAAGGCAAAGAAGCAAGTCAGATGGTATGATTCCACTTCAGGCCAATCTTCATTTTAGTTTCTGTGACATTCAGTTAGGGAAACTAATGTTTATCTGTCAAAGTTCCAGATGTAGCAGGAACTGTTAGTCATACTTAGGGTAAGGAATACTGGTCAGAACATGAGTTTTGACATCAGAGTACTGGCTCTGCTACTTACAAGCCATGTGATCTAGGCAAAGTTTTCTGTCTCTTTGGATTCTCAATGCCTTATCTATAAAATATAGGAAAATAAGAATACTTATCTCATAGGATTATTATGAGCAAAATGATACATGTTCATACTTAGAACAATATTTATTGTATTACATAGTGAACATATAATTCACAATAATTATTATTATGAATCTTATTTTATACAAATGGTCATCTTGAACTCACAATTAATATCATTTGTGTCATTTTCCTGCTTAGAAATCCTGTCCCCTCACAGTCTATAAAATTAAGTCTGAATTTCTCAGTCTGATGTTATTTAAAAGCTTCTCAGCCTCTGATAAACCTGCCCTCAACTCTCTTGCCAGTTTTTTCTCAGTTCTCCCTTCCCAATGCTCTATGCTCCAACCAACTTACTGTACGCATTGTTCTCCAAGCCCACTATGTACTAACAGCCTCCATATATTTGCCCATGTAATTCCTCTGCCTAAACTGCTTCTTTTCCATCTTTGCATGTTAAAATTGTACCAATTCTTCAAAATCCTTGCTCCTTTATGTAGCTTTTCCTGCTACTCCCAACTCTATTGAATATCCCTCTTTTATAAATAGAATAACATTTTAGCATAGCTTTCTAACATGAAGTCTGGATTCAAACTCCAATGATCACTTATCAGCTTTCTGACCCTAAGCCTGACTCTTCACCTCACTAGCCTTCAATTACCTCATCAATAGGGTAATGAAAGCTAGCACGTAGGGTTGTTCATGTTTAATTTATTCAACACATTGTAGGGAGCAGGGAGTAAACATAACATATTTTAATTAATTCAGCACATATTTATTTATTCAAGAAGCAAATCTTGCATGTTAATTCAGTGGGGAACAGATAATATATAGATAAATCAATCAATTAATTTTTTTTAAAACAATAATTGAAGGTTGTGGAGATAGTGTTGTGAAGGGACCAAACAAAGGTAACGTGATTAAGTAAAAGGGAAAAGAGGGGCACAGCCTACTTTAGGTAGAGAGGCCACTGAGGCGCTTTCTGAAGGGTGATGTTTAAGCTAAAATTTGGAGGATGAGAAGGAGCCAGTGGTTCAGGCAGAAAGAAAAGGGCAAAGTCCCTTGGGAAAGAGGTGAAAAAAACTAAATTATTCTAAGAAATGATAGAAGCTATTGGCACTGGAATTTGGCAAATGAAGGGGTATGAAGTATGACTGCCAGGTAGACAATGGTTAGATCCTTCAAACACTCAAAAAATATAAGAGGTTTGTATTTTAAACACAACAGAAGGCTTTCAAGTATCAGAGACTGATAATTAATTCATGTTTTAGGAAGATGACTCTGGTTGCCCGATTTAAAATAAAATGTAGGGAGTAAGAGTGGTAGCAGGGTAGTAATCTAGGGACAGTTGGGAGTTTTGAGTTGGATTAAATTACACAATGTGTAAAACACATTTAACACTTAGCAAATTTCAGTAAATGGTAGCACTATAATATTGTTTCTCTTTACTGAATATATTAGTTGTGTATTTGTCACTCTTCTCTATATTTCCTCAGGCTATCACCCAAATCTCAATAAATATCTTTAAATTTAATTCTTTCCATGAATGCAAAAACCATGTAGTTCCTGCTGAATCCCCAGGAACCAGTACAGTGAATAACACATTGCAAGTGTTCAGTGAATAAACTAATACAAGAAAGGGAGATGTGAAGGACAGAGAACTATGCTTAATGTCTGAATCTTCATTTGATCTCGAATGTGTAGGGGGAATGTGGTGGGGATGCTGTATAAATGCTATAATGTATCAACGCATTTCCTATATTTTAGTTTGGTTCCTGCACATCACACCATATTTCACATATATTATAAAATGTATATAATAGTCATTCTTTGCCTCAAAACATGCAAAATTTGAAATGAGACTGGTCACTTTGTCCCCTGCATTATTAAGAATTTCTACATTCTAAACCCTCCTTTGTAAATCTACACACACCTCCACTGCAAGTTCATGAAAGCCACTGATAACCTGTCATTTTTTCCCTCTTGGACTGGACTCAGTTTCTCAAAATGGTGTGTCAAGAAGCCATTACCAATAAGGCTGTCAAAGATGAAATACGGTTGCTATCCTGGGATAAATTCTCTTTATCCTTTCTTACAGGTGTCTAGATTCAAAACTCTCAGTTGGTCCAAGCCACAAATAGAACACAATCTCAATAAGTCATGTATTCTCTTACACCACCAATATGCTTAGTTTTGTGCTTGTGACTATGAGAGATAAAATCAAAATTATATAACAAGATCTCTAACCTTGACCTGCTTAGAACTTTCCATATCTTTTCTTTATAAGTGTACTGAGGGTTCCCTAATTTGGAGTCATTAACCTTTTAAAAAATGTTGAGGTAAACTCAATGCATCTAGCTGCATATACAACAGACTTTATACACCGAAGGCCTGTCAGAGGACACGCTGGTCAAATAAAACAGAAAAATATTTAATGCCACATTCTGCCATTATATTTTTGGTGTCTAGTTGACCTGAGTTCCCCAGACTGAAATGTCACAGTCATTTAACTCAAGTAGGATTTTCCACACCCCTGCTTCCACACAAACTTCATCTGAGCAAACATTCCCTACAGCAGGTGGACAGAAAATAAAAAGTCATGTTTAAGTTCCCCTAGCAGTTGTTGACTGCAGATCCTATGATTTTAAAAAAGAAGCTATCTCCTCTTTTCTGCACACTTTATTTTCTATGTCCATTTGATCTAGAAACACCTGTAATAATGCTCTGATTATATTTGTAGGTAATTAGAAATGCTTACCCCCAACTAGATGGATCTGAAATAGTGCTGCTGACTGATGGGGAGGATAGCTCTGCAAACACTTGTATTGATGAAGTGAAACAAAGTGGGGCCATAATTCATTTTATTGCTCTGGGACTAAATGCCGATCGAGCAGTCATAGAGATGAGCAATGTAACAGGTAAAATATGACATACATTCTAGTCCTTTGATAACAATGCATAAAGGTAGAGGCTGACAATTCGCCAACTTCTCTTAAGCTCCTACTATGCAGGTGCTGTGCTAGGAGCCTGGGACCAGAGTTAAACCAGACCTGATCTCAAGGTGCTCACAGTCATGCTGGCTGGAGAGACAAATAAAACTAGTAATCAGATAGAATAATCAGATAACATTCTTCCATAATAGGAGACATACATAGGAGTCAAGCACTATGTGAGCAGAGGGAGCCATTGATTCTCCCAGGGTTGAACAGAGTCAGGGAAAGAAGGCATGAGAGACAAGGTGACATTGGAGCTGGACATTTATCAAGTTGTTTGCTTTCTCTGGAAGAAAAAGTGATGAGAGGGAAAAAAATCATGTTGGGATGACAATGCAAGCCACATTGAGGGACAGTGGGAAATACATGAGAGCAGAGTCTAGACTGGAGGTTAAGGAATGGCTCAGGCTGTATAAATATAATAACAAGGTTTCTGATTAAATATACAATAGCTATTATCTTAGATACAGAGACATGTAATGAAAATGGACTACATGTTCTCAGTGTCTTCTTAAACATAGTAGAGAACACAATTTATAACATTATGAATATCAGTTATTGCATTGAATTGACCTCTAATGTTACCAAACATATACTTGCTCTTTAATGCTTAATTGTACAAACTCCCATCATTTCAAAGTACTTTTAAGGCCATTGTAAAATATTTCTGTCCCAAGTTTTCCCCCCAAAGTAGTGCCTTTTTTGGACTTATCTCTATTGTTTGCCTTTTTTTAATCTCCTCATTGCCAACTATTGTCAGAATATCTCAATATGAAAGCTCTTTAACTTTTCTAATTTTCTGATTCTGATCCACTCTGGCTGGAAAACTTGAAAGCTTACATTGTTAGAACTGTATCTTAAATGATAATTAAAGTGAATAATTCTCCTAAAAGGTTATGTGAACTCTGTGATCTTTAGTACATGAAATTGTAACATTTTTCATATTCTTTGATTATTTCATGCATTCAAGCCAGGAAGATTTCTATAAGTGGGGTTTAAAGGTAGCTTACCTCCCAGTTATGACATTTTTAAGTTAATATTTCAGAGTTAAGCATTACACCTATCTGATTTTGGTCTATTTTAACAATACAAACTGAAACTATGGCTTTGTTTACCCGATATCTAATTAATCACTAAAATGTGAAAATATTTATTTTCTGGAAAGCAACTGAGTTAATGTATTTACACCTTAGGAGGAAAACATTTTTATGCTTCAGATAAAGCCCAGAACAATGGCCTCATTGATGCTTTCGCGGCCCTTGCATCAGGAAACACCGATGCCTCCCAGCAGTCTCTTCAGGTCAGAGTTCCCAGTCCTCGGGTTTTTATGTCTGCATTTAGCCATAACGAAGAAAAATAATTTGGTTGTTATAAGTTTTGAGTTCTATATCTTTCTCAAATAAAATTTTAATTAAAAAAATCAATCTGAAATAGAAATTATCCTTTAGATATGACCAAATTAAGTATTGAAGTATTGAAATAGCTGGTGTATTTTTTTCCTTTTCCCATGGGGTTTGGTTAAGGCATAACATCAAAACCTAATGCTGTTAAATTTTCCACCAAAAATAGACTTTGTCTAATAGTATAACATCCATTTTTCTATGAATGCATTAAAAAAACCTCATGCTTCCAAGATTTACCCAACCTTCACTGCTATGAAATATATTTAATTTAGATAAATGAACTCTAGAATGTGGTTTGGAAATGGAAGGATTATATCTTGGAAATAAATTTATCAGGAGAAAGAGAGTGAATAATCAGAGCATATCTACAAGTCTAGGGCTTCTCTTACCTCTTAAAGCACTTTTTTCACTGTCTTTTTATGTTATTCACCTCTCTTCTCTTTGTTTGCCTCAACTCCGTTTCTCTTCTGTGTTTCAATAACACCACAATTTTCTGTTACTTACATTTAAAAACTTGGAGTAAACTGATTCTTCTTTGTTCATGCCCCATGAAAAATGTTAACAGAGCCTGTTTCCTTCAAAATATAATTTACAAAATTCTGTTTCTCTCCACATCCATTCCCACTAAGTCTACATCATGTCACTTTATGCCAAGTCATCCATCTACCATCTTCCAATTCAGCTCATTGCTTACTTTAAAACTTGATATATTCATCTAAATCTATTTTCCTCTACTCTCCAACAATGAGGAGGACAGAAGTATAGGATGTAAGGTTAGGATAATATTGCAGTTTGGTTTGGAGATCTGGTTTGCAGTTCAGCCTGAACCCAAATTAAAAACAGGTCTGATGTCTAGCTTGGCAGTGTACAAAGAATAAACTGAAGGAGAATAAAGCTCATTTCTGAGGGTTTCAGTCTTGTTGACAGAGAATGATGACACAATTGTCTAAAATTGACAAATAAGGTGAGAGAACTAATTCTGAGGATATCATTTTATGCTTGTTCTGTGTGGATGATGGTATATCAGAGTGGAATATACCAAAAGAACTTTAAAATATAAGAGCAGAAATTGGGAAATCAGCTGCAAATGAGACATTTGCATGCAGGAGGTGCTCAAAGTTTTGGGGATGGACTTTTTATACAGTATGAAAGGGGGAGGAGTAAAGTTTTGTTCCCCTCACTTGAAATGCCTATAGGTTCTTAAATAGAGAAATAACAAAAAAGAAAACAAATTTTTGAAAGGTTAATCTGGATTGACATACATGATGGGTAAATCTTGGGAGAAAATAGTGACAAGGTAGAGGTATGCTATCTGAGTGGATGGAAACTTGGATTTGGACGGTGGAGCTGGAATACAGAGAAAAGGTTGCATCACTCTCTTTAGTTATTTTGCTATAATACTACTATGTAGGCAAGGCCTTATAACTTTCCTAGACTTTCCTGATGGGGAGGCTTAAAAAGTTATTTACATTCAAATTTAACTCAATAATATTTTGTCCACTCAAAGACATGTCCATTTAACATAGGACTAAGATATTTGTCATGGCCATCGTGTTTCAATGGTAGAATTCATATCCTTCTATCAGCGTTGGTGTGAAGGTATCTGTGGTTTAGGACTGTGATGGAGTAGAAGTGAGCTTTCCCATCATTCCTGGAATGACACATCCGAAGGAAGTACCTTCTTGGTCAGTGGATAAAGTTGGCTCTCCTTGACTGAGAGTTGTCCACAAAGACTTGAAAAACTTTCCTTTAAGCCCCTCTTAGAGAAAGGTCCTATCTTTCACTTCTTCTCTCCTCAGGATTTCATCCTTCATAGACATCAGTTTGCCCTCTTTCCACTCTTGTTGGGCATGATTACTGTCCAATGTTAATACTCTATAGTGGGTGAAAAATTATTTTAAGATTTCACATCAGAAAAATATCCCTGTTTGTCTCATTATTTGCTAGTTCTGATTTTCTCTCTTGAACTCCACCACTTATTGTGTCTCCTCTACTCAAACACTCTAGCCACCAGCATTATTTTATTTTAGGTTATCAAGAAAATGGTAAACTGAGGGCAACACACACACACACACACACACACACAGCTAATCTCAGAGGTAGGTGTACCCTTTAATGCTAAATCCTAGGGTGGGTGTTTGCCAAGACAACTGGGAAAATAATAACAGGGCCATATCTCCAGCTGTAAGCCCCATTCTCCTGCTCTAATGCTTTTATTATACCCTGTGCTGTCCTCAGTCCCTATATTTCCACACTTTCTGACTGACAACAGTCACATCCCAATCAGCTTTCAGAGAGATCACAAGCCTAAGGTGGTATGCCATATTTAAGTTTGTTCTCAGGGCAGAAATTTTAAAATATGTAAAAAAGAAAAAAGCATAAAATTACTCTCTTCTCCAGTCATTAATTTTTTGATATATTTAAACAGCTTGAAAGTAAGGGATTAAAACTCAACAGTAATGGCTGGATGAACGGCACTATAATAATTGATAGCACTGTGGGAAAGGACACATTCTTTCTCATCACATGGAACCAACAGCTTCCTGTTATTTCTCTCTTGGATCCCACTGGAAAATCAGTGGGAAATTTCACAGTGGATGCAGCTTCCAAAATGGCCTATCTCAGTATTCCAGGAACTACAAAGGTAAACAATTAACTTTTGGACTTCCTCGCAAATTTATTTTAAGCTGAAAATACATTGTTTAATATCATAAATATGGGTGCCAATACTTGTATCATTTCAAAATTAAGATAAAATAGAATGTGCTTTCTATGCCTACCTGTATGGTCCTGAAATTTTGGTGATAGGAAAAAGAAAGAACTTACGCATTAGGAGGAAGGAAGAGAAGGGAAAAAATTAGGTAGGCTAAGAATAACTTTGAGGAGGCAATGCAGTAAGAGTCTGTGCAGCTTGCTGTGTAGATAGCTACAGAGCCATTTCTTAGTACTACCAGATCATAGAATCTGTGGACTTTGAGATCAAAGGATAAGGTCAAGGCAAACTTTCCAAAGCTTATTTTTACTGAGATTTCATAAATTTTGGACACCAGGCATTACAATAGTCGGGATGTCCTATCCAAACTGTCTCAACTCTCATCATTTTACCCTCAAAACTCTCAAAACCCTGTTCATTCTGCAACACACTTATACAATTTATTTAAGAGTTAGATAATGGAGGGCCTCCCTGGTGGCGCAAGTGGTTGAGAGTCCGCCTGCCGATGCAGGGGATACGGGTTCGTGCCCCGGTCTGGGAGGATCCCATATGCCGCGGAGCGGCTGGGCCCGTGAGCCATGGCCGCTGAGCCTGCGCGTCCGGAGCCTGCGCGTCCGGAGCCTGTGCTCCGCAACGGGGGAGACCACAACAGTGAGAGGCCCGCATACCGCAAAAAAAAAAAAAAAGAGTTAGATAATGGAAACAGAAAATAACATGCTCTTGGACACTTACTCCATTTCCATTGAATTTTTAGGTGGGTGTTTGGACTTACAGTCTTCAAGCAAAAGCAAACCCAGAGACACTAACTATAACAGTAAATTCTCGAGCAGCAAATTCTTCTGTGTCTCCAATCACGTTGAATGCTAAAATGAATAAAGACACGAACAGCTTCCCCAGCCCAATGACTGTTTATGCAGAAATTCTACAAGGGTATATACCCATTCTTGGAGCCAATGTGACTGCTTTCATTGAATCGAGTACTGGGAAAACAGAAGTTTTGGAACTTTTGGATAATGGTGCAGGTAATTCACAGGTTTCTCTGAACATGCCTATATTTTCATAACTCAGGATATGTTATGTCCCTGCGGCAGTGTGGGGCAGAGGGATAGGCAGCAGAAGAATTGACGCAGATTTTGGATGAACATCTGGACCAGCATGAAATTCTATCCAGGTAACATCTACAAAGTGATTTGCAAGTGCCTTACACATGGTAAACACTCAATGAATTTTAGTTACTGTCATTATTGTTTGTCATCTAGACAACCAATGTTCACCAACAGATAGGAAAGTCTCATTGGAGAGATTGAGGACTGAATCAAGAATTCTTAATAAGTGTTTGTTAGGGGCATATAATCAAGAAAGGCTGGTGAGAGACAGTGAAACTCAAGCAGTAGTATGAAATTAAGTAGAATTTGGGCCCTTGGCAGGGAGAGGGTGACAAGCAAGAGTAATTCCCAACAGCTAGATAAAAGTTCACATATACTCTCGGGAACTGAGGCACAAGGGAAGGCAGATCTGCCATAATAGAGGAGGGAACATCACTGGAGCATCATCAGATACCAGATCTGACTGGGAGAAAACAAAATAGAGTGTTGGTCATGCTCTATCTCCTTGGTCTATGTGGGTGAGTGGTACTTAAAGACCTTTTTCCCAGACTCTGAATTATTCTGGGAACTGAAACTTCTTTTGACAGGTCATTTAGTAAAGAAATTACCGCATCAGTAAACTTCTAAATTGTCAGAATTTTCTATCAACTTCTTTTCAGTGTAATTAAATCAGTCAATTTATAATCCTACCATCAACTAGAGTTGGCCATGTGAAAAATCTAGAAGGCAAAGTTGTTCCTTGGTTCACCTCAGTGTCTTCATCTAATATGACAATATTTTCCTAAACTGTCTGGTGACTCTTTCCTTTTCCCCAACCCCTTCCATGCTACATTAAAACTCGTGTACCTTGTTTCATTTCTCAGATGAAACCCAATGACTACTTAACTAATTTGGGACACCTTTACCTAAGAAGGTATTGGTGATTAACAATGACTTAGAGCAGGGGTTCTCAAACTTCAGCATGAAAGGGAATCACCTGAAGGGCTTGTTAAAACAGAATACGAATGTTGGAGCCTTCCCTAGGAGTATTTGCACTCCTAATATGATCCAGAGAAATGCAGATGCTGTTGATCCAAGGACCTCATTTTAAGAACCTCTCTCCTAGAGTCATAACCTCCCTGGGAAATGTGTTTGTAATTTAACAAATAACTCTAGTACCGGTGATATGAAGAAATATCCTAATGATACAGTATTCCTGAGCTCCCCCAAATGTTTATTCTAATAATAGATGGGTTTTCCACTGTTAGACCAGAAAGTTAATGGATCATAGTGTAAGAGGTAAGGATTAAAAATAAAAAGGAGAGCCTAGAGATAAACCCACACACATATGGTCACCTTATCTTTGACAAAGGAGGCAAGAATATACAATGGAGAAAGGACAGCCTCTTCAATAAGTGGTGCTGGGAAAACTGGACAGCTACATGATAAAGAATGAACTTAGAATACTTCCTAACACCATATACAAAAATAAACTCAAAATGGATTAAAGACGTAAGTGTAAGGTCAGACACTATAAAACTCTTAGAGGAAAGCATAGGCAGAACACTCTATGACACAAGTCACAACAAGATCCTTTTTGACCCACCTCCTAGAGTAATGGAAATAAAAACAAAAATAAACAAATGAGATCTAATGAAACTTAAAAGCTTTCACACAGCAAAGGAAACCATAAACAAGATGAAAAGCCAACCCTCACAATGGGAGAAAATATTTGCAAACGAAGCAACTGACAAAGGATTAATCTCCAAAATATACAAGCAGCTCATGCAGCTCAATATCAAAAAAACCAAACAACCCAATCCAAAAATGGGTGGAAGACCTAAATAGACATTTCTCCAAAGAAGATATACAGATTGCGAACAAACACATGAAAGGATACTCAACATCACTAACTGTTAGAGAAATGCAAATCAAAACCACAATGAGGTGTCACCTCACACTGGTCAGAATGGCCATAAAAAAATCTACAAACAGGGCTTCCCTGGTGGTGCAGTGGTTGAGAGTCCACCTGCCGATGCAGTGGACGTGGGTTCGTGCCCCGGTCCAGGAGGATCCCACGTGCCATGGGGCGGCTGGGCTCGTGGGCCGTGGCTGCTGGGCCTGCACGTCCGGAGCCTGTGCTCCGCAACGGGAGAGGCCACAGCAGTGAGAGGCCCGTGTACCGCAAAAAAAAAAAAAAAAAAAAAAAAAAAAAAAAAAATCCTACAAACAATAAATGCTGGAGAGAGTGTGGAGAAAAAAGAACCCTCTTGCACTGTTGGTGGGAATGTAAATTGATACAGCCACTATGGAGAACAGTATGGGGGTTCTTTAAAAAACTAAAAATAGAACTACCACATGACCCAGCAATCCCACTACTGGGCATATACCCTGAGAAAACCATAATTCAAAAAGAATCATGTACCAAAATGTTCATTGCAGCTCTATTTACAATAGCCAGGACATGGAAGCAACCTAAGTGTCCATCAACAGATGAGTGGATAAAGAAGATGTGGCACATATATACAATGGAATATTACTCAGCCATAAAAAGAAACGAAATTGAGTTATTTGTAGTGAGGTGGATGGACCTAGAGTCTGTCATACAGAGTGAAGTAAGTCAGAAAGAGAAAAACAAATACCGTATGCTAACACACATATATGGAATCTAAAGGGAAAAAAATGGTTCTGAAAAACCTAGGGGCAGGAGAGGAATAAAGATGCAGATGTAGAGAATGGACTTGAGGGCACAGGCAGGGGGAAGGGTAAGCTGGGATGAAGTGAGAGAGTAGCATGGACATATATACACTGCCAAATGTAAAATAGATAGCTAGTGGGAAGCAGTCGCATAGCACAGGGAGATCAACTCGGTGCCTTGTGACCACCTAGAGGGGTGGGATAGGGAGGGTGGGAGGGAGGCACAAGAGGGAAGGGGTATGGGGTATACGTATGCATATAGCGGATTCACTTTTTTATATAGCGGAAACTAACACAACATTGTAAAGCAATTATACTCCAATAAATATGTAAAAAAATCTTTTAAAATTAATAAATTAGCTAAGGAAATCTTGACATAAATAAAAATAAAAAGAAGTGTTTGAAGATAAGTCAAAATAGGTAATTTGTAGGTGACTGGAGTGATAATTAAATCTTATGCAAAGACAATTTTTCTTTAGTGGGGATCCTTGTGTGTATACACACACACACACACACACACACACACACACAAAGTAACACAAGGATATCAATTCAACATGATACTAGTTGGCAGAGCAAAATGAAAATATTCCCCAAGGGGTCAATCACAGAATAGGGAGTCCAATCAAGGCAATATGCTTATAAAGGCCATATGCTTGGTTTAGAAAATGCATAAATTTCTCTTTTTCTTTACAATAGTAATTTATTCCTTCACTTCTATAATAAGGTGCTGATTCTTTTAAGAATGATGGAGTCTACTCCAGATATTTTACAGCTTATAAAGAAAATGGCAGATATAGCTTGAAAGTACGGGCTCATGGAGGAGAAAATGCTGTCGTGGGAAACTTACGGCATCCACTGAATAGAGCTGCATATATACCAGGCTGGGTAGTGGATGGTGAGTACCTCATAATATTATTCAAGCCGTCACTGAAACCCAGTGACGGCTTGAATAATTGTGTGTTGATATGATTAAGGCTGCAAATATTTTACAAGTTCAGAGTATAGCTTTTCCCATTTCTGGAATGAAGTTCTCAGTCATACTACAGTGTGCCTCCAAATTAACGTAAGGTTTGGTACAGTGTCTGGCATCTTGATAAATGTCACCCATTATTATATTAGTTTGGAGCATCTTACCTATATCAACAAAAATACGCCATATTTTCAGTTCAGGATGAAGCAAACAGGCTAATAGGTTATGTACCTAAGTACAAACTAGTGGTAGAATTTATCCTTCCGATTACATATGCTGTTAAAAGATATGTGAGTAAACATTTATTTGGAAAGTTTTTACTGAGTCAAAAGGAAAAATGTGTAGAGGAAGGTGATGATAAGGATTAAAAATGCATTTTTGTTAGCTTTCCTTTGTTTTGTCGCTTGTGACTTTTAGAGGCTTTCTGTTGGCAATTGGAATATAACCCGAAGTATTATTCCCTAACACTTGTAACAGGGAGGAAGTAAGGAACCTGGCACAAGTGGTTGGAAGGGAACCAGTAGTTATTTCCCCAGGTTTATTCCCATCTTGAAGATAATTTGAGAAATAAAGCATTTCCTTTTTTTTTTTAAGGCATATGTTGAATTATATAACAATATTCCCATTCAGTGCAGCCTTAATGCCAAAGCCATTTATTTACCCAGTTCTACCCTACAATAGTCTGGTCAGTATACTAATAAAAGAATTCTTCCACCAATTGCATGCTTATGACTTTGTCACCAAAATTAGTAAAATGTAACTGTGTATATGGGAAAAAAATGGAAAGATGTGGGATAGGAAATACAATTTGTTGAGTTCTGAAAATATTAGTGCAGATTGGCCCATTAAATACCAGGAATTTTTAATGCAGGGAACATTAAAGGGAATCCACCAAGACCTGAAAGTGATGAGAACACTCGGACAAACTTGGAGAGTTTCACCAGAACAGCATCTGGAGGTGCATTTGTGGTTACAAATGTTCCAAATCTTCCCTCCTTGACTGACGTCTTCCCACCAAGTCAAATCACAGACCTTGAGGCCACATCAGATGAGGATGAGATCAGTCTAACATGGACAGCACCAGGAGATGATTTTGATGTTGGAAAAGGTAAGGACGAAGTGTCATGCAGTGTTGATTAAGTTAAAGTTGCTAGTTGCAAAAGCAAGGGTGTAAGGTTGTGTGAGAGGAAAACAATTTATAATTAATAGCTCAGCAAAGTATTAATTTTATAATCTCATGTTTTGAATCATCAAATGTGACACATTTTAACCTGCTATCACTTTTCATAAAGAAGGTAGCATTTGGAAGAATTTAAAAATCAGAATTCAGCTTTTATGGAAAAATAAATAAGGCTCTGGATCTGAGTATAAGCTTGGCATGACTAAATGACATCTTTGAGGAGAATTAATAAAAAGAAATTTAATATGGTATGCTCTAGTTTCTAAACTATATGTAACTTTTTTTTTCTTAGTTCGAAAGTATATCATAAGAATAAGCGGAAGTATCCTGGATCTAAGGGATAATTTTGATAATGCTCTGCATGTAAACACTACTGATCTGTTACCAAGTGAGGCCAACTCCAAGGAAACCTTTACATTCAAACCAGGAAATATCTCAGAAGAAAATGCAACCCACATATTCATTGCCATTCAAAGTGTGGATAAAAGCAATTTGACATCAAAGGTATCTAACATTGCACAAGCAGCTTTGTTTGTTCCTCAAGATTACATACCTGATGAAATTCATCCAGATCCTAATCCTGATAAAAATCCCCCTAAGTCTGGACTCAGCATTGTTATTTTGGTGGTGTTAGTGGTTGGCGCTGTGATAATTGTCAGTCTGATTATAAGTATCACCATTTGTGTCTTAAGCAGGAAAAGAAACTCTAGCAGACCTAGAACAGGGTTTTAAAAAACATCAATGACAAAAGTAAAGGATGTTTCTCAATTTTTAAATTTATCATGTGTGATCATGAACTCATACAAATAATTTTAAGAGTTTTAGAAGGGATAGTTTGACTACATATAAACATGAAGAGGTGTCTGAAAAATTGTGAATCAGTATTAAATTAAATAATTTTATTTATTCATTGTTTTATCACAAAAGGTGATAAAGATCCTTTTTCATATTCATACCTGGTTGTATATTATCTGACACAAAAAAGTTCTCTATAAAAATTCAAATTTCATCAAGAAGTTAAAACTGTCTATTGGAGTGGTCAAAATGCAAGTGTAAGAGGCAAATAAACAACATTTGAGAAAAATGAATTTGGTCTCAGTATTTTTCGGTATAAATTGATTTTATTGTATTCACTGAAGGTCTTCAATTATATACTACTATATACAATATAAATAAGGACATGTTTACTGCACTTCATTGATATGGAAGATAATATTAAAGAAGGTAGGGAAGAGGAAATAAGTGGGAAACACCTGATAAATGGGAATGTTGGTTTTACTCTCATAGCATTCATTGGAAAATGAGCTGTGTAGTAGGGCATTTGGGGACTGTGCTATTGAGGCAGAAGGTTTATTAGCACAATTAGTTCCTCTAGTGGGCTGGAACCTACTCAGGCATTGCTAAAAGCTATGCACGTACAGGTGAACATGGAGAAAGTGTAAGAAAGGGTAAGTGTAGGACAATAGGCCTTTTACTGGGAGGGGAATAAAAGCCTGAAATTCTATGATAGTGACAGAAATAATACACAACAGCCAGACTTTCCCTGTGTCCTTCCCACCCACCAATCCCATAACTCTGGAGGTAAAGCCTGCTAGTCTGGTTAGTACTGTCCCTGATGCTCTGGTGCAATAGATTTGCTCAAATGGGTCTCAGTTGAAGGCTTTCCCCTTCCAGGTCGGGCCTTGGTTTAGACTTATTTCCAGGACTGCATCAAATAGCTAATTGTGAATTAGTAAGAATCAGAAAAATAACTGAGTGATTACCATTGTTGTAGTCTGAATAAGCTATAAAATTTATAGGACTCGGTAAAAAATGAAAATGAGGAGCCCCTGTTCAAAAGTTAATGAGGATTTCAAGATGGCAACAGCGAAGCATTAAACTAAGTACAGGGACCTTCTAAGCATGAAGCACCATGCAAATGTGCTTTTGCATGCCCACAAAGCTAGCCCTGGCTATAGTCCAGGATAAACTAGTGAGAACACCTGCAGTATAAAGGCTCTGCATGGGATTTCCAGTACAGTCCTATAGCATCATTCATGATCTAATAGTTGACCTAGTTATCAAACTTTGGGGCCATCACCTCTGGCAGGGAATCTAGCTACAGGAAAAAAAATCTAAGTTATCCCAGTAAAGGAAGAGAGGCAGCCCTAAGTGGGGAAGAACAGCCCCTTATCAACCCCAGAGATTCAAATGACTGCAGGATTCCTGAAGGGAAAATAAACCCCACACCAAGCTGATCTCCCTGTGCTATGCAGCTGCTTCCCACTAGCTATCTATTTTACATTTGGTAGTGTGTATATGTCAATGCCACTCTCTCACTTCGTCCCAGCTTACCCTTCCCCCTCCTTGTGTCCACAAGTCCATTCTCTATGTCGGTGTCTTTATTCCTGCCCTGTCCCTAGATTCAGCAGTGACCATCTAGAGGGGTGGGATAGAGAGGGTGGAAGGGAGACTCAAGAGGGAGGGGATATGGGGATATATGTATACATACAGCTGATTCACTTTGTTATACAGCAGAAATTAACACAACATTGTAAAGTAATTATACTCCAATAAAGTTGTTAAAAATAAATAAATAAAATAAAAACTTGCTAAAAAAAAAAAATCCACACCAGCAGTCATTCAACTAGTTGCTGCCTCTAGAGGTGGGCAGTTGACAGTGTCCCGAACTAAACATCTGCCTGCAGGGGTCTATCCAAGCTTTAGGACCGAGGGGTGGTATACATTTACAATCTCAGCTGCTCAGCCAGGACTAAGGGTACCATTTTCCCATGCTCTTACTCATGCTCCTTGGTGCTGGCTGGTGTTGCAGGTCAGAGTGACCTAATAGAGCATGTGTAAATGGTGAGACCCAAACCACAGTGTCTGATGAACGTACACTATGACACTAGCATGAAATGGGACTCAGAAGAGCATAGCTCAAAGTAAGTGTGAAATGAGCCAGGCCTGCTGCAGATCTAACAGTAAAGTATGGTAGCTAGTCTCCAGAAGGATTTCTAAAGATCCACAACTCCTATTGTTCATGGGCTTGCGTAGTTGCCTCCCACATTAGGGTATGGGATGGCCCCATTGACTTATTTAATTAATAGAAAGTAGCAGAAATGATGGGCATTTTTGTGTTCTTGGGAACTCTGAGATGTCATTTACAAAATTCAGCTACAGTGACAGAGAGACCTCTGCAGAGGTTCCAAGACTATACTGAGAATGAAAGAGGCCTAACTATCCCTGCTTCCCAGTCAAGCCTTAAGATGATCATATTTGCAGTTATTAGGCTCTAAACATGACCAGCAAAAGAATCTCCCATTTAAGCCCAGTAAACCAATAGAATTATGGAGGACATAAGCTGGTGGTTGTTTTAAGCTGCCAAGTTTTAAAATGGTTTGGTCCATAGCTCCAGATTACTGAAACAACTAGTAACCGTATTAGTCAGTGTTCCATCTGGGAATCAGATCCACTGTGAACATTGCAGAATTGAGAATTTATTATAGGGGTTAACTGGAACAGTAAAGAACTGAAGAAAGAACCAGAGAATCAGAAAAAAGTTACTAACAAGCCTCCCTGCAATACTGGAGTTAGCTTTTGGTGTTGGATGTTGGAAGCTAAGTAAGGCTAGGAACTAGAGTGGGACCATGAGGGGGCTGATGTAGAAGTCTATGGAAGATTGTTGCCTCTGCATATCTACAAGCTCTGTGAGATTGTTGCCAAGTATCTTGTTATGGGTCTAGGATCATGATAGGTCAGCAAAGCCAGCATTCAAGAAGAAGAGCTGGACATGGAGTAGGGAAGAGTAAGGACACCAGGCCATCTCCATGTTTCTTACTCCCTCCTATCACCCCTCCCTTCAGGCAGTTATGGCAGCTGTCTTACATCTGCCTTCCCAATTTAAATCAAATATCTCTTTTCACCAGCTCTAATCCAAAACCTCACAGTTTCTGTGAAATGTATTTCTATTTTTTCCAAGTTGCCTCAGCAAAGCCAATTCAAACATGGAAGCATGTAATGATGACTTGTTGCATAGCAAGGAATTTCCTTATGTCATAGTAAGTGGACCCTGTCCCTAACGTAATAATAAAAATGGAAGCAAACAGGAAGCTATGAGCTCCTGTGACCTGGTAGATTACTCCCTCCACATTGGCTGCATTGACTACAGAACTTCTAGCCCACTCCCATGAGGAACTGTGGAGGCATGTTAAACTGTGCCCATTTATCCACTTACATCCATATCTTGTAAGCCTTTTATACTGCTTGTTTGCTGACTCAGTAATAAACCCAAGTGAAAACAATTTAAGAGACCTTACCAATTTCCAAATGATACAAATAGTTTTGATATTGAATAGAAGAGAAGGAACTGCCATAAAAAAATAGAGACAGCTTATGACTACAAATGAGAAAACTCAAGTGTGTGAGATCAAGAAAAGAATGATTCAAGGAGGAAGGAGCAGTCAACCGTTTCTGGTTACTGCTGAAAAGTGGCCAATGAATATAGCAATACAGTTATTAGTGACCTTAATAAGAGAAATCTTGCTAAAGAAAAAATGGGTAGTGAATAAATAGAAAAACTGTGTGTACACAATTCTTTCAAGAATCTTAACTGTGAAGTAGAGTGTAGAGAAGGAGTAGAAATTGGGAAAAGTAATATGTGGTCCAAAGAGATTTAATTTGTAGTACAATTGTAAAGTTTTTTTGGAAATGTTATAGAACTATTTTATATTTTAAACTCTATATACTGAACTGATGAAAATTAAAACTTTTAAACAATTCTTTGTAATTGGACATTGGTAAATAGCAACATTGGTAAATAACAGAAGTTATGCCTTAGTTTTCTCACCTGTAAAAATGGTATACTAATACCCAGTCCAAGTGTCTAAATCTCATTAGATAATGACAGATCCTTGGCCTCATTCCTGCACATACTTAGTGTTCAATTCATAGCAGCTCTCATGCTGAGAAGCTTTGTACTGTTGTACCCCAAACTCAGGGATCTTAGCACTGAGTGCCAACTGTTCATCAGTCAGTCAGTCAGTCAGGATATTAAACTCCTACTATTTATCAACACTTTGCAGCTAAGTGCTGTGGATAGAATGGTGAATGAAAATACTGCTCTAAGTCCTCATGGAGGTTAGACTCTAGCAGAAAGACAGATATTAAACAAATCACAAGACAAAATATTTACAAGTTTTCAAAGTGGTCTGAAATTTCATTCAGTCATTCAAAACCTTGTCTTGTTCCTGATCTTAGAGGAAATGGTTTCAGTTTCTCACCATTGAGAACGATGCTGGCTGTGGGTTTGTCATATAAGGCCTTTATTATGTTAAGGTAAATTCCCCCTATGCCTACTTTCTGGAGGGTTTTTATCATAAATCGGTGTTGAACTTGGTCAAAAACTTTTTCTGCATCTATTGAGATGATCATATGGTTTTTCTCCTTCAATTTGTTAATATGGTGTATCACATTGCTTGATACCACTTGATCATGGTGTATGATCCTTTTAACGTGCTGCTGGATTCTGTTTGCTAGTATTTTGTTGAGCATTTTTGCATCTATGTTCATCAGTGATATTGGCCTGTAGTTTTCTTTCTTTGTGACATCTTTGTCTGGTTTTGGTATCAGGGTGATGGTTGCCTCATAGAATGAGTTTGGGGTATTCCTCCCTCTGCTATATTTTGGAAGAGTTTGAGAAGTACAGGTGTTAGCTCTTCTCTAAATGTTTGATAGAATTCGCCTGTGAAGCCATCTGGTCCTAGACTTTTGTTTGTTGGAAGATTTTTAATCACAGTCTCAATTTCAGTGCTTGAGATTGGTCTGTTTATAATTTCTATTTCTTCCTGGTTCAGTCTCGGAAGATTGGCTTTTCTAAGAATTTGTCCATTTCTTCCAAGTTGTCCATTTTATTGGCATATAATTGCTTGTAATAATCTCTCATGATCCTTTGTATTTCTGCAGTGTCCGTTGTTATTTCTCCTTTTTCATTTCTACTTCTGTTGATTTGAGTCTTATCCCTTTTTTTCTTGATGAGTCTGGCTAATGGTTTATCAATTTTGTTTATCTTCTCAAAGAACCAGGTTTTAGTTTTATTGATCTTTGCTATCATTTCCTTCATTTCTTTTTCCTTTATTTCTGATCTGATCTTTATGATTTCTTTCCTTCTGCTAACTGGGGTTTTTTGGTTCTTCTTTCTATAATTGCTTTAGGTGTAAGGTTAAGTTGTTTATTTGAGATGTTTCTTGTTTCTTGACGTAGGAGTGTATTGCTATAAACTTCCCTCTTGGAACTGTTTTTGCTGCATCCCATAGGTTTTGGGTTGTCGTGTTTTCATTATCATTTGTTTCTAGGAATTTTTTGATTTCCTCTTTGATTTCCTCAATGGTCTCTTGGTTATTTAGTAGTGTATTGTTTATCTTCCAAGTGTCTGTATTTTTTTACAGATTTTTTCCTGCAGTTGATATCTAGTCTCAAAGCATTGTGGCCGGAAAAGATACTTGATACGATTTCAATATTCTTAAATTTGCCAAGGCTTAATTTGTGACCCAAGATATGATCTGTCCTGGAGAATATTCCATGAGCGCAAGAGAAGAAAGTGTATTCTGTTGCTTTTGGATGGAATATCCTATAAATATCAATTAAGTCCACCTTGTTTAATGTATCATTTAAAGATTGTGTTTCCTTATTCATTTTCATTTTGGATGATCTGTCCATTGGTGAAAGTGGGGTATTAGAGTCCCCTATTATGATTGTGTTACTGTCAATTTCCCTTTTATGGCTGTTAGCATTTGCCTTAAGTATTGAGGTGCTCCTATGTGGAGTGCATAAATATTTACAATTGTTATATCTTCTTCTTGGATTGATCCCTTGATCATTATGTAGTGTCTTTCTTTGTCTCTTATAATAGTCTTTATTCTAAAGTCTAATTTGTTGGATATGAGTATTGCTACTCCAGCTTTCTTTTGATTTCCATTTGCATGGAATATCTTTTTCCATCCCCTCACTTTCAGTCTGTATGTGGCCCTAGGTCTGAAGTGGGTCTCTTGTAGACAGCATATATATGGGTCTTGTTTTTGTATCCATTCAGCCAGTCTGTGCGTTTTGGTTGGAGCATTTAATCCTTTACTTTCAGGTAGTTATCCATATGTATTTTCCTATTACCATTTTCTTAATCGTTTTGGGTTTTTTATGGTAGGTCTTTTCCTTCTGTTGTGTTTCTTGCCTAGAGAAGTTCCTTTAGCATTTGTTGTAAAGCTGGTTTGGTGGTGCCGAATTCTCTTAGCTTTTGCTTATCTGTAAAGGTTTTAATTTCTCTGTCAAATCTGAATGAGATCCTTGCTGGGTAGAGTAATCTTAGTTGTAGGATTTTCCCTTTAGATATGCCCTGCCACTCCCTGCTGGCTTGCAGAGTTTCTGCTGAAAGATCAGTTGTTAACCTTATGGGGATTTCCTTGTATGTTATTTGTTTTTTTCCCTTGATACTTTTTTTTGTGTGGTATGTGGGCCTCGAGCTGTTGTGGCCTCTCCCGTTGCAGAGCACAGGCTCTGGACGTGCAGGCTCAACGGCCATGGCTCACGGGCCCAGCCGCTCTGCGGCATGTGGGATCCTCCCGGACCGGGGCACGAACCCGTGTCCCCTGCATTGGCAGGCAGGCTCTCAACCACTGTGCCACCAGGGAAGCCCTCCCTTGGTACTTTTAATATTTTTTCTTTGTATTTAATTTTTGGTAGTTTGATTAATATGTGTCTTGGCATATTTCTCCTTGGATTTATCCTGTATGGGACTCTCTGCGCTCCCTGGACTTGATTGACTATTTCCTTTCCCATATTAGGGAAGTTTTCAACTATAATCACTTCAAATACTTTCTCAGTCCCTTTCTTTTTCTATTCTTCTTCTGGGACCCCTATAATCGAATGTTGGTGCATTTAATGTTGTCCCAGAGGTCTCTGAGACTGTCCTCAAGTCTTTTCATTCTTTTTTCTTTATTCTGATCTGCCGTAGTTATGTCCACTATTTTATCTTCCAGGTCACTTATCCATTCTTCTGCCTCGGTTATTCTGCTATTGATTCCTTCTAGAGAATTTTTCATTTCATTTACTGTGTTGTTCACCATTGTCTGTTTGCTCTTTAGTTCTTCTAGGTCCTTGTTAAATGTTTCTTGTATTTTCTCCATTCTATTTCCAAGATTTTGGATCATCTTTACTATCATACTCTGAATTCTTTTTCAGGTAGACTGCCTATTTCCTCTTCATTTGTTTGGTCTGGTGGGTTTTTACCTTGCTCCTTCATCTGCTATGTGTTTCTCTGTCTTCTCATTTTGTTTAACTTATTGTGTTTGGGGTCTCCTTTTCTCAGGCTGAAGGTTCATAGTGCCCATTGTTTTTGGTGTCTGCCCCTAGTGGCTAAGGTTGGTTCTGTAGGTTGTGTAGGCTTCCTGGTGGAAGGGACTGGTGCCTGTGCTCTGGTGGATGAGGCTGGATATTGTCTTTCTGGTGAGCAGGATGGCATCCTATGGTGTGTTTTGGGGTGTCTGTGACCTTATTATGATTTTAGGCAGCCTCTCTGCTAATGGGTGGGGTTGTGTTCCTGTTTTGCTAGTTGTTTGGCATAGAGTTGCAGCACTGTAGCTTGCTGGTCGTTGAGTGGAGCTGGGTCTTAGCATTGAGATGGAGATCTCTGGGAGAGCTTTTGCCATTTGATATTACGTGGAGCTGGGAGGTCTCTGGTGGACCAGTGTTCTGAACTCGGCTCTCCCACTTCAAAGGCAAATGCCTGACACCCGGCCAGAGCACCAAGACCCTGCCAGCCATATTGGCTCAGAAGAAAAGGGAGAAAAAAAGAAAGAAAAAAAAAACATGAAATAAAATAAAGCTATTAAAATTTTTTTAAATTATTAAAAAAAATTTTTAATAATAAAAAAAAGAAAGAGAGAGCAAACCAAAAAACAAATCCACCAATGATAACAAGCACTAAAAACTATACAAAAATAAAAAACAAACAAAATACAAAGAAAAATGGATAGATAGAATCCTAGGTCAAATGGTAAAAGCAAAGCTATACAGACAAAATAATACAAAGAAGCATACACATACACACTCACAAAAAGAGAAAAAGGAATATATATATATATACATATATATATATATATTAAAAAAAAGGAGAAAGAGAGCAACCAAATCAATAAACAAACCTACCAATGATAATAAACTCTAAATACTAAACTATGATAAACATAAAACCAGAAACAAAATTAGATGCAGAAAGCAAACCCCAAGTCTACAATAGCTCCCAAAGTCTACCACCTCAATTTTGGGATGATCTGTTGTCTATTCAGGTGTTCCAGAGATGCAGGATGCATCAAGTTCATTGTGGAGATTTAATCCGTTGCTTCTGAGACTGCTGGGGGAAATTTACCTTTCTCTTCTCTGTTCGCACAGTTCCTGGGGGGTCAGCTTTGGATTTGGCCACGCCTCTGCATGTAGGTCGCCTGAGGCCATCTGTTCCCTGCCCAGACAGGACAGAGTTAAAGTAGTAGCTGATTTGGGGGCTCCAGCTCACTCAGGCCAGGGGAAGGGAGGAGTACGGAATGCAGAGCGAGCCTTCAGCGGCAGAGGCCCGTGTGACATTGCAACAGTCTGAGGTGTGCCGTGTGTTCTCCCAGGGAAGTTGTCCCTGGATCACAGGGCCCTGGCAGTGGCAGGCTGCACAGGCTCCTGGGAGGGGAGGTGTGGATAGTGACCTGTGCTTGCACACAGGCTTCTTGGTGGCTGCAGCAGCAGCCTTAGCATTTCAGGCCCGTCTCTGGTGTCTGCGCTGATAGCCGTGGCTCGCGCCCGTCTCTGGAGCTCATTTGGGTGGTGCTCTGAATCTCCTCTCCTCGCACACCCCGAAGTGTCTCTTGCCTCTTAGGCAGGTCCAGACTTGCTCCCGGACTCCCTCCCAGCTAGCTGTGGTACACTAGCCCCCTTCAGGCTGTGTTCACGCAGCCAACCCCAGTCCTCTCCCTGGGATCCGACCTCCGAAGCCTGAACCTCAGGTCCCAGCCCCCACCTGCCCCGGCAGGTGAGCAGACAAGCTTCTTGGGCTGGTGAGTGCTGGTCGGCACTGACCCTCTGTGTGGGAATCTCTCCGCTTTTCCCTTTGCACCCCTGTTGCTGTGCTTTCCTCTGTGGCTCTGAAGCTTCCCCACCACCACCCCCCATATCCACCTGTGAAGGGGCTTCCTAGTGTGTGGAAACTTTTCCTCCTTCACAGCTCCCTCGCAGAGGTGCAGGTCCTGTCCCTATTCTTTTGTCTCTGGTTTTTCTTTCTTTTGCCCTACCCAGGTACATGGGGAGTTTCTTGCCTTTTGGGAAGTCTGAGGTCTTCTGCCAGTGTTCAGTAGGTATTCTGTAGGAGGTGTTCCACATGTAGATGTATTTCCGACGTATTTGTGGGGAGGAAGGTGATCTCCACGTCTTACTCCTCCGCCATCTTGAAGGTCTACCCCATTCTGCCCATTTTTTAAATTGGGTTCTTTTTTGCTACTGAGCTGCATGAACTGTTGGTAAATTTTGGAATTAACTGATTGTCAGTTGCATCGTTTGCAAATATTTTCTCCCATTCTGTGGGTTGTCTTTTTTTTTGTTTATGGTTTCCTTTACTGTGCAAAAGATTTTGAGTTTAATTAGGTCCCCCCCTTTTTTAAAATTTCCATTACTCTAGGAGACAGCTCAAAAAAGATATTGCTGCAATTTATGCCAAAGAATATTCTGCCTATGTTTTTCTCTAAGATTTTTGTAGTGTCTGGTTCTACTTTTAGGTCTTTAATCCATTTTGAGTTTGTTTCTGTGTATGGTGTTAACCTAAAACAAATATAGATCAATGGAACAGGACAGAAAACCCAGAAATAAATCCACACACCTACAGTCAATCTATAATAAAGGAGGCAAGACTATACAATGGAGGAAAGACAGTCTCATCAATAAATGGTGGGAAAACTGGACAGCTACAAGTAAAAAAATGAAATTAGAACATTCTTTAACACCATACACAAAAATAAACTCTGTATCTTCATTCTACCCTCCCCAATATGTCTGCCACAACCCTCCCCAATATGTCTGCCACAATGCCCCCAAAGTAATGTGCAAAACCAAAATAGCTCTTAAACTATTTTAAAAATAAAGACTAATGCCACAAAGGTAGAGACTATGACTCTACATCACTTTTTCCAGGCACCAAGGACAAAAGGACCAAAGTATGTGTCAAATGAATGAGTGCCAGGCCTGCCACCATGCGGCCCTTGCCTCCACTTCCCTGTCTCTTACTGTACCATCTCACTGTTCTCACACATCTAATCAGTCAAGGACTTTCAGTTTTCCCAAAAGTAAACACTGTTTTATGTCTTTGGGTCTTTATCAGGAACACCATACCCCTTCCATCCTTCTCCATTTCTAATCCTACCATCTTCAGCCTCCCTTTTCTGCCTTCTGACCATATGTCCCCCTTTCAAAATCCCACCCCTACTGCCTTTCCTGACTGTCTCCCCCACTCTTAGGCAGAATAGAGCACTTTCTTTCGTATCCAACTCTCCACTCTTCATATAGAATCTAACTTCCAAATGCATTTACTTCTTTACATATCTGACATAAGCCTCCCTAACACCCTTCAACTGTTCAGTGAGTTCTTTGGAGACAGGACTGCATCCCAGGAAGAGAGAATAAAAGAGGAGAGAGGGAACAATGAAGTAATGAATATTTGAACACACATACACATACAGAAACTTTTCCATTCCCTTTATTTACCCTTTTACAAACAGTCATCAAATCCTGTCAAATCTGAGTATCTCAAAAATCCCTCCACCTGTCTCTATCCTTAGTTCATGTCCCCAGCATCACTCACTTGGACTCCTACATAACCCTTTGCAAAAAGAGCCACTGTGAACCATTGTGTAGGTTGTGCCCTGCCTGAAAGCACCCAGCCTTGTCAGGGGCAAGGAGAGTAGGGTTGAAATACAGTCCAAACTCAGCTCCCAAGATCAAGGTTGAGGGGGCACTATTAGATCATTTCTCTGCCCAGAGGGAACACATTTTTCTAATTCACAAGTTGTTTTTCTAATTCACACAACATATGTGCTAGCAATGCAGCCCTGTTTCAACCATTCTTCACCATACAGCCAGAGTCTTTCTAAAGTACCAATCTGATGCTTTTACTCTCCTACTTAAAACCTTCTAACGACTCTCCTTTGTACTCAGTGTGAAGTTCAAGCCCCATGATATGATTGATAATGTCTTTCATGTTCCACCTCTGGTTTACCACTCCAGTCACAGTTCTCACAGCTCACATTGTACTTGTATATACTGAGCTCCATCCACCTTCTCTGTATCCCCAGGCTACATCTCCATCCCCCTCTCCATCACCCACCCACTTCCACATTCTGCTGTCACATGAATGACTCATGCTCATCTGATGAGTCTTAGAATAGATATCACTCCCCTGGGAAGCATTCCCTAACTTCTCCAATCCCTCTTCTGACTGGATTAAATTCCTCTCACATCACCTCATTCTTGCCCCTGGGATAACACTTAACATTTTATGTCTTAATTGACAATTTATTTCTCCCTTATTTCTTTCCAGATGGTGATCTTTTTGAGGGCAGAAAACAACCTCTTATTAACATTATATCCTCTATACCTATCACTATGCTCAGAAAATATTTGTTAAAGGAAAGCATGGAATCTGTCTTCTCCAGAGTATCAGTTGTAATGAATCAATCCCAGAGCCGACAAAAGTACAACAAGAGGAACCAGTAACCACCTTACTCTAAAAGTTTACACTATAGGAAGACAATGTTATACCTCTGGACAGTAATGTTAAGTCACCCCATCTAATAAAAGTATCTTGAATTATATCCTCATTGTTAATGGAATAACAAACTTTGGCTTAACATTTTCTCTTAATTAATCTCCCAACTAGCCTTCATCTTCTACTTAGGTTCATTCAAAATGTTGATATAAATATAGTTCTGCCTATCCCTGACTTCAGACTATACTACAAAGCTACAGTAATCAAGACAGTATGGTACTGGCACAAAAACAGAAAGATAGATCAATGGAACAGGATAGAAAGCCCAGAGATAAACCCACGGACATATGGTCACCTTATCTTTGATAAAGGAGGCAGGAATGTACAGTGGAGAAAGGACAGTCTCTTCAATAAGTGGTGCTGGGAAAACTGGACAGGGACATGTAAAAGTATGAGATTAGATCACTCCCTAACACCATACACAAAAATAAGCTCAAAATGGATTAAAGACCTAAATGTAAGGCCAGACACTATCAAACTCCTAGAGGAAAACATAGGCAGAACACTCTATGACATAAATCACAGCAAGATCCTTTTTGACCCATCTCCTAGAGAAATGGAAATAAAGACAAAAATAAACACATGGGACCTAATGAAACTTCAAAGCTTTTGCACAGCAAAGGAAACCATAAACAAGACGAAAAGACAACCCTCAGAATGGGAGAAAATATTTGCAAATGAAGCAACTGACAAAGGATTAATCTCCAAAATTTATAAGCAGCTCATGCAGCTCAATAGCAAAAAAACAAACAACCCAATCCAAAAATGGGCAGAAGACCTAAATAGACATTTCTCCACAGAAGATATACAGACAGCCAACAAACACATGAAAGGATGCTCAACATCTTTACTCATTAGAGAAATGCAAATCAAAACTACAATGAGATATCATCTCACACCAGTCAGAATGGCCATCATCAAAAAATCTAGAAACAATAAATGCTGGAGAGGGTGTGGAAAAAAGGGAACACTCTTGCACTGCTGGTGGGAATGTGAATTGGTACAGCCACTATGGAGAACGGTATGGAGGTTCCTTAAAAAACTACAAATAGAACTACCATATGACCCAGCAATCCCACTACTGGGCATATACCCTGAGAAAACCATAATTCAAAAAGAGACATGTACCAAAATGTTCATAGCAGCCCTATTTACAATAGCCCGGAGATGGAAACAACCTAAGTGTCCATCATAGGATGAATGGATAAAGAAGATGTGGCACATATATACAATGGAATATTACTCAGCCATAAAAAGAAATGAAATTGAGCTATTTGTAATGAGGTGGATGGACCTAGAGTCTGTCATACAGAGTGAAGTAAGTCAGAAAGAGAAAGACAAATACTGTATGCTGACACATATATATGGAATTTAAGAAAAAAATGTCATCAAGAACATAGGGGTAAGACAGGAATAAAGACACAGACCTACTAGAGCATGGACTTGAGGATATGGGGAGGGGGAAGGGTAAGCTGTGACAAAGTGAAAGAGCGGCATGGACATATATACACTACCAAACGTAAGGTAGATAGCTAGTGGGAAGCAGCTGCATAGCACAGGGAGATCAGCTCGGTTCTTTGTGACCGCCTGGAGGGGTGGGATAGGGAGGGTGGGAGGGAGACGCAAAAGGGAGGGGATATGGGAACATATGTATATGTATAACTGATTAAATTTGTAAAATAAAAAAAAAAAAAAAAAACATAAATATAGTTCTGCCTAATACCTTCCTCCAACACCAACTGCTTCTATGACCCTGTTTACACCTGATCAGGATTTTACTTTAGTCCTTCAAATTAATTTCAAATATTTTAAGGCCCAGACTCATTCAAAAGTAGCTAAAAACTTATTTCACACTTGAGAAATGCAGCCCCTCTCTACTCTCCTATATCAGCTGGCCGCCTTTCCCATACTCCTACATAAACAGCAACACTGACCCACCCAGCTGCCTGAGGTCAAATGCAGAAGTCATTTTTTCTTTGAAATGCTGTTCCTTATACCTGATTTTTCATCACTGACTCTTTCTTTGCACATCTCTGTTTAAATATCTCTTCGGCTAGGCCATGTCTGTCAACCGAGTCCTAAGCAGCAACTCAGTCACCATCCTATCTTTCGTTTTAAAATTCTCTGTATAGCTTTTATTTATTTTCTTCATTTTTGTACCAAATCTTTTTTTTCACATCTTTATTGGAGTATAATTGCTTTACAATGTTGTGTTAGTTTCTGCTGTACTACAAATTGAATCAGCTATATGTATACACATATCCCCATATCCCCTCCCTATTGAGTCTCCCTCCCACCCTCCCTATCCCATCCCTCTAAGTCGTCACAAAGCACGGAGCTGATCTGCCTGTGCTATGCAGCAGCTTCCCACTAGCCATCCATTTTACATTTGGTAGTGTATATATGTCAGTGCTACTCTGTCACTTCATCACAGCTTCCCCTCCCCCTGCCCTGTGTCCTCAAGTCCATTCTCTACGTCTGTGTCTTTTTCCTGCCCTGCCGCTAGGTTCATCAGTGCTGCTTTTTTCGATTCCATATATATGCGTTAGCACACGGTATCTGTTTTTCTCTTTCTGACTTACTTCACTCCGTATGACATACTCTAGGTCCTACCACCTCACTACAAATAACTCAATTTTGTTCCCTTTTATGGCTGAGTAATATTCCATTGCATATACGTACCACATCTTCTTTATCCATTCATCTGTTGATGGACATTTAGGTTGCTTCCATGTCCTGGCTATTGTAAATAGTGCTGCAGTGAACACTGTGGTACATGTATGTTTTTGAATTATGGTTTTCTCAGGGTATATGCCCAGTAGTGGCAGTGCTGGGTCATATGGTATTCTATTTTTAGTTTTTTAAGGAACCTCCATACTGTTCTCCATAGTGGCTGTATCAATTTACATTCCCACCAACAGTGCAGGAGGGTTCCCTTTTCTCCACACCCTCTCCAGCATTTATTGTTTCTAGATTTTTTTTGATGTGTTCACTTACTTTAATAACACTACATTTACCATGTTATCATCATGGAATGTAAATTCAGGTTAGACAAGAGAATTTCACAAGTACAACAAAGCATTCTGTAGTATACCAAAGTTTGTATAATGTCTGACCAAACCAGCTTGCTCATAAATCACTTCCATTATAGGCAAGTTATTTAGTTTAACATTTATGATTCTTACAGAGAAAATAAACATACTGCACACATTTAAAAAGTGTTTTTCATTTATCCTTGCATTAGCACTTAAAATTCATATTTCTATTTCAAAATGACACAAAAATTATTCTAATATAACAGCAACAAAATATAATTCTACAATTACAAAAGAGCTAAATGGGGATCTACAGTTAAGTTATTCTCATGTTTACAACTATGATTCTTAAATAAATACTCTTCAAAGCAGCTCTCTTACCAGCTTTTTAGGTTTGGCTTAAAAACACACATATAGGGCCTCCCTGGTGGCGCAGTGGTTGAGAGTCCGCCTGCCGATGCAGGGGACACGGGTTCGTGCCCCGATCCCGGAGGATCCCACATGCCGCGGAGCGGCTGGGCCCGCGAGCCATGGCCGCGGAGCCTGTGTGTCCGGAGCCTGTGCTCCGCAACGGGAGAGGCCACAGCAGTGAGAGGCCCGCGTACAGCAAAAAAAAAAAAAAAAAAAAAAAAAAAAAAAAAAAAAAAAAAAACACACATATAGTTGCCAGGAGGTTTATAATGTTGTATTCTGTGCACTGTTCTGAAAGGGTTCCTCAAGAGCCAACCAGCCCTTAAAACAGTACTCAGTCCACAAGGCAGTCAGAAAGAGTTAAATTAACTGAGGTAAGTAGGATTCCTATATTACATCAAAAGCATATGATATTCTGCAGCAACTGGGAGCATTATCAGGATTGGCATGTTGTCGTCTTTACAACTAATTTCATCAGAAGAGTTTAAGAAGGTGGACATTGTACCACTATCAAGTGCATTTTAAAATGACATGTTTTTGTGCTAATCTGACTCCCCTGAATGACCTAGCTAATGAACTAGTCACCAGTAACCTGGTCACCAGGCAAATCAAGCCTGCAAGAAAGGAAGCCAGTATTCAAATTACCATTTTATTGTCCGACCCAAAGAATTTATTTTCAACATAAACATATAACCTCAATATGAGATGTCTAACTAAAGCAAGCACCACCAGTGAGACCAAGACAACCTCTCCTCTTCTAAGGTTTAGGTTTTGCCCAGAATTCTCGATACATGGAATAGCCCATACCAAGAGTCATTGTTCCCACAATAAAGCCTTGGGCTGCCATGCACATGTGGATCAGGTGAACAGACATTTTAGTATTTCCCCTGCTCTTCAATTTATATAATCTATATGCAACGGTTGTTGAAAAACCTGCCATTCCAGTGGGAACAAATGGTGCCTCTCTAGCTTTTTGGATAAGTTTAGATCCCTGATCTTCATCATATGAAGGAAGAGAAACATCTGTGTCGCTTGACATAGTGATTGAAGAATCTTCAGACAACTACAAGATGTCGCAGGTTCCAACTGGCTTCTGCTGTTTCTAGATTTTATTTTATTTTATTTTATTTTTGCGGTACGCGGGCCTCTCACTGTTGTGGCCTCTCCCGCTGTGGAGCACAGGCTCCGGACGTGCAGGCTCAGCGGTCATGGCTCACGGTCCCAGCTGCTCCGCGGCA
The DNA here is from genome assembly GCF_025265405.1 of Mesoplodon densirostris. Lineage (NCBI taxonomy): Eukaryota > Metazoa > Chordata > Mammalia > Artiodactyla > Ziphiidae > Mesoplodon > Mesoplodon densirostris. The sequence continues at coordinate 78,166,475 of NC_082662.1, forward strand.
TGTGGGATCCTCCTGGACCGGGGCACGAACCCGTGTCCCCTGCATCGGCAGGCGGACTCTCAACCACTGTGCCACCAGGGAAGCCCTGTTTCTAGATTTTTTGATGATGGCCATTCTGACTGGTGTGAGGTGATACCTCATTATGGTTTTGATTTGCATTTCTCTAATGATTAGTTGAGCATTAGTTGAGCATTAGATGTTGAGCATCTTTTCATGTATTTGTTGGCCATCTGTATGTCTTCTTTGGAGAAATGTCTATTTAGATCTTCTGCCCATTTTTGGATTGGGTTGTTTGGGTTTTTTTTTTTTTTTTTTTTTTTGATAAAGAGCTGCATGGGCTGCTTTACAAAGGAGGCAAGAACATACAATGGAGAAAAGACAGCCTCTTCAATAAGTGGTGCTGGGAAAACTGGGCAGCTACATGTAAACGAATGAAATTAGGACACTCCCTAACACCATACGTAAAAATAAACTCAGAATGGTTTAAAGACCTAAATGTAAGGCCAGATACTATAAAACTCTTAGAGGAAAACATAGGCAGAACACTTTATGACATAAATCACAGCAAGATCCTTTCTGACCCACCTCCTAGAGTAATGGAAATAAAAATAAAAATAAACAAATGGATGTAATGAAACTTAAAAGCTTTTACACAGCAAAGGAAACCATAATCAAGATGAAAAGACACCCTCAAAATGGGAGAAAATATTTGCAAATGAAGCAACTGACAAAGGATTAATCTCTGTATAGCTTTTAACACTAAGTGATACATATTAATTTTCAATGGAAAGTTACAATGTTTACTGTTTATCTTCCCAGCTGGAATATAAATTCCATGAGAGCAGTGACCTAATGGTTTTCCTCACTTCACTAACTAGAAGTGGACTTGGCACACAGGAAATTCTCAATAATTAACTGTTGAATGAATGAAGAGATGAGGGAAGAATGAACTGGCTATTTTATCAATGTCCTTTTGTATGAGGATTTAGAATCAGGCCAAGGAGGGTTATTTAAAGTATTTATGTTACATAATATCTTACTTATATATTTTCTGGCTCCTCTTTAGAGCTTAGTACATGAAAACCTTGGCTTCTGTCATTTGCTAGAAGAATTTTCACAAACACATCCCTGCAATCAGGACCAATATTCAGAAAAGAACATTACTATCATCCCCAGGTACCCCTTTCTGTTCTCCTCCAGTCATTATCTCCCCAAAAGTTAAACATTATCTTGATTTCTAACAGCATAAATTGTTTTTACCTGTTTATGTACTTTATATAGGTGGAATAATATAATACATATATTTTTGTGATTGACTTCTTTTAGTGAAATATCTTTGTGAGAACCCTCTATATTGTTATGTGTAGTTGTATTTTGTTGATTTCTTTAGAGTATAATAAGAGCTTTTAAATTCAACACTATCATTAACATACTGAAATATCAGTTCAGTTTTAATGATCATATATTCATGTAATAAAATTTATACAAGGAAATCTAGAATCTTTTCAAGTTTTCACTCTTTTAAAATAATGTTCTTTATGATTAACATGCCTATAGAAAAATCTTAATTTACATCTTTAGTTGGTTAGGAAGAATTTCTAAAAGAAAATTTTCAGAGACCAAAAAAAAAAATTTTCCCTTTTTTGATTAACACTGGCAATTTATTCACAAGAAAGTATTAGCATCTCTTTTTATTATCAACTGTATATGACAGTATTTGTCATATACAGTTACATACACTTACATATACTCCCTAAACTATCACTAAAAGTAGATATTACTGTCCTTTTAAAATTTTTGTCAACCTGCCAAAAAAGTATGTCATTAACTCATTTTCTCAAGTGGAGTAGCTTTTTCTTAGTGATTAATTGAGTAAAAGTTAATTCTTGGTCTATTCAGGTTTCCTATGACTGATTCTATTGTGATCATTTGTATTTTCCTAGAAAATTGTCTGTTTCACTGAGTTATTTTAATGGGTATGTAGTGGTATTTGCCATTTTGATTTGCATTCTCCAAATGACTAATTCATTTACATTTTAAAAGGATTAGCAATATTTTAAGATTCTGCTCTGAATCTGACACTAATTCTTGAGATTGGTTTAGACCTTGCATACTAATTAGAAAGGTTTTAAGTGCTTGCATATATATGAAATACATTCTGTAATCAAACTATATCTTTTTAGTTTTCATGCAGAAATTAGTAAATTAATTGTGGATTACAGAGCCATCTGGTTGCAAAATGCGTCCCTTTCATTGCCCTTTTGATTTAGCTCATCCAAAGGACCATATAAGCATTTGTGGCCACAGCTTTCAAAACTGTGACCTCCATTGAAAAGTAAGACCTTATAACAGAAAAGTAGGAAAAGGAATGAGCTGTCAGTAAATGTCACTAAAGGAGGCTAACTGGTGAGATAAAAAATAAGGAAGGCTTTAGGGTGTGGATCTGGGAAATGAAAGGGTATGTAATTTCATAGTTAAGTTATTAGAATATTTTCCTAAGGCCAAGAAAAGAAAAAGTATGTTACAAATAGTATTGTTGCTATTAAATTAGTCTTTAAAAGTCCAGATTTATTTACAGAATAACAGTGAACATAAAGGCAGGATTCTATTCAGTAAAATAAGGGATAAGATATTAAAAATCTTTTTATTGGATTTTCCATTAAAAAAGGAGATATAATGAGTTTCAACAAGATATATATATATAAATGAGACTTGTTAAATACTTGAGTATATTACTTAAAGATCTTATGAAGAGTTTTCTTGGATTATGATTTAATAATTATGTCAGAGATAATTTAAATGTGATACAAGCTGTAAGTAGAGGATGAAATAAATTTTAGAAGAGATTTTCAAGCACAAATTTTGATTTTTCAGGTGAAAAATGATCCTGAAATTATTTTTGTTTACAATAAGTGCTACTGGCAAAGTTGCTTTTCATGAGTTTTATGGGCAAATAAATATCTATGAATCAATCAATTAATTAATAAGAACCACTAATCCCTTAATTCATTCAGTGAACATTTAATTATTTGTACTCAATTTGTAATCAGAAGATATGGATCTAAATATTAGCATTATTTTTATTAACTACATGCCAGTTTTTTTCTGTAAATTTGTAAGGTATGGAGAAAAACACTTACTCCAGGGCATTTTGAATATCTACATATGGATAATATATGTAAATTTCCTAGCGTAGGGCCCAGCAAATAGTTGATACTCAGCACTCTAAGTTGTCCTTCCCAGTTTTAACTGTAAAATTATGATATTAATTTATATCTCCCAGAGTTGTCATGGGGAATAAAAGTGAGGTACCTACAGTAATGCATAAGCACCTATCAAAATGCCTGGCACACAGTAGAAGCTGAATCATTCCCTTCTCTCCTGATTTCCTATCATTTCATTTTCATGTCAACAATATTTGCTAAGCATCTACTTATGTGCACTGGATCTTGAGCAATGAGGGTAAACAAGTCAAATGTGATCCCTGCCCTCACAGAATTTATAATCTGGTGTTGAGAGAAAGACAAATTAGTCATTTAATTACAATTAGATGGTAAGAAGAAAGCCTTCATTACCAAATCAGCTTTTAACTCTGCCAATGCAGTGATAGGCACTGGGAATACAAAGGTTATATGTGCTTGCTTTAGTTTACTTTGAGAAATTAATTAGGAAAGACTGTCTACAGCATGATCACAGGTGTCTCAATGAGGTCCTGACCACCCCTCAGTCCCATCTGTCATTTGGGTTCTATTGTTTCTGTGTAGTTTTTATCCTTCTTGGCTCAGAAAGTGATTAATGTCTGTCAATGAGTATTTTGTTGTTGCAACATTCACATTCCTAAAATGTGAGTGGTAAATTGTTGTTTACTACAGTTCAAGTGGAGGGTATCATCAGCATTCTTGGCAACAGAATGTGGCCCAGTGAAGGGGAGATGCTAATAAACTCTTCACCTGGTTGCTGTCACAGAAAATCTCTTGCAGGTTCATGCAGGTGTAAAGCAGCTATTTACTTGAAGTGATTTTTAGATCACTGTGTTCAAGCTTACCTGACTGTGCAAAGCTCCCCTATAGCTTACCTTGGACTCCCTCTTCCCCTCCTTCATTACATACTTCCCATTAGTAAATTCATTTCTTCAGGTTCAATTCAATATGACAAATATTTATTAAGTGCTATTGTGTGCATATCCTCCAGAATCTAACATTTCAAATGTTCCTTGTGTGGGAGCAAAGTTCTTAGCCCTCCATGAGGTAGGGAAACCTATAAAAGATGCTAAAAGAGAGACCATCAGCAGAGGTCCAGCAGTGCCAGTACACTCAACCAAGGAAGGTGTGTTAAGCTGACAAGAAAGGCCTGGCAGGGATGGACACGACTGAGTGCTGAGCAGTGTAATGCTTCTTTTGAGCTTATTCTACTTCATATCCTGAAAATAATAAGTACTAACATCTCATACATGAAACATCATGAAAGAACCGCTTGAGAACTGTATAAGACATAAACCAAGGAAATGCCTAAGTTCCCAGTGATTTAACACTTGGCCATGTTGTTATCACTCACTTTCCTTATGGAGCACCATTGCTCCCCTTGCCTCATTCCCTACTCTAACATGTAGCCTAAATGAGTGATGTAGGACCTTTCCTCCCTTGCCATGGCACCTAACACTGGACATGCCAGTCACAAAGTCCTAACACCCTGGCCACACAGATTGGTTCAGAGGGTGAGCACATGGCTTAACCAGAGTCCCTTGCTATGCTTGTTTAAGCTGAGGTAGGTGATAATAACCTCTTTTTTCTCAGGTGGTGAAGCTGGAAAGACATGAGCCTAGAACTGTCAGCAGCCAAGGTTCTTGACTTGTGGAGAAAGTCAGTCTGGAAGATGGGTGCTAACATGATGAGAGAAACAAAAGCAAGAAACAGAGCGTGATTCCTGCTCATCCTGTCGTTCACTATATCAAACATTACCCCTGGGCTTCCCTGGTGGCGCAGTGGTTGAGAGTCCGCCTGCCGATGCAGGCAACATGGCTTCGTGTCCCGGTCTGGGAAGATCCCACATGCCATGGAGCGGCTGGGCCCATGAGCCATGGCAGCTGAGCCTGCACGTCCGGAGCCTGTGCTCCACAATGGGAGAGGCCACAACAGTGAGAGGCCCACGTACCACAAAAAAAAAAAAAAAAAAACATTACCCCTATTCCTAATATGGTAATAAACTTGTCACGTCCAAGGAACCGAAACCAAGTGCATGAGGAGACAGTGAAGTAGATTAGTATATCTCAACAGTAATGAAATTTTGTGTATGTTAATATATCTCCATACTGGGTAAATATTAAAATCATCTGGAAGGTTTATAAAAACGTCACTATGGATTTTCACTTATAGTAATGCTGATTTGGCAATTCAAATCAACCTTCCCTCTTCTATTCAATATTCCTCTGGAGATTCTAGTAGTGCAATAACCTGAGAAAAAAAATAAAAGTCATTGAGACTAGAAAAGAAGTAAAACTCCTTGTTTGAAAATGACATGATCATCTATGTGGAAAATCCAACCTCTTCTACAAAACAGCTATAAAACTAATATGTGATTTTAGCAAGGTTGCATTATACAATAACAATTTTCAAAAATATCAATCATACTTCTATACACTAACAAAAAAATTGAAAAAACTTTAAAAATGCCATTTATAACAGTATCAAAATATGAAATATAGAAATAATATAACAACTGTAAAAAAAACTTGTACACTGCAAACTACAAACATGCTATGAGAAGTTAGAGAAGACCTAAATAAATGGAGCAATAAATCATATTTATGCCAGAAGACTCAATATTGCTAAGATGATAATTTTCCCAAAAATTACCAGTAAGTTTGACATAATCTCACCATGTTTTTTGGTAGAAAGTGAGAAGACAATCCTAAAACTTATGTGGAAATTGCAAGTAACTAGAGTAACCAATTTTTTTTTTCTGAAAAATAAGAAAGTTGGAGGACTCACATTGTCTGATTTCAAGACCTACTACAATATAAAACAACAGTAGACTGAAAACTATAAGACATTGATGAAATTGAAGAAGATACAAATAAATGGAAAAATGTTCCATGCTAATGGACTAGAAGAATTAATATAGTTAAAATGTTCATACTACCCAAAGCAATTCAGTACAATCCCTATCAAAATTCCAGTGGCATTTTTTTTACCAGAAATAGGGGGGGAAAGTTCTAAAATTTGTATGAACCACAAAAAGACCCCAAATAACCAAAGCAATCTTGGGAAAGAACAAATCTGGAGACATCACACTTTCTGATTTCAAACTATATTCAAAGCTATAGTAATCAAAAGAGTTTGGCATTGGCATAAAAACAGACACATAGATCAAAGCAATGAATAGAAGGACCCCAAATAAACCCATGTATATATGTTCAATTAATTTATGACAAAGAGGCCGAGAATATAAAATGGGGAGAGGATAGTCTCTTCAATAAATGGTGTTGGGAAAACTGGACAGCCACATGCAAAAGAATGAAACTGGATGACTATCTTTCACCATACATAAAAATCAACACAAAATAAATTAAAGACTTAAATTAAGACCTGAAACTATAAAACCAGAAGAAAATATAGGAAGTAAGTTCTTTAATATTGGTCTTTGTAATGATGTTTTGGATTTGACACAAAAAGCAAAGGCAGCAAAAGCAAAAATAAACAAGTGGAACTATGTCAAACCAAAAAAGTCTCTGCAGAGCAAAGGAAACCATCAGCAAAATGAAAGGTCAAACTACTGAGTGGGAGAAAATATTTGTAAATCATATATTTGATAAGGGGTTAACATCCAAAATATATAAATAAGTCATATAGTTCAATAGAAAAAATTCAATTTAGAAATGAGTAGAGGAACTGAATAGACATTTTCAAAAGAAGACATATGAATGACAAACAGGTACATGAAAAAGTGCTCAACATCACTAACTACCAGGGAAATGCAAATCAAAACCACAATAAGATAACATCCCATACCTGTTAGAATGCTATCATCAAAAAGACAAGGGATAAGAAGTGTTGGCAGTGATATGGATAAAAGGGAGCCCTTGTGAACTGTTGAGGGTGGTGCAGACACTATGGAACCAGTATGGAGTTTCCTCAAAAAATTAAATATAGAATTGTCATATGATCCAGCAATTCCACTTCTGGGTATTTATCCAAAGGAAATGAAAACATTAAACTCAAAAAGATACATGCACCACCATGTTCATTGCAGCATTATTCATAATAACCAAGATATATAAACAACATGTGTGTCAACAGATGAATGGATAAAGAAGATGTGGAAGGTATGTACAATGGATATTATTCAGTCATGAGAAAGGATGAAATTCTGTCATTTGTGACAACACAGATAGACCTTGAGGGCATTATGCTAAGTGAAATAAGCCAGACAGAGAAAGACAAATACTGCATGGCATTACTTATATGTGGAATCTAAATTTTTAAAAGTCAAAGTCATAGAAACAGAGAGTAGAAAAATGGTTGCCAGGAGCTGGTGGGGGGTGGGAAGTGGGGTAAATATGGAAAGGCAGGTAGAAGGGTACAAATTTTCAGCTATAAAATGAATAGGGTCTGAGGATCTAATGTATAACATGATAAATATAATAAATAACACTGTGCTGTGTAATTGGAATTTGCTAAGAGTGTAAAACATAAATTTCTCACACACAAAAAGATAAGTATATAAGGTAATGGATGTGTTAATTAACTAGATGAGGGGAATTCTTTCACAAAACATACATATTTTAAATCATCATGATATATCGCAATTTTACAAAATCAGAAGCAAGCAACATAACCGCAGTAGTAAGTCCTTACATATCAATAATCACTCTAAATATAAGTGGATTGATTTCACCAATCAAAAGGCATAGAGTGGCTGGATGAATAAAAAAATAAGACCAACTAACTATATGCTGCCTCCAAGAGACTCATTTCAGCTCTAAAGATACTTATAGGCTTAAAGTGAAGAGATTAAAGAGGATATCTTTAAAAGTGCAAACAAAAAGAAGGTGAGTATAGCCAAAATTATATCAGACAAAATAGACTTCAAGCCAAAAATGGTAATAAGAAACAAAGAAGGTCATTATACAATAATAAAAGGGTCAAAACATCATGAAATACAAGAATTATAAATATATATGCACCCAACATCAGAGTACTAAAATATATTAAGAAAATACTAACAGATCTAAAGGGAGAAAGAGACAATACAATAATAGGACAATACAATAGTAGGACACTTCAAAACCCCACTGTCAGCAATGAATGGACCATCCAAACAGAAAATGAACAAAGAAACATTGAAACTGAACCATACTCCAGAACAAATGGACTTAACAGACATAAATAGAACATTCCACCCAACAGCAGTAGAACATATTGATACATCCTCCTTGAGTGCACACAGAACATTGTCAAGATAGAACATGTGATAGAACACAAAACAAATATTTGCAAATTTAAGAAGACTGAAATCATACCAACTATATTTTCTGACCACAATGGTATGAAACTAGAAGTTATCAACAAGAGGAAAGCTGGAAAACCCACAAATATGTGGAAATTAAACAATACCCTTCTGAACAACCAATGGGTAAAAGAAGAAATCAATAGAGAAATAAAAAATTATCTCAAAACAAATGAAAATGGAAATAAAACATATCAAAATTATGAGATGCAGCAAAAGCAATTCTGAAAGGAAAGTTTATAGCAATAAATACATATAATATTAAGAATTAGAAGGATCTCAAATAAACAACCTAACTTTACACTTCAAGGAACAAGAAAAAGAAGAACAAATTAAGCCCAACATTAGCAGAAAAAAAGGAAGTCATAAAGATCAGAATGGAAATAAATGGAATAGAGACCAGTAAAACAATAGAAAGGGTTAATAAAACCAAGAGCTTGTTCTTCAAAAAGATAAACAAAATTGACAAACCTTTAGCTAGACTGAGAAAAAAAGAGAGAGAAAACACATAAAATTAGAAATGAAAAAGAAAACATGAAAACTGATACTATAGAAATTCATAGGATCAAAGAGACTATTATGAACAATTATATGCCAACAAATTAGATAAAATTCTAAAAACACATAACCTGACAAGACTGAATCAGGAAGAAATAGAAAATTTGAACAGAATGATAATTAGTAAAGAGATTAAATCAGTAATCAACCTCCCAACACAGAAAACTCCAGGACCAGATGGCTTCACTGATTAATTCTTCCAAACATTCAAAGAAGAATTAACACCAATCCTTCTCAAACTCTTCCAAGAAATTGAGGAAGAGGGAATACTTCCAAACTCACTCTATGAGGCCAGCATTATGCTGACACCAAAGACAGATAAGGATACCACAAGAAATGAAAAGTACAGACCAATATCCCTGATTAATATAGATTGCAAAAATTCCCAAAATATTAGCAAACCCAATTCAAGAACACATAAAAAGGATTATAAATCACGATAAAGTGAGATTTACCCCTGGTATACAAGGATGGTTTAACACACATTAATCAATAAATGTAATATATCACATTGGTAAAATGAAAGATAAAAATCACATGATTATCTCAATAGATGCAGAAAAAGCATTTGACAAAATACAACATTCTTTCATGATAAAAACCCTCAGCAGACTGAGTATAGAAGGAACATACCTCAATATAATAAGGCCATGTATGAGAAACCTACACCTAGTATTTATACTCAATGGAGAAAAATGGGAAGCTTTTCCTCTAAGATCAAGAACAAAACAAGGATGCCCACTCCTATTCAATATTTTACTGGAAGTCTTAGCTAGAGCAATTTGACAAAAGAAATGTATCAAAATCAGGAAGAAAGAAGTAAAACTGTTGTTATTTGCAGATGATATGATTCTGTACATAGAAAATCCCAAAGACTCAACCAAAAACTGTTGGCACTAATCAAAAATTTCAGTCAAGTTGCAGGATACAAAATCAATATACAGAAATCAGTTGCATTTCTATACACTAAGAATGAAACATTTGAAGAAGAAATAAAGAAAATTATCCTTAGAAAAAGAAAGCAAAAAAATCCCATTTAAAATTGCATCAAGAAGATTAGAAACACAACATTGTAAATCAACTATACTTCAATAAAATTTTTTAAAAAGAATAGAATATTTAGAAGTAAATTTAATCAAGGAGGTGAAAGACTAATACTCTGAAAACTATTAAACACTGATGAAGGAAATTGAAGATGATATCCTGTGTTCATGGATTGGAAGTATTAGCATTGTTAAAATGTCCATACTACTCAAAGCATCTACAGGTTTAATGCAATCCCTATCAAAACACCCACGATATTTTTCACAGAACTAGAACAAATAATCCTAAAATTTATATGGAACCACAAAAGACCCTGAAATTTCAAAGAAATCTTGAGAAAAGGAACAAAGCTGGAGGTATCATGCTCCCTTACTTCTGGCTATACTACAAAGCTACAGTAATCAAAACAGAATGGTATTGCACAAAAACAGACACGTAGATCAATGGAACATAACAGAGAGCCCAAAAATAAACCCACACACTTATGGTTAATTAATCTATAACAAAGGAGACAAGAACATAAAGTGGAGAAAAGACAATTTCTTCAGTAAATGATGCTGGGAAAACTGGACAGCTACCTGTAAAAGAATTAGTTTAGAACATCATATCCAAAAATAAACTCAAAATGGACTAAAGATATGAATGTAATAAAGTCTGAAACCATGAAACTCCTAGAAGAGAACGGGGGCAGAACACTCTTTGACAAAAATTGCAGCAATTATTTTTTTTTAGATCTGTCTCCTAAAAAAAGCAACAAAAGCAAAAGTAAACAAATGGGACCTAACTAAGCTTAAAAGCTTTTGCACAGCAAAAGAAACTCCTGACCAAATGAAAAGACAACCTACTGAATAAGAGAAAATATTTGCAAGTGATATGACCAATGAGGAGTTAATAACCAAAATATATAAACAGCTTTACAACTCAATATCAGAAAAACAATCCAATTTAAAAATGGGCATAAAACCTGAATAGACATGTTTTCCAAAGAATATATACAAGTGGTCAACAGGCATATGAAAAGATGACCAACACTGCTAATCATTGGAAAAATGCAAATCAAAACCACTATGAGATATCACCTCACACCTGTCAGAATGACTATCAGCAAAAAGTATACAAATAGTAACTGTTGGCAAGGTTGTGGAGAAAAGGGACTTTCCTCAAAAAAATTAAAATAGAACTATCTTGTCATTTGTAACAACATGGATGGACCATGAGAATATTATGCTATGTGAGATAAATCAGAGAATGACAAGTACTGTATGATATCACTTATATGTGGAATTTCAACAAGCCAAAACTGTAAAAACAGAGAATAAAATTGTGGTTATTAAGGGATGGGGGTTAGGGGGACAGGACAGATGTTGTTTAAGGGTACAAACTTACAACAAGTAGTAAATAAACCCCAGAGATCTAATATGCAGTATAGTGAATATTGTATTATAATCATCAAACTTCCTAAGAGGCTGGAATTTAATTATTCCAACTACTAAAGACAAAGAATAATTATATAACATGATAGAGGTGCTAATTATTGCTACAATGGCAATCAGGTTACAATATATAAATATATCTAATTAACATATATATTAAATTACACAATTTAAATTTATATATACAATATATTTAGATTTTAGATTTTTTAAATGAATAAATGAATATCTTACAACTCTGTTTGCCAATCATGCCTCAATAGAGCTAGAGGGAGAAAAGGAATTGATCCACAGTCAACCAATCAATCAACAAAACTACAGTAATCAAAGGAGTGTGTGGTATTGGCAAAAAGATAGACACATAGATAAGTGTAACAGAATAAAGAGTCCAGAAATAGACCTACACAAATATAGTCAACTGATTTTTGACAAAAAATGCAAAGGCAATTTAAATGAGAAAGTACCAATTCAACAAATAATGCTGAAAAAATTGGACGTCCATAGGCAAAAAAGTAATAATATTTGTAATACATATCTAAGACCTTACACAAAAATTCTCAAAAATGGATCATAGATCTAAATATAAAACATAAAACTATAAAATTTCTAGAAGAAAAGCAATTAGAAAATCTATATGCTTTTGGTTTGGAGATGAGTTTTTAGATATGAACCAAAAGCATGGTCTATTTAAAAAATTTGATACTCGATGTTAAAAAAAATGAAAAATTTTGCTCTGCAAAAGACACCCTGGGGAAAAAATATTTTAACATATCCAATAAAGAACTTGTAACTCAACATTAAAAATATAAACAACTCATTAAAAAGTGAGCAATAGAATCTGAACAGATCTATTCAGTAACAGATCACCAAAGAAGATATACAGGTGGTAAATAAGCATGTGAAAAGACAGGTTTGCCTGCAATAATATTACCATGATGTTCTAATGGTGATTTCCATTTTTTCATTCTTTCTATATTTATTCATTGCAATGCTTTAAATAAGATTTATCCTTTCTCCTTTCCCCCTATTTTTATTCATATCACATGGACTCAGAAATATTTATTTTATTCTTTAATTTATAATTGAATACTATCATTAATTTTAAAAATTGAGTTAAATTCACATAATATAAATTTACCAGTTTAAATATTTTAAAGTGTAAAGCCTTAACTATACATTAAGTAGGCAGCCATGTGGTAATATTTGAGATTAGAAAAACTTTGTTGCTAGAGTTAACTCCAGGTGCCATGGTCTTAAAAATCCTACCACTGAAGACATATTCTTTTCAACTGATTTTTTATAATGTAGAATGCAACTAATCCAATTCAAAGTCTTTTAGTACATTCACAATGTTGTGCAACCATCATCATTAACTAACACTAGAACATTTCATCACCCCAGAAAGAAATCCTATACCCATTAAGTAAGCACTTCCTATTTCTTCTCCCCTTCCCTAAGCCCCTGGTAATGACTAGGCTACTTTCTGTCACCATGAATTTACTTATGCTATACATTTCATATAAATGGAATCGTAAAATACATGGCCTTTGTGTCTAGATTCTTTAACTTGGCATAGTGGTTTTAAGGTAAATTTATGTTATAGCATATAACAGTACTTCATTACTTTTTATGGCTGAATAATATTCCATTGTGTGGCTAAATCACATTTTGTTTATCTATTCATCAGTTGTTGGACATTTGGGTTGTTTCCACTTCCTCAGAATACTTTTGCCCTATATAGCAGGGGTCCCCAACCCCTGGGCTGTGGACTGGTACTGGTGCTCCTCCTGTTAGGAACTGGGTTGCACAGCAGGAGGCGAGCAAGCAAAGCTTCATCTGCCACACCCCCTCGCTCACATTACAGCCTGAACCATTGCTCACAATACCGCCTGAACCATCCCCTCCCACTGTCTGTGGAAAACTTGTCTTCTACAAAACCAGTCCCTGGTGCCAAAAAGGTTGGGGACTGCTGCTATATAGAATTCTTAATCAGCAGGTTTTCTTCTTTCATCATTTTGATTAAATCATCCCACTGCCTTCTGGCTTTTGTGGTTTCTGATGAGAAATCAGCTCTTAATCTTATTGAAAAATTTCTTGTATGTTTCTCAGCATAAATCTCTGAATTTATTCTATTTAAGGTTTGATCTTCTTGGATATGTAGATTCATATCTTTCATCAAATATGGGCAATAAACTTCAAAAAACCCTTGAGCATTATCTACTCTAGTTGAACATATGTATACCCAATGACCCAGAAATGCCACTCCTAATTATATACCCCAAAATAATATGTGCACATGTGCGCTAAAAGACTTGTTAAAAATGTGTTATTAATAAAAGTCAAAAACTTTAAACAATTTTTTATTGTCCACTCAGAGTTTACACAAATGTTTATTGCAGTCTTATTCACAATAACCAAAAAGTAGGAGGAAAAAATAAATGTTCTTCTACTGGTAAATGGATAAGCAAATTGTAGTTTATTCATCCAGTGAAATTCTATTCAACAATAAATAGTAGTGGGGGCTTCCCTGGTGGTGCAGTGGTTGAGAGTCTGCCTGCTAATGCAGGGGACACGCGTTCAAGCCTTGGTCTGGGAAGATCCCACATGCCGCGGAGCAAGTAGGTCCATGAGCCACAACTACTGAGCCTGCGCATCTGGAGCCTGTGCTCCTCAACAAGGGAGGCCATGATAGTGAGAGGCCCATGCACTGCGATGAAGAGTGGCCCCCACTTGCAACAACTAGAGAAAGTTCTCGCACAGAAATGAAGATCCAACACAGCCAAAAATAAATAAATAAATAAATAGTAGTGAACAATATGCAATAATATGGATGAATCTCAAAAACATGTTGACTGAAAGGAACCAGACACCAAAAACAAAACAAACAAAACACCAAAAAACATAATGTACAATTCCATTTATGAAATTCTAGTAAGTATAAACTAATACACTGGTAGAAATTATTTTAGTGGTTGCCCAGGGCTGGGGTTGGGAAAGGAGAACTGACTAAAAGGGGATACTAGGGAACTATTTGACATAATGGAAATGTTCTATACCTTGACTGTGATTACAGTTACATGAGTGTACAAGTTTTCAAAATTTATAGAAACGTATGCTGAAAATGGATACATTTTTGTATGTAAATTATACTTTAATAAAGTTGATTTTCTAAATAGATCATTCTAGCTACCACGAGGAAATTGGATTTTGGCCAGACAATGGTGGAAGCAGGTACACTAATTAAGAGGTTATTGCAGAGATAATAGTAGCTTGGATGAGTGTGATAATCACAATGATAATAGTTAATGTGTATATGACATTTATTATGTGCCAGGCACTGTTCTCTGTACTTTGTGTGCATTGGTTTATTTCATCCTCCCACTAATCATATGAAGTAGGTACTGTTATTAGGTACTGTTATTATGTTAAAGTACAAAAAGCTTAAGTGACTTGTGTAGTAAGTAGAAAAGCTGGTAGTCTGGCTTCAATTCATACACTTAACCACTATGCTCTACTGGATAGATTCAGAACAAATTTTGAAGGTATGGTTGCCAGAAGTTACTGATATGTAAGATGTGATATTCAAGCTAAAGAGAAGAATCAAAGATGATGATGCCATAATGGGATGAAGAAAACTGGGAAAGTATCATGATTGAAGGGTGTAAGATGAAGAGGCCTCCATTAAGCAAGTGAAAGCAAAATTGGACTCATGTGTGTTAAGCAAAAAAGAGCTTTGTTTCCAGGTGAAGCCTCTGAAGAAAACAAACCACTATCATTTGGGGTTTCCAAGAGCAAGTAGTTCAGGAAGTGGTGGAATATCACAAGTGGGAGCATTTAGGGATTGACTGACCTATGACCCAGAGTATGGTCATTGAAGTTAGACTGTTGCTGCTTGGCTGGCTTTTAAAGGTGTAAGTCCTAGTAGGAAGCTGTCACTGATCCACTGGGATGGGTATAACATCTGATCTGCTGTTACTGTTTACTGTGATCAAAGATCATCCATTTAGGGGCCTCCCTGGTGGCGCAAGTGGTTGAGGGTCCGCCTGCCGATGCAGGGGATACGGGTTCGTGCCCCGGTCTGGGAGGATCCCATATGCCGCGGAGCGGCTGGGCCCGTGAGCCATGGCCGCTGAGCCTGCGCGTCCGGAGCCTGCGCGTCCGGAGCCTGTGCTCCGCAACGGGGGAGACCACAACAGTGAGAGGCCCGCATACCGCAAAAAAAACAAAAAAAAAAGATCATCCATTTCTTTCTAAGAGAATAAGAATGTGTTATTGTCAAGAAATAAAAAATACTTAAACTCTGTTTAAGACATGTCAGGTTTAAGATACTTAATAGCCATTCCAATAAAGATGTCAAGAAGATAATTAGGTCATATCAGTCTGGAATTTCCAGTACATACACATCAAGTCTGAGAGTCATCAGCCAACAAGACTGGATGAGATCACCTTAAGGAGAGAAAAGAGCTAAATAGAGGCCTAGATGGGGAGAAGTCTCCAAATTTTGTAGATAAGGCACAGTAGGAGGAAATAACAAACGTGTCTGAGAAGGATTCACCAGGATGTCTGAAAAAATTTCTGAATATTCAACAAGGTATTTATAGAAAATATTCAAGTACTTAAAAGGATATAATTAGAATAACTTTACATGAAAAATTCTGAGCATTCCATTGCAAATAAGTTATAAAAAAAGAAAACATGTTTATGAAAATGAAATATAATGATATCATTGAGTGCCCACTCCATGTCTGGCATTATATAGACACAGAAAGAGTGAGGTGAGTGAGAAGGTTTCTCTCAAAATGAAGGCTTGAATTTATCTTGCATTCATTCTACCAAAAAAAATTTTAGCAAATGCCTTTGAAGTACCTGACACATGCTTGATTAACAGAAATATAACTGTGAACAAGGCAAGCATACTCATGAAATCTAATGGAAAAGACAGAATCAGATACACCATTTTAGTGTATAGAGTGCTTTGGGTACTTAAATCATGGAGAACTAACCTAATCTAAGGGTCGTGGAAAGTCTCTCTAAGAAAGTAAAATTTTAGCTAAAACTTAAGAGGTGAGTAGAGATTCACCAAGAGAGTAGAAAATAATGTCCAAGGCAAAGAGAACAACATGTGCAAAAAGTTGGGGAGGAGATTCTCAGGCAGACTAGGATCAGAGTGGGAGATGTGGCTGAAGAATTAAGTATGTGGATTTTAATGGGGTGGGGGCCTTACAAGTGTCACTAAGGATTTTGGACTTTATCATAAAGTAAATAGGAATAACATAATCAGAGATTGTTTTCAAAATCTCACTGTGGTAGGTGATATAATCTATATAATTAAAAGTCTCTATGGGATAACAGAAGAGGAAAAGATCAACTGATCAGGTAGGCTCCCAAGAAAAGAAACATTTGAATTGAGTTTTGAAGCATGGGAGAGATTCTACAAGGCAGTAAAAGAGAAAAGGCATTCCAGGAAGGGGAAACAACAAGGGCAAAGACTCCAGTATACAAAAAGAGCTGGGCATTGCTGGGGAACAGGAAGCAACCATGAAAGACCACAGCAGAAAGTGGAGAGAACACTGAAGAAAATAAGGCCAAGGGGCTCGTCTTGACATCTATGTACTAATGGTACAGTATGGAACAAATACCATATATTTAAATGTTTAAAAGTTATAAATCATGCTAACAAAATATTATATAAAATTTGTTCTCCTCTCTACATACCTTCCTATTCAAAAATATGGTGAATAAGAGGTTGTTTAGTGTAGGTGAATATGGTAAATTTACATTCATTCAGGCCTTTATTTACACTTAACAGTCCAAGTATTATTATATCTTTACAGGAACTTTGCCAAGTCACCCAGTTCTAAATCAAAGTTCATTAACCTTATGACTAAGAAAGTTACATAAATCTTGCCAGATAATAGTAATTAACAGGCAAGCGCTGGGTTCTAGGCCTAGTTGCTTTTTTTTTTTTTAATGATTCCAGTAGTCACAGCATATCTGACAAGAGTAATCAGATATGGATATAAAACTGAAAAGTTTGTCAAACTCTTTACTAAATGTAAAAATTGTAAACTGCTTTTGAGTGAGATTAGTCCCACTGGAATCTTATAGGATCTTACATGGCATAAAAACAAATTATTTACTATGTAAACACAATTATTTAATGTTTTGTGATTCCAAAGTCTAACAATATCACAGTTTCCTTCATCAATTCTGTTGATTCTTCCTCAAAATTCAATATTGCATAATGTCTGTATAGAAAAACATTACAGCACTAATTTAAAATTTAAGACTTTTTAAAAATCAGAATTGTACTAAAGTTTGCCTTTGCTACAATATTAATAAAACTTAGTATGCATTTTAGAAGTATAAGCAAGATTTCAAGGGAAAAGATTAATTTCCTGACAAAGAATAGATTAAAATCATTCTCATGATACCTAGCGTAATGTATTGCACATAGTAGGAATTCACAAACGTCTATTAAATGCATGGCTGTTGAGTGAATTCTTATTCATTGATTAGTGAATATGTAACTCCTAAAATAATAATGCTTTCATACTGGGGTCTTTAGAGACCATTAGTTCTACCACTTTCACTGTCAAGATGCAGATGCAGAAGCCCAAAGAAGTTTAGTAAGCTACTCAATTCCATCCTTCTAGGTTTTTCAGAATGTTTAAGTCACAAGTTTCAGTTTCTAAAACTACTAGAACAATAAAATAGGTGTGTGTTAGGCCATGGTTAGCCAAGTAGTACAAATTTTTGGACATCATAGGAAAGAGAATATATGTAGCAGAAATCTATTTGTTTGTTCACTCATTATTTTATACATGTTGCTGCTCCCTTAGAAGCTACCAGCCATCTCATAACCACTGATTGATCAATCTTGAGTCCTGAAATGTTATTACCCCAATCCTTGGCCATAGTTGCTTGGCTTTGTTGTTGGGATCTTGCCCAAGCTAGGTCAAGCAAGTTTTTTCTCTGAGACTGTTTTAACAGTCTGATGGAATAAGACAAAAGACAAAAGCTGTTGGTTACTACATTAACCATCACATGAAGGAAGTCTATTTGAATTAAGAAAAAAAAAGTGGTCTCAGACCAGTAGTGCACCCAGATATCTGAAAGACACAAATATAAATCCTGTTTAGAGGGACTCTTTTTAAATTAAGACTTCAAAGATCTTCAGCAAATAAAGGGAAAATGAGCAAATGAAAGTCAAACATCTCTAAACATAAAGAAAACAAGGTGACTTCCGGGTAAGATGGCGGAAGAGTAAGACGCGGAGATCACCTTCCTCCCCATGGATACACCAGAAATACAGCTACACGTGGAACAACTCCTACAGAACACCTACTGAACGCTGGCAGAAGACCCCAGACCTCCCAAAAGGCAAGAAACCCCCCCACATACCTGGGTAGGGCAAAGCGGAGAGATCCCCACACAGAGGAGCGGTGCCGAGCGGCACTCACCAGCCCGAGAGGCTTGTCTGCTCGCCCGCCGGGGCGCGCAGCGCTGGAAGCTGAGGCTTGGGCTTCAGTCAGAGCGCAGGGAGAGGACTGGGGTCGGCGGCGAGAACTCAGCCTGAAGGGGGCTAATGTGCCACAGCTAGCCGGGAGGGAGTCCGGGAAAACTCTGGAGCTTCCGAAGAGGCAAGAGACTTTTTCTTCCCTCTTGGTTTCCTGGTGCGCGAGGAGAGGGGATTAAGAGCGCTGCTTAAAGGGGCTCCACAGACGGTCGCGAGTCGCGACTGAAAGAGCGGAGCCCAGTGACGGGCGTGGGACGCTGGGGCTGCTGCTGCCGCCGCGAAGAAACCTGTGTGCGAGCGCAGGTCACTGCCCACACCTCCCTTCTGGGAGCCTGTGCAGCCCGCCACTGCCGGGGTCCCGGGATACAGGGGCGGCTTCCCTGGGAGAACGCACGGCACGCCTTGGGCTGGTGCAACGTCACGCCGACCTCTGCCGCTGCAGGCTCGCCCCGCACTCCGTGCCCCTCCCTCCCGCCCGGCCTGAGTGAGCCAGAGTCCCCGAAAAGGCTGCTCCTTTAACCCTGTCCTGTCTGAGCGAAGAACAGACGCCCTCCAGCGACCTACACGCAGAGGCGGGGCCAAATCCAAAGCTGAGACCCAGGAGCTGTGAGAACAAAGAAGAGAAAGGGAAACCTCTCCCAGCAGCCTCAGAAGCAGTGGATTAAAGCTCCACATTCAACTTGATGTACCCTGCATCTGTGGAATACATGAATAGACAACACATCATCCCAAATTGAGGAGCCCGGAGTCAGTGCTGTGCCTCTGAGGTGGGAGAGCCAACTTCAGGACACTGGTCCACAAGAGACCTCCCAGCTCCACATAATATCAAACGGCAAAAATCTTCCAGAGATCTCCATCTCAACACCAGCACCCAGCTCCACTCAACGACCAGCAAGCTACAGTGCTGGACACCCTAAGCCAAACAACTAGCAAGACAGGAACACAACGCCACCCATTAGCAGAGAGGTGGCCTAAAATCATAAAAAGTCCGCAGACACCCCCAAACACACCACCAGACGTGGAACTGCCCACCAGAAAGACAAGATCCAGCCTCATCCACCAGAACACAGGCACTAGTCCCCTCCACCAGGAAGCCTACACAACCCACTAAACCAACCTTAGCCACTGGGGACAGACACCAAAAACAACGGGAACTACGAACCGGCAGCCTGCAAAAAGGAGACCCCAAACACAGTAACATAAGCAAAATGAGAAGACAGAAAAACACACAGCAGGAGAAGAAGCAAGATAAAAACCCACCAGACCTAACAAATGAAGAGGTAATAGGCAGTCTACCTGAAAAAGAATTCAGAATAATGATGGTAAAGATGATCAAAGATTCTATTTCCCAGATCCAAAATCTTGGAAATAGAATAGACAAAATGCAAGAAACAGTCAACAAGCACCTAGAAGAACTAAAGGTGAATCAAGCATCGATTAAAAACACAATACATGAAATAAAAAATACTCTAGATGGGATCAATAGCAGAATAACTGAGGGAGAAGAACGGATAAGTGAGGTGGAAGATAAAATAGTGGAAATAACTGCTGCAGAGCAAAATAAAGAAAAAAGAATGAAAAGAACAGAGGACAGTCTCAGAGACCTCTGGGACAACATTAAACACACCAACATTCGAATTATAGGGGTTCCAGAAGAAGAAGAGAAAAAGAAAGGGACTGAGAAAATATTTGAAGAGATTATAGTTGAAAACTTCCCTAATATGGGAAAGGAAATAGTTAATCAAGTCCAGGAGGCACGGAGAGTCCCATACAGAATAAATCCAAGGAGAAATACGCCAAGACACATATTAATCAAACTGTCAAAAATTAAATGCAAAGAAATCATATTAAAAGCAGCAAGGCAAAAACAACAAATAACACACAAGGGAATCCCCATCAGGATAACAGCTGATCTCTCAGCAGAAACTCTACAAGCCAGAAGAGAGTGGCAGGACATAATTAAAGTGATGAAGGAGAAAAACCTGCAACCAAGATTACTCTACCCAGCAAGGATCTCATTCAGATTTGATGGAGAAATTAAAACGTTTACAGACAAGCAAAAGCTGAGAGAGTTCAGCACCACCAAACCAGCTTTACAACAAATGCTAAAGGAACTTCTCTAGGCAAGAAACACAACAGAAGTAGAAGACCTACAATAACGAACCCAAAACAATTAAGAAAATGGGAACAGGAACATACATATCGACAATTACCTTAAATGTACATGGACTAAATGCTCCCACCAAAAGATACAGATTGGCTGAATGGATACAAAAACAAGACCCATATATATGCTGTCTACAAGAGACCCACTTCAGACCTAGAGAAACATACAGACTGAAAGTAAGGGGATGGAAAAAGATATTCCATGCAAATGGAAACCAAAAGAAAGCTGGAGTAGCAATTCTCATATCAGACAAAATAGACTTTACAAAAAAGACTACTAGAAGAGACAAAGAAGGACACTACATAATGATAAAGGGATCGATCCAAGAAGAAGATATAACAATTGTAAATATTTATGCACCCAACATAGGAGCACCTCAATACATAAGGCAAGTACTAACAGCCATAAAAGGAGAAATCGACAGTAACACAATCATAGTAGGGGACTTTAACACCCCACTTTCACCAATGGACAGATCATCCAAAATGAAAATAAATAAGGAAACACAAGCTTTAAATGATACATTAAACAAGATGGACTTAATTGATATTTATAGGACATTCCATCCAAAAACAACAGAATACACATTTTTCTCAAGTGCTCATGGAACATTCTCCAGGATAGATCATATCTTGGGTCACAAATCAAGCCTTGGTAAATTTAAGAAAATTGAAATTGTATCAAGTATCTTTTCCGACCACAATGCTATGAGACTAGATATCAATTACAGGAAAAGAGCTGTAAAAAATACAAACACATGGAGGATAAACAATACACTACTTAATAACGAAGTGATCACTGAAGAAATCAAAGAGGAAATTAAAAAATACCTAGAAACAAATGACAATGGAGACACGACGACCCAAAACCTATGGGATGCAGCAAAAGCAGTTCTAAGAGGGAAGTTTATAGCAATACAATCCCACCTTAAGAAACAGGAAACATCTCGAATAAACAACCTAACCTTGCACCTAAAGCAATTAGAGAAAGAAGAACAAAAACATCCCAAAGTTAGCAGAAGGAAAGAAATCATAAAAATCAGATCAGAAATAAATGAAAAAGAAATGAAGGAAACGATAGCAAAGATCAATAAAAGTAAAAGCTGGTTCTTTGAGAAGATAAACAAAATTGATAAACCATTAGCCAGACTCATCAAGAAAAAAAGGGAGACGACTCAAATCAATAGAATTACAAATGAAAAAGGAGAAGTAACAACTGACACTGCAGAAATACAAAAGATCATGAGAGATTACTATAAGCAACTCTATGCCAATAAAATGGACAACCTGGAAGAAATGGACAAATTCTTAGAAATGCACAACCTGCCAAGACTGAATCAGGAAGAAATAGAAAATATGAACAGACCAATCACAAGCACTGAAATTGAAACTGTGATCAAAAATCTTCCAACAAACAAAAGCCCAGGACCAGATGGCTTCACAGGCTAATTCTATGAAGCACTTAGAGAAGAGCTAACACCTATCCTTCTGAAACTCTTCCAAAATATAGCAGAGGGGGGAACACTCCCAAACTCATTCTACGAGGCCACCATCACCTTGATACCAAAACCAGACAAGGATGTCACAAAGAAAGAAAACTACAGGCCAATATCACTGATGAACATAGATGCAAAAATCCTCAACAAAATACTAGCAAACAGAATCCAACAGCACATTAAAAGGATCATACACCATGATCAAGTGGGGTTTATTTCAGGAATGCAAGGATTCTTCAATATACACAAATCAATCAACGTGATACACCATATTAACAAATTGAAGGAGAAAAACCATATGATCATCTCAATAGATGCAGAGAAAGCTTTCGACAAAATTCAACACCCATTTATGATAAAAACCCTGCAGAAAGTAGGCATAGAGGGAACTTTCCTCAACATACTAAAGGCCATATATGACAAACCCACAGCCAGCATCGTCCTCAATGGTGAAAAACTGAAACCATTTCCACTAAGATCAGGAACAAGACAAGGTTGCCCACTCTCACCACTCTTATTCAACCTAGTTTTGGAAGTTTTAGCCACAGCAATCAGAGAAGAAAAGGAAATAAAAGGAATCCAAATTGGAAAAGAAGAAGTAAAGCTGTCACTGTTTGCAGATGACATGATACTATACATAGAGAATCCTAAAGATGCTACCAGAAAACTACTAGAGTTAATCAATGAATTTGGTAAAGTTGCAGGATACAAAATTAATGCACAGAAATCTCTGGCATTCCTATATACTAATGATGAAAAATCTGAAAGTGAAATTAAGAAAACACTCCCATTTACCACTGCAACAAAAAGAATAAAATATCTAGGAATAAATCTACCTAAGGAGACAAAAGACCTGTATGCAGAAAATTATAAGACACTGATGAAAGAAATTAAAGATGATACAAATAGATGGAGAGATGTACCATGTTCTTGGATTGGAAGAATCAACATTGTGAAAATGACTCTACTACCCAAAGTAATCTACAGATTCAATGCAATCCCTATCAAACTACCACTGGCATTTTTCACAGAACTAGAACAAAAAATTTCACAATTTGTATGGAAACACAAAAGACCCTGAATAGCCAAAGCAATCTTGAGAACGAAAAATGGAGCTGGAGGAATCAGGCTCCCTGACTTCAGACTATACTACAAAGCTACAGTAATCAAGACAGTATGGTACTGGCACAAAAACAGAAAGATAGATCAATGGAACAGGATAGAAAGCCCAGAGTTAAACCCACGGACATATGGTCACCTTATCTTTGATAAAGGAGGCAGGAATGTACAGTGGAGAAAGGACAGTCTCTTCAATAAGTGGTGCTGAGAAAACTGGATAGGGACATGTAAAAGTATGAGATTAGATCACTCCCTAACACCATACACAAAAAAAACTCAAAATGGATTAAAGACCTAAATGTAAGGCCAGACACTATCAAACTCTTAGAGGAAAACATAGGCAGAACACTCTATGACATAAATCACAGCAAGATCCTTTTTGACCCACCTCCTAGAGAAATGGAAATAAAGACAAAAATAAACACATGGGACCTAATGAAACTTAAAAGCTTTTGCACAGCAAAGGAAACCATAAACAAGACCAAAAGGCAACCCTCAGAATGGGAGAAAATATTTGCAAATGAAGCAACTGACAAAGGATTAATCTCCAAAATTTATAAACAGCTCATGCAGCTCAATAACAAAAAAACAAACAACCCAATCCAAAAATGGGCAGAAGACCTAAATAGACATTTCTCCACAGAAGATATACAGACTGCCAACAAACACATGAAAGGATGCTCAACATCTTTACTCATTAGAGAAATGCAAATCAAAACTACAATGAGATATCATCTCACACCAGTCAGAATGGCCATCATCAAAAAATCTAGAAACAATAAATGCTGGAGAGGGTGTGGAAAAAAGGGAACACTCTTGCACTGCTGGTGGGAATGTGAATTGGTACAGCTGCTATGGAGAACGGTATGGAGGTTCCTTAAAAAAACTACAAATAGAACTACCATATGACCCAGCAATCCCACTACTGGGCATATACCTTGAGAAAACCATAATTCAAAAAGAGACATGGGGCCTCCCTGGTGGCGCAGTGGTTGAGAGTCCGCCTGCCGATGCAGGGGATACGGGTTCGTGCCCCGGTCTGGGAGGATCCCATATGCCGCGGAGCGGCTGGGCCCGTGAGCCATGGCCGCTGAGCCTGCGCATCCGGAGCCTGTGCTCCGCAACGGGAGAGGCCACAACAGTGAGAGGCCCGCATACCGCAAAAAGAAAAAAAAAAAAAAAAAAAGACATGTACCAAAATGTTCATAGCAGCTCTATTTACAATAGCCCGGAGATGGAAACAACCTAAGTGTCCATCATCGGATGAATGGATAAAGAAGATGTGGCACATATATACAATGGAATATTACTCAGCCATAAAAAGAAATGAAATTGAGCTATTTGTAATGAGGTGGATGGACCTAGAGTCTGTCATACAGAGTGAAGTAAGTCAGAAAGAGAAAGACAAATACTGTATGCTGACACATATATATGGAATTTAAGAAAAAAAAATGTCATGAAGAACATAGGGGTAAGATAGGAATAAAGACACAGACCTACTAGAGAATGGACTTGAGGATATGGGGAGGGGGATGGGTAAGCTGTGACAAAGTGAAAGAGCGGCATGGACATATATACACTACCAAACGTAAGGTAGATAGCTAGTGGGAAGCAGCCGCACAGCACAGGGAGATCAGCTCGGTTCTTTGTGACCGCCTGGAGGGGTGGGATAGGGAGGGTGGGAGGGAGACGGAAAAGGGAGGGGATATGGAAACATGTATATGTATAACTGATTAAATTTGTTATAAAGCAAAAAATTTAAAAAAATAATAATAATAAGTAAATAAATAAATAAATATGAAAAAAAAAGGAAAACAAGGTAGGGGAGATTTGAGAAGATGGCGGAAGAGTAAGATGCAGAGATCACCTTCCTCTCCACAAATACATCAGACATACATCTACATGTGGAACAGCTCCTATAGAACACCTACTGAACACAGACAGAAGGCCTCAGACCTCCCAAAAGGCAAGAAACTCCCCACGTACCTGGGTAGGGCAAAAGAAAAAAGAAAAAGCAGAGACAAAAGAATAGGGACGGGACCTGCACCAGTGGGAGGGAGCTGTGAAGGAGGAAAGGTTGCCACACACTAGGAAGCCCTTTCGTGGGCGGAGACTGCAGATGGCGGAGGGGGGAAGCTTCAGAGCCAGGGAGGACACCACAGCCACTGGGGTGCGGAGGGCAAAGCAGAGAGATTCCTGCACAGAGGATTGGTGCCTACCAGCACTCACCAGCCCAAGAGGCTCGTCTGCTCACACACTGGGGTGGGCGTGGACTGGGAGCTGAGGCTCGGGTTTCGGTCGATTGCAAGGAGAGGACTGGGGTTAGCTGTGTGAACACAGCCTGAAGGGGGCTAGTGCGCCACAGCTAGCCGGGAGGGAGTCCGGGAAAAGGTCTGGACCTGCAGAAGAGGCAAGAGACTTTTTCTTCCCTCTTTGTTTTCTGGTGCGCGAGGAGAGGGGATTAAGAGTGCTGCTTAAAGGAGCTCCAGAGATGGGCGCGAGCTGTGGCTATCAGCACAGACCCCAGAGACGGACATGGGATGCTAAGGCTGCTGCTGCACCACCAAGAAGCATGTGTGCAAGCACAGGTCACGATCCACACCTCCCCTCCCAGGAGCCTATGCAGCCCACTACAGCCAGGGTCCCATGATCCAGGGACAACCTCCCCAGTCCCGTGATCCAGGGACAACAGCCCCGGGAGAACACACAGCATGCATCAAGCTGGTGCAACGTCACACTGGCCTCTGTCACCGCAGGCTCTCCCGGCATCCGTACCCCTCCCTGCCCCTGGCCTGAGTGAGCCAGAGCCCCCAAATCAGCTGCTAATTTAACCCCGTCCTGTCTGAGCGAAGAACAGATGCCCTCAGGCAACCTACACGAAGAGGCGGGGCCAAATCCAAAGCTGAACCCCGGGAGCTGTGCGAACAAAGAAGAGAAAGGGAAATTTCTCCCAGCAGCCTCAGAAGCAGAGGATTAAATATCCACAATCAACTTGATGTACCCTGCATCTGTGGAACACATGAATAGACAACGAATAATCCCAAATTGAGGAGGTGGATTTTGGGAGCAAGATATATAATTTTTCCCCTTTTCCCCTTTTTGTGAGTGTGTATGTGTATGCTACTGTGTAAGATTTTGTCTGTATAGCTTTGCTTTCACCATTTGTCCGAGGGTTCTGTCCGTCTGTTTTTTTTTTTTTCTTTTTCTTTTTTTACTTCTAAAAATTTTTTTTCTTAATAATTATTTTTTATTTTAATAACTTTATTTTATTTTATCCTTTCTTTCTTTCTTCCTTCCTTTCTTCTTTCTTCCTTCCTTCCCTCCTTCCTTCCTTGCTTTCTTTCTCTTCCTTTCTCCATTTCTTTCCCTTTTTCTTTCCTTCCTTCCTTCTTTCTTTCTTTCTCTTTCTTTCCTTCCTTCCTTCTTTCTCTCTTTCTTTCTCCCTTTCTTTCTCCCTTTCTTTCTTTCTTTCTTTCTTTCTTTCTTTATATTTTTTCTCCCTTTTATTCTGAGCTGTGTGGATGAAAGGCTCTTGGTGCTCCAGCCAGGAGTCAGTGCTGTGTCTCTGAGGTGGGAGACCCAATTTCAGGACACTGGTCCACAAGAGACCTCCTAGCTCCATGTAATATCAAATGGTGAAAATCTCCCAGAAATCTCCATCTCAACACCAAGACCCAGCTTCACTCAATGACCAGCAAGCTACAGTGCTGGACACCCTATGCCAAACAACTAGCAAGACAGGAACACAGCTCCATCCATTAGCAGAGAGGCTGCCTAAAATCATAATAAGGCCACACACACCCCAAAACACACCACTAGACATGGAGGTGCCCACCAGAAACACAAGATCCAGCATCATCTACCATAATACAGGCACTAGTCCCCTGAACCAGGAAGCCTACACAACCCACTGAAGCACACTTAGCCACTGGGGACACACACCAAAAACAACGGGAACTACGAACCAGCAGCATGGGAAAAGGAGACCCCAAACACAGGAAGATAAGCAAAATGTGAAGACAGAAAAACACACAGCAGGTGAAGCAGCAAGATAAAAACCCACCAGACCTAACAAATGTAGAGGAATAGGCAGTCTATCTGCAAAAGAATTCAGAATAATGATAGTAAACGTGATCCAAAATCTTGGAAATAGAATAGAGAAAATGCAAGAAACATTTAACAAGGACTTAGAAGAACTAAAGAGGAAACAGACAATGATGAACAACACAATAAATGAAATTAAAAATACACTAGAAGGGATCAATAGCAGAATAACTGAGGCAGAAGAACGGATAAGTGACCTGGAAGATAAAATAGTGGAAATAACTACTGAAGAGCAGAATAAAGAAAAAAGAATGAAAAGAATGGAGGACAGTCTCAGAGACCTCTGGGACAACATTAAATGCACCAATATTCGAATTATAGGGGTTCCAGAAGAAGAAGAGAAAAAGAAAGGGACTGAGAAAATATTTGAAGAGATTATAGTTGAAAACTTCCCTAATATGCTAAAGGAAATAGTCAATCAAGTCCAGGAAGCACAGAGAGTCCCATACAGGATAAATCTAAGGAGAAACACACCAACACACATACTAATAAAACTATCAAATATTAAATACAAAGAAAACATATTCAAAGTAGCAAGGGAAAAACAACAAATAACACACAAGGGAATCCCCATCAGGTTAACAGCTGATCTTTCAGCAGAAACTCTGCAAGCAAGAAGAGAGTTGTGGGACATATTTAAAGTGATGAAGGATAAAAACCTACAACCAAGATTACTCTACCCAGCAAAGATCTCATTCAGATTTGATGGAGAAATTAAAACCTTTACAGACAAGAAAAAGCTGAGAGAGTTCAGCACCACCAAACCAGCTCTACAACAAATGCTAAAGGAACTTCTCTAGGCAAGAAACACAACAGAAGGAAAAGACCTACAATAACAAACCTAAAACAATTAAGAAAATGTTCATAGGAACATACCTATCAATAATTACCTTAAATGTAAATGGATTAAATGCTCCCACCAAAAGACACAGACTCGCTGAATGGATACAAAAACAAGACCCATATATATGATGTCTACAAGAGACCCACTTCAGACCTAGAGACACATACAGACTGAAAGTGAGGGGATGGAAAAAGAGATTCCATGCAAATGGAAATCAAATGAAAGCTGGAGTAGCAATTCTCATATCAGACAAAATAAACTTTAAAATAAAGACTATTACAAGAGACAAAGAAGGACACTACATAATGATCAAGGGATCTATCCAAGAAGAAGATATAACAATTGTAAATATATATGCACCCAACATAGGAGCACCTCAATACATAAGGCCAATAGTAACAGCCATAAAACGGGAAATCGACAGTAACACAATCATAGTAGGGGATTTCAACACCCCACTTTCACCAATGGAAAGATCATCCAAAATGAAAATAAAAAAGGAAACACAAGCTTTAAATGATACATTAAACAAGATGGACTTAATTGATATTTATAGGACATTCCATCCAAAAACAACAGAATACACATTTTTCTCAAGTGCTCATGGAACATTCTCCAGGATAGGTCATATCTTGGGTCACAAATCAAGCCTTGGTAAATTTAAGAAAATTGAAATCATATCAAGTATCTTTGCTGACCACAATGCTATGAGACTAGATATTAATTACAGGAAAAGATCAGTAAAAAATACAAACACATGGAGGATAAACAATACACTACTTAATAACAAAGTGATCACTGAAGAAATCAAAGAGGAAATCAAAAAATATCTAGAAACAAATGACCCTGGAGACATGACGACCCAAAACCTATAGGATGCAGCAAAAGCAGTTCTAAGAGGGAAGTTTATAGCAAAACAATCCTAACTAAAGAAACAGGAAACATCAAATAATCAACCTAACCTTGCACTTAAAGCAGTTAGAGAAAGAAGAACAAAAAAACCCCAAAGTTAGCAGAAGGAAAGAAATCATAAAGATCAGATCAGAAATAAATGAAAAAGAAATGAAGG
The DNA here is from genome assembly GCF_025265405.1 of Mesoplodon densirostris. Taxonomy (NCBI): domain Eukaryota; kingdom Metazoa; phylum Chordata; class Mammalia; order Artiodactyla; family Ziphiidae; genus Mesoplodon; species Mesoplodon densirostris. Next base: position 78,196,332 of record NC_082662.1, read on the forward strand.
AAACGATAGCAAAGATCAATAAAACTAAAAGCTGGTTCTTTGAGAAGATAAACAAAATTGATTAACCATTAGTCAGACTCATCAAGAAAAAAAGGGAGAAGACAGAAATCAGTAGAATTAGAAATGGAAAAAGAGAAGTAACAAGTGACACTGCAGAAGTACAAAGATCATGAGAGATTACTACAAGCAACTCTATGCCAATAAAATGGACAACCTGAAAGAAATGGACAAATTCTTAGAAATGCACAACCTGCCAAGACTGAATCAGGAAGAAATAGAAAATATGAACAGACCAATCACAAGCACTGAATTTGAAACTATGATTAAAAATCTTCTAACAAACAAAAGTCCAAGATCAGATGGCTTCACAGGCGAATTCTATCAAACATTTAGAGAAGAGCTAACACCTATCCTTTTCAAACTCTTCCAAAATATAGCAGAGGGAGGAACACTCCCAAACTCATTCTACGATGCCACCATCACCCTGATACCAAAACCAGACAACGATGTCACCAACAAAGAAAACTGCAGGCCACTATCACTGATGAACATAGATGCAAAAATCCTGAACAAAATACTAGCAAACAGAATCCAACAGCACATTAAAAGGATCATACCCTATGATCAAGTGGGGTTTATTCCAGGAATGCAAGGATTCAATATATGCAAATCAATCAATGTGATACACCATATTAACAAATTGAAGGAGAAAAACCATATGATCATCTCAAGAGATGCAGAGAAAGCTTTCAACAATATTCAACACCCATTTAAGATAAAAACCCTGCAGAAAGTAGGTATAGAAGGAACTTTCCTCAACATAATAGAGGCCATATATCACAAACTCACAGCAACATCGTCATCAATGTTGCAAAACTGAAACCATTTCCACTAAGATTAGGAACAAGACAAGGTGGTCCACTCTCACCACTATTATTCAACAGAGTTTTGGAAGTTTTAGCAACAGCAATCAGAGAACAAAAAGAAATAAAAGGAATCCAAATCGAAAAAGAAGAAGTAAAGCTGTCACTGTTTGCAGATGACATGATACTATACATAGAGAATCCAAAAGATGCTACCAGAAAACTACTAGAGCTAATCTATGAATTTGGTAAAGTAGCAGGATACAAAATTAATGCACAGAAATCTCTGGCATTCCTATACACCAATGATGAATAATCTGAAAGTGAAATTAAGAAAACACTCCCATTTACCATTGCAACAAAAAGAATAAAATATCTAGGAATAAACCTACCTAAGGAGACAAAAGACCTGTATGCAGAAAATTATGTCACTGATGAAAGAAATTAAAGATGAATCAAATAGATGGAGAGATATTACCATGTTATTGTATTGGAAGAATCAACATTGTGAAAATGACTCTACTACCCAAAGCAATCTACAGATTCAATGTAATCCCTATCAAACTACCATTGGCATTTTTCACAGAACTAGAACAAAAAATTTCACAATTTGTATGGAAACACAAAAGACCCCGAATACCCAAAACAATCTTGAGAACGAAAAATGGAGCTGGAGGAATCAAGATCCCTGACTTCAGACTCTACTACAAATCTACAGTAATCAAGACAGTATGGTACCGGCACAAAAAACAGAAAGACAGTTCAATGGAACAGTATAGAAGCCCAGAGGTAAACCCATGCACATATGGTCACGTTATCTTTGATAAAGGAGGCAAGAATATACAGTGGAGAAAAGACAGCCTCTTCAATAAGTGGTGTTGGGAAAACTGGACAGGTAAAAGTAGAAGTATGAAATTAGAACACTCCCTAACACCATACACAAAAAAAACTCAAAATGGATTAAAGACCTAAATGTAAGGCCAGACACTATCAAACTCTTAGTGGAAAACATAGGCAGAACACTCTATGACATAAATCACAGCAAGATCCTTTTTGACCCATCTCCTAGAGAAATGGAAATAAAAACAAAAATAAACAAATGAGACCTAATGAAACTTAAAAGCTTTTGCCATGCAAACTACAATCAAGACGAAAAGACAACCCTCAGAATGGGAGAAAATATTTCCAAACGAATCCACAGACAAAGAATTAATCTCAAAATATATAAACAGCTCATGCAGCTCAATATTAAAAAAACAAACAGCCCAATCCAAAAATGGGCAGAAGACCTAAATAGACATTTCTCCAAAGAAGACACACAGATAGCCAAGAAGTACAGGAAAAGCTGCTCAACATCACTAATTATTAGAGAAATGCAAATCAAAACTACAATGAGGGGCTTTCCTGGTTGCGCAGTGGTTGAGAGTCCGCCTGCCGATGCAGGGGACACGGGTTCATGCCCCGGTCCGGGAAGATCCCACATGCCGTGGAGCGGCTGGGCCTGTGAGCCATGGCTACTGAGCCTGCACGTCCGGAGCCTGTGCTCCGCAATGGGGGAGGCCAGAACAGTGAGAGGCCCGCGTATGGCAAAAACAAACAAACAAAAAAAAACTTCAATGAGGTATCACCTCACACCAGTTAGAATGGGCATCATCAGAAAATCTACAAACAACAAATGCTGGATAGGGTGTGGAGAAAAGGGAACCCTCCCCTCTTGCACTGTTGGTGGGAATGTAAATTGATACAGCCACTATGGAGCACAGTATGGAGGTTCCTTAAAAAACTAAAAATAGAATTACCATATGACCCAGCAATCCCACTACTGGGCATAAACCCAGAGAAAACTATAATTCAAAAAGACACATGCACCCCAATGTTCATTGCAGCACTATTTACAATAGCCCGGTAATGGAAGCAACCTAAATGTCCATCTACGGACGAATGGATAAAGAGGATGTGGTACATATATACAATGGAATGTTACTCAGCCATAAAAAGGAACACAATTGGGTCATTTGTAGAGATGTGGATAGATCTAGAGACTGTCATACACAGTGAAGTAAGTCAGAAAGAGAAAAACAAATATCGTATATTAACGCATATATGTGGAATCTAGAAAAATGGTACAGATGAACCGGTTTGCAGGGCAGAAATACAGACACAGATGTAGAAAACAAACGTATGGACACCAAGGGGGAAAGTAGTGGGGGGGTAGGGGTGGTGGTGTGATGAATTGGGAGATTGGGATTGACATGTATACACTGATGGGTATAAAATGGATGACTAATAAGAACCTGCTGTACAAAAAATAAATTAAATCAAATTAAAAAAATTTTTAAAGATATAACTTGCACTTATTTGAGTGCACAAATCTTTTTTTAAAAATATATATATAGCAGGCTCTTATTAGTCGTCAATTTTATACACATCAGGGTATACATATCAATCCAAATCGCCCAATTCATCACATCACCACCACCACCACCCCTGCTGCTTTCCCCCCTTGGTGTCAATACGTTTGTTCTCTACATCTGTGTCTGTACTTCTGCCCTGCAACCGGTTCATCTGAACCATTTTCTAGGTTCCACATACATGCACTAATATACGATATTTGTTTTTCTCTTTCTGACTTACTTCACTGTGTATGACAGTCTCTAGATACATCCACATCTCTAAAAATGACCCAATTTCGTTTCTCGTTATGGCTGAGTAACATTCCATTGTATATATGTACCACATCCTCTTTATCCATTCGTCCGTAGATGGACATTTAGGTTGCTTCCATTACCGGGCTATTGTAAATAGTGCTGCAATGAATATTGGGGTGCATGTGTCTTTTTGAATTATAGTTTTCTCTGGGTTTATGCCCAGTAGTGGGATTGCTGGGTCATATGGTAATTCTATTTTTAGTTTTTTAAGGAACCTCCATACTGTGCTCCATAGTGGCTGTATCAATTTACATTCCCACCAACAGTGCAAGAGGGGAGGGTTCCCTTTTCTCCACACCCTATCCAGCATTTGTTGTTTGTAGATTTTCTGATGATGCCCATTCTAACTGGTGTGAGGTGATACCTCATTGTAGTTTTGATTTGCATTTCTCTAGTAATTGGTGATGTTGAGCAGCTTTTCATGTGCTTGCTGGCCATCAGCATGTCTTTTTTGGAGAAATGTCTATTTAGGTCTTCTGCCCGTTTTTGGATTGGGTTGTTTGTTTTTTTTAATATTGAGCTGCATGAGCTGTTTATATATTTTGGAGATTAATCCTTTGTCCGTGGATTCGTTTGCAAATATTTTCTCCCATTCTGAGGGCTGTCTTTTCGTCTTGATTGTAGTTTGCTTTGCAAAAGCTTTTAAGTTTCATTAGGTCCCATTTGTTTATTTTTGCTTTTATTTCCATTACTCTAGGAGGTGGGTCAAAAAAGATCTTGCTGTGATTTATGTCAAAGAGTGTTCTTCCTATATTTTCCTCTAAGGCTATTAGGTTCTTAAGAAATAATCCTTACTCTCAACAGTTAGTTGAGTGCAGAAGATACTTCTTGCAAATAAACAGATAATTTTACAGAATATGATGAGATATGCCATTGAATGGCCACTTCTGCCTGAGGGTTAAGATCACAAGGTATATCTTAAAAGGCTTTTCAGGGAAGACTATCCCTGACCTAAGGCTTGAAGAATGAGAGAAGTTAGCCACGTTAAGTGAAGATGTCCCAGAGAGAGAGAGGATCACATGCAGAGATTTGGCTATGGAGTTTGAATTAGAGTTCAAGGCCAAAATATCTCATTCATTCCAAGTTCCTTAGAATAAATTGCCATCATTCCAGGAAGCTTAAATCACTTTCAGCTTTACTTTAAATTTAACTAAATTAAATTAGTATTTATTGAATGCCTACTATATTCCAGTATTGTGCTAGACTAGTAGATTCTTTTTTTTTTTTAATTCATTTTTGGCTGCATTGGGTCTTCGTTGCTGCACGTGAGTTTCTCTAGTTGCGGCGAGTGGGGGCTACTCGTCATTGTGGTGAGTGGGCTTCTCATTGCAGTGGCTTCTCTTGTTGTGGAGCACAGGCTCTAGGCACGCGCGCTTCAGTAGTTGCAGCACGTGGGCTCAGTAGTTGTGGCTCGGGGCTCTAGAGAGCAGGCTTAGTAGTTGTGGCTCACAGGCTTAGTTGCTCCACAGCATGTGGGATCTTCCTGGACCCGGGCTCGAACCCATGTCCCCTGCATTGGCAGGCGGATTCTTAACCACTGTACCACCAGGGAAGCCCTAAATTAGTAGATTCTTATGGGGTAAAGCCAATCTTGCTATTTTCCCTTTAAGATGGTAAAATGAAAGCAATATGCATATCAATAGACACATATCTCAGAGGCTGTCAATGCTGAAAAGCCACTTTCAATGCTCTTTCTCCTAGGTTATAATAAACCCCTTACTATATGCTCTGAAAAGAAATGATGCTTTTAAATCTTTCATTCCCCATGTAGCTATATTTCCTTTTATCATTATTACACAACAAAAAAAAAATCATTCTAAAGCCAAAGGAAACATAAAATACCCATGAAGTGCTCTTTGTACTTCAATATTGAGATTCTTATCATGACAGCTCTGAAATACACTATGACCCTTAAAAATACGGTGAAATTAAAAAGAAACTTCCACTGAAAAAAGCCATAAATGAAATTATCTGACCAAATGTTTAATTCTGAATTGAATTCAGTTAGGACCAAGCCTTCAGTTCATGATTGGCTTCATAATAAATGTCCCTTATGCTGATTATAGGAACTAAAAGAAGGAAGAAAGTATTTCGTACATAAATTGGGAGAGAAAACAAAAAACAAAAAAACTTCACTGTGTTTAACCTCAAATGCCTCAAATAGGTGGGATCTGATCGTCCTCTTTCCTTGTGACAAATAGGAAGATAGTGTAGTTGCTATCAAATTTTACCCTTAGGCATTGCAAAAGGAGGTAGTAGAAGTATCTCAAAAATAAATATCTATATAATTTCGAATAAAAACCTTAAATTTTCTGGGACCCAATTTCCATATCTGTCAAATATGCAAATCAGACTAGATGACCTAGAATTACTAAAACAAGTAGATGTAATTCTAATATTTTATGATCCTCTAATTTTGTCATTTTGGGCATCAACTGAATAACTCTATTGTTGGTCAACAAGTCATATTTTTATTAAGGTATAACTGACCTACAACACTATGTTAGTTCCAGGTGCATAACATAGTGATTTGATATATCTACACAATACAAAATGATCACCACTTTAAGTCTAGTTACCATCTGTCACCATACTAAATTACTATAGTGTTACTGACTATATTCCCCATGCTGTACATTTCATCGCCATGACTCATCTATTTTGTAAAAGTTTGTACCTCTTAATCTCCCTCACCTATTTCACTCATTCCCCCCCCCTCCTCCCCTTTGGCAAATACTTATTTGTTCTCTGTATCTATGAGTCTATTTCTGTTTTGTTATGTTTGTTCATTTGTTTTGTTTTTTAGATTCCACATATAAGTGAAATCATGTGGTATTTGTTTTTTTCTGTCTGACATAATTTACTTAGCATAATACCCTCTAGGTCCATCCATGTTGTCACAAAAGGCAAGACTTCATTCTTTTTTATGGCAGAGTAATATTCCATTGTATATATATACCACATCTTCTTTATCCATTCATCTATCAATGGACACTTAGGTTGTTCCATATCTTGGCTATTGAAAATAATGCTGCAATGAACATAGAAGTGCATATATCTTTTTGAATTAGGGTTTTTGTTTTCTTCAGAAAAATACCCAGAAGTAGAATTGCTGGATTGTATGGTAGTTCTATTTTTAATTCTTTTAGTAACCTCCATACCATTTTCCATAGTGGCTGCACCAACCAACATTCCCACCAACAGTGCAAGAGGATTCCCTTTTCTCCACATTCTCACCAACACTTGTTATTTGTTGTCTTTTTGATAAAATACATTCTGACAGGTGCAAGGTAGTTTTGATTTGCATTTCCCTGATGATTGGTGATGTTGAACATCTTTTCATGTGTCTGTTGGGGCCTAGAAGTAATTATGGAGGTCAAATACATGCCCAACACTGTATCAGATACTCTAGTTCATACAAAAGGAGTACTCTAGTTCATACAAAAACATACCTTTGCTCTCAAGAATAATATGTTCAAATTGAAAAGATAAACTGAACCTCTATAAAACTGGAAAACTCCTTTCCATGCAATAAGAGTTCATGGAAGAGAGTCATAAGGGGATGAAATACATGACCAGGACTTCATGAAGAAACTGGACCTCCTGTTGGACCTTGAAGAATGAGTACAATTTGCATAGATAGGGAGAGGATGCACATTCCAGGGAGTCATGACAGGGAAAAAAGGAACTAAATAATATGATCAAAGTCAAGAAAGCAAAATTTCACAATGAAATATTTGAATTAAAGTAAGTGATGGATGGATAGATAGATAGATCGATGTAAATGGAATGCAGAGAGGATGTTAAGAGTAGGGGAACAGGTCAGATCAATAAGGCCTATTTATTTAAAGACTAGAATTTTAAGGCACAGGGCCTGAATTTAAAAACCAAAAACACTAAATTGAAGTTATTCACCACATGCTTAAAACATCTTCAACATTTCATGAAAAAAAAAAGTCTTCACTTCAAAAAAGACATCTGATATTTTATTGTTCATGGCATTTCATAATGTGAGAATATATTTCTATATCGATGGCCCTTGTAGATTTCTAAAACCATTTTGAAATGAAACATTCGTCAGCATCTTTCTTTCCTTTCTTGATAAAGTAACAGTGATAATAGCTAATATTTCAAACATTTATTAACTCCCATTGTGCTAAATACTTTTCATGCATTATCATGTATAATTCTCATCACTAGCATTCCGTAGATATTTGTTGAATGAACTGAATGACCGATTCTCTATTTTACAGATAAGAAAACTAAAGGTAAGAAGGGGTAAATAAATTTTTCTTTGTTACAGCAAGAAAATAGTAGAAGTAAGGTGTTAATCAAAGTCTGCCTAGCTCCTAAACATGTTTAATTGGTACACATTCCAGCCTCTCTGCCTCCCTTTGCTCTTTTTCCTTATCCCTGGCTCCCACTCTACTTATCTGCTCTCTTCCTCAACCGTCCCATTACTCTCCCTCTCAACTTAATGAGAAATAATACAGGCATAGAGTACTGAATATCTTTACTATACTCAAACATTACTGGGTTCCTTGTTCTAAATTAAAAAGTGGACTCAGTTCTTCATATTTCTATTTCTAAAAAGAAATCTAGATTCCATTTTTAGTACTATACAATTTTGAATTAATTCTTTGTGATTAGATAACTAGATTAAAAACTGTTCCCATATTTTTTCTTAAAATAAAGAAGATGGAATAACCAGACAAAAAACCCAGTGTGCATTTCTGGTAGGCCCCTAAGTGCAAGGCAATGTGGTAGCAATAAGGCATCCTAGTGATTCTAACATACATGAAATATCTGTTTGTTTTCCAGCCAACAGCTACATTATAAGAATAAGTAAGAGTTTCCTGGATCTCCGAGAAGATTTTGACAATGCTGCTTTAGTGAATACTTCTAGTCTAATACCTAAGGAGGCCAGCTCAATAGAAAATTTTGAATTTAAGTCAGAACCTTTTAAAATAGAAAATGTTACCTATATTGCAGTCCAAGTCATCAATGAAGCCAACATCACCTCAGAGGTTTCTAATGTTGCACAAGCAGCCAAGTTTATTCCTCTGTCAGAAGACAGTGTCCCTGCTCTGGGTACCAAAATTTCTTCAGTCAGCTTGGCAATTTTTGTATTAGTTATGATTTTATCTGTATTTTAAACTAGGAATTGTATCAGAACTGAAATTCAATGTTATACATATTTGGTAAAAGTTTATTTAGAATTTAATTTGCTATACTCATTGTCTATTATAAAGCCCTTTGAAATATACAAGTGAATGTACAAAAGTAGTAAATTTCCTAAGTACTTGAGTTTAATAGTTCTAATTAGTCTCAATGTAAGCAAAATGAATATACCATTTCCTATCTTTTAAAAATTCCATTTATTAACTCAATATAAAATAAAATGCAGGGCTTCCCTGGTGGCGCAGTGGTTGAGAGTCCGCCTGCCAATGCAGGGGACACGGGTTTGTGCCCCGGTCCGGGAAGATCCCACATGCCGCGGAGTGGCTGGGCCCATGAGCCATGGCTGCTGAGCCTGCGTGTCCAGAGCCTGTGCTCCGCAATGGGAGAGGCCACAACAGTGAGAGGCCCGCATACCGCAAAAAATAATAATAATAATAAAATAAAATAAAATGCAGATTTTACTTGCTGGCTTTTTTTTTTTTTTTTTTTTTGGCCGCACCTTGCAGTTTGTGGGATCTTATTTCCCTAAACAGGGATTGAACCCCGGCCACGCCAGAGAGCTGAATCCTAACCATTAGGCCACTAGGGAACTCCGTACCTGTCGGCTTTTTAAGAAACATTTTCAAAGTGTGCTACAAATTCATTTGATATTGTATATTAACAAAATCAAAATTCATCCAAGCCATTTGAAAAATATTTATGAATCCACAATAGAAAAAATTTTATGGTAGAATTATTTAGGTTTCATTTTTATTATGAATGAATAATTCATGTTAATATAAACTAAAATCAAAAAGAGTATAAAGAGGGCTTCCCTGGTGGCGCAGTGGTTGAGAGTCCGCCTGCCGATGCAGGGACACGGGTTCGTGCCCCGATCCCGGAAGATCCCACATGCCGCGGAGCGGCTGGGCCCGCGAGCCATGGCCGCGGAGCCTGTGTGTCCGGAGCCTGTGCTCCACAACGGGAGAGGCCACAGCAGTGAGAGGCCCGCGTACAGAAAAAAAAAAAAAAAAAAAAAGAGTATAAAGATAATTTTTCAATGAAATATGGTCCAAAGCAGTAAGGAGGTCAAATTTGTTTTTTATCATTGATTAAAAGTGGTCTATCACACGGGGAGGGGGAAGGGGAAGCTGGGTCGAAGTGAGAGGGTAACATTGACATGACAAGTGTAAAATAGATAGCTAATGGGAAGCAGCTGCATAGTACAGGGAGATCAGCTCGTTGCTTTGCGACCTAGAGGAGTGGGATAAAGAGGGTGGGAAGGAGATGCAAGAGGGAGGGGATATTGGGATATACGTATGCATATAGCTGATTCACTTTGTTATACAGCAGAAAGTAACACAACATTGTAAAGCAATTACACTCCAATAAAGATGTTAAAAAAAAAAGTGGTCTATCAAAGCTTTGACCCTAGGCATGAAATGACCATTAGACAACAAGAATAATTTTTTTTGTATGAATTATGTAACATCACTAAAGTCCCATTTATATTCTGAGACCATTATTATTAGGTCCTAAGAATATCACCAAGATGCTCCATCAAGGCAGGGATCTTTTTTTGACTGCTGTATCCTCAGCATCTAGAATAGTACTTGACACATACTAGATATTCAATAAATATTCATGAAAACAAACTAATGAACATTTTCATACCATCAAAGAAATTTAAATTTGACCAATTACATCAAAACATATCCACAAGATATCGTGTGCACATGGTATTGTAAGGATTTGATATAATAAAAACTAACCACTTAATAATAGTGATCTGAAACAACACATAGCATTTCAGGAAATTAACTGTATCATGTCAATAGAACTTATAAACTACCTAATAAAATGTAAATTAAGCTATGAATATAGCAATAGTGTGATTTTTTCTGAGGGAGAAAGAGACAGAGAGACAGAGTAACAATTATATTAGAGGAAAATCCTTTGTTTACAGGCAGGAATATTTCAAAAACTCTTTGAATGTCTGAAAGGAGGAAGTTGGAAAAAAATTATAAGACATTAGCAAACCAAATCCAGAAGAATATATAAAAAATAATAACATATTATGACCAAGTTGAATTTATCCTAGGAATCCAGATGGTTTAATATTAGAAAATCAATGTAATTTACCACATTAATAGATTAAAAAGGAAAACTATATTGTCATTTCAATACACATATAAAATTATACTATAATTTAACTACCATTATTCATTAAAAATGAAACCTTTGAAAACTTTATTAACCTGATACTATGAACCTTAATGTCCAATCTTAATCTTTAAAAAAATTTTAAAAGAGGGCATTAAATCTTCAAGTAGCGATGAGAAATTAGACACAAAACAGGAAGAATTCTAAATTCTGAGGAAAACAAATCACTTAAGAGTCTATAATCATAAAAAATTACTGTTGATTATGAAAGTCTCAAAGGGTCAAAGAATAATTTATTCTATCTACTTGGCCACTGTAGTGAGAAATGATTTACAGAGCTTTAACAGTCACTGAGGAAAGTAAGATTCCTATGCAGTTAAAAAAAAAAAACAGAAGACACAATAGTTGGGAAGAAAGATACAAAACTGTAATTACTTTCAGGTGACATATAAAATCCAACAGAATTAACAAATAATTAAAACTAGTAAGAGAGTTCTGTAGAGTTACCAGACACAAGATCAATTTATAAAAATCAATAACACCAGTCTGACACATAAAGAGCTAGATGTCATCACTACCATCCTCCCAAGAAAAAAAGGTGAATAACTGAAAATCAACAATTCTTCTTAGATCCATCAAAGAATTAAGGCCACATCACTATCTGCTGCCCCATTAATATACAGAATCACAGCTTACCAAGAACAGAAGCCCAGGAGGTGAACATTGCCACTGAAGCCAGTACCAACAGAACACAAACTATAAATGATGAACTGCAAGAGGCTCACTGCAGCTAAACTTAAGAGTTAAAAACTCCAGGGGGCCTTAGAGGAACCTCCACACTTTCCTGAGCTTTTGCTCCAGGAGCCCCACCAGGTTCTCAGAAGTGAGAACTGGTGAAAAATTCTTTCAGATTTTTAGCAGGGGGAGAAGGAAAAGTAATCATTTTGAAATATGCCCAGAGCATTCTGTTCTCCTTAACAAAAGGCTGTCCTCAAGGGAAACAATACTACCTAACCATACAGGTTGGGTTTTACAAGAGCCCAGTCAACTTTGAGGAAGAGAAATACTCAACTCCAATCTCCCCTAGACTTCCATGTGGGGAAAGGAAAATACCCAAATCCAAATCCAACCCTCACTAGCCTTCCACATGGAGGAAGAGAAATACCCAACTCCAGAGCCATTTAGTTTTTCCTGTCTTATCAAAGGAAAAAAAATCTATAAAATGTGTGAAGGTCACAGCTCGGGGAACAAGCACACTAAAAAAATGAGACCTAATTATAGGACTATAAGATGCTTCCCCTTCCCTCACACCTTATCATCACATGAATAAGGCTGCAGTATAATAACAGGGGATTACAGATAGAAGAACTGGAAGCCTCAGAACCAATTTAAGAAGGAGTCTCTAGGGAAGCCCAAAACATACAAGGAGACAAAAATAGACACTAGAGGAAATTTTTGTCTCTGACACCTAATGCTAGCTACAGCAGTAAGCATACCCTAACTAATAGCCAGATAGTGTAAAACCTCAGATGAAAGGCCTATTTACCTCAGTTCCTTTCACTCAATACACAATATGTGGCTTTCAACCAAAAATTACAATGATAAAGGCAAAAAAATAGTCTGAAAAGACCAAAAGCATCAGTACCAGACTTAGATAGAGCAGAAGTTTTGGAATCATCAGATCAAGAATTTAAAATAACTGGAAAAGGGGAGAAGGATAAATTAGGAGATTGGGATTGACATATACAAACTACTATATATAAAATGGATAACTAATAAGGACCTACTGTGTAACACAGGGAACTCTACTCAGTACTCTGTAATGACCTATATGGGAAAAGAATCAAAAAAAGAGTGGATATATATATATATATATATATATATATATATATATATATAACTGATTCACTTCACTGTACACCTGAAACTAACACAACATTGTAAATCAACTATAATCCAATAAAAATTTTAAAAAAAGAATTTAAAATAACTATGATAAATATCCTAGGGCTCTAATATAAAAATCAACAACATGAAAGAACAGGTAAGTAATATAAGCAGAGACATGTAAGCCTTAATAAAGAATCAAAATTAAATGTTAAAAATCAGAAACACTGTAACAGAAATGAAAAATGCCTTTGATGGATTCATCAGTAGACTGGACATGGCCAATAAAAGAATTAGTAAGCTTGAAGGTATGTCAATATCTGAAAAGCAAAGAGAAAAAATGGAATAGAATATCCAAGAACTATGTGACAATTACAAAAATTCAGTGGGAGTAGCAGGAGAAGGAGAAAGAAAAAGGAAAAGAAATTATGAATAATGGCTGAGAATTTTCCAAAATTGACAAATATCAACCACATATTAAGGAAACTCAGAGAACAAGTATAATAAATTTCAAAAAAAATCTATATCTAGGCATATCATATTCAAATTGCAGAAAATAAAGACAAAAAATCTTGAAAGAAGCTGGAAATAAAAATCGCCGGGCTTCCCTGGTGGCGCAGTGGTTGAGAGTTCGCCTGCCGATGCAGGGGACGCGGGTTCGTGCCCCGATCCCGGAGGATCCCACGTGCCGCGGAGCGGCTGGGCCCGCGAGCCATGGCCGCGGAGCTTGTGTGTCCGGAGCCTGTGCTCCGCAACGGGAGAGGCCACAGCAGTGAGAGGCCCGCGTACAGCAAAAAAAAAAAAAAAAAAAAAAAAAAAAAATCGCCTTACCTACAAAGGAACAGGATAAGAATTCTCTTCAGAAACCCTGCAAGCAAGAAGAGTGTGGAGTGATACATTTAAAGTGTTGAAAGAGAAACCGCCAACCTAGAATTCTCTATCCAGCCAAATTATTCTTCAAAAGCAAAGGAGATTATTTTTGTATATGGTATTAGAGAATGTTCTAATTTTATTCTTTTACAAGTAACTGTCCAAAAATAAACTCAAAATGGATTAAAGACCTAAATGTAAGACTGGATACTATAAAACTTCTAGAGGAAAACATATGCAGAACACTCTTAGACACAAATTGAAGCAGTGTTTTTTTGGATCCGTCTCCTAAAGCAAAGGTAACAAAAGCAAAAATAGTCAAATGGGACCTAATTAAACTCAAAAGCTTTTGCACAGCAAAGGAAACCATCGACAAACAAAAAAACAACCTACTGAATGGGAGAAGATATTTGCAAATGATATGACTGATAAGGGGTTAACATGCAACATATATAAACAGCTCATACAACTCAACATCAAAAAAACAAACTCAATTAAAAAATGGCCAGAAGAACTGAATAGACATTTCTCCAAAGAGAAAATGCAGATGGCCAACAGGCACATGGAAAGATGCTCAACATCGCTAATCATCAGGGAAATACAAATCAAAATGACAATGAAATATCACCCCACACACATCAGAATGGCTATGATCAAAAAGAACACAAATAACAAATGTTGACAAGGATGTGGAGAAAAGGGAACCCTCATACACTGTTGTGGGAATGTAAATTGGTGCAGGTACTGTGGAAAACAGTAAGGAGGTTTCTCAAAAAACTAAAAATAGAACTACTATATGACACAGCAATTCCACTGCTGGGTATATATCCAAAAAAACCAACCACACTAATTCAAAAAGATACATGCACCTCAATGTTCATAGCAGTGTTATTTACAATTGCCAACGTATAGAAGCAACCTAAGTGTCCATCAACAGATGATGGATAAAGAAGATGTGGTAGATACACCTATAATGGAATACTACTCAGCCATAAAAAAGAATGAAATTTTGCCATTTGCAGCAACATGGATGGACTTGTAGGACATTATGCTATGTGCAATAAGTCAGACAGAGAAAGACAAATACTGTATGATATCACTTATATATGGAATCTTAACAATACAACAAACTAGTGAATAAAACACAAAAGAAGCAAACTCACAGATATAGAGAACAAACTAGTGGTTACTAGAGGGGAGAGGGAAAGGGTATGGGGCAATATAGTGGTAGAGGGTTAAAAAAAGTTTATTATGGGATTATATGAAATCATGTATGTGATACTTTTGAAAATTGTAATGCACCATAGAATTTAAAGAATCTTTCATTCAAAAAAAAAGTGAAGGAGAAATACTTTCTTAAACAAAGATTGAAGGAATTTGTCTCCAATAGACCTGTCTTATAAGAAATGTTAAATGAAATTTTGTGGTAGCCATCCTTTAAGACTGGCCCCCAATGATTCTTGCCTCCTGATATACATGGCATTGTTTGGCTCCCTCTCTTAAGTCCACAAGTTTTCAGATCAAAAGAAACTGTACTCAAAGAACTGTACTTAAGGAACTATACCCAAGAAGCCTCATCACCTCTGGACCTTATTTAGATGAGATTCTGGTATTCAAGCTGATTCTGTAGTGGGATGAGATTTAGGGGAGTCTTATGAGAAGGATGAGTCTATTTTGCATATGAGAGCGACATTAATTATTGGCAGCCAGAGGGTGAACTGAGGTACTCAGCCTCCAAAATGGCCCCCAG
Source organism: Mesoplodon densirostris (assembly GCF_025265405.1). Taxonomy (NCBI): domain Eukaryota; kingdom Metazoa; phylum Chordata; class Mammalia; order Artiodactyla; family Ziphiidae; genus Mesoplodon; species Mesoplodon densirostris. Next base: position 78,211,733 of record NC_082662.1, read on the forward strand.
TGATTCTTGCTTCCTGGTGTAGTCCCCTCTCATACTGAGGAGAGCTCTCTTGTGCAATCAATAGGATATTGCAGGAATGCTGGAGTGTGACTTTTAAGACTAGGTCATAAATAACGTTGCAGCTTCTACCTTGCTATCTCCTGGATCACTTGCTCTAGCATACATTGGCCTCCATGTTGTAAGGATATTCAAGAAGCTCTGTCACAAGATTCATGTTACAAGGAACCGATCTGCCAACTGTCAACATCAACTTGGCAGCCATGTGAGTGAACCTACCTGGGGAGGAATCCCCCAGCCCAAGTCAAGCCTTTAGATGACTGTGGCCCCAGTTGACATCTTGGTTGCAATCTCATGAGAGACCTCAAGACAGAAACCATTCAATTAAGATATTTTTGAATTCCTGATCCACAGAGCTGAGCAATAATATTTATTGTTGTTTTAGCCACTAAGTTATGGAGTAATTAGTTATACAGCAATAGATAACTAATTCAGATTTCAATAAAAATTCTAGAAGATTTAACAATCACATCATTGAAATTACATGAAATAAAGCTTCATGAAAAACTAATCTAATTTTGAAAAAGATAAGGAAAATGGAAGAACTTCTTTCCCAGATATTAATACAATCTACAAAGCTATAGTAATAAATGTAGTATGCAATTACACAGAAACAAATACACAATGTAACAGAATAGAAAGTTCAGAAACAGAAATTGATGTCTGATAAAGGCAGCACCATAAATCAATAGAAAAAAATAGGTTACTTTCCAGATAGTGTTAGGAAAACTAGCTCAATATATCCAGAAGAATAAAGTAGTATTCCCTGATTTATGCCATACACACAGGGGAATGCCATCTGGAATAAAGGCTCAAGTGTAAAAGGCAAATTTTAAAAGCTAATAGAAGAAAAGGAAAGGAAATATCTGAGTGATTTTAGGGTTGAAAGGACTTCTCAAGCAAGACCTAAAAACACAAAACATTTTTTAAAAATGGATTTATATACATCAAAATTGAGAACTTCTGCTCACAAGGACGTCATAGGCAAAACTGACAGTTGACAGACCAAAGAAAATATTTTCAGTGTTTAAAACCTGCTAAGGAATTAATATACAGCATGTATAAGAAACAGTTGCAAATGAATAAGAAAAAGACAGGAAACCTCAATAGAAAAACAGGCAAAGGATGTAAGTAGGTGAATCATTTAAAAGGAAGCCCAGGGACTTCCATGGCAATCCAATGGTTAAGACTTCGCTTTCCAATGCAGGTGGTACGGGCTCAACCTCTGCTTGGGGAGCTAAGATCCCACATGCCTCACGGCCAAAAATCCAAAACATAAAATAGAAGCAATATTGTAACAAATTCAATAAAGACTTTAAAAAATGGTCCACATCAAAAATAAATAAATAAAACTTTAAAAAAATAAAAATAAAAGGAAGCTCAGTGGCAAGTAAGTATAGAAATCAGAGAAACACACTAGGATCAGAGAAATGCTAATTTCAACACTGATATATACTTTAACATTAATCAAATTAATAAAAATGAAAAATCAGGGACTTCCTCATGGTGCAGTGGTTAAAAACCTGCCTGCTAATGCAGGGGACATGCATTTGATCCCTGGTCCGGGAAGATACCACGTGCCGCGGAGCAACTAAGCCCATGCGCCACAACTACTGAGCCTACGCTCTAGAGCCTGCAAGCCGCAACTACTGAGCCCACGTGCTACAACTACTGAAGCCCATGTGCCTAGAACCTGTGCTCCGCAACAAGAGAAGCCACCACAATGAGAAGCACGCACACCACAACGAAGAGTAGACCCCGCTCACTGCAACTAGAGAAAGCCTGAGCACAGCAACGAAGACCCAACGCAGACAAAAAAAAAAAATCAGATAACAGCAATTGTAGGTAAGAAAGTAGAGAAATAAAATTTCTCCTACTCTACTGGCAGTAGTGTAACTGAGGCAGTATTATGGAAAATAATCTGGTGGAATTTAATAAAATCAATGTACAAATTATCTCATGTTCCAACAATCACATACCTGGGTATAAGCATCAGAGAAACCAGGGCACAAATCATAAAGCAACTTACATGAAGATATTTATCACAGTGTTATTTTATAGTTGCAGAAAGTTGAAAGTTACTTTAGGTGCCCATCTCTGGGGGAATAGATAAGTAAATGCAAAGCATACATAATCTGAAATATTATATTATATATTACTAATATACTATACTATACTTAAAAACAGTACAGCAGATGCATATCTAGCAACAAAATAGAGTTAAACATACAGTGTTGAGTGAAAAAAAGTTGCAACAAAGCAACAGCTATAAACCAATAACATTTGTATAAATTAATGCATAGACACACACACAAAAATAACACTTTATTATATCAGGATATATAACAAACACATTAAAGTAAAAGTGTGGGTAGAAGAAATGGAGTAGAGTTGTGGATAATGAAAATAAAAATAAGTAAAATGATACAGCAGAGGAGACATGGTCAAATGATGATAGAGTATCATCAACTGAGGAAAATTATTAATTAAATTATATATCTGAGTTCCAAATGAAATGAACTAATAATAATAAAAAACTGGAATAATAAAAAAGCAAAACTGATAATAATGACAAAAATAAAAACAGTGCAATTTACCATATTAACAGATTAAAGGAGAAAGACATAAGTGTCTCAATAAATGCAGAAAAGGCATTTGATACGTTCAACTACTTATTCATGATTTTTAAGAAACAAAAATTTGGAAAACTGGGATTTAAAAGAAACTTTAGCAAGTATCTAGACAATTCTATACCAAGCATCATAATTTATAGGAAACATTAGAAGCATGAAGATTAAAGTCAGGAATACACCAAGATACCTGCTAGCATTGCTCCTAGTCAGTATTATACTGGAGGCCCTAACCAACGGAAAAAGACACGATAATGAATAAGTATGAGTATTTTAAAGTGACAAAATTGTCATTATTTGAAAATCATAATCATTTTCAAAGAAAATCCTGAGAGATGCAACCAAAACTCTAGGAATATAAGAATTCAATGTATGAAATTTAATTATATTACTATTTATAAGCAAATAAATTCATAATAGTAATTAAAGAGCTGAAAAAATGAAGAAATACATCCTATTCATGTATTAAAATACTCAATTCTTTGAAATTTAATTACATATAAATTTAAGATAGTAAAAAAAAACCAATTTAAAGACACTAAAGGTTTATGACAAATAAGAAGCAGATATTTTTAGATTCAATAAAAAAAGGGGGAAAAAAAGAAAAAAAATGTCAACAATTCAACAACAACAAAATGGGCAAAGGACACGAATTGTCAATGCACAGGGAAGGAAAATTAAAAGGCCAATCACCTTAGGAAAAGAGTCTCAATCTTGAAGTCAGCCAAAGAAATGCACATTTAAAAAAAAAAAAGCCCAGAAGATACTATTTCCACCCAATAATATCTATCAAGCTTTTGTGAAAATGGGAGGAAACAGGGACTTTCTGCTGAAGGCAACTGGTGGTAGTTAGTAAAATAAAAAATATGCAGACACTTATACGTAGACCTCTTAAAGAAACTCTTAATGTTTGTGTTCTAGGATACATGAAGATGTTCACTACAGCATGATTTTTAAGAGTGAAAACTGGAAACAATCTAACTATCCCCCAGTAGTGGACTGGACAAACAAAATGTGGTGTATTCGTAAGATGGGTCTATACAACAGCCAAAAGAAATAGATCATGTCTACCTACCTCAATATTAAAAAGATTTCATATATATAATATTGAGTAAGGAAAACTACAGAATTATAGGCACAGTATGATACCATGTACATAAATTAAAACCACACAAAACATACTATATTTGTTTATAAACATAGATAAGTAAAGTACTTTTATAATTGTTAGTTTTTGTGCTCACATATCCTGATCTGGCTCTGGATGTACACAGGGGCATATCATAAAGTAAAAATGGGGAAACAGTCTACAATATGACTCCAACCAAGTTTAGTGTATACTTACATTGGTAGGCAATGGAGACTGGAGATGCTTGAGCAAGCTGCCATATGGTTTGTAATTTGGGGAGTATTCATCTTTCCAACTTGTGTAAAGGAAACTGAAATGGAGAGATGATTTGGGAGGCTATTAAAGGAATCTAAGCAAGAAGTAATGTACTATATTAGTAAATGGTAAGTAGTGATAAACATGGAAAGAAGGTAGTGAATCTCACTTCTACCTCCTTCATCATCATACCCAAACACCAAAGGTACTTGAAAAATGTCAACTGAGTACAAAATATATGAACTTAATCCTTAGCTCCTCAATAAAAATATTATCAATAATTTTGCAAGTTAAATAATTAATCTTTGTATGTAACTGTGCATAGATGAATTTTAAGTCATTTGGGTATGAACTTGGCATTGGTATTTTGCATATTCATCTACCATCACAAAAATATGAGGGTTTGTTTACCCATAGTATCCACAAAATTAATATCTATTGTTCTCAGATTGAGACATTTATTAAAAAATAATAAAAACTATGACTTTTTACATGCCACTCACTGTGGTAGGCACTTTCCATATACTTTCCTATCTAACCTTTACTTCAACACTGTAAAGCAGGCATTACATTATAACCCCTCTTAACTGACAAGGCAACTGAGGCTCAAAGATAGGAAATAACCTGCCCAACATCAGAGTAAAGCTAGTAAATGGTGATACTGAGATGCAAACCAAAGTCTGTGTAATTCCAAATCTGTGCTCTTTCCACTACCATCCTAATCTCTTCCACTAAACATCATTTATTTAGCTGTATTATAAACAAAATCCTCAGTTCCAAGTGGCAATGAATGTTGACAAGTCGCCCATTATTAAAACATCTTTGGGACTTCCCTGGTGGTCCAGTGGGTAAGACTCCAGGGGGCCCCAATGCAGGGGGCCCAGGTTCGATCCATGATCGGGGAAATAGAGTCCACATGCATGTCGCAACTAAGAAGTCCACATGCTGCAACTAAAAGATCCCACGTGCCGCAACTAAGACCCAGTGCAGCCAAAATAAATAATAAAATAAATAAAATTAAATAACAACCTCTTGACCAAAGAGGTTTTTTTAAATCTTTATTTTTTATAAATAAGTATTTATTTTTAATAAATAAGTAATTATGATACGTTATGCTATCTCTTTTGGAGTTTTTAAGAACAGCTACTTAACCTCTTTAAACTCCAGTTTTTGAATGGTGTTAGTAATACTATTTATCTCACAGGATTTTTTAATCATTTGAGATAGTTTTAGTTACTGTCTTAATTTAGAAATCAATTGAGATTAAATGAGATAAAACATTTAAGCATTTAGCAAAGTGTCTGGCATGTAGTTGATGCCAAATAAATATTAGCAGCTTTTATTACCTTATTATTATATTTCATAAATATTTTACTATTAATAGAGTTTTACAACACAAGAGAATTATATTCTCAGTACTCAGTATACAATCATGGAGCATCCACAATCTCAAATTCAAAGGTATTTACGAAAACATTATCTCTTCATTTAATTAAAAATATGGGAATCATCTAACAGCTCAACGGAACACTGGAATCATGCACAGTACTTGAAGTTCATAGCAATTAATTTTTTCAGTTAGGCTGACATCTAGTGGACATCTGTAGCCATCCGAAAGATTTAAAATACATACTTTTTTTTTTTTAAACCTAGCAACATTCCATTAAATAAAAGACCAATATCTAATGTAAATGTTTAAAATGAAAAAGGAAACTCAAGTTGAGTATTGTCTGCCAGGCACTGAACTAAATGCTTCCCCAAACATCTCACTCACTCATTTGTTCAAAGTGTTTGGTATCTGCTATACGCTAGACAATTATTAAACAGAATTTTTAAAAAGTAGATACAATCCCTTTCCTTTTAGAGTTCACAGACTAATAGGGATGAGTTATCAAACAATATATAAATTAATAAAATTATAAATTGTGTTTAGAGCTATGAAGGACATTAGAAGAGAATCCTTAACCGTCTGAGGAAGTGATTTGTGAACCAACTTCTTATTCTTTAAAAATATGGGAATCGGGCTTCCCTGGTGGTGCAGTGGTTGAGAGTCCGCCTGCCGATGCAGGGGACACGGGTTCGTGCCCCAGTCTGGGAAGATCCCACATGCCACGGAGCGGCTGGGCCCATGAGCAATGGCCGCTGAGACTGTGCGTCCAGACCCTGTGCTCCGCAACGAGAGAAGCCACAACAGTGAGAGGCCAGCGTACCACACAAAAAAAAAAAAAAAAAATGGGAATCATCTAACAGCTCAACTGAACACTGGAGTTTTGCACAATACTTGAGGTTCATAGCAATTAATTTTTTAGGTTAGGCTGACATCTTATTCTTTAGAAGTTGGTTCACATATCCCCATCACAAATTTAAGACAGAGGGACAGCATGAGTGCAGGTCCTGAGGTGGGAAAAGGTTTGGTGCCAAAAGAATTGAAAGAAGGTCAGTGTAGCTATAGTTGTAAGGGAGACAACAGTACCAGATTAGATTAGACAGGTGTATATGGGGGCCAGATCAAGCAGGGCCTTGTGAAAGAATAGGCCATGTTACGAATTCAGGATTTATCATTTTATCATAGGTATCATAGAAGCAATTTGAAGTATTTAAACAGGGAAAGATATGTGATAAGATATATGGTTTTAAAAGAACATTCTGACTCCCTGGGGAAATGAAATGGAAGGAGATGAATGTGAATGTAGGAAAAGCAATTAGGGCCAATTAGGAGAGTATTTCAATACATGGTAAACAATACATGGTTTAGGCTCAGACTATAGTGGTTGCTGTCAAGATGTATTGTGAAAGCAGATTCAGATCTTGGTGATGAATTGGATATTGGGAACGAACCAGGCATGAGGGACAAGAAGGCATTGAAAATATTCCCAGATTTCCATCTTGAAAAACTGCGTTGGTTGAGGTATTAAGGTGAGAAAGAGTAGAGAAAGAACAAATTTGCAAGTACAACTAAGTTTTTATTATCAAAGAACAACTCAGAGACATTTAGTTATTTTCCTACGAACAAAATTTTTAACATACAGGGAGACAGTCATTAGACTGCTATCCAGGAACAAGGGCAAAAACTGTACTTATGAGAAAAAAACTGCAGTCTCAGAAGACTGAGTTGTGTTTGCACATCTTTAGTGGTAAACTAATTAGCTGACAGCGAAGAGGTCCATCTAGGCAGTCTGTCCTTGTGAAGGTTGTCCAGGGATAACAAAGAAAACAATTTAAATTGTATTGGATTTCCCCCAAACCCTGAGAGTTTGCTGTGTAGCATATGTGGCAGGCTGTCCAAGGGTAATGTCTATCAAGACACTTCCATTAGCATCTCTACCTTAGCTGAGCCAGGCCTGCATCATTTCTCTAATCAGTATTTCTCAACTCCATGGTTTTGGTCAAAACAAACTCCAAAAGACAAAAATTTCACCATGACTGTTTCAGTTCCTTTTTTTGACTTATTATTATCAATTAGATGTCAACTCAAGATAATAGATATGAAATAACATTTTAGGTCTCTAGATTCAATTCTATTGATCTGGCTGACTAGATAAACAAGGAAAAATCGTGCAAGATCTGTAGGACAGGTTATAGATTTTGTTCTTTATTCTAAGAATATTGAGAAACCACTAAAGGTTTGCAATCAAGTGAGTAACTTGATTAGAATCTGAATTTTATCATATTTATGAGACAGTTGGAAAGTTGCCACTGACTCAGTATTTGCCAATATTAAGGAATTATTATTATTTTTGTTTGGGGTATGAAAATGGTATTGTGGTTACGTTTAACCAAAAAAAAAAAAAAGAGTTCTTATCTTTTGAAGAATTACATGCTCAAATACTAGTGGATGAAATGAAAATAAAATTGAAAGTCATCTGTGTATATATAGACATATATGAGTGGATGCAATATCTGTGGTATAAAGTGAGAATAGAGGAATAAGGATGATGCCTTGAGGAACTTCATCTATTAAAGATGAAGAGATGATGAGCAAAGAAACCAAAGAGTATCTACTTGAGAAGCAGAAGGAAAATCAGAGGGGTGTTATGTCATAGAAGCCAAAGGAAGAGAGGTTTCAAGAAGGAAATGATACACATAAAGTGCTTAAAACAGTGTCTGGCATATGGTAAATGCTCAATAAATACTGCATTATGATGATGGATAAGAAGGAAATAGTGCAGAATAAGTAATGGTAAGAGGTCAAGAAAGAGAAATCACTGGTGACCTTAAGGAGAATAATTTCTGTGGAATGGGGGTCGGGGGAGGAGCTACATTAGAGTGGTTTCAGAGGTAAATGGGAGGTACAGACATTGAGACACTAGTTGGAGATAATTCTTTTAAGATGTTTGACATGGGAAGGAGATAAAAAAGGCAGTGGTTGGAATAGGATTGTGAGAGTGGAAAGAGGCAGTATTTGGTTTCGCAGCAATCAGGGGGAAGAGGAGTTTAAAAAAAAGAGAGACTTAAGCATGTTTAAATATTGGAAAGGAACTTGTAGAAAGGGAGAAAATGAAAATATAGGAAAGAAAGGGGTAAATATATGGACCCTAAAAAGGTGGGAGAGGTAGGATCCAGAACACACAGCGAAAGGACTGATATTTGATGGGCAGAGGGACATCTCTTTTACTATAACAGGAGGGGAGAAATGATAGGAACACATGTAGGCAGACTGGAATGTATGTTTTCATTCTCCCTTCTCTAGGAAAACAATTCTCTGGAGCATATTCAGTGGGCTTTAAGTATCCAAATCTGTGGAATTTCCTGTTCTCATTTTCTCATGCAATATTTGATGTTGTAGATCATTCCTTTTCTTAAAACTCCCTACTCCCTTTTTAAATATATTTCAAGTAGACCAAAAAATGCCTTAAAAAATAGAATGAATGCCTGTATAATTAGCTTAAAAAATACAAATGAAGCTCTAATTCCATTCTCTTCTCTCCTCTCACAGATAAACACTATTTTGAATTAGGTGTTTTTTCATTCCCATGTTTGCTTTTATTTTTTTTATTATTTTTTTCCCTTATTTTATTTTTCATTTATTTTTTTATTTTTTTTATTTATTTTTTCTTTTTTTTGCGGTATGCGGGCCTCTCACTGTTGTGGCCTCTCCCGTTGCGGAGCACAGGCTCCGGATGCGCAGGCCCAGTGGCCATGGCTCACGGGCCCAGCCGCTCCGCGGCATATGGGATCCTCCCAGACCGGGGCACGAACCCGTATCCCCTGCATCGGCAGGCGGACTCTTAACCACTGAGCCACCAGGGAGGCCCTTCATTTATTTTTTATATCATCTTTATTGGAGTATAATTGCTTTACAATGTTGTGTTAGTTTCTGCTGTATAACAAAGTGAATCAGCTATATGTATACATATATTCCCATATATGCTTGTTTTTATAATTTTACCACTTACATGTACTGTATATGATACATATGTAAGACATATGACTATATCTTTAAACAATGTACAGAATTAATGTGGATATTTTAGTCTTTCAATGACAATCTGTGAGAGGTAAATTTTCTCAATCTTTGTCTGAAAAGTGTCATTATTTGGAACTATTAAGTGATACTTTAGTTGTGCATTAAATTCTAAGTTTATTGGGTTTTCCTCAGATCCTTGAAGATACTGTTTAATTAACTTCTGGCTTCCACTGTTGTTCTTGAGAAATCTGTTGCTACTCTATTGCTAATCCAATAGTTATTTCTTTGCAAGTAACCTATCTTTTATATCTGATTCCTTTCTAGATTTTATCTTTCTTTTTGCAGTATTCCAATTTGCTACAATGTGCCTAGAGTATACTTCTTTTTATTTTGCTTGAGACTTCTGATTATTGACCTTGAGACATTATTTCATCAATTCTTTCAAAGTTTTGAAATTATCAACCATTATCTCATCAAATTTGTCTCTCTCCTTCTTTCTTATCTTGCTTTCTGGAAATCTTATTGGATAATATATTGAACTTTCTCACCCTATCCTCATTTTTCTTAATTCATACTTTTCATTCCTTATTTCTTCATGCTGCCTTTCTGTATAATTTCCTCAGAACTATCTTCATTTACTAATATCTCTTCATCTGCATCTAATAAGCTATTAATCAGTCCATAAGATTTTTATTTTAAATTTCCAAATGTTCTATTATTTTTTAAATCTGTCTTTTCTTATTTTCACAGTGTTTTACTCTTTTCTTCAAGCTTTAACCTTCCTTTCCTTCTCACTGTATATCTCCTGATGGGAATCTTATCTATCACATCTACACAAATACTCAAACAATTGTACCTTTAACCTGGTGTTCTTTCCCAAGCTTTAGTTACATATTTCCAACTGCCTTCTAAACATTATTAGATGTCTCCTGTCTCATGCTCTAGGGTTTACCTGAGTGTAGTAGAGTAATAATGTGTCCTTTCTGTGACTTTCTATAACACTTATCTGTTCTGTTCAATTAATACTTGGCATCACACAACCTCACAGTGTAGGTTTTCTTTGCATGTGAACAAAACTAGATTATATGCCCTCGGAGCACAAGGATCACATTTTGTGCTTCTGAGTAAGACTTATGGATATACTTAACTCCAGCACAACCACTAGAATGCATTCAAAACTAGACTTTCTTAGATTTGACTTTCCATAAAATCTTATGTGTGTCTGTCCTTTGATGGAAGGGGCAATCTTATATTGGTTGGTGTCCTGTATTGAATTTACCAAAGGGATTGCTCATAATAGGTGTCTGTTAGTTGATCTGATTGGTAAGCAACAGGTAAGTGGGTCTTTTTGAAATTTTCCTTGGGAACTTAAGAGTTTAAACTTACACCACTGCATTTGTTGATATTGTCTCCTTATTCCCATACTTCAAAGCATCAGTGAATAAATGATATGTGTCTTTCAGTATAGGAAGCTTATTGCTAGTAAGAGTCATATTAACCTAAATTACAACAATGTGGGTCAACCTGTTATTTTGCTCTTTCTTTCAGTCTTCATCTCAAGTCACAAAGTAGTATCATTAACTAAAGTATAAAACAAAAGTATAATCAAGCAGAATGAGTGGAATGAGTATTCAGTTCTTCCAGTGAAAACTTGGGCATAAAGACCAAGATATTTCTAGAAATACTTTGAAAGAGAATAACATTGCTGTTAACCTAGCACTTTTACTCAGGAACAAAGAGGGTGGCGTATTAAATTATTCCAAGATTCTAAGCATAACAGGAGAGAAATTACGTCATTTTGAGGTGAGGGAAAGTTTTGACTTTTTGGCCAATATCTATGGCAAGCCATGTGGATTGTGTCAGAAGCTGGTTTTTTTTTTCACTTGAAATATAATGCAGATTTAATGATCATATTAATCCTTAAATATGAATTACTAGACAAAATTAATTAGGTGTCTTACTCTCACATATTAAATTTTTTAGAAGAAACTAGTTATTTTTTCTTTTTTTTCCTCCCTCTCTATATTTTATGCAACATATACATTCCTATTGTAAAACACTAAAGCAGTTTTTAAGTATATACAATTAAATGTTAAAGTTCCTCTTTATCCACCCAGTCTCTTCCTCTTTATCTCTTTCTCTATGTGTACCATTCTGTACCAATGTGGGTATGTAAATTTTATGCTTATGTATAAATATATATATTCTTTTATAATAAATAAATGGAATCACACTGTAGGTATAATATATGACTTGCTTTTTTTTCTCTTAACAACATAATTGAGACTTTTTTTCCATTTTAGTACATATTTATCTCCATCATTCCTTTAACAAGTGTATAGTATTCCAAATTATGAATGTACTATAAGTCATAAAACTATTTCCTTACTGATTAATATTTAAGTTGTTTCCAATTTTTTAGTATTAAAACAGTGTTACGGGCTTCCCTGGTGGCGCGGTGGTTGAGAGTCCGCCTGCCGATGCAGGGGACGCGGGTTCGTGCCCCGATCCCGGAAGATCCCACGTGCCGCGGAGCGGCTGGGCCCGCGAGCCGTGGCCGCGGAGCCTGTGTGTCCGGAGCCTGTGCTCCGCAACGGGAGAGGCCACAGCAGTGAGAGGCCCGCGTACAGCAAAAAAAAAAAAAAAAAAAAAAAAAAAAAAAAAACAGTGTTACAAAAATATCTTTGTATACTTATCTCTGTACAAACATGTCTTTGGATAGATTCCTACAGGTAGAATTGCTAGGTCAAAGACCTTATACATTTTATATGCTGATAAATAATTATCATCCCAAACGTCTTTATCATTGTATAACTTCCTTCAACAGTATATGAGAGTGCTTGTTTTCCTACATCCTCTAGTGACACTGAACATTAATCCTGACTCTCTGTTTAATTCTCTACTGAAAATTAGAAATAATAAAAGCAGTATAAGTTTGTAGGGAGACAAAGGAAAGGTAAAAAAATATGAGCTCTCATTATCTCATCTTTCATATAATAAGTTAATAGACAATGTCTAAGATTGAAACCAGTAGTCAAAGGAGGGGGGAAAAAAAAACTCATACAAAAAGATTCCAGTGACTCCAAGAGGGGTCCTTTAGGATCTAATACCTCTTGCAGAAAAGAAATAATGAAGTTTAGCTATTCATTTTTCATTCTAGTTTTTTGTTTCTGTTAAATTCAAGTAAACTTAATTTAATACCTTTTATAACTGTCCCTTTCTCTTTTTTATCTTTCCTTCTGTGTCTCTCTCACTCATTCTTCATCTGTATTTATATAGAAAGAGATTTTCACCAAATGTTTACACTGGCTATTTCTGGGTGGTGGTTCTGGGTTGCTGGTTGCTTTCTTCCTTGTCCATTGCTTTGCCATTTGAATATTTTTAATGAGCATGCATCATATTTATTAAATCAATAAAATTGCTACTCTAAAATTAAAAAATTAAAATATGAAAGAAATGTTATATATAAGTGTGTATACACACACACACACAAGCAGACACACACAGGCTGAAAATCCAAGTGGTGAAGGAAGATACAAAATGAAAAGTGAAAGACTTCAACCCTTCCCACTCCTTACCCCACTGTACTTTTTCCCCAAAGATAACCACTGAAAAAAAGTTTCTTAAAATTATTGCATATACAAAGTACTTATATATACATAACAAACACATTCATTTTTTATTTACACAAAGACTCACACACTGTTCCGCATGTTGTTTTTTTTATTATTATATCTTAGAAATCTTTCCATATCAGCACTTTCAGATACACATATTCACTGCCAGTCCTTGCTCCCACATTCACATAGTGTTATTCACTTCATGAATAAAGAATTCCAGCAGACCAATGAGAGAATAAGGTAAGTTTATATGGAAGCTTCCAACCAATGACACTGAAAATGATGAGGGAAGGAAAGGGCAATCTATAGTTCATCTTCCTTTCAGTCCTTCCTTATTCATCATTAAGCCAAAGGTACAGAATATTGGTAGAATGTGCATATATCAAGAAATGAAATTTTAAAAACTGAATTAGATTTGTGCAGTATTTCTACTACTTTGGTAAGAATGAAATAGAAATGTATGGACACACTAAGAATTACAAATTGTGTAATTTCAATGATTATGCATACATGTTAAATGGTCTTATATTTGCGTTTTTAAAACTGGCATTTACAATATGAAGATGCGGGCTTCCCTGGTGGCGCAGTGGTTGAGAGTCCGCCTGCCTGATGCAGGGGACACGGGTTCGTGCCCCGGTCCGGGAGGATCCCACATGCCGTGGAGCGGCTGGGCCCGCAGGCCATGGTCACTGAGCCTGCGGGTCCAGAGCCCGTGCTCCGCAACGGGAGAGGCCACAACAGTGAGAGGCCCGCGTACCGCAAAAACAAACAAACAAACAAAAAACAAAAAAAAAAACAATATGAAGATGCAAGATAAAATTCATGCTAATAATCTAAATTTTTTATTTATTTATTTTTTGCTTAGAATGACGTTAAGTAGCAAATTAAAAACACTATGAAAGTTGAGAGATCACAGAAGAAAGGAAAAAGTTTTCTACTTTTGTACCTTTGGCACTTTTCTCCTATTTCTTGAACAAGGGGTTCCATACTTCCATTTTGTACTCTGCCCTGCGAGTTATGTTGCCTACCCTTTTCAGTCTAAAAACTGAAAGGAAGTTGCAGTGCAGCAGAAAGAACACAGGAGACTTTCAGTTCTTGCCGCACAAAAGCATGGCAGATACTGATAGTTGCTGGTCCTATAACTCTTCTCCACTTCTTCTTTGCTAACAGTACCCTCGTCTTGTTCAGCATGACAATGTGCCTTGTTAAAAAAAAAATGGGTATTTTTCAACAGCGCACACTGCATTTACCAAACTCTATTGTTTTTAGAAGGAATCAAATGACCCACGTCTGGTCAAAGAGATGCAAATAAAAGTTTACTAGGTGGGGCTTATAAAAAAGCTATTTTCTTGATTTAAAAAAAAAAAAAAGAGAAAGCAGACTCAGTTGCAAGTACCTTTTGATTTCACCTTTCATCTTTTTTCTGCCTTTAAGACATATGTAATGCCTAGAAGTATAGGAACCATCCTGAGATATGGGGATGAAAGCTACATGCTACAAATAGCAAAATAGAAACATAGAAAGCTGCCAACCTCTGAACTTGTTAGCAGGTGAAAAAATGAATCCCTATTTTGGTAAGTCACTGTACCCAGGTTTCTATAACTCAAGCTGAACACAATCAATTCCTAACTAATACAGGCAGACTAGATAACATGAAAGCTCTTCCATTACAAACACCTAGTAATGCCATGTAGAGTGAAAAAAAATTTTTAATACATATTTGAGTTTACAAAAAAAAGAGAAATACTTAGGTGTCAGAAATAAAGAAAGAACTGGACACTGGAACTCTGAGCACACAGTGTGATCCTATCTTAAGTGGGAAGGGGGTTGGATGAGGAAGGTAGCTTTAAACTCATATTGTAGCTGGAAATAAGAATTTGGGTCCTTGGTGCAAGCAGAAATTAGAAACTATGAGCCCCTCCTCATGCCTCCCCCCATAAAAAGATCTGGGAAGTTCTGTACCCTCAGCAAAAAAGTCAATCCCTGGCACAGCAAGATGACAAGGAAGATTTTCTGTCATGGAATAAGCTCTGAAAAGGGCGGGGGGAAAGGTCTCCCAAGAGAATTTATAATCATGATTTGTGTTCCTACTGATAGGGTTTCAAATTTACCATATCTGAATGATATTGGAACTTCTAAGTCCAGAAAGAAATTCATATAAAAATTGGTCACTGCAACAATTTTTGTAAGTTTGAAATTGTTTCAATATTTTTAAAAAATGTTTTTAAAAAGAGGATGGGTTACAGTTCAACACAGCAATATAAGATCATGAACTCACCTCCTCCCATGGACATACAGTCTACAGCTACATATGGAACAATTTCCTCTTTAAAAAAAAAAAAGCCCTAAAGGCTGGCTGAACAATGACTACACATCAGGAAAATGAGAAGAAAAACACATTGAAATGGGTAGAAGAGGCTGGGACACAATCTCACCATAAACTCCACCCCCGGCATGCAATCCAGAATCAGGAGGGAATTCAAACCCAGAGCTGAGGAGCACAGAGTTGGAACCCCACATCCAGCACCCCAGCTTTTAAGACCTGCACTTGAGAGATGAGCCCCCAAAATATCTAGCTTTAAAAACCAATGAGGCTTGCATTCACTGAACCCACAAGACTCAGAAATGGCTTTTAAAGGCTTGAGTGCTAGGACTTATCCTCCCCAGGGCCCAGCACAGAGATAGACAATAACAAGGTGAAAGAGGCTCACTCTACTTATGTTAAAGCATTAGCCTGACGGGCAGGCATCTAATTTAACTCACACATGTAGGAGACTGCTGAAACCTTTCCTGGGGACAGAGACTGGTGATGCCATCTTTGTACTCTCCCTCTGCCTTGCTCTAGCCCCCTAGGGGCCACCACAATCTCTCTTTTTTTCTTTTTCCAGTGGGTACCATCTTTATTCTCCCCCCTCTGCCTCTCTACAGTCAGTGGGCACCATCTTCACGCTGTCCCCCTACAGTGCTCCAGAGTACCAGTATCTCCCAGAAGGGAGTTTTTACACATGTCTGCAAGCCTGATTTGTACAGCTACTGCCTAGGGGATGCCCCTTGATTGCTGACTCTGGAGGCCAGGGGAGTTTGTGTTCCTGGGCCTGAAGGGACTGTAACAATCAGAGAGACAGTTCTAGGAAGGCTACCACCCTGGTGCATTGTCCAGACAGCAGACTGAAACACACCCCCAGTGTGTGAAAGGAGTCTATTTGCTAGTCCAGGAGCTTTAGCCTGAGGTGCACGCCTCTGCCTTGACACATATCTAGTGGCCTAAGGAAGTGCTCACAGGGAATACAGGCCAGTGGATGGAATCTTTGCACAGTCCCTCTGCCTTACTCCAAATCACCAGTATCTCCCAGAAAGGAACATATACCTTTGTCATATACCCCAATTTTTGCAGCTTCTACACAGGATACCTCTACATGGCCTGGCTCTGGTGGCCAGTGGCGCTTCTGTTTGCAAGTTGCACAAGACTGTAATCAACAGAAAAAGAGTTCTTAAACAGATACCACCCCCAGAGCACAGGAAGAGGCAACAAAGTTCAGTCTCCGTGAAAGAGGCCTATTAGCTAATCATCATACATGCAGCCTAGAAGCAGGCTTCTAGTTAAACACACATGTAAGGGCTGACTATAATCGCTGCCACAGACCTCAGAGGGCAACTTCTATCTTTGCACTCTCTCTCTGCCATGCACCAGAGCGCTAGTATCTCCTAGAGGGGAACTCTTACACATATCTGGTCCCTTGGTTTTTATGTCTAGTACCCCAGTTTTTGAGGATACTGTCCAGGTGACACCCCTTGACTGCTTGCTTCTTGTGGCAGGGGACTTGTATGTACCAATCAGAGACACGACTCTTGACAGGTTACTACCCCCAAGGTACTACATAGACAACAGACAGAAAGACATCCCCAGGCTTTTTGTGAAAGAGGCCTATTTTCTTGTCCTGGAGCTTTGGCCAGATGGGCAAGCTTCAGGTCTGGCACAAACCTAAGGGCCTATGCAGCTACTCTCAGAGAACACTGCCCAAAGGATGCCATCTTTGTTGTCCCCCTCTGCCTCGGTATGTCTCACCAGTATCTCAGAAAAGAGCTTTTACACTTGTCTAGAGCCCTGATTTCTATGACTGCCACCAGGGGAAACCTCCAGATTACCTGGTTCTGGTGACCAGTGGGGCATACACTTGTGGTCCCATAGGACTGTGTATATTTGCATACTTTAAAAGCTGTTGTCTGAGGGTCTGGCTTCCAATCAGCATGAATCTACATGCTGACTGAGATCCTCCCCTCTGGGACATTGACAAGTGTTGGCACATCCTTGACTACTGAGAACTATTTAAAATATAATAGGCTCCTTGGATAATCACAAAGGTTTGACAGACAACCAACACCTAGGGCAGGGTTGAATGACAAAGCTCATCTCTTACATGAAGCCACTATTTCTAGAATGGGAGAGGTGGTTATTTCATCAAATGCATAGAAACCAACAGACAGAGTTAAGTACAATGAAGAAACAGGAATATGTTCCATACCAAACAACAAAATAAAACCTCAGAAAAAAACTTTAATGAAACAGAGATAAGTAATTTGTCTGATAAAGCATTCAAAGGATGATCATAAAGATGCTCACAAAACTCAGGAGAAGAATGGATGAACACAGTGAGGATTTCAAAAACTATTAGAAAATACAAGAAAGAACCAAGCAGAAGTCACAGAGTTGAAGAATACAATAACTGAACTGAAAAATACACTACAGTGGTTAAACAGCAGGCTAGATGAAACAGAAGGAAAGACCAGTCAACTCGAAGACAAGGCACCCAATAAGAAGAACTCACCCCATCAGAGCATCAGAAAGAAAAAGATGAGAGGAGACCTTCAAGATGGCAGAGAAGTAAGATGTGGATATCACCTTCCTTCCCAAAAATACATCAAAAATACCTCTACATGTGGAACAACTCCTACAGATCACCTACTGAATGCTGGCAGAAGACCTAAGACTTCCCAAAACGCAAGAAACTCCCCATGTACCTGGGTAGGGCAAAAGAAAAAAGAAAAAACAGAGACAAATGAATAGGGATGGGACCCGCACCTCTGGGAGGGACCTGTGGAGGAAAAGTATCCACACACTAGGAAGCCCCTCCACTAGTGGGGACAGGGGAGACGGGGGTGGGGGGGGAAGCTTCAGAGCCACAGAGGAGAGTGCAGCAACAGGGGTGCAGAGGGCAAAGTGGAGAAATTCCCACACAGAGGATCGGTGCCGACCAGCACTCACCAGCCTGAGAGGCTTGTCTGCTCACCCACCAGGGCAGGTGGGGGGTGGGAGCTGAGGCTCAGGCTTTGGAGGTCAGACCCCAGGGAGAGGACTGAGGCTGGCTGCATGAAGACAGCTTAAAGGGGGCTAGTGCACCACAACTAGCTGGGAGGGAGCCTGGGACAAAGTCTGGACTTGCTGGAGAGGCAAGAAACCATTGTTTTGGGGGTGCATGAGGAGAGGGGATTCCTGCTCCATGTGCCCACAGACAGCACAGAACCGCCTAAGTGAGCTCCAGAGAAGGGCATGAGTCACAGCTCTCATCTCTGACTGCAGAGATGGGCATGGACCACTAATGCTGCTGCTGCTTCCACCAAGAATCCTGTGTGGAAGCGCAGGTAACGACCCACAGCCCCCCAGAAGCCTGTGCAGCACATTACTGCCAAGGTCCTGTGATCCAGGGACAACTTCCCCGGGAGAACACACGGCATGCCTCAGGCTGTTACAATGTCATGCTGGCCTCTGCTGCAGCAGGCTCGCCCTGTATTCCAATTATGACTACCGTACCCCTCCCTCTCCCCAGCCTGAGTGAGCAAGCGAGTCCTAATCAGCTGCTGAGTTAACCGCCCCCGTCTGGGTGGGAAACAGACACCTGAAGGTGGCCTATATGCAGAGGTGGGGTCAAAACCAAAGCTGAATCCCAGGAGCTGTGCAAACAAAGAAGAGAAAGGGAAATTTTTCCATGCAGCCTCAGGAGCAGTGGATTAAACCCCCACAATCAACTTGATAAACCGTGCATCTGTGGAATACCGGAACAGACAATGAATGTTCCCAAAATCGAGGCACTGGACATTGGGAGCAACTGTAGACTTGGGGTTTGCTTTCTGCATCCGATTTGTTTTTGGTTTTATGCTCATCTTAGTTTAGTTTTTAGTGCTTATTATCACTGGTGGATTTGTTTATTGGTTCGGTTGCTCTCTTCCTTTTTTTTTTTTTTTTTTTTTACTTTTTTCTCTTTTTGTGAGCTTGCATGCGTATGTTTCTTTGTGTGATTTTGTCTGTTTAGGTTTGCTTTTACTATTTGACCTAGGATTCTGTCTGTTTAGTTTTTCTTGTTTTGTTTTGTTTGTTTTTTGTTTCTTTTTATAACTGTGTATGTGTATGTTTCTTTGTGTGATGTTGTCAGTTTAGTTTTGCTTTTACCATTTGTTTTGGGGTTCTATCTATTCATTTGTTTGTTTTTCTTCCTTTTCTTCTGAGCCGTGTGGCTCGTGTGGTTGGCAGGGTCTGGCCGGGTGTTGGAGCTGAGCCTCCGAGGTGCTAGAGGCAAGTCCAGGACATTGGACCACCAGAGACCTCCTGGCCCCACGTAATATTAATGAGCATAAGCTCCCCCAGATATCTCCGTCTCAACACTAAGACTGAGCTCCACACAACAGCCAGCAAGCTACAGTGCTAGACGCCACATGCCAAACAACTAGCAAGACAGGAACACAAACCCACCCATTAGCAGAGAAGCTACCTAAAGTCATCCTAAATTCACAGACAGACCAAAACATAACACTGGACACAGCCCTGCCTGCCAGAACGACAAGATCTAGGCCGAACCACCAGAACACTAGGCATCAATCCCCTGCACAAGGAAGCCCACACAAGCCACTGAACGAACCTCACCCACTGGGGGCAGACACCAAAAATAACAGGAACTATGAACTTGCAGCCTGCAAAAAGGAGACTCCAAAAACAGTAAGCTAAACAAAACGAGAAGACAAAGAAGTATGCAGCAGATGAAGGCGCAAGGTAAAAACCCACCACACCAAACAAATGAAGAGGAAATAGGCAGTCTACCTGAAAAACAATTCAGAGTAATGATAGTAAAGATGATGTAAAATCTCAGAAATAGTATGGAGAACATTCAAGAAAAGTTTAACAAGGACCTAGAAGAACTAAGGATGAAACAAACAATGATGAACAACACAATAAATGAAATTAAAAATACTCTAGGGCTTCCCTGGTGGTGCAGTGGTTGAGAGTCTGCCTGCCAATGCAGGGGACATGGGTTTGTGCCCCAGTCTGGGAAGATCCCACATGCCGTGGAGCAACTGGGCCAGTGAGCCATGGCCGCAGAGCCTGCGTGTCCGGAGTCTGTGCTGTGCAACGGGAGAGGCCACAACAGTGGGAGGTCCGCGTACCACAAAAAAAAAAAAAAAAAAAAAAAAAAACTCTAGAAGGAATCAATAGCAGAATAACTGAGGCATAAGAACAGATAAGTGACCTGGAAGATAGAATAGTGGAAATAACTGCTGCAGAGCAGAATAAAGAAAAAAGAATAAAAAGAACTGAGGAAAGTCTCAGAGACTTCTGGGAGAACACTAAAAGCACCAACAACGAATTATAGGGGTCCCAGAAGAAGAAGAGAAACAGAAAGGGACTGAGAAAATATTTGAAGAGATTATACTTGAAAACTTCCCTAAGATGGGAAAGGAAATAGTCAATCAAGTCCAGGAAGCACAGACAGTCCCATACAGGATAAATCCAAGGAGAAACACACCAACACACATATTAATCAAACTAACAAAAATTAAATACAAAGAAAAAGTATTAAAAGTACCAAGAGAAAAAAAACAAATAACATACAAGGGACTCCCCATAAGGTTAACAGCTGATATTTCAGCAAAAACTCTGCAAGCCAGAAGGGAGTGGCCCGACATATTTAAAGTGATGAAAGGGAAAATCCTACAACCAAGATTATTCTACCCAGAAAGGATCTCATTCAGATTCGACAGAAAAATTAAAACCTTTACAGACAAGCAAAAGCTAAGAGAATTCGGCACCACCAAACCAGCTTTACAACAAATGCTAAAGGAACTTCTCTAGGCAGGACACACAAGAGAAGGAAAAGACCTACCATAAAAAACCCAAAACAATTAAGAAAATGTTCATAGGAACATACATATGGATAACTACCTGAAAGTAAATGGATTAAATGCTCCAAACAAAAGGCACAGACTGGCTGAATGGATACAAAAACAAGACCTGTATATATGCTGTCTACAAGAGACCCACTTCAGACCTAGGGACACATACAGACTGAAAGTGAGGGGATGGAAAAAGATACTCCATGCAAATGGAAATCAAAAGAAAGCTGGAGTAGCAATACTCATATCAGGTAAAATAGACTTTAAAATAAAGATAGTTGCAAGAAACAAAAAGGGACATGACATAATGATCAAGGGATCAATCCAAGAAGAAGATATAACAATTATAAATATATATGCACCCAACATAGGAGCACCTCAATACATAAGGCAACTGCTAACAGCTCTAAAAGAGGAAATCGACAGTAACACAATAATAGTGGAGGACTTTAACACCTCACTTACACCAATGGACAGACCATCCAAAATGAAAATAAATAAGGAAACAGAAGCTTTAAATGACACAATAGACCAGATACATTTAACTGATATTTATACGACATTCCATCCAAAAACAGCATTTTATACTTTCTTCTCAAGTGTGCAGGGAACATTCTCCATGATAGATCATATCGTGGGTCACAAATCAAGCCTCAGTAAATTTAAGAAAATTGAAATCATATCAAGCATCTTTTCTGGCCACAACGCTATGAGACTAGAAATGAATTACACGTAAAAAAATGTAAAATACACAAACACATGGAGGCTAAACAATATGTTACTAAAGAACCAAGAGATCACTGAGGAAATCAAAGAGGAAATGAAAAAGTTCCTAGAAACAAAGGACAATGAAAACATGATGACCCAAAACCTATGGGCTGCAGCAAAAACTTTTCTAAGAGGGAAGTTTATAGCAATACACTCCTACATCAAGAAACAAGAAACATCTCAAATAAACAACTTAACCTTACACCTAAAGCAAGTAGAGAAAGAAAAACAAAAAAAAAAACCCAAAGTTAACAGAAGAAATCATAAAGACCAGATCAGAAACAAATGAAAAAGAAATGAACAGAAAAATACCAAAGACCAATAAAACTAAAAGCTCGTTCTTTGAGAAGATAAACAAAATTCATAAACCATTAGCCAGACTCATCAAGAAAAAAAAGGAGAAGACTCAAAAAACAGAGTTACAAATGAAAAAGGAGAAGTAAAACTGACACTGCAGAAATACAAAGGATCATGAGAGATCACTACAAGCAACTATATGTCAGTAAAATGGACAACCTACAAGACATGGACAAATTCTTAGAAACATATAAACTTCCAAGATTGAACCAGGAAGAAAGAAAATATGAACAAACCAATCACAAGCACTGAAATTGAAACTGTGATTAAAAATCTTCCAACAAACAAAAGCCCAGGACCAGATGGCTCTACAGGTGAATTTTATCAAACATTTAGTAAAAAGTTAACACCTATCCTCTCAAACTCTTCCGAAGTATAGCAGAGGGAGAAACACTCCCAAACTCATTCTACAAGGGTACCAGCACCATGATACCAAAGCCAGACAAAGATGTCACAAAAACAGAAAACTACAGGCCAATATCACTGATGAACATAGATACAAAAATCCTCAACAGAATACTAGCAAACAGAATCCAGCAGCACATTAAAAGGATCATACACCATGATCAAGTGGTGTTTATCCCAGGAATGCAAGGGATTCTTCAATATACGAAAATCAATCAATGTGATACACCATATTAACAAACTGAAGAATAAAAACCATATGATCATATCAATAGATGCAGAAAAAGCTTGTGACAAAATTCAACAACGATTTATGATAAAAACTCTCCAGAAAGTGGAGACATAATAAAGGCCATATATGACAAACCACAGCCAACACTGTTCTCAGTGGTGAAAAACTGAAACCATTTCCTCTAAGATAAGGAAAAAGACAAGGTTGGCCACTCTCACGACTATTATTCAACATAGTTTTGGAAGTTTTAGCCACAGCAATCAGAGAAGAAAAAGAAATAAAAGGCATCCACATCTGAAAAGAAGAAGTAAAAGTGTCACTGTTTGCAGATGACATGATACTATACATAGAGAATCCAAAAGATGCTACCAGAAAACTACTAGAGATAATCAATGAATTTGGTAAAGTAGCAGGATACAAAAGTAATGCACAGAAATCTCTTGCATTCCTAGACACTAACAATGAAAAATCAGTAAGAGAAATTAAGGAAACACTCCCATTTACCATTGCAACAGGAAGAATAAAATACCTAGGAGAGGGCTTCCCTGGTGGCGCAGTGGTTGAGAGTCCACCTGCTGATGCAGGGGACACGGGTTCGTGCCCTGGTCTGGGAGGAACCCACATGCCGTGGAGCACCTGGGCCCATGAGCCATGGCCGCTGAGCCTGCGCATCCAGAGCCTGTGCCCCACAACGGGAGAGGCCACAAGAGTAACAGCCCTGCATACCGCAAAAAAAAAAAAAAAAGAAAGAAAGAAAAAGAAAAACCTAGGAGTAAACCTAACTAAGGAGACAAAAGACCTGTATGCAGAAAACTATAAGACACTGATGAAAGAAATTAAAGATGAGACAAACAGATGGAGAGATATACCATGCTCCTGGATTTGAAGAACCAACATTGTGAGAATGACTATACTACCCAAAGCAATCTACAGTTCAAAGCAATCGCTATCAAATTACCCTAGCATTTTTCACAGAACTAGAACAAAAAATTTCACAATGTATATGGAAACACAAAATACCCTGAATAGCCAAAGCAATCTTGAGAAAGAAAAATGGAGCTCGAGGAAGCAGGCTCCCAGAGTTCAGACTATACTACAAAGCTACAGTAATCAAGACAGTATGGTACTGGCACAAAAACAGAAATACATCAATGGAACAGGATAGAAAGCCCAGAGATAAACCAACGCACATATGGTCACCTTATTTTTGATAAAGGAGGCAAGAATGTACAATGGAAAAAAGACAGTCTCTTCAATAAGTGGTGCTGGGAAAACTGGACAGCTACATGTAAAAGAATGAAATTAGAACACTCCCTAACACCATACACAAAAATAAACTCAAAATGGATTAGAGACCTAAATGTAAGGTTAGACACTATGAAACTCTTAGAGGAAAACATAGGCAGAACACTCTTCAACATAAATCACAGCAAGATCTTTTTCATTGACCTCCTAGAGTAATGGAAATAAAAACAAAAATAAACAAATGGGACCTAATGAAACTTAAAAGCTTTTGCACAGCAAAGGAAAACAAAAAAGACAAAAAGACAACCCACAGAATGGGCGAAAATATTTGCAAACGAAGCAACTGACAAAGGATTAATCTCCAAAATATAAAAGCAGCTTATAAAGCACAGTATCAAAAAAGCAAACTACGCAACCCAAAAATGGGCAGAAGGCCTAAACAGACATTTCTCCAAAGAAGATATACAGATTGCCAACAAACACGTGAAAGGATGCTCAACATCACTAATCATTAGAGAAATGCAAATCAAAACTACAATGAGATATCACCTCACACTGGTCAGAATGGCCATCATCAAAAAATCTACAAACAGTAAATGCTGGAGCGGGTGTGGAGAAAAGGGAACCCTCTTGCACTATTGGTGGGAATGTAAATTGATACTGCCACTACGGAGAACAGTATGGAGGTTCCTTAAAAAACTAAAAATATAACTACCATACAACCCAGTAATCCCACTACTGGGCATATACCCTGAGAAAACCATAGTTCAAAAAGAGTCATATACCACAATGTTCACTGCAGCTCTATTTACAATAGCCAGGTCATGGAAGCAACCTAAGTGTCTGTCAACAGATGAATGGATAAACATGTGGCACATATATACAATGGAATATTACTTGGTGATAAAAAGAAATGAAATTGAGTTATTTGCAGTGAAGTGGATGGACCTACAGTCTGTCATACACAGTGAAGTAAATCAGAAAGACAAAAACAAATACCATATGCTAACACATATATGTATGGAATCTAAAAAAAATGGTTCTGATGAACTTAGGGGTAGGACAGGAATAAAGATGAAGACATAGAGAATGGAGGGGGAGTAGGGAGAATAGGGAGGGGGAAGGGTAAGCTGGGATGAAGTGAGAGAGTGGCATTGATGTATATACACTACAAAATGTAAAATAGACAGCTAGTAGGAAGCAGCTGCATAGCACAGGAAGATCAGCTTGGTGCTTTGTGACCACCTAGAGGGAAGGGATAGGGAGGGTGAGAGGGAGGCACAGGAGGGAGGGGATATGGGGATATATGTATACATATAACTGATTTACTTTGTTATACAGCAGAAACTAACACAACATTGTAAAGCAATTATACTCCAATAAAAGTGTTAAAATATTAAAAGAAAGAAAAAAAGAATGAATAAAGGTGAAGATAGCATAAGAAACTTATGGGACAACATCAAGCAGATAAACACTCATACAGAGGTCCCAAAAGAAGAAGAAGAGAGAAAAGGGCAGAAAAATTGTTGGAAAAAATAATAACTGAAAACTTCCCTAAGCTGGGGAAAGAACCAGATATCCAGACTAGGAAACCCAGAGAGTTCCAAACAAGATGAACCCAAAGAGACCCACACAAAGGGGCATTATAATTAAAATGTTAAAAGTTAAAGACAAGGAGAGAATCTTAAAAACAGCAGTACAAAAATAACTTGTTACCAACAAGGTAACCCCCATAAGACTATGAGCAGTGTTAAACTTTTCAGTATAAACTTTGCAGGCCAAATGGGGTGGCATAATACATTCAAAGTGCTGAAAGAAAAAAACTAACAACCAAGAATACTCTACCCAGGGCTTCCCTGGTGGTGCAGTGGTTGAGAGTCTGCCTGCCGATGCAGGGGACATGGGTTCAAGATCCAGTCTGGGAAGATCCCAGATGCCGCGGAGCGGCTGGGTCCGTGAGCCATGGCCACTGAGCCTGTGCATCCGGAGCCTGTGCTCCGCAACAGGAGAGGCCACAATAGTGAGAGGCCCACGTACCGTTAAAAAAAAAAAAAAAAAAAAAAAAAAAAGCAAAGAATACTCTACCCAGCAAAATTATCATTCAGAATGATAATTGATAAGGAGAGAGAAAGAGTTTTTCAGACAAGGGAAAGCTAAAAAAGTCTATCATCACTATATCCAATTCAGATGAAATGTTAAAGGGACCTTTTTAAGATGAAGGGAAAGGGTACTAATTAGTAACATGAAAACATGAAACAATAAATCTCAATAGAAAGGTAGATACACAGTACAGTAGTGGCTTAATGATTTATAAAGCTAGTATGAAGATTAAAAGACAAAAGTAGTAAACGAAAAATAACTATAACTAAAGTAATTAGTTAAGGGAGACACAAAATAAAAAGATGGAAATTTGACATCCAAAACATAAAATGGGGAAGGACGTGCTCTCACTCACTCTTGCGAGAACACCAGAATCACAACTAACTGCTGACCATTCATCGAAAGGAAGACACTGGAACTCACCAAAAAAGATACCCCACAGCCAAAGACAAAGGAGAAGCCACAATGAGATGGGAGGAGGGGTGCAATCACAGTAAAGTCAAATCCCATAACTGCTGGGTGTGAGACTCACAAACTGGAGAACACTTATACCACAGAAGTCTACCCAGTGGAGTGAAGGTTCTGAGCCCCACGTCAGGCTTCCGAACCTCGGGTCTGGCAGCGGGAGGAGGAATTCTTAGAGAATCAGACTTCGAAGGCTAGGGGGATTTGATTGCAGGACTCTGACAGAACTCCGGGAAACAGAGACTCCACTCTTGGAGGGCACACACAAAGTAGTGTACACATCAGGACCCAGGGGAAGGAGCAGTGACCCCACAGGAGACTGAACCAGACCTACCTGCTAGTGTTGCAGGGTCTCCTGCAGAGGTGGGGGGCGGCTGAGGCTCACCGTGAGGACAAGGACACTGGCAGCAGAAGTTCTAGGAAGTACTCCTTGGCATGAGGCCTCCCAGAGTCCATGATTAGCCCCACCAAAGAGTCTCGGTAGGCTGCAGTGTTGGGTTGCCTCAGGCCAAACAACCAACAAGGAGGGAACACAGCCCCACCCATCAGCAGTCAAGCAGATTAAAGTTTTACTAAGCTCTGCCCACTAGAGAAACAGCCAGCTCTACCCACCACCAGCCCCTCTCATCATGAATCTTGCACAAGCCTCTGAGATCCACCAGAGGGCAGACAGCAGAAGCAAGAAGAACTACAATCCTGCAGCCTGTGGAACAAAAACCACATACACAGAAAGTCAGACAAGATGAAAAGGCAGAGGGCTATGTATCAGATGAAGGAACAAGATAAAACCCCAGAAAAACAACTAAATGAAGTGGAGATAGGCAAGCTTCCAGAAAAAGAATTCAGAATAATGACAGTGAAGATGATCCAGGACCTTGGAAAAAGAATGGAGGCAAAGATCGAGAAGATGCAAAAAATGTTTAACAAAGACCTAGAAGAATTAAAGAACAAACAAACAGAGATGAACAATACAATAACTGAAATGAAAACTATACTAGAAGGAATCAATAGCAGAATAACTGAGGCAAAAGAACGGATAAGTGACCTGGAAGACAGAATGGTGGAATTCACTGCTGTGGAACAGAACAAAGAAAAAAGAACTAAAAGAAATGAAGACAGACTAAGAGACCTCTGGGACAACATGAAACACAACAACATTCGCATTATAGGGGTCCCAGAAGGAGAAGAGACAGAGAAAGGACCCAAGAAAATATTTCCAGAGGTTATACTAGAAAACTTCCTTAACATGGGAAAGGAAATAGCCACCCAAGTCCAGGAAGCGCAGAGAGTCCCAGGCAGGTTAAACCCAAGGAGAAACACGCCAAGACACATAGTAATCAAATTGGCAAATATTAAAGACAAAGAAAAATTATTGAAAGCACCAAGGGAAAAATGACAAATAACATACAAGGGAACTCCCATAAGGTTAACAGCTGATTTCTCAGCAGAAACTTACAAGCCAGAAGGGAGTGGCATGATATACTTAAAGTGATGAAAAGGAAGATCCTACAACCAAGATTAATCTACCTGGCAAGGATCTCATTCAGATTTGATGGAGAAATAAAAAGCTTTACAGACAAGCAAAAGCTAAGAAAATTCAGCACCACCAAACCAGCTCTACAACAAATGCAAAGGAACTTCTCTAAATGGGAAACACAGAGAAGAAAAGAACCTACAAAAACAAATGCAAAACAATTAAGAAAATGTTCATAGGAACATATATATCAATAATTACCTTAAATGTGAATGGATTAAATGCTCCAACCAAAAGACACAGGCTTGCTGAATGCATACAAAAACAAGACCCATATATATGCTGTCTACAAGAGACCCACTTCAGACCTAGGGACACATACAGACTGAAAGTGAGGGGATGGAAAAAGATACTCCATGCAAATGGAAATCAAAAGGAAGCTGGAGTAGCAATAGTTATATCAGATAAAGTAGACTTAAAAATAAAGAATGTAACAAGAGACAAGAAAGGAGATGACATAATGATCAAGGGATCAATTCAAGAAGAAGATATAACATAGGAGCACCTCAATACATAAGGCAACTGCTAACAGCTCTAAAAGAGGAAATCGACAGTAACACAATAATAGTGGGGGACTTCAACACCTCACTTACACCAATGGACAGATCATCCAAAGTGAAAATAAACAAGGAAACAGAAGCTTTAAATGATACAATAGACCAGATACATTTAATTGATATTTATAGGACATCCCATCCAAAAACAGCAGTTTACACTTTCTTCTCAAGTGTGCATGGAACATCCTCCAGGATAGATCACAACGTGGGTCATAAATCAAGCCTCAGTAAATTTAAGAAAATTGAAATCATATCAAGCATCTTTTCTGACCACAACGCTATGAGATTAGAAATGAATTACAGGGAAAAAAATGTAAAATACACAAACACATGGAGGCTAAACAATATGTTACTAAATAACCAAGAGATTACTGAAGAATTCAATGAGGAAATCAAAAAATACCTAGAGACAAATGACAATAAAAACACGGTGATCAAAAACCTATGGGATGCAGCAAAAGCACTTCTAAGAGGGAAGTTTATAGCTATAGCAGCCTACCTCAAGAAAGAAGAGAAATCTCAAATAAAAAATCTAATGTTACACCTAAAGGAACTAGAGGAAGAAGCACAAACAAAACCCAAAGTTAGTAGAAGGAAAGAAATCATAAAGATCACAGCAGAAATAAATGAAATAGAAACAAATAAAACAATACTAAAGATCAATAAAGCTAAAAGCTGGCTCTTTGAGAAGATAAACAAAATTGATAAACCATTAGCCAGACTCATCAAGAAAAAGAGGGAGAGGACTCAAATCAATAAAATTAGAAAAGAAAAAGAAGTTACAACAGACACCACAGAAATACAAAGCATCCTAAGAGACTACTACCAGCAACTCTATGCCAATTAAACGGACAACCTGGAAGAAATGGACAAATTCTTAGAAAGGTATAACCTTCCAAGACTGAACCGGGAAGAAACAGAAAATATGAACAGACCAAACACAAGTAATGAAATTGAAACTATGATTAAAAATCTTCCAAAAAACAAAAGTCCAGGACCAGATGGCTTCACAAGTGAATTCTATCAAATATTTAGAGAAGAGCTAAAACCCATTTTCTCAAAGTCTTCCCAAAAATTGCAGAGGAAGGAACACTCTCAAACTCATTCTATGAGGCCACCATCACCCTGATACCAAAACCACACAAAGATACTACAAAATTAGAAAATTACAGAGCAATATTGCTGATGAATATAGATTCAAAAATCCTCAACAAAATACTAGCAAACAGAATCCAACAATACATTAAAAGGATCATACACCATGATCAAGTGGGATTTATCCCAGCGATGCAAGGATTCTTCAATATATGCAAATCAATCAATGTGATACACCATATTAACAAATTGAAGAATAAAAACCATATGATCATCTCAATAGATGCAGAAAAAGCTTTTGACAAAATTCAACATCTATTTATGATAAAAACTCTCCAGAAAGTGGGCATAGAGGGAACCTACCTCAACATAATAAAGGTCATATACGACAAACCCACAGCAAACATCATTCTCAATGGTGAAAAACTGAAAGCATTTCCTCTAAGATCAGGAACAAGACAAGGATGTCCACTCTCACCACTATTATTCAACACAGTTTTGGAAGTCCTAGACATGGCAATCAGAGAATAAAAATAAATAAAAGGAATACAAATTGGAAAAGAAGAAGTAAAACTTTCACTGTTTGCAGATGACATGATACTATACATAGAGAATCCTAAAGATACCACCAGAAACCTACTAGAGCTAATCAACGAATTTGGTAAAGTTGCAGGATATAAAATTAATGCACAGAAATCTCTTGCATTCCTATACACTAATGATGAAAAATCTGAAAGAGAAATTAAGGAAACACTCCCATTTACAGTTGCAACAAAAAGAATAAAATACCTAGGAATAAACGTACCTAGGGAGACAATAGACCTGTATGCAGAAAATTATAAGACACTGATGAAAGAAATGAAGGATGATACCAACAGATGGAGAGACATACCATGTTCTTGGATTGGAAGAATCAATACTGTGAAAATGACTATAGTACCCAATGCAATCTACAGATTCAATGCAATCCCTATCCAATTACCATTGGAATTTTTTACAGAAGTAGAACAACAAATCTTAAAATTTGTATGGAGACAAAAAAGACCCCAAATAGCCAAAGCAGTCTTGAGGGAAAAAAGCAGAGCTGGAGGACTCAAACTCCCTGACTTCAGACTATACTACAAAGCTACAGTAATTAAGACAATATGGTACTGGCACAAAAACAGAACTATACATCAATGGAACACGATAGAAAGCCCAGAGATAAACCCACGCACCTACGGTCACCTAATCTATGACAAAGGATGCACGGATATACAATGGAGAAAAGACAGTCTCTTCAATAAGTGGTGCTGGGAAAACTGGACAGCTACATGTAAAAGAATGAAATTAGAACACTCCCTAACACCATACACAAAAATAAACTCAAAATGGATTAGAGACCTAAATGTAAGACCAGACACTATAAAACTCTTAGAGGAAAACATAGAAAGAACACTCTTTGACATAAATCACAGCAAGATCTTTTTTGACCTACCTCCTAGAGTAATGGAAATAAAAACAAAAATAAACAAATGGGACGTAATGAAACTTCAAAGCTTTTGCACAGCAAAGGAAACTATAAACAAGACGAAAAGACTACCCTCAGAATGGGAGAAAGTATTTGCAAACAAATCCACGGACAAAGGATTAATCTCCAAAATATATAAACAGCTCATGCAGCTCAATATTAAAAAAACAAACAACCCAATCCAAAAATGTGCAGAAGATCTAAATAGACATTTCTCCAAAGAAGACATACAGAGGGCCAAGAAGCACATGAAAAGCTGCTCAATATCACTAATTATTAGAGAAATGCAAATCAAAACTACAATGAGGTAACACTTCACACCGGTCAGAATGGCCATCATGAGAATATCTACAAACAACAAATGCTAGAGAGGGTGTGGAGAAAAGGGAACCCTCTTGCAGTGTTGGTGGGAATGTAAATTGATACAGCCACTATGGAGAACAGTATGGAGGTTCCTTAAAAAACTAAAAATAGAATTACCATATGATCCAGCAATCCCACTACTGGGCATATACCCTGAGAAAACCATAGTTCAAAAAGACACATGCACCCCCGTGTTCATTGCAGCACTATTTACAATAGCCAAGTCATGGAATCAACCTGAATGCCCATCGACAGACGAATGGATAAAGAAGATGTGGTACCTATATACAATGGAATATTACTCAGCCATAAGAAGGAACGAAATTGGGTCATCTGTAGAGATGTGGATGGATCTAGAGACTGTCATACAGAGTGAAGTAAGTCAGAAAGAGAAAAACAAATATCGTATCTTAACACATGTATGTGGAACCTAGAAAAATGGTACAGATGAACCGGTCTGCAGGGCAGAAATTGAGACACAGATGTAGAGAACAAACATAAGGACACCAAGGGGGGAAGGCGGAGAGGGGGTGAGGAGGGTGTTGTGATGAATTGGGCAATTGGGATTGACATGTATACATTGATGTGTGTAAAATTGATGACTAATAAGAACCTGCTGCATAAAGAAATAAATAAAATTTAAAAAATGATAGAGAATAAAAGAACAGAATTCTGAGATATTTTGAAGTGTAGAGAAGGGAAAATGGCAGATCTCAAACTGAATAGCCTATCTTCTCAGGGAAGTAAGAGATAAGAAAATCTATTGAAATTAACACGAGGTGTCTTAAAGTCCATAAGGCATAGAAATGACTAGGCAAGAAACTGAATAGGATATCTGTAAGATATGATTCAAGTAGTTCTTATTTTTGAAAAAAGTTGAAAGATTGTTAAAATGATAATTATTGACACTGGGTGATGGAATATGGGAATTTATTATACTGTTCTCACTAAGTATGTCTATGATTGAAATTTTCATAATAAAATGTTTAAAATTTAAAAAAACAAAATGGGGAAACAGTAGAGTAAAAATGGAGAACTTTAGATGCAATCAAATTTAAGTTACTGACTTAAGAAAGACTGTTATAGGTATAAGTTGTTATATGTAAGCCTCACAATAACCACAAAGCAAAATCATATAGTAGATACACAAAAGAGATAGAGAAAGAAATATAAGTATACCACTAAAAACTCATCAAACCACAAAAGAAGAGAGCAAAAGAAGAAGAAAGGAACAGAGAGGAAGTACAAAACAACCAGAAAACAATTAACAAAATGGCAATAAGTACATACCTTTCAATAATTTATTTAAATGTAAATTACTTAATTCTCCAATCAAAAGACATAAAGTGGATAAATGGGTTAAAAAAAAAAAAACAAGACCCATACATGCTGCCTACAAGAGACTCACTTCAGATGTCAGGACACACAGCCTGAAAGTGAAAAGATGAAAAAAGATATTCTATGAAAATTAAAACCAAAGAAAGATTAGCATACTTATATCAGACAAAATAGACTTTAAAACAAAGACTATAATAAGAGACAAAGAAGAGCATTACATAATGATAAAGAAGTCAATTCAAAAAGAAGATATAACATTTGTAAACATTTATGCACCCAAGATAGGAGCACCTAAATATATAAAACAAATATTAATAGACCTAAAGAAAGAAATAGACTGCAGTACAATGGTAGGGGACTTTAATACCCCATTTACATGAATGGATAGATCATCCAGACTGAAAATTAAATAACATCAGCCTTAAATAACATGTTAGACCAGATGAACATAACAGACATACAGAACGTTCCACCCTGAAACAATACACATTCTTCTCAAGTGCACATGGAAGATTCTCCATGATAGATCATATGTTAGAGCACAAAACAAATCTTAAACTTAAGATTAAAATCATACCAAGCATCTTTTCCAACCACAATAATATACTAGAAATTAATTGCAAGAAGAAAACTAGAAAATCATAAATATGTGGAGATTAAACAACATGCTACTGAACAACAAATGGGTCAACAAAGAAATCAAAGGGAAAATTAAAAATACCTTGAGACAAATGAAAATAGAAATATAGCATTCCAAAATCTATGGGATGCAGCAAAAGCAGTTCTAAGAAGTAAGTTCATAGTGATACAGGCCTATCTCAAGAACAAGAAAAATCTCAAATAAACACTCCATCTTTACACTTAAAGGAACCAGAAAAAGAAGAACAAATGAAGCACAAAGTTAGTAAAAAGAAAGAAATAACAAACATTAGAGCAGAAATAAATAAAATAGAGACTAAAAAGACAATAGAAAAGATCAATGAACCTAAGAGTTGGTTCTTTGAAAAGATAAAATTCACAAACCTTTAGCTAGACTCACCAAGCAAAAGAGAGGACTCAATAAAAAAATCAGAAATGAAAGAAGAGCTATTACAACTGATATCACAGAAATACACAGGATCATAAAAGAGCACTATGAACAATTATAAGCCAACAAATTTGACAACCTAGAAGAAATGGACACATTCCTAGAAACATGCAACCTACCAATACTGAATCAGGAAGAAACAGAAAATCTGAACTGACTAATTACTAGAAGGAGATTGAATCAGTAATCAAAAACCTCACAATAAGGATACCACAAGAAAAGAAAATTAGAAGCCAATATACCTAGTGAACATAGTTGCAAAAATCCTCAATATAATCTTAGCAAACTGAGTTCAACAATATATTAAAAAGATCATATACCATGACCAAGTGGGATTTATTCAGGGATGCAAGGATGGTTCAATATCCACAAATCAATCAACGTGATATACCACATTAACAAAATGAAGGATAAAAATCATATGATCTCAATAGATGCAGAGAAAGCATTTGACAATATCCAACACCCATTTCTGATTTAAAAAAACCTCAACACAACAAAGGCCATATATGAGAAGCCCACAGCTAACATAGAACTACCATACGACCCAGCAATCCCACTACTGGGCATAGACCCAGAGATTTTTTGTTAATCTGACACTAAAGCAAAAGCGACAAAAGCAAAAATAAACAAGCAGAACTACATAAAACTAAAAATCTTTTGCACAGCAAAGGAAACCACCACACCAACAACATGAAAAGGCAACCTACTGAGTGGGAGAAAATATTTTCAAGTAATATATCTGATGAGGGATTAATATCTAAAATATATAAAGAATTCATACTACTCAATAGCAAAAAAAAAAAAGAAAATCCAATTTTTTAAATGGGCTGAAGATCTGAATAGACATTTTTCCAAAGAAGACATACAGATGGCCATCAGGTACATGAAAAGATGCTCAACATCACTAATCATCAGGGAAATTCAAATCAAAATCACAGTGAAATATTACCTCACACATGTCAGAATGGCTATTATCAAAAAGACAACAAATAACAGGTATTGGTGAGGATGTGGAAAAAAGGGACATGCACTGTTTGTGGGAATGTAAATTGGTGCAGTCACTATGGAAAGCAGTAAGGAGATTCCTCAAAAAATTAAAAATAGAATTACCATATGACCTAGCAATTCCACCTCTCAGTATTTATCTGAAGAAAACAAAAACACTAACTCAAAAAGATATCTGCACCCCCATGTTCATTACAGCATTATTTACCATAGCCAAGATATAGAAACAACCTAAGTGTCCATCAACGGACGAAAGGATAAAGAAAATGTGGTATATATACACAATGGACTATTATGTAGCCATAAAAAGAATGAAATCTTGCCATTTGCAACAACATGGGTGGATCTTGAGGGTATTATGCTAAGTGAAGTAAGTCAGACAAATACAAATAGTATATGATCTCACTTATATGTGGAATTTAAACAGAAATTAAAAAAAAGAAACTAGCACATAGATACAAAGAACTGATAGGTGGTTGCCAGAGGGGGAAGGGGACAAGAAGAAATAGGTGACGGGAGTCAAAATATATAAACCTTCAGTGATAAAATAAATGTGTCCTGGGGATGTAATATACAGTCTGGTGACTATAGTTACTAATGCTGTATTCAATATTTGAAAGTTGCTAAGAGAGTAGATCTTAGAAGTTCTCATCACAAGAAAAAAATTTTTTTAACTATGTAAGGTGACTAATGTTAACTAGAATAATCGTGGTGATCATTTCACAATGTATACAAATAGCAAATCTTTACATTGTACACTTAAAATTAATATGTTAAATGTCAATTATACCTCAATTTTTTAAAAAAGAGGATAAAGACAAGAAACAGTTCAGAGGAAAAAAACTGGCAGGACTCGATCAATCAGACATGGGAAAAAAGAGGAAATAATCAAAGGGGATCAGATTTCTAGCTTAGGTGACTTGGTGCATATAATTCAACTTAAAGTTATAGGAAACCCAAAAAGAAAAGTAACTTTCAGAAAGAGTAAACTACAACAGGCTCAGCACTGGAAATACTGAATCTGTAGTTGGAAATTTAGGTTGGGGAGGAGGAGTCACAAAAGAACTGTATGCAGCTTTATTTGATTACTTTATTCATTTAACAAGAGTATTTGAGAATCCACTATGTTGCCAGGAATGTAGACCATAAAAATATAAAAATGAACAAGAAATGGTTGCCGCCCAGAAGATGAGAAACGTAATGTATCTGTAGGCAGAGGGTAGAGACTGGCAGACCAAGTTCTCAGAGGATGATACGTACATTCTCAACCTTGACCACATATTAGAATCACCTGTGGGAACTTCTGATCACCCCAATGCCCAGTCCATGCTCTGGGGTTGTGATCTAGGCATCAGTGAATGTTTAAACTCTCCAGGTGATGCCAATATGCAGCCAAGATTAAGAAAGCAGTAGCTCAAATCAGAAGAGAACACCTAGGGCACTTCCTTTGAAATATTTGGCAGTATTTGGGGGAGGAGTGTGGAGAAGGATAAGAGGTAGAAATAAGAGAATTTTATTGAAGGAGCTCCCTCCATATAGCTTGATGATTCATAGTTTCTCTGCAGAGAAAAAGTATTGAAGGCTAAAAATAAGAGTATATGAGAATAAGGCAGGCATCTTAGGAGAGTGGCAAAATTTTGCAGTAGGCTCTGCAGAGTGTGTGAAAAAGAGTTAATTAGGAAGAAGCAGAAGCATTTTAGGTAGTTATAAAGGTTCAGTGGAAGTTAGCAACCATGCATTGGTACGAGCATCCATCTACAAGGTTGTACAATTCTCCCTAATGATGCTTGGCAGTTTGAGAGCACGCACAGAGAAAACATTCAACCAGGAAGGTAGATTGATAGGTCAGAAGGATAAAGGGAACTGAGAGTGCTGGTGAAAGTTAAAAATAGGACAAATAAAAACAAGGCATGGGATTGCAGGCCTTGATGATGATGAGAACACACTCAAATGAATAAAGAAGTCAGAGATCAAAGGAGGGGGAATTTTGGTCAAAACGAAGTTTCCAAATCCAAGATTTCAAGATAGCAGAGTACAGGGTGAGTATGGCAATAGATACCTAATCACTCTTGCTACCTGTCTTTGCCCCTCTCCAACCCATTATCCACACTGCCCGAAACCTGATATTTCTAAGTTGAAAGTGTGATCATCTCTCCCCATCCTCATGTGTCAATCTGCCAGATGAACTCCATCAAAAGCCAGCTCAAGATAGGGAGATCAGATCGGTGCTTTGTGACCACCTAGAGGGGTGGGTTAGGGAGGGTGGGAGGGAGGGAGACGCAAGAGGCAAGAGATATGGGGACATGCGTATATGTATAATTGATTCACTTTGTTATAAAGCAGAAACTAACATACCATTGTAAAGCAATTATACTCCAATAAAGATGTTTAAAAAAAAAAGCCAGCTCAAGCAGTCCTAATTATCACCTCCCCTATTCTGATAACTTAATACCCACCTCCTCTACACTTTCTCACCCTTGCCCAATCTTAAACAAGCTTTTACAGGTACCGTTCACACACTGCTTTACAAGTTTGTTTCCCCTACTAGATTCTGAGTTCCCTGAAAGCTGGAACCAAGTATTATCATCTTTTAATCCATATTTCAACAATCTTCCTGATAAATGCAGCAAGTAGAAGTATTGATTCTGGTATTTCTTGTTTGCTTATGCTTGTATCAACACTTTTAATGATGATTTATTTGGGGAAAACTCTTTAGGCTACCTGTCCATTACTGTGAAGTTTTATTCAGTTAAAACTAGATAGATAATATAATCTACAAAGACATGGAACCAGTCACAATGTATTATGTAACCATATGCTGAAGCACATAATCAAAGTAAAGTACTAATTTCAACTCTTCCAAGTTGTGGAATTCCAACTCTTCCCTTAGGATACTTCATTTACTGTTTGTTTGTGATGTGTGTCTATCTGATAAACACAAGGTGGGGACACCA
Source organism: Mesoplodon densirostris (assembly GCF_025265405.1). Classification (NCBI taxonomy): domain Eukaryota; kingdom Metazoa; phylum Chordata; class Mammalia; order Artiodactyla; family Ziphiidae; genus Mesoplodon; species Mesoplodon densirostris. The sequence goes on from NC_082662.1 coordinate 78,250,009, forward strand.
GTGTCAATCCGTATTTTTAAAAAATTAATGAAACAAATTTTTCTATTTATTAGATAAAAGTAAATGCAAGCCAAACTTCTAATATATCTTTATGTGCCCCAGTGTATCATCTTGCACACCCATGAAGTATACATACCTCCACTTTCGATGTCATTGGTCTAAACATAAGGTAATGAACACTTTGTCAGCCACTACAAAAAAAACCATTAAAATATATACTACCTAAAATGCCATTTTTATAAAAATTTTGTTTATTTTTAAACAAATAATAATTTGTTTAAATAATAATTTCAGATATTCAGCACTTTATATGAACTTTAAAAGACTGCTTTCCTAATACCTTGAACTATTGGAATAAGAAGTTAGTATGGTGGACAGAAAAAGAAAGCATTAAAAGGTGATCTGGAACACTTACAGAAAGACCAAGCCTCCAAATTAAAATTCAGGTTACTAGGTACAGGCTGGAGGTGAACATTTAAGAGCACTCTGGACTCCCCTAGGCAGTTTATCATACTTATGACTACTTATTCAATTTCTGTTTTACGGGATTAGTTATAAACTCCCATGAGAGCAAGCGCTGTCTGTCTTGTTGCCTGCTATATTCCCAGTTATAAGAACAATGCCATGTGGCACACAGATGTTCACAAAATATTTACTAAATGAATGAATGAAAGAATGAAGTAGTATAACTGAAGTTTCAATTAAGAAACTAATCAAAGAAAACAACAACAATAAATAAGTACTAAACATTGAGCTTTAAGGAATACTTACAGTAAAGTCATCAGAAGTACCAGCAAAATAGAATGAGAAAGTCCAGGAGGTAGCAGGGAAACCAGGAAACAATAAGGCCCTGGAAAGAGGTGTTGTGGGAAGGAGCTGGGTAGAGTCACTGTGGAAGTCTGAGAAAAGGACGTTTGATTTATCACGAAGATAACTGGCAACCTCAGGAATGCTGTTTAGGTATAGCTACAGAAGTGAAAATCAACTGCATGGAACTAGGCAGGAAATTCTAAGATGGTAAGGATGGTAAGGAAATAGAGACAACACACTAGTCTTATGAATTCGTCAGTGAAACAAAAGAATCAGTATTATAGCTATAGAGGGCTCAACAGGAACAAGTGAAGATTTTTTTTCAAATCAGGAGATCTACAAGTTTGAGGAAGAGGATCCAGAGTTTTTTCCTCTAATGGTGAAGGCGGTGTTGTGTTCCTTTTGTAGAAACAGACATAGATTATGACAAATATACTTGTGAAGACAGACATCTGGAGATAAAATGTTTTCCACATAAAAATCTAAAATGGACAGTAAAGAACAAATTCCTGATTACATATTTCCTTTTCCATATTTCTGGAAAAATAAGAAGAAAGATAGATGGACTCGACTCTTTCTTTCGTAGTTACCTTAGAAAGAAATGGTTGCCTCTGTTACCACCACAAAGAACACAAATATTTATGTTATCTGCTGTTCCTTATAATACCATTAAGAACTAATCTTTGTGCCTTTAACATAGCTCCTACTGCTGTGACCGCTGTTTCAGTACAACACTGAAGCATGAATGTGAGCTCATTTCATTGCCTGCCGGGCCTGCATTTTTCCAGTCCTATGGTAACACAAAGGCACAGAGACACAAAAAATACATAGAGCTTTTTTTTACTCTTGAAATACTAACGTCTCTCCCTCCGTTCTTGCACCTGTTTTAAATTAGTTCAAGCATAGGCTGTATCCTGAAGACTGCTTTAGAAGCCATTCGGAATTACCGGGTTTTGAACAGATTTCACACCATATTCTCATTAGTTATTAAAATTCACATCATATCTTCATTAGTTATTAAAATTCGCCTTGCTGAATAGTTAAGGGTTATTCTATCTCACTCACCATCTTATACGTTCTCCACCCGGCACTTGGTGTCCTGGGCACCGTATTTCGCACCAAGTATGAACCTAGTGTTGATCTTGTAATCCAGCACGTTAGGCAGTCACAAAATCCTTGTGGCAGCAAATAGAAATAGAACTGGAGCAGCGGGAGGGGGGTGTCTCTGAAGGTTGTCAAGTAACCGAACTGAGAGCTTCCTGAGGGCAGGGACAGTCTTGTTCAGCATGGTATCTCCAGCACATGATTCAATCCTGGTACACGGCAGATACTCAATAATGCTGAATGAATGAACAACAGGCTCGGTGGGGACATTAAATTCGACCCTATACTGCAAACGTTCGCCAAGTGCCATCCAGCGTCAGGGACCAGCGGGGCGCGGGTGCTACAAGATGACAGGGAGCTGGTGGTTCTAATTTCACAGATACTGTAATTTTATGCTACAACTTCCACATTTTCACTTAAAACAAAAAGGGGGGATTTGGGTTGTCTCTGCTCTTGGTTCTCAGGGGCTTAATTGCAAACACGCAGCGCCTCAGCAGCCCAGCGGCGCGCACCTGACAACGAACACGACCCTCCCCTAGGCGGAACTGGCCAAGCTCCCGGCGCACCCCGCGGCGATCCTGAAGGGGTCGCTGTTCCCGCGATAACCTCTACAAAGGCTCCGCCCCGCGGCCCGCGCTCTTTTCCTCCCTTGGGGACCCTGACTTTCACGGCCGGGTGACCCGGTCGTCCTCTGCAGGCCCACCGCGGCCCCTACCGACGTTAGTGGCAGCACTCCCGGCGGGACAGGCCCTGTGTCTCGGCCGCCGCTGCCTGGGCGCGCGGCCGGCTCCGAGGCGCTAGTTCTCTCCCTTCGCCCCACCCTCTCTCTCCCCCTTCACGGAAACGACAGCTGCGGCGGCGGGACTGGCGCCGCCTCCCTCCACCTACCACGTCTGCCCCCGCCACTCGCCCGGCGCCCCAGCCCGGCCGCGGCGCCTCAGCCTCCCCACTAGGTCAGCCGCCGGCTGCCTCCCAGGATGAACATCATGGACTTCAACGTGAAGAAGCTGGCGGCCGACGCGGGCACCTTCCTCAGTCGTGCAGTGCAGGTACCGCGGCGGGAAGAAGGGGTGGCGACTCCCGAAGGGGCCAGGGAGGGTTCACCCGAGGCGGCCGCGCCCTCCGCACCCGGCTTCGCCGACCGCCCGGCGGGCCTGCTGCGGCCGGAGGCCCGGGTGAAGGGCGCGGCCTGGTGCCCCTCGGGCCCGGCGGCCGTTTTCCTCCCCTCTCCTGCCCTACCGCCGCTCCCGGGGAAGCGAGGCGGAGTGGGGACGGGGCCCGGAGCTTCCTCCCTCCTCTGGAGGTCGCCTTGATTTTGGCTTCGGGCCGAGGCACAGCACCACCCGCCTTTCTGACCTCACGACGCCGGTGCTCGTGTGACCTCCCTCCCGGGGCTGGCGGAGGCCTTGCGAGTCCGCACGGAGACCGTTCTTGAACCACCCCCACCCTTTCATTTCGTCTTTCTCACTCTCCTCGCCGAGTCCAAGAAGGAAGTTTCCTTTCCTTGCCCCTCAACCCAGAGAGCTGCCAGCACAGTTCCCTGCAGCCCTCTCTCACCCCGAGAGGACGGTCCCTGCTTGGCAGTCCGCGGGAGAAATGGAGATCCCCAGTTGGCGTCCAGACTTTGCCAGGGCCACTGAGTTAGGGGGGTTCCCACTCATTTTCGAAATGGGAAGCACTGACAGTAGGGCAGTGCGAGAGAAAGGGAAGATTCATGTTGTGCTTATAGTCACAGGGACATTTTTCAAATACACTTTAAGGGGAAAAGTTGACCGTCTCGCGGTATTCAGAAATCAAGGAAGTGTCAGTACTAGGGAACTTTGGACAGTTTTCTACAGTCATCACCCACGTTATGCCAACTCAGTTAAATCTACGAACAGATGTAAATTTCATCACAACATGGGTTGTAAACAGTCTGGTGTTTAAGTTGATGACATAGTAGCAACAACATTCTCTTTTGTAAAGAGAAAAGAAAAATACTTTTCTAATATAACATACCAAATTGATACTGAAATAAATCATTTGTATTGCATCACTGCTTTCCTTATTTCCTTTACCCCGGTTTTATTGGCATAGTTGATCTTACATTGCACTATTTTTGGCAAAGAATCATAGAACTAGGGCAAGATAATGGCTGCCTATATTGTGAGCTTTGGTGGTGTTTTAGTGCTGATTCCATGTGATTCTAGATGCTGAATGCAGATTTGACACTAAGTAATGCCACTCTTTTAAATACAGCTAGAGGGACTTACCTGGTGGTCCAGTGGTTAAGACTCCTGGCTTCCACTTCAGGGGTTAGATCCCTGGTGGGGGAACTAAGATCCCGCCTGCCACGCGGCAGGGCCATAAGTAAATATATAAAAATAAATACATACATACGTACAAACATCTAGGTATGTTTTCAAGGTGCATAATCCGCACTGCTTAAATAGGACACATATATTACAAATTGATTTAAATAATTGATTTGATTTAAAAAATCTTGAGACAAAGCTCTCAAGATGTACTTCCAAAATGAATTTCAATTACTCATTGTTTCAAATTCTCTAGGAAAAAGTTTTAAAATTATAATCTGTTAGTTATCAAATAATTTTCAGTCTTACATACTTAAGTGCCTACTCCATGTCTGTGTGTCACTACAGTTTTGGACACTAGTGATACAAAGTGATATGAAAGTGAATAAAATCAACACAATGCCCTCCTGAAGCTTACAATCTAACAGGATAAGACAAACTAGTAAATACATCAGGTTGTGATGGAGAAGACAGGCAAAAGGGATAGGTTAAGGGCAGGGGTGATGGTTGTTGCCATGTTGTATAGACATGATGGTAAGGGCACGCCTTTCTAATAGGATCAAATTCGAAAAGACCTCAAGGAAGTGACAGTTCCCAGTTTTTTTTGGAGGAAAAGCATTTCAGGCAGAGGCAACAAGTGCAGAATCTGAGGATGCAGGAGTGCTAGGGAGACCAGTTAGGGAGCTGTGGCCATAGGACAGGCAAAAGGTGTTATGACTTAAATAATGATAGCATAGCAGGGGAGGTTCAGAATCTAACCAGTATTGCATGTCATATTGGCTCTGGAGTATGAGAGAAAGATGAGTCAAGAATGACTCTGAGGTTTTGGCTTGAGCCATTTACTAAGAAGGGAAAAATTTCAGGATGAACAGGCTCTTTAATGTGACTTTTTATATTACGTCTGTATCTGTTAGAGGTACATTTTGAAATATTTATGTATAAACTATATCATGTCTGAGAATTGCTTTAAAATATTTTAGAAGAAATAAAGATGGGTAGTTGAAACAACATTGGCAGAAGGTTGATACTTGCTGATGCTGGGTTATGGGTTCATGAGGTTTTATTATACTATTATACTTTTGTTTATGTTTGACATTTTCCACAATTTTTTTAAATAAGTTTATTTGTTTTTTATTTTTGGCTGCATTGGGTCTTCGTTGCTGCGCGCGGGCTTGCTCTATTTGCGGCGAGCAGGGGCTTCTCATTGCAGTGGCTTCTCTTGTTGCAGAGCACGGACTCTAGGTGAGCAGGCTTCAGTAGTTGTGGCACGTGGGCTCCGTAGTTGTGGCTCACAGGCAGTAGTTGTGGCGCACAGGCTTAGTTGCTCCGCGGCATGTGGGATCTTCCCAGACCAGGGCTCGAACCCATGTCCCCTGCATTGGCAGGCGGATTCTTAACCACTGTGGCACCAGGGAAGTCCCCACAATTCTTTAAAATAAAATATGTAAGGAGAAAAAGGATGGTTCCAAAATGTAATGTGAAATTTGGAATGCTGTGTGGTAATTTTCAACAGAACACCACTTTCTCATTTCTGTATTTAGTCGATAACTGAGTTCCTACTCTAAATTGAGTTGACATCAGTGTAGTGCCAAAGTGCCAAGTTTCATGCTAAGAATAGTGTAAGAGCTATGCCAATTACTCATTATAAGCAATAAAAACAGTGGGAATGGAATTTAGCTTTGATATTTCTAAATAATTCTATTCAAATCAAATTATACCTTAAGGAATAGGCCATTCTCTAGTTAGACAGCTGCTATACATGTTTTCATTTTACTTAAAAATTAAACATGTTCCCTGTTTTTAAAAAAAGTAAAATCAAACTACTAAATCATATAAATGGGTCCCATTACTCCACTCTCACTCTTCTAAAATGTGTTTATATACCTCGGTACTTTAAAAAGAATATTAAGGTAAAATGTATAAATGAATAGGAGTATTCCTTCCCTAACAATCCATTTAGGTCTTTTTGTTGTTCGTGATGCCTTCAGTAGAACACAAAAGGATCAGGTAATATATCCTTGATAAATTGTTGACTTTATTAATGTCTTAAAAACCATTCAAATCCTACCTTTTCAGTCCAGATTCCTTAATTGAGAATTAAATACTCCCTTCCAGCCTTGTCTTTTCTCTCACTCATATATAAATACTGTATTCCTATCAAATTATTTTTTTAATTTCAAAAATATCTTGTACTTTTCTAGCTCTAGATTTTTGTTCATACAGTTAAACTCATCTTGAATGCTCTCTGCTCCCTTTCTGTGGCCTTTCCTTACCTCGAGATATAACTTCAAGTCCATCTCAGACCACAGAATCTTGATATGAATTCCTATGTCAATTCCTGTGTCATTTTTCAATTTTGTTTGATCATGTGGCATTTTTCTTGTAATGAATTATTTTGTAAGGTCTCTTAGAACTCTGAAATTCTGTCACTCTGTGGCTTTCGCATCATTAATAAGATTGTATGTCTAAAGGAATCAACTCTTTTTTAAAATAAATTTATTATTTATTTATTTATTTTTGGCTGCGTTTGGGTCTTCCTCGCTGCACGCGGGCTTGCTCTAGTTGCAGCGAGTGGGAGCTACTCTTCCTTGCGGTGCGCGTGCTTCTCACTGCGGTGGCTTCTCTTGTTGTAGAGCACAGGCTCTAGGCACGCGGGCTTCAGTAGTTGTGGCCTGTGGGCTCTAGAGCGCAGGCTCAGAAGTTGTGGCGCACAGCTTAGTTGCTGCGAGGCATGTGAGATCTTCCCGGACCAGGTCTCGAACCCATGTCCCCTGCATTGGCAGGCGGATTCTCTACCACTGTGCCACCAGGGAAGTCCTCAGCTCTCTTTCTTATTCCCCTCTCACAATATCCAATATGGTTTTCTGTTTGGTTTTTGTTTTAATTTTTATGTCATTTTAGCCAAGAAAGTAGTATCTGTATGCAAAGTTTACTCTTTGAATCTAGCATGTTAAATAATTATTTTTATTAGTATTTTTCTAACATTATATCTGCTGACCTTGAAGTTGATTAATGCTAGTCTGAAACAGACTCATTAATTGAACCTGTATTTATTGAGTACCTCCTAGGTGCTTGGTATTGAAGGATACAAAAATGAATGAGAGCCAGTTGCTGCCCTCAAGGACTTCATCATCTACTCTCAATTTATCATAATTAAATATTCTTTGTAGTAAATATCCATTTTGTGAATTACTGTTCTTCATTTGATAAATCTTTCAAGTAGGGTCATTTTTAATTCAGAATTGTTATTGAAGCAAAACTTTGCTCACCGTTGTTAAAATGATATATACTCTCTAAAAAAATATTTTCAAACTAAATTACTGAGGGAAAGGGGTTCATTTTAATTTTCTAACATTTTCTTTGAACTGACTACTAAAGTTACACTATGAACTTCATGAACACCAGCTATTTTCTGAGGGGGAAGAGGTTTTTAAACTTCAGTTGTAGGTTTGGCCTTTATTTCCCATTTAATTTAGCAAGCACAATAGTGTATCTAAGCTGGGGATGTAAAGATGAATTATGATGCTGGCCTCCACCAGCTCCTGTCGGATCCTGTGTGGATGCAATTCCACTCTCTCAGGTCCTCCTGAAATTCCATTTCTTTTATAGAATTTAAATTGCAGTAAGTTCACCACGTCTCTGAAATTCTAATAAATATATCCCATTCAAAGGCCATACATTTTCTCATTCTGTAAAAACTTCGCTTTTAGTGTTACCCAAAACTGTGTTCACATCCTTTGGTGCTGTTGGCATTAATTTAGTAAACAACTAGATAGAGCATGTTTTGTTAACCTGATATTAAAATAATTGTGTATGAGCTTAGAACAGTAGTTCTCAGTCTTAGCTACACTTAAAATTACCGAAGGAATCTTTACAGCCTGCACCTCAGTCCAGTTAAATTAGAATCCTTGGAATTGGATTCAGCATCAGTATTTTTGAAAGCTCCCCCAATTCCAAAGAGCAGCCAAAATTGAGAACCAGTTGAGGAGGATCTACTTCACAGTTTACGAATATATTCAGAGTTTGTGTTACACATTTGCCCCCAAGAAGTTTAGAATACTTTTAAACTATTACTTTACCCAATCAAAGAATGGTTGGTTAGAGTTTATATTAAATAGATGTCTTTGATCACACAGACTTTTTACTTGTAGTCCTTTATTCTCTCTAGTAAATCAGGGCATGGAATCCAGGCTTCTTATTTCCTACTGTAGCCTACATGTCTATCCTGTAGTAAAGGAAGGATTGCAGTGCCTGGCATAATGTGGCTGACTCAAAGACAATCTTTTTCTTAAAGCAATGTTTAGACAAAATATATAAAGAGTGGATTAACCTTTCTTTTCTCAGGTCATTTTACTGGGTTACTAATGAAATATTATGAAAGAACAGTACATCAAATGACACTTTAGAGAACATTGGGTTTGGATTTCTATGACTTTTTTGCATTCTGACATTCATTGTAGCTTGTTTTCACAGAAGTTTTTAATTATTAAATGGTAGTGCTATACATGCATTAAAATACATGCTTAAGGGCTTCCCTGGTGGCGCAGTGGTTGAGAGTCCGCCTGCCGATGCAGGGGACACGGGTTCGTGCCCCGGTCCGGGAAGATCCCACATGCCGTGGAGTGGCTGGGCCCGTGAGCCATGGCCGCTGAGCCTGCGCGTCCGGAGCCTGTGCTCCGCAATGGGAGAGGCCACAACAGTGAGAGGCCCGCGTACCGCAAAAAAAAAAAAAAAAGCTTAAAATCAATGTAGTTTATAATGAACAACTATCAGCACTAATTGACTACAAAGTCAGTAATGATTTTGGACTTAAAGATGTTGAAAACTAAAATTTTTAGGGTAAATTTTTGGCAATTAGGACAGGGGTCTTTTTTTTTTAAAGAAAGAATAAGTCTTTTGTCCTTCTGACAAAGATACCATAATTTTATGTTTGTGTTTAAGCAATATTGTTAAGATCATAAAATCCTTGAGGGCAAGAACCATGTCATATGCTAAATATATATCTCACATACAGTTGAAGAAAAAGTATGTATTCTCCACAAATATCTTTGATTAATAATTCTCCTTAATTTAGTTGATATAACTCATCATTTTCTGTAGTTGATGTATTCTTAAAAATGTTTTAGAGGAAAATTTATGTATTAAGTGTTGTACTAGTTCGTTATCTTAATATATCATACCTTGTGATTAACAATGGAAAAAATCCTTAAATCCCCATAGTGATAAAATCATGGGAAATATATCTTTTACAATTACACATTGAAATAATAAATTTTAAATTTATGATTTCAACTAAAATATATGATAACATTAGCAATGTTCTTATGTCCCCTCCCACCCTTTTATTGTTTATTTTAGATAGGATTGAAGTTATTATCCTTAATTTGATGATGATTGAATATCAGGTAGGAAGCAGAGGTGGGCCATAGGATACAGCTCACCAGAGTGCTGTGAACAAAGAAAGAGGGACAGAGAAGCACAAGGTGTGTTTAGGTAATGGTGATAGAAAATATTAATTGCTTGAAATCAGCAAGTATTTTACTGGAAGGATAAGAGAGTATATAATAAGACTATGATTCAAACAGATACAAGATTGAATCCCAACACTGACATCTTAGGGCAAAACTTTAAACCATCCTGAGCCTCAATTTCTTCATCACTAAATTTATGATTCTTACCTGTGTAACAAGATGTTTTTGAGACATGATACAAAATGCACAGCAACTGTTTTTCACTCTCAGAAAGTGCGAGTAAATATCAGAATTTATTACTGGTACTTAAGTAAATTGCTCATGTGGTTCTTCCTACAGAACTGCTATTTTCTGAACAGGCTTTCTATAATCCAACTATCTCATTCATACTTAAGGGTTCCATAAATTCACTCAGTTAATCATTCAGTCACTGGATCAAGAAACAATAGGACCATCTGTGTTGGTCCTCTGTCCACCATCTTTTTATCTTTGTGTTCTTATTGTCAAATTACTTGTTTTTTGTCTGTCTTCTCCATTAATATGTAAGCTTCCTTAGAGCAAAAACCTCGTCTGTTTTTTGGCTTCTGAAATCCATGTGCTTAGAATAATGCCTAGCACATATGTAGGTGCTTAATAAATATTTGTTGAAGGAATGAATGGAATGAACAAACAAAATAGATATACTTGCTTACTACAGAGCTAAGGGGAGAATTTTTCTCTACTGGTAGATCATCCTTTATAGATGATGTTCACTTGGGTGAACTACTCGTTGCATTATCTGGGAATAATCTATTTAACCAAGGGAGGTAGACTTGGAACCTGTAAAATTCTAATGTATACCTTTGGCAGGTCTATAGCTTAGAATCTTCAGGGATCTGTAAAGAATATCAGCATTCTCTCTTAAGAATTAGATTGCATAGTTACCCAGCTGACCTTGGGGTCAGAGTTTTGATCTTTTTCCCAATGCCTCTCCTATCCTTGGTTACAGTACACTGCAAGTTTACAGGCTTAGGCAATAGCTTTGGAACTACTATTCTCAGTTCCACCCATTGGGTCAGGGTTTGGCTACAGGCCAGTCTCTAAAAGACCTAAAGCTTTACAAAAGCTATTGAAGCTATTTCTAGGCCTTGAATAAAACCTTTAGTGGGGGTGTACCAGAAGTCTAAGAAAAACATTCTAAAAGCTAAAAGTGCTAACTGATAATCAATTGAAAGTATTAGACCAAGAAGGATGCTGAAAGAAACAGATAATAAAATTCAGAAAAATGGAGCTGCAGAAGATATTTTAAAGGTGAACATTCTATTTTGTTATCCAGAAATGAGTCATGACTAATGAGTATAGAATTAGTGCTAGTGACATACCTGTGTTATGATGGGAAACCACATATTCTAGAGGAAAATTATGCATGATAAACAGCCTGAGTCATTGCTTCTAGTATTTAATTAAAAGTGTCCAGAAGTCTCTATAAAATCTACACAGAAATACTTTTACCTCTTTGTTATTGTATGGGCAATGCTGCCTTTCCTCAAAAACCACTAAGGATAATAAAAACTGATATGTTGTGAATATATTTAACTACATTTTATGATGTTTAAAAGATGCCTCAGTAGTATGAATAGGATATGTTCCAAAAGTTAGTCCATAAATCAATTACTGGAACATATTTTGAAGAAACAACTTAAATGATAGTTTCCCAGAACATCCCATAAAAGCCTATCTAACTAGGTGTGATTTAAGTGCCAATGATACAAAGCCACATTAAACATAAATAGCCCTTTTTAAATTCAAACTAATAATTATCAGGCACTGAACAAAGTGATTTACATACATACCCTTACTTAATTCTTAAAACACCGTAATATATGTATTGTCTCTCTTTTGCGATGGAAGATACCTAAGGAAAAAATATTCAAAAGCTTGCTCAGGTCACACAGTTAGCAGTGCAGTCAGGATTTGAATTCAGATCCAGCTGGCTCAAAACTTTTATTCCTTACCACTATGTTATCCTACCTTTATAATGTAAGAAATATTTATATACTTTATATACAGGACAGTATGCTAGATTTTCTATAGCATTCACACCATACATTTCAGCAGAACTAAGGATATGTATTAACTATGGAATAGGATTATCCTAAGTGCCACAAAAGAGGTATGGATAAATTACCAGAGGGGCAAAAAGGAGCATTCATATACAACAGTTTACAGACAATTATTTGTATGCCCAGGATTGTTTGGATTTGAGTTTTCTTTTTAATACAGATTCCTAAAATGTATTTGGGGTATATTTAACTTTTTTTTTTAACTGTATAATCAATAACAGTTCACAGAAGAAAAGCTTGGCCAGGCAGAGAAGACAGAATTGGATGCTCACTTAGAGAACCTCCTTAGCAAAGCTGAATGTACCAAAATATGGACAGAAAAAATAATGAAACAAACTGAAGTGTTATTGCAGCCAAATCCAAGTAAGAAATTTTTTACCTTTTGTCTCCATTATTGACTAATTTTATTAAAAGGTACTGTTAATAAGTTTTTTTAATGTTTTTTAAAAAAAGTTTTAATGGCTCTTGGAAAACATTTTTTGGTTATGGCTTTGGGGTCTATAATTATTTTGTGTGTGTGCTTTTGGTGAAGAAGAGGGTGATAAACACTTCATTGTATACCCTCTAACAAATTGACAAGTAACATTTTTCAGGCCTCTGTAGAATCCTCTTGAAAACTCAATTTCAGGCAGCGAGTTTGAATTTTAAGAGTTATGAAAGCCTGTGTAGATAAATTAATCTTCCTTTCTCATCCAGGGGAGAGTTGTCCCTAGTAATTAAGGAAAATTATATAGAAACTTAAGTAGTTACCAACTATTTATGTTTAGTTTTACATTTTTACATAAATTATTCCGTTTGATTTTCAGACAACACCATAAAGCTTTTCAGATCACCTAAGTCAATAACATCGCACATAAGGTGCATAATAATTGTTTTAATTGAAACTCACAAGTTAGCATTTTGTTCAGTGTAGCATAGCTAATTAGAAGTGGAACTTGAACTATTGACACCCTGAGTTTTACAGATCAAAACTGAAGGACAAAAGCAACAATAACAATTCCTGCTTTCCTTCCCCTTTTCCCCAGTGTTATTGTGACCATGTTGTGAAATGCCATAAACCTACTTTAAGTTACTAACTTAAAGTTCCAAGCTTTAAACTTCGTTGCTATTACGTAAACCTCAAGCACTATACAAAATATTAGTAATACTGTGCCATTTTAGTTAAATTGTGGTGACTTTTTGAAATAGTCCTTTTACACTTTGAGTGAGGCCTGTTGTCTTTGGACACCAAGTGTTATTTCTTATTCATTTAAGGCTACTTAAATAATATACCATGGTACCTAAAAAGAAAAAGAAAGAAAGAGAAAAGAAAGTAGTAGACATTTTTCCTCTTGTTCCTTGCTCTATCCATAGTTCCTCAAATAATATAGTCTGTTCTACAGCATGTTTTTGTGATTGGCAAATAAGTTCACACTCATCTGGTAAATGGGAATGATGTCGGTAGAAGGGAGTTAAAATGGCTCATATAATACAGTTTTACATTAGTGTTTTAAGTCTAAAGTAGTAACAGAATTTTTTGTGTGTTTTATTTATGCTCTCATTATAAAGTTACACAGATTTTGAGTAGTCAGACCCAACCTTCTTTTTCCTGTAAGCCATGTTACTTTTAGTGCATGATTTTTCAGAACCTAGGATTTTTCAGAAATATACATTGTATTATAGCAGAATTGCCTGCTTTTTTTTTTTTTTTTTTTTTTTTTTTTCGGTACGCGGGCCTCTCACTGCTGTGGCCTCTCCCGCCGCGGAGCACAGGCTCCGGACGCGCAGGCCCAGCAGCCATGGCCCACGGGCCCAGCCGCTCTGCAGCACGTGGGATCCTCCCGGACCGGGGCACGAACCCGTGTCCCCTGCATCGGCAGGCAGACTCTCAACCACTGCGCCACCAGGGAAGCCCCTGCCTGCATTTTTTGATAAGATTTTATGATGACCTTTTAATGCCCTATTGAAATGAAACATTTATTTAAAATATACCAATTTTTTTTAACTGAATGAAATCAACATGGGATTCAGCTTTAAACTTTTGACCAAATAGATAGATGGCAAAGATAAAAATCACTCTCACATCAGAAAATGAAGTTCTGCAATTTAGTTAATATCTTCTCAGTGGTTATGTTTTGAACTGACTCATTTTGATTTTAACTAATTTAAAGGTTTTTAAATTCCTGCTTAAAAACTCTTCTGATGCTGCACCAGAGTCTACCACAAAAGCGAGTATTGTTCCAACAGCCTGTTTTATGTATGAAAATTAACACTTTTGCCAACTCCTGAAGTGTTTCTATTACTGGTTCAGCTTACTTTTGAAATTTCCAGTGTACTGCGTGACACTTCCACTTGTGGAGGACTTATGTGAGGTTCTTAGAAGGAACCTATTTAACTGAGATTCTTTTTGGATTGTAATTTTATGTTTAATCATTGTTTCTGAGAAGTCTGAAACTTTGACTTTTTTCTTATTTGTCTCTGAAATATCTCACTGTTGGGCAGCAATGTAAATGTGAATTTCTTAAATATTATGATAACCAAGTGTTTATTCAGATCTTACAGATGTTTTTTCCTTTTCATTTATGCTAATTCCTAATTTGTATTTTAAACTTATTTTTAATGATGAAATCTTTTTTTTACATCTTTATTGGAGTATAATTGCTTTACAATGGTGTGTTAGTTTCTGCTTTATAACAAAGTGAATCAGTTATACATATACATATGTTCCCATATCTCTTCCCCCTTGTGTCTCCCTCCCTCCCACCCTCCCTATCCCACCCCTCTAGGTGGTCACAAAGCACCCAGCTGATCTCCCTGTGCTAAGCGGCTGCTTCCCACTAGCTATCTATTTTATGTTTGGTAGTGTATATATGTCCATGCCACTCTCTCACTTTGTCAGAGCTTACCCTTTCCCCTCCCCATATCCTAACGTCCATTCTCTAGTAGGTCTGTGTCTTTATTCCTGTCTTACTCCTAGGTTCTTCATGACATTTTTATTTTTAATGATGAAATCTTTTGAGTGCTCAGATATTTATATACTTTAAACATAATTAAATAAAATTAAGCCAAGGAATCATATTGCTGATCTCTGTAGACTATTCCAAATCCGATTGTTCCATTCCTTAAACTCCCAATATTTAGCCTCTAAGAGGGAGATTGAGCATATGAGCAAACTAAAGCAAAATAATAGTGACAGAAGTATGTGACTCTTTGGTTTTTCTAGGTACCTTATATCTGTATTTTTATAGCTGGAAATCCCTGATTTTAAAATTGTATACATAAATTCAAAGTTAAAAGTTAGACAGTATATGAATGGGGCAAAGGCAACTTCACTAGATATTAAAGGAATACCAACCCTTTCTGGAACTTAAAATCCTATAAAATACTCATAATAGTTTTCCTTTATGTTAAATACTTTTGTTCCAAAATATTTTATCAGATTTTTAAAATATAAGTTTCTTAGAGTTATGTAATACTCTTAACATGCAAATGAAAAATTATATATTAAGATATGTACTTGAAAGCATATTAATTTCATGTTTATTTTACAAGGTGATAAATGTCTAGTAGGGGAACAAAACAGTCTTTCAAATAGCTTAGCTTTTTGAAATCATTGGTAATTTTAAACCTTTTTCCTAGATGCCAGGATAGAAGAATTTGTTTATGAGAAACTGGATAGAAAAGCTCCAAGTCGTATAAACAACCCAGAACTTTTGGGACAATATATGATTGATGCAGGGACTGAGTTTGGCCCTGGAACAGCTTATGGTAAGTGAAAGGCAAAAGGTCCACTAAGAGATATCTTGACTCTTAGATTTTTACTACTTAGAGACATCATTAACATTTACCTAATATTAGTAGAATCAATTTTAACTTCAAATTTTTTGTCTTAAAATTTTGGATGAAGTGACAAATGTAAGTGACCACTAAATATATACAGTGTAACTTAGTATTTAATATATTTAAGCATATATTCTGAGAATTCACATCTTTTTAGGTCTAAATAGGTATTCCCATTGAATCTTGCAGCACCTCTGTTGTACTTCTTGTGATATATTGCAGTCTCTGTTTATATATGTCTCCTCTAGTTGATTTTTCTTTTTTAAGCTTTCTTGAGGATTTATTTCTATAATAAAGTACCTGGCACATACTAAATATTTGAACTAGTGCTTTCGTTACCCAAGTAATGTCAGTACCACAAAAATGTTAACAATGGTTATCTCTCGATGTATGGATGACATTTTATTTCTATTTTCCTCATATACTTTAAATTTTCTATTACATTTCACAGTTATGCCAGCTTTTTTTAGTTGCTGTAGTGACTTTTAATGTATAACTCTGAAGCTCAGTTATATATCATTACCCCTCAAATCTAATTTTCTCAGAACATAAGACTATTTCAGATTTCTGTAGCTTTTTTCCTGTTATTCATGGCTAATAATTCTTTTTATTAAGACTTCTGCAAGAAATTTATCCTTATTTGGATATGAAATGATAGGTAAATTAAGTGATTTTCTACGTATATAGTCCTGATTTATGAAACCACATGAATTCTGGGACTAAATTAACTTAGTTTTAGTAGTATTTATGTCAGATGGAAATAACCTAAGTACTGTGTCATGAATGCTATTAATCCATTAACTGGCTTATAGCTGTACAACTTTGAAACTATCACATTGTGTTCTTCAAAATATAATTCTTTCAGAAGTCTGAAAATACTTAAAATTCCTATAGTTTTACTTCAAATTTTAAATATAAATTTTATAAAAACTTTATATATCGATCAGATTTGTTATTGCCTTCTTGTGCCAGACTCAGATGCTGGGGTCATAAAGGTACGTGAAAACCCAGCCCTTTCCTTCACCAAGCTGAAGACCTAGTGGAGCATGAACATTCAAAAAGCTTCTAAATTTTTTCCTTTTTAACCTGCTTAATCTGTTTGCACTTCTAATAATTCCATTGAATGTACCCTGATTATTGGAATTGGGCTTTGTGAATCTATTTATTAATAATTGATAATAGTATTAGTAATAGATGATTAGTATTAGTAATTACTAATTAGTATTAGTAATTGAATATTTCAGGAATTGGGCTAAGCACTGTACAATATATGTATTGGTAAATCCTCACTTATATTCTACTTGTAAATTCTATTATCTCTGTGTAAAGACAGGGAAACTGAGTCTTAGAGATGTTACATAGTTCATCCACAGCTAGTAATTCAAATATAGATTTGTATCCAGAAATTGAGCTCTTAACTACATTATATTATTACCTTCCTTATCAATCAGATCTAATTTTATCTGAGCATGAAGGAATTAAGATCCACAGAACTGAAGTTTATTAGAGGTAGAACTGGAAGTAGAACCAATCTTGTGGTTCTCTTTTTTTTCTCTATCTTCTACTGAATTTGTCCTATTTAAATATTAGGGTATATGTGCTGCAAAGCATAGGTTTTTTTTTTTTAACTTAAGATACAAATATATACTCTTATTTATAAACACGAGGTAAGTGCATAAATACAGAGACAGAAGAATTTTGACTTGATCTACTTATTAAAATATTTTAAGAATTATACTTTTATAAATATATCTACACTATTTGAGCTGTGACCATAAGTATTTTTTAGTGTATCTGTCCTCTTTTGTCCCATTGGTAGAGTTGGTACAATTAACTATGATATGATAAGGAGTTCATCTTTGTCATTTTCATTTTGATATTTATAATCTTAAATTTACTTTCAAAATAAAACTACCTTAACTACAGTTAATTTTATTTGATTTTTACTTAAGTAAACAAGTAACAACTGACTTTAAGGCAGATCAAATTGCTGATTTATCTTAACATGATTTTCTGACATTACCAGACAATGGTTAAAAAAAAAAAAAAAAAAAAAAAAAAAAAACCAAACTTTTTTCCTTTGCAGGTAATGCCCTTATTAAATGTGGAGAAACACAAAAACGAATTGGAACAGCAGACAGAGAGCTGATTCAAACATCAGCCTTAAATTTTCTCACTCCTTTAAGAAACTTTATAGAAGGAGATTACAAAACAATTGCTGTGAGTTGGAAAATGTTCATTTTTTTTAGTAAAATAATTTAGGTATATACTTACAGTTTTTAATGAATAATTTGCCCTCTTAATGACTTTGTAGATGTAGCAGTTAGAAAAATTAAATAATCTAGTTAGATGCATATTCCAACAGAACACAAAACTAACCAAAATAAAGGACTATTAATGATACGGACTCCACTTTTGTGTCCCTGTAGTGTTATTGAGGTGTCTTTACATCCATTCTTGTTCGTTACCAGCACTAAAATCTATAGAGAAGTTCCTGGAATGATTATTAAAATACGGCACAATTATCACCACAGTATAGCCATATAGCTGTTCATTTAAACTGGGAGAGAGAATCCCAATTACTGGAAGCTATATTTCTGGCTATTAGCCTTTCTGTCTTTTTGTATCCCTAGAAGTCTATTATCTTCTTTTCACACAGCTGTGTTTTATTGCTGAAATAAAGAAAAAAATATCACTTTCCCAAACCTAATCTGTTAATCTATTATTTTTTTGGTTTAATTTGTTTTTTAAGTGATGGAGAGTGGAGTTTTAGGTGGATATCTTTTTCCTAAGGTTTTTGCAAGACTGCTCTTTATTGTAAATACTACTTCAAACTTAATTTGAAGATTTCTTATTACACAATATTATTGAAACCCAATATGTTTACAATGAATTTGTGAATAAAAAGTGTTTGGCCTGAGACAAAGGAAAAGCCACAAAGATGAAATACTATTGAAAAGATATTAGATTATCAATAGAATGTTATTTGATATATGAATTCTAAGAACTAATAAAGCAAACAGTGAATTCTTATAAACTTACCTGTTATAAAGAAGCTTGATGTTCCCATGAGGAATTCTAAGATATCGTACTAATTCTAAGATATCATACTAATGTTTGTTCATTATTCATTCTATAAACTTGAAATTCTGTATTCGGAGTAATAGAGTTGCTTTTGGTGCTGTGGCACAGGGTTTCAAGGAGCTTTGCCCTGGGCCCTCTACCTTCTTCACCATAGGCACTTCCTAGATTATCTGTTGAATAATTCTTTGTTGTGGGAGCTATACTGCATTATAAGATGCATAGCAGCATCTCTGGCTTCTACCCAGTAGATGCTAGTAACATCCCTCCCCCAATTGTGACAACCAAGAAGATATTGCCAAATGTTCCCTGGAGGGGCAAAATCACAGAATATTAAAACTAATATTCTTTTGTTTCTGCCATCACCTGCCATCTTTCCCAGATATCTAGAATGTCTCTATCATTTTAAAATTGGAAATAGTGAGAAAATGGAGTCAGATACCTGAATCATCACTTTATAGCCAATTTTGTAATCATAGATCTTTATCAGATGATTCATGTATTTAATGGAGAATAATACCTTAAATGTGTATGCTCTTACTGGATTTTTAGCATCATTAGGCTTTTTTTTTCTTTCCTACATTTATAGAAAGAAAGGAAACTATTACAAAATAAGAGACTGGATTTGGATGCTGCAAAAACCAGACTAAAAAAGGCAAAAGCTGCAGAAACTAGAGCATCAGTAAGTAGTGTTTTTTTTAATAGAACAATATTTTAGGTTAACAACTTTAAGACTTGTAAAAGGTTTTACTCATATAACATGCAAGCTGTAATCTATCATTAAGACTAGAATATGACTTTAGGGTATTGTTTTTGTGTTTTTAAACAAACTTTTCAGAACTTAATACATTCAAATCAGTGAAAAGTAGCATATCAAGAGGCAATATTCTTATTTTCGTGATACACTTGTTGCTAAAAAACAAAAATTATAAGAGCTCCTAAAGCTGTGTCATGTTTTTTGAATAACCTCAGTGGTGATGGAAAGTAAGTCTTCTGGAAATAGATTTATTATATTTGAAATAGAAAAACAGATAGTAATTAAGATGAGAATGAATCAATTTTGAGAATGCTTATGTGTAGCTTAAAAATTAGATGTGACTCTCTTTCCACATGGGACTCAAACTGACCGAAGGAGTTGTCATCAAGAATAGTTACAAAACTATTCAGATAGTAGCAACATGGAGTCCCAGGTGGCTGTTTTGAAGGGGAGGAAACCTGTTTGGATAAATAAGTTCTGGTATATTTTTTATAAAAATCAATCTCAGAGTAGTCTTCTAAGACTAAGTGGGTATATATTAAATATAGTAGTTCAATGATTTTATATATATGTATATGTGAGGATATATATATAACTTTAATAACTTTAAAGATTTTATTTATAAGCTTCTGATTTAATCGAATATTTATATAGTTTATGTCTCTTTTCCAAAGTTTGAAGAGATTAATCAGACTTGAATTGGAGCACCTTTAAGATAGTACAATATAAACAAGTTTGAATTTATTAGATGAAGCTAACAAGTTCATTCTTAACTTGAGCTAAGGGGTATGTTTTGTTAAGAGACGTGACATTCCCACTGCCTTCTGCTCCCAACTCACTACCACTACTATCGTCAAGGATCATTGCCTTAGGAGCATATTACCACAGTGCTGGTAGAAGTCTATTGTGGCTCTCTTGTTTTGGGAAAGAAAAGGTTGAGACTTGGTTTAGAGTGAAATTTAAAACTGGTAACTTGGTGTTGGACAGTGATGTCTTATGAGATTACCCAACACCTTATATGAGCAGAATAAATTATTTTCTTCTAGACAGTTCTCCTTTTGGAGATTCTGTATTAGCAACTGCTGGAGAAGAGCTATCTTTGACAAGACATTAATTTCAAAATCACTGGCTAGTTCACCTCAGAATTTATGATGAAATCATCATAAAGAACGGCCTAACTTCCCTAAACAAGCTTTTTGCAGAATTAGAACTTTACAGATGAATACCATAGATGGCAAGAGACTCTAAATTAGGATATTAATTTCTAAGTTGCTAACAATAAACTTATATAGTAAAATATGAATTGGTTTTTAAGATACAAATTTCATAATCAGAAAAAATGTTAAATAAGGATCATTCGGAAATAAATGTTAGAACAGAATATCTTTATTTGAAATGTCTATATGTGCCCAGTGATTATGGAATAAGAATACAAAACTTTCTTTAACAAGCACTATTATAGAATAATGATAGTCTACTTTTTACTTGGAAAAGTGCCAGAGAGTTCATAAATTTAACAGTATACCAGGTCCTATGATTATTCTAAATTATTTTACCACTGCTATTAAAATGTGTAGGAACCAAATATAATAGTAGACAAATTTTGAGAGATATTTCCTTTTGATATATCCAGAAAAGATGTTGACAGATTTTCTATGCTGTGTATTATTGAGGACAAAATTTTTTCCATGAGAATTTACATTTAAAAATAAAAGATTATACAAATGAATTTTTCAGCAATTGTGTTTGTACACAGCTTTTCTAGAATGTATATATTGCATAAAACAAAATTTAACTGTGGCCAAATATTAAAAATATTAGTCTAGACAAAAATTCACATTTCCTGATTTTAGTTGTGTTCTTTCCCTCTAGATAACCAACTTGTTTTTCTTCAAACGTTATAGCAGTAAGTCTGAAATACTTTGGAAAGGAAAAGTCCTCTTAGTTTGTTATCACATAAAGACTTGAGGCATGCCTATATTTTGTGATTTTTTTTTCTTTCTCTGTATTTCTCTTCCATTTACTTGAAGAATACAGAAAAATTGAAACCCACTAGGAGTTTGTTTTTCCTTTTTTTTTTCTTCTTTGACACATTTCCTGCTCCTAGTTGGTGGCTGAGGAGGTTACTCTAACCTCAGACTTTCTTTGATTTCACTTCTTTGTAAATTTCCTCGGATTGTTTTGTGACTAGTTGTTCCTCTGTAAGTAAGATTTGGGACCTGTGCATGTCAGCACTTTTTAAAAAATTTGTTTACTAGTTTCTTGTGACCTGTTTTTAAATTCTAGATTTACTGAATGCTAATTTTGTACAAGGTGCTTTGCTGAGAAGGAGTTCATATATAAATAGTGCAAAATCTCTGCCGCCCTCAATTTACAATCTGGTATAGTAGATTGAATTTTTTTGTGATTTTGCCATACCAGTAAAATATTTCTGCCTATATTCAATATTGCTACTTTACTAATCTGTTTTATTAGTTAATGTGTTGAAGAATGGTAAAGCAACATCAAAGACATTTCTCAACAATACACACCAATTGAGCAGAAAAGAGAAAACCTCCCTGAATATTTTACAATGAACAAAGTACAGCTTTGAAAAAAGTATAAAACTTACATCAGAGAAGCAAAAACAAATATAACTTATGCATTTAAGTTATAAGGCACTGACATTTGTTAACCTAACTTAGTCTATATAAACTTTTTTAAAAATCATTTTAGAGTGTTGTTAATGGGAAGAAAAAAATCATCTGGTTTCAAAGCTCTCTGATATTGAGAGGTTTAGACGTCTGTTACTTTTGGGTATCCAAACATGATGGAAAATACATTTTCAAGTAACATAACAAGTATGTCCCTCTGCCCACTTAAGCATTTCCACAGCAGTCTGTGTCTTTAATCTGCAAACTGAGTGAATTTATAGCATCATCATATAACCTTAACTTAAATGTACATATATTAGAATTTAAAGTTTATTAAAAATACAAGGATTGACATGCCTTCCATATACTTCTTCAGGGTATGCTAAGACCTGTGAGGCTGATTGAAAGAGAACATGGTTGAAGGCATCATACATTAATAAAATAGAAATGATCTTTGAATAGGGAAATTGTGGGTAGGCAGAATGGCTTTCATAGGTGAAAATTTAATAAAAATTCAGGAAATTGTAGCAGTTTTTAAAGTGATGCATTTTCCCTAAATAATTCTAATCTAAAATCAAGCATCAACCATGTTTTTTATCTTTGAAAATTGAATCTTTTGAAAAAATTGAACAGGTACCATTATATGAAATTCCGTAGTTGGATTTTTTTTTTAAGTAGAAGACCATTTTATCGGTTCTTAATACTTGTTTGTGTGTTCTTTCGTGTGCAGAAGTAACTTGTTTTACTGTGTTCATTGGTATAATGTGTTCTTTGTCTCTTACCTATGCACTTAAGCAACTAAACTCAGCACACCTTGAAGGAGATAACATTATGGTAAATTTCTCTTACATGCTCAACTTCCTGCATGTAAAATGGCTGAAGGTTTGTTGGCCTACCGTGTTTTCTACATCTTGAATAAAGTGCCTTCTCTTGCTATTATCTACATGTAAAATCTAAAGTAGTTGAAGCCATGCATTCATTAGTCTAACAATAAATACAGAGAATACTAGATGAAGAAATACTGAAACTTGAAGAAAAGAAATTGTGTTCTAATTGCCAAATTCAGCTGTGCCAAATTAAGATTTTAGAGTCTGAATTTATACACAAATACATAAATATTTACATGTATTTATACTACACATAAATATATAGTGCCTTTTATACATAATAAAAGATGTTAATTTAGCTGGCACTTCATATTTTCACTGTTAGCAAAGAAAATTAACAAAATTTACTTAGCTTAAAGAAATGTATAAGATATACAGATTTACTTTGCTTCACAGTACCTTCAGTGTTTACCTTAATTTTCACCCAAATTCAGCATAGAATTAATTTCTTCTGCAATTCCAGGCCAAGACAAACCCCAGTAGTTTAGGTATTTCTGTAGTATTGAAGCCTGTCCAGTGTTAATTCACTTAGGAGAATTGCAGAATAGTGATAGCTTTGAATTGGGAATGAGAATTATTCTGTAATATCCTTTGTATATTATTGAGCTTGATTTGAGAAAATTTTGGGGATGTTAAGTGTTTTTAATTTTTTAACAAGATAGAAATCCGAACATAGTCCCAAAATTCATAAATGTTAGCCAATAAAGATTTATAGATACAGTGTTTGGTATAATACTCCTGGGTGTATTACTGCCATAGAAGTAACATAGACTCTGCCGTATAAGTAATAAATAATTGGCAGTTTTTATTTGTTAAGTCAATCGACTACTTTTATTTCATTAGCACTGAACTGAAAGGAGGGGAAGAAAACATGTAATAGAAAAGATTATTGTACAGAATATGTAGAATGCATTTTTTTAAACTGCTATAATTATTGAAGCCCTGGCTAAATTAGAGCTTTCCTTAGATAGCAAGAGAATGCATTCATTTATTTCCATTGTCCTATCTGTATGTAGGTAAATGAGAATTGTGAAACTATTTCAGTCATTGGTAATTTAGCATATAAATCATATTTTTTTTAACCTTAGGTAAAAATACCCTAAACAGTTAACAAGACTTTGTTTCATTCATTAGGCATTTGTTTTACTACTTAGGTCATCTACTTATAGTACGATATATTTAACTCTGATAATTTTAAGTTCATTATATCTCAAGTTCATTGTGCCCCCCACCATGGCTAAATCAACATTTAGTGTCCATTTATCCTTGCTTTATTATAACTTACTAAAATTGCAGAATTTTGGACCTAAATGAGAAATTAGAAATCATATACTCTAAACCTCTCATTTTACTGATGAGAATACTAGAACTGAGGCATTAAATATTCCCAGTTTTAGAAAACTGTTATTAAGTTATAGAATTAGTATAAGAGTCAAACATCAATAGTATTGATACATATGAAGGCATACTTTCACAGTATATTAAGCTCTACTGATTTAATTATTACTGTGTTTAATCTGTTAATGTGATTCTGGAAAAAGAGAGTATGCCATGTAAATTAAAATATTTACATTTTTCTATAGTAAGTTGTAGAAAATGTTAAATTCCAACTTTCATGCTCTATATTTTTCTCTAATTTTTAATGCTGGCTAGATTTGGGCAGAGGAAGTGACAAAAGTAAGTAAATCATTAAACTACAGAATTATGAAACAAGAATTTAATTGTCATTCATTCAGTAAATCTTTATTGGGCAACAACTGTGGGGCCAATCACAGTCTTTGTTACTGTATCTTATAAAATCTGAAAGTTATTATGGAAAGCTCAGATCTGTTTGGCTAGTAGTAGTTCCACAGAACAATGCTGCAGAGATGTGGTTTGCACACACTCTAATAAATACTAGATAGCTATTATACTAAGTGGTAATCCTTACAACGCCTTGTCAGAAGACAGTTTTTAAATAATACTTGGTTTATTCATATGATAATTATATAAAATATAGTTAACACAATGTCCTATATCTTCAGAGAAGTGAATATATATCGTCACACAAATGAATTTTCAAGGTAACTGAAGCTTGTTCTTTATAGCATCAAAGCTAATATTTCTGTCATTTTAGTTGAAAATATTTGTAAAAAATTAAATACAGGGTAGCATATATTTAACTTCATTACAGTTAGAGTCATTATTATGAATATCCGTTATTGTACTGTGCAACAGTTGGATCTGTTGTTTTTGAAGTATGTTGTCTCCTCCCTCAGTGTCAGACTGTCACTTTTAGAAGCTGTCCATATTACTGCTACTGCCAGTCTCTCTGCCTGTGCTACCATTTCTAATCTGTTCTTGGCTGGGAGAATACCTAAAGCAAGGAATAAGGAATAAAATTATGACTTTAGTGCAGATTCGTTTCAAGTGCTATTTGAGGTCTTCAGAAGCATTTTTCATTTACTTCTCATGTTCAGAATCTGACCTTGAGTTGAGGACAGTGCTGGGGCTTGAGAGCAGGTGTTAATTGGGCCCCTGAATATTAAGTAGTTTTACAAACTTCAACTTCCTATTTTCTGACTTTGTAGGATTGCTGACTATACAGTCTTGTTTCATGCATAAGTTGTGGAGCATAACTTGGAAATCCAATGCGAAATTCTTGACTTATGCTCTCACCCCCCTTTGTGGAATCCATTCATCAACTTAGTTATGGTTACACCCTGGCCTCTGATTTCTTCCTGAATGTCTAGCGTGAAAAGGGGGCAGAGTAACGTAGAAGAGAAAATAGGTTGATCAAGAAAGCCAGGGTCTCTTCCACTTTGGATAGCATACAGGTACACCAAAAAATTTCTGATTTGATTCTGCAATCTCTACAAATTTGGGAAATAGTTGATATAATGGCAAGAAACTCATGAAACATTATTATGTTTGTATATGTGAAAAAAGCTTAAAATGTATCAAAATGGATTACTGGATATATTTTTCTTCTATTCTCACTTTTGTCATTTTTATAATTTAGAAATGTATAATTTAAAAACTGCAGGGCTTCCCTGGTGGCGCAGTGGTTGAGAGTCCACCTGCCGATGCAGGGGACCACGGGTTCGTGCCCCGGTCCGGGAAGATCCCACATGCCGCAGAGCGGCTAGGCCCGTGAGCCATGGCCGCTGAGCCTGCGCGTCTGGAGCCTGTGCTCTGCAATGGGAGAGGCCACAACAGTGAGAGGCCCGCGTACCACAAAAAAATAAATAAATAAATAAATAAAAACTGCATATTCCTGGAATATTTTAAGATTTAAGCCCCTAGAAAAAGTAGGTAACACTGACCACGATTGTCATAGCAAATGCCTCAGAAGCTTGACCAAAATTTCTGGCTTAAAATAAGTTGCCCAGTCCTGATAAAACAAACCAACAGGGGGCTTCCCTGGTGGTGCAGTGGTTGAGAATCCGCCTACCGATACAGGGGATCACGGGTTCGTGCCCCGGTCCAGGAAGATCCCACATGCCGCGGAGCGGCTAGGCCCATGAGCCATGGCTGCTGAGCCTGCGCGTGCGGAGCCTGTGCTCTGCAATGGGAGAGGCCACAACAGCGAGAGGCCCGCATACCGCAAAAAAAAAAAAAAAAAAAAAAACCAACACATTCTTGCCCTTTTTCCAGCTTACATCCTAAAAGAACTATTCTTGCTTCTCTAACCCAAGCTATGCTCTAGATCAGTTAGCCCAGTAACAGTAGTTCTAAGCAGTAGAAGATCTTTTGCCTAGAACTCTGTCTTAATTGTAAAGTTATGTTGGGGAATGAGATCTTCTGGAGGACAGAATAAAAACTCTTTAAATTCATTGTCTTTCTTTAAACCCTTTTTATCTCTCTTTCTAAAAATGGATTATTTTCTTCCTGAGCAAATTGATTATGCTGAACCTAATTTCAGTTACCTCAGCCTCTCAGGTTAATTATTATGATCAGTTACATGTGTCAGAAGTAGAGGTGGTTTGGGACATTAGACTGTTTGCGGCCATCCCAAACATACACTGAAACTTGTTCAAGAAACAAGATTTGTTTCCTTCCTGTCATTTACCTTTTCTAAATATAGGTCTAGATTGTACAGAAGAATGACTTCCTAGGCTTTGTATTATGGTGCTTTCTTCACAGTTAAATAATTAAATTTTGCTCAAACATAGAAGACTGATCCTTTGTCCTTAATGAGATCATTTTATATTTTTATTCAGTGTTTTTATTTTTTTTATAAATTTATTTTTTTAATATCTTTATTGGAGTATAATTGCTTTACAATGGTGTGTTAGTTTCTGCTTTATAACAAAGTGAATCAACTATACATATACATATATCACCATGTCTCCTCCATCTTGCATCTCCCTCCCACCCTCCCTATCCCACCCCTCTAGGTGGTCACAAAGCACCAAGCTGATCTCCCTGTGCTATGCAGCTGCTTCCCACTAGCTATCTGTTTTACATTTGGTAGTGTGTATATGTCCATGCCACTCTCTCACTTTGTCCCAGCTTACCCTTTCCCCTACCCGTGTCCTCAAGTCCATTCTCTACATCTGCGTCTTTATTCCCGTCCTGACCCTAGGTTCTTCAGAACCTTTTTTTTTTTTAGATTCCATATATATATGTGTTAGCATACAGTATTTTTCTCTTTCTGACTTACTTCACTCTGTAAGACAGTCTCTAGGTCCATCCACCTCACTACAAATAACTCAATTTCGTTTCTTTTTATGGCTGAGTAATATTCCATTGTTTATATGTGCCACATCTTTATCCATTCATCTGTTGATGGACATTTAGGTTGATTCCATGTCCTGGATATTGTAAATAGTGCTACAATGAACATTGTAGTACATGGCTCTTTTTGAATTATGGGTATATGCCCAGTAGTCAGATTGCTAGGTCGTATGGTAGTTCTATTTTTAGTTTTTTAAGGAACCTCCATAGTGGCTGTATCAATTTAGATTCCCACCAACAGTGCAAGAGGGGAGGGTTCCCTTTTCTCCACACCCTCTCCAGCATTTATTGTTTGTAGATTTTTTGGTGATTCAAAGAGTCATGTACCACAGTGTTCATTGCAGCTCTTTTTGTTTGTTTTTTTTTTGGTTTTTGTTTTTTTGGTTTTTTTGAGGTACGCGGGCCTCTCACTGTTGTGGCCTCTCCCATTGTGGAGCACAGGCTCCGGACGTGCAGGCTCAGCGGCCACGGCTCACGGGCCCAGCCACTCCACGGCATGTGGGATCTTCCTGGACCAGGGCACGAACCCACGTCCCCTGCATCGGCAGGCGGACTCCCAACCACTGCGCCACCAGGGAAGCCCCCTGCAGCTCTATTTATAATAGCCAGGACATGGAAGCAAATTTATTTATTTATTTTTTATTTTTGGCTGTGTTGTGTCTTTGTTGCTGCGCACGGGCTTTCTCTAGTTGCAGCGAGCTGGGGCTACTCTCCGTTGCATTGCACGGGCTTATTGCGGTGGCTTCTCATTGCAGAGCATGGGCTCTAGACGCGCGGGCTTCAGTAGTTGTGGCACGAGGGCTCAGTAGTTGTGGCTCACGAGCTCTAGGCTCAGGCTCAGTAGTTGTGGTTTATGGGCTTAGTTGCTATTCAGTGTTTTTAGCTTTAAAACATTATTTCCATTTCAGTCTCAAGCTTCCTAGTCACTTTTAATCTGCTACCTAGCTTACTTACTTACACCTTGTACAGAAATATTGCCATTTAGTAGACTTAACTGCCATTTCTGCTGAAGGCTGTTAAATCAAATTGTACTTTCAGAATCAAACCTATATGGAATTAGCCTCATTTGTTTCTGAAGTGTGTTTATTTTTGGTTTGCTGTGGTTACTTCTATCAATCAGAACCTTTCAACCAAGCAGAACAGTAAATAATGCAAATGTAACGCTGAAGTGATTTGTTTTCCTTAATACTTTTTTAGGAAGAACATTGATTCTTTTATTCCCCTGTGACTTTTTTCTGCTACATACTAGCTTCCAGATGAAGCTTATTACTTCAGCCCTGTTATCAAAACACCATATATTCTTATTTTGATCAAGTAAATTTAATTTTAACTCTTGACTTATTGAATAATTCAAGCTTATTTCCATAAATCCAGTCTAGTGGTCAAGTCTTAGTCCTCTCTGCCATATCTTTTGCCAATGGTATGAGAATGATTATAGCAACTGATTATCTCTTTTGCTGCTACCTCCTTGTTGACTATTTCACTGGTTTAGCTGTTGCCACCAAAGGATGAAGGAGAGGGAGATGGGGTGTGAAAGGAAAAAGTTCACACCTTGTTTATATACTTACTACAGTCTTGGAAATACTGTAATTATTTGGATGGTGGGGGAGCAATTTATCCTGGAGAGGTAGTGGGAAATAGCATTATAGTGATATTATCACCAATACTAATTCCCAGTGGGGGATAAGCTAACTATTTTGAGTGACCTGTGAGATTGTATTTTTCCCTCCTCACTACCAAGCAACTCTGACTAAAGGTTTGTGAGGATGTTTTTTTGCCAGTACTTAACTATTTTTAGATTTTGTGTGTGTGTGTGTGTGTGAACTGCTTTGTCCCAGCACTAAACCTATATCAGATAGTTGAAGCTAGTAGTGGTGTGCTATTCACATCTCTTTCTAGCTCTGAGGTCAGTAACTTCACCTTGGTAGCTTGAAATCAGCTGTGGTAAGACTATTTATACCATTGAAACTCAGCACACTAGAGCTTTTTTTTCCCCTGGAGAGCCAGTTTACCAGCACACCATTGATTAAAGGTCACCCATAACTTGCAGAAAAACCCTAGCATATCTTATAGATAATATTTCTGCTTAAGACATATTCTATGCAAAGTTTGGAAAGAAAACTAAAAAAGACATTTATGTAGGATAAAGAATCCTTTGAGGGAACCTAAGAACTACGTCCCTAGAAACAAGTATATGCTTGATAACTAAACCCATGAGGTTAAAGTCCTAGCTTCACTCTGAAGTCTTTTCATTTGAGATTGAAGCCTATATAACTTCAAAGTAAAGTAGCTACAGTAATAATTGAGAATTTTTTGAAATAATTTATACAAGTAAACTGCTAATCTTAAGGTTTCATAAAATGTTAAAAATTAGCAAAATTGATACTAGAAAATGTAAGAAAATAGATTGACTGTCCCATAGTAGTTTTCCTAGGCTTTTATGATTATGTCATTAAGCTTTGGCTTTAATAGATTCTTTTGAGTTAAGTACCAGTAAGGAGTCAGTTCTGTCTAGATTAAGTAACATAGAAGAGCTAAGTTCTGGAAACCAGGGACCACTTTAGATACAAAGCAGAATCAGGGAATTGCCAGATTATCATTTGGGGTTTGTTTGGGGGATTTTTTTTTTAACATCTTTATTGGAGTATAATTGCTTTACAGTGGTGTGTTAATTTCTGCTTTATAACAAAGTGAGTCAGCTATACATATACATATATCCCCATATCTCCTCCCTCTTGCTTCTCCCTCCCACCCTCCCTATCCCACCCCCTTAGGTGGTCACAAAGCACTGAGCTGATCTCCCTGTGCTATGTGGCTGCTTCTGTTTGGGGGATTTTTTAACTGTCTAAATGAATGTACATAAAATGGACTAAGTCCTCTAATGAGATGCTAAAACTGTGTTCCAATTTAAGTCTGAACAGGAATTAAGAATAACTCAAAGTGAATTTGATCGTCAAGCAGAGATTACCAGACTTCTGCTAGAGGGAATCAGCAGTACACATGTGAGTGTTCATTCATTGGAAATTCATTTGGAACAAAAGACTTCGATAGTCTTAGGGAAATTCTTGGAGGAAAAACTGAACTTTCTTTTCAGTCATTTTTCAAGATATTTAAATTGTAGCACTTTTCAAGATACATGAAGAAATATTTTAAATTTTTGTTTACACCTCATCACCTGATGAGGTAGTTCTCCCATCGTCAAGTCCATTTGATGTTTTTCGTTTTTTGGGTTTATTTGGCTAAACAGTTTGTTGTTGTAAATTGTAGTAAAATGATAGATACTGATGATTTACCCTGAGTACAGTGTCGTGCTCTGTCTTCCCTTAGCGTGTGCCACTTTAAGTAGATTATAGAGCTAAGAAGTGACTGTAACTTTCCTTTCCAGGCCCATCACCTCCGCTGTCTGAATGACTTTGTAGAAGCCCAGATGACTTACTACGCACAATGTTACCAGTACATGTTAGACCTCCAAAAGCAACTGGGAAGGTGGCAATTTCCTTTTCATACATGAAACTCCTGATAAGAGAAGAAATTCAGATTTTTTCATTTGAACTAGTAATAGAGGTGAAAAGTAGAAGAATTAAAGGCTTTTATTAGATTGCTTAGAATCAGATTTTTTTTTTTTAAGGAAAGTGATTATCACACTTCTGCGGTAACAAAGACATTTTGAGCTCTTCTGGCACAGAAAAATGTTAAGAGGGATGAGAAGATAATTTAAGTGAATACCTTTTTAGTGCTGTGTAAAGAAAGCTTAAAAGCATTTGAAGTTCACTTTTCTCTTGAATACCTTTGCAGGTAGTTGAGGAAGATATAGTTATATTGACACTTAGTTGCCCTTAGAGGTAAACTAATTTGTACTTACTCATTACTTGTTCACTGTTAAAAAGATTTTAGAATATTCTGTAAGACCTCAAGCCCATTGATGTTATTATTTTGAGTGTGGTAATATACTTTACAGCACATATGTAAAGCAACACAGCTCAATCATTCGTTCTCAAAAATTTATTGAACACCTGTCGTATCCAAGCACTGTTCTATACTCTGGGATTATATCAGCAAACAGAACAGGCAAAATTGCTTACCTTTATGGAGTTAACGTTGTAAGGTGACACTGAAAATAAAAGATGTACAGGACAAACATGGTCTCTGCTCTCACAACGAACACTTAAAGTCTAGGTAGAAGTACAGGCCATAGGTGGACAGGCCATGTGATAAGTGGAAAGAGAAGTTCAGATTACTGTAAGGGACATCTAACTGTGACTCAGGTGAGTCTAGCAGAGATTCACAGATGAAATTATTTTAGTAGGAATAATCTAGATGAAGAAAGGGGCAGGGACAAATATTCCAGGCAGAGGAGGAATATGTATATGAAAGGGCCAGAGGAAAAAGAGTGTGGCAAGTTCAGGAAACTGACAGTAGTTCATTCTGGTTGGATCATAGTGTTCAAATTTAAAATGGGATAGTAGATGTGGCTAGAATAATGAAGCCAGGTCATGTCATGAATGCCCTTTAAAATAAGTAATGATAAGGAGTTTGGAATTTACATAGTGAGGAACCATTAAAGCAGGGGAGTGATATATAATATATGAAGGAGGAATATCAAGAGAAGTTATTTCAAGGAATAAGGAGAAAAAAAAAAACTATCACTTCGGTCTTCCTTTCTGCATATTAATCCTTCAAAACTAGACCTAGAACAAAATTAGGCACATCCACAAAACCAATTTTAGATCTTAAAAATGAGTTGTAGTCTAATACCACTGGTTATTCTGATAGGATTTACAGAAGTATTTACACTTCTGTATATTTGAAGTTTTGTTACTGGTATTAATATCTGAAATCAGAACACTACTCTATCCCCACATCATTACAAGTATTTTAAGCCCAGGAAGCCTTAGTACTTCCTGTTCACTTTGTCCTGATACTCTCACAGTGCAGCAGAGGGGTTGCTGTTGAAACCATTCATTCTTGCATTCTGCTTAAGGCCATACAAATGCTTGGAACTCAACCATTCACACAAAATCTAGTCATTGATGTGCTGAGGTAGGTATTACTATTATCCACATACAGATAAGGAAACAGAAGAGCTAGTTATAAGATTAGTAAATGTGTTTTATTTTTAAATAATTGGAAAGTTTAACATATTGAGCTACAGTGGCAGGAAGTCTAGAGTTTTTTAAAGTTATCAGTAAAAGTTCTTAGAAGGTGAAGATGGCCTTTCAGGGTTTTTTTGTTTCATCTGGTGTTTTCTTGTTTTCCTTTTTACCATTAATTTCCCAAAGTTGACATAGGTAGACCTCAGTGGCTAAACAAAAGCTAATTATACTAGTAAATTTGAAAGTAAAGTCCATGGTTAAAGACTTTAAAAATCGTATGTGTGTACACACACATATGTAGGGAGAGAGAGCTTATCTTTTTTTTTCTCTTCAGAAATGTATATATTTAATCACTGCCGAGTTCACTGAGGAAAGGATGCTAGGAAATGTGTTCTTAACTTTAGAGTGAAACTTGAATTAGAAATTATTTCTTTTTATCATTAGAACCCTTTTACCCATCAGAGAAACATTTGCTTTTAATTTTTACAAATGCCCTATTCTAGGCATCAAGGATACAATGTAAACAAAATAGACCATATCCTTGCCTTCATGGATCCTGCATTCTATTTAGGGGTAGAAGCAAGTAGAAAAGCAATGTCTATGAATTACATAGTCTATTAGAAGGTGACAAATGCTATGGAGAAAAATACAGCAGGGAAGTACCTTGGTTAGAGTAGAGGTTTACAGTAGTCAGGGAAGACAGATTGGAAAGATGTGAGGAAACAAAGCATGCAGGCATCTTAGAGATGCTCCAGAGGGGAAGTACAAAAACTCTAAAGCAGGAACATAG
The DNA here is from genome assembly GCF_025265405.1 of Mesoplodon densirostris. Classification (NCBI taxonomy): domain Eukaryota; kingdom Metazoa; phylum Chordata; class Mammalia; order Artiodactyla; family Ziphiidae; genus Mesoplodon; species Mesoplodon densirostris. The sequence goes on from NC_082662.1 coordinate 78,283,569, forward strand.
CTGTACAGGCAGCAACAAGGAGAGCTTAGCTGGAGATTAATCAAGGAAACAGGGAGCTAAGATATGTAGGGCTTTGGAAGCCACTCTTTGGACTTCGGGCTGTACTCAGAGATGAGGAAGTCTGGAGGATTTTGATCTGAGGAATGACATGATTTGATTTTAACCTTTAACAAGATCGTTCCTGCTGCTCTGTTGAGGATAGATGTTAGAGGTCATGAGTATAAGCTGACAGACCTGTTCGGAGCCTATTGCAGTAACTTGGTCAATAATCCAGTCAGGAGGTGACAGTGGCTTGGATCGGGGTGATTGTGATAGATGTAGTAGAAGTGCTCAAACCCTGGGTGTGTTTTAAAGGTAAAGCCAGCAGGGTTTGCTGACAAACTTTCTGTATATGAGGCTTAGAGGTGTCAAGAATTACTGCAAATGTTTGGCCTGAGCAACTGAAAGAATGGAGTTTTGGTTAATTAAAATGGGGAATGCCCCAGGAGGAGCAGGTTGGGGTGGGGAAGGCATGTGAGGTGTATCAGGAGCCCAGTTTTAGACATGTTAAGTTTGAGATATGAAACATCTGAGTGGAAAATTCCAATTTTAGGATATACAAGTCTGGAAATTGGGGGTGGGAGGTGAATTAGAGGTATAAATTAGAGAGTTGTCAGCAATATCAAGGATATTCAAATCTGTGAGACTAGATGAAATTACCAAGGGAGTTAAGTACAGGTAGAGAAAAACAGAGAACCAAGGGCTGAGCCCTGAAGTACTCCAACAAAGAGTTGAGGAACCAGCTAAGGAGGATGGTAAGGAATGAGCACTGAGGTAACATGTAAACAAATTGTGGCCTTGGAATAAGCTGTAAAAAGTGAGGGGAGGGGCTTCCCTGGTGGCGCAGTGGTTGAGAGTCTGCCTGCCGATGCAGGGGACACAGGTTCTTGCCCCGGTCCGGGAAGATCCCACATGCCGCAGAGCAGCTGGGCCTGTGAGCCATGGCCACTGAGCCTGCGCATCTGGAGCCTGTGCTCCGCAACGGGAGAGGCCACAACAGTGAGAGGCCCGTGTACCACAAAAAAAAAAAAAAAGAACTGTTAGTGGACCATTGGATTTTGAACATTGCTGACCTTGACGAGTAGTTTTAGTGGAACAGTAGGAGCAAAAGCTTGTTTGTTAATGTAAGGGAATGGAAGGAGAGGAGCTGTGACAGTAAGTTGAGATAAGTCTTTCAAGGAGTTCTAGTGTAAAGAGAAACAGAAATGAAGCACTAACCAGAGGAAAAAGTGGAGTCTAGCACATTTTGGTTTTTTTTTTTTTAAGATAGGAGAAATAAGAGCAGGATTGTAATCTGATAAGAATGACACAGTAAATGGAGAAAATATAATATTAGAAAGAAAGGGAAGAATTGGTAGTGTGATATCCTTGAGAGGAGATTTTGTACACAGGTGGAAAAATAAACCTTAAAAAAATTAAGCTTAAGAGCATAGATAGCTCATCTGTAGTAGGAGTAGAGATGATCAAAGCATGGAAGTTTCCCGATTGTTTTTTTCTTCTCTCAGTTAAAAAAGGAAGCAACTTATCAGCTGATTATAAAGGTTAGGGGAGAAATGCTGGAATTTTGAGGATGGATGAAGGGGTATGAAATAGTCATCAGCAGAATGTTAAAAGTGGGTAGACTAGGGCTTCCCTGGTGGCGCAGTGGTTAAGAATCCTCCTGCCAATGCAGGGGACACGGGTTCAAGCCCTCGTCCGGGAAGATCCCACATGCCACGGAGCAACTAAGCCCGTGCGCCACAACTACTGAGCCTGCGCTCTAGAGCCTGCGAGCCACAACTATTGAGCCCACGTGCTGCAACTACTGAAGCCTGTGCGCCTAGAGCCCGTGCTCTGCAACAAGAGAAGCCACCGCAACGAGAAGCCCGCACACCGCAACGAAGAGTAGCCCCCACTCGCCACAACCAGAGAAAGCCCGCGCGCAGCAACAAAGACCCAACGCGGCCTAAATAAATAAATAAATAAATAAATTATTTTTTAAAAAGTGGGTAGACTAAAGAAATGTAATGTAGTTGCCAGGCAGCATTGTGGACCCACTTTAGGTTCCTACTCATTCATTGAGTGTGAGACCAGACAACATGGTTTCGTCGTTTTTTACTGTCATAGTACATGCATGGATACTAAGTAGATAATTAGAGTTTCACCAAACGAGTAGTATGAAGTAAAGGGCATAGGATATGAAGGCATATGCAAGGAGGTGATTATAATAATTTACCTTGGACACGAAGAGCATGTTGGTAGGATGATACATGGTAGGTCTGTGGAGGACTATAGGTCCAGGATAGCTTGTTGAAATGAGAGTACTAGGGGAAACAAGATGATGGTCAGAGAATGGGATGTTGGAAATTGATTATTGTAAAGGTTATAGTTTTTGGAATTGATAAGGTCTAGATGAGGCATTGGGAGTGAGTGGCTGAACTAGGGTCAGTCACAGAATCACTGGAAGAGAAGAGCTCACAGATCTGACAGGCCAAAGTGTTCAAATAATTGTCTACATGGATATTAGAACCACTGAGAATTAAGATCCACTGTTAGTGAGCCAGGAGCTAAAATCCAGAAATAAATGGAAAAGAATGAGACGCCTGTAGATGATTGCAACAAGAGATGGTAGGTAGTATATAGTTGAATAACATGAAATTCAAAGATTAGGTAGGATTGGTTAGGGAGAGGAGTATAGGAATGGTAATGAGGAACATGCAACTCCTTCAGCATCCACCTCTAGGTTCAATGATAAAGGGAGTGCGGGAGTAAAAACAAGCATCAGGAGGTGAATGGAAGGGTTAGAGAAGAGGTTAAGGATAAAGGGAATTTTGCTGCTGGCTGACTGATTTCCAGATGGCAGAGGAGTCATAAAGAAGAAAACTGTTTTATGAAGTGATTAATTTCACCTGCCCTACCAGATGAAGCATTTTATATTTTAACTAATGGATTTATTTAAACTTAAATATGAATTTTCATAGGAATTTTTTCAACCTTAGAAGTGGTTGGATTAGAACGATTATAGGCCAGCCATCTTATGCTGTTCTCCATTGAGTATTATTGGAGAAACAGTAGGCTTACAATAAATTGGAAATTATCTTTAAACTATTTATAAGCACATTGATCACAGGGATTTCACTAATTCCCAATAAAACTTTTATTTTTCCCCTAAAAAATAGAAGACAAAATGAACTTGTGACATTTGCCATATTCTCCCATTGAGTCTTCATTATGTTAATTATCAGTCATATCATAACATATTATTTGAATGTCCATCCCCTCACTTGTCTACATGTCCATAAAGGAATGGCATTGTTTCCTGTTTATATCTCAGCTTGTGGTAATGATGTTGGACATGTAGATACTCAGTAAATACTTGAATGAACAGGAAAATGTGATTGGATCAATTTTATGAAAAAGAGTTCAATTACTCAAATATTTCTCAAAGAATTAACTTGAGAAAACTTCACTCTTGTAGTAGTATCTAACATTTAAGTAAGTCTTTCATTGGTATTTTTATCTAACAATTCATAAAGGGAGGAAAAGATTAATGGAACATACTTATAGAAGGTTGTTGGAAATAACAAACTCATTTTTCTGGAAAAAGAAAACCATTGTGTTTTTTTAAAACTTTTTAAAGTTTACACTTGTAAAGGTGGCTTTGAAACAAACTTTCAAGGACTTTATATTTAAAAACAACCTGCATTTTGTCTAGTGTAATTGACCCTAGAGGGGTGAGCTGGATAGCGTACTTTGTCATTAAAATATTAGCATCCTCAAACCTTTAGCCAAAGTGAAGGTTGGTAGAAGGTAAACACTGCCCCCAAGTGGTGGTATACAGGAACTTTGGTCACTTGCAAATAGATAATTGGCCATTTTCTTTTCAACAGTTTTCCATCCATTTATCATTGTAACAACAACCAGACTTCTGTGGCACCTGTACCATCTGCTTCATCAAACGTGATTGGTTCTTCTGCCTTGACTTCAACAAGTGGCCTAGTAATCACCTCTCCTTCCAACCTCACTGACCTTAAGGAGTGCAGTGGCAGCAGGAAGGCCAGGGTTCTGTATGATTATGATGCTGCAAACAGTACTGAATTATCACTTCTGGCAGATGAGGTGAGTAATGTGGGTATAAAAGGAAAACTATATCATAGATTGACTTACCTTCCAGTATAACAAAATGCAAATTCTTCATTACTTATTTGGAAATAGTTTATTATGAATGCTTTCATAGATTGCAGCTGGTTATATTAACATTTTATAATTTTTTAACTACTATTTTTTAACAAAATAGAACATCACAGAAATATTTAAAGCTTTTAACTGCTAAATAACTAGATTTCTAAAACTGTCTCTAATAAAATCCTTTATCTTTCACCAAATTGAAAATAATGTTTAAATTCTTTGATAGTGAATAATTTATACTTTAAACAAATTAAGTCTGATTAGTTTTCTGTGTGTTTATTTCTTAACATAGTTAACAACTGGAAATGTTTTATTTTGTAGGTAATCACTGTTTTCAGTGTCGTTGGAATGGATTCAGACTGGCTAATGGGGGAAAGGGGAAACCAGAAGGGCAGGGTGCCAATTACCTACTTAGAACTGCTCAATTAAATAGATGGACTATGAAAAGATACACCGTATTTATATACAATTAACTCTTAATAAAGCAGGCTTAAGTATCTTTCATGTTAATGTCTTAAGAGACTGAAAAGAAAATACTAGCCATCAGAAACTGGCCTTTCTGCCAATAAAATTGCATGGTAAATATTTCATTACAGAATTTATGTTAAAGCTTTCATGCCAAGAATGTTTTCTTACAAAATTCTCTTTCTACTGAGGTTTCACTAATAAGTAGCTTCTACTTTTGAGCCCCAACTTAAAGCATAACTGTTTTCTACTGAATTTTTCATTAATGGCAAGCTTTTTCTTTTACATAAAATAAATTTATTGTGAATTGATACGTGACTCATTTATTAGGTATAATTAATAGCCAAAGAATAAAGTTAAAATTTGTTTTTAACTGTTGGTTTAAAAAGAGCTCTAGGATGTAAACCTCTTTTGTAAAAAATATAATGTTTCTGAATGTTTTCATAAACAGAAATGTAGTTATACCATGTTTACCTTGTTTTCCAGCAGACATGGAATGATTACAATATTCTAGTTCAGTGAGTTATTTTGAGGGTTTTTTGTTTTATTAAACACTACTGAATGGTTTCTTTTAAGAGTAACTAGTCCTTGAGAAGTATTACCATATTTCTCTAGTACATTTGCATTTAAGGTTCTAAAACATCTAGGACAAATTCAATTCACTAAATAATGTTTTTAAGATTGTTCAATTGGTACTGTTTAATCCATGATCAGAATTGGATCTGTTAAGAAGATACTGCAGTAAAGAGAATTTGTTCTTATTGAGCAACAAATCCTTATAAAAATGGATTAGCACAACTGTGTTCATTATAGAGTAAATTGTATGCAAACAGAATACACTTTTGGTTACTTTGAGCCTACAAATGTTGAAAATTTACTAATGAACTTAGGTTATCTTGATCAGGCTCTCTAGTTATGAAACACATACTAATGAAATGATTAGTGATATACCTGGAATCAGAAAATTGCTATTTAGACCACTGCTATGAATCAGCAGATTATTTCCATGTCAGGACTTCTGCTATCATTTTCATTCATTCATTCTTTCGTCAAACATTTGTTGGGGGCCAGGCACTATGCTGATCAACTGGGAATACCACCCTGAACAAGATGCACACAGTTCTTCCCCCTACAGATCTTAAAGACTGGTGGAGGATACAGAAAAATAACTAAGCAATGGTCATATAACAGAATCGGTGTCATGATAGAAGAAATATAGGGTTAGTATGTTTCAGAGTTTTGGGAGTCACCTAATTCAGATTTGGGGAGTGGGAGATGGTTTGGAGAGGAAGTGTTCTAGGCAGAGGAAGAAGTTGTGACAGGCCTGGAGCTAAAAGAACGTAGCACATTCTTAAAGCTAAAAGCAGTTCAGTCTGGCTTATGCACGAAGTGTAAAGGTGTAGTTAATTTCTTCAGGAAGTGTTAATGTGTCAAAATGATATTTTTCTGGTACTTTAAAAAATGAACACTTAGCACAAAAGGATATTTTTAAATGGTGTTTAAGAGTTCCTAATAAGAGCTTGGTAAACATATTGATAATTTAATTTACAGTTCAAATTTTAACAGTAGTTGTTACATTTCTGTGCTGTGAGACAAATTCCTCTGCAGTTTTATAGTTATACAAGATGCTTTGGTTCTCACACTGTGAATTGCCATACTGTTAACCCCCAAAGCTGCTCAAGCTGGTTAGTTAGCTTAGAACCACTTGAGTGAAGCTTTTTCCCCCAGAAATGAAGCTCTGTGGCCAGCCTAGAGTACCATCTATTATGTTATATAAATCAAGATTTAGGCTTTAAAAGATCATACAAAAAAATCAGGTCAACTTTAATAGCAACTATAAATTAGGTTTATGAGAAGTAGAGTAGTAAAAGGGAAAGAGTATGGGTACTGGAGTGAAATTGTCCTGGATTCAAATCCAGTCTTCCTCACATACTGTGCTCTTTGAGCTTCGACTCAGATGTCATATAAACTGCCATTTCCTTGTTAGCAAAATGGGGATAATAATTATGCCACCTTAAGGTTATTGTGAGGATTTTATAGCAAAAAATAGTTTTAAAAGCAGTGATAAAATAACTATAAAATCTGTAACTATAGATTTCTAACTGTCTTGTATGTTAGATAATTTTTAGGGAAAGGCTTGGCACAGTAGAAACATGCTGTGAATATGTTTCCCCTTGTTAGCCCCTGTAGCTTCCTGACCTATCCAGACGGTTGGCCTTGTTTATGACTATGTACCAGACAGACATCTTCTGTTGCAATTCTCAGTTCTACTCCTTATCAGTTCTATCCTCCACCCTCTTTAAATCAGACCCAGATCTAGGTTTAATCTCACCATAGTCAGTGTTCATTTTTATCAGAACCTTCTGCTTTCCATCAAATGAATGTTGATTATAGTAACCCAATAATGTACAGTAGCCTTCAGTAATGTGAGGGTTCAAAGGTTATTTTGTGCCTTTGTCCACCACAAATTTGCCACAATATGTGGGCTCATTCTTAGGTTTATTATTTTTTATTTTAATGGGGTTTTGTTTGATTGGTTGGTTGGGGGTTTTTGGTTTGTTTTATTTCGGTTTGGGCTTATTTTATAAAGTCACAGGTTTAATTTTTACTCAGGTAAAGGCCCATAGGTTCTTAGGCATGGAAGAAGAGCTTGGGAAGCCTATTAATTAATGGTGCAATTCAGAATTATTTAAATAATCTCTGTGCCCCTGAGCTTAATCTAAAGGGATAGTAATGTGAAGGAGGCATTTATGAATGAAATAGTAAACTTGGAAATAATTGTAGGCTCCTTTTACAAACAGAAAAAAAGTGATTGGATTGTTTCTGTATTTGTCCTGAAGGTAATTAACCTAAAAGATCATTGCATTAAATTGTTTTTTATGGTGCTAATCAGAAAAATTCATCTTGTAGGAGACTAGGTCCCAGAAATGGGAATGAGCCTCACTCTGAGAAATTTAAGAAATAAGAAACCTGAGTCCAGGGTCACTAGTGGGTTAGGGTCCATCCTCATAGCCTGCTGTTATCCTCACCAGAACAAAGGAACAGAATGAGAATGGAGGAGTTGGTGTTGGGAGGACATGCAGAAGATGAAGGATCACAGGACAAAAATCAGCATTTTTGTCTACCCAAAGAGGCCTGGCTTACTTTCATGCTTTGTTGACAGTATTCCTTAAAAATATCTTCCCTAGCTCCCAAACACCTGAAAGTTTGAAATATGTTGCCCTAGTATGTGGCACTTCAGTTCTGGGCGAGAAGCCATAATAACAGACAGGAGACTTTGCAATTTGACGGACAGCCAGCTTTCTCTCAACCCCTTCTCCGGATGATTAAGTGGCTCTTACCTCATGGTGAGACTCAAATGGGGGTCTGTCTGGTGGTTGTCCACAGCACAACTGCCCTTTCTCCCACATTATCCTAACGAGAAAGTCTGCTCAGCAGGGCAGTGGTTCCCAGTGTGGGACCCCCAAGACAGGCAATGTCAGCATCACCTAAGAACTTGTTAAAAATGTTAATTCGGGGCTTCCCTGGTGGCGCAGTGGTTGAGAGACCACCTGCCGATGCACGGGACGCGGGTTAGTGCCCTGGTCCAGGAAGATCCCACATGCCGCGGAGCGGCTGGGCCCGTGAGCCATGGCCGCTGAGCCTGGGCATCCGGAGCCTGTGCTCCGCAACGGGAGATGCCACAACAGTAAGAGGCCCACACACCGCAAAAAAAAAAAAAAAAAAAGTTAATTCGTATCTCCAAGTACCTTTTTTTTTTTGGTACTTATTTGTTGTCTTCAAGGGGCTATAAAACTAGTCTTAGTTCTTCCATGTAACATTTTTTTAAATATTTCAAGACAAAAACTGAATTCTGATCTTCTTTACTGTGTTCTAGCACTAATCGTAAGTATACAGTTACTTTTAATAATTTATTTGTTTAGTATGTATCTGTCACTCTAGAGTGTAGGCTCCCTGAGACTGAGACTATTAATTCCTTTGATCACAGTTAAATTCCCACCTTTTAGCAGGAGACCTAGCATATAGTATGTACTCAGTATTTGTCAAAGAAAGAAAAAATGCAATTCTTAAGTCTTATGCAAGCTCTTCTGAATCAGACTCTGGGGGTAGGGCCCAGCATTCTGTTTTTACAAGCCATTTAGGTGATTGTTACACTCTCAAGTTTGAGACCCACTTCAATAGAATAAAGAAATCGTCCCTTTTACCTTCAGACATGCTATCTGACATCGCTTGAAAATTCTCCCTGCCTTCTGTATACCAACAACACTGCTCTCGAGTGTAGAGGAACCTTGCTGGGCTGTATTACAAGTGGGTGTGAAGGTATAAGTTATGCTTAGTGTAAAAAAGGGAAATATTGCTTGGAATGCCAGTACTTGGTTGCTGTGGAGGGTTTCTAGGGATGGATCCCTTAGTCTGAAGAAGGGTAAGCACTACCACCACCCACATTTCCACTCAGCACAGTCACAATTTGACATCAAAGCGCCCTGAGAAACCATTCAAGTTATATCAGACTAACGTGTACACCCTGGTGCTCAGGTTGCTAACTCCGCTCTCCCTACTTCCAGGAGACTTTTTAAGAATTGTTAATGCCTTTTTTTAATACTACAAGTCATAGATGCATTGGTAAAAAAAAAGGGAAAAAAAGAATATATAGTTTAAAGATAAAAATCACCTATAATTCCACCATCCAGGGAGAGCTACTGTTACTTAGGTGCATAGACTTCCAGATTCGTCTGTGCTTTTATAGATTTTTTTTAAATGGGATCAAGTTGTACACACTGTTTTGTAACTTTTTCACTTGACAATACCATGACTATCCTGCCATGTCAAATATGTTTCTATATCTTTTTTTAATGGCTGCATGGTATTTCATCTTATGTGCCACATTTTATTAAACTACTGTTTTCAGGTTGTTTCCAATTTTTCGCTAATAAACTGCTTTAAAGAACATTGTGTTGTTAAATCTTTTATGTGTTCTTAATATTTCCTTAAGGTGAATATTTGGAAGTAGAATTGCTAGTGTAGAGTATGCCAGTTTATAAAAGCTTGTGTCGCTGCCACTTTGCCCCTTAGAAAACTTATCGGCTTACACTTTATCGTCAGTATAAGAAAGTATACTATTTCTTTTTGGAGGACTTCCAACTGAATGTTCTTAGAACCTTCAGTTTAAAAATAAAGGGTAAAAGGAAGATAAAAAGACCCTGCAAAATTAAAACCAAGATCAGTCTTAAATTATTCTGACATGACATCATTTACTGTTTTACCTTCTATTATGTATTTTGTGATACTTTGGGAATGATTGTCATACTGGCTTTCCACTTGCTTTTATTCAGTCTCCTGGAAGCACTGACTTTTCTGACTTTTACCAAAATGGTAGGAGAACAATCCTAAACGGACTGGAATCTTGTGATAATTTTGATGCAGGCTTATTGCTGCATTTAGGGAGCATGGACATAATAGGGAAAGTAGAAACTTTGGAAATTAGGCAGAACATTGGCTCTCCCACTTGGTTATCTAGTTTTGTGTCAGTCAATCTCTTAGAGCCTGTTTGCCCATCTGCAGAAATGAGAATAATATAAACCTACCTTGTAGTGTTGAAAGAATTAATCATATTATGGGCAAAGTTCCTGGCACCTAGTAGATAATAACTTAATAGGATTTCCACCTAAGTATGTTAGAGCAGTTGCTATTATCTACCTCAGTGGAGTAAATATCACTGCCATTGCCAAATAGAATCTTCCTTGAAAGGTGTCACAATAAATGGACATTGCCTGTACATCCTACCTACAAAATCTAGTTTTTAAAGGGTGTCTCATTTTTTCCACATAAGTAACCTAACCAGATAAAACTCCCAGACAGGTAGCTATTGGAACATTTCAACTGCTATGCTCTTATGGCAGTGTATCAAAGTGGTAATCATATTATTCTAAAATGGTAATCATGTTATTCTAAAATGGTGAGCTGGACATGTCAGCCATGCCAAACTTCCCCTTCTGACTGAAACCCCACCTTTGACCTACAGCTGATCTTTGTGCTTTGGATGTCTTGGCTTCCACCTGTGAGAACCTGACCCGGAGGGCTCAGCTCAATAAAGGTAATGATAACCAGTTAAGTCTCAATAGCATCTCCAGGATGAGAGAACACACAGTTGATTCACTGATAATGAAGTATATTTATTTAGAGAAGTATCTGAATTCTAAAAGTTGCTCAGCAATATTTCCCAAAGATAGATGTCCCAGAGGTAACATCTCCAGTAATCATAGCAGACAGCTCCCCAGAGACCAACCCATTTTCAAATTTGGATGAACCAGATACACTGAAATTAGCATCTAGTTGATTATAACTCAACTACTCAGCCAATAAAAAGTGAGTAGTAAGAGAACTTAAAAGAGGGGATGTAAGGAAGGAAGGCTATACAGGAATCTTTAGGTTTGTGAGAACAAAACAAATTATGAGGTGAAGGAAGATGGGCTACAATACTCTCAGCAACTCTTGTGCAAGCCTGATGCCCTAGGGTTGAGGGTACATGTTTCTGCCTAGTCCCATGTTCTAGTGAAATCGTATGAAACAAGGTATGATAGATAACCCCAGCAACCATATGCTTTGATACTTGTTTGCCTTTGGTATATAGTTTACTCAGCTCTACCTGAAGACCCTCACTTATTAAGAGTAAGTTCAAAAGCTCCCTCTGGTACGAAGATATTCTGGATTCCCTCAGGCAGAATTAATTATTCACATATATAAATGTAACTCAACTGTGGTATTTATTGCCTTGAATTGCAATTACTTGCTAACCTAGCTGAGCTCAAGGACAGGGACTTTGTGTCCCCTAACTCTTAGCACACCTAAAGCTGAGTTTCAGCAACACTCGTAGCTGCTAACAGCATTCTGATTTCTATAAACGATCTTTAGTGATTCAGACTTGGTGCTGTTACGTGTGTTTGCCCTAAGAAACATTGCCCCCTTTGGACAGCAAGATCAGAAAATGCACATCTAGTTTCTATCATTATTGTTATTATTGTCACCACCACCATCATCATCATCATCATCATCATCACTATCGGTATTTCTAAAGTAATGAATGAACTACATACCCTTCAGGCAAAGTTCCATATATATTTCTCATTATCAAGCTTTTCATAAGAGGTTGGCAGCTGAAGGTTAGAAGTTAAGTTCTCTGATGAGAATGTGGAGTACAAATCCCTATACTTTAACCAATCACATAAAAAATGAGTTGAAATTATTTTTACCAAAAATTAACCAGTTGAAATCTGTAGAGAAAGTGACTCTTATCTCTGCAAAAAGGAGCACTTGGAGAAAGGGTCAAGATTTTCCTCAGAAAACAATCCAGTGTATGCTTATATCTGGAGAAATGAGACATTGAAACTCCGTGATCATTTTGACCTGAAAGTTTTCAAAGCATTTGCTACCAATTGCATGTTGTGGTTATGAAACAGTTTCAATCATGCACTTATAAAATGTCTAATTTAATTCCATGGAACTTTCTGATGAGTGCCTCAAGAGAAATTTGTTTCATAATTTAACCCTTGGAAACTAAATGAATTTGCCTTCCAGTAGGGTGTTTAGATATAAACCAATTACATGTTGCAGGAGACTAAAACAATTGTGGTTTTAGAATAGTTCATCATAAACCATTCTTTCTGAGAGCGTTTAGATAGCAATTCCAGTAGAAATTAGATTTGTGGTTATGTCCTCAGGCAAATTATTCACTTAACCTCGAAAGCCCACAGATTCCTTATCTGTAAAATGAAAGGATTAAACCAACTGATCTCCAAAGTCCTTCAAGCTCTTGTATCCTAAGATGGTCTAAACAAGGCAAAGTTGCTCGTGTTTTAATAGTAACTAATGACAAACCCCAAATTATTAGTTAATTTAAATGACACACACAATCTATTGGCAGGTAGACAATGAGTTTGTTGTTTGTTTAATTTTAGAGAACAAAACTTCTGAATTTTCTAGAAAAGACTGGATGAAAACTTGAGAGAGATTCCTTTAGAAATCCCTCTACCTGGACTGACAGACCTAACTGACCTAGACCTCGGAGGGAAAGGATCCACTTATGTTCAGACTCTCTGAAGGATTCTAATGAACAAATATGAACAGTGGCACTCATAGTCTTAAGCATTATTGAGATTTTACATCCCTTTGGAAAAAATTGCTAACATTATTAAGCAGTTTATGTGCATTTTCTTTTTTAAACCTGGCAGGAACATAGGTATTTTTTTACCCCATTTCACAGGTGCAAAAACAGTTTAGAGAGCCACCGAGCCAGAAAGTGGCAGAGCTTGGTCTGATTCCTTGTCTTCCCAACTCCAAAGTCCAAGCTCTTAATCCATGTGTAACACAGACACATTTTTTTATATGTGCCCACCAAATATGGTCAATGTCCCATTATTTCCTATACTCCTGTGTAACTTTTCTTGGGGCAGAAAAAAAAAAATGTTCCTAACATAAAGTAGCTGTAATCACTGCTTAAGCAACTAAAAAAAAAAAATTCTACAAAGTTTATCAAGCCAGGTGGGGATCTTTCAGCCCTGCTACCGTCACAGCTGAAAGCGCAGAGAAATCAGCCTTGGCTTACATAAGAGGTTCTCAAAGTGCAACCCCCAGAATCTCTGGGGGTGGAACCCAGCCATCTTGTGCTTCAACAAACTCTCCAGGTGATTCTGATGCGCATGTTTAAATAAAGCAGAGAGAGTAAAGCTACCTTGTTGTCTTTCACTTTAAAGCTGACTCATCTGCAGTAACAATAAAAGAGGATAATGACAGTCCTCAAAATATTACTGCAAGCTATTAAATTAAGCTGCAATACAATACCATTTTACTGACTCTTTTCAGTTAAGTAGGCCATTACTAATGAGTAATTTGATGAACAAGTGAAAATGTTTAGAATATCATTTTGCCAGGAATAGGGGAAAGAGCCCATAGATTGGAAGAGCTTATTCCAAAATTCAGCCATAAGGGAATATGCTCTACAAATATGTCTCTTATTGAGGTAACAAATCTATACAATCTTTATTGTTCTTTCTAGCAGAGTCTTGGTTTCCTCTGAAGAGCTTATATACCCTGTTTGGCAGGACAAGAGCACACCAATAAAAAAAATAATAAGTGTCATTCATTAGCATTTACAATAAGCCAGTAACTATCGAGCATTTTACACACATTCTCTAATTTCACTCTTGTAACAACACTGTGAGGTGGAGATGGTTGTCTTCACTCTGCAGATGGGAAAACCAAAGCTTAGGTAAAGTTTTGAACCTGCTATGCTCATTTTAAGGTCCTGGAGTCTCTAGAGACAGTGAACTCCCTAAGCTGTATCCCCTTTTCCTCTGCCTCTGCTCTAACAGTAATCCTTTCCTTTCCTCCTAAGACTGTCAGAAACAGGAAACCAGTGCCCTAGGCCTTCTTTCTCAGCCCATTCCCACTTTTCCTTTAACTCCCACACAGTGCCGACTGTGGCTAATTTTAAGCCCAATTTCTGCAAACTGTAGCCCTCCAACTCCCAGACAGCTGACCTAAGAGGGCTGCTGAGACTTAAGGGCCCATGGGGGCTGGAGGGCAAGGAATGCCACCACCCTGCCCCACACCCCCGGGCGGGGAAAAGGAAGAACGGCAGGAGGAGAAGGCATGACTTAACAGAACATGGGGAAATGTGTCAACAGTGATACTGAACAGAGAGATACTAAACAACTAGCAAAGCGAACAATTAAAAATATTTTAGGTCAATAGGGAACTCAGGAAAACTATGGTCATTTGTATAAGCAGCTTATCATAGCTGCTTCACTGCCAGATAGAAAAACCGGCATGCAAATTACTAAATGGGTTGGGTTAACTTGGTGTATTGTTTTGTTAGAACAGTGACCCCTTTACTGCTGTGACAATGCTATACTTCAGAGTTTGCTGAACACGTAGCTCAGTTGTCTGCTCACTACAGAGTTGGAGGAACGACGGGTCATATCTGTAATTCCCTAAAATAGAAAATATGTATCCACTGATGGTGCATACATTTCAATGCAAAAAAGCAAACAAATTTTCCGTTAGTTTGGTAATGGACAAATATTGGTACTGCCTCAGAAACTTGTTCAGCTCTTAGCAGCCATGTGTCTACCTTACTAAATTGTTTGTTTGTTTGTTTGGCAGCACCACACAGCATGTGGGATCTTAGTCCCCTGACCAGGGATTGAACCCGTGACCCCTGCATTAGAAGCATGGAGTCTTAACCACTGGACCACCAGGGAAGTCCCCTTGTGTTTACCTTAGAAACCCACCTGGCTGCAGTGGAAAGACCCCTTTCCATTTGCAGTCACTTGCTTCATTGAGGTAGCTTCACATCACTGATCACATAAACCAGGGTCATGGGCAGGTGGATTGCTTTGCTGGTCTTCCCCATCCCTCTCCCAGCTTCCTCTCTCCCAAAAGTCCTATCAGCAGAGACCTTGCAACTTTACCAAAAACTGATATAATAATAGCTGTCATGATTTAAGAACTTCCTGCATGCCAGGCACTGTGCTGAAAGTGATTTACACCCACGTCTCATTCTAACAACCTGTGAGGTAGGTACCACTCTTATCTCCATTTTACAGAAGGAGAAATGAAGGCTCTTAAATCACACAGCTGATAGAGTGGCAGAGCCTGGTCTTTCACCCGGGGCTCCCTAATTCCAAAAGCCTTGCTCTCGATTTCCACCCTAAGTGTTCCCCCAGTGAACTATGACACCACTTAGCCTAACCAATATTTTAAATGGATAGGAACAGAGGCTTATCCATTGTTTTACCAAGATAGAATGCAACTTCTCAAATGCAGCTGGACAAACAATCAAACACAGCTTGGTGGTTCCTGCTCAGTGAATGCTTTCCCTTTCTTCCTGTTCCTTAACTTCATGTGGTGCCCGCCATTTTGGTACTTCCAACGTGCTGAAAAATCCCCTCTCTCAGGGTAAGTAGGGGCCCTTGCTAGTCTCATCATTAGTGGAAGAAATGAGTACCTCTCCTATTCTGTCCCCAGACTACTCAGCTCACCTCAGTAACTGGGCTTTCCAAAAGGTCTTTGAAACTCAGAGCACATTATATGTTGTAAATAGTGATGAGGGTCCCAAGTTAGCATGCCAAAATCTCTTTAGCCTAAATATACGTGCCTGAAATAATATTGATGGTTAGAGCATCCCAGAACAGTATAGGGTTGCTGGAGACCCCCCAATTTCTTTGATCCCGGGCTTTTTCATGCCCCTTTAGTCCCAGGACAGTGGCACATACGCAGCAGGAAATAATAATAGCTAGTATTTTTTCTAACATCTTTATTGGAGTATAATTGCTTTACAATGTTGTGTTAGTTTCTGCTGTATAACAAAGTGAATCAGCTATATGCATATGTATATCCCCATATCCTCTCCCTCTTGCGTCTCCCTCCCACCCTCCTTATCCCACCCCTCTAGGTGGTCACAAAGCACCGAGCTGATCTCCCTGTGCTATGCAGCTGATAATAGCTAGTATTTATTGAGCATTTAACAAGTGTTTAATGCTGCTCCAAATGCATTTTCTCGTTTGACCTCCACAGCGGCTTTAGACAGTAGGCATGACTATTAGCCTAAAGAAACTGAGGCACAGAGAAACTGAGTGACTTCCCAAGGTCACAGAGGACATAAGCAATAGGAGCAAGAACAGAGCTCAGACAGTGTGGATCCAAAACCAGTGTGACTAACCAGTGTGCTGTGTTACTTCAGGGGCCCTTTATTTGCTGTCTGAGGGCTGGAGAGAGGCTGAGCATAGCTCTGTTGTGTAGGCAGCTGCCATGATAGGCGCCGGGAAACTGCACAAGCAAGCAGGTGGGGAGTGACTGGCAGGGAGCCCTGATGAATCCCTCCACAGAGGTGGGAAAGAGGGTGATCATGACAAGCGCAGGAGCTTCTGTGCCCCGGGAGAGGAGGGGTCGGTGCGGAGAACACGTCGCTCTTCTCTCCACAGTGTCTGCTGCTGCTCTGCGCCGTGACCTTGGGCAAGTGCGTTACTGCTCTGTAAAATACGCATTGTAACAGTTCCCACCTATAGGGTCTTTGTGGAAATTAAATGAGAACATTCACCGAAGAACTCTGCACAGTGCCTAGCACGCACTCACTGAACGTATGTATCCTCTTATGATTATGACCATTATTATTACAGCATGATATCGTTTAACTCTGAAAAAACTCCAAACCCACTGGAAAGCCCTTCTCAGAAACATTTCAAAGGCAGGCTTGAGGGCAAGGAGGTTTTGTCCCTAAACGTGACATGGTGCTGAGCGGCTGCAAGCCCTTGCACCCTGACCCGCCTCCGCTAAGGGGCCCGGAACTCCGCTCTCCTTCCCCGCTAATCTCCTACCAGCACCACCGCCGAGAGGCACAATGCATCGGCTTGAGTCCCTCCTCTCGGTTTCTGCCCCTGTGCTCTCAGAGGTCAGGGCTTAAGAAGCGGAGAGATGGAGGAACGCCGGTTGGCAGGAGGAAGAAGGCAGCCATGCCAAATAGGCCCGGAATAATCAACTGGAGAACAGGCCATCATTTACCCTGAAACGGTCTCTAATGGTGATGGGCTTGGGGGCGGGGGGCGGGGGAGAAGAGAAGGGAAAACAGACGCCCTTTGAAGCGTTCCATCAAAAATCTAATGAACCATACTTTATGAATGCAATGGTGTTTTATGATCTACCCTGCAATGCTTAAAAATGTCTCAGTCCAAAACCAGCTCTTTCTGCTTCTTTCCTTCCTGTTGCCTGGAGAGGTGTTGCTATCTTTGCCACCACGGATGTTATTCTTTGACTGGCAAATATATATATATATATATAAAGTAAAACCAAGATGGATGAATCCTAAACTTAATGTTTGGTTTTGCCATCCCCTGTTATATATTAGTTGAGGAGGCTTTTGGAAGACACAATGGACACGTTATATGTAAATCAATAACAATTTTTCTTTTGTGTTCAAACCATGAATACTGACTAGCTAATTTTTCTTTTGTGTTCAAACCATGAATACTGACTAGCTAATCTTCATGGCATCTCTATAAGATAAGTGAGTTTTATTATCCCGTTCCAATTCAATTCTTCTTCAGCGCTTTAATCAGCCTAGGCAATTTTAATTTATCTCCATGAAACGTTTTTCGCCAGCACCCTACATTTTCATCAGATTTCCTTGTCATAGCCGGATACAGCTGGCACAGGCAGTTAAGTTCTGTGGAACGGGGCAGACTGATGAGGACGGAGAATCAAACAAGGCATTGGGTTGGGACGGTTGATGGATGGGGAAGATTGGAGGGACCAGGCGAGGGGGCATATCAGAGCTGAAAGTGTCAGGAAGAACAGTTTAGCTGGTGTCAGTACCGTCAACAACGGTGCTAGCATAGGTAAAAGGAGGGAGCCCAGGCAATAGTCATAATAGTTGAGGATACAGGGCATTTGACCGACATAAAGGATTGTTCCCAAAAGTGTGTGTACCCACTCCCCTCATCTCCTTGGGAGGAGTGTATTCCTCTACCCTTACTGAGTTGGGCTTGACCATGTGACCTGCTTTGTCCAATGGGATGCTAGCAGGCACGTAAGCAGGGGCTGTGATGTGTTTGCACAGTTGGGCTTTCTGCCAGGCAGCAGGAGGAGAGACTGCCGGGGTGGCACTAGTTCAAACAGGTCGAGAGACTGGTGGACCACACCTACAGCACTGGGCAAAATGAGGCAGGCAAACAGTGGTTGTGAGTATATTATTCATAGCAAGTTCTTTGGGGCTTCAAGGTCTCCACAGGTGCTATCTCCTGTGCCTGAATTGCTGTTCCCTGTGTTCTTCCAGTGGAAGGATAATGTCTTCTCATCCTTCCATTCTCAACTTACATGTCACTTTCTCAGAGACCCCTGCCCTGACTCTCCAATCTAAATTATGTCCCTCTGTTAAATTCTCCATAAATGTACCTGGTTATTTTCCTTCATCGAACTTACCACAATTTATTTGTCTAATGTTTGTCTCTTCTTGCATTTCTTAAGAGCAAGAGCAATGATGTCTAAGCATACCTTAGACATTTAGTTCTAGCACAGTCCCTAGCATAGAGTGGGTACTTCATAAATATTTGTGAGATGAAATATACTAAGCACTGTGCTGGTAGATGGGGCTATAACTACTACAGTGATGAACACAGGGCACTCCTTACTCACAGGGGCTTTGAATCTGCATGGCCATGCCATCAGCCATTGCACAGTAATGGGCTAGAGCTACTTTATCCCTTTCTGCCTGTGGTCAGATTGAGAGATTGAGGCAAGAAGTCTAGTTAGCTCTTGCTGTGTAACAAATTATGCCAAAATTTAGTGGCTTAAAAGAGCAATTATTTTATTTTCTTTCAAGATTCCTTTGGGTCAGGAATTTGTAGACAGCATATATATGGGTCTTGTTTTTGTAACCATTCAGTGAGCCTGTGTCTTTTGGTTGGAGCATTTAATCCATTCACGTTTAAGGTAATTATCAATATGTATGTTCCTGTTACCATTTTCTTAATTGTTACGGGTTTGTTTTTGTAGGTCCTTTTCTTCTCTTGTGTTTCCCACTTAGAGAAGTTCCTTTAGCATTTGTTGTAGAGCTGGTTTGGTGGTGCTGAATTCTCTTAGCTTTTGCTTGTCTGTAAAGCTTTTGAGTTTTCCATCAAATCTGAACGAGATCCTTGATGGGTAGAGTCATCTTGGTTGTAGTTTCTTCCCTTTCATCACTTTAAGTATATCAGGCCACTCCCTTCTGGCTTGTAGAGTTTCTGCTGAGAAATCAGCTGTTAACCTTATGGGAGTTCCCTTGTAAGTTATTTGTCATTTTTCCCTTGCTGCTTTCAATAATTTTTCTTAGTCTTTAATTTTTGTCAGTTTGATTACTGTGTGTCTTGGTGTGTTTCTCCTCGGGTTTATCCTGCCTGGGACTCTCTGTGCTTCGTGGACTTGGGTGGCTATTTCCTTTCCCATGTTAGGGAAGTTTTCGACTATAATCTTTTCAAATATTTTCTCGGGTCCTTTCTCTCTCTGTTCTCCTTCTGGGACCCCTATAATGCGAATGTTGTTGCGTTTCATGTTGTCCCAGTGGTCTCTTAGGCTGTCTTCATTTCTTTTCATTCTTTTTTCTCCACTGTGTTTCACAGCAGTGAATTCCACCATTCTGTCTTCCAGGTCACTTATCTGCTCTTCTACCTCAGTTATTCTGCTATTGATTCCTTCTAGTGTATTTTTCATTTCAGTTATTGTATTGTTCATCTCCGTTTGTTTGTTCTTTAATTCTTCTAGGTGTTTGTTCTTTAGTTCTTCTAGGTCTTTGTTAAACATTTCTTGCATCTTCTCGACCTTTGCCTCCATTCTTTTTCTGAGGTCCTGGATCATCTTCACTATCATTATTCTGAATTCTTTTTCTGGAAGATTTCCTATCTCCACTTCATTTAGTTGTTTTTCTGGGGTTTTATCTTGTTCCTTCATCTGATACATAGCCCTCTGCCTTTTCATCTTGTCTATCTTTCTGTGAATGTGGGTTTTGTTCCACAGGCTGCAGGACTGTAGCTCTTCTTGCTTCTGCTGTCTGTCCTCTGGTGGTTGAGGCTATCTAAGAGGCTTATGCAAGTTTCCTGATGGGAGGGACTGGTGGTGGGTAGAGCTGGGTGTTGCTCTGGTGGGCAGAGCTCAGTAAAACTTTACTCCACTTGTCTGCTGATGGATGGGGCTGGGTTCCCTCCCTGCTGGTTGTTTGGCCTGAGGCGACCCAACACTGGAGCCTACCCGGCTCTTTGGTGGGGCTAATGGTGGACTCCGGGAGGGCTCACACCAAGGAGTACTTCCCAGAACTTCCACTGCCAGTGTCCTTTTCCTCACAGTGAGCCACAGCCACCCCCCGCCTCTGCAGGAGACCCTCCAACACTAGCAGGTAAGTCTGGTTCAGTCTCCTATGGGGTCACTGCTCCTTCCCCTGGGTCCCGATGCACACACTACTTTGTGTGTGCCCTCCAAGAGTGGAGTCTCTGTTTCCCCAGTCCTGTCGAAGTCCTGCAGTCAAATCCCGCTAACCTTCAAAGTCTGATTCTCTAGGAATTCCTCCTCCCGTTGCTGGACCTCCAGGTTCGGAAGCCTGACATGGGGCTCAGAACCTTCACTCCAGTGGGTGGACTTCTGTGGTATAAGTGTCCTCCAGTTTGTGAGTCACCCACCCAGCAGTTATGGGATTTGATTTTACTGTGATTGTGCCCCTCCTACCATCTCATTATGGCTTCTCCTTTGTCTTGGATGTGGGGTATCTTTTTTAGTGAGTTCCACTGTCTTCCTGTTGATGATTGTTCAGAAGTTAGTTGTGATTCTGATGCTCTTGCAAGAGGGAGTGAGTGCACATCCTTCTAATTCCGCCATCTTGAACCAATCTCATTTCTCATATAGATGTCCTGTGGATGGATTTTCTGAGGTAATACACATCAAGCACTTAGCATAGTCCATTTGTTTCCTCTGTGCTTAGTCTAGTTTCACTTGCTCATAGAGGGCTGTGTGCAGAGGGCTTGCACTTCACACTTCAGACCAGAGTTCCTGGTGCAAAATGGCTGCGCCGACACCTCAGCTAGGTAGGCCACGTGCAGAAGCCATGCTCCACACCTCAATTCAAGATGGCAGCAGCGGGCTGTGTGGGTCAGGAATTTGGAGAGAGCCTGGCTAGGCAGATCTGATTCAGCATCTCTCATGAGACTGTAGTCAGATGGTGGCTGGCTAGAGTAGCTGAGGCTGGCCAGGTAACTTTCTTTGTTCATGTAGTGTTCGGTTTGTTCATGTGGTACCTCTACATACACAAGTTTGGGCTTTCTCACAGCTTGGTGGCCTCAGGGTAGTTGGACCACTTCCATGGTGGCTCAGGACTCTAGTACAAGTTTTCCAGCAAGCAAGGTAGAATCTGTATCACCGTTTCAATTATAGTAAAAAAAATTAAAATCTTTCATCTTAACCATTTTTGAGTGTACAGTTCAGTAGTGTTAAGTATATTCACATTGCTGTACAAACAATCTCCAGAACATCTTCATCTTGCATAACTAAAGCTCTACACTCATTAAAGAATTCCCCATTTTCTCCTCCCTACAGCCCCTGACAACCTATCCTATGAATTTGACTATTCTAGGTGCTCCATGTAAGTCCTTCCTTTTTAAGGCTGAATAATATTCCATCATATAAATGTAAATGTACCACATTTTGTTTATCCATTCCTTAGTTGATGGACACTTGGGTTGTTCCCACCTCCTGGCTATTTTGAAGAATGCTGGTATGAACATGGGTGTGCAGATATCTGTCAGAGTCCCTACTTGCTGCATCACCTTTTATGACTTAGCCTCAGAAGTCAAATAACCCCATTTTTTCCAATGTCATAAACCCACCCAGATTCAGAAGAAAGGAGCAAAGTCTCCAACT
Organism: Mesoplodon densirostris; assembly: GCF_025265405.1. Lineage (NCBI taxonomy): Eukaryota > Metazoa > Chordata > Mammalia > Artiodactyla > Ziphiidae > Mesoplodon > Mesoplodon densirostris. The sequence goes on from NC_082662.1 coordinate 78,305,673, forward strand.
CTTGATGAGAGGAGTGAGAGGAGTGTCAGAGTCACATTATAAGAAGAGCAAGTGGAGTGAGAGCTATTTTACAGCTATCTTTGGAAAATACGACCTGCCATATTAAGTCCCCAGCTAGAAATAGAAGAATAGGGACAGAGGATTGGCCAACCTTACCATCTGTGTGGCCTTCGAGGAGCTGTTTAAAAAGGGGAGGGAGTGGATAGCAATGTGGGTGATGCTGAAACTCATACTCAGTATTATCATGGTAAATAGAAAGTTGGGGTCAAGTCATAGAATATTCACTAGGGGACTCCTCAGAACTTGTGTGGTCCACCTCTCTCATCCATCAAAGGAGGAGATCTGAAGGGTCCTGCCCAAGATCACACAGTGCCAAGACTAAAACTGTGGAGCCCATGCCCCTTGACTCATCCTAAACTATTAGGTTAGTCAGAACTCAGGGTTGCAAGTGATAGAAATGTGTCTCCATAGCATTACATCCTCTAAGCCACAGCTGCCCCTGTGATGTAGTCTCACCTCAGGTGTACCCCCTGCCTTTCTCTGTTCTTCCATCTTAAGGTTTTCTCTAAAACCACAGGAGCCCACTCAGCCCACATACAGTTTCTCTTGGAAGAAGGAGTAGTTTAAGCCCCCAGGTACAACTCTCAACTAAAGGGGAATGGGAGCCATTGGACAGATGTCCTAACCTCCTATCGGATGGACAATTCTGGAAGCCATTCTGTAGGCTTCCATGGTCCCTGTGGAGTTGAGCCACTGTTGCCTAAAGCAGTGATTTCAACAATGCACACTTTATTAACGGTTTCCTTCTCCCAGTGCACACTCCCTGTCCCCTCAGGGAATTATTTAGAATCACTTCCCAAATAACTACATTCTCTATAAATATTTGATTTGGCCTATGCTTTTGGAGAAACTTAAATTAAGAAACCAAGCTATTATAGTGATATAGCAAAAAAAAGAAAGGGATAGGTCTTAGTTATGCAGGGATTGATCCTAAGTGACACCGGACTCCAGGACCATCTGCCCCCTTAAAAGTGAAGTCTGACCATGGTCCTGAGGACAAGGAGGCTTAAGAATTATGAGGTTCAGTGGTCAGAGTTGGGGACAGCCTTCCTTTTTAGCCCTTTCTATTGGAGGAGGAGATCGCTGAACTCATTTCGAAATGACCTGGCTTCCCCTGGCCATGAAAAATGACCTCCCCTTCCCTTCTACTATTCAGAGTCCATCTTTTTTTCAAGACCCAGGTATATAGCATAAATATCATATATCTATATCTACATCTGTACCTATATCTACATATATCCTGGATCTGAATCCTCCACTAGAGTGGAAGCTCCATGAAGGCAGGGACTTTGCTTTGTTCACTGCTGTATAACTGAGACCTATAAGAGTGATACTTGGCACATAGTAGGCACACAATAAATATACTGAGTAAATGAACTTCAGTTCCATAAGAGGATTAGATCCTAATGGCCCACTATCCACTCTATGAATTAATTTCTCTCCTATGCATCAAGAATGGCACTAGCTATGTACCATTCTTGGAATGAGAAAGTATTTGAGAAAACAGTCACTCACTCAAAGCAATTTTTGTGTGCTGTGGTTCAAATGAGGAACGCTGGTTGAGAAAATTTGAGTTCATGAGAGAATGAATGGATGAAAATTCTCACTTCCTTTAAGTTGTCTCCTCTGACCATCCCATTTCAGGGTTAACAATATGTTAGCAAAATTAACAGAACTTTTAGTTTCCACGCAGTTTTGGTAACTCTCCCTACATCTACTAAGTATGTTATAGGGTGGAAATGGTTAAGAATGAAAGGGTCCTGCTTAATGACTGGTGTACACTTAGGAGAGGGATAGCAGCCATCCCTGTAAGGTGACTTTTGGGACCCTGTAGTTAATGGCTCTGTAAGCAGATCCAGCCTTTTAAAGGTTTCACAAAAGGGCACACACACAATTGAAGCTGCAGTTCTAAGTACTGTCCGGTCCTGATAAGGCTGGCTGGGAACGCCCTGTTCTATCCTTTCCCCAAATCAAATGCTCTTTGAGAGCCAGCCAAGCATTTGAGACCAACCAAGCAGTACTAAGTGCATTATCTTGTCTAAGCAAAGCGTGAGAAATAAATTAAGATCCTTGCAGACCTCACTGGCTTAAAAAAAAAACAACTCTGCTTTTACCTAATGTCTGGTCAGTGCCCTAAAGAAGATCTTCTCCCTTCCCTTAAAATTGTATTTAGATTAAAGAGATTCCGTCATTTCTGCAGTAAGTCCCATTTTACAAGGACACTTCTGTTTCAACTTTCTCCAGTCACTTATAACCCAAGCACCAGTGAGTGGAATGGGATTATTGTAATTAGCTTAGGATCCAGTAGGATATTTCTAGAAGCTGAGGATACAATCTGCTAAGTAATACAGGGGAAGAGTAGATACCTGAAAAGAAAAGCAGTGTTCTCATAGCAAGGAAGCAAGGAGTGGGTACTGGGTATGCAACAAGTAGTGTCCATCATGAAGGATTTCATAGATAGTAATGGACTCTTAGCATGGAAGTAATTTAAGTACTAAATAAAATAAACAAATTATTAGTTCTAGGACTGTGCTTTCAGATGTTCTTTGTCATCTGCAGTGACCCAATTGTTAAAAGAAAAACAGTTTTTAAACTTAGTTGTTTCCTTAAAGTGTTGCTTTTTAACTACTTCATATCATCTATGTGTGAATTACATATGTTAGACTTTATATATACAGCAACACAGTGGTAATAAGGGACAAATAAGTGATCATGCATCAAGTCAAAAGTGCAAAGCTGTGGACAGAGCACAATAGCTGCTCAGAGGAGAAGGTGTTTACTTCCAGCTGTGGGATTTAAGAGGATGAGCACAGTCCCTAGTATATAGGACTACATAGCAGTATTAGTCCTCTTCTCCTATCTCATCCCTCTTCACTTTCCTTTTGGATTTCTTTTGTTCATTATTTCATTTATTTAAAAAACAGTTTACTAAGATCCTGTCACTTGAGGAAAGATGTGCTAGGCACTGGGGTTACCAAGATACATAAGATACAATCCATGTTATTAAGAGTTCACAGACTAATCATGGAGGAGACCAATGTGTAAACAAACCATTGCCATGACAAGGGAGACATCATATAATAGGAGAATGGAAATAATTTTATGGGAATTCAGAAGAGCAACATACCCTGCTTAGAGAAGTGGAGAGATGAACATTGATTAAATCTTTCTTTGTTCATGTGGCTTAAAATCCAGATTCCTTCATGAGGCTTTCAAAGCCTTTTCCAAACTGCCTTATTGCCCATTCACCTGTCTGGTCTACTCTCCTTCTCCTCCACAGCAAGAAAGATATTAAATATTTTCAGGCTGAGACAGGTGACCAAAGTTGTTGTCCCTGCCATTCCATTGGTTCCTGTCCTGAAGTGGAGGCTGGTCATATTATCATCCCACCCCTGGACACATTTAGTACAACTTCGAAGTCCTTGCACATGCTCTCAACAATGAACAAATGACCAGATATCCTTTCCCTGCTTTTGACGTTGAGCCATCCTAGCATACTCTAACAGCCAGCCCAGTTCCAGTTTAACAAACCTCCTCAGATGGCTCCAGCCTAGCCTATTCCCCACTGAATCCCCAGAGCAGTTGCCTTCAAATTTTCTTGCATATTCCCTTACAATTTTTTGAAAAACATGTATGAGCTGATATCAAAAATTTTTCATCATATGTTTAACTTCCAACATATTCTGTGATGCCTGTGGGCTCTGAATATATTTTTTTGTCAAAATCTTGAAGCTGCATACTTATATGATTCAATTTGTAGACAATATCTACCACATAACTTGGCAAACTCAGTTCTTACTGTCAAATCAATCATCCCAATCAGAATCACTTTCAGTCAGAAAAGTCTCACTTCACTTTTCAATTCAAATAAGCATGTTAGTGCTCACTCCTGTGACAACCATCTCACTTTTGAATTCTAACTAAAAGATGGATGGATGGATGGATGGATGGATGGATGGATGGAGCCTTGCTCTGAGTTTGTCTCATTCAGGAGTTTGTCTCTTAGATGAAATAAGGGACTGCTCCCTTCAATATTTCTTGCTGGCACTCATAGGATTCCCCACAAGAACAAGGCATCCTGGAATGGTCCCCTTGTTTGGTGCCCTGAGGCAATGTACTTTTGTAAGATTTAGGATGAGTGAGAGGTTTGACCTTATTTAAAGAAAGGGATTTAAAAGGAGAGGTAAGAAGAAGCAGCAGACCACAGACTTGGCAGGTCAATTTTAGGAAAGAGTACAGTTGGAAATTGAGGATCTAGAAATTGATACTCTTAAAGTTAATTTAAGGGCCTAATGTAAAATCACTTGTTCTACAATGGATAGGCATTTCCTGGGTTGTATGCCACCATCCTGAGTCTCTACGAGGAGGCCCAAAGTCTAATTCAACACATGAACTTGGGCGTATTAGAGCTTTCTTATCCACATCTTAGTTTTAGGAAACTTTCACGGTTATATGCTTAATTCCTCGGTTTTCTGTTACCCATTAACTGTGACTTATTTTCATTTTGTTTCCTGAAAGGAGCTCTAAACTTCTTGAATAAAGAGCTGGTGAGGGCTTCCCTGGTGGCACAGTGGTTGAGAGTCTGCCTGCCGATGCAGGGGACGCGGGTTCATGCCCCGGTCCGGGAAGATCCCACATGCCGCGGAGTGGCTAGGCCCGTGAGCCATGGCCACTGAGCCTGCACGTCCAGAGCCCATGCTCCACAACAGGAGAGGCCACAACAGTGAGAGGCCCACGTACCGCAAAAAAAAAAAAAAAAAAAAAAAAAAAAAGTGCTGGTAAAACATTATTTTAGCTTCACCTTTTCTCCCCTTGAAAAAGAAAATCCTCATGGGGCCATCTGTTTCCTGGTTGAAAGTTGTCTGGAAAACCACCCTGGCAATCTAAGGGTGAGTTGGTGTGCATAGAAACTGAAGTTGTAGTTGGGTGGTCTTCCTTATGAAGGATGGTCAAATAACTTATGAATCTGAAGTTATCTGATGCAGTGTGGAAAAGCCTGAGTAACTTTTGCTGCCGCAACACAGACCATATGTCCCTCTATAGAGATAGGACTCTACGGGAAAATATGCTTCTTGTTCAGGGTGATTTTCAGCCTTCCATTTTATGAAGTTTTCCTACTGGACTTGCTAGAAAAGTAGAAAGTGCTGTATCTGCTATAGTCTACAGCAGTGGGACATGTCAAGCCATCCAGTGAGTTCACTTCAGTTCAGCCACATTTATTACATTCTGTGCACCTACTAAATAAATGAAAGAGACAGGATTTCTACTGTCAAGAAGCTCGTAGTTTGTAGGTAAGGCTGAGATCCATACATACAATTGCAGTTATAATGGCTGCTACTCTACCCACCTTCCCAAGGTGGTAAAATTTTCTAAAGTTAAAAGTGGTTTTCAAGAGGCACTGTGTGTTGGCCACTTGACTCCACTCTCTGGGTCTTGTCTGGTTCTTGCCCAGGTCTACCCACCCCAACAAATAGCTGAGTAGTTGAATTTTCCCTTCAAAAGCTGATTACTCCATTGAAGGACTTCACAGCTGCCTCTTAGTGTTACTTCATACCACATTCCTGGTAAATTGAACTCTAATCTATCCTGAAAACAGCTTACTATTTCTTTACCATTCTATAAACCAAGTCCATATTTTTCATCCTCCTCTATTATACATGATGAGTAAAGTATCCCAAGTGATTTCTGAAGCATTTTCTCTTTCCTGAAGACTTGAGAGAGGCAGCTTTGGGACAGGGTTCTGGAGCTTCTGGGACAGGGAGGTGACCTGGACTTGGGTTTTGATGTGGTGACAGTTGCTTCTGTTTTCACTGTCCTGTGGGCCAGCTGACAGGGAGGCTGCTGTCCTTCCAACCAGGGGTGCTTGGTTATCCTTTGAAAGGGAGGAAGGCTTGAAGAAGTGAAATCCTCTTATTTTAAGAACCTAATCGGGAACTGAATCAAAACACCATTTGGCAATACATTCATGCATGACTCTCTAAGGCTAACAAGAAAATTTTGAAGAAACAGGTGAACAGTTTGTATTTTTTTATCTAGATAAATTAAAAAAAAAAAACACTCTGGAGTCATAGTACAAAGAGTAGAATACCAGCCTTGCAGGACATTTGGTCCTGTCTGAATGTCCATAAGACATTTGATCCATAATACATTTGGTCCATGCCAAAGGTCTTTGAAATTTGGTCCTATCCAAAACATCCATAAGCATATTTGGTCCATGCCAGATAGTTTTGGACAGGACCAAATATCAAAGTCATTTTGGCGTGGACCAAATGTCTCCATGGACATTTTGGACAGGACAAAATGTCTGCTAATTGAATACCGGTATTTAAACCCTGCATATCATATTAAAACAAGATTAGCACTGAGGGCAGGAGGGGGATATCTGTACCTGGAAAGTCTGAAACATCCAATGAATGACCCAGAACTTGGACCTTCATTATGGCTGCCTTTTTTTTTTTAATGTAACAGATATCTCAGACTAGATTTGATCTGATTCGAGCAAAGTAGAAAAAGTCAGGAGTGGGGATTGTGGGGTTGTGGGAGAGGTATCTCCCAGCAGTGATCTTAGCCTTCCACCAGATAAACAGTCTGAAAGCAAAAATAGGATTTTTCCTCCAGTTTTTGAGAATAAACATGAATCTGAGGGGGGAAAGATAAGGAAAGCATTCTCTTAATCAGCACAGCAACTGAGAAAGTCATGTGCAAGCTGTGGCCGACAAGCCAAGCTTTAATTCTCTCCAACTCTCATCCTTTCCCGGTGCCTGCACACCACCCTCCACCCCAACACTTATCCCCCTGCATCCCCGTTAAAAATCAACAACAACAAAAAAAGTTGCTATGGTTAATGGCTAAAGGAGAACAGATGTACAGTCTTCTTACATTTTAGGTTAGGATCAAATAGACTCTCAAGTCCTCCGTCTTAAAGCCCCAACAATAGTCCTTGGCCATCCGCCGCGTTCCTCCCTCCTCCTCTCTGAGGCATGCTAATTAAAGTGCCACGGCCAGCATTGAAGAAGGACTTGAGCAGGCTCTCTCCCGATGGATCCCTAACTATCTCAAGCTCCTGCTTCCTAATTGGCCACACCAGCTGAAACTAAAGCAAAGCAACTTCTGTAGGAGCAGCTGCCAAGGCCTGTTCCCCTCCCTCCAAAGCCCATCACCCCTCCTCAAAAGAGGATATTTTTCTGTTGTCATATTCTTGGGCAATATTTCAGAAGCTCACTCATCCGGCCACTCACTTCCCCCACCCCCATACCGCTGTCCCCAAACAAGGCATTAGGAAGGAAATATGAGAGATTTTATTTTAGCCTAATTGAACAATAGCCCTTATTTCATGTTGAGTAAGATAAATGGGCTGTCCAACTTTCCTTCTCACTTTATCTGTAATGAGGTTCTTCTCTCAACTGTTTACTAAGGTATTAAAAAGCACTTTGTGGTGCCTGGTGGTAAATTCCATCAAAGAGAGTCAATGGAACAGATGGAAACATACGAGAAAGTTGGGGAGATAAGGTGCCTTTTATGAAAGTTCAGATTCCAGACCTATTAGAAAGAATTGCTTCCCTCTCTATGAATTTGGCAGCAAAGTGGTTTCTGTAGGGCAGGACAGTACCTGAAAGATTTTCCGAGGGTCAGGCCATGGTGGATAACTAATTGCAGCCATTAACATCCAGGTGGTAAGAAATTGCCTGAATTGCGAGATCCTAATAAGCCATTAGCATCTCTACATTGGATGCACTTTTGTGGACCCTTCTCTCACCAACAGTGATGAAACACATGTCTGTTCTTGCTCAGGCTTTATCTCCCACTGTTCCTTGAAGAGATGCACACATTCAGATGTCAACTGTTACAAAGGTGAGTAGCCAGGGATTGGGAGCCTGCGGAGCAGACCCCGCCTGGAGTTTTGGCACTGAATGCTGTGTGACCTTACTAAACTAAGTCCCTAAACTTCACTGCTACATAATTTCTTCCCTTACAACATAGAAAGGAAACATGTCACACTGATAAGTAGTCTGGTATGGGTAACGAACAACCGACTGTTTGATGCACTGAGATTTTTAAGGTAAGAATCAAGTGTGGCTACTTCATCACATTCCAGCCACAGTCCTGTTCAAAGCTTTCCTTTGTCAACAATTTGAGGGCCTACTATGCCCGTATATGTAATGTGGAGGAAGATGATATATAAACATGAAAAATGAAATAAAGACATGACTGTATTAGAATGGGAATTCAAATTTTTACTCCTCGTCCAGAACCCCACCGATGTCCCTTCCTGACTGCCTCCTTGGATATCTAAGGTAAACTGTTCATTCCATAGCAGATCAAAGCCTTTGTCACCTTGTACCATCATCTGCCTTTTCAGTCCCCTCTATTAGACTGTCAGCTTCAAAAAGAAAGGGCTGTATCCCATTCATTTCTTTACCCTCAGTCCCTAGTGTAGCTCCTGTAGGCATGCAATGTTTGTGCCTAAGTAAACGGATGGAGTGAATGAACAAATGTCAAATACAGACCACACGTTCTAAAAGAGATGCATTCGTGCTATGGTGAGAGAAGTCCAGAAAGAGGATCCAAAAGACGATGCAAATCACCAAGCTGTCATTCTATAAAAGTTTGACTCTGGGCTCTCTGAGCCCCATGTCCACATCAGAAAAATGAATATGGTAATACCCAAACAAAACAGGGTCTTGTGGGAATTAAATGGGATAACATAGGCAAAGCAGTGATCAATAAATTTTAACTCTCTTATCCTGTGCCCCTTTTTTTCTAATTAGTTGCAACACAGCACTCGAGTTCAAAGGAGAGACCCAAGATGCAACTGCAGATTTCTAGGTTAACAGAAGTAAGAGGTTTTAAACCACAGGAATAGATGAATTCTCAAGGAGAAAGGGAGGAGAAAGAGGCAGATGACAACATTCAAAATAATACCCACAATTATGGGGCGTGGTGTTAAAGAAGTTTTCTGACACTTGTTAAAATGATAAGGAGAGTAAGAAAACTAAAAATGGACCTGTCAGAACTTTTTAAAGCTATTGATTCAGATATCCAACCTTTTAGTTACCACTCCCAAATTTTTGTCACCTAAAAATTCGATTGTCATGACTTCTGGGTCTCCATACCTTTGATTTTTTAAAGTGATAGCACTACATTAGAAATAGAAATCCAGTAAATTCTTCATTAATCCACCCACCTTATGACATTTTTAACTGCTTAGAATTAATCTAAATAAAAATCCACTGAATTGAGAGCTTCTTGAGGGCAACAACTGTACTTATGCATCTTTATATTCCTATCGTCTAGCCCAGGGTCTGGCAAACAGTTGTATCTAATCCACATTTCTCTCCCTGTGTCTTTCAGGAAGCCTTGTCCAACACTCTGAAATCCCAGTTTACTTGGAAGTCTGCACCTTCCCATGGTCTGTAGCCAACCTCTTTAATAAAGGCATCATTTCAGGGACTTCCCTGCTGGTCCAGTGATTAAGAATTGGTCTTGCAATGCAGGGAACACCAGTTTGATCCCTGGTCGGGGAACTAAGATCCTACATGTTGCGGAGCAACTAAGCCTGCACACCACAACTAAAGAGAAGACTGCACACCACAACGAAAGATCCCACATGCCGCAACTAAGACCTGACGCAGCCAAAAAAACATAATAATAATAAAGGCATCATTTGTTCCTGCCACATTCATCCTGGCTCAGAGCGGCGCTACTTTCTTTTCTTAGTCTTCACAAAACTTCCGTTTAATCATCATTCTGGGATCCTGCCAAACTTATAAGTAACCTAAGACTCAGACATAGACATGTAAGAAATATGTTTTAAGAACTAGCTTTAGGGACTAGTAGTCCAGTGGTCAAGACTCCGTGTTTCCAATGCAGGGTGCGGGTTTGATCCCTGGTCAGGGAACTAAGATCCTGAATGCCACGTGGTGTGGCCCCCCAAAAAAGAAACCCATAAAACAAAAACAAAAATTAGTTTTACTTCTAGGCTTTATGCAGTTGAGCCCAAGTTTTCCTGGGACTTCTTTACTTTGCTTTACTTGTTTCCCCAACAGCATTCAAGATGGGCCTAATCACATCATTCCTCACACTTGCCTGCTTCCCCTGGGCTTACCCCTGTGGCCGAAGGTAAGACAGTGGCTCATGGGCAGTTAAAACAGGCCAGGTGTAGGGAACAGAGTTCACAGTGCCCACAACATTCTCGTCTGCAGAGTCCTTGGTCTGTCCGTCAAAGTCCTCCCCTGGGGTTGGGTGGCTGTGTAGGTGAGCGGGGACCTGGTTTCACAGCCCCTCCATTCCTACTCCTGGATTCTGCTCAGCACTGTCCCCATGCACTGCTTCATCCCCCGGTTCAGCCCTCAGTTCCACACGGATGGTCTGAGTCTCACACCCTAAGCAGAGCTCACAAAGAGAAGAGCCTAGGTGGGCACTTCAGCCAACTCCCCCGTCAGGCTTCTTTGGGCAGGTTCTTGTGGCCTAACTTAGAATTTCAGGTCTATCCTGGAGGCCTACTTGGCATAGACAGTGAGTGACTTTTTTCAGGACACAGCCTCTCCCTTGTTTCTCCTTTAGAAGTGGAAAGAACCAAGCTCCTATTACACATTAGGTACAATAAACCATCAGAACTGACATTTATGCAGGGATGCAGTTCATAACACACTTCCCCACACAGTCACAATAAATTCACACAATAATTTAATTCCCATTTTTCAGATGCAAAAACTACTGCAATGCAAAGTCAACTGACCTATCCAAAATCACCTCACTGGTAAGTGGTCAAGGGATAAACTCTAGTCTGTTTGACTCCTGAAGCCTTGCTCTCCCCATCACCCTACCTGCATTACTGTTCATTCCACAAATATTTATTGGGCCCTGGTGATAGCAGGCCCCAGGCTCAGTGCCAGGATATACTAGTGAGCAAGCTGTGGGGCTTTCAGTTACGCAGGGAAGACAGACAGTAAACGAATACTTGCAACTGCTGCTAAGAAGAACAGTTACCACATAGTGGTTAAAAGTTAGGCTTTGAACCAGATACCTGTGTTTGAATTTATACGAGTGGTGTGATCTTAGGGGAGTTAATTAACCTTTCTACGTCTTGATTTCTTTGCCATAAAATAGGGATGATATATTGCTATGGATGATATATTTAGGTTTTGAGGACTAAATGAGTTTATGCATGTTAAGTGCTCATAATTTGTTCCCAGTAAATATTAACCATGAAAATAGGGAGCTCTGAAAGAAATGGGATCTTAACCTATGGGGATGGGTGTGGGGTAGGGGCCTGTGAGGGTTAAGAAAATTTTCCTGAAATAATGGAGTTTAAAATGAGGCCTAGAGGATGAGCGCATGAGAGAGAGAAAGAGCGAGACAGAGACAGAGACAGAGAGAGAGAATATTAAAGAGACGGGGGCAAGGGGAGGGAGGAGAGGAGGGCAGGCAAAGAGAACAGCACACGCGTAGGATTCATCGGACTGTAAACTGAGCTGAGAGTTGCCATATCTCATGACTGGCCCCATCCCAGATCTTACTAAAATACTGTCAGAGTAAAGGATGGGGAGTTTATCAGGGAGAGGAAATTTAAGGCTTTTAGCCTCTGTCCAATCAATCATTCAATCAATTCCTCTCTCTCCCTCTCACTCTCTCAGCAACACATAATGGAAAGAGCACCAAACCCCAGAGAAAACCCTCAGCTGATGCTCTGGCTCAGCCTCCTATACCCCTTGACCCTGGTGGTTCCACCTCATCACTGGGCCTCAGATTCCTTCTCTATAAAAAATGGCAACAATTCCTACCTTAAGTGCTATGGCTTCACTTTAATAAAATATAAAATGTGTGTGACCCTACTCAGGTTGAATTCCCAGCTTTGCTACTGTGTGACCTAGAGTAAGCTCCTTAACCGCTGTGAACCTCAGTTTTCTTATCTGTAAAGTGGGGATGATGAGAATAATGTCTCATAGGGTTCTCCCCCAACTTTTTATTTTGAAAGTTAAATCTATGAAAAGTTTAAAGAATACTTTTATAAGCTTCGTATAGATTCACCAACAGTTAACACTTTGTCATATATTTGCTCATTGTGTGTGTGTGTGTGTGTGTGTGTGTGTGTGTGTGTATGTGTTGCAGACATCATAACATTTTTCTCTCAAATATTTCAGCATACATCTCCTAGGAGCAAGGACATTCTTCTGTATACTCACCATACCATTATCACACATAAGACATTTACCATTGATTTTAAATAAGCAGTATATATCCAAATTTCCTCATTATACCCAAAATGATTTTTATGGTTTTTTAAAAAATTCAGAATCCATCAAGCTTCATGCACTTCATTGACTATCATACCTCTTTTGTCCTCTGTAAGCACTCTCTCTGCCTTTTTCTTGCAGGGGGTGGGAGGGGGACTTTCATGACATTACTCTTTTTGAAATATTCATGCTAGTTGTTTTCAGATTGTCCCTGGATTTGTTTCTTTCCTCATATTTAGATTGAGGTTAAACATTTTTAGCAAAAATACTGCATAGGTTATGAAGTGACATAAGCAAGATGACAGAATAGAAGCCACAGACTCTGTTCCCCAATAGAGATACTGACTAAGTAACAATATACAGTCAAAAAAGCCTTTATGAAGACTCCATAAACCAGTCTGGAAGTCATAGTACCCAAGGCAAGTTCAAAGCCAAGAACAGTCACATTGAAATGAGTAAAAAAAGCTGTTTCATTTCAACTGCATCAATGGGTCTAGTGATGATAAAACCCCTCAGCTTTCGTTTATCCAGGAAGCTCCCTTGTACATGATGAGTTCCTTCTTGAGAAAGTAACTCATCACCTATAAGGGAGCTCCCATAAGATCATGAGCAGATTTCTTAGGCAGAAATATTCCAGACCAGAAGTGAGTGGAATGATATATCCAAAGTGCTGAAATTAAAAACAACTGCCAACCAAGAATACTATATCTGACAAAACTATCCTTCAAAAATAAAGGAGGGGGACTTCCCTGGTGACCCAGTGGTTTAGAATCCATCTTCCAATGCAGGGGACGCAGGTTCAATCCCTGGTCGGGGAACTAAGATCCCACACGCGGTGGGGCAACTAAGCCCACACACCACAACTACTGAGCCCGTGTGCTCTGCAGCCTGCGCGCCACAACTAGAGAGAAACCCACATGCCGCAATGAAGATCCCATGTGCCGCAACTAAGAAGCAATGCAGACAAATAAATAAATAAATAATTTTAAAAAATAAAATAAAGGAAAAATTTTGTCCTAGATAAACAAAAGCTAAGAGGTTCATCATCACTAGACCTTCCTTTACAAGAATTGCTAAAGGGAGTCCTGCAAGTTGAAACAAAAGGATGCTAGACAGACAGCAGCATGAAAGCACAGGAAAATATAAAGTTCTCTGGTAAAGGTTAATATACAGACAAATACAGAATATTAGAGTACTGTCATGGTGGGCCATAAATCACTTTTAATTCACATGTAGAATTTAAAAGATAAGTGCATGCCTATCTTTTAGTATGTTCAAAATCAAAAAGACTGACCATACCAATTGTTGATGAGGATGTGGAAGAACTGGGACCCTCATACACTGTTGTGGGGGTGTGTGAAATAGTGCAACCCCTCTGGAAAGCAGTTTGGCAGTGTCTTTAAAAGTTAAATCTAAACCATATGATTTAACCATTGCATGCCTAGGTATTTACTCAAGATAAATTAAAGTATATGTCCATACTAAGGCTGGTACATAAATGTCCATAGTAGCTTTATTTGTAATAACCCCAAAATGGAAACAACCCAAATGTCTATCAATAGGTGAATAAGCAAACTGTGGTCTAGCCACAAATGGAATACTACTCAGCAGTAAAAAGAATGAACTACTGGTACACACAAGAACATGGATAACATTCTGAGTGAAGGAAGTCAGATAAAAAAGAGTATATAAGTCCACTTACATAAAACTCTAGGAAATCTAAAATAAACTTTAGTGACAGAAAGCAGCTATGGTCACATGGGGATGGGGAAAATGGAGTGGGGAAGGGCTGGCCATGGAAAGGAGGGCTTACAGAGAGATAGGAAAAAGCTATTGGAGGTGACAACCCTGATGGTGGTGATGGATTTTCACAAGTATATACATATGTCAGAACTTGTATACTTCAATCATGTTCAATTTATTGTATGTCAATTCAGTAAAGCTGGGTTTCTTAAAATTATCAGAGGGCTTTCACTATTTCTATTGGAGAATGGGCTTCACTGTGTTTGTCTTAATACTCAAAGTTTTTGCCTGATATAATTTACTAGGCATCACAAGTAGGAATCAACCTACTGCAACTTTTCTCTGCTTGTATTGCTGGTATTGCCTTCAGTAGTTAGTAACCAGAGTTCCAGAGATCTGCTTCCACCCACAGAACACATCTCAACAGCTGCCAGTGGGTGGAGGCTGTCCAAGCTCTTCGCAACTGCTCCGACAGCTGAGGGAATTTGGGGGTGGGATGGGGGGGAGGGAGGCATAGTGCAGGAGTTAGTGAGAGAGGGGGTGGGGAGAAGGGTGCACACCTGCCACAGGATGCTGGGCTGAAACTCAGCCCCCACTTAGGGTCAGATAGGGATGACTTATGTACCATAATGAGGCACAAAACCCGTCTTTGATGGCATTTCAGCTCCTTCTCTCTCCTGTCCTATTGGCCTCTTAGACTTTATAACCTTTTGGGGAGCCTTCTGTATTTCTCTGTCTGCCGTTGTCTGAAACTTGCTTACAGACAGGGGCTGGTTAGCAAGCCTATCCTCTTTGTTTCTTGAAGCCTGAGAAAGAGGATCTTTGACCTCTGTTTCTAAGCACTGTAAACAAAGGCCTTCTTGGCTGCCAGTATGCTCAAAATGCTCATTAAACAAGAAGTTTGCTGGCCAGTGGTTGAAATGACATCATGCTTCCTCCTGGAATTCAACTCAAGATAAAAATCAGGTCATTCCATTTACAAAGAGAAAATGCTCCTGTCTCCTGCCAGCATTCAGAGTTGCTGGCTTTCAAAGAGAACAAGGAAGAGAGGAGCCCATTTGAACTCAGGCTTTGAGAATGTCTCTTAAACTACCTCCGCTTAATTCCTGATAGTATGCAAAGGTTTTCCACTCTGAATCCCCTGGTGTCAGAGAGCAGAGGGTGCTCCTTGCTTATCTTTTCTGAGTTTTCAAACCGAGTGTTGCAGGTAGGTCTCGTCAGGGCTCTCTAACAATAGGGTGGAAGGAAAAAGATTATCTTCGTCTTTTTACATCATTAATCACAGTTTGACATGGGAAGGAAAAAAATACTGTGACCTTAAAGAAGTCCATTCAGATTCTTTTAAGATAAAACCAAAAAAAGTACAATTTTCAGAGGATGGTGATATATGTCCTGTGTTATTTATTTACTTTTAGGCCTCTATAGAGATCTTATTGGCTTTATTCAGTGATTCATGAATGGAGTAGCATCCAGTGTAGCAGATAGAAAGGAGCTCCAAGGAGCTGTAGAAAATGAAAGACTCTTATAGACTGAAGGGAGTAGGAACAAGGAAGTTATACTAACCAAAAAAAAAAAAAAAGTGGATTGGTTATTGAGAGCTTACTTTCCATTAGGGGATGGCAGGAGTCTATCTGGCAAATTAACTAGTGCACTGACCAGGTGATTCCTGATTGACTGGTGTAAGATTCCATTTCTGGGAAATGCTGAAACCGTAATTAAGTTAGGTTTCGGTTTGGTGACATGGAGTTTAGTATAACTGACTCCATTTTGTGTCTGTTATCTTGTTTTTAAAACTAGTATAATTGATGTTTTCACAAAGATCCTTTGCTAGTGAGGGAAATCTGGAGACAATACATCTGTAACCAATTTCTAGATCTAGAATTTACAGACAATTTCACCAAAATATTAGATACACTTAATAAAAATTAAAACAGAAAAGACCAAACACCTACAAGATAGAAGTTTGTTTTTGATAGTCTATGTTACATTTTTTAAAATCTATATTGAAATGTTCAGCATTTCTTATTTTAAAAATATCTTAAAAATATATTTTGGGTACAAACAAGTAAAATTAATATATTAAAATACATTAAAAACATCTCATTTCACAACTTACTGATGTTGTGAAATGAATGTTGCATTCATTAGCCCATAGATTACTTACGAACCACCTTAAAATTCTCCTGTTGTTCAGAAACAATGATTCTAAACTTGGAAATAAGTAAAAAGATAATTGGGTGACCTTTTGATCATACTCAAGCATTTTCTAATAAGCCCATCTTATGTGTAACATTATTTGATTTATTGCTGGGGAGGAAGACATTTTCCTCTACCCTCCTAGGTTCTTCTGGCTGGTCTAAGAATTAAATTGACATGAGACAGATTAACATGAGAAAATCAAGCACAAGTTTAATAATATGTACATGTGGGAGAGACCCAGGAGAACCTAGTAACTCACCAAAATGGCCAAAACCCTCACCTTAAATACCATCTTCAGCTAAAGACAAAAGAGGATGTTGGAGGTAGTGGTTTGGGACTTCAGAGGGGAGAAAGGCAATTTACATGGAGATGGAAAAGCCTATGTTTGGCAAACAAATGTTTGCTAGGTCATGCAGAGACAATGGGATGCTGAAAGAGGTTTTAACAAACAGATCTGCTGGATTCCTCCCTACAGTTCACACTATAGACATAGAAGCTAGTTCACACTGTAGTTGTCTATGGGGATAGCTCCCTTCATGGAACAAGTACTCTATCTACCTTCTTTTAGGCAGTTAGGGGGAAGCTCAAAGACTCTTGAGCCTTTGGGGCCTTAAAAATAATCAGCCAAGGGCTTCCGTGGTGGCGCAGTGGTTGAGAGTCCGCCTGCCGATGCAGGGGACCACGGGTTCGTGCCCCGGTCCGGGAGGATCCCAGATGCCGCGGAGTGGCTGGGCCCGTGAGCCATGGCCGCTGAGCCTGCGTGTTCGGAGCCTGTGCTCCACAACGGGAGGGGCAACAGCAGTGAGAGGCCCGTGTACCGCAAAAAAAAAAATCAGCCAAAATTAATCCTCATACCAAAGAGACACAATTTGGGATGACAAATTTTGCTCCCCCCAGCACTACCAATCAGTTGGGGGCTCAGACCTCTTAGAAGTTTATCTCTGTAGAAAAGCTGATGCTATGATGTTATTTGTTCCTCTAAGTGATAGTATAACTCAAAGGTTATGATGTTATTGCCCTGCAGCAGGACATAACTAATTTTACATCTAATTTAGCCATCTTATTCAGCATTCCTTTTTCTACTGCCAATATACATTGAATCAGCTTTGTTTTTCTGCCCGTTCCCTCATAAACGAATTAAATAAAACCTTGACCCATGTTATCTATCGTATGAGAATTACCTTTTTGACAGTTTGAAAATTATGCTTTGATACTCTACCAGCATTTAACAGAATTTACAATAGTGGAATGATCCCTTTCTTTTTTTTTTTTTTTTTTTTTTTTTGTGGTACGCGGGCCTCTCACTGCTGTTGTCCCTCCCGTTGTGGAGCACAGGCTCCGGACATGCAGGCTCAGCGGCCATGGCTCACGGGCCCAGCCGCTCCGCGGCATGTGGGATCTTCCCGGACCCGGGCATGAACCCATGTCCCCTGCATCGGCAGGTGGACTCTCAACCACTGCGCCACCAGGGAAGGCCGGAATGATCCCATTTTTAACAAACAGACCTGTCTAGGTTCGGGTTTCCCAGAAGTAGACCCTAAGACAAGGATTTGAGCACAGTAGCTTATCTTGGAGGTACAAGGACCACTCAAGGGAAGTAGGGAAGTGACAGACGTAATTGAAGTGAAGGGTCTCAGAACATGCTGCCCCAAAATATGCCCCTTTGGCCGGGGGATTATTTTGAGCTGAAGGCAATCAAGACCCAGCAGACTCAGTAGAAGTGTTTTATCTTCTCTTCAACGGCCTAAAATTATACATTTTCCCATTTGTGAGGGAATTCTACATTTATAAAAGAAATTTCCATTAGAAAGAGTACTTGTTCCAGGAAGAGAGCTATTGCCAGAGATAACGTTTTTTTCACCTAAGAGACTTATCTGCAAAGCAAGGCAAACTTTATTTACCATACATTTCCTCCTCTCACCTTCCAGTGAATTGCCTTCTCCCCCAGTGCCCCCAGAAGTCCAAACCCCTATTCCTTTCCTTATCTCAGGATGGTAAATAAGACTTGTGAAACTCCGATGTGGGGGTAGGTAATTTTAAAATGTTCCCCTGTTAATCCGTCTTTTAAATTCTTAGACCAGCCACAGAGCCTAGAAGATTAGAAGGGAGAATTCCTCCCCTACAGAAGGCAGCTAACAAAGGGTTGTTGAAAGATAAACAGAGGCATATTAAAAATTTCAAGGTCTTATTTGGACAAAAATTTATTTGAACTCGGCAGCGCCAAAACAGAAATGGTTAGGAGTGCTGCACTGACAGGAGATAGGGGAAAGACTTTTACAGAGAAAAGTCAAAAGCAAAGCAAAGAAATTATTTGATTTGGTAAAGCTTACGTGGTTGCATTATTTGGGAAAGTCTAATGAACTGTTTGTGATTAGTTGTCCTTAGTTTCATATTCGTAGCTTTGAGGCATTACAAGCTTAGGTTTTGGTCTGCTTACTAAGGCTTCTAAGGCCTTAGAACCACCTCAGGCTAATGGCCTTCTTGTTTAATTAATTTGAGAGTGGATCATTAAGTCTATTACCATTGTGGGTGATGTTGGAGCTTAATCCCACAAGGAAACTGTATAAAACACAAGTGTCAGAATTATCTCTCCCAAGGAGGATGGAGCTGGGGTATTTACACACCAATCCTTATCAGTCATTTATTGAGGACTCTTCCTGAGTAGTATTACTTCTCCAGTACTTCCTGACTGTTAAGTGGCAGCTTTTATCAGTTTTGGAGAAAATTCTCAGGCACGAAGAGATAGACACAGGCAGTTGGAAATCTTGAAGTTTATTGAAATAGTAGAGTCCAAGGGATGTGGGCAGGGCGCTCAAGGACTTCTTAATTTATAGAAAAAGCATTTCCACTTATCAGGGAATAGTACCATCCTAAAGGTAATAAAACACAAGTTAAATGCAAAAACTTCTTCATAAAACAAAGGCAAAATATCTATGGCAAAATATCCAGATTTGAATCTTTTCATCAAAGGAATTTTCCTCAAGATCAGTCAAATTCAAAGCACTCAGAGCACAATAGAGTTGATTTTCTAAAAGAAACATCTATTTCCAGACCATTGAGGGCTCTCGTGTAGAACATTTACCAACAGAAGTAAATTTAACTACATAAGATGGTAAATAATTTTTTTGTAACCTGAATGGAAATTTCTGATCAAATATCTTATTATCAGTTTTTTTTACAAAGAATAAAGAATTTTTCATAATTAAACAAAGACCGTTACAAAGTGTTATCCTAAATTACTTTTTAAAATTATTGATTTAGGGGCTTCCCTGGTGGCGCAGTGGTTGAGAGTCCGCCTGCCGATGCAGGGGACATGGGTTCGTGCCCCGGTCTGGGAAGATCCCACATGCCGCGGAGTGGCTGGGCCCGTGAGCCATGGCCGCTGAGCCTGCACGTCAGGAGCCTGTACTCTGCAACAGGAGAGGCCACAACAGTGAGAGGCCCGCGTACCGCAAAAATAAATAAATAAATAAAATTATTGATTTAGTGTAGCTTTTTAAAAAAACTAATAAATATTATTTACCTTAAAGGAGACTTCTAGATACGAAAAAAAAAAAAAGAAGGAGACTATGGACCCCACCATCAGATTTATAAAAGGAAATATTCTATGTAGCCTGATTGGTAGAAAATGTCCTTGTGAACTTGGGGAACTTTACCTGTGGTTCAGCTTAGCGGTTCAGCTCAGACATAAGGAAGATCCACACTGAGGCCACACTGGCAAGTAGTGTGTCCTATGGACCCAGAGAGTGAGCAAAACTAACCCCACAACAGTCATGCAGGAACAAAGTAATAAATACTTAAATATGTGCCCAGTATGTTTTCTATTTGTTTCCTTGACCCCAGATTGTCTGGTTCAGTCGCCATACCTCCAGTAGAATATGAGGTTTCTTTACAGTTCTGCCCAAATTACAAGGGCACACATGAACTTCCACCCCACCCTCCTTGCATTCATTCATACACACACAAACACACACACACACACACACACACACGGAAGCAAGAACTCAGCCCTTCCCCTTAGGTCCCCTCCTCTTCCCAGGTATTTCTAAAAGGGGATTCCATGTGAGCCCCTGAAACACTCTAACAGCTGCATCACCCACGACAGCCACCGTGTTCTCTTTTTCTTGCTTGGCTCCCACACCATTTCCTGTGAACAGCTGTGATCTGGTCTTCATCCCCCTCCCATGCCTCACAAAGACTCACAAAGGAAAATAATCCTTTCTGTTTCTTTCAACCAGAGACCAACTGGGATGGAGATCCATACCATCCATCCCTCCTCCTTCCCCACCTCCTCCTCCTCTCAGCCTTGTCGTCATCCATAACTCTTCTCTCCTTCCTGAGTTACAAAGCTCAAGTTTCAGCACATCAAGGAATACAAATACTTACAAATGATGATGGGAGAAATCTATCTCTCCTGGTGCTGACCTGCAGTCAGAATTTACTAACCCATCCTCCAGTCAAACACCATTAATTACCAGAGAAACAAGAAATATCTGAAGTAGAGGTGGCAGGTGTAGTTTATCTCAGCAAACATCCTAATATAAACCAGGCACTGTGTTATTGTGGTGTCCTGAGGTCCACACAACTTTGTTCTTCATTCTCCCTATTGCTACCTCAGTTCAGACTACCGTCATCCCACTCACCTAATTACCAGTCTCGCCCAGCTGCAATATATTCTCTGTATTGTAGCTAGAATAATTTTCCAACATAAATATTTGATCATGTTCTTCATGTCTCTTTAAAAATCTGTAATGCTGTCCCTCTGAACTCACAGTAAATGCAAACACAGTAAAAAGCTTACAACACTCTTCACGATCTAACTTCTGCCCATTTTTCCATGCTCATCTCCTGTCACTGGCCTCCCTGAAACTCCCCGGACATGCTAGATTCTCTCTGTTCAAAATTCTCTCTGGGGCTTCCTTGGTGGTGCAGTGGTTAAGAATCCGCCTGCCAATGCAGGGGACATGGGTTCGAGCCCTGGTCCGGGAAGATCCCATATGCCGCGGAGCAACTAAGTCCTTGCACCACAACTACTGAGCCTGCACTCAAGAGCCCACGAGCCACAACTACTGAGCCTGTGAGCAACAACTACTGAGCCTGCATGCCTAGAGCCCGTGCTCCTCAACAAGAGAAGCCACCGCACTGAGAAGCCCGCGCACCGCAATGAAGAGTAGCTCCTGCTCTCCGCAGCTAGAGAAAAGCCCGTGCACAGCAGTAAGGACCCAACGCAGCCAAAAATAAAATAAATAAAAAATAAATTTAAAAAAAGAGAAAGAGGAAGATTCTCTCTGTTACAGGAATACTCTTCTCCCACCCCCTTCCTCTTTTACCCATTCCCACTAGTTTTAAAATTTTCAGCCTATACATTTTGTCCTCTTGGAAGCTTCCTCTGACTCAAGGCTGGGTTAGATTCCTGCTGGGGTTGACTCCTTTGAAAGTATCTGATCAACCCATGAGCCATGCTTTCTTCTCTGAGCACTGACACCCACTTGCCCACTCCCCAGAATTTATAGTTAGTGGCTCCCAGAAGTCGTGTTTCTACCATGACCCTGCCAAATTAGACCAGGATTGAACCCCTCACCCAAGTGGGACAGTAACATTCTCTGCCATAGGAATTTGCAATAGGGACTTAGAGACAGCCATCCAGCCTCTTGGTAAGGCTGGAACCTGTCAGTTTGCTCACAGGAGCGAACTGTGAGGTAGTTATATTTCTCTGTGGGGACAGAGAAGCAGGAGGCCAGGCTGCAGAGAGAAAAAGAGAAGAATGCAGCCAAGCTCCAAAGTAAGAGTACTTCTGGGGCTCCCAGTGGATTTTCAGTTCCTGTTCCTACAACCATCTGACATACCTCTACATCCTTATTAAAGAATTCTTCTTTTGCTTAAGAAAGTGCTCAGTTGTTTTTTGCTACTCATAACCAAAGAGTATTAGCTAATCTATCCTCCCTGTGCTTATTTGTCACATTCCCCAATTGCCTGCTCACTATTCTGTATACTTCATCAAATGTGTAACCCCCTTAGGGCTTCCCTGGTGGCACAGTGATTGAGAGTCCGCCTGCCAATGCAGGGGACATGGGTTCGTGCCCCGGTCTGGGAGGATCCCACATGTCGCGGACAGGCTGGGCCTGTGAGCCATGGCCGCTGAGCCTGCGCATCCAGAGCCTGTGCTCCACAATGGGAGAGGCCACAGCAGTGAGAGGCCCACCTACTGCAAAAAAAAAAAAAAAAGTGTAATCCCCTTAAAGGTGAGGACTATGTTTTATTCATTGTTGTTATACTCCAAATAGAGAGTTTGATAGGTATTCAAAACCATTTTTTTGGAATCATGGTAATAACTAATACTTATTGTGCATTGTATACCTTAAGAGGTAATTACTGTTTTTATACCCATTTTACAGATTAGAAAATTAAGGTACAAAAAGGTTAAGTTACTAACCCAATATCACACAGGTGCTAAGTGGGTAACAGGGAATCAAGTCCACACAATCCGGCTCCAGAGACCATGCTTTCAATCATTGGGTCACAAAGGTTACCACAAATAAGGCAGGAGGAAGACAGGGTACAGTGCCTGTGCTTGAGTAGCTTAGAGAATAATTTTCAGTCTTTCCCATGGTTTTTCATGTTTTTTTGGTGATACCCATGTTGTACCTTATCCTATGTGGTCAATCTGCTATCTTTTACATTCCTCTCCTGTATTGTTCTACTTATCCCGTAAATGTCTCATCTCCTCAACTATATAGGAAGTTCTCTGACAGCAGGGACTGAGATTTAACTTCTTACTATTGCCCTCACTTTGGTTAAGACACTTTTATTTGCAAATAAGAGAAAAACCTAACAAAAACTGGTTTAAACAACCAAGGAATTTTATTTATTCTCAACACTGAAAGGTCCAAAGGTAGGTCTGACCTCAGTTAAGGCTTGATCCAAGATTCATCAATGTCACCAAGGTCCCTTTATTTCTGTCATCTGCTCTTCTCTGAAAGATGGCTTCTGTAGTGGCCCCAAATATCTGCCAACAGCAACTAGGACTTCTTGTTTCCTTACTCGTATCTAGCAGAGAAGAGAAAGCATTATTTGTTTTAATATCCCTAACAAATTCTTGTAATTTAATCTAAAGGGACATGCCCAATAATCACTGAATCAATCATTGTGTGTGTGAGTGTGTGTGTGTGTGTGTGTGTGTGTGTGAGAGAGAGAGAGAGAGAGAGAGAGCGCAAGAGAGAGCTAAATGGTTTAGCCTTTGTCACCCACTGGGTCACACGAAATGAGCTCCTAGAATCATGTGGGGTGTCCAGACCAAACTGGGGGTTGTTGAGAAGAGAAAGGCAGGGACCGGGTCTGCAGCTCCTCTCTCCATTGCTCCTCAGAGAATCTCAGGATTGGAAGGGACTTTGAAAGTTGACCAATACAGCCTCTCTTATAATGCTTTTACTTCCTGAAATAGTCCTTTTCTTTGGACAGTTCAGCCTTTGAGCATACAGGTATCTGGATCTAGACCCTGGTGGTAGATCCACAACCTGGTCCAAGTTCATTTAGAACAAACCTAATCTCTTTTCTTCTTAGCAACACTTTTCATATTTGAAGACCACTCTACTGCTTCCCTTCAGCTGTTCCAAGTAGCAGGGTTTTATGATCCTTCACCACCTGTTTGGTTTGCTCAGCCCCCAGGAAGCCTTTATGTTGGGAGTGAGATTTCCTCTCCTACTGCTCTGGGTCCAGCTCTTGTGGGTGGCAGGGAGATTGTTTATTGTTGCTGTGGCCCATTGATTTGATTGGGGTTGCTGGTATTCCTAACAAAACATACCAGGACTGGCAGGTGTCAAATTTTCAAAAGCATATCTGTGGTTATTTTCCCCTCTAATTCATATTTTTGCTCTTTGGAGGAAAGGGAAGATGTGGC
Organism: Mesoplodon densirostris; assembly: GCF_025265405.1. NCBI lineage: Eukaryota > Metazoa > Chordata > Mammalia > Artiodactyla > Ziphiidae > Mesoplodon > Mesoplodon densirostris. The sequence continues at coordinate 78,329,808 of NC_082662.1, forward strand.
CACAGTTCTCTCTTTAGCGGGTATCCAGGAAAGAACAGAAATGTTTAGCTGTTAGGGAGTGTAATCTGAGGAAGTAAATCCATTTACGGCTTTAAGAGCCCTTTGCAGAGGGCATGAGTGCAAACACACATGGCTTAGGTTCGAAAGCCCAATGTGGTCCTGAATTTGCTTCTCAGGACTGTCTCCCCTCCCGTGAGCTTTTCCTTGGCTGCAGGTGGAGAGAAGGGGAAAATGAAAGCACAGATGTGAGTGCAGTGCAGTGCAGGGAAAGCACCATATCACCAGGAGAGGGACAGCTTTGCTCTGTGCATCGGGGCCACTGTGACATGCCAGTGAGAGTCCGCTGCAGGATGCTGAACTTCTTTTCGTTCCAAAGCAGGCAAGAAGAGGGAAAATGGCCACTTTATCACATGAAAGGAGACAGCAGAGGAGGTTTGTTTGGTCTGAAGTGCCTCACTCCTTCTTTGCTTTTAAAACACTGAAATATGGCTGTTGAAGACAAGAGCAAGGTTCTAGTTTAAAAACTGGGCAGCAGCAGGCAGGGGTCTCCCATTTTCACAGGCTGGAAAGCAGTGGAATGGGGCCTTCCCTCCTGGTCCTAAGCATCTTCTGCTTACACTGGCTTTTTGAAGGGGACACTGAGGAATGTCAGCGTGCTGCTTGGGCTTCATAACCCAAATTGTTCTATGTTGAAGCAAACAGCCACAGGGCTCTGGATGGAGTCATGTTCTTTGGGAAGCACTAGTGCCCAAACTGAGCCCCTACTTCTCTTAAGAGTAGAAACTTGGAGCATTCCTGAGTTTATCAGTGATAGCTTTCTCATCAGCACCCCTTCACTTGGTTAAGACCCCTCCTCCGTGAACCTTCACTTACCATTCTACATACACCTAGCTTTCTCTCTCTGCCCTTGATCGTATTTAGCACCTTAGCATCTGAACCATCTTTTCGAATTATTTCTCCTCACAAAACCTGGAGGGAAGGGCTGATATTTATTGAGTGTTGTCTATGGACCAAGCATAGGGCTGCGTAGTTGTACATCCACACAGCTCTGTGTGATATTTAATCTGTTTCCCAGATGAGGAACAGAGAAGTTGCTCACCCCAAATCCTAGAGCAAATGGGTATAGAGCCAGGCTTTTTACCCAGCCTCTAGGACCTCTCTCTCTACTATATCAGCAGGAATAGTCTCATATTTTTATATTCTCTTTAGCATGTGATAGATACGGAATAATACATAATCATTGCTTATTAACTTCACATGTAGCATGCTATTTGAAATCTCTGATTAGTAATTATCCAAGAGTATTTATAAATGGTAGAGGATAAGACATAATCTTTTCAATGGCTAGTGATATTTTATACCACATTTCACATTACTTACTTGTTTACATAAGCTTTTATTCCTGCCCACGATTCCTACCAACCTAGCCTTTTCTGATGCCATAGATGAAAATAACAAACTTTGATGTCTTCCACCCCCAGTCTCTGCCTTCTCTTATGCCTTTTTTCCAGCTGTTCCTGTGAGGGATAGAAATGGTTCTCAACTATCCTACCCTGGAAACGAAGGATAGACAGTAACTGCCACAATGTCAACAGACATATACTGTGTATGTATGTGTGCATGTGTGTGTGTGTGTGTGTGTGTGTGTGGTGTGTGTGTCTTTACCTCTGAGGTAGGCACTGTTGCTCAATTTACCAGTTGCAGAACCTGAAGCTCAGAAGATTTTAACTTACTCAAGATCACATAGCTAGGAAGAGGTCACGCTAAGATTCAAACCCAGGCCTGTCCCATTCCAAAGCCATGCTCTTAACCACTGTGTGTGTGGCTGCTTCATTTCAGCCCCTTCAGAGGAAAGACATTGTGAAGGGTCAAAGATAAAGCAAAATGTAACAAATAGGAGAGGTTGACAGACAGCATATTTAAGACAGCGGGAGTGTAGGAAAACATTTCCCAGGTGTAAAATATAAAATTACTTTCTGAATATTAAGATTTGTACAAATAGTTTTGTGACACCAGTGACTGATAGAAAACACATTAACATGGAGAACAGACAGAAAATTAATAATCTGAATCATAAAGAGGCTTTTCTTCTGACAGCTCAGAATTGTTTTATAAATTTTTAAGAAATGTTAATAGGTGTCTGACATGAACGATGAAAGGGGAACTATTTAGTATTACAAAATGAATTAAAGCTTTAAATGTCTCTACGCAATTATGAGTAGAAGCAAAACTGCTAAAATTGGAATAATGAATTGGGAAATTGCTACTTCAGAAAAGAATGAGAAAGATCTGAAAGTCATCCCTCCGCAAAGAAAATCCTCTTAACTGGGCTAGGCCTGGAAGGCAGGGTTTAAACCTTAGCACAAGGCATTGAGAGATAATGCAGCCTGTGCCTCTAAAAAGGCTCTGGGGGGCTTCCCTGGTGGCGCAGTGGCTAAGAATCTGCCTGCTAATGCAGGGGACACGGGTTCGATCCCTGGTCCGGGAAGATCCCACATGCTGTGGAGCAACTAAGCCCGTGAGTCACAACTACTGAGCCAGCGCTCTAGAACCCGTGAGCCATGACTATGGAGCCCGCACGCCTAGAGTCCGTGCTCCACAACAAGAGAAGCCACCATGATGAGAAGTCCACACACCACAACGAAGAGTAGCCTCCACTCGCCACAACTAGAGAAAGCCTGTGCGTAGGAACGAAAACCCAATGCAGCCAAAAAAAAAAAAAAAAAAAAAAAAAGGCTCTGGGACTTGTGCAAAGGGAAGGGAACAGCGTCTTGATCGGCCATTATGACCTCCTCTGTCTTTTTCTCCTCCCCTGGCCCCTCAGCCTTCTGGAAGTACACTTTCTGCTGAGCTGCACTGAGCATTCACTGCTTCTCACCAGCATAATGACTCCTTCATCATATATTTAACACTGTTTTCCAAAATTACCACCTTATAAATATAGTGCTTTTGAAATCATAGTTCTCCATTGAAAAATACTCATGATGGTAAGTATTTGATGATAACTTCACTCTTCAGAGAACATATAATGGAGTGGGAAAATGGTTATAACACAAAGTGTCCATTTTCTTCATCTGTAGCAAACCCTACAATGTAGAAATACTACAAGCACCAAGAACTTCGTTCTGTGATTTAGAACAGAAAAATAAATCCTTCCAACTATCCATGTTTCATAGGAAAACATCTCAGAGTAGCTTACTCTCTATTTGGGGGAAGAATATAGGGATTAATCCACAGTTCTGAATTCATTGGGAGGAGCAAAAAATGCAGATATTTATTAAATATTTTTATTTTTCATTCGTCAAATGGTTATTCACCACGGAGTTGAATTTATTCATATATTTGATGGAGGGCTTCCCTGGTGGCACAGTAGTTGGGAGTCCGCCTGCCAATGCAGGGGACACGGGTTCGTGACCCAGTTCGGGAAGATCCCACATGCCGCAGAGCAGCTGGGCCCGTGAGCCATGACCGCTGAGCCTGTGCTCCACAACGGGAGAGGCCACATCAGTGAAAGGCCCGCATACTGCAAAAAACCACAAAAAAACAAAAAATTTACGGAGAAGGAAACTGAGGTGTTAACAGGTCTAACAATCTTAAGGAATCTGGGAACTGGAGAGTTTTGGATTTAATTCTAGTAAGATAAATGCCATTGTGATTGGGAGAGTGTTTGAAAATCTCTCAAAATGATTATCTAGTATTGTCTTCTCTCTCTGAAGATAGAGCTTGTACAATTTGGGGTGGGTGTTTTAATAAATTATGACCTATCTATGTACTATGAAGCCATGAAAAATGAAGACGTATATAAGTAGTTTTCATGCCTTTTTAGATCAGCTTTGTTTGCCCCACTCAAAAATCTTATGGCGAACCCTACATCATAGAGCAAATTAAAAGGACGAGCTCTGGTGTGATCCAAGTGGGGCACCTGGAACATCATCCATGTGTTCTCTTGGGCGTTGTGGACCAGACAGTTTCATATTCCAAGGAGTTCTCTGGAGCAGTTTGAAAACCACGTTACATATAGAAATGTGATTAATCATTATCTATGGATAGTGAGATTAAAGGTGATTTTATTTATTTCATTTTTTTGTCCACATTTTAAAAAATTTCCACAAAAATGTATTTTTATAAAGAGAAAAAAATAATTTTTAATGTTTTTAAGCACACACATATAAGGAAGCTCAGAAAAGTATAGAGCTCAAGTCTCTGACTCTTATTGGGAGACAAGTAAGGGACAAAATAAAGGACTCATTTTAATCACTTTTGGGCCACTTGAGTACAGAGAACTGCAAGAGAGAAATTTCATTGTTCCATGCTCAAAAGCTCATGTTTTCTTTTTCTTCCCCCAGAGATGTCAGTGGTAAATCGACAAGGATGACTTTGGCCTGGATGCCCTGCAATGGCTCCCAGCAAACTCTGCTCTCCACTGTTAAAAATCCAAGCACAAGTCTGACTTCTCTCTGGGAACCCCAGGGCTCTTGTTACCCAGCCGTGGGTAACAAGCCATGGGTAACAAGCCGTGGGCGTGGAGGGTGGTCACTTTCAGGGTGTGATGTAAACTGCCTGCAGCTTTTCCCACCTGAAGCCTGTTCTGTCCTTTCTTTTGCTGAGACACCACAGTTGCCTTTTAAACTCTGACTCTTTGCCAACCTCTTTGTTGAAGCAGAACTATCTCATCTCGGTGCTGTTTCCAGGGCTGGCTTTCCCCTCATCCTGACTCCCCAGCAGGCCCCAGCCAGACCACATCTATCATCTGATGGAGTATAAGTTGACAGTGGGCTCAAAGAGTCAACAGTGAGATAGGGTCATCCCAAGAGCAAACGCCTCATAGTTATAAAAGCACTAGCTTTGGAGTCAAGGAGTCAGACAAAAATTCCTGCTCTGCTATTTGCTTGCTGCAAGACTTCTGCCAGATTACTTAATCTCTCTAAGATTCAGGGGATTTTTTAATTTTTAAAATGAGGATAATAAATAGTACCTGCCTCATAGTCTTGAGGTAAGGATACAAAGAAAGAGCTCATTCATGTAGAACACTTAGCACAATGCTAGGCATATAAGAAAACCTCAAATGATAGCTATTATTGTTGTTGTTATTTATTACTATTATATTTAATATTTAGGTTCTAGATTCTAGAGGAAGGGAGGTGATGACAGTGGGGTGGAAAAGAGCCTGGACTAGTCCAAGAGATGTCGGTTCTAGTTGCTGTATGAGAAGAGAATCTCACCAGACAGGGTCCTGGCAAGACACAGATGGTACGCTCAAAGCATGAATTAAAGAGAGTTTCATGGAGGGAGTATTAACAGAGGTATGGGGCAGGGTGAAGTGAACCAACAAGAGACTATGAAGCATCCACGGACTCACAGCAGCAGGAAGCCGTTGCCACCCGCAACGTGAAAGGGACACAGGTAACAAATGAAGTGAGTAGAAGCTGGTAAGAGCTGGAGCCCTGGAAGAGAGGCCAGCCCACAGGAGCTGTGGTCGTGGAAGAATCCAGGCACTACCAAACCCCTGCCCAGCAGGACAGAGCCAAGGAATATATTCCAGACTTCTCCCTCCTCCCTACCTCCAATCTCCTGCTGGTGCCCTGTGTTAGCTAAATCCAACAGGAACCCACAGGGCGTGGAATCCAACGTGATGCAGAGCAGGACAGAGGAGGATGGAGAATAAGTGCAGAAGGGCGAACAGAGTGCAGAGGTGCAGAGAATAACCAGTCCAGCAGGTTTACAATTCCACAAGTCTCAGAAAGCCCCCCTCTACCCTGGCCAGATCAACCTGGACTGGAAAATTGTGTTAAGTAGGTGCAGTGGTCTAGTGATAAAGGCCTTAACTCCACCAGGAAAAGTGAGAATCCAAATCACTGGTCTAGCGTCAGGAAATGAGGACCCCTTGGGATGGGGACTGTCACTCTGAGAATGATCTGAGAGGCAGCTTCAAAAAAGCAAAACCCAAACTACAGACCAGGCTGATGGTCCAACAGAGGTGTCAGCCTGAAGGAGCTGAGTAGAGAGTCAGAATGCTGGGAAAAGGAAAAAGGAGAGCCCTTGAGTGACTGGATTGATGATGAAGTTTGGAATGGAGGTACTTGCTGGGACTGGAAACTTTCTGAGATGTTGAAATGCAATCTTCAGGGCTCTTCTAGGGTCCCTATGGTTCAGGACTGGATGGCATGTGATTCATTTGCTTATTCATTAATCCATTTTTTTCAATAAGTATTTATTGATTAGCTTGTCTGTGCTAGGCAGGGTGCCAGGTGCTGGGGCTTGTGGCAAAACAATGAGTAAGACACAAACCCTGTCCAGAAGGAACTCAAGTCTAGTGGGGTCAACAGCCAATCACAACACAGTATGTATGATAACTGGTCCTGAGGGATCAGAGAAGAGGGATACCCACCCTAAGCTGAGTGGGTGGGGAAAGCGTCCCAGGGAGGGGACGTCTAGGCTGACTCTGAAGACTGAATTAGCCAGAGAGGACAGGGTGAGAGGGAGAGGTGGGGACAGCTAGAGGAAGTTCTGTGTACGTAGGGAATTGCTACTAACTCAGTGTGGACAAGATGGGGAGTGGTGGACGATGAGGGTTAGGCAGAGGACACTGTCTGTCAGGGTGAAGACACTGACGACAATGGCAGCCAAAGAAGAATCTTAGGCAGGAGAGCGACACAATCCGATTTTAATTTCAGCAGGATCATTCTCGTTTCAGGGTAAAGAGCAGGTGTTCAGGTAGAGCCAGTGAGCCGGGGTGAACAGACCCCAGTCCATTTAGGGAAGAGCTGGAGGGACTGGATGGCTGTCTGGATGTCATTGGGTCGCTGCTAGTGCCAGTCACTGACATTGGAGCTGCAGATGAATGAGGCACAGTTGGGTACAAAGCAATACAGGGAAATAATTCTGCAAAAATGTGTCTCTCTCTTTGGTGAATCTGCATGCTTCATAAGACTGAGACTAAATTGTTCAACAGATTATACTTCATATGTGTGTAATAGGGTTGCTGGGGAGGTGAGGAGACACTGTCCCCATTCTATAAGACTGGGAAACAAAGCTAAACAGTCTGTCACCTCAGAACTCGTCAGAGCCCTTAATAGCCTAGGGTCCTTGATGTCCTAAACTTAGGATATAACCTACTGTATTTATCAAATCTACCCGATCTCTCCTCCTGCCGTACAACATCTACCTATACTTCCTGTAATCGTGTTCCTCAGAGCACTGTTTCTCAAAGTGTGGCCCACAGACCAGCTCAGTAAAGTACAGAAATTGAGACCATTTAGAAACTTTCAATAGCAATACTGTGTTTTTTAATCTAATAACTAAAATATCTGGGCTTGTATTTTCTACGTCTGCTTTTTAAATCTCATTTTTCTAGTGATTTATTTTATTGTATTTTATAAAAGTACCAGTCAGCAAAGGATGAAAAGTTAAAAAACAAAAACAAAACCCAAAGCCAGTCTTTCACCACGAGTAGTTTGAGAAGCAACATCTCAGAGGATGCTGGGAAACACACAGGAGCTCTGTGGCTCTCTAATTCAGCTCCCCATTTTAATCTCCTGAGGTGTTTAAAAAAATACAGATCTTGGATCCCACTTCCAGAGATACGAAGTAATTCATCTAGGGAGCAGGCTGGGCACTGGGATTTTAGAAAGATTCCTAGGTGATTCTAATGTGCACCAAGGTAGGGTCACTGAGCTTAGCCTCCCTGGTGTTCTTGGTTTCACTCTTTTTTTTTTTTTTTTTTTGCGGTACGCGGGCCTCTCACTGTTGTGGCCTCTCCCATTGCGGAGCACCGGCTCCGGACGTGCAAGCTCAGCGGCCATGGCTCATGGGCCCAGCCGCTCCGCGGCATGTGGGATCTCCCCAGACCGGGGCACGAACCCATGTCCCCTTCATCGGCAGGCGGACTCTCAACCACTGCGCCACCAGGGAAGCCCTTGGTTTCACTCTTATAAGCCTACAGGAGGACCAAAGGTGGGGAGGGCTGTTCTCAGCCCTGGCTGCACAGAGGAATCACTGGGTCACTTTTGAATGGACTTGTACCTGGCCCCCACCTGAACCAATGAAATCAGGATCTATGGTGGTGATTCCTGGGCACTAGGGTTTTAATAAAATGATTCTGAGTAGCCAGGGTTGAGAACCACTGGGTTAGAAAGTCTGGTTGCAGATGAGACAATTAATAATGAGGAGGTAGGTTCATTGCTTTCCCCAGGGCCTGGAGTCAGAAGCAGCCGCTGGGATTCAAATATTTTACTTTCTTTGCACCTACACAGCCAGGCAACCATGGCTGAAGCTGGGATGTTGGGGGCTGGGGTGGGGGTGGGGGGCTCATCACAGAGACCAGTGGGTGGCTGAGAGGTCCTGGCCCCCAAAGCATCCTGAATTCTTGCGCTCAGCTCCCTTCCTGCTCTGCTGGCTGATGCTGTAACTTCTGGGTGGCAGCACCACTTATGCTTATTTTCCACTGAACCAAAGTGACCCCTGGGAGGCAGGTTTCCTGAGAGAGGGGGAGAAGTATGGCTCTTTATGCCCGCTTTGTGCTGAGCAACCACGTTGAGCGCTTACAGCAGCTGTGTTTCAGCACAAACCCTCACTTCCTAGGTGCCCTCTGAAAGGGTCCAGCTGTTTATTTCCATCAGTCACTGAAAAGGATGCCTTTAACTTGAGGAAAGCACAAATGCATTAGGACTTCATGTCTGAGAGGCAAACAGAGAGGGGAGAGGGAAGCACTATCTAGTTAAGACTGTCTTTGACATTTGCTGGTAGAAGCTGGCGGCAAATAATTACAGCGATTTAAAAAGTGCTCGTAGGAGAAAAGGGACAGGTCTGGCATAAAGGAATTCACGTATTATGCTGGCTCACTGCTAGGTATGACAGCAGTTATTTCTCACAACAAGACTCCAGGACATTCCATTGTCTTGCCTATGCAGCCAACGTCCATTCTACCAGATACTTCGGGACACTGATGTTTGAAATTGTCTTGAAATACAACTTTGTATTGAAATTCTTACTTTTAAAAATGTGTTTGAAATAACATTAGACTCTAAAACTGAAGAAATGTTTAATAACAAAAGCTCAAAAAAAGAGAAGATCTCTTTACCCCAAGGAACTCAGCCTTGGAGGAAAAAAAGAAAAAAAAAAAAAAAAAACAACAACAGCACGTTTATTTAAGGTGTCAAAATTTGGTTTTTAGTTGAGAAAACTTGTAGATAATTTGAGCAATGTAGACACTGGTAATTGTTTAGGTTGTGGACCCTTGGTTGTATTATAAATTGTTCAATAGTTATAATTTTGCTATTGTTGCTTTATATGACTTAAATTTATTCAAAACCATATTAAGCATCTATTGTGTGCTGGGCATTGTGGAAGGCCCTGGGGATTCAATCCCCAGTGAGTGAGGTAGACATGGTCATTGTCTTCATGGAGTTTAAATTTTAGTGGAGAAAATGACCATTAAACAAATAAATAATTACAACAGTGGTAAATACGTCTATTAAAAATGTACATGATTTTTCCTCTTTCATTTCATTTCCCTCTCTTCCCTTTAAAAAAATGCATATTGCCTGCCTGTCTGCCTTTCTTCCTTAAAAAGCCATTCGATAGGCCCAAACAAGGCAGTCAGCCCGAGTGCAAGAGGCAGTCTGAGCAGGGATTGCAGGCTGCGCAAGACAGGGACAGCACTACAGCAGGGTCGAGAGACCACTTACCTACAGGAAGATGGAGCAAAGAAGTAAACAGATTGAGGGTAAGTGAGGGTTCCCCAGAGGGTAACTCTGAGTTGGTTTTCTCACAAAGGTGGCAGGAATATGGCAAGAAGAAAACCTAAAATGAACCTGTGGTAGTAAATTAGAGTTGTAGGTATCACTATGAACTCCCGGTTTTCAGTATACACGGGTAGAGGAATAGAGATGTGTGTGTGTGTGTGTGCGTGTGTGTGTTTGTGTACATACATGTATTTCCTACCTCTGTCAATTGAAAGGAACAGGGAGCAGCGATACCTTGATAGCAGTGAGCACACATACTGCCAGAGCTTTGTTTCCCAATTCCTCTCTCCACTAAAAGGAGCCAGGGTTCCCTGGAGAAATGGCTGACTCCAGAGTTGAGCAGAGAAATGACAAGATGAGCCTGGACTACCTTTTATGCCACAAAGTAAGGAAATGCTTAAAGAATGACAAAGAATATTAAAAAGGCATAAAAGAGGGCTTGAAGGGGCTTCTATTGGCCAAATCGGGGACAATTCAACACCAAATTAAATACCAAGAGTAATGGATCATGATCTATTGAACAAAATAAGTTACCTATGAGTCCACATTGATATAAATAAATGAACGAATGGATAAATAAATGGAGAGGAGAGAAAGCTCCCCCTTACAGGAGAAAGCTCCCCCTTAAGGTAGAAAGCCAATTAATAAACATAGACGGAATGATAGAATTAGAAAATCACCATTTGGCGATCATTAATCAGGCAAGAAATGTCAATGGATGCTAAAACTAATGAGTGGAAGTAGGACATGAAGTTTTCATAGTCTCAAAGTACCTTTCCACAAAATATAACTAATAACTGTGGAAGGCAGCATAGAAGCTCTGAAAGATGTTCAGATACTATCCTGGAACCTGTGGATACATTTCCTTACATGGTGAAATGGACTTTGCTGGTGTGATTAAGGTAATGCTCTTGATCTGGGGAGTTTATCCAGGTGGGCCCAGCGGAATCCCAAGGGTCCCTGTAAGTGCACGAGAGAGGCAGGAGAGTCAGAGAATGAGATGTGATGACAGAAGCTGGAGTCAGAGCCATAGAAAGATTTGAAGATGCTGCCTGCTGGCTTTGATGATGGGAAGAAGGACCACAAGCCAAGGAATGCAGGTGGCCTATAAAATTCGGAAAAAAACAAGGAAACAGATCCTCCCTTAAAGCCTCCAAAAGTAACACAGCCATGTGACACTGGTTTTAGATCAGTGAGGCCTATCAGCCTTTTGACTTCCATAGCTGTAAGATAATAAATGTGTGTTGTTTTAAATCACTAAGTTTGTGGTAATTTGTTACAGAAGCAATAGGAAACAGACACAGTCACAAAAGGAAATAAAGTAGCTTCACGATAGAGAAATCTGACAGATACTATCTGAATGAAAGTGGTTAAAATTAACACCATCATAAACAGACACAGTGTATACCACCTGTGTACCATCAGATATGACACAATGAAAAAACATAGCATGTGGTATATTTTAGCTCAAAATGCATAATCTGGGTTTTATCATCAGACAGCATCAGACAACCCAAATTGAGGGACATTTTACAAAACGACTGGTCTGTCATTTTTCAAAATGCTGCACGGTCAGGCCATTCAAGATCGTTGTTCTCTTGTTGTCTGTGCATCCCCTGCTTGACCAGTCCCTGCTTCACCTACACCTTACTCACATGAACGAGCTTGCCCCTTGCCCTTTAGGCCAGAACAGCTCCACCTGCTAGTTTATTAAAGGGAAACATCTGCCCTTGTAATGGTTGTTAACTTGAGGGGCTTTGAGGAATGTGCCCCAGCTGCTGGTTTCCCTGGAAACTGATGAGCTAACCTGATGTCAGTTCCCCTGGTAAATTGTAGCCTCCTTTTCTCCCAGGTAGCGAAGATTGCTGCCATGTACTGCCTGTTGTCTGCCGCACACGATGGGGTGTCACTCCAGGACCTCGCTTCACACGTGTAAGATACCCCATCTATTAAACCACTGATGTCTCAGTCGCTGTCTCTGGGCTCTATCTTCAGTCTCGAGGCTGGGCAACTACAAGGCTTGCAGGTCTGTGGGTGCAGCCCAACAACTGGTGAGCCAGCCAAGAGGCCAAGTAGGCTCCTGTGAGTGCCAAGATGTCAGGAACTAAGGACAGGAAACGGAAAGTTGAGGGGGTACCCTGGAGGTGGCCAACCACTAGCATGCGGGGCCCTGTGGCAGCCGACCACCGTGAGAGATGTCTTTCTCTTCCATTATATTGACGATATTTCCAGCCCCGTGCTCATGGCTCATCTGACTGCATGGGGGTGGCTGGTGAATACAGACAAAATGCAACGACCTGGATTATCTACAAAACACAAGCAACCCCCCAACCCACCACTCCTAAACAGTTACAGACAGAGGCTTTATGGATATTAACTCAGGGACAGGCCTGTGAAATGGACATGGCCAGTTACCTGGAAGGGTTTGGTTGGGGCTTGTGGCAATGGCAAAATAATAGGTGCCCTTGGACTTCTGGCCCCAGCTCTGGAAGGGGGCAGAGCCAGGATACAGTGTCATGGAACAGCAGCCGTATGCAGCCTACAGTGCCTTACAACAGTGGGAGACATTACAAAAGGCCTACCCGAGTCATCAACAAGAAAAACCACTTTTTGTGGTCTAGAACAGCTATGCACGCTATACAGGATGCCCATGGACATTGAGAGTGACCACGGAACCCACTTTACTGGCCACAAAGTTCAGAAATGGGCTGATAAAGACACCATACACTGGCGTTTCCACCTGCCTTAAGACCCCACCACTGCTGGGCTAATCGAAAGGAGGAATGGGCGACTTCAACAACAATTGAGGCTCCCAACACAGGGACACACCCCAGGAGCAATTGTCCCAGTGCCTACGCCATGTTAACCCAGAGGCAACTAGTCCACATCATCCAAGTTCAACTGTTGACCATGGAAGGACCACCGCCAGCTATTGGTCAGGACAATAACTCGCTTCTGCCCTGGCCACAGGATCTACGCCCAGGGGAACCCACCACGGAAAGGCCCTGGGACTGGCAGGTAAGCCCCTGGTGGTTTGAGTTTGCTGCCCTGTGGGCAACAGTATTAGGAAGGGACTTGCTGGTTTCACCTGTCTTCTGCCTGGCCCCAGCCGAGACTACGTAGGTAACTAATCCGGGCCCTACTGAGAAAGGCACTGCTGTGTTAACCCTGGGGTCTGCTGTTACACCACCCCTCCCGGCCTCGGCACCGGCTGTGGGCACTGAGGGCGGACAGGCAGGATGGTGCTGCCAGTCAGGACAAGAGCACAGGCAGGGGTCGTGTCATCTAGAACGCTGTTACTGCTTGTAGTTCGCTTAACGGTCATGATCTTCCCGGTATCGTGCCTGTCAAACATCTCACATTTCGTCCCTAGTCTGAGCAGAGGGAATCTGTTCCTACTGGGCAGCAGTGGTGGCCTCACTGAAAACGAGTCTGATTTCTGGGTCGACAGTGAGATGTTGTTGTCGTCCTCCTCTGGACTTCATGGACACCTGACATAAGCGCCGGGCTTCCTGTGGATACTCCTTAGCTGCTGGTGTGTGTGCTGCACTTGCGGCATCTGGTTGCAGTGCACCTCTACACACCTGACCCCAGGGGTACTGCGGAAGAGGGGCAGACCCAGATGGTTAGGGCCGTGCAGGGTGCGTGGGGATGGAGTGTGTGGTCAGCCCCTCCAGATGGCTGTTCTCTCGCTCTCTGTGTGTCCCCTGCTCAGCCAGTCCCTGCTTCACTCCCGTAACCATACAATCCTATGAATTATAGGGCTTAATCAGTAACTGCCTACATGCTTGCCCCCTGCCCCAGCTGCTGGTTTCCCAGGTAAGTGATGAGCCAACCTGACGTCAATTCCCCCTATAAATGGTAGCCTCCTTCTCCCCCAAGAAGCGAAGATCGCCGCCATGTCCTGCCTGCCGTCTGCCGGATGCGGAGGACCCTTTGTTTTGGACGTGTAAGATCCCCTATCCCCTACCCAATAAGCCACTGATGTCTCTGTCACTATCTCCAGGCTCTTTCTTTGGTCTCGAGGCTGGGCAACAAAGCTTGCAGGCCTGCAGGGTGCAGCCCAACAAATGCCAAGGTTATGGAAGTCAAAGAGTGAGGAATGTTCTAGATTGAAAGATACTAAAAGAACATGACAGGTGGAGTAACGTGCTCTTGGATTGAATCCATCACTATAAAGGAGCTACTGAGGCAACTGGGAAAACTTGAATGGGGTCTCTGGGAGAAGGACATAGGAGACTTTGTACTATCCTTGTAGCTTTTCCAAGTGTGACTCTTTTACCAAACATTCTGTAAATGATTGTTATGTTAATTCAAGCTTGTGGGTGGAAGAATGTCAGGGAGGTTGGTGGGAGATGGAGGTGGGTATGAAACTTGTGGCTCTGGACAAGAAGGCACGTCTGTAGGATGGGAGGAGGATTCGTGTAGGGATTTCACCAGTGCAGTGAACTGGAAATTCACTTCCATGTTACTGAATGGAAATCAGCCAACAGCCGTCTTTGCCTGAGCACCTTAGCTTTGAACCAAGGTCCACAGACTTGCCAGGTTGGTCTGTCTGCTAATACCGCCTCTGGGCAGCCCCTGAAGGTGCCTTGGGAAACAGTTATGAGAGACAGTTGGAGCCTCACTTGGAAACTTGGAAAACATGGATGTGATGACTTAATTTGGCCAGTAGATGGCAGCAGGCAATTCGGGGAAAGAACGAGAGACAACTCGAATTGGGAGGTCCGACTAGGCTGCTTCAGCGTCAGCCAGGAGAGGGCAAAGGCCCGCTGGCTCATTGAGTTGCTGGCTGTCTCTGAATTAAAGGGCTCCTGCCAGAAAAAACCTCAGGCAGTCCAACCTCACTCTCTGGAAATAATGGGGGAAGAAGGAGGAAAACCAAAAGAAAGTCTTCATTGTGTTTTTAAAGAAAGAAGGTTTTATTTCTTCCTAATAATGCAAAAGAGAAAAAAGAGAAGCCATCAGTTAACGACCTTGAATCAGATGCCTTGAGGGTCCCAAACTTTAAAAAGAAAGAGTTGGACTCACAAATCATGGGGCCTAAAGTGGCATCAAGTACTTAGATAATAATAAAAAGAGGGCTTTGGTTTTTTTCTGTAAAACAGGGATGGGGGTTTGAGAATTGTGTGAATACCTGTAGTGTTTAGAACAGGGACTGGTACATGGTAAGCATTCAATAGAAATTAGCTGCAACTATTAACTGAGCACTTACTATGGGCCAGACATTGAACTCAGTGTTGAGTTGTATCCTTTATTTCTTATGATAGTCTTGTACTATATATTTTATCTCAACTGTTTAAAGCTTAGGAACCTTGTCACTTAAATTTGTTTAAGCATTTGCTGACAGCCTCCTAGGGCCACTGCGGATTCAGCAGAGATAAGGACAGACACGGTCTCTACCCTCCAGGAAGCTAGTGTCCAGCTGGGTGCATATAGCTAGTTAGGAACAGAGTCAAGAGTTAAACCCAAGACTGTCTGATTCAAAAACCTGCTTCCATTACCTTCCATAATAAAGAGACCTAACTTTTTCTGATGCCTATTTTGTGCCAGGAGCTTTACATATTCAGTTTTCATATAGACCCAGTGAGGTAGCAATTGTCATTACCATTTTACAAATGAGGAAATGTTAAGTGAATTGCCCAGTGGCCATACTGATAAGGAGTAAAGTATTTTATGTACCTGAAGCCCATCTTTCCATGGCAATACACTCTAGATGATTCCTAGGATCAGAAGAGATCCATACCAGCATCACCTCATTCTGTCCAAACATGAATTCCAACACTGACAGGTCATGAAATCAGAAAGTATCTTGGTGGTAAGGATCCTCAGATCTTCAGATTCAGTGTATTTTTTGTTTGTTTTCTTGGTTGGCTGTTTGTTTTTGCATGTTGGTGAGACAGCTTTAGTCTTAGCAACATGGATTCAGCATCGAAAAATCCAGGGTTGACACTCTGCTCTTTCATGAGCTGCATGATTTTAAAGCAAGTCATTTAGCCTGTCTCGGACTCCATTTCCTTACACTGGGAAACTAAAAATTCAATAAGATAATTTATGTAAAACTGCTTTGTACAGCCTAAAGGGAAATCAAAGAATTATGTCAATCTTTGCTAAAAATTTTTGCTATTGAATCTAGTTCAAAATCTGGTATTCAAACTCTTTTTTACTCTGGTTTCAAACTATCTTCCTAGTCTTGATTCTTTTCTTATGTTTTTAAGTAGACATAGAAATCCTAGTTAAAACTGGCTTAGGAAATGAAGGGAATTCATTGATGTAATAGTTTGTTGGTTAATGAAATACTCAAGGATGATTTCAACTTCAGGAGTAGACTGATCAGAAACTAGGTTTTATCTTTCTACCTTTAGGATGGCTTTCCTCTGTGCTGGCTGTGTTCTTAGGCTTTCCCTTCATGGTCACAAGCTGGCTGCAGCAGCTCCTGCCTCTACATCCTCTTAATTTCAAATCAGTGGAAAGAGAACTCACAGTTGAATCTGGATAGAACTCTGCCACATTGAAAAACTAGTCCTGCATCTGATTCTCATTGGTCCAAACTGAGTTACATGCCCATCATTGAACCAATCACTTTGGCCACGGGGCTAGATTATGCTGATTAACTGAGCCCAGTTGGGCCCACATTTGAAGCTGAAGGTTGTCAATCTCTCACAACTAATGGGATAAATCCAGGGAGGGGTTATTCTCAAAGTACAATATAGAATATCATTCCAGTAGAAGAAGGATGAGTGACTGTGGTTGAGAGGCAAAAACAGAAGTCTCCCACACCTACATTAGCCAAACTAAACTATCAATATTACATAGTAGCTGAAGCATATCCTGTCATTTCCCGCTGACAGGCTTATGGTCATGTTGTTCTCTTCATCTGGAACATTCTTCCAAGCTCTACCAACCAGTTCTCCTTGGCCCTCACAATTCAAATATTATCTCCTTACTCCTCAACCTTTTTTTTAAACTGAGTATCAGTACTTCTCATAGTTCTCTTATCTTCCCATTATAATTTAATTATTTTTATATTTGTCTTAACTAACCCCAAATTTTAGATTGAATTCCTTATGTTAATGCAAAAGACTCTGATGATCTGCAGAGGAATTACCATACTTAGAAATAGTGAATATGAATATTTTAATGAATTACTTAAAAACCTGAGTCAGTAGAATCTAAATGAATGAGAATTTATTAAGAGACAGATTACATTTTAAGTAAAATTTATTTTCAGATTATTAACCACACACATTTTCATTGCAATCTTTATTGAAAGATACTGAGCCATCTTGAATGCTGCAGGATATCTCAGTGCTTGAAAGTGAATCATTCCACGAATGGGTATTCCCCTCTGAGTAAACTATGATAGATAAGTTCCCCCTTTTATTGTCTTTCTTTCCCTCATGGGTCTGTGAAATCTTGACACTTTAGCTGGTTTGGTATTTCCAGGACCAAGCCAGTGTCCAGGATACTAGTACTCCATAAATGTTTAAATGGAAGAGTGAAGGAATAAGAGCAATAGTGATTGGGAAAAGTATGTGCTTATCTTTTTAAATATTTTGAAAGAAATCCCCAAACATCAGGGTTTTTTTGTTTTGTTTTATTCTGTTTGTTTGTTTTTTTGTTTTGTTTTTTTGCTTTCACCTACTTCTGCTTTAAAAAAGGGCATGAAAATAATTTCTGATGTATGGTTTTGAGTCATAAGCCAGAAGAATGTTAGCACTAAAGGAACTCTCCACTGTCAAATGTGCCTGCCATTTAGCAGGCATTCAAGTGGTGTGGAAATGGATATAAAAGTGGTATAGGTGAACATAAGTTTACTATGCATAGAGTTATAGATCCTGAAGTCTGAGAGGTTATACAGTCAGAATTCTGATAGTCCACTCAAAATGGGTAAATGAGTGTTTTTAAAATTTCCTTAACTTTTGTACTTTTTAAATTAAAATATAGTTAACATATAATATTATGTTAGTTTCAGGTGTACTACGTAGTGGTTTGACATTTGCATACATTATGAAATGATCACCATGATTAATGTAGTAACCATCTGTCCCCATACAAAGTTATTACAATATTATTGACCATATTCCTTATGCTGTATATTATATCCCTGTGGCTTATTTATTTTATAACTGGAGTTTTGTACCCCCCACCCCCAGTCTGGCAACCACTCATTTGTTCTCTGTATCTGAGTCTGTTTTCATTTTTTTGTTTTGTTTTTCAGATGCTACATATAAGTGAGTTCATATGGCATTTGTCTCTGACTTATTTCAATTAGAATAATACACTCTAGATCCATCCATGTTGTCACAAATGACAAGATTTCATTTTTTATGGCTGAATGATATTCCACTGTACATGTATCACACTTCTTTCATCAGTTCATTTATCAATGGACACTTATGTTGCTTCCATATGTTGGGTGTTGTAAATAATGCTGCAATAAACATTGGTGTGCATATGTCTTTTCCAATTAGTGTTTGTTAGAATTTACCCAATTTCACTTCTTTGGGTAAATACCCAGAAGCGAAATTGCTGGCTCACATGGCAGTTCTATTTTTAATTTGAGGAACCTCCATGCTGTTTTCCATAGTGCCTGCATCAATTTACAATTCCACCAACAGTGCATGAGGGATCCCTTTTCTCCACATCGTCATCAACACTTATTATTGTCTTATTGATGATAGCCATTATGACTGGTGTGAGGTGGTATTTTATTGTGATTTTGGTTTGCATTTCCCTGATGATTAGTGCTGTTGAGCATTTTTTCATATGTCTCTTGGCCATCTGTCTGTTTTCTTTGGGAAAATGTTTATTCAAATTGTCTACCCATTTTTTAATCAAGTTGTTTGGTTTTTTTAATGTTGTTTTGTGAGTTCTTTGTATATTTTGGATATTACCCCCTTATCAGATATATAACTTGCAGAAGTCTTCTCCCATTAGTAGGCAACCTTTTTGTTTTGTTGATAGTTTCCTTTGCTGTGCAAAATGTTTTAGTTTGATATAGTCCCACTTGTTAATTTTTACTTTTGTTGCTCTTACCTGAGGAGACAGAACCAAAAAAATATTGCTAAGACCAATGTCAAAGAGCATATGTTTTAGGAGTTTTATGGTTTCAGAATTTACATTTAAGTTTTTAATCCATTTTGACCTTATTTTTGTATATGTGAGAAAGTAGTCAAATCTGACTCATTTGAATGTAGCTGTCCAGTTTTCCCAGCACCATTTAAGAGGCTATCTCTTCCCAATTGTGTATTCATGCCACCTTTGTATGGATTAATTGACCACATAAGCATGGGTTTATATGGGGACTCTCTAATCTGTTCCATTGAGCTATGTGTCCGTTTTTGTGTCAGTACCATACTGTTTTAATTACTGTAGCTTTGTAGTATAGTTTAAAATCAGGGCATGTGATACCATCAGGTTTGTTCTTCTTTCTCAAGATTGTTTTGACTCTTCAGGGACTTTTGTGTTTCCATACAAATTTTAGGATTATTCTAGTTCTGTGAAAAGTGTCCTTAGTATTTTGATAGAAATAACATTTAATCTATAGATTGCCATGGGTAATGTGGTTATTTTAACAGTATTAATTCTTCTAGTCATGAGCACAATATATCTTTCCTTCATTTGTGTCATCTTCAATTTCTTTCATCAATGTCTTATAGTTCTCAGAGTACAAGTCTTTGGCTTCTTTGGTTAGAGTAGTCCTAGGTATTCCTTTTGATGCAATAGTAAATGGAAGTGTTTTCTTAATTTCTCTTTCTGATAGTTTGTTAGTAGTCTATAGAAATGCAACAGATTTCTGTATATTAATTTTGTATCCTGCAAATTTACTGAATTCATTTATTTGAATAGTTTTTAGTTAGGTCTTTAGAACTTTCTATACATAGTATCAGGTCCTCAGCAAACAATGAGAGTTTTACTTCTTTCTAATTTGGATTCCTTTTATTTTTTTCTGATTGCTGTGGCTAGGATTCAAACTCTATGTTGAGTAAAAGTGGCAAGAGTGGCCATCCTTCTCTTGTTCTGATCTTAGGGAAATGATTTCAGATTTTCACGACTGAGTATGATGTTGGCTGTGGGTTTGTTATATATGGCCTTTATTATGTTGAGGTATGTTTCCTCTATACACACTCTGAGAGTTTTTATCATAAATAGATGTTGAAATTTTTGAAAATATCTTCTGCACCTTTTGAGATCATGTAATATTATTCAATTTGTTTAATGAGTTTATCACATTGATTTGCGGGGATTGAACCACCCTTGCATCCCTGGGATAAATCCCACTTGTTCATGGTGTATTGTCCTTCTAATGTATTATTGAATTCAGTTTGCTAATAATTTGTTGAGGATTTTTGCATCTATTTCATCAGTGCCATTGGCATGTAATATTCTTTTTTGTGTGATATCTTTGTCTGACTTTGGTATCAGGGTGATGATGGCCTCATAGAATGAGTTCTAAAATGTTTCTTCCTCTGATTTTTTGGGAATAACTTCAGAAGTGTAGGTGTTAACTCTTCTAAATGTTTGGTAGAATTCACTAGTGAAGTCATTTAGTCCATGACTTTTGTTGGGAGTTTTTTTTTTTTTTTTACTGGTTCAATTTCATTACTGGAAATCAGCCTGTTCATATTTTCTGTTTCTTCCTGATTCAGTCTTGGGTGATTGTACATTTCTAAGAAATTATTGACTTTTTCTGGATTGTCCCTTTTATTGGCATATAATTGTTTGTTGTAATCTCTTATGATCCTTAGTATTCCTGTGGTGCCAGTTTTAACTTCTCCTCTTTTATTTCTGATTTTCTTTATTTGGGCCCTCTCTCTCTCTCTTTTTATTTTTTAGTTTTTGGTTATCTTTTTTCTTTTTTTCTTTTCACATCTTTATTGGAGTATAAATGCTTTACAGTATTGTGTTAGTTTCTACAGTACAACAGAGTGAATCAGCTATATGTATACATATATCTCCATACCCTCCCTCTTGAGCCTCCTTCCCACCCTCCCTATTCCATCCCTCTAGGTCATCACAAAGCACTGAGCTGATCTCCCTGTGCTATGCAGCAGCTTCCTCTTTTTTTTCTTAAGGAGTCTAGCTAAATTTTATCAATTTTCTTTATCTTTTCAAAGAACCAGATCTTAGTTTCATTGATCTTTTCAATTTCTTTTAAGTCCTATTTATTTCTGCTCTGATCTTTATGCTTTCTTTCCTTCTACTAACTTTGGGTTTTGTTTGTTGTTCTTTCTCTAGTTACTTTAGGTGTAAGGTTAGGTTGAGATTTTTGTTTCCTGAGGTAAGCTTGTATTGCTATAAATTTCCCTCTTAGAACTGCTTTTGCTGTGTCCTGTAGGTTTTGGATCATCATGTTTTGTTTTCATTTGTCTCTACGTATTTTTTGATTTCCTCTTTGATTTCTTCAGTGATCTATTGGATGTTTAGTAGCATGTTGTTTAGCCTCCATGTGTTTGTGTTTTTTGCAGTTTTTCCTTGCAGTTGATTTCTAGTCTCATATAGGTATTGTCAGAAAAGATGCTTGATATGATTTCAGTCTTCCTAAATTTGAGATTTGTAGCCTAGCATGTGATCTATCCTGGAGAATGTTCCATGTGCACTTGAGAAGAATTTCTAGTCTTCTGGTTTGGGGTGAAATGTTTTGTATATATCTATTTTGTATATATCTATTATATGGATAATCTAATGTGTCATTTAAGGCCAGAATTCCCTTATTGATTTTTCTGTTTGGACGATCTGTCCATTAATGTAAGTGGTGTGTTGAAGTCACCTAAAATTATTGTATTACTGCCAGTTTCTCCCTTTATGTTTGTTAATGTTTGATTTATGTGTTTAGGTGCTCCTGTGTTGGGTGCATATCTATTTACAATTGTTATATCTTGTTGTTGCATTGACCCCTTTGTCATTATGTAATGTCTTTCTTTGTCTCTTTTTACAGTCTTTGTTTTAAAGTTCATTTTGTCAGACATATAAGTATGGCTACCTCAGGTTTTCATTTCCATTTACATGGATTACCTTTTTCCATTCGCTCACTTTCAGTCTGTGTGTCTTCAGATCTGAAGTGAGTCTCTTGTAGTTGCATATATATGGGTCTTTTTTCTTTTTATCCATTCAGCCACGCTGTGTCTTTTGATTGGAGAATTTAGCCCATTATATTTAAAGTAATTATTGATAGGTAGGTACTTATTGCCATTTTGTTAATTTTTTTTCTGGTTGTTTTTGTAGTTCTTTTGTGTTTCTTCTTTTGCTTTCTTTTGGATTCCCTTCTCTCTCTCTCTCTCTCTCTTTTTTGTATGTATCTATTACAGGTTTTTGGTTTGTGAATAGCTGAGGTTCATATATAATGTATAGTTTATACATGATTATGTTGATTTTTTTCAAGTTGATCTCAAGTTCAAACACAGTCAAACCATCCTACATTTTCACTCTTTTCTCTCTCAACATTAGAGTTTTCTGTCATAGTTTACATCTTTTTTTGTTTTGTGTACCCCTTAACTACTCATAATGGATATAGGTGATTTTACTACTTTTGTTTTTTAAACTTCCTACTAGGTGTGTAAGTGGTTGATCTACTACCTTTGCTGTATGTTTGCTTTTGCCAGTGAGATTTTTTTCCTTTCATAATTTTTATATTTCTAGTTGTGGCCTTTTCCTCTTAGAGAAATCTCTTTAACATTTCTTATATGCCATCTTAGTGGTGCTGAACTCTTTTTGCTTTTGCTTGTCTGAAGGACTATCTCTCCTTCAAATCTGAATGAGAACCTTGCCAGGTAGAGTATTCTTAGTTATAGGTTTTTGTTTTTGTTTTCCTTTTGACACTGAATATACCATGCCACTCCCTTCTGGACTGTAAAATTTCTGCTAAGCCAGCTGAAAGTATTATGGGCATTCCCTTGTGCATAACTAGTTATTTTTATCTTACTGTTTTTAAGATTCTCTTTATCTTTAATTTTTGCCATTTTAATTAGAATGTGTCTTAATGTGGACCTCTTTGGATTCATCTTGTTTGGGACTCTCTGTAATTCCTGGACTTGGATGTCTGGTTTTTTTCTTTCCCCCCAGGCTAGGAAATTTTTCAGCTATTATTTCTTTAAATAAAAGTTTTCTGCCCCTTTTGTTCTCTCTTCTTTTCCTGGGACCCCTATAATGTGAATGTTAGTATGTTTTATGTTGTCCAGAGGTTTCTTAAACTATCATTTTTAAAAACTCTTCTATTCAGCTTGGGTGATTTCCACTACTTTGTCTTCCACATTGCTGATTCATTCCTCTGTATCATCCAATCTACTGCTGATTCTGTCTGGTGTATTTTTTATTTCAGTTATTGTATTCTTCAACTCTGTTTGGTCCTTTATATTTTCTAACTCTGTTGAAATACTGTGTTTATTCATTCTTTCAAGTTCATTGAGATTCTTTATCTTTAAAAATAAGAGCATCTTTATCTTTATGAAGTTTGTTGAGCATCCTTATCAACTTCATGGAGCATCTTTACCTTGAACTCTTTATCAAGTAGATTGCTATCTCTACTTCATTTAGTTCTTTTTCTGAGGTTATGTCTGGTTCCTTCATTTGGAACATATTCCTCTGTCTCATTTTGCCCAATTCTCTGCGTTTCTTTGTATGTGTTAAATAAGTTGGTTACATTTCCCAGTTTTGGAGAAGTGGCCATATGTAGAAAACATTCTATGGGACCCAGCAGCATGCTCCCCTCTGGTCACCATAGTTCTATGTTCTAGGGGTGTCCCTATGTGGGCTGTGTGCACCCTTCTGTTTTGGTCGGCCAACTACTGTGAGTGTGCTGGTAGGCGGGGCTGGCCTCTGGCCTGGTTGGCTGTGAGGCTATGCCTTGTGTGGTGGCTGTGGGTACACCGGAGGGAGGGATAGGCTTCCTGCTCTGTTGGCTGCATAGGAGGGGCACTGGTGCTAGCCCACTGGTGGGAGGGCCTGGTACTAACAGGCTAGAGGGAGTGTTCCAAAATGGCTCTTTCAAGTGCCAGTGTTATTGCAGTTAAACACCACTTCAAAAGGCCTGCTAACATCTCCATCCCCAGGGGGTGTCCCAGTTACCTCCTGTCTCTCTGGGAAGCTCTCCAAGATCAGCAAGTGGGTCTGACTCAGACTCCTTTTAAACTACTGCCTCTGCCCTGGGACTCGGAGTGTGTGAGATTTTGAATGAGCCCTTTCAGAGAAGAATCTGTTTCCTGTAGCCTTCTGGGTCTTCCAAATGTAAGCCCCACTGGTTTTCGAAGCCAGGCATTCTCATTTTTCCCATTTGGGCCCCCTGGGCTGGGGAGCGTAAAGTGGAGTTCAGTCCCTTTGCTCCCTGGAGAGAACTTCTTTGATTGTGATTTCCTCCCATTTGTGGGTCAGTGACCCAGGGGTGGGACTCCTGACTGTACCACATCTCTGCCCCTCCTACCTGTTTCATAGTGGTTTTTTCCTTTATGTCTTTAGTTGTGGAAAATCTTTTATGTTAGTCTTCAGGTGGTTCTCATAGATAGTTACCCTGTAAGTAGTTGTAGTCTTGGTGTGTCCATGGGTAGAAATGAGTTCTGGATCCTCCTACTTTGCCACCTTCTCCAGTGAGGAGTACTTAAAGAAGGGACTATTTACAACAGTAGCTACATAAACCAGACACACTATCATTGCAGCAAGATTCCAAGGGATGGCAGTGTACCCCAGGGCTAGTGAGAGCAATGAACTATTACTACTCCTAGATGGGATTGGGATAGAGAATGGAGCAGTTTTCCAAACCCAAACAGAGCTGATGGAGGGGGCCACCAACAGTAGCTGTGGTCTTTGAACCTAGCCACTGATCCAGGGGAATCAATACCCTAACCTCTCTCTCCTTTCATCCCTTTTCTGCTACTTTCCTATTGGCTGAACCTAACAGGAAGCCAGAGCACAGGAAACCTGTTGATGTAGTCCATCCACACAGGCCAGCCTGCCAGGACACAAACAGGGAGAGGAAAGTGCAAGAACAATCAGAGAATAGTGACAGATCTTGAAGGTCTTCTAGTCCCATGGTTAATTTTTTTTTGCAACAGAAATGTTTATTCTTTATATATTAGACTTAAGAAGGAGCCCACTGGAGAGCAATGGAGATGATGAAATTGGATGAGTGTGGAATGAGCACTTGCTGAGTGTCCCTCAGTCTCTATGGCAAACTCTAAGGCACTGCCACAGAAGCCCCACTGCTAGTAGAACATAGTTTGAATGTCACTGGTAGTTTAAACTGTTCATTTTACAAATGAGGAAACCGAGATTCCAAAAACTGATTAAGTAACTTGCTAAAAGTCACCCAGTGAGTTAATGGCAGAGTTGAGTTCACTAGAACTCAGGCCTGTTGGTCACCAGTTCAGTGCTCAAGCACTATTTAGGCACAGAGGGTGTAGTAGGAAATTCCCAGAAATGGGAAGCTATAATGGTGGGGAGGCAGGGCAGCACAGTTCAAGTTCACAGTTAGACAGCTCTAGGTTCCAATCCTGATTGTGGGACTTTTAGGCCAATTTATTGTTAAATCTCTCATCCTTATTTGCCTCATTAGTAAATTGGAAATAAAAATGCCTAATGTTTATAGCTGTTGGAAGGATAAACAATATAATATTTATTAAGTACTTAGTATTGTATCTGGCACTGAAACCTCATCAATAACAGCTGGATATTATTAATAGTAACTCTGTTTAAGGATCTCTAAAATTATGCAAAGTTCATTGACATACTTTGAGAAATGTCCAAGACCAGAATGTGACCAACCAGGGAAAAGTCTCATAACGGACATTTGTAGATTTTGCTAGGAAGCTAGCATTCTTCCCCCTTGGAGAACCTCTCCCTTATTCCTAGTCCGTTGTTTGCAGTGACTGATCCAACCCCAGCACCAGGATGGTGTGACCCAGGCCTAAGCCAATCAGTGAAAAGTCCATCCTCCTACCCATAAGGCATCAACCCAAAGATGGGTACCTCATCCAACTCATCAGTTTAGAGTAAACCCTAGGATTTTGGCAAGAGTTACTGGAAAAGAAGTGTTCTTCTCAACTAAGACTGTTAGCAGAAAGGAATGAAATCAGCATGGAGATGCTGGAGATACATGTGACACCCAAAAGTGAAGCCATCTCAGAGGAGGATCCAAAGGCAAGAGCTTAGAGAATCCTGATGACATCACCTGAGCCCCTAAGTTAGGAGCTAGCAAACTTTTTCTAGAAAGAGCCACATAACAAATACTTTAGGTTTTGCTGGTTATAAGGTTTATCTTGCAAGTACTCAGTACTGCTGTTGTAGCTTGAAAGTAGCCATAGACAATACTTGAAAGAACAAGCATGTCTGTGTGCCAATAAAACTTTATTTACAAAAACAGGCAATGAGCTAGTTTGCTTGCTCCTACCCTAGACCATACCTAAAGCCAGACAACCTTGGGACTTTTCAGTTAGGTTTGCCATTAAATTCCCCCTTTGGCTTAGTTTGAGTTATTTACAATGGGAAGAGTCCTGATACAAGTTTCCATTTGATAAAATATGATCTTAGTTAATCTAGTAGGTCACAGATTGCATAATGGTGGAAAACCTGGTCACTTCTGTCACTAAATAGAAATTTTAGGGGAAAAAATCCTCTTTCTAGGTCTATTCTACAACTGCTGGTTGTTTGGGGTCATGTGTTGCCACAGAAGTTGGATTTTTTTAAAAATAAATTTATTTATTTTATTTATTTATTTTTGGCTGTGTTGGGTCTTCGTTGCTGCACGTGGCTTTCTCTAGTTGCGGTGAGAGG
Organism: Mesoplodon densirostris; assembly: GCF_025265405.1. Lineage (NCBI taxonomy): Eukaryota > Metazoa > Chordata > Mammalia > Artiodactyla > Ziphiidae > Mesoplodon > Mesoplodon densirostris. The sequence goes on from NC_082662.1 coordinate 78,356,315, forward strand.
GGGCTACTCTTCATTGCGTGTGTGGGCTTCTCATTGTAGGGCTTCTCTTGTTGCGGAGCATGAGCTCTAGGCACGCAGGCTCCAGTAGTTGTGGCACGTGGGCTCAGTAGTTGTGGGTCACAGGTTCTAGAGCGCAGGCTCAGTAGTTGTGGTGCACGGGCTTAGTTGCTCTGCGGCATGCGGGATCTTCCCAGACCAGGGCTCGAACCGGTGTCCCCTGAATTGGCAGGCGGATTCTTAACCACTGCGCCACCAGGGAAGCCCAGAAGTTGGATTTTAAATGGTGTTTATCTCCTTGTCACGGAGGAGAAGCAAGTACTCCCACGACTCTTTGCCTTAGAGCAAGTGGTCCACAAGAAACTAAAACACTCACTTGAGTGACTGCAGGACAAAATGATCCCAGAGGCTGTCATCCACAAATGCTTACAACCCTATAGGAAGAGCTCTTACTCAGTCCATGTAAAAATGGGAGTGAGGGTTTGCTGTGTGGAGGGGAAGAACTGGATGTTTTTCAGGCCCAAACGTTCCTACTGAGGGAATTTATCGCCCTTCTTCGGAAATGACTTTGCTCTAAGGAGGATCTTATGCTCCTTAGATCAGGACTACTTACTCTATATTTTCTGACTAATTTTTTGCAGTTAGTCAGACTTTCCTGGGATTAAGCTGACTTATTTGAAAGCTGAACACTGCAGTCCTGATCTCAGAACATTAAGTGGAGCTCCTTCTGGCAAGTTGCAGATATTATAAGTGTCCACTTGAGTTTCAGTGTTCACTGAGCAACCAAATGTGTTAGGAGCAGCAAAGAACCTAACAGTCGACTATGTCTTTTCCTGAAAACTGAATGGATATCACCAGTGTGGGATATATTCAAACACTAAATTGTACAGAGTAAACTTGAAATGCCACCCCTGTTAGAAGAATGAGATTACCTTAATCAGTTTGGGCTGCTGTAACAAAGCATCCAGACTGGGTGGCCAAAAAACATAAGTTTATTTCTAACAGTCTGGAGGCTGAGAAGTCCAGGATCACCAGATTTGGTGTCTGGTGAGAGAGAGCTGGCTTCCTGGTTCACGGATGACGTCTTCTTGTGTCCTTACATGGATGAAGGGTTGAGAGCTCTCTTGGGGCTCTTCTATTTTTATTTATTTTATTATTATTATTATTATTATTATTGTGTGGTACGCAGGCCTTTCACTGTTGTGGCCTCTCCCGTTGCGGAGTACAGGCTCCAGACGCGCAGGATCAGCGGCCATGGCTCACAGGCCCAGCCGCTCCGCAGCATGTGGGATCTTCCCAGACCAGGGCACGAACCCATGTCCCCTGCATCGGCAGGCAGACTCTCAACCATTGCGCCACCAGGGAAGCCCAGTGAAAGGGATTTTGGCTAAGATGGTGTTTAAAAATTTTTCCACTGTGTTGCTTTTACATGGAGTATGCCTTGTCTCTTTGCCAGAGTTCTTATCACTCCCTATTAATTATATCTGACCTTGTCGTTACCTGCCTGGCCCCTGCTGCCATTTGAATTCCTAACACTTGACAGAGAGGAGGGGCAATGAGGGACAACTTGCAGTATCTGTGGGGTAGGCAGAGGAGAGGTAACAATGAAGGTTAGAAGAGAACTAGGAAAAAGTGGTGTTTTGAAAGCAAAAGGTGTTCTAAGATGGAAGTGAAATCGGTACAGAAAGTTCAAATAGAATGAGAACAAGGAGTTAGCAATTAGATTACTGTTTGAGGTGGGACAAAACTAGATTATCGTTGGGTTAAGCAGTGCAAGGAATTGAACTAGGACTAGTAGCCAGTGTAGGTTTTTTTTTTTTTTTTTTTGCGTTACGCGGGCCTCTCACTGCTGTGGCCTCTCCCGTTGCGGAGCACAGGCTCCGGACGCGCAGGCTCAACGGCCATGGCTCACGGGCCCAGCCGCTCCGCGGCATGTGGGATCTTCCCAGACCGGGGCACGAATCCGTGTCCCCTGCATCGGCAGGCGGACCCTCAACCACTGCGCCACCAGGGAAGCCCAGCCAGTGTAGTTTTGACTAAAAAAATAATGATTCAGACTTAGAATCCAACCTTCTCACTGAAATGCAGCTATCATCACCAGACTTATGTTTCTAGAAAAAAACAATCTTTCATTGAATCTTAGCTACATTGTCATACTGACTCTGAGACTGATTGAAGGATCTTAAGTAAGTCATTGGGGGAAACGAAAGAGATGCCAAGAACTAAACAGGTTAATTTCTTGGCACAAGGAAGCGCATGAGGTTTTCTAGAAGCCACTAATGCATTTTACATGATTGCTTAATTTCAGGAAATCCTGACTCATTGCCCCTGTAGAGTAAGAAGCAAAGGCTGGTCTCAGTTTACAATCCTGTAAACCAGCTTTGAGTAGAGCAGAGGTTATTCTTGGCAGAAATCTGTCTGTTTAGTGCCTATTTTAATTTGAAAATGTCTTGGTATGTGTATGTTTTATTTTCTTTGAGGAAAAAACAGGCTTTATTTGGGATGTTCTGGGAATAGTTAAGACTAAATGGGCAAGGGAACACCTTCTGGCTTAACTTTTGAATGGGAAATGGGGATACCATCATCAAATCTATGCAGTCAGACAATGATTGCCTTGATAAATGGCCCAGGCAACAATTGAATAAAGAAAATGAGACGTTAGAATCAGTTTGCTAAACCAGGGTGCCAGTGTTGAGTAATGCAAGAACTGGAATGCTACTAATAGTGTCACTGAAAATTTAACCACTTTCTTATTTAATCCTCATAATAATGTAGAGTGTTCACTGTAGCTGTTATTAACCCTATTTCACAGATGAGAATAACATGAAAAAGAATAATTAGAAACTTGAACCAAACTCACACAGTAGGTTAGCGAAGATCCAGTGTGATGTGATGAGGGCACAGAAGAGACAAAGCTCTAATGCACCCAGTGATCGTGAGAAATCAACATGAGGCAAAATACTAAGAAGAGAGGGCAGAGGGACTACCTTCACGGATGGCATCAGGGAGTGTGAGACTGAAGCAAATGTATCATCTATTCCAAGAGACATCTCATGAAGGGGAAACAAAAGTCAGACGCCGATGGGAAAAAATGACAGGGAGTAAGAGAATCCCCAATTGTCGGTACATTTTCCCCTCTTGGCTACTCACCAACAAGTGCCGTGATTCTAGCAAGTCATACATGATAGAAACCTGAAGATGTCACTTGCTTTGCTCTATGGTGATATGATCTATTGAAAATAACTGAGAACAAATACCTCAGCATTCTTAAACGCACCCACTCAAAAACTGAGGTGTTAGATCATATTTTTTCCTAGTTTACAAATAACTATGTAATGTCAGACAGGATAAAATACCTGGCTACACTGAGGACAGATTACATCCATTGTTTCCCCTTGTCCTAGCAGGCCAATAACTCTGCCAAAAAGATTACATTGATTTGACAAGAGGTTTTTTCTTCCAGAGCATGATAGTTTACTACCCAGTAACTTTTCCTCTTCCGTTTGCAAATCGGTTACAAAACATTTTTTTCTCAGTATTGTTTTGCCTTTCAGAAACTTCTGAACCAACTGACATCACTGTTTACACTCAAAAGATGACTTTCTTCTTTGTGACATCTGTTAAGTCTTTTCCTGTAAACAGTGTTAAATGACTCATTTAATCAGCTTTGATGGTATATACTGTGTACAGTCAAACATAAACACAATCTCATGTGTTACTGCTAATGAGGAAAACACCACCACCTTGACAAAGACATTGTGGCTTAGGTGGCTATGAGGAGGAGCCTGTCAAGATTCTGTTAAAATTGAAAAAATGTCAGTCTGACAATCTCTGAACATAGGTTATATAAAGAGCCTATAATAGTCTAGACTTACGTTGAGCCTTTCCTTGCAAATCTTTATAAGTGAAAGTTAATCAATAATGCACAGAGTATTACAAGATGTATATTAGAGTTCTCTAGAGAAACAGAATCAATAGAATCCCTTTTTCCCTCTCTATTTGTTTATACAGAGATATACAAATATTGAAACCATTAAGTTTTGGGATGGTTTGTTATCCAGCAATGGAAACTAGACCAGAAGAGCTTGGCTGGGATCTGGGGCTGGGCCTTTGGGATAAGATCTTCCTGATTCTGAGTAGATATGCAAGGGGTAAGGCTGGACAACGATTTCACTCTATATGGGGAAAAATGAAAGAGTCCTGTATTGTTGGGCTAAGATATAGAGATACGTGAGTTTAAAAGTAGATGAATTAGTCATTGCTCACAGGACTAGGTTAGGATCTGAAATCAGATCAGAGAGTCTGGGCTATAGGTCCAGATGTTCAAGCCAGGAAGGAAGAAATGGAAACACAATTCAGGCCAGAATAGATTTCAAAATCTGGAATGGCAGATAGAGCTGTCTAGTTGGGTCATATAGGTATTCAGGATGTGGGAGATCAGGTAACAGGAGCCAGGGACTTGGGTCAAAAGCCTGAATGTAGGTAGGAGGTAAAACCAGACCCAAGAACCCTGGTACTAGTTATAATAGAGGTGGCGACAGAAAGACTGTCATAGATATTGAGTCACATAGTTCCAAGGCTGGAGCTTCATGTTCTTTCCTTGGAGCTAGAATTGAGATTAGTGCTCAGCTTAAAGGTGGGGTGAGGACTGCCTGAGTGTGGTGTGGATTAATAGGCACCTCCTATGAGTCCACATAACTAGTGAATATTCTAAGAATCCTTTGAGCATAGAAACAAATGAACACTGGAATCTCATAAAACTTAACATTTTAGCTTAGGCTTGACTTTTTGTTCTCAAAGCAAGTTGATGAGTAGTTTTAAAGAGTGAATTGTATACTAGATGCTCCCAAAGAGGTTATTAGTGCACTAGATAAAGCACTTATGTGTTTACGTAGGCATAACAATCGTTGCTGCCTGTGACATTTAGAGTTGAACTTACTGGATTTTGTCCCTCCCCTGCTTGAGGTTTTTTCCTTTTCTGGTTTTATTCTAAAAGCAACTTAGAATGCAGCTAAATTCTTAAGACAGCACCAACTGGGTCCTCCTTGCCTACCTTCCCAACCTCATTTTCTACTATTCTCTCCTCAGGCTCACTAGTTTCCAGATGCATTGGCTTCTTTCAGGTGTGTGGAAATGCCTGACTTTCTACTAAGTCTGGGTCTTTTCATCTGCTCTACCTTCTAATTGGAAGGCATTTCAATTTATTCTTTTCCTGAATAGCTTCTGTTCATATTTCAGGCCTTGGTTTAAATGTCACATCCTTCAGAAATCTCTGAACTCACTAGTCCCCTTTGTAACTCTCTTCTAGTAACTCTTTTCTTCATTGCTTTTACCATAATTGCAATGCTGTATTTGTTTAATGGTTGCCTCTCATTTGTTTAATGTGTCCTCTATTACATATGGGAACATTAAAGTTTTTTTCATGACTGAAGCTGGGGAAGAGAAAAATGAATTAAAATCCAGTAAAGTGACAGAAGGCAGAAGAGGCAGGAAAAATTGAGAGAATAAAACACACCATCTAAAGAATTAAAAGAAATTGCAGTCTTAAGACTATTTAGTGGAGGGCACAGTGCTTATTAACACATCTCAATGGCCCCTGATGATAAGACTGTAAAATGAGTACCCTTAATGAGAGATGAAGAATACAGGATGGGCAGAAATTAGAATTCTTGTACATTGCTGATGGGAATGTAAAATGGTGTAGCCACTTTGGAAAAGTTTGTCAGTTCCTCAAAAAGTTAAACATTGATAGTATATTACTCAGGAATTCCACTCCTAGGTTATGTATCTAAGAGAAACGAAAACATTTGCACACAAAAACTTGTTTGTCAATGTATATAGCTGTGTTATTCACAGTTGCCAAAAAGTGGAAACAACCCAAATGTCTACCAAATAATGGATAAAATATGGTATATTTGTATAAAGGAATATTATTCAGCCACAAAAAAGAAATGAAGGACTGATACATGCTATAATATGGTTGAACCTTGAAGACATGCTAAGTGAAAGAAAACAGACACAAAAGGCACATATTGTGATCCTGCTTATATGAAATGTCCAGAATAGGCAAATCCATAGACAGAAATCCATAGAGACAACCTAGACAGGTTGTTGGGGACTGAGGGTAGGTGGGTGTGGGACTGATTGCCGATGCATATAGGATTTCTTTTTGGAGTGATGAAAATATTCTAAATTCAGATTGTAGTGATGGTTGGATAACTGTGAATATACTAAAAAACCACTGAATTGCATACTTCAAGTAGGTGAATTTCATATGTGAATTATGTCTCAATAAAAATGGTAAATTAGTCAATCCTCATTACTTACAGTAGTTATTATGTTCTATAAAGTCACTGCAAACACTGAATTGGCGAACACAGAACCATTGCTCTTAGGGGATACAAAGGGTTAGATTCCTGGAAGCCTCTGGTCACATTTTTGCCAACCTATCAATATATAACCTTGTTTTATGTGTTTCTGTTTAAAGGCACCTTTTTAAAAATAACTGATTTACTATCGATGAACTCATGGCCAACAGCACTGTAACTCATGCCTGAACAAAACATCTAAAACATGTATTTTTCCCACAAGGCACATCGCAGCTTTCTTGTACTTATTAGTAACACTAGACAGCACTTTAGTACTATGCTTGGGGGCCATTCTAAAGAGCGAAATCACCAACAAAAAGCACAAAAATGCAAAAAATGTGGCATTAAATAGATTGTGAAAAGGACGCTTGTTCACAGCATGAGCTGAAGCAAGGCAGTGTCACTTTGTCTGACCCTGGCTGGGAATGTGTGCACTGGGGCACTCAAATTTTTCACTGCCTTGCGCATATCCGCGGATGACTTCAAAAGTGCCAAGAGTATTGTGACTGTGGGGTTACAATTAAATTTGAACAAGTAGGTGAATTTGCAAATATAGAATTTGTGAATAAGGATCAACTCTTAGTTTTTCTACCAAAATGTTTTTTTTTTTTTTAAGTTTTGGATTTTAAGGTCTAAACTTCAATCTCTTCGTAATGGTAGATAAAATGCTGCACATATTCATAGTCTGTTTCAAGAGTGGCTCACAGGAAAGAATTAGTTTTAGAGGTCTCAGACAATTCTTAGTTTTATTCCTTTCGTATTTCTAGGTAATGTTTCATGTTACTGATTCCTGGGCTAAGGACCAGTTTGAAGGTAAAATGTTTATTTTAATCAGCAAAAGTCTAATTTGAATTCTGGATCACAAACGCAGACCCTCTCCTCCCAGAAAAAAGTTCTCTGTCACCACAGGATATAATTAAAAGATACTTTAATTTTCAAGTAAAAGAAATACCTAGCTGTGCTATCTGTAGTCTGTACTCCTACTTCCCATATTTGTAGACATGCTTTCACATGCTAGCTACTGCCAATTTTAATTTCCAAAGTTTTGCAGTTTTGCTTTCAAAAATATTTTATGCATTTTATTAACTTTAATTTTAGACTGGCTTTCAAGTCTCAAATCCTCTTAAAACAGGAAATGTCAGTTCTTGCTCATAGCTCCTTGTAAGAGGCTTTTGCCAAATTCAGGAATTTAGAAACTCGTTAACTGTTTTAGGTTATAAGTAACATAATTCTGGCAGGGGGAGCAAATTTATAAATATCAACTGACTATTACATATCCATATTTGTGAACTTGAATAAGCTTAATCAAATGTCAAAATTCGGCTATAAAATGGTACTTTTTTGCCTCAGTATTTATACACCCCTTTCTTGGTAATCAAGATTTGTTTCTTTAAAAAGGTTTTAGCTGTTGATTGGAATTGGTGAAAAACAGTTGGATTGGCTAATTAACTCAAACCTCCCAATTAAAATAGTGGAGCTTGGTAGATAACACATTTATTCATCAACTCAAGAACTTAAAGCTTCAAGTTCTTCAAAGTTTAAGGTTCTTCAGCCTCTTTTGATCTCTAATAATAACTTGAATATAACAGACTTTTCAGGCTTCTCGCTTTAAATCCCAGTGCCAGATACTCATTTGATTGGCTCTTCCTGCTCAGAGAATAGTCCAATTAGTTTTCTATGCCAATCTCATAAGTTCTGAAGTTTCACGCCTTCTATCCAACTATTTTTCTGTATGTGGCAGCAACTCTTCTCGTGCTATTTTTTCCCACTGTTCATGATTGACTTCACCTCCCTTTTGCTCTGAAGTAATAACCACCATTAGGGATTAATACATCATCCAAGGCCTTGTACTATCAAAGCGATGGCCCTCTCCATTACTATGGATGACCAAAAATAGACCACAGTTTGTTTGCCAGGACTTCTCATAGAATTTTTTCATTCTCAAGCTGGCTTAAAAAATGTCTTAAAATTTAAAATGACATGACATAAAATGCCAGTAAAGATGAATAATGGACATTTGCTAAATATTCTACAAACATTTTCTGGTAGAGTTGTCTTTAAGGCTTTCAAATATCCTTCATCAAGATAGTTTAATTCAAAATAAAAAATAAAAGTTTCCAGATTATAAGAATTTATCCTAAGACTGAGCTGACATAATAGGATATTAGACCAATTTGTTAAGTTAGTAAGGTTTAAATGACCTAAAGTCATTTGGATGAATGCTGCTCTTAGTGAATCACCCTTTAAGAAGTCACTTTCATCACATAGAAAGTTAAGCAAAGAAAAATCATTTAAAAATTTTGTTTTAATTTTTTAAATCTATTTTTATTTATTTATCTTTGGCTGTGCTGTGTCTTCATTGCTGTGGGCAGGCTTTCTCTAGTTGTGGCGAGCAGGGGCTACTCTTCATTGTGGTGCGGTGCGTGGGCTTCTCATTGTGGTGGCTACTCCTGTTGCAGAGCACAGGCTCTAGGCGCACAGGCTTCTGTAGTTGTGGCACACAGGCTCAGTAGTTGTGGCTCGTGGGCTCTAGAGCGCAGGCTCAGTAGTTGTGGCAAATGGACTAAGTTGCTCTGCGGCATGTGGGATCCTCCCGGACCAGGGATCGAACCCGTGTCCCCTGCATTGGCAGGTGGATTCATAACCACTGCGCCATCAGGGAAGTGGAAAAATCATTTTTAATAGCTCCTAGAAAACTATATATATATATATATATATATATATATATATATATATATATATATATATATATTTTTTGCTTGTACGCGGGCCTCTCACTGTTGTGGCCTCTCCCATTGTGGAGCACAGGCTCTGGACGCGCAGGCTCAGCAGCCATGGCTCATGGGCCCAGCCGCTCCGCGGCATGTGGGATCTTCCCAGACTGGGGGACGAACCTGCGTCCCCTGGATTGGCAGGCAGACTCTCAACCACTGCGCCACCAGGGAAGCCTCTAGAAAACTATATTTTAAGAGAAATTCCTTATATGATATAAATGAAAATGTGTTCATAAATGAAAGCACTTTGACAAATAAAAAAATCATAGACAAAATAGTATTACCCACAATAAGTTAAGACATTTTAAACAATGTAGACATTTTAGTGTTTTTAGCTTAACAAAAAAGGCTTATATGAAAAGAAAATGCACTGAGAAATATGTCATTTTCAAACATGGAAGAACAAATAGATTTCAAATTCAGATAGATTTTTGAAACGTTTTATTTATATTCTGGTCTTACAAATGATAATTTTTAACTTTACTCTTCTGTAAGAATGTAAAGCACAAAAATTTGCTAAATATCAGATCCACACAAATCCACAAAAAGGTTTTCTGTGTAGTCTTCATTAATGCGAATCTTTGTGTGAATGTTTCACTCTTACCGTAAATCTTGAATCTGTTTTACAATAATGAAGCCATACAGTTTTTATGCAGTGCATTCATTATAAGCTATAATGTTTCTATTAAAAGGAAAGCTGGGTAATACAAAAATATGAGAGGATCTGAGAAGCAGGCAATCTGTTGAGGCTCGGTATATCTTATTTGCTTTGTAGTTTTCTGTCTTCACTTTCAAAAAGCACACAGCACATGAGGCACAGTAATCATCTCCCTTATTAACCTCCCTAATTAAAAAATCTGTTGTTCGTAAAACTGGACCAATTATCACAAATTATCATTTGCATAATTAACCACAAGACTATTACAAAGCATTTTGTTAGTGGTATCAACAAATGGAGGATGGAAACTTATAAAAAATGGGTTTTGTTAAGCTTGCCAACTCCTTACATAACATGGGTTGTGCTGCCACTTCAACTTTTAATTAGATGTTTAATGCCTCACAGTAAAAGACTGATCAATGGAAAAAAGCAAAACTAAATTATTTTCTAGGTGCTGCGATATTTCATTTGACAAGGTAACAAAAGGATAGGACAAAATTTAAGCAAGATTTATATGCGTTCCAACTTTTCACTCAGGAATTCTTCTACACTGTCTGTGTTCCATTTGAGGATGCTTAGTTCTTCAGCAATGTTCCCATTGTCGTCCAAAAGCTTTAGCACAGGGTCTGAACCGCGAACATACTACAAAAAAGGGGAATATCATTTTCTGCTTAGAAAGAGCCTTTTCAGTTTCAACCAAAGTCCAAGTCAATTCAATCCAGCTTAATTAAATTTAATAGTAATAAGCTTTTAGACATAACATCACAACAGCTCTTAAAGGAAGTCTTTTAGAAAAGAGTGTAATGGGATTTCATCAAAAATGACAATTTAAAAAAATCACATTTTACTTCTGAAGAGAAACACCTGTTGGTATGAAGCAGTTTACCTGGGATTTAAGCTTATTCTTGAATGCAACAAGTATTTACTGCATACATGACACACTCCAACTCTCAAATGAGTTGAAAATCTAATGAAGGAGGCAGACAAGTTCAAAATATTGAATGAGAATGACTCTTAAGAGCCATGTTGAAATAGGCTGTGCATACAAACTATCAGACAATTCTGTATTGGACTTTCATTAGATTTCTTAAACCAAAGAAAATTTATTCTGTTGTAATTAGTTTATAATTCGGCTGGATTCCTGAATCTTCAGACCTACTAGTGGGTTCCAATATTTCACCAGAGAGCTCTGAGGAATTCTGACTCTGGGTAAATGTGATAATAAACCTGATCCCATTCGTTAAGTGATCAATCTTCAATGCTAAATTAAGGACCATGTAACTAAAAATGCAGCAGTGATGATGAAGGGAGCAGAGAAACTCAGCATTTATGCTTCAGTTTTTCTAGGTCTTCTAGAGTTGTGAACTTTAGAGATGGAGACAAGCTCTGCTGTGATTATTTGCATTTGGTATATTCTCAACCCATTTCTGGAATTTAGAAATTGGCCCCCTAAGCTAATAAACCAATAACATTACTACTAAAATCTTTTGGGTCAGTTTATCTACATAAATTATTCTTAAAAATTCAATTTTTTATTCAAAGACTCATTTTAGTCCAAAAATTAGAAACTACATAGCCCATAGTTGCAAAAATGTTCAAAATATTAAATCAAATCCAACAGTGTATAAAGAATTATATACCATGGCCAATTTGGATTTACTCCAAGTATGCAAAGCTGGTGCAAAATTTGAAAATGAATTAATGTCATCTATTACTACCAACAGGCTAAACAAGAAATCTTATACCAACAGATGCAGAAGAAGCATCCTGTCACCTGCTACAACATGGATGAACCTTGAGGACATCATGCTAAAGTGAAATAAGCCAATCATGAAAGGACAGATACTATACGATTCCGCTCATATGAAGTATCTAAAGTAGTCAAAATCATAGAAATAAAGTAGATGGGTGGCTGCCATGGGCTGGAGGCAGGAGAGAGGGGGAATTACTGTTTAATGGGTATAGAGTTCCAGTTTTGTGAGACAAAAAAATTCTCCATCTGTTGCACAACAGTGTGAAAATACTTAACACTACTGAACTGTACCCATAACATTTAACTTACCAGTACTGAAATGCACCCTTAACATTTAACTTACCATCTTAACTATTTTTAAGTTTTTCTTTTTTTACCATAATTAAAATTTTTAAAAGTGAGCAAAAGATCTCAGATACACCAAAGAAGATATACAGATGGCAAATAAGCATGTGGAAAGATTCTCAATTAGGGAACTGCAAATGAAAACAACAATGAGATAACATCACACACTTATTAGAATGGCTAAAATCCAAAACACTGACAATAACTCATGCTGATGAATGTGAAGCAATAACTCATTCATTATTAGTGGGAATGCAACATGATATAAGCATTTTGGAAAATAGTTTAGCTTTGTAAGAAACTGCCCAACACTCTTACTATATGATTCAGTAATCGTGCTCCTAGGTAATTACCCAAATAAGTTAAACGTATGTCTACACAAAAATGTACATAGCACTGTTGCTCATAATTGCTAAAAATTGGAAGCGACCAACATGTCCTTCCATAGATGAATAGAAAAGCAAACCATGGTATAACAGAATACTATTCATATTATTCAGCATTAGAAAGAAATGAGCTATCCAGCTACAGAAAAGACACAAAAGAACTGTAAACGCATATTAAGTTAAATCTGAAATCTGAAAAGGCTACGTACTGTATGATTCCAACTATATGACAATCTGGAAGAGGCAAAACTACAGAGACAGTAAAAAGATCAGTGGTTCCCAGGAGTTTGGTGGGGTGTGGAGCACAGGGAATTTTGGGGGCAGTGAAACTTCTGTATGATACTGTAATGGTGGATACATGACATTTGGTAAAACTCCTAGAACTGTACAAAGTATAAGCTCTAATGCAAACTATGAAATTTAGTTAATAATAATGTATTAATATTGGTTCATCAATTGTAACAAATGTACATCAATGCAAGATGTTAATAAGGGAACTGGAGGGTGGGGGGTGGGAGTACATGGGAACTCTCAAATCAATTTTTCTGTAAACCTAAAGCTGCACTAAAAAATAAAGTCAATTAAAATATCTGAATAATTTTTAATTAAAAAAAGAAAATGCTGGAAAAAAGGATCACATTAAAATTGCATTACCTTGATTTGTAGTCCTCTGAATAGTCTGGGTTTATCACTCCTGACGAAAGCTTAAAAGAAAAAAAGATTCAAATTGTTTACTTCCAAATCCAAGCTAGCTACAAAGATCAACACAAAAAGTAGAAATAAACTCAATAAATAAAAAATTAGATCCTATATGGAAAAACCAAGGAAACTAAAACACATATAAAATGGAAAGATATCCCATATTCTTCAACGGGAAGACTAAATATTTTAAGATGTTGATTTTTTCAAATTAATAAAAATCCCAAATTACAATGGGATTTTGAGGGCTTGACAAAATGACAGTAAAACTCAGCTATACAAATAAATGTTTGAGGGCTTCCGTGATGGCACAGTGGTTAAGAATCTGCCTGCCAATGCAGGGGACAGCGGTTTGAGCCCTGGTCTGGGAAGATCCCACATGCTGCGGAGCAACTAAGCCCATGCGCCACAACTACTGAGCCTGCGCTCTAGAGCCCACGAGCCACAACTACTGAAGCCCATGCTCCACAACAAAAGAAGCCACCGCAGTGAGAAGCCCACGCCCCACAACAAAGAGTAGCCCCCTCTCGCCGCAACTAGAGAAAGCCCGCACGCAGCAACAAAGACCCGATGCAGACAATAATAAATAAATTAAAAAAATAATAATAAAAGAATAAATGTTGGAGAATAGGGCAGTTTAGAAAAAGTAAAATACGGGAGGATTTGTTCAATTGTTTATTGAGATACTATGTGATACTTATACCAGAATGATAAAACAAAGAAACTGATTAGGAAATCTAGAGAGAGAAAAATACCTGGATTTTTTAATATGGTAAAGCTAGCAAACCATAGAGAGAAAAGAGAGAAAGATTATGTGTGCGTGCATCTGGGTGTGTGTGTGTGTGTTATTCAATAAATACTTTTGAATATCTATTGTATACCAGATAGCAGATATAAAGCTATATAAAACAGACAGAATTCCTGCTCTTACGGAGTTTATAGTCTGATGAGGAGAAAGATGATAAACAAGCAATCACATCACTGATAATTTCAGTTGTGATAAGTGTTTTTAAAAAAAAGATTCAGAATACTACCACAGCATTTAACACAGACAGCTTGGAATATGGAATATAAAATTCTTCTCTTATGCATGATCCTAAAGAAAATGCTTTATAGATGTGCCTATATAAAAATGGACACTCAGTACAGCAAAACACTACTATAAACAAAGTTAAAAGTAAAAATGACATACTGGGAAAAATTATCTCTTACACAGTATGCAAGAGAGCTTCTATTAATAAGAAAAAAATAAATACTAGGTACTAGAGAAATGAACTAAGGAGAGGAACATGTAATATACAAATAAAATGGTCACTAAACATTTGAAATAAATGTTCAATCTCACAAATAATCAAAGAACTGTCAAAACAATGAGGTAACCTCATTTGGAGTGGCAAAAGTTAAAAAGAATATTTAAGGTTAGACAGGGGGGTAGAGAAGATTTTGCCTGGGCTTAGTTGTGGGGGAAATATAAATGGACACATCCTTCCTGAAAGGTATTTAGCAAAATGAACCAAAAGTCTTAAAATGTGCATACTCTTTAGATCTGCAAGTCTCTTTCTAGGGACTTCTTTATTCTGAGGAAATAATTACACTATAATGCAAAGATATATAAGATCCTGCTAAACAAGTCTGGAGATCTGAAAATAATCTAAGTGTGTAAAAGGCTATTGGTTAAATAAATTAACATGGACCACTATGAAGTGAATCCAATCATTAAAAAATTATATTCATCTGTATTTAGTGATATAGATGCAAACTCATATATAAAGGTTTATAGATCAGTTTGTTCCCCATGGTTGTTATAAAAAGATAGATATATTGTTTTTATATATTTACACTAATGTTTTTATATATTTATCTATAAATATATATTTGCAAAGGAAAAAACCTAGAAGCATTGAACTAAATCTTTAAAAAAATTAAGTGAGAAAATATAAAATACTTAGCACAATATACCTAACAGTTCAAAACAATAACTATTATTTTAACAGGGGTTATATCTGGAGCATAGGGTTTGGGGAAGTTTTAAATAAATGTTTTCCTTTTTGGGTGGTTGTTGATCTACATTTTACCAAGTTTTTAGTAATGATCACGTCTAACTGTCCAAGTTAAAATATTTTAGAATACATTAAAAAAGATAAATACAAGTGGGATGTTTCATTTGGATACCTTAAATGAGGACAGTTCTTAATTCCAGTTCTGTTGTTATCATTTGCAACAGCCTCTAATTAGATTTTATAGTGACACACATGCTTTTGAGAACTTAGTTTTTAAACTTAGAATTAACTAGCAATAGCACTATAGACATGTTTCACTATGAAGATCTTTATATATGTGCATCTAGGACAACTAAACAAAGATTAGTAAATGCTTTTTAAGGTTTTGCAGGCTTGTTGGAAGACACTCAGATATCCCATCTAAACTTCCCCTACTAAATTTAGTTCAAAATAAAACTGATTATATTATTCTGGCTTATTAGAATATCTTCTCTATTAACTTCATCATTTAAGAGTTGTCCAATACTCCTGAATCCCCAAACAAAAATGAGCTTATGATATGCTGTTGCATTTTATAACCATTCCTTTGGCAAATGCTATATGCACATCTGTGCAAAGCATAATTTAATACACAGTGTGGTCACTACTACATAAGAAACTTCTCTGGAGAAAAGAACTATTCTCAAGTATTTTTTTTGTATCTATAACAGAACCTATAACCTTCTGTCATTCAGAAGATTTTTTAACAGGCCGGAATGAGGGAATAAATTGAAAAGAAATATTAAGATGAGTCACTAATGACTATTTTCATCAGTTCTTTTCTCTTCTCTCTGCTACGTATAAATCCACAAGCTCCTAATTTTGACTGAGGGGAATATCTATTAAATACCCTGTGGTAGCAAATCACATTTTACAGGCAGTAAATTCATCTTTTAAAATATATTTGAATACTTACTATATACACATGGCACTAGGATAGGCTATATGAGCATATAAGAGACTTGCAAAAAAGACCTCAGTAACTTATTTTACTAGTTTTCTTTCTGCTGTTTTAAAAATAACTAAGTGATATCAGTTTGGAGATTCCTAAAGAGATTAATTCAGTCACTCTATTTCAAGAAAATGTTCTCATGCTAATTTAATTATTTGTCAATTACTAAGGCAGATTTGTAAATAACACTTCAAAACGATCAAATATGCAGAAATGATTAGAAAACATTAAGTGGTAACATTGAATGTTTCAGTTTTGTCCTCAAGATTCTTATCAGCATGTCATTTGTGTAGCTGCCTAGGAGATCTTAGAGCCAAGTTTTGCTATATACACTGCTTAGAAAGTCATGGTACTCTTCTTATAAATCAGAGGCTCTTCAAAGTTAACTATGAAGAGTATTAAAAAATAAAAATTTATCTTCCTCCTCATTCCAAAAAGAGGATAAGTGGGGATGAGGGATAACAGGAAGGATATGTCTTGAGGTCAAAGAAAAATGTTTGAACTATGTTATTTTCAAAATCATAAACAAGTGAAAATATAGAGGCAAAATACACTTGGCTAGATCTAACAATGTACCTTTGGTCACATTACAAGTAGTCATACAATGTACTCTATTGGTTTTAAGATTTAATAAATAAGGGCTTATGGCAGGTACAATTAAGATTTGTGAACTGCCATATAAAATTACATGGAATGATAATTAGATGTTTTCCCCTTGAGTAGAAATAAGTATATTTGAATCAGAATATAAACAAAAATGTCATATCATACCCAGAAACAACAATACAAAGAGAAGAGCAGCAGCAACAATAAACAACAGAACTGAATTCTCAATTGTGCTCAGTGAAAACTACTGGGTATCGAAGAGTATTTCTAAAACAAGAATATTTACTTACAAACTATCTGGAGTGCAAAATCATGAGTCATTTGGGTCCTCCCAACAAGACAATTTAAAAGCACTTAAAAACGTTCAGAGAACGGCAATTTAAATAAGAGAATTTGGGGAGACTGGAGGTACAATAATGAAGACAAGACAAACTAAAAAGATTATGACTTTTCAGATCAGAATAATAAAGTCAGAAAAGGACTATTTGAAGACTATAAATTCATAAAGGCTATATAACCAATGTAAACACAGGCTTTTCACCAGTTTCCCATTTGTCAAAAGTGGAGCCACCTTTGAATTAGATAAATTTAGCAAATCCATTCATTCATTCAATAAATATTTGAATTCCTCTTAATGTGAGGTGCAGTGTTAGCAAGATTTGGGATACATTAGTGATTAAAAAAATTAAAAAATTCTGGGCTTTAAGGAGTTCCTAGTTTGGTAGAGGCAGAAGACCAGTAAATTAAATAAATACATTACAATATTATGTGGGAACTGCTATGGAACACAAAGGGGAGGGTCTAAAATTCTGTCCAAAGCCAATCCCAAAATAATGCTTGAACTAAATTTGGAATGAATAGGGGTTCGTCACAAAAATGGGTAAAGGCGTAAGTCAGTAAGAACATGCAGTGTGTGCAAAGACTTAGAGGTCAGAGTTCAGAGAACTGCAAATAGTTCTGCACATAAACTAGATATGTGAACCTAGAAAAGAGAATCCATGTCATGATAGGTCTTGTATACGATGCTGAATTTGACATTTATATGTGATGGGGAACTACAGGTAATTTTAAATAAGAGGGTCACATAATCAAATCTGTCTTATGGAAAAGGGTTTTTTTTTTTTTTTTTTTTTGTAGTTGTGTAGAAGAGAGAATAGAAGAAAAGGGAAAAGAGACAGGCAGGCCAGATAATAAGTAATTAATCCTTCCAGATAAAGATGCTAAAGGGCTGATTAAAATCATAGAGAAGGGCAAAGATATGAAGGTTTATTAAGGAGGGGGAAGAGACACAACTTGGTAACTAACTGGGTATAAAGTGTGAAAGAAATACTGATCATGACTCTCGGGTTTCATGCTTATACTTTGCTTGATGATACTGCCATTTGTGGAAACAGGGAAGAAGATGGTATACTTTTATCAGAGAAGAGGATTAATTTAGTTTTTGAACATGCTGGGTTTAACGCCTCTCTACTAAAAATGTAGGCCACAATCTACAGGACTGTTAGAAATGTAGAATCTCAGGATGCAAACCAAATTTACAGAATTACACTCTGCATTTTAACAAGATCCCCAGGTGACTTATATGTACATTGGTTTAAGATACTATGAGACCATGCAAGTGGAAACATCAATTTGCAGTCAGAAATATGATATCTAAAAAAAGAAAGATTTAATTTAAAGATACAGATTGGGAGTCATCAGGTGAACACTGCAGTTGAAACTGAGGGAGTGGGACATCATTCAAAAGAGTAAGAAAATAAGAACACAGACCCCGACTAACACCAATATTTGAAGTGTGGGTGGCAGATGAGATGCCAGGAAAGGAGAATAAAAAGACCTGTTCATACAAGTGAAGGGAAGAGTTTCAAATGCTAGAGAGTCATGTTATCTCATTTAATCCTCAAAACAGTCCTATAAGGTAGATATTAACTGATTTTACACCACCTATTAACCCATTTTATAAATGAGAAAATTGATGAAGATAGTGCTAATGAATCAGTATTCCTTCCAGCAAAACTCCAAGATAGCATCATAATCCTAGGCATCACTACCAGTCAACCAAAGTGGGTACGAGAGGCAAAAAGCTATTTGCTCTCAGTTCTACATTATTTTAAAATTCCTTTCTGTGTCTGAAGGTTTATGATTCTAATACGGAGGCTGGCAAACTATGGTCCATAGGCCATATTGGGCCTCCCTGATTTTATAAATAAAGTTTTATTGGAACACAGACACATGTATTCATTTAAATATTTTCTATGGCTGCTTCCATACTACAAAAACAAAGATCAATAGCTGCAGTGGAGACCTTGTTGCCTATAAAGCTGAAAATCTTTACTATTTGGACTTTTACAGAAAAAGTTTGCCAAGACCTACAAAATTAGGGAAAATTTACATTTTTTGATAGAGACAGACTACAGATATATCCTTATCATGGTAAGACTCATGCTTGAGAAGGAAAACATACTTACTTAACATCATTACTTTTGATGTCACCACAAGTGATAAAACACTAGGTCCAATATACAATGAGATGTTTTTATACATACTGACTTTCCTACTTAACCATAACATGGAAAATGAAAGTATTTTAGGAGGTATACCTGGAATTAGCTAAGGCATATGATCTGGGACTTTTTTTTTTTCCATAAACCCTGAGTTATTCAATGTGGATAACACATTTCAAATTTTAAATCCTTTTCTCTTCTGGAATAATTTAACATTTTTTTCTTCTGTTTTATGATGTGGCTAATTTAAATTAAGTAAACTTAAGAAAATGTATTACTTTCTCATGGGCTCTGAAAATACTGGTATTATACATAATTATATTAAATATGGTTATGGACTGTGGAATTAAACAATCTTTTTAATTTAAATAAGCTTGTACTAATTAAATATTTATACATAGAATAAAATCCAATGTTTCAAAAGGAAAAGACAGTATGACTACAAAAACCCACCAGTTTGATAATTTAACTATACATAAGAAATATATATATAGTTAAGTTGTAATCCAAGGATTAATAAACTTCACTCAATCTTTTAAAGACTGAACTAGCAACTGTAGAAATTATTACCATGGACATAAGAAAACCTGATATCACAAACAGGAGGGCTAATTGCAAGCTACTCTTGACCTTGTGAAAATATGAGTCACAAAAGATTATTAATAAGACAAGTCAGTAAATATGAATAATGAATATAATTAAAAAGCAAATGCCAAAACTTTTTAGGAATAAGAATGATCACATTATCATTCAGAGAACTAATATAAAAAAAGCCAAAACAACTCTGGTACAATACTGAGTTTAAGTGTTTGAAGCAAAATAAATCATACAGAGTAAAGAATTTTCTCCCTAAGCAGAAGTGGATGTTATATTCTGTACTACATCAGAATATGAGCTTATTCTGACAAAGAATGTATTTAATTAGATGTGCATCTGCTCTGGGTCTCATATAAAATGTCCCCAAGTCCCCAAGTTGCAATCCAAGGATTACATTTCCATGCCAAATGAGCAATATTTTATTATAAACAATTCTAGGTCAGCAATAAAGGTAATGTGCTAATATAGGCAATTTTATAAAATACTAAATCCAAAAAATTCTCTTGCCATTAAGTAAACAAGGCAAAAAATCATGGACAAGCAGCAGAAACAAAAACAAAATAAGGTATATAAATAGAGCACTTATGTATTTTAGTTAAAAAAAAAAAAACCCAAAAAACAAAAACACAACTTCATTACCTTCATAAAACTGATTTTCAGCTGACATGCAAGGATGGAATAGAAAAGCTTTAGTCTAAGTCTTTTTGGAGATACAGAGCTCCATTACTGTTTGTTGTCAACCAAAAGAATACACTTTCACAATTATCCTTTCACATATTTATCTTTAATTCCTTTCACATATTTACCTTTAAGGTGAAGATACACCTGTATGACCTCCTCTCTTCTACACCTCAAGTTCTATGGTAATTAATTTTCTTCTTGATGGTTTGTTTTTTGTACACGTCTACTCTCACTTAATGCAATTGTTCCTTAGGAGTTTTATATAAATCAGTTTACATTAAAAATATTATTTAGAAGGATTACACTTCCACCTGGTAAAAGAAAGGCTCTCATAAAATTTGTACTTAGGAAAGTCTCTTTTTTTAAGAAAATAATCACCTCATCATGTGCTGTATTTAAATTTCATATTTTATGCTTGCTTAGAGTCAAGTAACTTAGTATTCATCAATTATTATAAAACTCCACTCCCAGGAAGACAAATGTAGAGAAAATTCATATATTGTTGAGAAACTATAACCTTAAATATTCTTATTCTTGGGAGTATTTAATGAAATTATTTTTGTGAAATGTTGATCTTAAATTATTAACTGAAATTTTACTAGAGTTGATTTTATATACCTTGGACTTGAGGGAACCTCCCCAATTTTCATCCACAGACTTCAAGAATAGCTCCTGCATACAGCTGCAAAAGGAAAAACAGGAGTTTAAAAAACTGGTTAAAATTTTAAAAATGTAGTTATAAAATAAAATTTCATAGCACAAACATTACAGTTAAGCAGATATACAGATCAAACAAATGTCAGAAGAGAAAATGGAGGCCTAAGGGTATTAAATAGTTGAGGAGTTCAAGCCCTACATGGAATATTCTCAAACTTAGCCAAAAAGATTGAAGAAGATACAGAAACTTGACAACGAACTTGAATAGGTAAGCTGTCCTAGGAAGTTCTTCACAAAATTTTAAAGACTTCCCACAGTTTTTTTAGGATGCTAAACTGAACCCAGGTATGTATCCATGTATTCAACATAATGAGAATTCTTTTTGGTTGCTTTTAAAATTAAGTGATCAATGTTTTAAAACTAAACAGTATAAAAACCCAATACCTTTAAAAAGTAATTAGAGTACTAAGTAAAGATATTACAGAAAAGCCAGTAAAATCTCATTATAAAGAACATAAATGCAAATATTTCCCTTAATGAAATTCAGCTGAAATGGTAAACACTGCTTCTCTAGCTATAGAACCTGCATGTTCTCTTTATAGTAAAAGCTCATTATAAAAAACTCAAATGCAATTATTTTATTGCAATGAACTTAGCTGAAACAGATTTAGTAGTAAACATCACTTTTTTTGTGTAGGTAGGGGAATGCTGTGACTCCGAGAAGGCAGACAATCATAAGAACATACTATATCCATTTTATTTCTTCTTAGCTTTTAGACTTTTTTTAACTTGTAGGTCCAAGAGCTAAAGATGGATTTTACTTTTCAAGTTCTAAAATAGCACAAAAAATCACATGCACTATGCATGTTTATTTTAGACACTTTGGCAAACACAGAAAAGCACAAAATAGAAATTTAAAAATCACCTTAATTCTAACTCCTCTCAAAATAATGACTTTTAAAAAACATTTTGGTGATTGTGGGTAGGTCAGTAAAGTTCTTAAGTTTTTGAGGGGCACAGATACTGAGAGTCTGATGGAATTTGTTTTAATTCAGGCTACTCATGGACTCTGAAACCACTGATGGATTTCAGATTAAGAACTCTGATGATCTCTAAGATTTTTAAATAAGATTTGGTTAATCTTGGTTAGACACCCCCCCCCCAAATCTTTAAAAGTATAAGGCCATATTACCAATGAGCTCATAAAAAGATGTTTCACATCTCTAATCATTAGGGAAATTAAATCAAAACCACAATGAGATACTACTTCACACTCATTAGAGACTATTATCAAAAAAAGAGAAAACAACAAGTGGTTGGCTAGGATGTAGAGAAAATTGAATCCTTGTGCACTGCTGTTGGGAATGTAAAGCGGTGCAGCCGCTGTGGAAAACAGAATGGTGGTTCCTTAAAAAATTAAAAATAGAATTATATGATCCAGCAATTCCACTTCTAGGTATATGCCCAAAAGAACTGAAAGCAGGGACTGGAATAGTTATTCGTATACCAATTATTATTCTCAATAGCCAAAAGGTGGAAGCAACCCAAATGTCTATTGACAGATGAATGGCTAAACAAAATGTGGTATATACATACAATGGAATAGTATTATTCAACCTTAAAAAGGAAGGAAATTATTACACATGCTATAACAAGGATGACCCTTGAAAACATTATGCTGAGAAATAAGGCAGCCACAAAGGATAAATACTTTTTGATTCCACTTATTGAGGTATTTCGAGCAGTCAAATTCAGAGACAGAAAGTAGAATGATGGTTGTCAGGGATTGGGGGGTGAGGAGTGGGGAGTTATTGTTTAATAACTGTGTTTCAGCTTGGGAAGATGAAAAAGTTCTGGAGATAGATGGTGATGAAGGTTGGACAACAATGTGAATGTACTTAATGTCAATGAATTGAACACTCAAAAACAGTTAAAATATTTAATTTTATGTATATTTTACCAGAATTAAGAAAATAAAAAATATAAGGCCATATTAAAATTTGGTTATTAGATTTATCTTTTATTTCCAAGTTTATGATCCCTTGGAAACTCTAAGTGGAGATTCCATTACCTGGAAATACGATGGCATTTCTCTACACCACTGTTTCCCAAAATTCTTCATATCTTGACACACTGAAAACGGTAATAATTGTTTGGAGCACTAGGGTAAAAGGAGGTGGCTGCTTATAACTGGAGATGACTAGCCTGGGGCCCTTGCTCACCCCAGTCTCCATTTGGTTGTCCCAAGGACTGAAGGATTCAGTATCCTAGCATACTTGTAACCCATTCTCTGCACCACAAAACACGAACTGATTAATTAAAAATATTAGAAACCTATTCTTTTAATGAATAGGCAGCTCAGTTGTGAGCTTCTCAAGGAAAATTTCTGTTGACCTCCTACTCTGTTAGGGACTTTCCTAGTAAACTTCCACAGAATTCTGCTCTTATCATAATGTACTATAAATAGCCTATAACTTGACTGTGGACAGGAAATGTCTTATAATTCCCCCCAGAACTGGACACAAAGCTGTTGTTCAATATGTGTGTGCTGAATGGACAGAACTGTTCATTTAACGGAATTAAATGACTCTTTTTTCATCGTGTAACTTTAAAAATATTTCAAGTTCCTTTCACATACTTTGTAGATGATGCTTAGTTCCAGTCTAGGGTAAACAAGAAGAAAATGTAACTCAAAGCTGCCTAACATCATTAAAGTCAAATTCTAAAAGCATTAATTTGTGATGCTAGTTCAGCATTTTATTTATGATTTGTAGTGTTCATAGGAAAACACTTGTTTTTCGCAGTGAATAAATATGCTAAATTAACTACAAATTGTGGTAAATTTTCAATGCCTTATAAAGTATTCATAAGCATCTTTGGCAACACATACATTCATACACAAGGAAATATATGCTACTTAGAATTTATCAAGGGCATGAAGTATGAAAGGATTAAAAAAGGTTAAAACTTGAAATTTCCTTGAATTTCACCTTTAGCATTTTTACTTTTTAAAGTAACATCACTGGCATACAAAAATGCTGACCTTCAAACATTTGCGGAAAAATAACAATAGAAGAAAAATCAAAGAAGCAACAAGTTATATAACTTTTATATAGCAAACTTATATTTTTGATACTAAGTTGGTAGGCCTCTTTTCTATATGCATTAGAGAAGCCTTATTCGTATAGACAATCTAACTCTTGGCACTATTCCATTAGGATCATATTATACTAGCCCAAATAATTTAAATGGAAATATACAGATACCTTTAGAAAAATATGAAAATGATGCACAAAACTGAATTTGCCCCTTGGGAATTCACACCTATTTCCATATTACTCATTACTGCTAGTTTTCCTAAACTTCTCATAGTGTCCTCTGGGTGGGAAGCAGAAATATCTAACTACCTCAGCTCTATAACTAATTTACCTTATTTGTAACAGGGTCTTTGAATATGCTAATTTCCCTCTCATTTAAAAATAAGTGATTTTTAATTTATTATTCTTAAAATAAATTTCAGGTTTGTAGTTAGCTAATATTTTTGCAATTAAAAAATATATTTTAAGCATTACCAAGATTATTATTTATACCTATCTTAATTTTAAATTCTGTACAATTCATATATTTTCCTAATATTTTGGGACAATGTACTCCCTTCATTGTTGAAAGACTTCCCTGATAATTTACTTTTGGAATATAATGATTCTTTCCCACCTGACCAACCTCTTGTTATAAAATTTTAGTAAGGCTTATAATGAGGTTTTCCCATATAGAAAAAGGCCAAAACCTTTATTTACTTTGTGGTGATAACTTTGCTATAAGTCTATGTTGCTATAAAATGGATCAGATTAACAGCAAGACAAAAAAACTGGTCTATGCTGTTTTCTACCAGATAGCTAGATTCCTAGATAAGTTAACTTATAACACCAAACAAAGGCAACACATGTGAGTTACGTATATTTTCTAAAGAATTTTTTAGAAGTGTTGTATTTGTTAACTTTTACTGCCACCATCATACCACCACCATCACAACAAATCTGTAAACCTGGTCCAAGTCAGAAATATTCTACTACTTTCCAATACTGAGCACTTAATATATTTCTGTTGGTGAGGACACCCATGGCTCTGAAGAAACATGACAGTAAGAAAACCTTGAAATAGCTAATTATTTGAACTAAGTCAAACTAAATATCAAATTTTCATACAGCATGGTATTGTTAAATTAAACAAGGAGGCCATCACATTGAGGTGGTTCTAGGGCATTAGCAGCCTATGTAACCAAACCGAAACCTAAGCCTATAAACGCTTCAAAGTTAAGAAATAAAACCTAAAATAAACAATCACAAATAGCCAACTAGGCTTTCCCAAAAAAGGCAACCACTTAAGCTATAGCCAATCAAAAATTTTCCTTGCTTTGTTTCTGCATCTTATCCATAAGTTTTGTCCCTAATTCCTGTTGGTGGGGCGCTCCTAACCACTTCTAGTTTGGTGTTACCCAATTTGAATTGATTTTTGCTCAAATTATTAAAAATGTTCATATACCTCAGTTTATCTTTTAAGGTACAGTGAAAAGAGCTTAAGTTATAAAATCAAATGTGCATGCGGGTCCAATTCTGGTTCTGTGACTTACAGGCAGCAAGTCATTCTCTTTGAGCTTCAGTTTACTGTCTGAACAAGAAATATTCCCTACCTTCCAGAGTTGCTAAATGGAGTTTTAAAAAAAAAAAAAAAGACAAAAACATGCAAAAATCCTGGATTCTTTAGATGCTCAATAAGTAAGAATAGTGAATATTATAATATTTTCTTTCACACTATTGGTTATGTTTAAGGTATGCACCCATTTTCATAGAGCTTTAGGTAGCCCTGATAGCCTATTCAGGGCTATCATTCATTGTTCCTCTGTTATTAGAATAGCCACTTCAAAATTTCTCAAGCTTTCAAATTCAAATGACCTTAGAGCAGAGTTTTCAACCCTTACTGTATACTTGGATTACCTGAGAAGATTCTGAAAATTACTGATCCCTGGAACCCATCCCAGTCCAAGTAAATCAGGATAGTTGGGTTGAGATCTAGGCATCAGTATTTTAATTAATATTACTACTTTTAAAGCTACCCAAGTGATTGTAAAGGGCAGCCAGGGATGCCTTGGACTATACTCAACTATTAATGAGGCAAAAATTACAAAACAATCAAACAGTAGAGGCTTTTGCTCAAGAGACTAACCAAATTAATTCTAAAAGGTAAACCAGGTAAACACTGACCAGAGCAAGACAAATGCTGCAATACTCTTTTTCTTCTCATATGAAGTATTGCTTGCAGCCATACATTCTTATTTTTGAAATCCTCTTTTATTTAAAGCAAAACTTTAGAAAAAAAACTTTGAATATTAAGTAGCAATATGACGAAAATGATCTAATGTTAGGTGAACAAAAGGAAAAATTTTGACTGCTGAACGAATTCAGATCTGAGAAGTAACTATTTTATAGCTCTTCTGAAGGTTTGTTCTTAAATAAAATGTAGCAATTTAAAAACAAGTAAGTATGGCTATAACATGATGAAAGCTAGGTATTATTTAGAGATCTTAAATGAAAACCTATTATGATACGTTCAAGTATATGTGAGCCACTCTTTAAACATTAATTATATCCAGTGTAATTTCTTAAAGTCAACTTTACTCCTTTCACATACATCTGGTAGAGGAAAAATATCAACACATCATGCAGAAGCTATTTTTTTCTAGCAAAATTTAGTCAGTTAATTCTCAGGGAAAATGTTTCCAACTAAAACTACGTCTAGTGATCTGCTGATGTTTTAAATTTTAATTCATTATTTATCAAGGTCATTCCTGTATTTTGTGATTTTTTTTTAAAGTGCCTGTAGTGATAGAAACAAAAAGCTACAATTACACATGGACAAATAAGCAGGGTACTAAATAGTTTGTGATCTTACAGTAAGCTTTTGTCAAGATTTTAGTTTGTCACCTTAAGTGTATAAGGCAAATAGTGTATTTATTAACATTTTCATACACACACTGACTGATGGCATTCTTGCATAGGAACGATGAATGAATATGGAGGAATAGGGAAATAAGTTGGGTTTTACAATTTTAGCAAACTAAGCTGGTAAATAATGCTCTAATATTATACCCCTGAGATTAAACTATTCATTTTTAGGTACTTTCTACCAAACTCTGAAAAAATATAAAACAACAACTGTGCCTAAGGAAGATCCCTAAGTTTAAAACTTATTCTACTACACTATTAAATTGCTATTCTTCTTTGAATCTCGTGTCTGACTTAAGATTGAGAAAACTAGAAACAAGCAAGGTAACATCTACCTTAATTCAAATTAGGCTCTAAAGAAGGTAGGAGTACACTGGGGGTATCTTTCCATAAAGATACAATTACTGTTCCACTAAAAAGCTCAATGAAAATGTACAAAACTAAACTAAAATAAAAATGTTTCTCTGACATCACCACAATCTAAATTAGACCATTTCAACTATGAAATTTGAGAAAAAAAAAAAAAAAGAACGAGGCTTCTTTCAATACTGTGATAAGAACTAGAATTTGTATATATAGCTAAAACAAAGAGAATTTCATCAGCAAGAGGTTAAGACTGTAACTATTAGACTTTCACCTGGAAACAAATACACCCACAGATACAGACACACACACATTCCTATACATACTTCAGCTACAAGTATGAATAATTCAGGGTATCATTTGGGAACAATGTATTCAATCCTACTAATACCTAGGGAATATCACACAATATAAAGAAATAACTTGACACAATGCCACTATATTTCCTGAGGCCAAAATATCCAAAGAATGGTAAAAATGACCCTAAGCTTGACTATCTTAGTAAGCAGTTTTTAAAATAAAACCAATTAGCTCCTTGGTAACATGTGTAAGTAAAGAAAATGGTAAAAAAAATTCAATGTATTTTTGCTCCTAAATGTTTGAAAATTATAACGTATATCCCTGTTAACTTGAAAAACTGAGATCCTGTTAAAATACAGTTCAATATCCAACCGTTCAATAGCCTCAAAAAATGAACATGAAAGTGCCATATATGGCAGGAAAACCTGCTTTTCAAAAGAGAATTCAATTCTTTGTGTTAGTGTTCCCACTACCACTCCAATACTGAACACTGTCATAAAAAAAGGGGCAATTATTATTATCTTTAAGAA
This sequence comes from Mesoplodon densirostris, assembly GCF_025265405.1. Classification (NCBI taxonomy): domain Eukaryota; kingdom Metazoa; phylum Chordata; class Mammalia; order Artiodactyla; family Ziphiidae; genus Mesoplodon; species Mesoplodon densirostris. The sequence continues at coordinate 78,384,526 of NC_082662.1, forward strand.
AGGTTACAAATATCTGAAATAAAAAACAAGAGTTGGCTCAAATGATTTTATTCTATTAAAATTAATCACCTAATACATTTTAAGAACATATACAAAAAAAGCCATAATAATCCAAAAGTTAAACAGTACACAAAAACTAAGAGCACCAATATGAAATTAGAACAAAAGAAACTAGGCCATTCCACACATTTTTATTTTTTGTGCACTCTCTGACAAGTATACTATCTATTTTAGAATTGACTATGGTACCAGATAAAATTCATGGCCTGCTAAATTAAAACTTAACACTTATTTCTTCAAAGAGAAAACTGAAAAGGCAGTTTGGAGCTAAGGGTTGTATGCTATATTAAAAATTATCCTCTATTGCTGGCCCTTTTCCCATCTACCACCATCGTCTTAAGGGGCTACCTTGTAGTTAGATGGAAGTCCTTTGTAGACTTATGTTGGGATTAGCAGTTTCTCAAATAAGAACACTGGAAAGCATCCTCACTCATCCCTTCCCCATTCCAATCCAGTCAGTCAATAAATCCTGTAAGTTTTATTGCCTAAATCTCTTTCAGATCTGTCCCTTCTCCATTTTTACTACCAGTGTGTTAGCTTAAGCCCCTGTATCTTGCCTCTGGAAATTGGCAATCTAAGTTCTTTTTCTGGCAACAGTATTCCCCTCTGCCCTGTCAACTATCATTCACAACACCAACAAAAGTTATTAAAATACAAATCTGATGTCAATTCACCATTTATAATCCTTATATTTTGTCCCCTGACTATAGGATAGAGTCCAAACTTCTTATCAAGGTACACTGGCCCTACTTACTTACCTATGATTACCTCTCCTCACAATAAGCTATCTGATTTATTTTAGACAGCCATCTCTCTCATGATGACCCTGTATCTTTGCATTTACTTTTCCTTCTGCCAGAGACGACCTTCTCCTAATTATTTTCCAACTTATTATAAGCATCAACTTCTACATAAGCAAGTGGTAATATTTACCTGGCCTGTCAAATGGTTATACCCTTCCTTTTACGTGCTTTCATACCACATATTTTGTTTACAGCACACATCTCACTGAATCCTTGAAAGAAATCAATGCATCTGGAAAAATAATAAAAGGAAACAGTACAGAAGGGTATAAAAGAAGAAGTAAAAATTTTCCTTTGCCTCCTATCTCATTCAATAACTTTTAAATTGTTTTTAGTTCTTCTACTGGTCACTTCCATAGTGATTAATATGGTTCTATCTATAGTTCTTGATTATGCCAACTTTAAATAAGAGATTTATTGATTCCTTCCTCCTTCCAACTTTTATTTATTTTTTATTTCTAATTTTTTAGCAGCTATAACACTGGATATTATGCTTTAGCCCAACAGAATATCCTGCCAACTGCATTCTAGTAGTCCAATTTCCATGTCTATTTCTTCATCTCCTCCAGGACAGTGACTATTGTCTTATTTTGGCATTCTCAGAGCCTATAGTAAGAAGTAATATTCAATATATAAACAGAAAGTTTATTTTGACTCTGAGGTAGGTATGTCTAGGAAAGGCAGTGGTAAGACAGCCTGGAGATAGATTATGAATTACTTTAAGGATTTATTTCCCTTTTAAATATTACAATCTGCAAAGGTGACAGAATGTTTTAACATGGTTAGATAGAAGCTGATCCTGATTTGTAAATACCTAAAAAAAATTGACTACATTTAGTTTTCATATTAAAGGCAGAGAAATGCCACATCTAGAAAATATAAAAAATAAATTTAAATAATATTTTCAGTCCACTGAATAACTGCACAAAAGAAACTTTAAAACTTTTGTTACACAAATATATGACACGTATGTTTATTGCTACTTGTTAGCTGTATGACTTTAGGCAAGATCTCCATGCCCCAGACTCAGCTATTAAATGGAGATGATAATGGTAGTTACCTCACAGAGTTGTTGTGAGGATTATACAAGTTAATTCATGTAAAGTCTTGGAACAGCACCTTCATATTGTAAGAACTTAATGAATGTTAGTAGCTATTATTATTAAGTAAATATTTGGTCATTATTTACTTCTGTTGCTACTCAGGAGTCTTACTTAGTGATTCTCACACTGAATTTTAACTGTTGCCAAACATTATTCAGATTTGTTTTTCTTTAAAGCTTCTTTCTGGACAATGTTTTTATATTATAATTAGAATAAACTGTTGAATTAAATTTGTTTCCTTTGAAGAAATCAATTCATGTATTTGATGCTACCGACACTACAAAACTGAAGCTATTTTAAGCAACTGTGAAATTTCTTTAGCAACTACAATTTCATGCAGTTAGCTTAACCTCCATTTCATCCTTCTATGTTTTAGACACCAGTAGCATTCTGCTTTTGATAAAAATTTGCCACTGTTTTGCATAATGCTGTTTAAGCTGACTTAAATTACTCTAAAGCTGGCTACAGAATTTCCATGTAAATTGAAAATAACAAAATGTTTCAATGCTCTTTTATCAGAAATAAGAAAAATTATGTGACTTACTTAAAATGTTTGGTTGGGCCTTCAATAAAGCCAAACTCATTAACATATTCTTCAAAAACACCAAGTAATGGAAGCCATTAAAGTCTGTGGTAAACTAAGGAGTAAAGATTTGGTAACTTTAAACAGAAACTAGCAATGGGACTGTGTTATTAAATTTGTTAACTATAAATGCAAAAGGGGCAGACCTTCAGAAATCCTGTCTGGTGTTTTACATTTAACTCATTCATTTTCCTACAGTAACTCTGTGAAGTAGGTATTACTATTAACATTTTCAAGATGGGAGGCAAAACAGTGTCGATGTTTAAAAACTTGGGGCTCTGGAGTCAGAGAGACTTGAGATGAAGCCAGGTTCTGGCACCAGTTTTGTGGGTAACGTCGGGCAGATTACACCCTAGTTTCCTCTTCTGTTAAATAGGGGTAATAGTATTTACCTTATAGAACTGTTGTGAGGATTAAATAGATAACATAGGTAAACCACTTTAGTACATAACCAAGGTAAAATAAACACTTAAAGCTGAGCCAATGTAATTATTACAACAAAACTGAAGATTTTTAAGGGAAATAAAATCCTTTTATCAAATACCTGAACTGTTGAGGTATTTTACAGAACCAGTAATGGTATAATTTGGTGATCTGCAGCCTAGGTTTCTACTGATATTCTGTAAATAAGACCAAGATGTTCCAAAATTCAAATAAAAGAAATCTCTTCTCAATCTGTAGAGTTTAAAAAAAAAATTCACTTCTAAGTTTTTCTCTTCGAAATTTTCTTAAACCTTTGAAATCTGTTACTAAGTATTAGATTAAAAATTGAGCTCCACTTTATCAATGGTTTTGAATATTTTTTAGTAGCAAAACCTTTTCTCTTCAAATGCAATCTTTCATATGGCATTTTAAAATGATCAAAATGCTACACATTTTTAAAGTACAAATTTGCAGTATTTTCCTTATTAAAAATGTGCCAACCAAGGACTCAAAAAGTTGAAATCTAGGGTTATGTTTGACATAATTTACTTCTGTATTTTGCTGCACATAAGCAAGTAATTACAAATGGTCAAAGTTTTCATACTACTAATTATGTTATCATAAGATATTTCTTCTTGATTCAACTGATCCAAGAGTTTGAAAGTGGAATAGAAAATTTTGTTCCAAATTTTTATTACTCGCAAATCTAATAGTTCATGTTATATCTCTTATCTATTTTCTTTTACCCTATTTTTCTAATAGCAATAATTATTACGCTATCCTCTGAGTTCTCCAAATGTGCTGTTTCTTTCTTGTTTTTTCTTCATCAGCAAATCAGATACTACTACTATTACTGTCATCACCACCAGCCCCAAGTATTTACCTGGTAATTATTACATGCCAGGCACTATTTTAAGCAGTGTATGTATATTAACTTATTTAATCCTCAAACCACCTTAGGAGATAGGAACTATTATTACCCCCAATTTATAAATGAGGAAACAGGCACAGAGTGATAAGTAATTAGTCCAAGTTACCAGCTTGAGTAGCAGGGGATCTGAACCTAGGTAGTTTGGTTTCAGAGCCTGTGCTCTTAAGCACTACTCTAAACTCCCCCCCCCCCACCCCCCAATACAATCAAGACTGAATGAACAGCAAATTAAGTTGAAATAAGTTGGTTATTGGTTCATATATATAAGTAATTCGGCTAACTGGATTCTTTTCTCCCAAAAGGTACTCTGGTTCGGTAAGTAGCCAAACTTTCAGAATAGTAGTTCAGAGATAAAGTAGGTGTGAATGCAAAAGAATAGAAAGTACTAAAAACCAATTAAATAAAAATAATCTGAAAGAAGAAAAAAGCATTGGGACTATAAGATCTTAAAAAGAACAGGTACTAGCTAAGGAAATAGGGGCATATAACTAAGGAGAAATACAGAAGTTCTACAGTAACAATGTCTGGAAGAAGCTGAAATCATTAAGATATGAAAAGTTAAATGAGACAGGAAAAAAAAAGCACCTAGCTGAAAACATCAAGTTCAAATTCACAGAACTGGGAAGATTATAAAAATATGAGAAAAATAACCCATTTATTGAAATACTACATTTAACCTTATAACCCTTAGAAAATAGAAGTTAAAAAATTCTTAACAGAATCAAAATGATTTGATTGTTTGTTCTCACAGGAAAATCCCAGGAAACTCTTTTAACTGGATGGTCATGTACTCCTTGAAAAAGTGTCTATTAATCCTTGTGATCAGACTGGGAACACTAAAAATTTGTGCTAAATAATTAACATCTTTTTTAGATAGATTTGGGAAGCTTATGGTATCCTTATAAATAAAATACAGAAATGAAAATTCTATATTTATAGTTAGATGAACAATTAGTGTTACTAATAGACGACTGATATGAAGACAAACTTTCTTATTTTTTATATATTTTATAAAAATATATAAAAAATATATTTTATATATATATATTTTATATATTTTATATTTTAGGATATATAAGTGAAATACATGAAAAAGGTATTTAACAAGCATCTACAAAGTTCAAGTGTATTTTCAACATAATTAAAAAAATGACCTTTTAAAACTTGTTCTTAGTAAAAAGAGCCTTATTCAAGGAAAAAAACTTATGAAATACTGTAAGCTAAAGGCTGGGGATTCAGAAACATAAAACATAGTTCCAGACTTCAAAGAGCATGAAACATTGGGAGAGAAAAAAAGCCAAACAACAGATACAATATAGTGGTGGTAAGTGCAAATCAAGGGTATCCTCAGGTGCTTTGGGAATACAGAGGTGTAGCTAATATAACTTGGAAGGGCCAAGCGTAGTGGGTAAGGAGGAGAAATTGGGGAAGAGTTCCCAGAATAGGGGACACTTGAGCTAAATCTTTAAAATGGCTCAAGGAGAAGTGATTTACTCTAGTAATTGAGGAAAAAAAAAATAGCCGGTTCTTTACCTAAGAGCTGCTTCATCCACCTGCTCCCTAGTGCAACTTTCCACATAGGTAGTGTGACAGCTAAAGGTTCTTACATTATTCCATAATCCTAGCTAATAACTGGTTAGTGACCCAACTTGAGCTAGTAACAATCCTTGTCTAAAATACTTCAAAATTGTAGATGGGGAAGAATTAGTCCTTTTCTGGTGGGAAAAGCTATAAGATAGAAGACTTAGGAACTGGCTGTTATCAATACTATGTTTTCCCACCACAAGGAAAAAGTCAGTCAGTAGTGAAAAGAAGAATGGTCCCTCCCATTCCATCTTAAGATTCTATATATAAAAAGCTGAAGTCACTTATCCTACTTAGTAAATATTAATAGCACCAAGAATTAAATATTTTTTCTTTCATTAGTTTACCTTTTTTTACTTTAAGCTACAAATGAGAACGCTCCTCATAATTCAGTCAACATCCTTACTAATGTTTGTAAACTGTACCTAGGTATGTATTTATGAGCAAAACTAGTTAAAACAGTAGTAAAATAGCTTACAAAAAAAATCTCCTTCTAGGTAGTATTTGTGATGCTTACTTAGGTCTTTTATGATCAAAATGGGGGGTGGGGGGAGAGAAATAAGACCAAATAAAAATAATAAAGGAATATCTATTTGCAGAACAAGGGATTTTGAAGACATTTTCTGCATTTATTATGAATAAGTTTTTTTTTTTTTTTAATAGCAAATTTTGTGCTTCTGCCGATCAAAGGCTAAATTCAGCCTGTTGAATGAGTAAACATTCGAAAAATGATTAGCCTCATCCCTGGACAGACTTATAAAGCATGCAACTAAGCAAGAACTAAAATGAGTATTCAGGTAACATTTATTATAAATTGCGGAAACATTCCTGCATATAAACTACAATTTTTCTCTTCTAAAGAATTTATATTCCCAATGATTTACACACACACACGGCCATGTTTAAGTATTTTTAATATTTTTGATGTAAGGCACTAGTCTACATACTGCATATTTTTACTTTTATTAAAGTAGGACTAAATTAAACTATAATTTCAAAATTAAGCCTTAAGCCAGAGTTGAATGAGACAGAAAAACTATTATATATATTGTTACCTATAATTATGTACCAATAATCCAGACAGCAATACTGTACAGATTAAATCAAGTACCACTTCTATACTTGAATGCATTTTGCATCTAAATGGAGGCTTGCCTGACATGCCTTACTTTTATATTTCCAGTACTATTTTAAGTGTTCTAGTTCCACTAGGCTTATTAAAAAAAAACATTCATTTATTTTGTACAACACTGTGCTAGCAAATGCTTAATGAGAAGTACATCTTAACAGATTATGGGCAAGGACTTAAGAAAAAAACAATGGGTACAGTATAAAAGGTATATTAGGATACAGGCTCACTTGCACTGAGATATAATAATCATTTCAGTTTGTAATTAGTTAGGTATATATTAAATGGTGGACTACTTGCCTACTATTATTGCTGAAGAAGCAATAAATAGCTCAGTTAAAAATGAAAAGTGAACAGGAATATAATGAATTTATGAAGTGTGTGACTGAAGTTTGGTTCCACTAAAATTATACCACAGGGACTTCCCTGGCAGTCCAGTGGTTAAGACTCCATGCTTCCACTGCAGGGGGCTCGGGTTCCATCCCTGGTTAGGGAACTAAGATCCCTCATGCTACACGGCATGGCAAAAAAACAAAAAAATTATACCATAAAACTGGTAATATTATAAAGAATTACTAAAGGGGCAATTAGTAAAAGCTTTTATATGCACTTGGTTTACAGTTTAGGCACATCTGATATCAGTCAAAGGGTAGATTTTCTCAACTTACCCTTAATTACAAAGCGGGTGTGTGATAAAGATTATTTATTATAAAACACCCCTTGTTATTCAATCCCTGTAAGTTTGGTGTCTCACAAATAATCATTGTTAGTTGAGTAGCTGTACAGACCATAGAATAATAGCCTAAAGACGAGAGGATGAATCACACTTCAGCAATTTGTCCCATGTGAATATGTCATTGATAAAATGAAACAAGAAACAAGAGGGAAGGGTCCTACTAAACTAGTTAGGTCCTAGGTCTTAAATCTATTTAAAATCAAGTTTTAAAAACTTGTTTAGATTTTATTTACGTGCAATAAAGACTAACTTATATGTATGGAAATCTTCTAAACATTAAAATATATCATTGGTATATGTGAACCAAGAAAATGAAAAACATGGAAGACTTGGAAGCCATTTGTGGGACACAGGAATTTCAGGTTTACAACTGAGAAATCAAGTGTAAATTCTGGTTGAACACTAACATGGTGAAAGCTTGTCGGCTTGTTTTTCTTACAGAACTAGAAAACTGTACTCAGTGTTAGAAGTAAACCTTTACTACCTAATAATGAGAAGATACAATTACTGTTTGAAAGCTTTACAAACCATAAAGCCTCAAACAGGATTCAGTAAGTACAACTGAAAGAGAATATTAAAAGGAAACAAAGCAGAGAGATGCTAATATTTTTTCTCAAACACAGGGACCTCATTAATTCAGCTTTATTTGGATGATATAAATGACCTTTTCAGTCTACTTTATAAATTAAAGAAGTCTAAGGGTTTAATGAAAAGATTTAAAAATTGAGCAAGTTTACTATTATTCTGAACAGTGGGTAAAATAGTAGCAGATTTTATTGGACTGTTAGAACTACCTACTCTTGGCTGTTTTCAGGTGTTAAAGGTGAGAGCCACTAAGCCCGTGCGCCACTGATACTGAGCCTGCGCTCTAGAGCCCGTGAGCCACAACTACTGAGCCCGCGTGCCACAACTGCTGAAGCCCGTGCGCCTAGAACCCGTGCTCTGCAGTGGGAGAGGCCACTGCAATGGGAGGTCTGTGCACCGCGGCGAGGAGTGGCCCTCGCTCGCCGCAACTGGAGGGCCCGCGTGTAGTAGCAAAGACCCAACGCAGCCAAAAATAAATAAATTAAATAAATAAATTTATTTTAAAAAAAGAAAGTTATAATTTATTGTTGACAATTATGTGCCAGATAATAGGTGCTTTACTTTCATCTCAAATTTCATTATAAGACTGGGTTCTTATTACAAATGAATAAAAGCACCTAATTAATTATTCTTTGGCTTTATGTGGCCAGAAGTTAGGAAGACTGGATAGATTTACAATCTAGGCATGCTATAGTAATTCTGGTTCCCTTCTGCTGGACAACCATGGTAGGATGGTATATCAATCTGTAACCATACTTTTCCTCCCTATTTGCTCTGATTGATCTAATAGGTCTGCAAGAAATCAGTTGAGTTTCTAAAACTACAGAATGTAAAAGCTAAAGACTTCTTTATATTTAAGTTGATTAAGCAATTTAACATTTTACCTTATCTCAACTAAACCATATAATGGAAGAGAGATACTATAAAACAATACCTTTTTGGTTTCAAATTGTGCTTCTTCCTGACAGCATCCTCTACAGTCAGGATCCAGTTGAAGAAGGTTGAACTGTCCAAGTAGATCACAGGAGCTGCAGAGCAAGTTGCTGGAGAAGCCTAACTCTCTGCAAGACTCTGATGAAAACTCTGCCCCGAACGCAGAGACCTGAAAACAAAAAATGAGAAAAAATAACCCCCTTAACTTCATGTTTACATTACAAAGCTTCCAAAAAAGGAGAAACTAGGGTTGTCAAAATCTAACACACTACAGACAGTTCGTGAAATGCCTCATTTGGAGACAAATTCTTAATTATTTTTATACTTTACAACTTTATATGAGTCTTTGGTTCTTCCCACATCCCCAACAAATTTTTTTCTTAAAAATTTGTCATACTGCAGCTTGGCTAAAACATGGATTAACAAAAAAGATCATATATTATTTCTTTATGATATATATATTACATATCTTTTGAAGAAAAATGAATTTCCATTTCATTTTAAGAACTTAGCACCTGTTCATATGATGTATGGAGTAACATTAACTTCTAGGTCCCTTCTACACCCTACAAACTTATCTTCATTCACATCTAGCAGGGGAAGGGTACAGAAAGGGATGAAGTGGGGGAGAGCGGGAGCACATCAAAAATAAAACTGTGGGGTTTAGGTGCCAGTTCCACCACTTACAAGATGTGTGACTCTGGGCAAGATAACCTCCCTGAGTTTTAATTTCCTCACCGATAAAGCAAGAAACTTCCCACATAAAATAGACTGCAGTAAAGATTAAATGAAATGACTTATGTAAAGTAACCAAACAGAATGACTGGCAAAAGCAGGCTTCCAAAACTATTCTCTTCCTTTATCCATTCTTCTCTCATGTCTCAGTGAGTGTGGTATACCTACATCTGTCTAAGGTCAATACCTGTACCTCTGCTTTAACTTCTGTCTTCTGCCATCTCCACAGGGATTTAATTTCATTGATAACTCATATCTTCAGTGTACCCAAGACCCATAGTTCTAACTGCTCTCCCCACATTCTGTTATTTCTGAATTGTTACTACAGTCTGGTTTCTGATCCCACCACACCACTCAGCTAAACTTGCCAAAAATCACTAAATGCAATGGCATTCAAAACTTTTCTGCTCCAGCTGCTTCTTCCATGGCTTTCCCTCTCCTTCTTCTGCTATGCATCTCTTAAATGCTGTTGTTTCCCATTTCTATTCTTGGCTCTCTCTTTGCTTTGCATACTTTCTATAGAGAATTGCATCTTCTCCATGGCTTCAAATACTCATTTATTGAAAACTCCCAAGTCTTTTTAAGTGTCAAGTTTCCAAAGCCAACAGCCTACCTGAGATCTCATTTAGATGTTGTACAGGCACTGCAAATTCAAACTCTCCAACAGTGAAACATCCTTTCTCCTTAAATCTATTCCTTCCAATGTATTCAGTATCTTGGCAAAATGACACCATTTTCCCTGACCACCTAGTTGCCCCGGTCAGTTCATCCTAGACTCCACACTCTTCACCATTCTTACAATCAGTCAATTAACTTGTTTGTTAAAAAAACAAGTTTTGACAATTCTGTCTCTTAAAGAGCTCTCAAATCTTTTCCTGCCTCAGGGGATTAAATGGTCAGCTACTCCTATCTCTCATTACGTCTCCAATCCCACTCTACTTTTCAGCTATAATGAATTCCTATAGTACCTGAGAATATAAAACCCCTACTCAAATGTACATTTGCTCATACTTTTCTACTCTAAGGCTCTTTTACACTTTTCCACCTTGTTAAATTCTACTTATTTCTAAGAACCCGATTGGTATACCAGTCTTCTTAGGAAGCCTTCTCTGAAAAAAACCAGATCCCAGTATTTAGCCATTGTCTTCTGAGAATGAAATTTATGCACAGCTGTAAAATAGCACCACTCATGACACTGTACTATGTAAATCTAGGATTGTCGGATTCCCCGGTAATACTGTGAACTCTTTCAAGGGCAAACATTAAGTTATTTCTCTGTATTTCCAGCACTTGTGCTAATTCTCCTGTGTGTTAAGAAAATGAATTGGTCAAAACCACAGCCTCAAATAGGGGGCATTTCAGATTGTTTGACTGTGACTGGTTGATCTTCTAGACCAAGGGTTTGCAAATTTTATGTAAAGGGCCCCGTAGCAATTATGTTAGGCTTGGGTGGCTATATAGTTTCTGTTGGAACTACTCAACTCAGCTACTGCAGCACAAAAGCAGTCACAGACAATAATAAATGAATGGGTGTCTGTGTTCCAATAACACTTTACAAAAACAAGGCTTGCTGGATTTGGCCCACCAGCTGACTAATCGTGCAGATTAAAACCCAATGGCATATCCCAATGTGAAAAACTTTAAGTACTGCTGGCATACTCTTCCAAAATGCTGATCATCCCATTGACCTAACAGTAAGTCAACATCCTAATTTGATACCATATACATACATCTTCTACCTTATCTCAGTAATAATGTGGACTGTATATCATAATATATCAAAATAGATCAAGTATCCCAGTCTAGTGGGAGGGACTTAAGACTCTTGCTACTATACTAGCACTTTGAGTAATTTATTTACTAGTAAAGTGATCTGCTTGATCAATTTCACAGGTTAATTTCTATTTTTTTCCCAAAGAAGGCCACACCAATATATACACATCATCCCACGTGTGACTGGCAGTCCTCCACTGAGGAGTGGGAGTCTATGTTCCCTCCCCTTCAACCTGCGCAGGGGCTTGTGACTGTTCTGACCAACAGAGTGTAAAGGAAGTGATACTACATGATTTCTGAGGGTAGGTCTTAAAAAAGGAAACAATCTCTGCTTGGCTAGTACTTGCAGGTGCTGTTATCTGTTTCTCTGTAATACTCGACTTTGGAATTTAGCCACCATGCTGTAAGGTAGCCTAAACTACAGAGAGAATGTAGAGAGGCCCATGTAGAGAGCACCTGAGGCCTCCAGCTGACAACCAGCATCAACTACTAGACATGTGCGTAAAAAGCCTTCTCATTTTAGTCCTTCAGTCTCAGGCGGAGGTCTGAGACACCATGGAACACACAGCCATCCTGCTGTGCCCTGTCTGAATTGCTGACCCATAGAAATTTGAAAGCAAAATAAACAATGGTTTTACACCACTAAATTTTAGGGTGATTTGTAGCCATGGTAACTAAAACAGGCGATAAAAATGAAATAACTTTGAAACTGTGAACTGCTTAACAAACATAAGAAATTGTTACCAAAGCACGTTTCACAAAACAAGAATCTCAAATGAATAATCATGGGATCATAATACTTGGTTTCATTCTGGCATTTACTGAGCACCTACTGACAGGCAGCATGAACATGCAAAACATGTATTTGAGTCTGATGACATCTTGATTCAAATATCAGCACAGAGCAACCTTACTTCTTAACTTCTGAATAGGAATAATTACCACTTACTTCACAAAGTTTTGGGGATTAAAGGAGAAAAAGTACAGAAAGCATCTTGTATTCTGCCCAGTACACAGTGAGTACTTAATAAATTTTAGAATTATTCCCACCTTCCACTGTGAAAGCACACTTAAAAACTACAAAACACTACTTATTTTTAAGTCATTATATTAGATATGGGGTAGAGATAAGCGCAGGGGAGATATAATGTATCTTTAAAATTTTTTAAAATAAATTTATTATTTACGTTTTTTAAATTTTTGGCTGTGTTGGGTCTTCGTTGCTGTGCGCCAGCTTTCTCTAGCTGCAGTGAGCGGGGGCTACTCTTCGTTGCGGTGCGCAGGCTTCTCATTGTCGTGGCTTCTCTTGTTGCGGAGCACAGGCTCTAGGCACGCAGGCTTCAGTAGTTGTGGCTCATGGGCTCTAGAGCACAGGCTCAGTAGTTGTGGAGCACGGGCTTAGTTGCTCCACAGCATGTGGGATCTTCCCGGACCAGGGATCGAACCCGTGTCCCTGGCATTGGCAGGCGGATTCTTATCCACTGCGCCACCAGGGAAGCCCTAGAATATATCTTGAGTTCCATGAGTGAACTACTTTTTTCTCTTATGTCATTGGTTTTGCAGACTTAAGGCTTTGAATCTAAGAACATCAGAACATATTTTTAAGCACTTCATAGGTAAGTACCAAATTCTAAATAATATAGAAGAGTTCAAAATTATGCCCACCCACCTTTTTATTATCAAAAAGTAATGAACAGCATTTAAATGTGCACAGTAAGGCCAAATATTAAATTTTATTGTTGCTTTATTATTATTTTTGGCCACACCATGTGGCTTGTGGGATCTTAGTTCCCCGACCAGGGAATGCACCTGTGCCCTCAGCAGTGAAAGCTTGGAGTCGTAACCACTAGACCGCCAGGAAATTCTCCTAAATTTTAAAATAATTAGCCACCCTTCTAAGAAAGACATAGTTTTTTTTTTTTTTTTTTGCGGTATGTGGGCCTCTCACTGTTGTGGCCTCTCCCATTGTGGGACACAGTCTCCGGACGTGCAGGCTCAACGGCCATGGCTCACGGGCCTAGCCACTCCGCGGCATGTGGGATCTTCCCGGACCGCGGCACGAACCCGTGTCCCCTGCATCGGCAGGCGGACTCTCAACCACTGCGCCACCAGGGAAGCCCAAAAGACATAGATTTTAAGGACTGGGTGGGATAACCCTGACTGGGATAACCACTTAACAGTTTATGACTTCTCCAATTCAAAGTAGGATTGACAGGCTAAGAGACTCCTTTGCATTAGTCACTGATTTATTTTTCTGATATTACTGAGTTCTTTATAAACATAAGGGTTATTGGCTGGGAAGCTGTAATAACTATAATGTAACATCACCTTTTCAGGCAAAAGCCTGGTATAGCTATACATTTTATTACACTTATACATTCACATGATTATCTGTCTCTTAACCAGTCTTTACTCAGAAAACTCATAGGTTTCTCATGTAATAATTCTGAACGGATTTCAAATCTGAGACGAAATACATGGATTTACAGACGAACCCCATGAAAACAAATACCAGAAACATAGCCTTTATGGCAAGCTCTTACAAAGCACCAGATACTTTGCTAAACACTTTACATCATTATTCTATTTAATCTTATCCCCCTATGAAAGGGGTATTATCCTCATTTTACAGGATAAAAGGGAGAGAAGGGAACAGAGGCTTAGGACAGTTGAGGTAATCTACCTTAAGACAATACAACAAACATTAGATGGCAGCATCAAGATTCTAATCCTGGCCTGCCCTCAAAACCCTTAACCACTGTTATTAACTACCACCTTTCACAGAATCCATGATACACCATTATCGTATGCACCACTAAAAATAACAAAAATGCTGACACTTGCGCCACCCATTGAAATAAGACCAGACCAGATGTTAACTTGTGAAGAAAAGGGGGTAGGCGTAGGGGATGGGGTGTGGTGTCTCAGAATCAATCATACATAAAATCATTTTATACTGCTTCCAGTACAGTGCCTTTCTTTTTAAATTAATTAATTTGTTTATTTTTGGTTGCATTGGGTCTTCATTGCTACACGGGGGCTTTCTCCCATGTCCCTTGCATTGGCAGGTGGATTCTTAACCCCCGGACCACTAGGGAAATCCCTACAGTGTCCTTCTGAAAGAAGTAATATGTATGAGCTGAATGAAGAACTGAGTACCACTTAGTGCTGGGACACTCTAAAAAACAGCTCCTTTAGGCCATACGAAAATATTTTTTTCTAATGCTTAAGCATACTCAGAATGTATTTTCAATTAAATCATTTATATCCTCCCCGTTGTCACCTCATTGGAATATTGGTAACTATGTGTTGCTACTAACTTTAATTAGAGCTATTCAGAGGCACAGACAGTAATAAAAGCTCAACCTGTCTAGTCTGAGGACTCAGAGGTGTGAATTAACAAAGTAGGAGCTAAGTCTTCTGCCGATACCAGTAGCTCAACCTCAGGGCACCAAGAAGGTCTTCCTTCATTCCCTTTTTATTCATCTGTCAGGTTCCAAAGCTTTGGCTTATTTTTATTACTGCCAGCTACTTATTCCACCTGGCCTTTCTTCCCCCTCAGGCTAACTGTGAGATGCAGTTTTTCTAATTTCTTAAGAGTTTTTTCAACAGTCCTCTGTACTTCTCTTTTCATTTTCAAGATTTTATTGCCTTCTTTTCTTAAAAACACTAGTCATTACAGAAGAAAGAGACAGGAGTAAGCTTTAGAGAAGTTAAAACAGTTCAACAAAAAGGTGAATTGCTCAGACCACCCTTTCTAAATATTTTCAGAGTCATTATGTATTGGTTGGAGTGGGTGGGGTTCATCACTGTTCTACATAACCTACTACAGATATCTTAATGACTTTGATAGCAAGGAACAAACACTAATGAACTAGAAGGCCTTTCAAACCTCTGAAGGATCTAAATGTACACTGAGGCACAATAAAACAATATATAAAAGAAAAGTGGCCCCTTATTCTCTTTGGCTACACTCGGCATGGGAATGGAGGGATACAAACCACACACAGAGCTTTGGTGCAGTTGTGAATCTGTAATACAGCATAATGTATGACGACAGAATATGTAAGGGAGAGGGTATGTAAGACTTTGCAAATCTGGAAATGGGATGTAAGTTAAGCCTTGCATTTTATCTAAACACCTTACTTTAGGTCTGGTGAGAGGGAACATGGTATGTGAGAGGTACTAAAATGACCCCAATTTTCCACCTCTACCATTTTGCTCTCCCAGTAGAGGTAAATGCTGGGAATTAAGCCTGGAGAGACAAACAAGTAAGTATTAGGTCAAAGAGGCCCTGTTAAGGCATACTGAAGATAGACTTCAACTTAAAAGCAACTGAGAGCCATTGAGGAGTTTTAACAATGACCGACCTAAGTTTGAGAAAGATGACTTGGATGCACTGCAGAGACTGAATTAGGAAATGGGGGAAAATGAGATCAGGAGACCAGTTACAGAAGCTGTTGTGGCAATCCCAGGCAAGCAAAGATGGGGCCTGAATTTAGGTACTACCTGTGGAGGTAAAATTAAATGAACTGGCTTGGAGATTTTTAAGGGTTTAATGACTAACTGGGGTCAGAGAGTGAAAGGAAAGAATTTAAAATGAATAATTTCTGGCTTGGGCAATTGGGAAGCTGGCAAAAACAACAGCTTAGATTCTGATAATTAAAGGGTGAACTAGGAGGTTGTTATTTCTAAGGAGAGAGAGGTTGGTGGCCTAAATAAGGGATTAATAATAAGTGGATGAACCTGAGAGATATTAGGAAGTAAAATCAACAAGACTTGGTAATTACCTGGATGTGAGGTATGTAAGAAAAGGTAGGAGTCGAAGATGAGACCCAAGTTTCTGGCTTGAATTCTGTGGATGGTCACTTTGGTAGATTGTTTAATGGGCATAAATTCCTCCTACCTTGGTATGTACACTTCTTTGCAATGTGACTATGTCACTCTTCTCATGCAGAGATGGAGTCCATATCCCTAGCCCTGAAATCCAGGCTGGTCTTGTGACTTGCTTTGACAAATACTGTGATATGAAAGTGATGTATGTGATTTCTGAGGCTAGGCTTTAGGAGGCATTGCAGCTTTTGCTCTGTACGAGTGCTGCCTTGAGACTGCCACGAAAAGAAGTTGGTCTGGCCTATTGGAGAATGAGATGTCACATGGATGGGAACCTAGCTGACAGACAGCACCACTAAGAATGAAGCCATCCTGGACCCTTCAGTTCAGCTGACCTACCGGCTCAGCACAGCTGCGTAAATGAGGCCAGAGGAAACCAACAGAGAAAATGCTCAGCAGACACACAGAATTACAAGAAATCGTTATTTTAAGCTTTGGGGGTGGTTACACAGCCACAGATAATGAAACAGTTAAAGAAAGTGAAATCAGGAGAAAGCAACTTGAAATGTTATTCTTTTTTATATTTTCGAGGTGGTGAACGCAAATTGCCTAAGACTGACAATAAATTCTTGAGTACGAAGTTTAGAAAGGGGTCTTCCAGTAATTTCTAAGGCACCAAATGACTGAATAATGGAGTATTGTAAAGCTAATTATAGAAGTAAAGAATCCACCTTTTAGGCAAGGTTACAAAAGGAAACAGGCAGGATCTTTAAACTCCTTGATTAAAGAAAAGCCCAGGTGTTTGTAGGGGCTTTCGGTATAGACCCTCACTGCTCCAAACCTTGGATAAATTAATTAAACCAGGTCTCTAGGAGAATACTTCTCAGCAGGCTCAATACAGAGAACTCCTGAAAAATTAGGCTGATAAAAGACACTTGTAAAAACTCCAACCATAGTGTATATTAAACAGTTTTATTATTCACATAAACATGGACTAAAAACTTCTAAGGAGAAATTAACAAACAGTAAGTTGTTTGTGAGTGAATAGGAAAATAAGTAGAATTTAGCCCTTCGCCATTCAAAGATAAAAAACGCATCTGTTCTATTAATTGATAAAAACGAAATAAAAACAACTTGGTTAAACACCGTCCGATTTTAAACGAGATGAAAGGTATCATTTTAGAATATCAATTTCAAAAAAATTATGCTTTAGTATGAAATAGCTCCTTTTATTGCAACAATGTTGTTTAAAATCACAAATGGCAGGCACTGAGGTGTACCCAGCAGCATATGAATTCCACAGAACAGAGATTAAAGGCTGTCTAAAAGTGACATACAGAGACCACAAACAACTGACAGAAAGAAGTAAAAAGGAAGTGCACCCTGGACCAAAGACCTCAGGGCTTTAAGATTTGGGAGCCTTGCCACAAGGAACGATAGTTCCTTGCATTTCTGCCAATTTAAAAACAATCTTCATTCCTGGGCAAAACTTAGTGCCCTTTATTTCGTTCACGGTGTGTCTTACAAATTGTACTCAAGACAGTCTAAAATCAGGAGAAAAAACCGCTAGAAACCCGGGACGGGGAAAGATAAGTATCAAACGAGGAATTAAGCCACGTCGCACTCTGGCCGCAGCAATCGCTGAGGAAGCCCTATCCTCCCACCCTTTTCAACTGTGGCTCCCAAACGGGACCGAATGTTCTGTCTTCCTCGGCGCAATCCCTCCCACTCGCCCTGGGGCTGCAGCGGAGGTGACCTCCACTCACCGTTTGAAGCACAGTCACCAGCAGCAGCCGCAGCCCAAAAGCCGGCAAAAGCCACCCATCCAGCCCGGCCGCCATAGGTGCCATCTTCCGTAGGTCTCCGGCTGCCCCGAGGACCTCTCTGCTCGGGGCGTCTACTCCAGAGCCTGATCCAAAACAGGATGCTAAAGGCCGTTAACGTCAAGTCTCTTATTCTGCAGAGACGGGTGTTAACTAAGGGCATATGGAAGCTTAAAGGTGAATAAATACCTTTACATTTGATATAAATATGAAGTCGCTGGGTCCTTTCGATAACCCATTTCAGGCATTTTCCTAGACTCCCCAAATCTGTGTTTCCCCGGGCTCTTTCATTCACGACATTTCCTCAAGCAGCCAAGAAGCCCCGCCTTCTCCAGTTTCGGCCTGCCTCCTTCTCCAAGTTTACCCAATCGAATGCCACTTTCGTTGACACCTTAGGCAAAGGAAACCAACCGTGACACGGGCCAAGAGCTAAGCCCTGGGGTTCTTCGGTCCAATAAGCACAAGCGAACGGGAGCAGCGGGCGGAGCCTCTGGTTGCTGAGCAGCGTACGTGGATGCGTGCGCATGGTGGCCGAGGGGGATGGGCAGGGGGCGGGGCCGAGGGCGGCGCAGCCGCAGCCGCAACGTTGGCGGAGGAGCGCGCGGCGGCGAGCAAAGGAGGGAGGGAAGGAAGGAAAAGAGGGAGGGAGGCAGGCAGGCGGGCGCGGGGCTCGGGGACTGAGGCGGTAGAGGGAGGCGAGAGCCCGGCAGCCGCTTCGCACTGTGTTCGCTGCGCGGGCTTTTGGAGGGGCGGCCGTGGAGTCGGCCGAGGAGAAGCGGACACCGGCGGCGTTAGTGCTGGCGCCTGGGGGCGGGGGACTGGGGAAGCGAGAAGGGGGGTCGCTGCGGTGCTTCTCTCGCTGTCGCGCTTTCCTTGCCTTTCTCCCGGCTCGGTGGGCTCCTCCCGGCGTCTCCTTTGCCTCCGGGGCCCCGATCCCCGCCCCCCGCGGTATGTCTTGATCCCGAGCGGCGGGTTTCATGGGGCTCCTCAGGATTATGATGCCGCCCAAGTTGCAGCTGCTGGCGGTGGTGGCCTTCGCAGTGGCAATGCTCTTCTTGGAGAACCAGATCCAGAAACTGGAGGAGTCCCGGTCGAAGCTAGGTGAGGAGCCGTGCCACTCTGGGCTGAGTGGTGTGTGGAAGCGGCCGGGCCAGGGAGGCAGTGCTACCCGAGCAAGTGGGCGTTTGCCTAACCTGAGATCTGGCTCCTCGGCAGGAGACTGAAAGAGGTTGCAAAGAGAGATGGGACTGGGGCCATGGAGAACACAAGCTTCAAGAATGGTGTGAATTAAGCTTGGGTGGTATGCTGGGCTCGCGAGGTCACGGGGCAGAGGTTGCAAGGTTGGGCTTCCCGGAGCCAAAGAGTTACCCCGAAGTAGGCATTCCATGGGGAGAGAGCAAGATAAGAGCGAACTCGTTGGGGAGTGGGTACTGACTGTTGGAGGAGACAGAAACGCTCAGGCTTGCGTGTTCTCTTAGAAGTCGTACAGAAAGCCTCGGCAGTGTCAGGCGAGGGGTATTCTAATTTGAGATGTGGGCACCTGGTTACGGAATCTTTTGGGGATGGGGAGGTTCGCGAAGGGATAGATGCGCAGAAATGGAGGGAGATGCTGGAATGACGGTGAGTAAAAGAAATACACTGTAGTGAGTTGCACTCTTGTGCTGGGGGCAGCAAGGGACCGCACAACTGACGGGAGAAATAGGCTGTGCCCAGGTAGGACAGGAAAGCAACTAAAAAGCTTCCGTGAGGTACTGAAACGAGGCATCCAAGCATTTAAATTCTTTTTTAGCGGCGCTAAACTGCCATTATTTTGAGCTTAAGAATAGGGATGTGTGTGTACGTTATTTCGCGGCAATGTTGGTGTAGTGAATTTAGGAGGAAAGGTTGAAGGGGAATTGCTTTAGTGAGATTTAAGTTTATGAAAAGAAGAGTGCAAAAAGTTTACCATAGGTTAAGTACCTTAAAGAGTTAACAGTGCTTACTTTAATTACGGAAGAGGTCTGAAGTACAGAAAGTTGGAGTGTGATGTTGTGAAAGACCCGAAGAATGCACAGATAATAGGTACTTTCAGATTAGTAGGGAACTTCGGCATTTGGGAAGAGCTCGGTGTGGGGAGGGAGTATTAAAAGAATGTCAGCAGTACATTTTGATTTAAAAACGTACATGGCACTGAAAAATCAGCTCAGGAGGCTGTAATTTGAATGTGGAAAAGTAATGTGAAGTATTTTTATGCGTACACTTTCACCTCAAAATCATTTAAAATACTTTTCAAAATGCAAATAATAAAATACCAGCAGCACTATAATTTAGACTAAGAAGTAACAGATGCTGCTGTGGGTGATGATTAATATTTAGGAAAAATGTATCAGAAAATAATTGAAATACTACAAGTAGTAGCTGACTATTTGCAGTTTTGATAGACTTTGCAAAAAGCCTTGGAGACATTTTAAAGAGCAGTGTATCAAAGAGCATCAAATAAATCTAGCTGAAGTGCAAGTAAATTTGAAGAGGAGCTAGGAATAATTCCACTCCTCAACTGTAGGGTAGAACTTGCCCTGTACAGTTTCGAACAAATTTATTTACTATGATTTTATTAATATGAGTCTTGTATGATGGAAAAAAATTCACTTTAAATATTGAAGGTTGGCCAATATACTCTTTTTGTTTGTATCTATTTAGCAGCTTTGAGGGTATTGTGGCCTGATTAATGATCCAGCTTTACAGAGAAAAAAATGACTCCTCTTAAAGAAAGTTGAAAGTTATATTAAATTAAAATTTGTATTAATTCTTTGTTGTGTTGCTCTTTGAATTTCTTAGACACATTACAGTAGGTTGGGATAATTCAAATGTTAATTTTCCTTTGTTGCCTAACATTTTTTTTCCATAATGCTTGAAAGTGTTTTCTGTAGGCACAACCTTAATGATTTTAAAAAGAGTTATCTGAGGATGTAGAAAGTCACAGGTAGTAGGGTTTTTTCATGATTTTTTACAGGAAAGGAACCTTTATATTCCATTAGAAATAGTAAATATGGATTAAACTAAATAATTCTCAAAAAGGAGACTCGGATACAAAACACTAGAAGGAGCTAATAATGGAGATTCAAAATTATGGCAAATAAAATATATAACTTCGTATGAGCAGTGTTTTGATTAAAAATAAGTCTTATGAAACAGGCAATACTAAAACAGATGTTGTCAGTAATCTTCCTTAGGAAAGGAACACAGAAGGAGGCATATTTTGACAATCAGACTCTGTACTAGACACTTTCATATTTGATATTCTTATTTAATCTTCCAAGAACACCATAGAAAGCCATTTTTACAGATGCGGGAACAGGTTCAGAGGTTATATAACTTGACCACATAGCTAGTAATTGGCAGAGCCAGGACTGGAACCCAGGTATGTGTGATTCCAAATCAAGTTCCCCTTTAATTATACCAGGCTGCTTGGGACTTTATATTGACATTACACTAAGATGTAGCAGTTTGAATAAAATTTTTAAACTGTAATACCAATGTTTAATTGCATTTATTGCTAAGAATGAATGTCATTCTTAGAAAATTCAATTTCTGACACAAAGGAATTAGTTTAGTGTAATGTCTGTTGCTTGTTTATACCCGTGTAACGAACATAATTATATTACCCAATGAAAGGACTGAAATAGATAGCTTATTTCTGCTACAGGGGAAAAAAAACTCTGGTGGTTTTCTGTAAGTGGTAAAATCACAACATTAAAAGCATTTTTGTTTTGACATCAGAAAAACTTAAACACACATCACTTTTCAGAAACTTTTGTGGTGTCATCCATCACACAGAATTTTGACTTACAGTGTAGTCAAATTTATTAAACTTTGCATTTATGGCTTAAAAAAAAGAAAAAGTTAAACATTTTGCTCTTAAAAGTTTTCATTGTTTATCTTTTCTGTTATAGAAGATTCCAAAGGATTGCATTTTCTGATAATGCTTTGTATGCACCTTGGTTTCAGAATATTTTGATGGTGAGATCTCTAATAGAGCGATAGTTGTATTCAAAACTTAGGTGTATTCATTGACCACTTGGGACATTAAGTATATAAACAGGAATTCCTAAAAACCAATGTCACATAATAGAGTTTTCTTTTATCTTTTTTTTTCAACGAATATTGGATGGCAGTATACACGTTACTTTGCATCTTGCTTTTTTCATTTAATATCATAGAATATCTTTCCAGGTCAATAAATATAAATTTGACTTACTCATTCTAATAGCTGTATAATATTCCATAGTATACATGAATCATAAATTCTCCAGCCATTATGCCAATAATGAACATTCAGTTTATCTCTCCCCCCACCACTTAAAAAAATTTTTTTTTTACCATTTTCTTTCTTGGTATTATAAACAGTGTTACAAGAAACATCCTTATATAAGTTTATTTAAGTCCTTATTTGTTGGTACTGTTTTCAGTAGGATAAATTCTCATGTTAAGGGATTACTGGAACAAAAGATGTATGTATTTTATAATTTAACAGATCTTAAAATCTGTTACTTTCCAAAAAATTTATTTCCCAAGGGTTACAATAACCTGCACTGTCAACACATACAAGCCCTGGATGGGATGCTGTCAGCTTTTAATTTTTGCCACTCTGAAGCTGTGAAATGGTATGTTGTTGCATTGATTTACATTTCCTCAACTTCTAATTAGGTTGAACATTTACTTGTTCATTTTCATTTGTCTGTTGGGTAGTAGTTTATCTTACCAATTTTCAGGGTTTTGAAAATATATTAGAAGTATTAATCTTTTATCTGTTTTATGTCTTGTATCTGTTTTTCTCCAGTTTTGTCATTTGTCCCTTGATTTTATGGTATATTTTGCTTATACAGAAGTTAAAAAATTTATGCAGTCAAATCTATGAATTTAGGCAAGTAGGTGCCTTACATTGCTTGAGAAGACTTCTCCCAACCAAGATTATGTTCATTCTCTATATTTTATTAGTATTTTATAACTTTTATTGTTTACATTTAGCTCTTTAAAGCAGTCATATGTTTATTGTAGTTTCTCTCAGTGAATGGCCACTTATGGCAAATATATTAATAATTTATCTTTTTTCCCCACTGTATGTTACAGTTCTTCTTTTTGTCATATATTACATTTTCATATGTTCTTGGATTAATTTTGGACTCCATTTTTTTCCACTAATCAGAGATTCTTTAGATCTTAGGGACCCATATATAGGCTTCAAGGCATCCATGAATTCCCTGAAATTATATACATAGCTTTCATCAGATTTGCAAAGGAGTATGCAGTCTCCTTAATGGTAAGAATCACTGATTTGTAATAGATGGTTTATATTTAATGGAGTGAGTGCATTTTTTGTTTTTAATATTAACGTATTACAACATGCAACTTGTGAGTTAAATTTAGGTTACAAGCACATTAGTTATGAACAATTTCTCTGGGGTGTTATACTGAAAAAACTTTGTTAAAATGTATACAAACTTAATTTTTCTAATGAGGTACAGTCTATAACATGGAGTCAAAATGAACACTGTCACTTAGGTTACTACTTAGTTGCTTAGCTGTTACTTAGAACTCTGCATGTCAGAATTTGTTGCTTTTACAAAGTAATTCTTTCTGAATCTTGAGAACACACTGTTGCTAATGCTGGCTGGTGGAACAGTCAATGAAACCTTTGTTATATAAATGTACGAATTATGTGCCTGATAACTTTATTTTCTATACGGCCTAAGCATTTAAAATAATATTTGTTGTTCATATGCTTATAACACAACTAAATAAATTTATGGATGCATTAGGACATAATGTTTTAAATGAGGACAGTAACTCAGAATGGATATGTAGGCATCTTCATTGGTCAAAATTATGTTAACCCCTATGTTCTTAAAACCCTCCTAAACTAATGAACTAACTCCAGGGCCAAGGTTGAGACTGCTGTTTGGAATTTGGTCGTTTTTACAAGTGCCTGAAACCATACATACCTATAAAATATTCCCAAGAATGATAGATTTCTCTACTTATGAAATTGTTTGCAAACCTTACAGTAGTTACTGTTTAGAGGACTTATGGTTTAATTGGAATGCAGTTATTCTAGAATTGCTAATTGGTGTCTCACTTATGAGTCCTAGACAGGTTATCTAGTGCCATGGAGTAGTCAACTGCTACAGTTGATCTCAATTAAAGTAATCCTAGGATATCTCTCTACCACTCTGTTAAGCCTTCTAAGAGATTTTGGCACTTAGTGAAATTGAAATAGTAATGAATATTCAAACACTGCTCTCCAAAATGACCACTTTTGAAGGGTGTACTTATAGATGGACTTTATAATCAATGGTTCACTATAGCCTAATTATTTATAATTATCTGCCCACCTACTAGTAACTGCGTTTCTGTACTTTGCCTTTCTGCCTGTTAATTATAGATTAACTGCCTGTTGGACCACTTGTGCACCTGATTCTGTTCCCTCACCTACTTAGAGACGTGGTTCCAGAAGTTTTCCCTCATTCTATAGTTATCATTTCTTTCTGCTGGATTCTTCTCATTAGCATGTGAACATGCTATTATTTCTCCCAACCAGAAACAAAATGGTATTTTTCTCTTGACTCCTCTTTCTCAGCCAACCTCTGTCTCATATTTCAGCTTCCTTTAGCAGTAAAACTTTAAAAAATTGTCTATTCTCACTGTCGCTGATTACCACAATCACCAGTAACTTCCCTAAATCCTACAGTCAATTCTTGGTCTTCATCTTACTTGACCAATCAGCAGAACTTGACACAGTTGATCACTTCCTCCTTTTTGGTAGACTTTCTTTACTTGGTTTCCAATATATCATACTCTTGGTTTTCTTCCCCCATCACTGGTCATTTCTCTGTCTCCTGTGTTTGATTCTTTTTTTTTTTCTCTTCAACCCCTTAACATAAGAATACTCCAGGGCTCAGTCCTTGGAACTCTTCTCTATTTACTCTTCTTAGTTGGTGACTTATATGCTGACAGCTTCTAAATATGTATTTCTAATTGAGCCCTATTTCCTAAACATTAGATTCATGTAACTGAGCTGCCTACTTGAAATTATCTTTGAGTAATTAATAGACTTCTCAAACTCAGTATGGCCAAAACAAACCTTCTGATATCTCTGTACACTGCCTCAACACCGCCACCCCTCAAACTCATTTTGTCTCTGACCTTCTTTATCTCAGTTGATAACAGCTCTATCCTTCCATTTGCTAGGGTTTTACTTTCCTTTTTCTCATGCTCTGCATCTAGTCTGTCAGAAATATCTTGTTAACTTTATCTTCAAAATATTTCTAGGATATGACTACTACTCAACACTTCTACTCTTATCACCCTAATTCAAGATACCATCATCTCTTCCCTGGATTACTGCCATGTCTTAACTAGTCTGTTTGATTCCACACTTGCCTCCCTACAAACTATTCTTTTTTTTTTTTTTTTTTTTTTTTTTTTTTTGCGGTACGCGGGCTTCTCACTGTTGTGGCCTCTCCCGTTGTGGTGCACAGGCTCCGGACGCACAGGCTCAGCGGCCATGGCTCATGGGCCCAGCCGCTCCGCGACATGTGGGATCTTCCCAGACCGGGGCACGAACCCGTGTGCCCTGCATTGGCAGGTGGACTCTCAACCACTGCACCACCAGGGAAGCCCCAGACTATTCTTAATATAACATTTCGGGTGGTCCTTCTAAAATGTAAAAAAAAATCATGTCACGCCTCTGCATAAAACTCTTCAGAAGCTTCCTTAAGAATTAGAGTAATGCTAGCTGCTTTTAAAACAAAGTCCACAATTTTATTGGCTAAACACAATAAATGACCCCTTTTTTCCCCCATGATGTTTTAGGTGATCATTTTGGTGGATGGTTTTCCTCTTCACAAGTTATTCAGGGTCTTGGGTACTTTCTGTCATGTAGTTATGCCATCCCCTCTGGCTTTGGAGCTCTCTGCTGTCAGCCTGGGGAAGAAGCAAGAGAAGGGTGAGGAGGTGCATACCCCTTTCTCAACTTCTTTGACTTCTTTTACCCTCAGTCTCTTGATGAGGACTAGTTACCATCTATCAATATATGCAAGGGGGGAGGCTGGGAAATGGGTTTTTTAGCTGGCAGTGACTTAGTTGCAGCTGTGTCCTATGGAAGGTGGGGGCATACATTTGAATTTTTTGAATCCTTTTGAATAAATCTTACAATTTATTTAGACTTGTTTTGTGACTCAGAATATAAACTGTCTTGATTAATGTTCTGTGTGAATATGAAAAATGTATATTCTGTTGTTACAGGGTAGAGTATGCTGTAACTGTCAGGTCGAGTTGTTCCAGTCTTCTGTATCCTTGATTTTCTTTCTGCCTACTTGTTCCATCAGTTATAGAGAGAGGGGTTTTGAAGTCTCTGGTTATGATTGTGGGTTTGTCTATTTCTCCTTAGAGTTCTGTTACTTTTTGCTTCATGTTTTTTTGAAGTACTGTGATTAGCTGTATGAATGTTTAGGGCTGTCATGTCTTCTTGATTAATTAACCCCTTTTTCATTATGAGATGACAGTGTTTGTCCTTGGTAATATTCTTTGCTTGAAACCTACCTGGTCTGTTATTAATATAGTCACTTCAGTTTTGATTAGTGTTAGCGTGGTGTATCTTTCCCATTCTTTTAGTATTAATCTATTTAAAGTGGATTTCTTGTAGGCAGCAAGTAGTTGGGGCTTGTATCCAATTTCACAATCTCTCTTATAAATGAGGGTGTTTAGAGCATTTACTTTTAATATAATTATTGATGTGGTTTGAGTCTGAGTTACTGTTTGTTTTCTTTTTGTTCCATCTGTTCCCCTTTTTCTGTTTTTCTGCCTTCTATAAAATTAATTGAGGATTTTGATTCTATTTCATCTCATTTGATGACCTATTAGCAGTGCTGTTTGTTGTGTTTTTTTAATGGTTGCTTTAGGGTTTATGGTATACATTATACTACTTAAGGTATAGTATAAGAACCTTAGTCATTGTACTTCCATTTTCTCTCTTCCGGTTTTTCACTATTGTTATATATTTTACTTGTACATATTAAGTCCTGTGATACATTGTTATTATTTTTATTTCAAGCAATCAGTTATCTTTTAAAAAGATTAAACAAATTTTATAGTATTTTATATTTACTCATACGTGTATCATTCCCAGTGCTTTTCATTTCTTTGTGGAGATGCAGATTTCCATCTGGTACTCTTTTCCGTCATCCTCAAGGATATCTTTTAAAATTACTTGTACTGAAAATCTACTTGGTGATGAATTATTTTCACTTTTTTATGTCTAAAAAAGTCTTTGTCTTACTGTGTAAGAAATTTTTGTTGGGGATAGAATTCTAGGTTGACATTTTTTCTTTCAGTACTTTAAAGATGTTGCTCCCTTGTCTTTTGGCCTGCATTATGAGATGAGAAGACTGCCATTGTTCTTACCTTTGTTAAGCTGTACATAATGCCTTTTTTCCCTTTGACTGCCTTTAAGATTTTCACTAGGTTTTAAGTAGTTATAATGAACCTTGCTGTAGTTTCTTCACTTTTTTGTGACTGGGGTTTGTTGAGCTTCTTGGATTTGTGGGTTTATAGTTTTCATTAAATTTGGAAAGCTTTGGACATTATTACTTCATATAGTTTTTATGTACCATTTCTCTTCTTCAGGAACTCAGATCACACGTATATTGGCTACATTAGCTGTCATAACAGTTCAGTGATGTTTTACTGATTTTTCCCAGGCTTTTTTCTTTTTGTATTGTTTTAAATAGTTTTTTACTGCTATGTCTTCAATTCACCAATGCTTTCTTCTGTGGTATGTAATCTGCTTTTAATTCCATTCAGTGTATTTTTCATCTTAGGCATTTCTTTTCCATTTCTAGAATTTCATTTTCGACCTTAAAAAACAAACAAAAAAAGACTTCTGTTTCTCTCCTTAATATGCTTTTACTTTATTTTGTTGAACAAATGGAATATTATTATAATGACTCTTTTGATGTTCTTGTCTACTAAGTCTGCTATCTGTGTCATTTTGGGATTGCTTTCTATTGATTTATTTTTTTCTTTATAATGGAACACATTCTCCTGCTTTTTTTTTACATACCTGGTAAGTTTTAATTTGATGCCAGACATTATGAATTGTACCCTTTTAGGTGCTGAATATTTTCAGATTCCTAAACATATTCTTAGGCTTTGTTTTGGGACACATTCAACTTACCTTGAAACAGTTGGATCCTTCTAGGTTTGCTTTTAAGTTTGTTAGATGGGATCAGGATAGCCTTTAGTCTACGATTAATTTTGCCCCACTGCTGAGGCAGTACCCTTGCAGTTCATTTCAGAGTACTCTACCCAGTGCCCTGTGTATTACAAGGTTTCCCCACCCTGGCTAGTGGGAATGATGGTTGAGTGAATCCCAGAAATTTTTCCACCTGCCCCTTTCGGGTGACCTCAGTTTCTTCACACATATGCACTGATTGGTACTCTGCTGAAAATTCTCTTTTTTTGCAGCTTTGTCTTCCTTATTACTCTGCCCAGCAAACTCCAGCTACCTTGGCCTCCCTGAACTCCCAATTCTGGCTCCTTAAGTTAGGGAGACTGTTGGGCTCTGAGTTCCCCCTCTCTGTACTGTAGCCTGAAAACTGTCTTCAAACAGTCATATGACTCACCTCATTTCTTTTCTCTCTCTTAAGGATCACCATCCTGTACTGATTTCCTGTCTAAAGTTCAGTGCCTGAAAACTGTTGTTACATATTTTATCTGTTCTTTTTCAGTTGTTTCAGGTGGGAGGATAAATCCCCTGTTGCTCCATCTTGGCTGGAAATGGAAGCCAGGTGGCCTAGTTATCTTTGATTGTATATCCCTAGGTTGACTTAGGGGAAAGTAGTGAAGTTGGATAATTTGAATTACGATTGACAACTAAAACTAATATTATAAACTTAGGGGCAAAATAATGTTTTATCCTTCTCTGTTTCCTTATAATTTCTAGCATGGTGTTGCACACAGGCCCTTAGTAAATTGTTTACTCAAAGTTAGAGGCAAGTCTTACCCACAATAGCCATATCTCCTTCCTTCCCCATTGAAGTTTCAAGAGGACTTCAGTTAATTCTTTTGCCTGTTACCAATTTTACTCTAACTTCAAGAAACCAGTTCTTATTTCATCCCTTTAGATGCAGCTGAGCCAAGTGAAGCTCTTTCAAACTGGGCAATGAAGTCTCTGGCTCTAGAAGAGGTTTCTGCTTTTCCTGTCAGTATGGTTCTTGAGCTAATTGATCACATCCTTGCTGGGATGGGTGAATGCATAGTCCTTTTCTTTCCTGTATTCCTTTTGTAATACCCCTATTGCAAGCAAAGTAGTAGAGAAGGAAATCATAAGGGATGTTGGTACCAGTAGTAGTTGTGATCATTATGTTGCATCAACAGCAAACATACCTAGTTTACCTTAAGGTGAACAATTTTATTATAGTTACCAGATCTTCAACTTTGCATGATATAATTCTTGCTAAAGATAGTTATACTGTAATGAATCCCTATGGGTACTATAAAGTGTTAGGGACAACCATTTTTAATTGAAATTGTTGGATTCTCCTTTTGGGAGATAGTGATTTGAAAAATTGCAAATTGATTTGGTACTTATATAAGAATTTAAAACTGGATTTAGAGGGAAAGAAATGCCCATTTTGCTAAATTCCAGTAGAATTTAGGAATCATCCATTGTCACCTTATCACATATCACCTTACATGTTTCTATTCTTTATTCCTAAGTTTGTGACATAGCTAAAAATAAGTGATTTGTACAGTAAAGCACACAAAAATGAATTTAGAGATTCATTAGATGGTGTCTGAGTTGGAAAATACCTTAAACTTTTGCTCAGTATGGTTATGGAATGAGGCTAAGGGGTTATGCAGGTACAGACTAGCTCTTGGCATATTTATTTCTAATCATAAATTATGCTTGAGTTGATTAATGAATATAATTTAGAGATGTTATTGGTTCATTGATAACATGCTCCTGGTATATATATTCCCTTTATGCTTTGAAGCAAAACAGTATGGGAAATGGCCTGATCAATCTAGTTGATTTTTTTCCTGATAAAATAAGTCAGTAGGTGTTGGTATCCGGCTCTCCATAGTTGTCTTTATACAATGAATTCTGTTCTGAGTTCTCTGTTACTGTTGTGCTTTCAAAATAATGCCTTGTTACAGTATACTTTTATTTTAGTTAATAGTAACTTAAAAAATATATAAAGTTAAAAAAAAACTAGCTGCACAGCATAAACATTATAACTAAAATCCTACTGCAAAAAATGACTTTTTATTGGTCTTCAATAAAGAGAGTTGTAAATTCTCCATATTGCTGTTTTTTCAAAGAGCTTGGTGATTAAGTAGGGCTGTTTATGGTTCTTTACATTTCTAAGGTATGACAGAAAAGGACAATATCTTAAGAATTTAGTGATAAGAAGAATATTTTGAATATTTGGAGGAATATTGGAGCTTTGAGCAAATTGAGTTGTTGGATTTAAATAAAATCAATAAAATCCTCCTTCAGCCTTGCATTTGTTAGTTATGTCAGCTTTGTCCATGTCAAACTGAAACTAGTTCAGCAATCAGATTTGATACTAAGATTCTTGATCAAATATGACTGAGAAATTTATGATTATTTTGTATTTGGATGTTAGAAAGCTGCTTTCAGTTGCCAGCGTTTTTTATTTCACCATAGTTCTATTGCTTTTGGACAAAATGCACCCATCTCTTTAATAAAGTGTTAACATGTTCCCAGTGTGTTATACATCTGGCAGAAAACCAACTTAGCTCTGTTGTTTCCTGCATAGAAGAGCTGATTAGAAAGACTGACTTGACATGATCTTAAGGTATGTTTTAATAGACAGCTTCTTCATTTTGTTGAAGAGGATAGAATAAAAACCATTCATTTTTGTCCTCTAGACTATAAATATCATATTTTCCCTTCATGTTTTGAAGGTTAAAACAAAGAAAAAAGGCAAACTTGTGATGCTATTTTAGTGTCTCAAAATACGAGGAAAATTAAGGGTATGTATGACTTTTTGCTTCTGAACCTGGGTATAGTTAGTGATGATAGTTTCTGTTTGACTTGGGATGAGCCTGTCCAGGAATGTCTGATCAATGAGATGTAATTATGTGCCTTTTTTGCCTTTGCGCTTGGTTGGAACTCTCTGACTAATTAAGCCTGTGACTAGTTATAATCTAGTCTTCCTCATGACCACTTTGACTTCCCTTTGGTCTTTTTTTTTACTTGTTTAGAATCTTTCCCTACTTTGCCCTTGGACCCATGTTTCTTAAATGGTTTTCTGCCTTTCCCACCAATGGCAAGCCATCATGACCTCTAAACCTTCTACTGTAACAGGCAGTGATAACCAACAGTTGTTGAATACTAATTGTGTACTGGGCATATTTTAGGTATTTTATAAATTTGTAACTTACTTAATATGAAGGATGCTTATTCTGCTGTCCTCAGAGTTACTGGGAAGATCACATAATCTTCAAATGGTATAAGGAATGTGAAAATGTTTGTAAGATATAAAAACTACAATTTTGAGTTGTTGTTAATAGTGATAATAATACACCTGCTTTCTCTTTGATGTTGTCTTTTGGTTTAACGTAGTTTAGACTTTATATTTCTTCCTGCTGTAGGCTTTCCGCAGGGCCCTACCTCATAGGATCACAGTTGTCTGGTAAGTGTTCAGATAAATCAAATGACAATGTTACATGAGTTATAGATTTGACATTCAGATTAGCTATTCATTTCTTTCCTCTCTTAGGAAGGAGTAATAATCACTGTGAATTCATATTATTATTTGCTCTTAAAGATAGACATCTATTTACTTTCATGTAGATTATAGAATAGCCCTTGCCTTTTATTTTTTATTTTTTAAATTTTTGGCTGCGTTGGGTCTTCGTTGCTGCACGCGTGGACTTCCTATAGCTATGGTGAGTGGGGGCCACTCTTCGTCGCGGTGCGCAGGCTTCTCATTGCGGTGGCTTCTCTTGTTGCGGAGCATGGGCTCTAGCTGTGTGGGCTTCCGTAGTTGTGGCACATGGACTTATTTGCTCCATGGCATGTGGGATCTTCCCGGACCAGGGATCGAACTTGTGTCTCCTGCATTGTCAGGTGGTTTCTTAACCCCTGTGCCACCAAGGAAGTTCCAGCCCTGGCCTTTGCCCTGGCCTTTTAACATGACCAAACTTTCTTCCCTCTTTCCTACTAATCCTCGCCAGCTTGGCCGTTTGAGGATACATTTTTTTAAAAAGGCAGATTAAATTTGGTTTGTGAAAGGAATTTCAGTGTGTGTGTGTATGCACATATATGTATTAAATAACTCCTTAGCTTCTAAGTACTTTTTTTAAAAAAAAGCATGAATGATGGTCAAATTAGTGAAGGAAAAAACCCTGTTTCTCCACTATGGAAAAAGTTTTACGTGGTAGTTCCTTTATTGTCAGTTATCCCACAGTGATTCATTGTCATATTCTCAAATAGAGAGAAAACATGTGCTTTGTATCCTTAGTTTTAATTTAGGAATTTCAACTTTTTCTTATTTTTTCACTCAGATATAGAATACAGTAGGTTGTACTTTTATATTAATTGCTGGGATCATGAGAATCCCAAAGACCAGAATTCTTGGCTTATACAGAGTTTCAAAGGTTTTTTGTTTTTTGGTTTTTTTTTTAAGTCAGGTCAACAATTATTTGCCATTCTGCAATCAGAAAATTTGGTAGGCCAGAGTGATAGAGGCTTTGAGAAATAAACTGGTGTGATCACCTATTTCATCATATATTACTGCTATTTGTTTTTTCTGGCATTAGAACGTTATTCTTAAGTACTGGTCAGCCATGCTGAAGGTTTAACATAAAATTGCTATACACAATTTCATGAATAAGCAATGATATGATTTGCATATTATAGTAACTTTTATGTTTATGAAACAAAACTTTAAATTTTCCTAATTAGCAGTGAAAACATTTTGACCAAGATGCTGAATTTGTTGGGGGCTCTATTTACTTACATTTTAACTGCACATTTAAGACTTTTCTTAATTTATTTCTTAGTGAGTTTGCCAATCCAGAATTGAGGATGTTAGAATTGAAGAACTCTGTAAACCTTTTGCATTTCACCTAACCTTCCCCTATCCTCGTATGAAGTTACTGTCTTTTTTTTTCCACATTTATTATTAATTTATCTTGTCCTGAAAAATTGTTGAGGAGATTTACAGATGTACATGTAATATAGAAAGAGAGAAGAAGGCAGACTGAAGTAGGAAAAGAAGTATTTGTGTAAATATTAACTGCCATTTTAGGTTTTTTAGCCCATTTTCTTTTGGACATTGAGGTATTAAAATACCAGAAAGTTTTCTATAGATTGTCTTTTCAACAACAATGAAATATAATCCTTACTTCAGACTCTGAGATAAATTTTGGAGTAATAGCATATCTGCTGCCTTTTTATTTAAGGAGCCAGGGAAAGCATTTTCCGTACTTGCATTTTGATCACAGAATAAAAGTGGGAAAGTCTTATTAATTTAGTAATAACAAGGATAGTTTGGGAAGATCAGGAAACTAATTATAAGAATTGAGTCTGGGATATTGTAGCATAAATGATTTGTGATGATGCTGTTCTTACTGGGATACGAGAGGCTCTGATTGTGATTTAAGGTTGTTTTCAATGTGAAGTCCATCAAGGTAGAAATTTATATATTGATTATTAATTACATTTTGACAGAGAATTTAAGATCATGTAATTTGTAATTTCAAATTTGTAATTTGAAAAATAATTTATGATATGTAAGTAATCTTTTTCTTTGATGGTTTTTAAGAAAATCTGATGAAGTAGTTTATGGCTGATTAATATAAGAAAAATATGGATTGAGTTGACATTTCTAAGCTACAGTATTCATATATGATTTATAATAAGTGCTGTTAGATTAACATTAAAGGCTAATATGAAATTGCCAAAGCTTAAGTTAAAGATAGTTTCGAGGAGAGCTGTTGCCTTTCTTTTTTCTTAAACATTCCTCTGGTTGTCCATGGTATAGTACATAAAATTTCACATGGTTAATGTCATATACCCATTTATTTTGTATTCAAAGTAATTGATCCTTTATTCTCTCCCTTTCCAAACTGTGGATGCTTTGTTTAAAAAAAAATGTATTAAGACTATTTTCATAATTTTCCTTAGATAGTAGTTGGCTTTTTAATTTGGTTCATGGTATTTTTATGCATGCAATAGATTTTGATTTTGATATAGTCAAAATCATTTATCCTTTAGGTTTTTTGCCTTTGGTTACATGTCTTAAGTGAAGATTAAATAAAGCGCGCGCGCGCGTGTGTGTGTGTGTGTGTGTATAAAATCTTCTCTAAATATGTTGTAATGGTATGTGGTAATGGTATTTTACCTTAATTTATTCTTTCTGTAGGGCTCTTCCTTTCTTTATGTAAATCTGGTTTCTGACATACATCATTTTCTGTCTCTCTGAAGAACTTTTAACATTTCTTGCAGGGCAGGTCTACTGGTGACAAATTCTCTCAATTTATGTTTCTCTGAAAAAAATCTTGATTTGTCCTTTACCTTTGAAGGATCATTTTGCTGGATACAGAATTCTAGGTTGGTATTATTTTTGTTTTGTTTGTTTCTTTGTTTTTTCCCTTTCAAGACTCTCAGTATTTCACTTCAGCCTGTTCTTGCTTGCATGACTTCTGAAGAGGATACTGGTGTAATGCTCAATGTTGTTCCTCTTAGGTAAGGTGTTTTTTCCTCTGGCTTCTTTTAAGATTTTCTCTGTATTTGATTTTCTGCAGTTTGAATATGATATGCCTAAGTGTAGGGTTTTTTGTTTGTTTGTTTATTTGTTTTTTGGTATTTATCCTGCTTCGTGGTCTCTGAGCTTCATGGATCTGTGGTTTTAATTTTTATTTATTTATTTATTTATTTATTTATTTATTTGGATCTGTGGTTTTTAATATCTATCATTTATTTTGGAAAATGCTCAGCTATTAGTAGTATTTCAAATATTTTTTCTGTTTTTCCTCTTCTTCTGATATTCCCATTATGCATAGTTACACCTGTTGTAGTTGTCCCACAGTTCTTGGACATTCAGTTCTGTGTTTTTGATTTTTTTTCCTCTTTGCTTTTCTTTTTGGGAGGTTTCTATTGATGTTTCTTCAAGCTTACTGATTCTTTTCTCAGCTGTGTCAGCCTATTGATGGACTGATCAGAAGCATTCTTCATTTCTGTTACAGTGTTACTGATTTTTGTCATTTCCTTTTGACTCTGTCATAGGGTTTTCATGTCTCTGCTTACATTGCTTACATTATCTACCAGTTTTTGCATGATGTCTACTTTTTCCATTAAAGTTCTTAGCATTAATTAAGCATAGTTATTAAATTCTCAGTGTGGCAATTCTAAAAATCTCTGTCAAATCTGAGTCTGGTTCTGATCCTTACTTTGTATCTTCAGACTATGTTTTTTTTGCATTTTAGCATGCCTTATAATTTTTTTGTTGATAGCCGGACATAGTGTATTGACTGAAAGGAACGGAGGTAGATCGGCCTTTAGTGTGAGGTTTTATGTTAAATGGCTAGGAGTTAATTGTTTGCTGTAACTGTGGTGTCAGAGGCTAAAATTTCCACTTTTGTGCTTGTTGTCTTTGGGCTTCCTTAGTAATTCCTGAGGCTTGTAGTTCTTCCCGCTATACTCTCTTATATAGGAGCTTTATTGATGGTAGATGAGGTGTAGAGGAGAGGAAGCATTCTATAATCCTATGATTAGGTCTCAGTCTTTTAGTGAGCCTCTGTTTCTTGGCTGTGACTTTCCTGAGTAGTTCTTAGCGCTCCTGTCCTCCTCCAACATTTAGGTGAGTCAAGAAGGCTAGAGAGGAAATTAGGTATTTTCCTTCCCCCAGGTTGGTTAGTCTTCGGTAAAAAATTTCCTTTGAGGGCAGGACTTTGTTATGGAGAACAGAGGGAGTGCTGGGCTATTTTAAAATAGTTATTCGCCCCTCTGCTAAAAGTATGAGGGGATTTTTCTCAGATCTTCATAATGGAACCTGTTGGTGCACCTAGAGAGAAAACTCAGGAAAGAGTGCCCATTCCCTGAGTTTTTAGCTCTCAAGCTAGTTCACACTGAACTTTCAGCAAGTTGTCAATTATAGTTTAAGTGTTCCTAAGGATACTGGCCCCAAACTGTGGGTTTCTGATCCCTGTAAGCTGTGATTCTCTGTCTCTCCAGTTTTAGGGCAGCGGTTTGCCTTGGACTTCAATTCTCTGATGGATCTAAGAAGAGTTGTTGATTTCTGTTTGTTCAGCTTTTTTCTTGTCGGGAGAATGGTAGTAATGACTTGTAAGCACTTTACATGTCAGACCAGAAACCCTTAATGATATTTTATAAATTGTCATGTAATTTTATTCTTTTAGTTTTTGGCTTTTATTTTTCAGTCCATTTGGAATTTAGTTTTGTGAGGATATAGGGAATAAGGTATGCTTGTGGGCCATCCTGTTTCACTGCTTTGTCTAATAATTCTTGTTAGGGTTATACTACTTTCAGTTCTTAACAGTTTATATTCTTTAGTGCCTGATATGGTTAATCATTCCTACATGATTCTTTGTTTTACATGTCTGTTTATTATTCTAGTTGAACCTCAGAATTGTTTTGTTAAATAAAAGAAAAAAAATTAATATTATAAATAGAACTGCTTAAGGTTAGTAATATGATTAGAATGATAGTGTTATGTTTGGACTTCCCCATCTGTAAACATATTTCTCTTTGTTTATTCAGGTCTTCTTTTACATTTTGGAAGTTTATAATTTACTTTGTCTCAGTCATGCAAGTTTCTTGTGAGATGTATTTTCTGCATTTTAAAAATCTTTTTATTTTGAAATAATTTTAGACTCTAATGGAAGTTGCACAAATATAGTACAGAGTTCTTGTGTACCTTGTACCTAGCTTCCTCCAGTGATAACATCTTATAAGACTATAGTACAATTATCAAAGCCAGGAAATTGACATTGGTATACTATTAACTATAGACTTTACTTGGATTTCATCAATTTTTACATCATTCTTTAAAAAAAAAAAATCTCTCTCTGATATTATTGGAATGGCCATCCACTACACACTTCTTCCCATCCCCACTCCCACCTCCCTTTTTTATTTTTTTATTTTCCTTCTCTTTGCTGGAGAGTGAGAATGTTATTAATTTTCAGGGAGCTGCTTTTTAAATAGATTTTAAATTCTAAAGGTTTTTCAGTTGCTTTCATTCTTAGGATTGTAATCTTCTCATTTGCTAATAATGTTATTTTTGTTTCTATAGCATGCCATCTTGCATTGGCAGGGTTTCTAAATTTTACTTATTTTGTGCTTGATTTTTACATAATTTTCCTTGGGCTTTACCTTTAAGGAATATTAACTACAAATGTATAATACTGATTTCACTAATATCTGGCATTAAAATTAATCATTGATAGGTAATGAGTGCTTTTACCATGTTTCAGGAATTCTGATCACCTTAAATGAATCATCTCATTTTATCATCACAATTTCCTAAGACAGATGTCAACATTTCCTTATTTACAGATGAGTAGTAATTGGCTTAGGTTAAATAATTTACTTGCTTAAGGTCACATTAAGAGGGGACTCAAACCCAAGTTTTAAAATTTTGTATTCATTTTGCATTTAACCATTCTTTCATATTAACCTCTACAGCAGTAGAAAAGATGAATATTAAGGTACTCAGATGAATTTGATTCTAGGGCATGCATTTATCCTATGGAAGTGGCAGAGAATTGAACAAATTAAGTTTTCTAGAACTCAGATTAAACACTTTTTACAAACTGATATTTTAATGTTTAAGTAGACATCAAAAATATATGTTTGTTTTTTAAAGGATGGAAGTACTTAAGCCTGCTCTCCTCTCCCTCCCTTTCTTCCTTCCACAGGTATTTGTTGGGAGGTATAGCCAATATTGAGTATCTAAATATGTCAAAATGTTTTTAGTTAGATGGGTGTAGAATTAAGTGTGGTAGTCCACTGAAATTATTTTATACTTAATTATGAAGAACAGTGTGTAGTTACCTTTTGAGGAACATTAAAAGTTAATTCCTCTGCGGTTTAAATTTAGTATGCATTCTTATTTCTGATGACTTCAGTTGATGTCAAGGTTTTACTGTGACTTAGAGTGAATGAATCATAAAATAATAGTATCTTTTATTTGAAAGGAGCCATAAAGGACGTTCTACTTAGCTTCCTTCCCGGTGTAGGAATGCTTCCTTCACTGACATTTTTTAGCTGTTATTTGTGGGAAAAGGGTTAATTTTTTATTTATAGTTGCAGTCTTTAACAGTTTTCTTAATTCTTTGTCACTCTTGTATTTGTCCTTGTCAGATTGCGTTTTCTTATATCTTGTGCCTATATATTCCTTTCAAATCTGAGCTGATAAGTTTTAGTGTAGCTATATTTTTTCCTTTGGGTAGCTTTGTCTTCTGCACTGGCATTCATTGGTGCCTTCTCTTCTACCTTTCTTACATTTATTTAAGTGACTTCATTAGGTAGAAGCTGTAAAAACCACACTTGTGCTTACAGATCTTAATGTCATAAATTCTTTAAAATGCATTTTACTTCTGTCATTAACCTTTGTTACATGTGTACTTAAACAACAGTCATTCTCTGAGATCTAACTAGATCATTTATTAAATGTTCTTAGCTTTGCATGCTTTACACTGAGTTGTTGCCATAGCATTAATACTCAGAAGTCCTCTGGAAGGAAAGGTAAGATTATATGTTAATTTCTTCTGGTCAAAGGAAAGATACAGGGCTTCCCTGGTGGCGCAGTGGTTGAGAGTCCGCCTGCTGATGCAGGGGACACGGGTTCGTGCCCCGGTCCGGGAAGATCCCACATGCCACGGAGCGGCTGGGCCCATGAGCCATGGCTGCTGAGCCAGTGCATCCGGAGTCTATGCTCTGCAATGGGAGAGGCCATAACAGTGAGAGGCCCGCATACCACAAAAAAAAAAAAAAAAAAAAAAAAGAAAAAGGAAGGATACATTGGTAGAACAGAGTGTATAAAGTGTAATTCAGTTTTATGTTTGAAAATAGACTGTATGTAGAGACATCTTTTTTCTGGAAGTTCTGCACTAAGTTAATGAGAAACTGGGTGAGCTTATTTACTTAGTTGTAAACAGCTTGAAATTTGGAAATTAAAGTGTATATAGATTTTTCTGTGTGGGAATGGGATATCTTCTAGACTTGATTAAAGCACTGTTGCTTAATTTTTTAATGAGAATCTTTTCCCCTAATGCTTAAAATATCAATCACTTTCAATTAAGTTGCTGTGAATAATTCTTCCTGTCCATTTCTCTTCAGTTTTTCATTCTCTTCCCAACTGAGTTCTTTATACTTGCTCTCTTTTGACAGGTTTTTGTTGGTTTTATTTGGTAGATGAGGACTCCCTACATAGATTTTGTGGTACCCCAGTTATGAAAAACAGTGGGATAAATGTTCACATGTTATAACTTCCCTTTTTTTGGCTGGGGTGGGGTGGATGAGTAAGACAAAACAGAACAACAAAACAGTGAATGTTGGCAAGTGTTCAAATATTTCTTTATTTGTCTCATTCACCTTGGCTCAGTTCAATAACTGCTTATGAGTAAGTTTTTCAGTCTTAGAAATAAGGAGCTGAGAATAATGTGTGGGTAACTGATTAGTATCCACCTCACAGAGATGTTGGATGGATTGATTCTTAGAGAGCCTAGGAAATGTCAAAACAGTATAAATGCAAACTACCATTATGACAAAGTAAAGGCTACTTTGAAAAAAAATGTAATTCAACTTGTAAAAGAAACTTCCTTTAAGGGAGAAGACTGGATTTGAGTTTCTGTATGGTCTTTCCTTCTGAATACTAATTAGTACCTGAACATACGTAAAACTTAAGTGTTGTTTTTTAAAAATATATATATATATATAATTGTGAAGTGTGTATGCAAATAGATTCAATTTAAATTTCTTGCTGTATAAAATGTGTAGGAGGGCTTCTTGAGGTTTGCTTTCAGATGAGGTGTTTTCTCAGTGATAGTGATGAATTTTCATCATTACCATCTGGACTTTTATCAACATTTTCGTTAAGGACAAGAGTCAAATATAAGTCCTTAGGGAAAATAAATGTTTCATCTCACACTTATTACAGGGTACAAACTAGTTGCAAGTCTATACAGCCATCAGTTATATAGGAAGGTGTTTTCATTCCTCCTAGTTTTATGGCTTATCTCTTGTATCTGATGGATTTGCTGAGAGCTTGTTTCTGTGGTGGGAAAGTTCAAGTTCATATGAGCTGAAGTATGTCAGGCTCACATAGACAAAAGTTACTGTGTGTTGTCCTACAAAAAAAGCAGACTACTTAATTTTTTTACTGCATGTCATGTGTGTGTTTGATTTCTCGATACCGAAATCAGGTGTATACTGTTAGGATCTCAGAGCTGTGGTTCGCAACCTTAGTTACTTGTGGGAATCACCTTGGAAACTTTCAAAAGTTTGCTGGTGCTGTTGCCTGGGTCCCACCCTTCAAAGATTGATTTGATAGGTCTGGGGTGTGACCTGGGCCTCAGTTCCCTCAGTGAATCTCATGTGCACATAAGGTTGAAAACCTCTGTTCTAGAGACTCATACTGGACCTACTTGATTAGAATGCGTGCTAACTTTTTTTTGTTTTTTTAAGCACCTGAAAATTCTTGTCATAGTTACAAGACTAATATATCATGAATATTTAAAATTATGTTTTTGAGTTTACCATAGTCACCTTAAAATAGGCGTTGTTAATGCTACCTATATTTTGAAAGTTGTTTACCAGATATGGTCAAAAGACCAAAAGGCTTAATAATTAACTGCCTTTAATAGTGAGCTGTTATTTCCTTCAAAATACAGAAAGTAACAAGATAGGCAGAAAAATAACTGTTTACTTGGTCAGCCCCCAAACTTACATAATTCAGGGAGATGAATAAAATCCCAGTTAGTCCATTTCTTGCTAGCACTGGTTTTTCACAAGGAGTTTTGTAAATCGACTATGTACATTCTAGTCCTGTTTCTCTCATTCTCAAAACCTGAACAGAGATATTTGAAGTTGTGTGTGCAAACGTTACTAGAAAAGCTTCATCATTCAAATACTTAATTACTGCTTACTAAACGTATACATTTAAAAGCTTCTATACGTAACTTCTCATATGTTATTTTCAAATTCAGTAGGCTATGGTAGGAAGTCCAATTAGATTGAAAGTTATATTTAATGTTCTATGCAGAGTAATTGATGTCACTTGGGGAAAGGCTGGTGGCTGTCTTCTTATTTCAGCATATTTGGGTATGAGAAAATTAATTACACTAAAATTCTCATGATTTTGGAAAATGATGACTATTAAAAACACATTGAGACTACAGTCCTGCAGCCTGTGGACCAAAAACCACATTCACAGAAAGATAGACAAGATGAAAAGGCAGAAGGCTATGTACCAGATGAAAGAACAAGATAAAACCCCAGAAAAACAACTAAATGAAGTAGAGATAGGCAACCTTCTAGGAAAATAATTCAGAATAATGATAGTGAAGATGATCCAGGACCTCGGAAAAAGAATGGAGGCAAAGAGCGAGAGGATGCAAGAAATGATTAACAAAGATCTAGAAGAATTAAAGAACAAACAGGGTTTCCCTGGTGGTGCAGTGGTTGAGAATCTGACTGCCAATGCAGGGGACATGGGTTCGAGCCCTAGGCTGGGAAGATCCCACATGCCGCGGAGCAACTAGGCCTGTGAGCCACAACTACTGAGCTTGCGCGTCTGGAGCCTGTGCTCCACAGCAAGAGAGGCCGCGATAGTGAGAGGTCCGTGCATTGTGATGAAGAGTGAACCCCGCTTGCTGCAACTAGAGAAAGCCCTCGCACAGAAATGAAGACTCAACACAGCCAAAAATAAATAATAAATAAATTTAAAAAAAGAACAAACAAACAGAGATGAACAGTACAAAAACTGAAATGAAAACCACACTAGAAGGAATCAATAGCAGAATAACTGAGGCAGAAGAACAGATAAGTGACCTGGAAGACAGAATGGTGGAATTCACTGCTGCGGAACAGAATAAAGAAAAAAGAATGAAAAGAAAGGAAGACAGCCTAAGAGACCTCTGGGACAACATTAAATGCAACAACATTCGCATTATAGGGGTCCCAGAAGGAGAAGACACAGAGAGAAAGGACCCAAGAAAATATTTGAGGAGATTATAGTCAAAAACTTGGCTAACATGGGAAAGGAAATAGCCACCTAAATCCAGGAAGTGCAGAGAGTCCCATACAGGATAAACCCAAGGAGAAACACGCTGAGACACATAGTAATCAAATTGGCAAAAGTTAAAGACAAAAATTATTGAAAGCAGCAAGGGAAAAATGACAAATAACATACAGGGGAACTCCCATAAGGTTAACAGCTGATTTCTCAGCAGAAACTCTACAAGCCAGAAGGGAGTGGCATGATATACTTAAAGTAATGAAAGGGAAGAAACTACAACCAAGATTACTGTACCAGGCAAGGATCTCATTCAGATTCGATGGAGAAATCAAAAGCTTTACAGACAAGCAAAAGCTAAGAGAATTCAGCACCAGCAAACCAGCTCTACAAGAAATGCTAAAGGAACTTCTCTAAGTGGGAAACACAAGAGAAGAAAAGGACATACAAAAACAAACCCAAAACAATTAAGAAAATGGTAATAGGAACATACATATCAATAATTACCTTAAACGTGAATGGATTACATGCTCTAACCAAAGGACACAGTCTTGCTGAATGGGTACAAAAACAAGACCCATCTATATGCTGTCTACAAGAGACCCACTTCAGACGGAGGGACACATACAGACTGAAAGTGAGGGGATGGAAAAAGATATTCCATGCAAATGGAAATCAAAAGAATGCTGGAGTAGCAATACTCAGATAAAATAGACTTTAAAATAAAGAATGTTACAAGAGACAAGGAAGGACACTACATAATGATCAAGGGATCAATCCAAAAGAAGATATAACAATTATAAATATATATGCACCCAACATAGGAGCACCTCAATACATAAGGCAACTAACAGCTCTAAAAGAGGAAATCGACAGTGACACAATAATAGTGGGGGGCTTTAACACCTCACTTACACCAATGGACAGATCATCCAAACAGAAAATTAATAAGGAAACACACGTGTTAAATGACAAAATAGACCAGATAGTTTAATTGATATTTATAGGACATTCCATCCAAAAACAGCAGATTACACTTTCTTCTCAAGTGCGCACGGAACATTCTCCAGGATAGATCACATCTTGGTTCACAAATCAAGCCTCGGTAAATTTAAGAAAAGTGAAATCATATGAAGCATCTTTTCTGACCCCAATGCTATGAGATTAGAAATAAATTACAGGGAAAAAAACATAAAAAACACAAACACATGGAGGCTA
This sequence comes from Mesoplodon densirostris, assembly GCF_025265405.1. NCBI lineage: Eukaryota > Metazoa > Chordata > Mammalia > Artiodactyla > Ziphiidae > Mesoplodon > Mesoplodon densirostris. The sequence goes on from NC_082662.1 coordinate 78,428,053, forward strand.
AACAATAAGTTACTAAATAACCAAGAGATCACTGAAGAAATCAAAAAATACCTAGAGACAAATGACAGTGAAAACACAACGATCCAAAACCTATGGGATGCGGGAAAAGCAGTTCTAAGAGGGAAGTTTATAGCTATACAAGCCTACCTCAAGAAACAAAAATCTCAAATAAGCAATCTAACCTTACACCTAAAGGAACTAGAGAAAGAAGAACAAACCAAACCCAAAGTTAGCAGAAAGAAAGAAATCATAAAGATCAGAGCAGAAATAAATGAAATAGAAACAAAGAAAACAGTAGCAAAGATCAATAAAACTAAAAGCTGGTTCTTTGAGAAGGTAAACAAAATTGATAAATCATTAGCCAGACTGATCAGGAAAAAGAGGGAGAGGACTCAAACCAATAAAATTAGAAATGAAATAGGAGAAGTTAAAACAGACACTGCAGAAATACAAAGCATCCTTAGAGACTACTACAAGCAACTCTATGCCAATAAAATGGACAACCTGGAAGAAATGGACAAATTCTTAGAAAGGTATAGCCTTCCAAGACTGAACCAGGAAGAAACAAGATATGAACAGACCAATGATAAGTAATGAAACTTTGATTAAAAATCTTCCAAGAAACAAAAGTCCAGGCCCAGATGGCTTCACAGGTGAATTCTATCAAACATTTAGAGAAGAACCAACACCCATCCTTCTCAAAATCTTCCAAAAATTGCAGAGGAAGGAACACTCCCAAACCCATTCTATGATTCCACCGTCACCCTGATACCCAAACCAGACAAAGACACTACAAAAAAAGAAAATTACAGACCAATATCACTGATGAATATTGTTGCAAAAATCCTCAGCAAAACACTAGCAAACAGAATCCAACAACACGTTAAACAGATCATACACCATGGGCAAGTGGGATTTATCCCAGGGATGCAAGGATTCTTCAATATATGCAAATCAATCAATGTGATACACCATATTAATAAATGGAAGAAGAAAAACCATATGATCATTTCAATAGATGCAGAAAAAGCTTTTGACAAAATTCAACACTGATTTATGATTAAAAAACTCTTCAGAAAGTGGGCATAGAGGGAACCTACCTCAACATAATAAAGGCCATATACGACCAACCCACAAGCAACATCATTCTGAATGGTGAAAAACTGAAAGCATTTCCTCTAAGGTCAGGAACAAGACAAGGATGTCCACTCTCACCACTATTGTTCAACATAGTTTTGGAAGTCCTAGCCACGGCAATCAGAGAAGAAAAAGATATAAAAGGAATACAAATTGGAAAAGAAGAAGTAAAACTGTCACTGTTTGCAGGTGACATGATACTATATAGAGAGAATCCTAAAGATGCTACCAGAAAACAACTAGAGCTAATCAATGGATGTGGTAAAGTTGCAGGATACAAAATTAATGAACAGAAATCTCTTGCATTCCTATACACTAATGATGAAAAATCTGAAAGAGAAATTAAGGAAACATTCCCATCTACCACTGCAATAAAAAGAATAAAATACCTAGGAATAAACTGACCTAGGCAGACAAAAGACCTGTATGCAGAAAACTGTAAGAGACTGATGAAAGAAATTAAAGATGCTACCAACAGATGGAGAGATATACCATGTTCTTGGATTGGAAGAATCAGTATTGTGAAAATGACAGTACTACCCAAAGCAATCTACAGATTCAATGAAATCCCTATGAAATTACGAATAGCATTTTTACGGAACTAGAACAAAATATCTTAAAATTTGTATGGAGATACAGAAGACCCCGAATAGCCAAAGCAGTCTTGAGGGAAAGAATCGGAGCTGGAGGAATCAGACTCCCTGACTTCAGACTATACTACGAAGCTACAGTAATCAAGACAATATGGTACTGGCACCAAAACAGAAATATAGATCAATGGAAGAAGATAGAAAGCCTAGAGATAAATCCACTCACCTATGGTCAACTAATCTATGAGAAAGGAGGGAAGGATATACAACGGAGAAAAGACAGTCTCTTCAATAAGTGGTGTTGGGAAAACTGGACAGCTACATGTAAAAGAATGAAATTAGAACACTCCCTAACACCATACACAAAAATAAACTCAAGATGGATTAGAGACCTAAATGTAAGACCAGACACTATAAAATTCTTAGAGGAAAACATAGAAAGAACACTGACATAAATCACAGCAAGATCGTTTTTGATCCACCTCCTACAGTAATGGAAATAAAACCAAAAATAAACAAATGGGACCTAATGAAACTTAAAAGCTTTTGCACAGCAAAGGAAACCATAAACAAGATGAAAAGACGACTCTCAAAATGGGAGAAAATATTTGCAAATGAAACAACAAAGGATTAATCTCTAAAATATACAGACAGCTCTTGGAGATCAATATCAAAAAAACAAACAATCCAGTTTAGAAATGTGCAGAAGACCTAAATAGACATTTCACCAAGGAAGACATACAGATGGCCAAGAGACACATGAAAAGATGCTCAACATTACTAATAATTAGAGAAATGCAAATCAAAACTACAGTGAGGTATCACCTCATACCAGTTAGAATGGGCATCATCAGTAAATCTATAAACAACAAATGCTGGAGAGGGTGTGGAGAAAAGGGAACCCTCTTGCACTGTTGGTGGGAATGTAAATTGATATAGCCACTACTGAGAACAATATGGAGGTTCCTTAAAAAACTAAAAATAGAATTACCACATGACCCAGCAATCCCACTACTGGGCTTATACCCAGAGAAAACCATAATTCAAAAAGACACATGCACCACAATGTTCATTGCAGCACTATTTACAATAGGCAGGTCATGGAAGCAACCTAAATGCCCAACGACAGACGAATGGATAAAGAAGATGTGGTACATATATACAATGGAATGTTACTAGGCCATGAAAAGGAACGAAATTGGGTCATTTGTAGAGATGTGGATGCTTCTGGAGACTGTCATACAGAGTGAAATAAGTCAGAAAGAGAAAAACAAATATCATATATTAAGGCATATATGTGAAACCTAGAGAAATGGTACAGAAGAAACCGGTTTGCAGAGCAGAAATTGAGACACAAGATGTAGAGAACAAATGTATGGCCACCTAGGGGGGAAAGCAGCGGGGGTGGTGGGGATGGTGGTGTGCTGAATTGGGTAGTTGGGATTGACATGTATACACTGATGTATATAAAATGGATGAGTAATAAGAGCCTGCTGTATAAAAAAATAAAATTAAAAAAAAACACATTGAAAGGTAGAAAAGCTGCTCCCACACTGATCAAAAGTGTGTTGCCCAAACGTGTAATTTGCTGTAGAACTGGAAAAAAATTAAGGATAATTTTAGAAGCATCTCCAAGGATAGTTACTGATACAGGTACTTCTTGGCAAAATTATAATTTGTTTTTAGTACTTGCCTGTTTTCTGGAGTCTTTCCTACTCTGTATGCCCTGGATTTGTCTTCCTATGAAATGTATAACATTTCCAAACCATTTCTTCTTTCCCCTTGACCACAATTTCTCTTAGCTATAGATTGTTCCTTGGTGGGGTGGCGGTGAGGAGCAGGGGAAGTTAGGCGAGTGGGTTGAGAGACAAAGCAATTTTTATCATTTTTCCCTCAAGCATATACTTAATTTATGGCCTGTTTACCCACTACTTGGATTTATTAAATAGTAATATATTTTCACATTCGTAATAAAACATTACAGGTATGTCAAAGCCTCTGGTACTTCTCACTGAACCCATTTCCCTCTCTTCTTCTGCACAGGTAACCAGTGTGTGGGGTTTATCTTTTTCAGAAATATTTTCATAAACCAAATCAATCTCTTAAGTAATAAATCAAAACGAGTGAAATTTAGGAGGGAAATGTTTTTGAGCAGAAAGTTGATACCCCACTAAGGATTTAGTGATGAAACCAATTCTGCATCTAGCCTTTTTCATCTTTCTGTATATGCATGTTCAGTACTAATTGTTTAAAAACTTTCCTGTTAAAAAATTGTAGAAGCTTGAGAACCTAGGCTATAGGGAGACACAAAGGGTTAATTCTACTTTGTTAAAATTTACTAATGTGTGTCTAAATGTGATTATGGCTTGTTGACAAAGCACCATTGGATGAACAGAATCCAGTGTTTACGGTACTAGGTTGTTGGCAGGCACAGTTAACAGTGCCTGCACACCAAAACCAGCCAACTCTTTTTTCTTTAGTAAATTCTCTGTCAAATAAGAGATCAGTCCCTTTAAATTTTAGATAATGAATAGAATTCATTTAGACTTTAATTCACAGTGCACAGTTAAAATAGGTTATTGTTGATTAGATTATCTTGGTTCTACATGCTGTTCTGTTTGGTTCACATGAAAAGGGCTGAAGTAAAGCTGAAGAGGGTCGAACAAAGATCATAAATTTTTTTAGAGTTCAAAAATATGAGCAAAATTATTTCAGAAATAATGGAAATATTTAGTATCATTCATAAGAAAATCAAGTCCTTTTGGGAGGACTTGTCACTAATTTAGGTATTTATTTTGTGGGAAATGAAAAAGGACCAATGTATGGGCTAGAGGCAGAGATTTCCTACTTCAAGCTGGGGCAGTGATTAGCTTCCACCCCTTCCACCACTCCCCAGCCCTCCCGTTCATCTAGGAAGAGTGAGCTTTTCTTCATTCAGAAGGTAAGATTAGTGTCACACTCTGTTTATTTAAAACATCAACAGCAAAACAACCTTTATCTTATTCCACTCTTCCTGCCCCCCAAATTAGTTTCCCTTCTAAACTCTACTGAGCAATTCCTTAATATTTCCATATCTCTTTGACTTGAAAACTAGGAGTCATCCTTGATTCTTTTTCCCTTTATATATAGTCAGTCACCAAACTTTATGGATTCTACCTCTTTGTCTTTTCTAGGCTTACTTTGAGCCTTACATTTCATAACAAGTACGAGATATTCAAGGTTTCTTCCAGCTTTAAAATACTATGATGACCTTTAAGATCTAAAATTAAATGTTGGAATGTAGTATTAAAACCTTGTTGAAGGAATATTAATAATAAACTGTGAACAAAAAGTACAGATTTTAGATCAGATTCCTTCAAATGTATCCGAAAAAGTTCAGAATAAGACATTTAGAAATTTGTACTTAGTGTGAGGTCTTAGTATTAATATTACATATGAATCATTGAGTATTTATTAATATGGCTTAAGTGTCTAATATTGAGGTTTACATCTAACTTTTGCTGAAGAAAAAGCTTAGTTCTTATTGAAGAAAGAAGAGTAAATTTAGTATCTTAATCAGTCAGCATCTGGGCAGGTGGGACTAGACTTTCCAGCTACAGATACTGAGAGAACCTGGTGTGTCCCTAATGATAAAAATTTTAATTTAAATTTTTTATTTCTGAAGGCTTCTTACAAAAGACTTCAGAGTCACTTGGAAAGATTTAATGTCTGTCATTTCTTTGGGGGATCCTAAATTATGAAAAGACACTCTATTGATTGGCCTTAATGCAAATACTATAAAATTGAGAAAGAATTTGATAGTGGAAGGAGATGTCTGGGAGAGAGGATAGTAAACATAAAGTTTTGAGGACAGGTAGCTTTTGAGGATTTGACTTTTGAGGTAGAGTAGGAGGTAAATTTGAGCATATAAATCAGAAAATATTAAGTGCCAGAATGACATAAAAACTTTTGACCTAGTGATTTAAAAAATGAAACTTTAGTAAAAATTGACATGTTTTTCTAAATGGTACCTTGATATTTAGGATTTTTTTTTTAATGTGGAGAGCATATTTGCTTGAAGGCTATAGTGAGTCTTTTTCTTTGACATAGCTATCAGGAATCATGAAAAATAATATTTTTAATTTCCCAGGCTTTTTCCTTACATTCATCAACTCAGATAGCCATGAAGCAACTCTTGTGTATACTGGACATTCTACTGTCTTTGCCGTGCTTTCATTATAAGTTTAGCTTCACAATGAAGATTTATTCTTTTGGCCTATTTCTAATGTTCAAGCTTCTAGTTTCTACTTTCTACAAAAGCAGCACCTGTTATCTCTTACAGTCTTCTAAATTTTCTTGGGGGTTAATAATTTGTTTCCTTTTGAGCACCAGCTGCAAGCCCCAGGAGTCTGACTGACTTTCTGAAAGGAGGAGGTACTTGAAGTTCTCTTGAAGGAGAATGGGATTTGATCAAGGGTTCTAAGAATGGATAAGAATTGCCAGGGAAAATTCAGGCAGAGAGTATGACATGATCAAAGCCATGAACATGGGGCACGTAAGGTATATTTAATAAATGAGATGTGATATGGCATGTTAAAAATGTACAGTATTGTTAGGAAATAGTGGGATACCATTGGGAAGATAGGGAAAAGATCATGGAATGTCATAAATTCCTGGTCAGTTAATAATATTACCTATCATTTATTTACCTATCATGGAATGTCATAAATTCCTGGTCAGTTAATAATATTACCTATCATTTATTGAACGTTTACTATGTGTCCAAGTCTGTGTTAGGCCCCTTATGAAATAGTCTCATTTAATTCTTACAAACAGTCCTGTGTTGTAGATATTATCCTCTGAAGAAACTGGGGCTTAGGGAGGTTAAATAGGTTAAAAAGACTCAAACAGCTAATAAGTTAGCTTTGAATCCACATCTCTCTTAAAATATGCTGCCATATTAGTCCTCTTTAGCTGTTTGGTGTTGCTTTGCAGTGACCTGTGTATTTTAGACAAGAAATTTGCAACAATCTTGAACAGCTTCTTATAGACTAGGTGATTGCTGTTATATTGGCCTGAGGGAAGAACCATGCTTATTAATGTGCCAAGTTTCAGAAGAACTTCAAATATAAATGCACTGCTACAGGAACATGAGCTGATGGCCCACAAAAGAAGACTGAATTTATTAATATTTTGGATAACAAAACACCCTCTTGGTATCCAAGGCTCTTTAAAAAAACAAAAAAACTAGAAAGTCTCTGGGACAAATGCTCAAACTGGTATATTCAGGGAGACCCTCATTATCTAGGCCATAAATATTTGACAGTTTAGGTCTGGTGAAAAGCATCTGGTTTTAATAATATTGATAATATGGCTACCTACCTCTTGGCTCCTTGGATTTAGAAGCTGATTCATATGTGTTTGTTTTAATTGTATTCTAACCCAGAGGTAGCATTGTATCTTAATGGAATGTTGAACTGAAGTATTTTTGTTATTGTTGTAGTGGGTGAATGTCTTCCATTGAATCACAGCAATTTTAGTAACTGGTAGCCTATGAATTAAAGAAATTTAGACGTGAAGGCATCTTAGTAATCGTCCAATGGTCTTCTTGTACAGGTAAGGCAAATGAAGCATGGAACAAGAAGATGTGGCTGTAGTTGCTTATTCATTTAAGGCTGTTAGAACTAGAACTAGGACTAGAACTCTTTTTACCAAACTGCACTACCTCCAGTTTTTATAAGAGAGTGTTAGGTAGACTGTCACCCTAATAGCAGAAGTCTCTTACTGTTTATGAGGCTGGAGTCCTAAAGCAATGGTCTTACCTGGGTGAGATATAGGTAGCTGTGTATCAGAATTTCTTGGGCATCTTTCACAAATACATACATTGACTGCCACTTGGCTAGAGAGCCCATCGTATCAAGAGCACCTTTAATCATTAAGCGTAGGCCCTGTGGCTAGAAACATGCAAAATATTCTTGTTTTGGAAATAGGTGTCTAGAAAACAGGTAGCTTGATAATCTAACTAATGATTGCATTGCAGACGGATACCATAAGGTTATCCTTTCCAGTGCTCACAAAGACATTTGATTGGATTATCATATGTTCTGAAAAACTAAGTAAAAAAATTTGACTTGTGAGACCTCTGATATTTCAACATGATTATGTTTATGGATATACAGATTATGAGATTTTATTGCATACCAACAAATTAGCCTGCTGTAGTTTCATGGAAGCTGGTAAGAAGACATGAGTATCAGCATTTTTGCACCGGTTTCCTGGGCTCCACCTACCATAGGTGACATGAAGTGGGCTGGATGACATCTGCACCTAGAGTGGGGTGCATTACTGGAGAGCAGCCTTGAGTTAAGGGAGCACAAATTTTTGCTCTAGAAGGAGGCACAATCTCTATCTTCCAAGGCTATTGCTTTACAACCACCCTTGAAAAGATAGTCTGGAGCAAAGAGCAGTCAGTGCCTCTGCTTGCAGGGCATGCAGAAATATGAGAGGCCAATGGAGAATTGTCTCCCCAATGACATCATATTATATGAGACAAACTAGCTTATTGTCTATTTTCAATATAAATGAAATATGTTAGAAAATAAACAGGGTTTCAGAAGTGTGACCTCTGTGCACTTTGTTTTTATTTGGAGAGAAACTTTTTTGTTTGCATGTTACATGCCCCTGTAACTAAAGTAACATGAAAGTTAACTTGCTTAGTTTTGATGAAGGGTGTTCTGGTCAACTGGATTTTCTTTTAAAATATTCAAATTCCTTTATGCCAAAAGAACACACCCTATTCCTTTTTATCTCTCCTCCCTCTTTTTTTTTTTTTTTTTTTTTTTGCGGTACGTGGGCCTCTCACTGTTGTGGCCTCTCCCGTTGCGGAGCACAGGCTCCAGATGCGCAGGCTCAGCGGCCATGGCTCATGGGCCCAGCCGCTCCGCAGCATGTGGGGTCTTCCCGGACTGGGGCACGAACCTGCGTCCCCTGCATCGGCAGGCGGACTCTCAACCACTGTGCCACCAGGGAAGCCCTCTCCTCCCTCTTTTTATCTCGAAACGATTTTCCTCTGTGTTGTTTTATTTCAGCAAATGCCTAGAGTGTGCCTGTCATGGACCAGATACTGTATACTAGTAGGGTATATACATGATTGTGTGTCCTTTATTCAGAGTTGTTATAGGCCAGGCATTTTTATTTTTATTTCATCCTCACACCAATCCTGTGCCACTTGAGAGGAGGAGACAGCATAGGCTAAAGGTTAGAAGGGTTTTCCTGGGAGAGTGAAAAACATTTACAAAGGGTTTACAGAAGACAGATAATGACAGGCAGCAAAGGATATTTCAAGAAGAGCAATATATGTGAAGGTCCAGAAGAGAGAAAGAAGGCAAAATTGTGAGTACTTCATGATACTGATACTAACCTTTTTTTTTTTAAATTAAAGTTTCAAATTTAAACCTGTTGAGGCCTTTGCAGATTGTATTCTATCAGGGAGTGAAGTTCTGCTTTTATGGATCTTGGTAGTTGTGCTTATCATATATGAAACCTTCCATGCAGACTTCTAAAATATCTTTTTTGGGAGGGGAGGGTGGAGGAGGGGGACAGATATTTCACTATATATCTTTTAGTGTTAGAATGCTACTGTGTTAAAGGTAGCAGTTTTTGGAAGAGATGGCTTATGAGTTTGCTGTTGAAAGCATAGTTTTCATTCTGATATAGTTGTATATCAGTAACACAATTTTCAAAATAGCTTTCTTTAACCAAACCTCTATATTTGTCTGTTGACCAGAATTGTGGTTTGTTTTTCATTTGAAAAGCTTATCACTTGCTCCAGGCACAATATGGTTCATATTCTTAAGTTATCCATGACATTAGAAATTAAATGAAGTTTCCCCAGGCCATTTATTTTTAATCAGGATAGTAAAGGTGTTGCTAACTTTTAAACAAGCCTCTAGCTATTAGAGGTTTTCATTAGCTATTGGTTTCTTCCAACAAATGCTTTAACTCTAGTATTAAAATTTTTAGCATATTAAAATATTGATTCAATTAACAGTTTAACCCTAGTTTTTCTAAATAAATTTTGCTGCTCTAATTACGTGGTTAATTTCATCACAAAACATTTCTCAAAAAGGTATACTCTTGATTAGAGGGTCATAGGATTAAATGAAAATGTATGTAAAGTACCTTATATAAAACTTAGCATATAAAAAGTTCTCAAGTGATAGTTACTATTCCTCTTACCATGTTATTGTTTTTAAAAGCTGATTAAGTTGGTGTTGCATGCATTTGCATTTAAGTGGCAAATATAAAAAGTTTAGAGTGGAGATTGTCTAAGCCTATGGTAATACAGTACCAGTAGCCTCATGTGGCCATTTAAATCTAAATTTAATTAAAACTCCTGTTTTTTGATCCTACTAGCCACATTTTAAGTGCTTGGTAGCTGCATGTGGCTGGTAGCCAATCTTGATGGTGTAGGACATTTTCATTGTTGCAGAAAGTTGTACTGGATAGTGCTGTTCTAACCTAGTGGTTTTTAGTATTTTTTTCTCCCAATCAGTAGAACATTTTATTCATGAGATTTTAACCAGAATCCCATATAAAAGGTAGTAAGATGCAGAGATGCTCTTCAGGAGATCCAAGAATCACTCCACTACTCAATCTCCCCATGGCCCTCACAACACAGGGCCCTTAGGTACATAGTTAGAAAGTGGTCATTTGCTCTTCTTTTAATCCAACTCATAGAAGTGGAAAGAATTCTAGAAATAGAAAAATCTGTAAATAGAATAAGCACTACAGAAATAATTGATTGAGATAAGATGCTGAAACCGTTGGGTGAAAGATTTTTGGGACAGGATATGGAGAAACTTAGTTACCCAAATGATCAAACAACATTGTAGCATGAACTGGTATTATATGCATCTTGATGTGATGCACCAAGAAGAATAAAACTTCACCTGTGTGGTATTTCAGCCAATTTTAAAAAATGATAATGAAGAAAAAAATCAGATGAATCCAAGTAGGGGATCTTCTACAGAACAATTGGCTTAGACTCTTGAAAAAATATTGGTAATATGAAAGACTAAATAAATAGGGAAATTAAAGGAGACAAGAGACATGGCAATTAACTGTGTGCTGGATCTTTCATTGGATCTTGGATTGGAGGGTAAGCCATATAGGACATTATTGGAATGATTGGAGAAATTTGAGAATGAATGGTATTAATAATGATAATAGTAATAATAGATTTTTATATGGTAATTATATTGTGGTTATGGAAGAAAATACCTGTGCTCTTAGGGGAGTACGTATTGACATATTTAGGAGTGAAATGTCATAATGGTGCAAGTAACTTTCAAATGGTTCAACCAAAAAAAAAAAGTGTGTATGTGTAAAGAGAGAAAGCAAATGTGGCAAAATATTAACAATTGGTCAGTCTCCGTTTCTCAACCTTTTTGTAATGTTCAAAGATTTTTTTCACTACCACCCCCCACCCATGAACCAATTTTGCCCTTTTGGAGGCCTTATTTCCCCCACTGAGACTGAATGATCTAGATAAAGGATGTAAGAGTGCTTATTGTACTTTCTTACAACCTTTTTTTAGGTTTGAATTTTTTCAAAATAAAAGGTTGGAGTAAAAGAAGTTGCTTCTTATTCTGTATGCTTAGCAGATAATTCCAGGAAATGTCCCTCCATCTTTTCTGCTTTATGATAGCAGTGGAATGGATTTGTGAGGTTTCTCAATAGTCCTTCAAGGGAAGGTGGTATTGACCTGAATCTCTGATGAAGAGTTGCAACTTGATTCAACCGATTAGTAGGAAGACAGGCATTTCAGGCAAGGAAACAATGTACACAAAAGCATCTTACTTTATATATAACATATATGTTTCTATGTAGTTTATATGTTTCAGTGTTTCTTTCACCAGAATTTATTCACAGTAGATTATTCAGATTTGTTCTTTCCTTTTATGACAAATTGCAGTGCATATAAGAAGTATTTGCACATCAATTCACTTAGCAGCGCTTTCCAGTGACACAGATGCTCTGAGTCTCAACAGGTAGGTAACTACAGGTAAAATCAATTAGAGGTTGCCTGTTTCTATCTTTTTAACATTTTGGAGACCACCTAGATTCAGAAATTTGTTATAATTTGTAACATAATACCTGGTTAAGGTTCTTTTTTTTTTTTTTTTTTTTTTTTTTTTTAATCTTTTTGCGGTATGCGGGCCTCTCACTGTCGTGGCCTCTCCCGTTGCGGAGCACAGGCTCCGGACGCGCAGGCCCAGCGGCCATGGCTCACGGGCCCAGCCGCTCCGCGGCATATGGGATCCTCCCAGACCAGGGCACGAACCCGTATCCCCTGCATCGGCAGGCGGACTCTCAACCACTGCGCCACCAGGGAGGCCTGGTTAAGGTTCTTGAATTGTAATTTTAAGATCAAAAGACATTTATTTCAGAATAATGTCTCCATGAATAAATGATTAATTTATTCATTTAATATCAATATTATATTTATTAATATTTATTAATATTAAATATTAATAAATATAAAATTAATATTTTGCCACATTTGCTTTCTCTCTTTACACAGGGCTTACCAAATTGTTTAGTTATACATTATTCAACTAATATTGTAAATTAATTATAAATATCTTGTACACTTTAAGCAAACAGTATGAATTTTATTCCCCTTCTCTAGGAAATTGATGATAATTCACTGGTAGGATTGTCTGCCAGTGTCAAAGACCAGGTCTGTTTTGTTCTGCTTTCTTGTCACGTGTGTTGCAAGGTGTTTTCAGGCTTCCTCTGTGAGTATCTTAATGGAAAATAAAATAGATGAAAAAAGGAATAAAGTTTTAGGATCAGGGAAAAATATAAATTAGAAAGTCAAGACTACAGGAACGGTTAGAACACATGTTATGTTAGAATTCTTGATCATTTACTAAAGTTGAGCTGGAAAAATTTTTTGAGTTATAATTTACCTACAGTAAAATGTATAAATCTTAAGTATATAGCTTGATTATTTGGGGCTGGGAATTTGATTCTGAGAATTTCCTTCTGTCTAAAGCCAAAAATAAAATGTACAAGTTTCTTGGGGGTGGCAAAACTTTTCCTAGTGCATATTTTTTTCAATAAATTTATTTATTTGTTTTTATTTTTGGCTGTGTTGGGTCTTCGTTGCTGTGCGTGGGCCCCCTCTAGTTGCAGCAAGTGGAGGCTACTACTCCCTGTGGCGTGCAGGCTTCTCACTGTCATGGCCTTTGCTGTTGAGCATGGGCTCTAGGCACGTGGGCTCAGCAGTTGTGGCTTGCGGATTCCAGAGTGCAGGCTCAGTAGTTGTGTCGCACAGGCCCAGCCGCTCTGCGGCATGTGGGATCCTTCCGGGCCAGGGCCTGAACCTGTGTCCCCTGCATTGGCAGGCAGACTCTTAACCACTGTGCCACCAGGGAAGCCCACCTAGTGCCTATTTCTGAAGAAAGTTCACTTGAATGGGGTCTCATAAAGGGAGTATTGAATGATGTAGTGGGTTTCACAAAGCTCTTTTCTTACATCATCCTAGGTGAAAGCTAATGTCATGATGCTTAGGTGCAATTTTTATTGGGGGTGAATGTTGGGGAGCTAAATAAGTAATTTTTATTCAAAAATAAAACCTAGAGTGTATCAAGAAATGGTTGATCTCTCTCTCTCTCTCTCTCTCTCTCTCTCTCTCTCTCTCTACATATATATATATATATAGATAAATAGATATAGATATACACATTCTCTCACATAAAATATGTATGTATATATATAAAGGTATATATATGTATAAAGGTTTATATAATATTATATATGCATATATATACAATTTCTTTAAATCTCTGTTGATAAGAATTGGGCAAGGAAAGAGCTTGAGTGCAGTTATTTTGGGTTATCAACTAGGAGTGGATTTATTGCTTTAAGAAATAAATATGCAAGTGATAATTTCCTTTTCTGGAAATTCAGAATTAAAAAATTTTCCTTTTGAATCCAAAGTTGTCCCACATTCAGAGGAAAGTAGGCCATAAGAGAATCTGCAGGTTAAGCTAGGATTCTTCTGAAGGAACAATTCTTTGTCTGATTTAAAGTTGAAAAGGAATCAGTCAACTCCTCAAAGTTCTTTAAAACATAGATGGCCTAGATACTTTTAGCTGGAAGATAGTTTCAAACAAATATTCCCAGTTGGCCATCATGGCTGTAGAAAAATATCAGTAATGCTCCCATAAAAATATGGTTTTGAGCAGTGTGAACCTGCTGAAAAGGAGCTGATGGTAAAAGGAAATTTTTTTTTCCCTTCAGATTATCTCCTTGTGATGCCTTTACTTCCAATCAGTTTCTATGATCTGACTTTTTGCTCTGTCATCTTGAGTTATAATTAAGAAAACAAACAAACAAACCTATCAGTTAGGTGGAAAGGATTGGTGTCTTTACAGGGTGCCACTAAGAAGATTTTCCCACCAGGAAAAATACCACCTTTACTCTGTGGTAATCATCTCCATTGTAAATTATCCTGCATTTAGAGAGGTTTAAACTGCTGCATGATTTTTTCTCTTTATACTTTGAATAACATTTTCTTGTTAGTTACACACAGATCCTTGCTAGTTGAATTTAAGGAATTAGAGAATGTATTTAGAAACTGTAGAATAGAACTTTTCTTCTCATCCCTGAATCTTTGGACATTAAAAATGCATTTTATTTAACATTGAAGTCATTTATGATATTGTCATTTGAAATTACAGATGAGTAATGCTGTGAAAAGATCTGCCACATTTTGTTATGTTATGGGGGGGGGATATTAACCTAAATTAGCAAGAGTTGTGGACTACAAGTTGTCAGTATGTGCAAAGTGAATTTTTAGGTAATGAGCAAATTTATGAACATTTAGAGTCTAAATTTTTTGAATAAAATTTGTTATAAAAATCAGAGACAACTGTGAAAGAAAAAAATTCCTGACTTTTATTTAAATTCTTTCCATGGATTAGATTATTTAATTTGATGACTTAATCCCCACAAAAACTTTATGTGGGTAAGTAATTAATTAATCAGCCCATTTTACACAGAAGAAAACATGGCTCCCATAGCATAAATGGCCCACAGTCACACATCTAGCAAGTGATGGAATCAAGATTTAAACCTGGGCAGTCTTACTCTTAACCACTATGTTATGCTTCTCAAAATGAGTAGAGTTAACAGTATTGTGATATGTTGTCTCCCACCTTTCTCCTGAGGCTGAATTGCCAAGGTATCTGCTCTTTCATTTACTTTACTTCTCTGTTTACTTTTAACCCCAAATTTTTTCTTGTTTTAATAGTAATAAAATCTAGAGGAAATAGAAGAAATGTCAAGAGTTAAATATACTTGGGTTTAAATACCAAATGACAAAATTCTGATGAAGAAAATGCAAGGTTTAAATAAAGATATTCCATGTTCGTGGATAGGAAGACTCAGTATGGTTAAGATATCATTTCTTCCCAACTTGATCTTTAGATTCAGTGTAATCCCAATCTAAATCCCATGAAGTTCTTTTGTGGATATTGACAAACTGATTCTAAGTTTATGTGGACAGGTAAAAGACCCAAAATAGTGAACACAGTATTAAAGATGAACAACGTTGGAGGACTGACACTATGGGACTTCAAGACTTACTGTAAAGCTACAGAAACCAAGATGGTGTAGTATATGGTGAAAAAATAGACAAGTAGATCAATGAAACAAAATAGCCCAGAAACAGACTCACATAAATATAGTCAATTGATCTTTGAGAAAGGAGCTGAGACATTTCAATGAGAAAAGGATAGTCTTTTCAACAAATGGTGTTGGAAAAACAGGACATCCTCATGCAAAAAAAAAAAAAAATCTATACACAAATCTTACATCTTTCACAAAAATTACCTCAATGTCGACCTAAGTGTTAAGCAAAAAGCTATAAAGCTCCCAGAAGATGATACAGGAGAAAATCTAGATTACCATAGGTTTGGTGATGCCTTTTTAGAAACAACACCAAAAGCATACTCTATGAAAGAAAAAATTGATAAATTGGACTTAATTAAAATGAAAAACTAATGGTCTGTGAAAGATACTGTTAAGAGATTGAAAAAACAAGAAAGTTTTTGCAAAACACATATATGATAAAGGACTGGTACCCAAAATATACAAAGAACCCTTAAAACTCAACAATAAGAAAATGAACAACCCAATTAAAAATGAACCAAATATCTGAATGGACATCTCACCAAAGAAGACATTCAGATGACAAATAAGCATATGAAAAGATGCTCAACATCATATGTCATTAGGGAATTGCAAGTTAAAACAAAAATTTACCACTGTACACATATTAGAATTGTGAAAATCCAGAACACTGACAGCACCAAATGCTGGTGAGGGTATGGAGCAACAGGAACTCTCATTTATCACTGGTGGGAATGCAATATGGTACAGCCATTTTGAAGGGCACTTTGGCACTTTCTTTCAAAATTACATACAGTCACATACTCTTACCATGTGATCCAGTAATCACACTCTTTGATATTTACTCAAATGTGTTGAAAATTTATGTCTACACAAAAACCTGCACATGAATGTTTATAGCAACTTTATTCATAATCAAAACTAGAAGAACTAAGATGTCCTTCAGTAGGTGAATGGAAAAACAAACTGTGGTGCAGCTACACAATGGAATATTGTATAATATTCCATTATACAGTATAAAAAGAAATCAGCTATCAAGCCATGAGAAGATGTGGAGGAATTTTATATGCATAAAATCTATTAATTAAAAATCTCCCTAGACTATACAAGCAATACACTGAACTATGATGTAAATCCAGCAATGTAAATGAATCTTAAAAATATAATGTTGATTGTAAGAAAGCAAGGCAAAAGGATTCATAAAGTATGATGAAATTGTACTGTTTAAGGGTGGGTATGTAGATGGTAAAGCTATAAAGAAAAGCTAGGAAATGATTATTAAAAATCAGGATACTTTTTATCTCTAGAGAAGGGAGGTTTAAGGAAGAACACTTGAGAGGATTCTTCAGTACTGAAGAGTTCTATTTCCCACTTTGGTCATGGGTTATACAGGTGTTCATTTTATAACTCTACATTACACATATGGTTTTTCTTGAAATATGTATTTTTTATTGAAGTGGAATTCACATAGTATACAGTTAACCTTTTTAAAGTATACAATTCAGTGGTATTTAGTGTATTCATAATGTTATGCAACCAACAGCTCTCTCTAGTTTCAAAATTTTTTTTTTATCATCCCATAAAGACACTCATATCCATTAGGTGATCTGATTTTTGTCTCTGTGGATTTGCCCATTCTGAATATATCATATAAAAGGAATCACAGAGTATGTGACCTTTTCTGTCTGATTTCTTTCACTTATAATGTTTTGAGATTCATCCAAGTTGTGACATGTATCCACACTTCATTCCTTTTTATAGCTGAGTAATATTCCATTATATACATATACCACAATTTGTTCATCCATTTATTCATTGAGGAACATCTGGGTTTCTACCCAGATAATATTATATTTAATACATATATTTTATTAAGTTTATAATTCTCATATAAACATTTGGAACATTTAGTTTTATGCACTATAATGTATGTAAGGTATATATTACAATGAAAAAGTAGGGGAAGGAAAAAGATCTTGCTGGGATCATATGTGCTGTATCACCAATGGCATTATAAATATTAAGAGATGCAAAGAAGAATTAAGCATGAACTTTACTTCCAAGAAATTTAGACATAATTAAGCCTTTCACATTTTATTGTTAAGAGTTGAGGCTCCCCATGGAGTAATTTTAAGGTAGTAGAGATTGAGTTAATACAGTTATAAAATATGAAATTTATACACAGATGATTGATATTAAGCTCACCTGGATACTGTGGTCAGCTAGGCATTTGTGATTTTAAGTGAATTACAAATGAAAATCTGTGATAATGATTTCTTCTCTTCTAAGGTTGTGATTCTCCTCTACTCCACAACCTGTAGAAGAATGAGGTGGTATAGAAAAAGGTGATTTTGTTGTATTTATTTTTGAACAAACTAAAGGGTAGAGACTAAGTTTTTTTTTTTAAATTAATTTTTATTGGAGTATAGTTGCTTTACAGGGTTGTGTAGAGGCTAAGTTTTTAGCTTAAAATAATAAGTTCTGAGAAACTTTGAATACCTTTCTATATTTTTTTCTGTCAGAACATCAGAAAAATTGTGTTAATTAAATCCTAAAGCTAAAATATCTTTTAAAATACTCTTCAATAATTCTTTGTATTTTTTTAATAATGAAAAAGTGACCATTTGTTTGCCAGTGTGAGTGTTAAAGGTATATATTGAGTTCAATTTTTTAATCTTTTTTATTGAAGTATAAATGACATACAATATCATATTAGTTTCAGGTGTACCTCATAGTGATTTGATATTTATATACATTTCAAAATGGTCACCATGATAAATCTAGTTCCCACCTGTCACCATACAAAGTTATTACAATATTATTGACTGTATTCCTTATGGTGTACACCGTATTTCACTAATTTATTTGTTTTATAACTGCAGCTTTATACTTCTTAATCCCCTTCATCTATTTCACCCCTTCCCCACCTCCCTCTGCTCTGGTAACCAGCAGTTTGTTTTCTGTCTCTATGAGTCTGTTTCAGTTTTGTTTTGTTTTGTTTTTTAGATTACACATGTAAGTGAAATCATTCACTAATTGTCTGTCTGACTTATTTCACTTATTTCACTTAGAGTAATACCCTCTAGGTCCATCCATGTTGTCGCAGATGGCAAGGTTTCATTCTTTTATTTTTACGGCTGAATATTTCATTGTATATATACCATATTTTCTTTACCCATTTATCAATGGACACTTAGATTGTCTTCATATCTTGGCTATTGTAAATAATGCTGCAGTGAACGTAGGGGTGCATATATCTTTTTTTTTTTTTTCTTTTTGCGGTATGCGGGCCTCTCACTGTTGTGGCCTCTCCCGTTGCGGAGCACAGGCTCCGGATGCGCAGGCCCAGCGGCCATGGCTCACGGGCCCAGCCGCTCCGCGGCATATGGGATCCTCCCAGACCGGGGCACGAACCCGTATCCCCTGCATCGGCAGGCGGACTCTTAACCACTGCGCCACCAGGGAGGCCCCATATATCTTTTTGAGTTAGTGTTTTAGTTTTCTTCAGATAAATACTTAGAAGTGGGATTGCTGATCGTATGGTAGTTCGATTTTTAATTTTTTGAGGAACTTCCATGTTGTTTTCCATAGTGGCTACACCAATTTTTGATTCCATCAACAGTGCACAGGGTTCCCTTTTCTGCACATCCTTGCCTACACCTGTTATTTGTTGTCTTTTTGATGATAGCCATTCTGACAGATGTGAAGTCCTATCTCATTGTGGGTTTGATTTACATTTCCATGATAATTAGTGAGGTTGAGCATTTTTTTCATGTTCCTGTTGGCCATCTGTGTGTTGTCTTTGGAAAAATGTTCAGGTTTTCTGCTTATTTTTTAATCAGATTGTTCTTTGGATATTAACTTGTATAAGATCTATATATTTTTTGGATATTAACCCCTTATTTGATATCTGATTTGCAAATTTTCTATTCAGTAAGTTGCCTTTTTATTTTGTTGATGATTTCCTTTGGTGTGCAAAGAAAGCTGTTTAGTTTAATGTAGTCCAATTTGTTTATTTTTGCTTTGGTTTCCCTTGCCTGAAGAGATAGTCCAAAACTATATCTTAAGATTGATGTCAAAGAACTTAACGCCTATGTTTTCATCTAGAAGTATTGTGGTCTCAGGTCTTGCATTCAAGTCTTTAATCCATTTTTACTTTATTTTTGTATATGGTGTAAGATAGTGGTCCAGTTTTATTTTTCATTTTTTTGCATGTATCTGCCCAGTTTTCTCAACACCATCTGTTGAAGAGGTTGGCTTTTCCCCATTTTATATTCTGGCCTTCTTTGTCATAGATTAATTGTTTGTATATGTGTTGATTTATTTCTGATCTCTCTGTTATATTCCATTGATCTTCGTGTCTTTTTTGTGCCAGTACTATGATGTTTTGGTTAGTATTGTTTGAAATCAGAGAGTATGATACTTCCAGTTTTTGTTTCTCAAGATCACTTTGGCTGTTCAGGATCTTTTGTGGTTCCATACAAATTTTAAGATTCTTCATTCTAGTTCTGTGAAAAATGCCATTGATATTTTGATAGGGATTTCATTGAATCTGTAGTTTGCTTTGGGTAGAATGGGCATTTTAACAATATTAATTCTTCCAGTCATGAGTATGGTATATCATTCTATTTATTTATGTCACTTTCAGTTTCTTTCATCAGTGTCTTATAGTTTTCTGAGTACAGGTCATTCACCTCCTTAGTTAAATTCATTCCTAGGTATTTTATACTTTTTGATGCAGTTGTATGTGTGATTCTTTTCTTAATTTCTCTTTGTGATAACTTGTTATTAGTGTATAGAAATGCAACTGATTTCTGTATATTTACTTTGTATCCTGAAGCTTTACTGAATTCATTTATTAGTTCTAATAGTTTTTTGTTGGAGTTTTTAGGGTTTTCTTTATATCGATATATTGTATTATGTCATCTGCAAATAGAGACAGTTTTACCTCTTCATTTCCAATTTGGATGCCTTTTATTTCTTCTTCTTGCTTAATTGCTATGGCTAAGACTACCAGTTCAATGTTGAATAGAAGTGGCAGGAGTGGCCATCCTTCTCTTGTTCTCAGTCTTAGAGGAAATGCTTTCAGCTTTTCAATGTTGAGTATGAAGTTAGCTGTGAGTTTGTCATATATGGCTTTTATTATGTTTTATGTTTTATTATGAGGTATGTTTTCTCCATACCTACTTTGTTGAGAATTTTTATCATGAATGGATGTTGAATTTTGTCAAAAGCATTTTTTTGCACGTATCGAGATGATAATATGAATTTTTCCCCTTGTTTTGTTAATGTGATGTATCACATTGATTGACTTGAGGATGTTGAGCCCTCCTTGCATCCCTGGAATAAGTCCCACTTCATCATGGTATATGATTCTTTTACTGTATTGTTGAATTTGGCTTGCTAATATTTTGTTGAGGATTTTTGCTTCTATTTTTATCAGTGATACTGGTCTGTAATTTCCTTTTTTTCATTGTGGCTTTGTCTGGTTTTGATAGTAGGGTAATACTGGCCTTCAAAAATGAGTTTGGAAGTGTTCCTTCCTCTTCAATTTTTTGGGAATAATTTTTAAAGGATACATATTAACTCTTTAAGTGTTTGGTAGAGTTCACCTGTGGAACTGTCTAGTCCTGAACTTTTTTGTTGGGAGTTTTTAAATTACTGATTAAATTTCATTACTAGTCATTGGTTTACTCAGATTTTATATTTTTCATGATTCCGTCTTGGAAGATTGTCTGTTTCTAGGCATTTATCCATTTCTTTTAGGTTGTCCAATTCACTGGCATATAGTTGTGAATAATAGTCTCTTATGAGTCTTTGTATTTCTGTGATATCAGTTGTAACTTCTCTTTCACTTCTGATTTTATTTATTTGGATCCTCTCTTTCCTCACTTGGAGAGGTGGGGAGTGCTGCGGCCACTGGTGCTCTCCAGTTTCAGCGATGTGGTGAGATAGTGCCACATCACTCCAGGGAGCATTTCTATCATCCCCCACCCCTCCAGCTGAAGTTTTTAGTTTTGAAAATGACTGTCCTTCACATATAGTCTTGGCACTTTTAAAAACTGCTGTTATTTCACTGGGTTTCAGGGCATGAGAGCCTTTTAAGCGGGGAGTCTCAGTTTCCTATTACACTTTGGGACCCTTGGATGTCAGCATCTGGTTTTCTGAGCCAGACATTTTGGGAGTTTGTCTATATGGTGTAGATCCCAGGGGCTGGGGTGCCTGATGTGGCGCACCAACCCTTCACGCCTCCAGGGGGAGTGCCTGTCTGATGAGATCCCTGTTGTGTGCAGCCACAGGTGTGAGGGTTTTGGCAAGAGTGTTTCTCTGCCTCCCCTACCCATCTCGATGTGGTCTTTTTTACCCTTTATTGTGGTGCAGGTGCTCAGCTGGTTCTCAGGTTCTTCTCTGAGAGCATTGATCCATATACAACTGTGTATTTGTTGTGTCTGTGGGAGGAAGTAAGTTCAGGCTCTTTGCATGCCACCATCTTGAACCCCAGTTTATTGTTTTTATTATGTGGTTAGTAGTAGAGAGATTACTAGTAATAGATATATTATCTTAATATATAAAGAATGATAAACTCTCCTGGGTGCTTAGAGCTGCTTTTTTAAGTAGTCATGATGGATTTATTACTGGTACATTCACACTAGACCCCTTTGGAGCATCATGTATTTGCAGTATTACTGATAGTGTTTATAAAGTACTAAATGAACTTTTAAAGGTTAGATGAGTCTGAGTCATATTTTAATTGATTCCCTTAATCTCAGTCTAATTTCAAAAAGCATTTTATGCATTTTTCAGTGATACAATAAGATAATGTAAATAGCTAAGGAAATCTGTTTAACTGGAAAATGAGCATAAGGAAGATAAGTAGTTGTAAGGATGATATGAATCCTCAAAAATGTATGCCATGACAGACACCTTAAAAGACTCAGAAAAAAAAGAAAAAAAAAACTCTTAAAAGCCCTGAGTTTCCTAATGGCAAATGAAAAGAGGGATTAGTGTTTAAAAGAGTAGTGGTGGGGGTCTTTTTTTTGGCTTTTTGCCAAAACGTATTAGGGTTTTAAATAGCTGTAGATTAGTGCCTAAATTAGAAGAGCTAGTTGTTGTTTATTTCCAAGCATCCTGTAGACAGGGATTATGAAGTCATATACCCATTGCTAAAGGTCATATGTTTTGTAGTTTCAATTTTAAAATGAGAATATATTTTTATTGTGGGTCACTCTGACATCTCATATTGGTTTTTTATATTATGCTGTCCACGATTTTTTTTAAGTTGCTCGTTTTATGCTAAAGCTATTATATTTTTGTGAATGCCAAAACCACCTCTCAAGATTCACACTATTTTTCAGTTCCACTGGGATTGTTATTGTTGAAGAAGGAGGCTTCAAGAAACTGTTCTAACTTCTGCCTTCGTATTTTGGAGAATTTCCTTCTGCTTGCCAGTGACTCTAACCTCAGTCTCTTCATTCACTGAGTGGTCTTTTTTGTGCTAGGTGCTTCTTTAACATTTTCAGGCTTTCTCTTGTTCCTTCAAATCACTCTTTTTGCTGACTTATCTCTGCTTGGTTCCTTACCATTCATTAGTTCCCACTTGAGGCATGGCATTTCTCCCAGAACACGTGAATCTCTGTGGGGTCTTTCCCTGAGGAAGGCTCCTTGTTTTTCCGTATGTGGCTTTCCAGAATAGCTCCTTGCTGCCCTCTTCTGGCTGTGCCTTTAGTGTGTCATTGAGCATATTTTAGTTTTTAATCCTTAGAATTCTAGCAATATCTCGGATAGACTAGTGGTTCTCAAGATTAGCTGCACATTAGAATCATTTAAGGAAGTTTTTAGAAAAAACTACCAGTGCCTGGGCTCCACTTTTGGAGATTGTGATTTAATTGGTCTGGTGCAGGGTTTGGTGGGGTTGGGTATTGGTGTATTTCATTTTTGTTTTTAACTCTCTAGGTGATTAAAATCTCCAGCTAGTGATTAAAATCTAACCAGTGGGTTATATGACCCTTGGAATCCTGTATGGCTTGAACTACTTAGATATAGTCCTTATGCTTTTATGTATCATAATGGATTAAAACATTTAAATTGAGGAATACAAAACTGTTTCCACCCTCTCTGGAAAGGCATAATTTAGACAAGGATGTGATGTGGATAAGACCTTATAAAATATAGGGTCTGTATAATATCTACTGATACCAGAAGAGATTTTTGGGTATACTCTGTTTTATCATTTTCCTATTTGCTTTTAGCTTCATCTCTCAATTTTCACTTCCTTCTTTCTGTCTCAAGGGCTCAGCCCATAGACTTCTGCGAGGATTTGGCCATTGGAAGATACTCATACTAATGAATATGGAGGGATCCCTTATACTATTATTTCTTAGTTGGGTTAGAAACCTGATGGGAGGGACTTCTCGGCGGTTCAGTGGTTAAGATTCTGTGCTTCCACTGCAGGGGCCATGGGTTCAATCCCTGGTCAGTGATCTAGGATCCCGCATGCCACACAGCGTGGCCCAAAAAAAAGAAAAGGAGGGGGGGACCTGATGGGAAATACATATTTATAATGACTTCTTTAATAAAATGTGTTGTTAAATACCTTTTGTAATTAGCATCATTTTAATATGTCTTGTCTGGTAATTATTTTGTTAAGAATACTTTTCATATCTCTTTTGTTTTTACATTTTAACCCATGGTACAAATCTCTCTTATTAAACTTAAATTTGGATTATTTTTTAAAATAATAGAATGTATTTCATTTTTAGGCATTTAGGATTAGAACTCTAGTGTAAAGGGGAGTTATTTGAACAAGAGCCTCTGTTTTTCGGAAGGAAAGTTAAAGTAAATTATATTGGCTGATTAGTTAAAGCGTATTACTGAGAATTTATCTAATTGATTCTCTTGATTTTTTTAAAAAACCATTAGGGTTCTTGAAAATACAATACTAAAACAGCCTACACTTGTGACATTTGCTAAGTTTATTAATATAATCATAGATCTTAACTTAGTCCTCGAATGAGTTTTAGGATTTTTAGTTTTTTTAAGTCACATATTAACTAGTTCATAAATACATGGCCATTTCACGTATTTCTTATGCTGTGGGATTCATTTATTCAGATGTAGGCTTTGCATGATATCCAAAGCAAATATATACATTTGGTAGCAGAGTTCTTGAAGTCCTGGCAAAAACACTAGGTATTTGTATGGTTTTGGCTTAGGTCATCTTCAGATTACCTATTTCTTTAGTCTTTGAAACATACGTGGTTTCTCTAACCTCTATTTCTGTGGGCTGTTTTTTTTTTGAATTTTATTTATTTTTTATACATCAGGTTCTTATTAGTTATCTATTTTATACATATTGGTATATACATGTCAATCCCAGTCTCCTAAGATCATTCTCCCCCCGCCCCCACTTGGTGACCATATGTTTGTTCTCTACATCTGTGTCTCTATTTCTGCCTTGCAAACCAGTTCATCTGTACCATTTTTCTAGGTTCCACATATGTGCGTTAATATAAGATATTTGTTTTTCTCTTTCTGAATTACTTCACTCTGTATGACAGTCTCTGGGTCCATCCACGTCACTACAAATGACCCAATTTCATTCCTTCTTATGGCTGAGTAATATTCCACTGTATATATGTACCACATCTTCTTTATCCATTTGTCTGTCGTTGGGCATTTAGGTTGCTTCCATGACCTGGGTGTTGTTAATAGTGCTGCAGTGAACATTGGGGTGCATGTGTCTTTTTGAATTATGGTTTTCTCTGGGTATATGCCCAGTAGTGGGATTGCTGGGTCATATGATAATTCTATTTTTAGTGTTTTAAGGAACCTCCATACTGTTCTCAGTAGTGGCTGTATCAATTTACATTCCCAACAACAGTGCAAAGGGTTCCCTTTTCTCCACACCCTCTTCAACATTTGTTGTTTGTAGATTTTCTGATGATGCCCATTCTAACCGGTGTGAGCTGATACCTCATTGTAGTTTTGATTTGCATTTCTCTAATAATTAGTGATGTTGAGCATCTTTTCATTGTCTCTTTGCCATCTGTATGTCTTCTTTGGAGGAATGTCTATTTAGGTCTTCTGCCCATTTTTGATTGGGTTGTTTGTTTTTTTGATATTGAGCTGTATGAGCTGTTAATATATTTTGGAGATTAATCCTTTGTCCGTTGATTCATTTGCAAATACTTTCTCCTGTTCCGAGGGATGTCTTTTCGTCTTGTTTATGGTTTCCTTTGCTATGCAAAAGCTTTTAAGTTTAATTAGGTCCCATTAGTTTATTTTTGTTTTTATTTCCATTACTCTAGGAGATGGGTCAAAAAAGATCTTGCTGTGATTTATGTCAAAGAGTGTTTTCCTCTAAGAGTTTTATAGTGTCTGGTCTTACATTTAGGTCTTTAATCCATTTAGATTTTATTTTTGTGTGTGGTGTTAGGGAGTGTTCTGATTTTATTCTTTTACATGTAGCTGTCCAGTTTTCCCAGCACCACTTATTGAAGAGACTGTCTTTATTCTATATCCTTGCCCCTTTGTCATAGTTTAGTTGACCATAGGTGCGTGGGTTTATCTCTGGGCTTTCTCTCCTGT
The DNA here is from genome assembly GCF_025265405.1 of Mesoplodon densirostris. NCBI lineage: Eukaryota > Metazoa > Chordata > Mammalia > Artiodactyla > Ziphiidae > Mesoplodon > Mesoplodon densirostris. The sequence continues at coordinate 78,454,050 of NC_082662.1, forward strand.
TCCATTGATCTATTTCTGTTTTTATGCCAGTACCATACTGTCTTGATTATTGTAGCTTTGTAGTATAGTCTCAAGCCATAGAGTCTGATTCCTCCAGCTCAATTCTTTTCCCTCAAGATTGCTTTGGCTGTTCGGGGTCTTTTGTGTCTCCCTACAAATTTTAAGATTTTTTGTTCTAGTTCTATAAAAAGTGCCATTGGTAATTTATGCATTGAATCTGTAGATTGCTTTGGGTAGTATAGTCATTTACTATTCACAGTATTGATTCTTCCAATCAAAGAACATGGTATATCTCTCCATCTGTGTCATCTTTGATTTCTTTCATCAGGGTCTTATAGTTCTCTGAGTACAGGTCTTTTACTTCCTTTGTAGGTTTATTCCTAGATATTTTATTCTTTTTGTTGCAGTGGTGAATGGGATTGTTTCCTTAATTTCCTTTTCTAATATTTCGTTGGTAGTGTATAGGAATGCAAGAGATTTCTGTGCATTAATTTTGTATCCTGCTACTTTACCAAATTCATTGATTAGCTCTAGTAGTTTTCTGGTGACATCTTTAGGATTCTCTATGTATAGTATCATGTCATCTTCAAACAGTGACAGTTTTACTTCTTCTTTTCCAATTTGTATTCTTTTTATTTCTTTTTCTTCTCTGATTACTGTGGCGAGAACTTCCAAAACGATGTTGAATAATAGTGGCAAGTGTGGACATCTTTGGTTTGTTTTTCACCATTGAGAATGATGTTTGCTGTGGGTTTGTCATACGTGGCCTTTATTATGTTGAGCTAAGTTCCCTCTATGCCCACTTTCTGGAGAGTTTTTTTTTTTTTTTTTATCATAAATGGGTGTTGAATTTTGTCAAAAGCTTTTTCTGCATCTGTTGAGATGATCATATGGCTTTTATTCTTCAGTTTGTTAATATGGTGTATCACTTTGATTGATTTGCGTATATTGAAGAATCCTTGCATCCCTGGGACGAATCCCACTTGATCATGGTGTATGAACCTTTTAATGTGTTGTTGGATTCTGTTTGCTAGTATTTTGTTGAGGATTTTTGCATCTATATCATCAATAATATTGGTCTGTAGTTTTTTTGTAGTATCTTTGTCTGGTTTTGGTATTAGGGTGATGGTGGCCTTGTAGAATGAGTTTGGGAGTGTTCCTTCCTCTGCAATATTTTGGAAGAGTTTGAGAAGGATGGGTGTTAGCTCTTCTCTAAATGTTTGATAGAATTCACCTGTGAAGTCCTGGACTTATGTTTGTTGGAAGATTTTTAATCACATTTTCAATTTCATTACTTGTGATTGGTCTGTACATATTTTCTATTTCTTCCTGGTTCAGTCTTGGAAGGTTATACCTCTCTAAGAATTTGTCCATTTCTTCCAGGTTGTCCATTTTATTGGCATAGAGTTGCTTGTAGTAGTCTCTTAGGGTGCTTTGTATTTTTGCAGTGTCTGTTGTAACTTCTCCGTTTTCATTTCTAATTTTATTGATTTGGGTCCTCTCCCTCTTTTTCTTGATGAGTCTGCCTAAAGGTTTATCAATTTTGTCTGTCTTCTCAAAGAACCAGCTTTTAGTTTATTGATCTTTGCTATTATTTTCTTCGTTTCTATTTCATTTATTTTGCTATGATCTTTATTATTTTTTTCCTTCTACTATCTTTGGGTTTTGTTTGTTCTTCTTTCTCTAGTTCCTTTAAGTGTCAGGTTAGATTGTTTAAGTTTTTTCCTGTTTATTGAGGTAGTATTGTATTGCTATAAACTTCCTTCTCAGAACTGCTTCTGCTGCATCCCATAGGTTTTAGATCATCGTGTTTTCATTGTCATTTGTCTCTAGGTATTTTTTTATTTCTTCTTTGATTTCTTCAGTGATCTCTTGGTTATTTAGTATTTGGTTGTTTGGCCTGAGGTGACCCAGCACTGGAGGCTACAGGCTCTTTGGTGGGCTAATGGCAGACTCTGGGATGGCTCATGCCAAGGAGTACTTCCCAGAACTTCTGAGTCCAGTGTCCTTGTCCCTGCAGTAAGCCACAGCCACCCCCCGCCTCTGCAGGAGACCCTCCAACACTAGCCGGTAGGTCTGCTTCAGTCTCCTCTGGCGTCACTGCTCCTTCCCCCTAGGTCCTGATGCACACACTACTTTGTGTGTGCCCTCCACGAGTGGAGTCTCTATTTTCCCCAGCCCTGTCTAGGTTGTGCAATGAAATCCCGCTAGCCTTCAAAATCTGATTCTCTGGGAATTCCTCCTCCTGTTGCCGGACCCCCAGGTTTGGAGGCCTGACGTGGGCCTCAGAACCTTCACTCCAGTGATATAATTGTTCTCCAGTTTGTGAGTCACCCACCCACCCAGTGGTTATGGGATTTGATTTTATTGTGATTGAGCCCCTCCTACCATCTCATTGCGGCTTCTCCTTTGTCTTTGGATGTGGGGTATCTTTTTTGGTGAGTTCCAGTGCCTTCCTGTCGATGATTGTTCAGCAGTAAGTTGTGAATCCAGTGGTCTCACAAGAGGGAGTGAGCACGTGTCCTTGCACTCCGCCATCTTGAACCAGTCTCTCTGTGGGCTGTTTAAATGTCTTTGGTTTGCTTAAAACAAAAAACAAAAAAAACGAACTTCACGCTGCTACACGTTAAGATTTAAGATGTTAAGAAATCATATATTTGGAAATTTAATTTCAACCCTGTTAAAAATAAGTGTAAACTGATTTTAATATCTTGATTGCATAGAGGCATGAATACAAAGTCATTAGTACCTTTTAGCTGAGTAGTGTAGAAAACTAGTTTTTTTCCTGAAGAAATTGAATAAAGATATTATCATCAAATTATTCTTTGTACCAATTTTGCGTAACTGAGTTTGTTCCAAACATACGATTTCTTGATGTATGTTTATCCTTTAGGTAGGAATGTCTATTTCTCATTTCTCATGGTTGCTGACAGGAAATGCTGAAAACTCACGTAAATTATTTCCTCCACCAGACCCTCACTATTTAAAGCTGTGATTCTCAACCCTATTTCCACCTAGGATAACCTAAGAAATTGGAAAAAAAAATTATGCCTAAGCCCCATTCTCAGATATTCTCATTTAATTGGACTAGGATAAGGATGGCTTTTAAACTAGAATTCTGGGGTTGGGACTTGGGCATTGGTATTTTTAAAAGCTTTCCAGATGATTTTTACTATTCAGCGAAGATTAAGAGCTATTGACTTAAAGATTGTTATAGCCTTTGTTGGCCATATCAAAGTTCTATGTAAGACCTCTGTATATTACCTTTCTTTGTTTTGAGTGAACATTTGGAATGGATGTTGCAGGCAAAGATTAAAAACAAAGTACAAGCTCTCCAAAGTATTGACTATATAGTCCAATCCAATCCAGATAGTAACCTAATTTTTTTGCAGTGTTAGTTGCATAGCCTAATGGTTAAGAGCTTTGGTCCTGGAACCACGTGGACTTAAATCTTGGTTCCTTCCCTTTCTAGCCATTTGATTTAGGGTAAGATATTTTATCACTTCATCTCTAAAATGGAGAAAATAAACCTATCTCCATTATAGAGTTGTGGATTAAATGAATTGAAATATGTGAAGCACTTAGAACACTGCCTGGAACTTAGTAAGCATTTGAAAATTATTACCCATGGTGATTGTGGTGGTAGTGACGGTGATAATCATTAGTTTTGATTACCAGTCCTGATTATTAGACATTTTTATTATTTCCAGTTTTTAAAAATTATAAATAATGCTATGATAAAAAAATTTTCATAAATTATTTATTTATTGAAGTATAATTGATTTACAGTGTTGTGTGCCAATCTCTGCTGTACAGCAAAGTGACTCAGTTATACACATGTATAAATTCTTATACATTCTTTTTTGAATATTCTTTCCCATTATGGTTTATCACAGGATATTGAATATAGTTCCCCATGCTATACATTAGGACCTTGTTGTTTATCCATTCTAAATGCAATAGTTTGCATCTACCCACCTGAAACTCCCAAACCATCCCTCTCTCTCCCCTTCTCCCCCTTGGCAACCACAAGTCTGTTCTTTATGAGTCTACTTCTGTTTTGTAGATAAGTTCATTTTGTGCCATGTTTTATTCCACATATAAGTGATATCATGTAGTATTTGTCTTTCCCTTTCTGACTTACTTCACTTAGTATGATAATCTCTAGTTGCATCCATGTTGCTGCAAATGACATTATTTTGTTCTTTTTATGGCTGAGTAGTATTCCATTGTACATATGTACCACATCTTCTTTATCCATTCATCTGTCAGTGGACATTTAGGTTGTTTCCATGTTTTGGCTATTGTGAACAGTGCTGCTGTGAACATAGGGGTACATGTATCTTTTTTGAATTATAGTTTTGTCTGGGTATATTCCCAGGAGTGGGATTGCTGGATCATATGGTAATTCTAGTTTTAGTTTTCTATGGAACCTCCATACTGTTTTCTGTAGTGGCTATACCAACTTACATTCCCACCAACAGTGTAGGAGCGTTCCCTTTTCTCCACGTTCTCTCCAGCATTTGTTATTTGTAGACTTATTAATGATGGCCATTCTGACTGGTGTGAGGTAGTGCCTTATTGTAGTTTTGATTTGCATTTCTCTAATAATTAGCAGTGTTGAGCATCTTTTCATATGCCTACTGGCCATCTGTATGTCTTCTTTACAGAAATGTCTATTAAGGTCTTCTGCCCATTTATCAGTTGGGTTGTTTGTTTTTTGTTGTTGTGTTGTATGAGCTGTTTGTATATTTTGGAGATTAAACCCTTGTTGCATCATTTGCAAATATTTTCTCCCATTTTGTAGGCTGTCTTTTATTTATTTATTTATTTATAATTTTTTTATGGTTTCCTTTGCTGTGCAAAAATTAGGTCCCATTTGTTTATTTTTGTGTTTATTTCTTGGGATACTGATGTAAGAAAACATTTGTATGATTTATGTCAGAGAATGTTTTGCCTGTTGTACCTCTTGGTTTTGTTGATTTTTTATTGTTTTTTAATCTCTATTTTATTTATTTCCTTCTGGTCTTTATTATTTTCTTCCTTCTTCTGACTTTAGGTTTTGTTTGTTCTTCTTTTTCTAATTCTTATAGGTGGTAGATTAGGTTATTTAGTTGAGATTTTTCTTGTTCTTTGTTGAAGGCATATATTGATACGAACTTTCCTCTAAGAACTGCTTTTGCTGTGTCCCATAGATTTTGTATGGTTGTGTTTTCATTGCTGTTTGTTTCAAGGTATTTTTTAATTTCCTTTTTGATCTCCTTGTTGACCCATTGGTCTTTCAGTAGCATGTTATTTTGTCTCCATGTAATCATTTTTTTCTCATTTCTTTTCCTGTGCTTAATTTCTGGTTTCATGCCATTGTGGTGAGAGAAGATGCTTGAAATAATTTCTGTACTCTTAAATTTGTTGAGGTTAGTTTTGTGCCCTAGGATGCGGTCAATCCTAGAGAATGTTCCGTGTGCACTTGAAAAGAATATATATTCTGATTTTTTTCCGATGTAGTGTCCTGAAATATCAATTAAGTGTAACTGTTCTATTGTGTCATTTAGAACCTCTGTTGCCTTATTGATTCTCTGTCTGGACAATCTGTCCATTGATGTGAGTGGGGTGTTAAAGTCTCCTTTTATTATATTCCTATTGATTTCTCCCTTCATGTCTATTAGTATTTGCTTTATGTATTTGGTGCTCCTGTATTAGGTGCATATATGTTGATGAGTGTAAAATCCTCTTCTTGTATTGATCCTTTTATCATTATATAGTGTTCTTCTTTATCTTTCTTTATAGCCTTTGCTTCATCTTCATAAATTTTTATAAACCTCTCTGATTCCTAGAATAGTATTAGTTCATCAATCTTATTTGAAAAATTAGGGTTGGGAGTAGGCATTAAAAGGAGATTCTTGGAACTACCTCCCATGAGAATTATCTTGTTAAGTTGATGTGGTTATTGTTAATCCAGGTTTGAGCTTTATGTTGGGACAACTAATTGGTCCTTAGAAAAATGCCACAGCAGTGTCTTTAAATAATGTAAAAAAATTCCCCTTACTTTATCTACCAATTAAAAAAAAAATCACTAGCCTGTATTGAAGACCATGTGCCAAACACAGTTCTAAGCCTTTTGCATGTGTTATTACATTGATATTTACAACAAACCTAAGAAGTGTTTACAGAGGAGGAAACTGAGGTATAGAGAAGTGAAGTAATTTTCTTCTAGATTATACAGCTGATAACAAGGTCAACCAGGACCTAAATGCAGTTTGATTTCACATTTTGTGCTCCCAAATCACAAGTATAAAGAGGGACTTTTCTTACTTGACTCACAACAATTTTATTTTGATCTATCTGAGGTTTTTCTCTTAAAAGCCTGTTCATAAACAAAGTTACATTTATCTGTCAGGTTTAAAATTCTATTTCTTAATTCTATACCCAGTTATAAGTATCTCGGTTTCTTCTGTAACCTTACTTAGGATTTCTCTTAAGAATGAATATTCCTTCTGTGCATTTTCTTTCTGAAGCAAACATCTTAATTTGTCTAATGGAGCCCATTTCTCTAATTCTGAATTGCTGTAGTAGCTTTATAAACAACTGTGTGTGTGTACAAAGATTGTAGGTTGAGGGAAGATTGCAGCTGCAAGTCATTCCTTCTTAGCTAATTTCATATAATTCTTCCCAATTCCAAGGTTGGGATGATTTAATGGTGTTTTTTCCTAAAGGCTAGACTTTTATAATAAGGTTATATTTTAAAACATATTGTAAACAGATACATTACTCTTATAGGTATTACCAAAATTTAGAATTATGATCATGTGAAGTAGAGGAGCTAATTTTATAAATTTATAAACACAATTTGATAAATTGTTCTTTGTTTAGTTGGCTTTTGATTTTTAACTGTAACGATTATTAAACTTGTTCATTAATAAGACTGACATATAAAATCTTTTAATTAAGTGTTTAGTTATGGACATGTAATGTACAGCAAAGGGAATATAATCAATATTGTAATAACTTTGTATGGTGACAGAGGTAACTAGACTTATCTTGGTGATCATTTTGTAATGTATAAAAATACTGAATCACTGTGTTGTACACCTGAAACTTATATAATATTGTAAGTCAAACTTCATTTTATTTGTTTTTTATTTTTTAAAAGCCATTGAGCTGGACACTTTATTTTTTATTATTTATGTATGTATGTATGTATGTATGGCTGCGTTGGGTCTTCCTTGCTGTGCGAGGGCTTTTCTCTAGTTGCGGTGAGCAGAAACTACTCTTTGTTGCAGTGCACGGGCTTCTCGTTGCAGTGGCTTCTCTTGGCCTGCGGGCTCTAGGGCTCTAGACGTGCAGGCTTCAGTAGTTGTGGCACATGGGCTCAGTAGTTGTGGCTCACGGGCTTAGTTGCTCCGTGGCATGTGGGATATTCCCAGACGAGGGCTCAAACCTGTGTCCCCTGCATTGGCAGGCAGATTCTTAACTACTGCACCACCAGGGAAGTCCCCAAACTTCATTTAAAAAAAAAATACTCCAAAAAAAGAGAGAGTATTTAGAGAGACAACTTTAACATTTTGTAACAGAATGATTAAATCCTGTTTAGGTTATTTGTTCTACCAATGGACATTTTATAATTAATAATGTATTAATGAAGATAAACATGATTAATATAATTTCCTATGTAAGCAGTCTAAATACTGAGAAGAACTTGAAGGAAATATAGGTCAGTTATGAATCAAAAAACTGAATGAATAAGTCTGCCTAATGAAATCCAAATTAAAAGATTTTAAGCCTAATTTTAGCATTTATATTTTTTATTCGATTTTGCCAGTGATGGTATGGGTGTTCAAGTTTAAAGTTATTTTGGTTCTCACAGAGCTTTGCCTATTATTTATGAGAAAAAAAAGCATAAGAAAATTATACAAGTAAATTAAGAGATGATACATATATACAAATTTAGAGGCCTTAAAATGTATATAAAATTGCCTTTCTTTGATGCGATAGAATACAGGTCAAATATCTTAATATTTGTATATTTAATAAGTGCCAATTAGTACTTACAAGTCTCTCTTTTATGGAAAATGTCCTAAATTGACTTCACTGGATCACTTTATTGATCGAGGGGTAGATACCTGAAGTAAACTAGACTAATTCCATTTTCTTACTCAGGGATTACTTTTAAAACTAATTTTATTTGCTCATTTAGTCAGCAAATGTTTATTCAGGGCTCATTATATGATAGGCATTGTTTTAATTTCTAGAGATACAGTGGTTGAAAACCTCTTCCTGCCTTCCTGAAACAAATAAATTGTAGCTTGACATAGAGATAGTGGCATCCGAGAGCAGAGGCTCATATGCTACTAAAGTCTACAGAGCTCCCCTGGTTCTTCCATACTGAAGCCTGATGATTTAATTCTTCAGTTCTGGGAGCTACCCCAGTATCCTTCTAATCTTTCCAATAAAGCCGACTGCCTCCCTCCCACTCTTATTTTTAATTTATTCAATTTTTGAAACCAAAAGAGCTTAGCTAATATATAAATTGGACCGGGAGCAGGGTTTTATGATAGAATCAGCTTTGGTCAGATGTCTACTCCTAGACCCGCCAGAATCCTAACCATGAAGATGTGGGATTTTAATACAAATGATAGCTGCTTTTACAGCTTCAATCTAGGGAAATGCGCATTTCACAGCAGGAAATTTGCACTGTTTTGACCTCTATAGACAAAGCAATTGCCCTAACGGTGTATATTCATCATATATGTTGTGTTTGGTTATGACTTTGAAATTTTATTCCATGGTATCATGTTTTTATTAAGAGCTTGTGGAATTTTGTGCAAAGAGAAGATCTAGTACTTACATTTAACAGACTGTCTGGAGTTGAATACTTCATTCTTAAGAGACTAAAAAAGCAAAATATTCTGGTCTCAGAAGATATGAAAACTATTACTTTTCAGAATAACTGATTTTCTGTTTTGGACTAGCTCTTTCAAGATTTTGGCCTTCAACCTTTTGTATTTGTCATAGCTCATTTATTATATCATAAATAGCTTGAAGGCAGTCACCATGTCACCATATTCTTTACCAACTTATAGAGAGTTGATGTTCAGTAAATGTTGACATGATTTGAATTTAATAAAAATTGACCATATATAGTTTCATCATAGGTTTGGTTTAAATGCATTCATTATTGCAAGGTTATGAAGTATGTTTGAGTTTGACAAACAGTAGTCATTATTGAGGCCTGCAAAGAACAAGAGAGCTTTATTTGGGGTCTTACGAATTGCAGTTTGAGGCATAGATTTGGGTAAAACTGAAAGTATGTTCTGGGGAAGAGAAAGAGTTGGGCTTATAAGGGCAAAAGCCCCAAGGTTGTTAAAGTTGCCTGGTGAGAATTGTGATTGGCTCTGATGCAAGTCAGGAAATATTTAACCTTAAGGAATAACGAGTTATTTTGGGGTAGAGATCTGATAAGTAGATAGGCTGTCATGAGTTATTTTAGGTTAAGGGTCTGCTAAGTATCTTGAGGGGGACAATGAACGGTTAAAGGTCAGATTCTGTCCAGGCTGAGATGTGCATAAGTCACACTTTCTCATGGCCTCCCAGCTCCATTGTAGAGAGCTCTTTTAACAATACTGACTCTTTTAGCAATTTTTTATTTTCCTTTCACAAGTTGCAGAAGAATATTCAAGGCCCCTCCTATGTTAACTTCTTATTTTGAACTAATTTCAGACTTACAGAAAAGTTGCGAAAACAGTACAGAGTTTCCATGTATCCCTTCCCAGCTTCATCTGATATAAACATCTTACATAAGCATTGTACAGTTATCAAAATTAGGAAATTAACCTTGGCACAATACTATTACCTAAACTACAGACCTTATTTGAATTTCACTTGTTTTTCCACTAATGCTCTTTTTCTGATCCGGATCCAATCCAAGACCCCACATTGAATTTAGTTGTTATTTCATCTTTATTCTCCTGCAGTCTGTAATAATTCCGTAGACTTTGTCTTTCATGACCTCTATTGGATTTGTCCAATGTTTTCTCACGATTAGACTAAAGTTATGCTTATTTGACAAGAATACAGAAGTGATTTGTGCCTTTTATCGTGGTGTTCATGAAGTCAGTATATCTTACTTACTGGTGATGTCCATCTTGATCGCTTGGTTAAGGTGGTTTCTGCTGGGTTTCTCCACTGTAAAGCTACTGTCTTTCCCATTGTAGTTAATAAGTTTCCTGGGAGATACTTTGAGACTATGAAAATAACGTCCAAGGACCCTTTATCTTTCTCTGTTCCCTTTATTTTTATTTTTTTATTAATTTTTATTGGAGTAGATTTGCCTTGCAGTGTTGTGTTTCTGTTCCCTTTAAACAGTGACCAAGACCTACTGATTTATCATTCAAAATGGATCTTTCTTTTTCCCCGAGTCCCATCTAGTTTAGGTCAGTTTCCTTCAATTCATTTTTCAGAGGCCAGGTATGCAAAAACGCTAGGAATGCAAAAATGAAGAAGACCCAAGTCCTATAATATCACCTAATAGTAGGCTTTGGCATTGGACACACCTAATTTCAAATCCTCAATTAGAATCTTGGAGTTGTGTGAAATTGTGCAAGTTGCTTGACTTCACTGAGCCACACATTATCTCACAGGATTAATAATAGGAATAAATATGAAATTCTAGAAAAGGCAAAACTAATCTGTAAGGATAGTGCATCATTGATTGCCTGGGGCCAAGGATGGGAAATTAACCTCAGAGGGGACTGAGGTAGCTTTTTGAGATGGAGGAAATGTCTTATATCTTAATTATTTTTCCAAAACTCATCCTACTGTACATTTGAAATTAATATATTTATTGTTTTAAATTATACCTCAATGAAGTTAATTAAAAAACCGAAGTTGTTCTCCTTGGTTTTTTATTTAATAGCACAAAATATTATTTGGAATCCATAAAAGTCTTTGGGTTTTGGAAATCATTTAGCTTTTCCATAGTTCAGGGAGCCTTGTGACAGCTTAGCATTTGCAGAGTAAGAGTTAAGGCCTGTAGTCTTCATGTTTTACCATATCTTAGGTCTAAGGCTCTTAAGTTTCTTTTTTTTTAAGTGGATTCAAACCCTTGGGATCTTCTTTGGTCTCCTTAGACTCCAGAGCCTTTGGTCTTCTTAGAATCTTTCAGGTTGGTTATTCTGGCGGTGGGGCTGTTGTTAATTAGGGGGTCAAATTGAAGTCAACTTCTTGGGACTCTTAGAGTACAGAATCTTATCCTTCCCTTTGCAACTCCAGAACTACCTGGATCCTGACAAGCTCCTGGAACTTCTTGTTTGGTAATCTGTAGTTTTTAAGATTGATTTTGTTGGTGTACCTCTGTGTGTGTGTGTTTGTGTGTGTGTGTGTATATATTTACACATATATGTATATATACATATGTATGTGTGTGTGTGTTTATGCCTTACATTTAATTTATTCTCTCCCAGAGTACTTAAGGACTTTGATAGAGAAGTAATTTTTATGTGTATTTTAAAATCTTCTTGCTTTCCATATAATTTAAAAATCATATCCTATGGAAAGGAGATTGGTGTTTTGTAATTCTGACTTTTCTTATTTTGATGCTGGGCAAAGGAAGGAGTGCTGTTGGGATTTGTGGTGTTCAAAATGCTAACTGGCAATGTAGAAAAGACAGCTTAACTTTGTTTTTCCTGACTGAAGTAAACTTAGTTGGTAGCTCTTCCCCTAGAAAGATCAAAGGTTGAAAGGATGAGCACAAACAATGACATACAGTTTTTTAGATAGTAATATATTTAAATAGATATTCTGTGTCTGTAGATAAGCTACTAAATGAGACTGCTTAAAGAAAAGGGCAGAGCTTTTGAATCAGACATATAGTGGGTGTTTAATAAAATTTTTTTTTGATGATATGAAGATGACCTTGAATTGTGCTGGATAAATTACAAATATGTGTTCTACATAAATCTGAAGAAAAAAATCAGGATTGGATTTTTAACTGAGTTTTACCTGAGATTTAGTTTCATTTTAAGGTACTGTATATTTTATACCTTCTGCCAAAATTGTTAGTTTTTTCAATGTAACTGATGGCATTTAGTAAATCTTTATATATAAGCATTATTGATAGAGAAATCTTATTAATTTTGTTCCCAGTTATATTCCTACAGGAACCTAAATTTTTTAAAAATTTATTTTTATTTTATTTATCTTTGGCTGAATTGGGTCTTTGCCACTGCATGGGAGCTCTCTCTAGTTGCGGCGAGTGGGGGCCGCTTTTTGTTGCGGTGTGCGGGCTTCTCATTACGGTGGTTTCTCTTGTTGCAGAGCACGGGCTCTAGGCGCGTGGGCCTCAGTAGTTGTGGCTCGTGGGTTGTAGAGCGCAGGCTTAGTAGTTATGGCGCATGGGCTTAGTTGCTCCGCAGCATGTGGGATCCTCCTGGATCAGGGCTCGAACCTGTGTCCCCTGCATTGGCAGGCGGATTCTTAACCACTGTGCCACCAGGGAAGCCCTGGAACCTAACTATTTTAGGATGTGATACAAAGGGCTAATAAATAAAAATCCCATCCTTCACTAACTGTTTCTACAGGCTATATACCTTTTGATCAAATACTTTGGAGGATTTAAATAGCTCCCATGAGATCTGGCTTTACAAACCCCAAATTAAAATGTGATGGCAATTTTTTTGTGTTGTCCTAATTCACTAGAATAAAACCAAAATACACTTTTATTAAACACATGATTAAAATTAGATTCTAATGCTGCAATTTAAATGTCTGTAGTTGAAACACAGTTCGGAATGATATATTTTAAGCTTCTGTTTCTGTTCAGTAATGAATAATTGTTATACATTCTAAGTTGGAAACCCTCATGGTGATAGATTTTGAGTGAGAACTTGTCAGTCATAGTAGCAGCTGCTTTTGACCACATTTATATTTAAATAGGAGAAAGTGACCTGTTTAGAATTTTAAAAGTTGTTGCCACGGCAAAGTAACTTGCTATCTCATCTTTTATCTTTGCCATTGAAGTGATCTATCTGGCTGCTCATTCCCAGGAGTGGAAAGGATGAACTGTTGTGTTGGAAAGCTTTCATTAGGATAATGCTGAATGCTTCCTAATGGGATATAAGTTAGAGAGACTAAAGTTTTCTGAAACCATTGGCTTTGTTAGGTATAATTAGAATTTATTCTTCTCAATTAAAAACAGGCAAAATAAAGCTAGAACGTTTTTTTTTTTTTTTTTTTTTTCTTTTTTGCGGTATGCGGGCCTCTCACTGTTGTGGCCTCTCCCGTCATGGAGCACAGGCTCCGGATGCGCAGGCCCAGCGGCCATGGCTCACGGGCCCAGCCGCTCCGCGGCATATGGGATCCTCCCAGACCGGGGCACGAACCCGTATCCCCTGCATCGGCAGGCGGACTCTTAACCACTGCGCCACCAGGGAGGCCCTAGAACGTTTTTAAAGGAGAAAAATGTGAGTCTAATTTAACATTACTTTTGACTAGTTCAATGAATAACTATCCAAATTATGTCATGAAAAGGGTTTTCTTCTATTTGAATAAGTGTCATTTTTAGAGCATGAGACAATGTGTAATTGCTCTTTTCTATATACAGTTGTATATCCATATTTTTTTAAAAGAAAGTGACAATGCCTCCTATGCCCCATGGCCTCTTATTTTTCCACCTGTTCTCTTGAAAACTGTGGCATTACAATCTGGCTGGTATAAGTGATTTTTGAAGACCAACTGAATATTTTGTTTTACATTAACTTATTTCTTATAGGAAGAATAGTAATTCAGCTCTTACCAGACTAATTATCTACCCAAACCAAAACCTAGTCTTTTTCTTTACTTGTTCTTGTCATCAGACAATGTAGAATTGCTGGATAATCTCACTTCATTGTGCGCCTTTGAAAATCACATTTTTTTATTCAGGAGGCCTTTGTTGGCAAACGACTGTTTGCCATTTGCCATTACCTTCAATTTGTGTGATTTTGACTCAATATACACATTGAGCTGTGTGCAGTGTCTGAGTGCATTGTGAGGCTAACAGACATGTCTTTGATTAATATGAAATATTTTGCATCATATTGGCATAGCAGCTTTAAGACATACTACATATTGCCGCTATTGCGATGACATTTACTGAGACAGAATTATGATTCCTTGGTCATCTGAGCATGTGAAAGACCATCTAATAAAATATCAAAAGTCTTGTATTTAAATGAGGTTACTCACTTAATACTTAAAAAACCTTTCAAATAGGAAAGGCCTTTAATCTCAAGGCCAAAAGAAAGCCAAGACAGTGTCATCAATTTATCAAGTCTTGTCTCTGTATTCTCTGAGCTATTTGGTAATGTTTTTAAGGATAATTACTTGAGAGAATGAATACATTACCTGAAGGTAACACTTTATTTTCTGTTTTTGAGACACGTGGAAATGTAGAGGTGTACATCAGAAATTAAAAAGTAACTGAAGAAAAGTTCAGAGTTGATTTGTGTGTTCATATACATATAAAAGCTAATAAAAATCTTTGAGAACTCTATATTTTAAAGTTTTTAGAGAATTTTAAGAATTTATCAACTATTATACACGTTGTATGTTTTAATCAATAAATAATATTGGTCAGTGTCAAAAGATGGAGCAAATTCAAATGTATCCATACTAGATTTTACTCTGAAAGGTAAGGAATACCTAGTATTAAAAGGCAATTTTCTATTCTGTTTTTTTTTTAGGTCTAGAATATCAATTTTGAAATCCTTGAGAGATTTTCTTTTCCTTACGTCCTATATCCATATCTGGTGTTAAAAAGAAATGACAGGCCCCAAATGGAGTCACTTCTGTTAAGCCCCATGTTAGCAAGCCAAGACTTACCACCTAACCTAATTGCAGTTATAACCTCCCCCAGGAAGGTATTCTCAACTGGTCAGTCTGAATCTTCTGATCAGCACCAATGACATAATCTGCCACATAGCCCTCTTTTGTTTCCCATAGGTAGATTACATAAGCCTGAAGTAATCCACTCTTTTCCTCTTCTGCCTTTTGTACACCTCCTTGGAGCACCTTTCTGCTCGCTAGATGGGATGCTGCCCAATTCATGAATTGTTCAATAAAGCCAATTAGATCTTCAGATTTACTTGGTTGAATTTTTGTTATTTAATAACAGTGGCTAAGAGTCAGAATCACTGTATTTAAATACACTGGCATCTCAATTATCAGATGCTATTGTAGTTGAATGTTTAATAAATCTCCGGTTATATAATTTGGCATGTTGCAGAAGACCTGAACATTGAGAATATGTATTTTGTCATAATTACTTTCCTAACTGAATAATTATTCATGTATAATAATAGAGATGGAATTGTTTTTAATTGAGAATATAATATATTGATAGTGGTAAAATAGATATTGAACCGTATCTCAGTTCATTTCACCAGTGCTTTACTTAAAATATTCTAATTGGAAAACACTGATTCCTAGTTGTTGTTTTTTTAATGAGTCTATATCCTTATTTGGTTTTATATTTTTATTTTTTATTGTGATAAGATATATATAATATAAAAGTTTATCATTTTAGCCATTTTTAAGTGTACACTTCAGTGGCATTAAATACATTCACACATCACCACTATCACCAGAACTTTTTCATTATCCCAAACTGAAACTCTACACCCATTAAACAATAATTTACCATTTCCCACTTCCCTCTAGTCCCTGGTAACCTCTGTTTTACTCTCTGTCTCTATGAATTTGACTCTTCCAGGTATCTCGTATAAGTGGAATCTTACAGTATTTGTGGTTTTGTGCCTGATTTATTTCATTTAACATAATGTCTCAAGGTTCATACTTATAACGTGTCAGAATTTCATTGCTTTTCAAGGCTGAATATTATACCACTGTTATGTATGTACTATGTTTTGTTTATCTATTCATCCATCAGTGGACACTTGGGTTGCTCCCACCTTTTGGCTATTGTGAATACTGCTGCTATGAACATGGGTGTACAAATATCTGTGCAGGTCCCTGATTTTACTTCTTTTGATTATATACCCAGAAGTGGAATTGCTAGATGATATGGTAATTCTGTGTTTAAATTTTGAGGAACCACTGTACCATTTTTCATAGCAGCTGCCCCATTTTATATTCCCACCAGCAATACACAGGTGTTACAGTTTCTCCACATCCTTTCTAACACTTGTTTTTGTTTGTTTTGATAGTAGCCATTCTAATGGATGTCAAGTGTCAAGTGTATCCTTGTTTGTCTTTATTTCTCCTTCAGATTATTCCTCTTTGCAGGATTTATTGTTTTCCTTAGAAAATCTTTCAATATAAAAGGCAAATTACTCTACTATATAAGCTATGGCATGAAAACTCTAATGTATTGTTGCTTTAAAGGAGAAGAACTATCTCTAACAATAGGAGAATTGCTAAATAAGTTCATTCATTCACTCATTCACTTATTCAAAAATATGTATTGAATACCTACTTAGTCCGTGCTGGGCAGTGAATATACAGTGATAAGTAAGAAAATCATGGCTGCTTCCCTGAGGTTACTTGCAGTCTAATGGGAGAGACAGACAATAAATTAATGAACAAACAAAATATAATAACTGTCTGGAATATATCTATAAAACATTGTGATTCCTAAGACAATGTATACAGTACTTAGGGAAAATTGGTGGTAATTGTAAATAAAGCATGAATATTATATGTTGTATGTCTACCAGTTATAATCTCATTTTTAAAAATGCTTTTGAAAAGAGACTTAGATAATGTCAAAAAATGGAAGCAGTGATTCTAGGATGATGAGCCATTTCATTGCTTTTTTTCCCTCAATTTCCTAAAATTTCTACAGTGTGTGTATATTTTTACTTTAGAAATTATAATAATTACATAAAGGAGAGGGATGCTGTTTAATTCTACTTTCTCTAATGTCAGTGGTGACATTAGTGAACATTTTGTTTACCTTGAATGTATGCCAAGTAAATTCAAAGTTTATTGTGATCAAAGAAAAATGTTAATTTTAGCTCAAGGAAAGTAGTTTTTATCTTCAGGTCATTTCCATCCAGCACTATCAGAATATCTTAGCCTAAATAAGAAGTACCATTTTAAAAACAGCTTAATTTTTATTAACGAAAACTTGTCATTTTATCAGTAGGGAACGAAATAGTGGAAAATTCACTGTAGGCAGTTCTTTCTGGCTTAAAAAAAAACGTTAATAATATATATGACCATAAGATATTACTGAATTTTGAATTACCCTATTTTTCTGAATTGATGTCACATTTTGATTTGAAGAGTACCTCTCAGCATAACAGGTATAGTGTTCGCCTAGTAATAAAGTAGTGCTTCAGGAAGGGGCTCTGGAGAGGGAGCAGGGTGTTGCTATGGCAGAGGAGCAGAAATTGAAGCTATGGCAAGAATTTAAGCTTCAGATGCCTTTCAAGGAAGAAAGGAGAGCCAACCGGTCAGCCTTGACCCTCGACTTCTCACTCCCTTTCATCCTGGATCTGGCATTCTGACTGTTGAAGACCACCACTGCTAGAGAACTTTTCAGTGGCCCCGTCCCCTCAGTTTTCCTTGACCAATACAGAAAATGCCCCTTCTTTAGAAATATGATTTCAACTGAGTAATAACCATTTATTAGGCACCTGATAATTACCAGGTACTGTTTGAACATTTAGCAGGCAGTGTCTCAATAAAAAGTAGATATTAAAAGTAAAAGTAGATATTACAGATGAGAAAACTGGGGCCTAGCAATGTTATTCAGTTTCTCTGAAGTCACCAGTGAATATTATATGTTTCAGGTTTGAAAAAACAGTTACTAAGAAACCTAAAATAAAATTTACAGGACTTCCCTGGTGGTCCAGTGGTAAAGAATCTGCCTTCCAATGCAGGGGACACAGGTTCCATCCCTGGTGGGGGAACTAAGATCCCATTTGCTGCGGGGCAACTAAGCCCACGCACCATAGCTGCAGAGCCCAAGTGCTCTGGAGCCTGTGAGCCACAACTACAGAGCCCACGTATTCTGGAGTCCGTGTGCCACAACTAGAGAGAGAAAACCTGCACACCACAAACTAGAGAGAAGCCTGCACTCCACAGCTAGAGAGAAGCCCGCGCGCCAAAACAAAGAGCCCGTGCAACACAGTGAAGAGCCCGCGTGCTGCAACGAAAGATCCCACATGCCACAACTAAGACCGATGCAGGCAAAAAAAGAAAAAAAAAAAAAATTTCCAATAAGGCCTACAAATAGATGTATTCATAGATTTCTGATTCATTCATAGAATATTTGATTCAAAATTACCAGCTACATATTGATCTAACTTGCCTAGTTTATGGCTTTGAATTGATTTTATTACCTCAGCTTTCTCTAAGAGGAAGCTTTTCTCAAAAGTCACTGTCCCCTGTTACTGCATCCTCCTCCCCTCCCATTGAAATCAGAGGAAATGGAGGTTAGGTGATTAATTAGAGCTTGAAAACAAAGGAAAATGAGAGATTTAAGATATGCTCAGCTTAATCCTATTTTCTAATGGGATTTTAGTAGCTTGATTTGAATTAAATGTTTAAAAGAAATATGTCATTTCTTACAGATAATAGTTTAATCCAGTTGAATACAATAAATTGTTAAGTATCCTATTGACATTTGGAGGAAATTAAAAGATGTATAAAATTTCCACAGTTTCCTGCATGTTGATATCCATTCACTCTGTCTTACTAGTATCCCTAATTACCAGTTAAATTATTTTACCTATATATTTTTTGTGTGAATATAGTTATTGAAAAGGTCATTGAAAGATTGGTATAGAGACTCCCCTGTCTTAGCTTTGTCCATTAATTAATATTGTAAATTGGCCTTCTGGTGTATAAATCAGGTTCCTCTGTGTTTGCTTAATAGGAATTAGTTCCTCAAAGTTGTTTATTAATTAATTTATTTATTTTTGGTGTGTTGGGTCTTCATTTCTGTGCAAGGGCTTTCTCTAGTTGTGGCAAGCGGGGGCCACTCTTCATCACGGTGCATGGGCCTCTCACTATCGTGGCCTCTCTTGTTGCGGAGCACAGGCTCCAGACGCGCAGGCTCAGTAGTTGTGGCTCACGGGCCTAGCTACTCCGCGGCATGTGGGATCCTCCCAGGCCAGGGCTCGAACCTGTGTCCCCTGCATTAGCAGGCAGATTCTCAACCACTGCCCCACCAGGGAAGCCCCTCAAAGTTGTTTATAAATCTGTGTAAAACCAGTTCTTGGTTCATCTTAAACCAGTTTTGTTTTTGCTCTGATGTTCTTTAGATAAAGTGCTGGAGTTCCTTCCTTTAAACCTGTTCTACAATGTTGCTTCTGGTATTTGCAGTCAAATAGTTTCTAAAAGTATATACATTTTAAATACATTTCTGACACCAAATAATCTCAACTCCAATCTTGGTAGACATTTACAATTGATTTTTTAAATGTGTTTGAGGTTAAATTTCCTCAGAATAAATAAATAAAACATCCTACGTTGTTTGCTTGACAAAATATCTGATACTCTCAGTCACATTAGCTTAGGGAAATTTTATAGGGTCAAAGCTTCTAAAACATTTTATAATATTTTACTGCATGTTTGTTTCCCCTTCCACCTTAAGTCATACTACTACTAATTTTTTTTAACATCCATCATCACACATAGTGATACTTTATTTTCCCATGTGATAAGATCTACTGTTAGCAGCTTTCAAATGTACAATGAAGTATTATTAACTATAGTCAACGTTACTTCCCCAGGACTTCTTTATTTTATAACTGAAAGTTTGTACCTTTAGATTACCTTCATGCATTTCGCTAACCCCCCACCCTGACCTAATAATTTTGATCGACAACAACCATACAAAGGAAACCAACCACTTCTATTTACCTAGAAGGCAGGAATTGACATCTGTTTTTGTTTGTTTTTCTTTTTCTTTTTCTTTTTTTTTTTTAAAGAAAGTAACACAATTTATTCTACTTCAATGAAATCATCTTAAATTGATGGACTTTCCCTGGTATGTTGAGGTGTTTACCTGTTTGCAGTGCATTATTGAGCTTGGCTATATTTCTTCAAAAATTAAAGCTCCCTCCCAGGTTTTTCAGAACAGCCCTAATTTCATACAATCAAGGATTATTTTCTCTGACATACTGGCTAAATATTACTTCACTTCTAAACTTACTTCATTAAGAGTGGT
Organism: Mesoplodon densirostris; assembly: GCF_025265405.1. Classification (NCBI taxonomy): domain Eukaryota; kingdom Metazoa; phylum Chordata; class Mammalia; order Artiodactyla; family Ziphiidae; genus Mesoplodon; species Mesoplodon densirostris. The sequence continues at coordinate 78,474,223 of NC_082662.1, forward strand.
TCTTTAAATATGTGATTGAGGGTTTATGTCATTTAGTGGGTTTTTAAAATAACTTTTATGTAAATATGTATGTAAATTCACAAAAAGCATTCTTGGCCCATGTTTGTTACAGTTATCTTAGCTACATACTTTGTCAATTTTAGAGTTGAATTAGTTTCACCAAGTTGTTGTCTTACTGCTAAACAATTTTTCATCCTAAATACACTGTTATCCAGCTGGTCTTCTGATTCTCTTGCCTGTGGTAAGCATAATAATGGTCCCCCAAGGATGTTTATGTCCTAATCTCTGGAATTTGTTTACATGGCCTAGGAGAATTAAGGTAGCAGGTGAAATTAAGGTTGTTATCAACTGACTTTAAAATAGTGAGAGTGTCCTGGATTATCCAGGTGAGCCTAGTATAAACACAAAAATCCTTAAATGTGGAAGAAAGAGGCAGAAGTGTCAATGTCAGAATGGTGCCATGTGAGAAAGACTTAACGTCTATTGCTGGCTTTGAAGATGAAGCTGGGGCATGAGCCAAGGATTGAGAGAAACTTCTGTAAACTGGAAAAGGCAAGAAAATGAATTCTCTGGAGCCTAGAGGCTCTAGGAAGAAACGCAGCCCTGCTGAAAGCTTGATTTTCGCCCAGTGAGACCCGTTTTGGACTTCTTATCTTCAGAGCTATAAGATGATAAATTTGTGTTGTCTTTTGCCACTAAATTTATGGTAATTTCTTATGGCATCTATAGAAAAGTAATACAGTCTGACTCCAATGACTTTTGCTTTTTGTTATTCACACTAGGCCTAGTTAGATACTCCCTCTTCCACCTGGAACTGCTTTTTTTTCCTGTCAACTTCAGAGCTACAGTCCTGCGGCTCTCCTCTGTTATTAGGGTTATATTGGCCAGGGTACTTAGTCTCAGACAAGAGAATCCACTGTAGCTAGTTTTAGCACAGATGGATTTTTAAAAGACTTTATAATATAGGTAGTTGTTGGAGGGCTAAAAGGAACAGGCTGAGCTTCCAGGAAGGGCTCTCAAATGCACACTGCAGAACTAGACAGCCTAAGGAGCTGCTACCTCTGTTTGATCTAGAAGCCCCAGAATTGGGAGGCTGCTAGCACAACTGTGGCATTTTGCCTGTGCCATGACCTAAATCTTTTTTTTTTTAATTTTTAAATTTAATTTTATATATATATTTTTATACAGCAGGTTCTTATTACTCATCCATTTTATACACATCAGTATATACATGTCAATCCCAATCGCCCAATTCACCACCCCCCCACCCCCCCGCGGCTTTCCCCCTTAGGGTCCATACGTTTGTTCTCTACATCTGTGTCTCATTTTCTGCCCTGCAAACCGGTTCATCTGTACCATTTTTCTAGGTTCCACATATCATGACCTAAATCTTATTGTAATGCACATTGCCATCAACCGTCTGACCCTGCCATTACCTTTCTGACCTCATCCCCTGTTCCTCTGTCCCCATTCATTTTGGTCTAGGAACATTGTCTTCTTGCTGTTCATAGACCATATCAGGCATGCTCCCGCTGTGGGACATTTGCTGTTCATTCCACCTGGAAACCTTTCCTCTGAAACCTGGATGATTTACTTCTTCACCTTCAACTCTTTGGTTAAATGACACTATTGTAGTAAGGCCTTCCCTTCCTATCCAGTTTAAAATTACAATGCTAACCCATCTGAGTACATCCAATCCTCTTACCTATGTTTTTCTTCTTAGTATCAATCACCTTTTACTATACTATGTAATTTACTCACTTGGATTTTTTTAAAAATTATCTTGTTTCATCCCACTAGAGAAATTATTTTTCTTTGTTGATATATCTCTAAGAGTGTCTGTAACAGTGCTGAAACATTATGGGTGCTTAAATATTTGTTGAAGAAATGAGTACACGTTCCTGAAAATGCTTTTGTTTTTGCAGGAACTGGAAAGACTAGAGGATCCATTATGTCCTTTTTTTGTCCCTTGAGTTTCTTTGATTCTAAATAAGGTTTCTACTGAATGTAGCTTTAATAATCTTTAATCTCTAGATTAAATGATTATTATTGTGAAATATAGCTTACTGGAGTGTTCCTTTGCTACAGGAATTACTTTCAATTTTACTTATACTACTATATTTACTGTCACGTGCATGTTTCATGCACATCTAAATCTTTCGGTTTAGCAGAATATGAGGTAACTTCTCAATCTTTGCACACAGCTATTCATTAGTATAAATTCTGATGTTCATTTATGATAGAATAGGAATCTTTTTACTGACATGATTTGTTCAAAAACATCATAGAACAGTTGAACATAAATTTTAAAAGATACCTTTATTTTTGATTTTTGCAAAGGGACCACTATTATTAGATGCAGATATTTTAAAAAATTGTTTTGCTTAGCCCAGAGGAAAAAAAATAAACACTACTGACACTTATTTCATAGTAGACATGGGAAGTGAACTCATTGTTTACTCAAAGATTGATTATCCAGTTGTAGATATTTTAAAACACAGAACCTCTCTTTCATATTCCTGTTACCTGGCTTTATGTGCTTGTCAGCATTTCAGAGGTTAGCAATGAGAGATAGTAAGACTTAGATCAATCTTAGAACTTCTTAGGAACTGAAGAAAAGTTTGTGAGTGCTAAATTAGAAGATAATGGTCAGGATTAGAGGGTTTTGTTTATCTGTATGTTTCAATTTTTCAATTATACTGTATTCTCACGGATAATTAATTGAGTAGATGGTAAGAATCCTTACTAATGCTTTCTCCTTAGTTCCATATTAAAATACAACTCTTGAATAAAAGTGACAAAAGTGGGCATCCTTGTCTTGTTCCTGATCTTAGACAGAGTGCTTTCTGCTTTTCACCATTGAGTATCTATGACCACTTTCTGGAGAGTTTTTATCATAAGTGAATGTTGAATTTTATCAGAAGCTTTTCTGAGATGATCACATGGTTTTTATTCTTCAATTTGTTAGTGTGGTGCATCACATTGATTGATAGGTGGATATTGAAAAATCCTTGCATCTCTTGCGATAATCCCACTTGATCATGGTGTAAGATCCTTTTGATGTATTGTTGGATTTGGTTAGCTAGTACTTTATTGAGAATTTTTTGCATCTGTGGTCATCAGTGTTATTGGCTGTCCTAGCCACAGCAATCAAAGAAGAAAAAGAAAAGGAATACAAATTGGAAAGGAAGAAGTAAAATTGTCACTGTTTGTAGATGGCACGATTCTATATGTAGACAATCCTAAAGATGCCACCAGAAAACTACTAGGGCTCATTAATGAATTCAGTAAAGTTGCAGGATACAAAATTAATATATAGAAATCTGTTGCATTTCTATACACTAAAAACGAAATATCAGAAAGAGAAATTATGGAAACAATCTCACTTACCATCGCATCAAAAAGAATAAAATACCTAGGAATAAACTTACCTAAGGAGGCAAAAGTCCTGTACTCTGAAAAGTATAAGACACTGATGAAAGAAATTGGAGTGGACACAGAGAGATATACCATGTTCTTGGATTGGAAGCATCAATATTGTTAAAATTACCATACTACCCAAGGCACTTCTTCAGATTCAATGCAATCACTATTAAATTGCCAATGGCCTTTTTCACAGAACTAGAACAAAAAAATGTTTAAATTGATATGGAAACACAAAAGACCCCGAATGGCCAAAACAATCTTGAGAAAGCTACAGTAATCAAAACAGTACGGTGCTGGCACAAAAACAGACACATAGATCAGTGAAACAGTATAGAAAGCCAGAAATAAACCCATGCATTTATGGTCAATTAATCTATGACAAAGGAGGCAAGAATATACAATGGAGAAAAGACAGTCTCTTCAATAAGTGGTACTGGGAAAACTGGACAGCTACATGTAAAAGAATGAAATTAGAACATTCTCTAGCACCATATACAAAAATAAATTCAAAATGGATTAAAGACCTAAGTGTAAGACTGGATACTATAAAAGTCGTAGAGGAAAACAGGCAGAACACTCTGACATAAATTGCAGCAATATTTTTTTTGGATCTGTCTCCTAGAGAAATGGAAATAAAAGCAAAAATAAACAAATGGGGCCTAATTAAACTTAAAAGCTTCTGCACAGCAAAGGAAGCCATAAGCAAAACGAAAAGACAACCTACAAACTGGGAGAAAATATTTGCAAATGATGTGATTTACAAGGGCTTAATTTCCAAAAGATGCAAATGCTCATACAGCTCAATATAAAAAAGAATAAACAACCCAATCAAAAAATGACAAGAAGACTTAAATAGACATTTCTCCAAATAAGACATACAGATAGCCAATAGGCACATGAAAAAATGCTCAGGACTTCCCTGGTGGCACAGTGGTTAAGAATCCGCCTGCCAATGCAGGGGACACGGCTTCAAGCCCTGGTCTGGGAAGATCCCACATGCCGTGGAGCAACTAAGCCTGTGTGCCACAACGACTGAGCCTGAGCTCTAGCCTGTGAGCAACAACCACTGAGCCCATGTGCCACAACTACTGAGCCTGTGCACCTAGAGCCTGTGCTCTGCAACAAGAGAAGCCACTGCAATGAGAAGCCCATGCACCTCAACGAAGAGTAGCCCCCGCTCGCTGCAACTAGAGAAAGCCCACGCACAGCAATGAAGACCCAATGCAGCCAAAAATAAATAAATAAATTTATTTAAAAAAAAGAAAAAATGCTCAACACTGCTAATTATTAGAGAAATGCAAATCAAAACTACAGTGAGGTATCACTTTGCACCAGTCAGAATGGCCATCATCCAAAAGTCTACAAATAATAAATGCTGGAGAGGGTGTGGAGAAAAGGGAACCCTCTTGTACTGTTGGTGGGAATGTAAATTGGTGCAGCCACTATAGAGAACAGTATGGAGATTCCTTAAAAAACTAAAAATAGAGTTGCCATTTGATCCAGCAATCCCACTCTTAGGTATATATCTGGAAAAGACACACACACCCCAATGTTTATTGCAGCAGTATTTACAGCAACCAAGACATGGAAGCAACCTAAATGTCCATCAACAGATGACTGGATAAAGAAGATGTGGTGTGTATGTATGTATGTGTATACACACACATACATACCTACATACATACAATGGAATACTACTCGGCCATAAAAAAGAATGAAATAAGGCCATCTGCAGCAGCTTGAATGGACCTAGCTATTATCATAATAGTGAAGTAAGAAAGCCAAATATCATATATCACTTATATGTGGAATCTAAAAAAATGATACAAATGAATATATTTACAAAACAGAAGTAGACTCACAGACTTAGAAAATAAACTTATGGTTACCAAAAGGGAAAGGGGGGATAAATTAGGAGTTTGGGATTGACATATACACACTACTATATATAAAATAGATAAACAATAAGGACCTACTATATAGTACAGGGAAGTATATTCAATATCTTGTAATAACCTATAATGGAAAAGAATCTGTAAAAGAATAGAAAATATCAATAACTGAATCACTTTGCTGTACACCTGAAACTAAACACTGTTAGTCAACTATACTTAAATTTTTAAAAAATTCAACTTTTTGTCCTTTATGTATTCTCTGGTAGAAGGAGCAGTCTGGTTTATCCTATTTGTTTTGATAAATGTGTCTGCCCTGTAAGTGATGTTGATTTTTATAAACCAGGAGAATTAATGGTAGGGAACAGTTTTATTCCACTTCTCCCTAAACAACCTACATGGACCAAATAATTAAGCATTCAATATCAAGAGCTTTGTATTTCCCATACTAGTAACAAAAGGAAAGAGCACCAAGTGTTCTTTCCCTTGTTCCCATCACTGTTTTCAAGGCTAGATAATATTAACCTGAAGATTATCTCCTTTGTGGATATGGCTAATGGTGGATATATTGTTTAGAAAGCTTGGATCATGATTTGACTGCATCAAGGCTCCTGTGAGGGATCATAGGTGATCTCAGGCATTATTCATACAATATGTATTCAAGTTGGTAGACCTACTTCATATTACTTGCAGTCCATAGATTAACCTCTGTGATAAAAGGTCCTGTTGGTAATTTATGCAACCATACTTAGAAATTTAGTAACCAACAAGAGTCTTTGAGGGATGGGGAACGGGGGGAGTGATGTTCACCCCTGTATCTACTATACATGCATATCTAGTACTTAGACCAAAATTATTTTCCCTTGGTAAAAATACAGCAGTGTTTTTTTGTTTTTTGTTTTGCTTCTGTTTATATGTCTGCTAGAACATGCTATTTTAAAGTTTTGTTGTCTTTATTTCTAGATAATTTAAAAGTTGGTTACATACCCTCTTCTTAGGGGCTTATAAATGCAGTTTTACCACTAAGATATACATGCTTACTGTTTGACCCATCTAGATTCTACGTAGATGTCCTTTTATCTTAACAGTACTTAAACACACACACACAACTACATTGACACTTATAGTTTATAAATGTAGTGTTTTAAGAAGTATGTTAAAGAAGGGACCATTTATGGGACCTTTGTCCCATTTATGTCTGAATTACATTACTTGTGAAGCATCATTGCACATTTACATAAATGCACATTTTCCAAATTACACCAAGTGGGAAAACTTAATATAATTATTTCATAATCATATAATCTATTCAATATGATTGCATTTTCTCGATGCAATTTGGTAAAGTGTTTGTATAGATACAAAGTAATGTTCCACAGAATATGCAGTTTCATACATTTTGTTTTTCAGTTGGGTGTGTGTGAATGGTGTGTAGAGAAATTGGATGAGGTACATGTTTTCTCTTCAATATGGGCAACAAAATTCCTTTGCTTTATTACATCCTAATAGGTCCCATAGTGACAACAGCTCCAAGTTGACTTTTGGCTAATTCTAGAGCAGCGGTCCGCAACCTTTTTGGCACCAGGGACCGGTTTCATGGAAGACAATTTTTCCACAGACCAGTCGGGGGAGGGATAGTTTGGGGATGATTCAAGCGCATTACATTTATTGTGCACTTTATTTCTATTATTACTACATTGTAATGTATAATGAAATAGTAATACAACTCACCGTAATGCAGAATCAGTGGGATCCCTGAGCTCGTTTTCACTTGCCACTCACTGATAGGGTTTTGATATGAGTCTGCAAACAGTTGGTTTATTATGATCTCTGTACAGTCAGACCTCTCTGCTAATGATAATCTGTATTTACAGCTGCTCCTCAGTGCTAGTAGCATCACTGCCTCAGCTCCACTTCAGATCCTCAGGCATTAGATTCTCATAAGGAGCGTGCAACCTAGTTCCCTCGCATGCGCAGTTCAGAGTAGGGTTCGCACTTCTATGACAATCTAACGCTGCCGCTGATCTGACAGGAGGTGGAGCTCAGGCAGTAATGCGAGCAATGGGGAGCGGCTGTAAATACAGATGAAGGTTCGCTCGCTCGCCCGCTGCTGACCTCCTGCTGTGCAGCCCAGTTTCTACCAGGCCACAGACCAGTAGTGGTCCATGGCCCAGGGGTTGGGAAACTCTGTTCTAGAGTACTAAAGTACCTATGATAATTAGAGCTATAATGTGAGATTGAAATTTTCAAAACAAAGTTTCCCCCACACCCTTCTTTGAGGATTCAGTTTCTTTAAAAATAATTTAATAATAGTGGTGGTTTCAGAGGAAAAGTGTGAAAGTGCACTGTAATCTTTGACTGTGAGATGTAAGAGTTTGCAGTGGGGTTGCAGTGATTAAGCCTAATGCTAGGACAAGTAAAGCTAATATTTTAGGCTCTTTTATTACAAAATGGAAGCTGTATTGTTTCTTGAAGAATTAAACTAAAAATGCATGCTTAAGAATTCTTAACACTCTGATTTGCAATATTTTGCTCAAATATCTTCAAATAATGTAAAGTACATACTTCTGTTAAATAATAAAGTTTTCTGGAATTCTTTTAACTGAATAAGGGTACTTAGAATAGGAATGTGAATATTTCAGATTTCTAACTTTTTTTCTTTTTTCGGACATAACTTTCTTTGTAGCATTAACCATACTAATTCAGAATAAAGAATAAAGCTAGTTATTGCTTACATTTTTTAAAAAATAAAAGGTGCTATATGTGTTAAAAATAGTAAGTTTCAATTTGAAACTCACTCAAACAAACAGTTGTAGGAAGTTTTTCTCCTTCTTAATTCTGGCATCTTATTATTACTCTTGGAGATGAAAGAGTCCAAACCTGTATGGGTATTTAACTGTTGGAGTTCTTGTTTCTTGATTGGAAATTAAAAAAAAAAAATTATAGTTGATTTTATAATTGACCTGTTTATTTTTAAAAGTATACATTTAAATATAAAAATTTAAATCCATTGTAAACCTTTTACCCTAAGCATTAACATCTCTGTATAAAAATCGCTACTCTTATTGCATGTGTGATTACCTTAGTGTTTAAGAGTTCCAGTGAGTATTAATCTGTTTACCAGGATATGATCTACAGTTATTCACAGTCTGATACTTGAAAGCTTTTAAAAACACCAACATTATATTTTATTTCTCTCTGTATTTAGCAGTTCCTTGGCAAACATAGAGATGACATGGAGAGTAAGATAAAGGGGATTAGGTTTGGCCACTAGAGACCAAGCTGTTAGAAATTAGTTTGTCTAAAGAGAGAAGTGAAATGGTTTCCCTAATCTAGATGATTGATTTAACATGTTCCTCTAATGAATATTAGAACAACTATACTATATCAGTAACTGTGCTAGATAAATTCTGGAGATACAGTACTAAAGAGAATAACAAGTTTACTGCTTTGTTGGAGCTTACATTCTATTCAAGGGTAGCAAAAAAAAAAAGTAAACGAGATAATTTCATAGAGTAATAAGCACTATGAAGGAAACAGTAGAGGATGGAGTGATAAAGAATGATTGGGGGAGCTATTTTAGATTCAGTGCTCATGGATGGTCTCACTGAAAAGATGATAATTAAGATGATGAGAGGACATCAGTGATGTCTGGTTTCTTAAAATGGTAAGCTAAATTATTTAGATCAACTTTTTCACTGAAATTAAAGAAATATGCTGGATAAAAAGTATTTTTAAATGCTTTAGAAATACTTGAGCTCTAAAAATATAGCCACTTTTTGCATAACAGCCTATAACTTAACAGGGACTGGATGCTGAGCAGAATAGGAGAATAAAACGGAAAGAGATTTTTTAAAGAAGTAACTGAGAAGTGTGGCCATAGACTGCCTTTCATACATATTTGTGTTGCAGGTACATGTAGCCCAATTTATCTGGAGATGGTCCAATCTGGTCGTGTCTCCCAAAGCAAAATAAAGCTTCTGTAGCTGAAGCACGTTATCTTACAGTGAAACCCTGCAAATACATTGTCAAGCAAGTAGCCAAAGATAAGGCACACGAAGAAACAGACAACTGAACAGAACCAGTGAGAATAAACAGCAGAATCAGAAGTCCATAGACTTCAGATATTGAAATTATTAGACACAGATTTAAAACAACTGTGCTTACAAGTTATGACACACGTAAAAATGTCTGCAAGGAAACCATAAAAAACAACACAGCATATTTGTAAAGGAACCAGACTAAATTTTTAGAAATGAAAAACACAAAAATTCAGTGAGCCTTCTGGTTCAGGCTTTGTTGATTAGTTTGTATCAAATGAACCCTGCTACTGAAACCATTATAAAAGTTGAGCCATGTATATAAAACAACCAGTCGAAGGCCTTGGGGAGCAACCAGTGTAGGCTGGACTTGGGGGACTATGATTCTTGAGAAAAGGAAAGCTCATGAAGTGATCTCCTTATTTATTCTGTTTTTTTCCTTGGGGAAATTTCCCAATTCTTAGTGCCGGATAGAGCTCAAGCAGAAAGTGGCAGTTTTACTGCCACAAAGAAGCTGGGGACTGAGGCCAAATCCTGGATATGAGAGAAGTACAGAGAATTGAACATGCTACATACAATGTCCACATATAAACTCTCCCTCAAGTGTAGTCTTCAGTAACAACCAGACCTAGAGCAGGACTTCAGACATCAGACAACATTGACTGTGAGGATAAAGAGCTGAGCAGAAGTTTTAGCAACTTTGGGCGAGACATATTTGGATTCAAGTACGTCAAAAACTAGTAAGAAGCATACTTAAGCCATTAGCTTACAAAAATACACACACACGCGCACACACACACACACCTCCAGGATATATTCACCTGTGTATATTAATAGTTCCTTTGTTTTTAAGAGCTAACAATGAAAGAATCTGTTTAAAGTAATACAGTAATAGGCCAGACACTATGATCTTTTATCTTATAAAATATGGAAGAGTTAGGCTGTGTCCCAAATGCAAATACTGCTTTGAGTATTTAGACTATGAAACAATAGATCTTTGGGTCCTAACTGTACATTATCTGAACAGTACTATCAATGTATGATTCTTACTAAATTTCCTTGCTATATGCGATTGCTACAGGAGGTAAGAAGTAATTAGAGGTCAAGAATACCATTGTGTTGGTCTATACATAAATCTTTAAGTCATTTTTTTTAAATTAAGTTTCCAATTTATCTTTGCTTCTTGTATACAACCTACTTTTAAATGCTTAGGGAAATTTGATGTAAGCACTAAAATGTCCTCGGGATTGAACAGCGCAGTTAATGCATGACCAAACGCATTCAGTGTTCACAGGAACATACAGCCCTCAGGAGCATGCTTTTTGTAGGTCAATGAATTTTCTACAGAGCTATTGCTGAGAATTATTTTTAAATTACCTTCTCAAGTATGCTTGTCTAAGTCAATAAGCCTATTGTACTAGAAAGTTTCCAGGCAATACATAAAGCAAAACACTAAGTAAATTGTTATTCTCTCAAGTGACATAATGTCTCTATTTTACTTACTGTTCACAATAATTTTACCACAGAAGCACAAAAGTCATTCCAGTTTTCTTCTGAGTGGGAATTATTAATTTGTTGGGTTTTTTTTAATAAGATTGATTTAATTAATTGGGTCTTGAGGTCTTGAATTCTCTTAGGTTTCTTTTTCCATACATACACTCACAAATTTAATACAGCTTTTAAAAAGTGTTCTTTCCATCAGAATTTATTTTTACCATGTTTCAAGCATCTTGTATTGAACTTTAAAGTGAAATTCACTAAGTATTTTGTTACTTTCTCAAAAATCTAATAGCTGATTTTTGGAAATTTACCTAAAACTTTGCTACTTAAACTGTGGTCCTTGGAATAGCATGTTGTGGCCATCACCTGGGAGCTTATTAGAAATGCAGAATCTTGGGCCTTATCCTAGGTTTACCGATTTATAATCTGTATTTTAATAAGCTCAAGTGATTCCTGTACACATCAAAGTTTGAGAAGCACTGATCTAAAAGCTTGTTTCCTAGTGTTTATATTTAATCTACCTAACCCTTAAAAGGAAAGACCCCTGTACAAAGCCCAATAAAAAATCAAGGTGTTCTAAAAGCTTTCAGGGGATATCTCAGAGGCTGATGTAATCTGTACTTTTTAGAAAATAATAATGTTTATTTTGTTCCTAGTGATTGTACCATGTCATTTATTATACCCTCTTCCTTTCTTTTTGCTTGTCTAATCTAGTCTGGCATCTTTAGCTCTCAGCTCTTTGCTGTACTTTTTAAACTAATATCAGCCCTAACTTCTTCACCTGGGCACTTATCTTACATTTCTGACATTCATCGTGTCCCAAATAGTTATATCATCACCTTTTTCAGACTATGCTTTCTTTCCTAACTTCCTTTTGTTAATTATATATCTGTTGTAGATCCAGTAAAGTCTCACATCTTCTGAAGCTTTTCACAGTTTTTCTTGTATACAGTGATTTCCTCCTTGCTTTATTCCTGTAACCCCTTTTATCCCTTCTATAAGAGATGGAGATGGAATTCATGTCTTTAACACAACTCCCTATTTCTGTATTACTTCTTCTGTAAATAAAGTTTCTGGCAGAAAGCAGTATTTGGAATGCACCTTTTTAAATTAAAAAAATTACTCTAGAACATTAAGTTGAAAATAGCCTGCCAGCAAGTCCATCTTGCCAATTGGCTGACTGTGGATATTAGTTTTTAAGTTTCTGTGTTTTACAGTTAACAAGGTTTCAATGTTATGTGGTAACCAACTCAACAAATTTTGACTCATCAAAAAACTAACTGAAAACCCCCAAAATGGAATGGTTCTTATGAAGCAAATAATCAGTGTCCTCACCCTTAAGTACATAAGAAGAGTAATTAATATTTACATATGATTTCTTAGCATAAAGTGGACAGGCAGTTATTATGGTTGAATTAGATTATACAGAAATTAGAAACTAATAGATACTAACTTAAACACAATTTTAGGATGGAAGAAAGTTAAAGATCCTGACCCCCTTATTTTATATTAAAGGAAACTGAGACAGAACTTAAATGTTTGCTTCTACTTCATGCCAAAATAGTATGCAGAGCCCACCTCTCAGCTTTTGGGTTTCAGTCTAAAGTCCAGAAGCTTGAAGATATAAAATTTCCAAATTATGTTCACTTTCAATTTGGAATAAAAGGTCAGCTCTTGGATCAAATGACAGCCTTTCGCATCAGACTGTGCATATGACTAGTTTTAACACAAAGACTTCATGTTCTAAAAAATGGTCCAAGGGTAGGAGATATTTAGTAGTTTGAGGTTAATGGATTATTGGGGACATCTAAAAATTGTGTGTTTAAAAGCTCATAAGATTTTGCCAAGTTTGACTCTATGCATTTTTTCAATTGTCTTTTTCTTTATGTATGGCAAGCATTGTACCTTTTATAGCTTTTGTATACCTCAGCTATATAGCACAGTGGGAATGTATTCAATTTTGCCTTGCGAAAATACTCCCCTCTTTTCTGGGTTATAGCTGCTGAAACAGTTTTAGCAATTTTACCCTCAGTTGTTTTTATTGAAGATTAGCCACATACTACTACTATTTTAAAGATATTAGTGGTAAAGATATTACCACTAACTCAGAATCAAAATTAATGTCTGCAATATGTTGGTTTCCAGGGTTTGTTTCCTTTGTTGTTGCTGTTTTTTTGACGAGGTGGGTCAGTCTTTATTAGTGGGGGGGTGGTGAGGGGGCCGGTACCCATATGAGCCTAGGACACTGTGAAGAGGAAGAGAAGCCTCAGTCCCATCTGGGGAGGGGGTTTCTGTAGTTGACATGAGCAAAGGCCTGAGTCACAGTAACTCCACTTGGAGATGGTCATCCAGACCCTCCACCACTTAGACATATGGAGGGCTGGGGTAGTGAGAGGTACCCAGTGGAGCAGATATGATAGAAGCTCGGTTTTAATTATAGTGGGGGGAAATTTTTGTTTTTGTTCAAATGAGCATAACCCTGATGATCTTAACTATATTAATTTGGGGAATAGGAAAAATAGATGAAAAGCTGGAGCAAAAATATTTTTTAAAAACTTGTTTTCTTGAAATGCTAAAATGTTTAGAGAGGACAGTCAGGAGAAGAGTGGTGCTGTATACGAATACCTTTGGATTTAGTGTAAATAGGCTGTTTCTCGTAATCTGTTCATCTTTTTTGAACCAAGTTCCTATCTCTAAAACATATCCATATAATCTCTGAGTTAAATTTTGTTAGTATCATGAGATTCAAATCTTTATTTCCTTTTGGGAAAAAAAGTCTGTTTAGTGGTGGTTTTATAAATCTTCCTTGCTGTTCATTTATTGATTCAAAAAATATTTATTGAGTGTCAGCCATATATCTCGAACATTTAACTTTAGAATCTAAACTATGATTATATGTCATTATTGACTGAGGAGATGCTTCTCTGTCAGAGTAGTACATCTTATAGAAAATATTGTTTACAAGCTTTTATAAAGGAATATTTACTTCTGTATTGGAGTCACTATCATCTGAAGAATGACAAAATAAAATTTTATGTACCAATTTGAGTATGTTCCCTGAACTAATTTATACAGAGTTTGACATGAGAACATACAAGAAAACAATATCCCATCTAGGAATCCCCCTAGCAGGGAATTCATGATGAACACTAAGGTGCTGTAGAGCTTCAAGTTTTTCAAAGAATATCAAGAGTTGGAATGAGAGTTAAAAGTCACATATAGTTTACCCTCTCAATCAGTGTAGAAATCGACTCCATATTGTTTCTGATAGGCCAGCATCAGTCTTCTACTTAAAATTTCTAGAAACAGTAACATAAGTAAAGGATAATCAATTTCATTTTTTAGTAACTCTCATGATTGGAAAATTCCTTGTCAGTTGAACGAAAGGTGCCTCTTATTTTCCATTCCTCGGTCTCAGTTTTGACCTCTGTAATTAGCAGTTTAAGCCTAATCTAATCTGTCCTTCCATACATGGCAGTTGATAAGTTTAAAGATAGTTATCATGTTCCTTCAAGTAAGCTTTTTCAAAAAAATACCTAAGTGTATGTCTTTTGCTGTAAAACTCAAATTCAGAAGAATCATTTATCATGAATGAATTCTCTTTTGCCCACTTAGAGGCAGAATCCTCTTCTGTATATGTTGGCTTTGTCATTTTTCTTGAGCTTTTCATGTTTTATGCCTTCATAGTTTGAGAACTTTTAGGAAGTATCTGATCCTATAATTTTTCTCAATGTTCAAATAAATCAATCCTGATAACTTTTTAGGTAAACAAAATATTTTAATCTCTTTTCATGTATTTTAAAAAACTGACCCTTAAGAGCTATTACATTTAATGATACAGTGAATAATAAGGTATAATCTTTAAAAAATTAGCGACAATAAAAGTCAAAATTGAATGATATTAGAAGCTCTGTGTTTAAATAGATGTCAGTGATTTATACCAATTGGCAAAATAACTCTCTGTAGCAGTCCTTATATTCAATAATTAAAGATTAAATGAAAGAATATTTTTGTTACCGTTCATTAATGGAGAAAACTAGGGAGAAAAAAGATTCTAGGAAGATGCAGAGTAGCTATAAAGAGAAGAATCTTAAGAAAAAAAATAGTAACAAAGTTAATTGTGTTGAGGCATTAATGGCAAAATTCTGTACATTTGCCTTTGATGTTTTTCCAGCCCACTCAATCATAGGTTGTACAACAGGAGTGAGATAAATATTTTTAATGTTCTTCCATTATATTATATATTATTACTTGCTGGGTATGTGAGATTTAGATTATTTTTGTTGCGTGTTTAAGAGATTCTCTTTTTCTAGAAGAACCGAGACACTCCTGAAATTTAGTGAATGATATCACATGACAATCTTTGTTCTCCTCTAATCAGATTACCAAAATTTAGTGTATTTGGAAGAATTCTCCTCTAGTGAAATACATTTTTATAATAATGCATTAGGATGAGTATAACTGCAGAAAAGGATGGATTTCTAATAGGAACTTTGTGAGCAGTGGAAAATTACATGAACTTTGCCTCTACTTCTTTCCATGTAAAGAAAATATCCTCTTTCATTTTTAATTGAGGGAAGGGAAAGATGTATTTCTAGAGTTATATTATTTTGTATAAAAATATGGTTTTTCATAATATTTTAAATATTAGGTAAAACAAATTTTTGTCTAATCTGTTATTAAAACAAAAGTTTAGATAAATATTTTTATAAAATTCTTGAAAATGCTGGCAAGTTTTGTAATAGGCTATTCAGTGTCCCAGTGAGATTTGGGGAAATGCTTACTGTTTTTCTCATATTGTTTTCCATTACCTTAAAATGCACCACTAATGCCTAGGGATAATAGTGAATTAATGAAAAATTTTAGCATTGACCTAACCCACTCAGCTTAGTTTTTGCTGCCAAAATATCCAAGAGAAGACATTTAGTAATGCTGTGAGCCACAGGAGTTGCTGAGGTAGTTCACTGTTATGGCACTACCCAAATACGCAGGGAATCCTTAAACAAAGGGCATCAAAGTAAATAATGCACACAGAGCGCTTAGTGGTCAGCAGAGGCTGGTTTGCATATATAGGCAATGCCTGCCTACTGATTGATGAGGCCTATTACCATGAGACTATATTTATTAAAGACAACACTTCAGTAATTCTATGCACAAATGATTAATAGCTAAATGATTATTGATTTTAGTTAATTAGAAAGGTCAAGATGAAAATTCCGAATGAAATAGAATCATTTCATTATATTGACTTATTCTACTTGAAATTATTAAAGCTTAAAATTACTAAAAGTTAAGTCACGCTATGAATGTTCTAAGTAAAGTTTGAATGATTTTAGTTCTAATATTAACATATTATGATTAATCTGAAATGAATTTTCAAATATTTGCTAACATAAGATATTGGCTTAATGTCTTCATAAGCAAAATTTTTGCTCACTAGCAACTGCTGAGTTAAAGACAAGTCAAAATTATTAACATTCTGTTGTATAATTTCTCTAGTCCTTTTATTATGTTGTTACTAGTATTTTTTAACTTAAAACTTTTTTCCCCTCTACAATGAAATAGCAATCTTATAAAAGGGAAAGGATTTTACAGTAGGGCTTTTCAGCTAAGTGAGTAATGCTGTCCACTGCAGTTAGGAGGGTTAAATTCTTTTCTAACAATAACATAAGAGCTTGTTGGTCAACGAAAATTCTGTATGGATTGTACCTAAATAATCTCTTAATCTCTTTCCTTCAGCGCCACGGTCACACCAGAAGCTGATGGAAATCATTTAGGAACTTGGATTTATCGGAGTTTGAGACTATTTTGTTCTAGTTTAAAAAAAAAAAAGCTATATTCTCGAATTCAGTTTCATACACATACCCTTACACACATGTATTCATGTAAAATCCTAAGAGATACAAATGTATGTAGGTGGATCTTTCCATCTACTCCAGATTTTCTGGTCCTTGGTTTCCTAGCACATGATAAAGAGGTCTACCAAATGTTTAATTTGAAGATCCTGCCAAGATTCCCACAATGATTGACTTGTGCGTCTGGGTATTATAGAGAATAAACAGAAGGACATGAACTCGAGAAGTATGAGACAGTGTTACTGGTACTCTGCACTGCTGTCATAGCACGGCTGGTTAGTATGTGATAGAAGAAACCATCTCTTCTGTTTGACTTCTCGCGTGTTATTTTTTACTCAAAATTTTTTTCACCTCAAAATACTTGGCACTCGTCTGACATCTCCAGTGACATGCAACTATACAGTATTTTTTCCATTCTAAGCCTACTGCACAATACATGGCTTTTTAGTGTTTTTTGAGCAGTATGTTATAGTGTGGCATAGTTTATCATTTATGCACAATGTTAGCACATAATACCATACTCTTGGTGCCCACGTTCTTGCTTCTCTTTCACTTAAACTTGATGGCATAGAATTCTTCTTTAAATGCTATACTTAGGATTTTTTGTGTACTCCTGTGCATCCATTTTTAAAACTGCCAACAATCTTAACTTATCTTTATTTTCGGTAACATAAAATGGTATAAATCATTCTACCTCCTAACCTTATTTGCAAAATTAATCTGAAAGTAAAAGTTGCTTCTTTAAATTGTAGCATGTAATGACTAAAAAAAGTACTCAGATTTCTGAATTGTGGAGAGAGGAAAAATAATACTGTATCAGAAAGAGGGTTACTTAAATCGGGCATTCTTGGGCACTGCTTTAAGTCTAGTCTTCCTGACAAGTGGTTTAAATCAAAGGTCTCCTGCATTAAATCTCAGAGAAGCCAAGTCTACTTACCTAAAATCGTCCCTAGGTAGAATCAACATATACGGGGTGACTAAAAAATAGTTAAAGTTCATGTCTTACAGGGAAATCTGTTTCATTATTTTTCTTTTCATAACTCATGTTCTTAGGACAAAATAATGATGACACATTATAGGACGTATACCATTTGTTAATGGCTCATAGTTGAAAATTGATAAGTCATATCTAGCACTTTAAAAATGAATACGATTGCTTGTGCCATGTTTTGGCAAAGCATTTATTCACTGTAATATTTTGAAATACAATTGCTGAGCAAGAATGACACGTGAATGCCTTGTTTAATTGCATTTACTCCACTATCAGTTATCTATAAACTTCAACACAATTCTTCAGTGAACTTTCTAAATTCATCAGTTAGTAACCTTTTTAGCCCAGTGCATAAAGTAATGTTTTGACAAGCCTTTTAAAAAGGCAAGTAGGTGAATTTATTAGGAAACAATGCAGAGTAAAATTAAAAAGATTTTGAATAGGTGTAATTTATATTTGGCTGGCTCTGCCTGAACAAGGTTGGGCAACTCACATTATATTAAAAATTCCTCATAACTAATATTAATCTAGGTGCTAATTCTATAACTACCCAAATGCAAAATGCAGAAGGAGTTTGAGATTAGGAAACAACTGTGTTCAATATTGCTAATGTCCAGCTGACTGGTACTACCAGCCAGTTTTGTACAATGTGTATTATGTGTCTACCTTTCCCCATCCTCTTACTCTGTATCTAGTATAATAAGTGTGATTGTTGCCCTCCTGTAGTCTTTGGAAAGTAGTGGAAAGAAAAGGTAAGCAGGCTCAAATTAAATGCAATCATAGGCATCAGAGGGCTATCCAAGAACATGGGAGCAACTGGCCTTGTTATGCTAGCCTCCTGACATTCAATTAGGCTAGTACTTATGGTCACAAAAGGGCTTCATGTTGCCATGGATAGGTACCATTTGTCAATTTAATGTCTATATTTATAATATTGGGTACCTCTCTCACGCCATAGATAGGGTGTACTGGATAGCTTTCATTAAACTGTAACAGCAAAAAACTCCAGAAGCTCAGTGGCTTATTTATTCTATTCTCATTTATACTTTGCAGATCTGCTGTGGCTTTGCTCTATGCCCTCTTCCTGAGACGTATGAAGGAGAGGGAAAAAGAGTGATGGAACTTGTATGATGGCTCCTAAAACTTCTGCTTGGAACTGGCACATGCCACTTTCACATTTCATTGGTAGAAACAGCTCAAATGGAAGCAGGAAATATAACTCTCCTCTAGAGATAGGCCTGGTAAAGGAGGGGCAGCTAATATTAGGCTGGTAATAAAATCTATCACATAGGTGTTAACATTCCTGTCTCCCTACCCTCACCAACCACTGTCCCTATCCCTACTGTTTATGGTAGAGAGGTACAGAAATTTTTTTTAGCTTTTATAGATTGATTGTTTTTCTTAGTTACTATTTATATATTATAGAACCAAAATTAGGAAGTAACAGTAAAATCAGTGACACTGGTGAATGTAGAGAGATTAATTTAGAGAGCATATCCTGTTATTCATATTCATACTGGTGACCTCTTCTGAGTTACTACAAAAATAAAAAGTTGACAGTAATGCAGAAAAAATTACCTTTTCCTCCTCTTTCCTTTTTGATAGAGTACCTTTCAGGAGATTAAGGAACCAGTAGAGAAATTTAGATGAACAAATTACTTTGTATTATACATTTGTATATCTCATGTTAGGTATTTTCTTAAGTAGACTAAAAGTAGATGTTCTGCTTTTGTATTCATATGGATATAAATTTGAAATATTTTGAAGTTCCAAAGCTTTTAAAGTAAAGTTTCTTATTTGCTATTTAAAATGAAATAAAAGCACATAAAAATGAAAATAGACTTCCATGCTTTCACTTTGGTAAAAGTAATATACATTTTCTTATTTTTACTGTTAGGTATTTGGTTTTTGTATTGCCCTCCATAAGCCAACTTCCATTCTGCTTAATACTTAGTTATTACTGTAGAATGTTATTGTGGTAATGTGAACTGACTTCAGTGTATTGCGTACATATTTTAATGAAATATTCTGCCTGGTCCTGATCAGAAAGGAGGTATATTTACATAATGCTAATCAAGCATTTGTTGTAGCATTTGGAAAGGGCAGTACTGTAATTTTAGTGGCTACATGTATTATCTGTCACACAAATTTAGCAACCAACTGTCTAAAATACAAATCACTGTATCCTGGAAATTGTCAAGGTTAATTATAAGTCCTGTTGCCTTTTTATAAAAAGCATACCTTATGATACATCTTAATATATTTTGGGTCCCATTTCATTTGTAGATTGTGGAGTTTTGTTTTTTGATATACTAGAATAGTTCTCTGCATTGTTTGTTCAGTCATTTCCTGCACCTGGTTTGTATATGTTGAATTTATTTATTTATTTGTTTGTTTGTTTGTTTGTTTGTTTGTTTGCGGTATGCGGGCCTCTCACTGTTGTGGCCTCCCCCGTTGCGGAGCACAGGCTCCGGACGCGCAGGCTCCGGACGCGCAGGCTCAGCGGCCATGGCTCACGGGCCCAGCCGCTCCGCGGCATATGGGATCCTCCCAGACCGGGGCACGAACCCGTATCCCCTGCATCGGCAGGCAGACTCTCAACCACTTGCGCCACCAGGGAGGCCCATATGTTGAATTTATTTTTAATTTAAAAATTATTTTTGAATTTTGCTTAGTTTGCATTTTTTGGTTTAAAACCAACTGTACATTTTGGAAAGTAGACCCTTTCAAAAGTGTTTTAAACAGCAAAACCATTCATTCATTCAGCAGACTACTGACTGATTACAGTCTTTTAGGTCATGGGATGTTCTCTTGAGAAAGACTGATAATAAATATACAATATAGGTGTTCTAGAGTGGAGGTTTGTATTAGTGATTTTATATGTTATAAAGCCAGGTTCCGTTTCATTTATTAAACTGTTTCTGGGGGTTTGGTAACATTATAATGGTCTTATACTTCTGCATGGGCTTCTTGAGACCCAGTCTTTAGACTAACTCATTAAGAACTTACCAACACCAGATCTGAAACAGTATTCTTGCATACAAGTTTTCAGTACATTTCCCTCCCCACTGTAAATGGAAAAAGTGATTCTTTTATCCATACAGATTAATGGGATTGTTGAGCTGAACATTATCTCATTGGAACAAAGTCCAACAAAGCCTAAAGGTTACTCCTTCCTTATATAGTGACAGGGACTTGGTATTGATATTTTTTCAGGCTCCTCTCCTGCTCATCCTTTACTAAAACACATAGAAAACAGTGCTTAATTAGTTTTTCAGGCAGTTTACTAAGATTAGAAAATTGGTCTCTAGATACTAGGTATAGACAGAAGACAAGGTGGGAAATTTGGTGTTGTCAGAGTGAACCTTAATAAACCACATATTAAATAGATGGCTTCATAGTGGCTGTGCTCTATTTACAATAGCCAGGACACGGAAGCAACCTAAGTGTCCATCGACAGATGAATGGATAAAGAAGATGTGGCACATATATACAATAGAATATTACTCAGCCATAAAAAGAAACGAAATTAAGTTATTTGCAGTGAGGTGGATGGACCTAGAGTCTGTCATACAGAGTGAAGTAAGTCAGAAAGAGAAAAACAAATACCATATGCTAACACATGTATGTGGAATCTAAAAAAAAAAAAAAAAAGGTTCTGAAGAACATAGGGGCAGGACAGGAATAAAGATGCAGACATAGAGAATGGACTTGAGGACACGGGGAGGGGGAAGGGTAAGCTGGAACGAAGTGAGAGAGTGGCATGGACATATATACACTACCAGATGTAAAATAGATAGCTAGTGGGAAGCAGCCGCATAGTACAGGGAGATCAGCTTGGTGCTTTGTGACCACCTAGAGGGGTGGGATAGGGAGGGTGGGAGGGAGACGTTAGAGGGAGGAGATATGGAAATATATGTATATGTATAGCTTATTCACTTTGTTATAAATCAGAAACTAACACACCATGGTAAAGCAATCATACTCCAATAAAAATGTTAAAAAAAAGATGGCTTTTTTCCTTTTTAAAAAAATCCTTGATGATTTCTGTTACGTTGTCAGCACATTTCAGATGTTATGATTGTAATAATAAATGCTGTGTTTAGTTGCTAGAGTGATTGAAACAGAATTGTTAGTTTACTCTATGCAGTCTTCTCTCTAAAATTAAATCATTAAATTCCAACTCTCATTTTGCATCACTGCAGAATATCATCCAATTAATCCAAAATATTTGTGGAAATTTAAAAAAATTTTGAGTAATTGTATTTAATTTGTTTTGCTTTTTAACTGTTATTTTTAAATAGTTATTTATAACTTCCCTGAATATACAGAATTTGAGGCAGCTTACAGTGGGTAAAACATTCTGGACTATAAAAAAACATTAATTAGAGTAAGAGATAAAGGGAAAAGAAAAGACTGAATGTGTATGTAAACCGTAAAGGCCACATTATTTATTATATAGAGCTTTTAAGAAAATTAAAAAGGGGGGTCTAGCAATTTTAAAATTGCTCTCGTATTAATATGTTAAGTGTTATATGCTCTATTATTAACAATGCTGGATTTTCTGCTTAGATTTAGAAACCTATCAACAAATATTTGCCACCTAATGAATGTAAGGGACTTTGGATGACAGGATGTGGAATTACAAAGTGATATTGAGACAATGATAGGATGTGCCTGTGTGTGTCTGTCTAGTATCATGTGTCTAGTGTTAGCTACTTTGGGGAGGATTGGTACAGAAGATTGGTGCTAGGTAGGAAAAAATAATGAAATGCTAGCTAAATAGAATGTTAGTTCAAGTAGAACATAATATTCTAAAGACTGATAATTCTCACCTTTTCTATTAAGTAAACAAAAAATAACTATAATTGTATTACCGTTTGTTGGCGTGATACTAAAGCTATCCACATGGCTGAGATTATCTGTGTCATAAAATAATGGAACTAACAGGTTACACCAGAAATTAATAAAATATGAATATTGCTATGTGAATATTACTAAACTATTAATTATGTGTGACTATATAAATCTATATAACTGTAACTAACATATCTGTCTTTATAGTTTACAGTGCACTTTTATATGTGCTATTTTATTTAAGAGAATGTTGGATTTAGCATAGAGTTTGATAGTTTGTGTATGGTCCCAAGTTACTTATTCTTCTCTGTTAGTGAGAGAATCCATGCCAGCACTAAAGAATTGATATCCTCAAGCTTGATGATGGTTACACTGTTCTCACTAAATCAAATTTCTTAGTAATTTTTGGCTTAGAAATAGGGTTTGTTTCTAAAAATTCCACGAGGACTTTGACTCTTCTCACTTAAATACCCTCCAGAATGTGGGATATTAGTTCCTATCTTCTGCCTCTCACCCTCCCCTCACCCCTGCCTTATATATGGTTTCTTTCTTTGTGGTTACTGCATGGTGAAAATGAGCCTCAGGCTCCTCTCAAGTGGATAGGTCTATCAATCAAAATAAATTTTCCTTTCTAGTTTCTGTCTGCTCAGATTTTAAGTATGCTTCCTTATGTTTACATATCCTAACTTACCTTAATAGTAACTTGACAAAGTCTTCATTCTGGTTAGTATTCTGGTTAGTATTCCTGCTCTGGAAGTTGTGTCTGCTTACACTTTTTCTTCTGATAAAATTATACACTTCAGTTCCAGCAACCTTGAACCACCTGTTACTGGCAGACCACCTAGAGCAAGCTCTTTGCCTTTTCCTGAGATAGTCTGTATGTACTCCAACAGAGACGTCATGAACATTGTAGTTGGTTTTTCTGTTTGTTTTTGTGATAAAAAACATAACATGAGAGCTACTCTCTTAACAAACTTTTAAATGTGCAGTACAATATTTATAGCTATAAGGACAATGTTGTATAGTAGAGCTCTAGAACTTTTTTATCTTGCATAACTGAAATTCTATACCCAATTGAACAGCAGCTCCCCATTTCCTCCTCCCCCCAGTCCCTGGCATCCACCATTCTACTTTCTGCTTTTATGAGTTTTACTACTTTAGATACCTCATATGAGTGGAATCATGAAGTATTTGTCCTCCTGTGACTGGCTTATTTCATAGAGCATAATTTCCTTCAAGTTCAGCCATTTTGTTGTATATGCAGGATTTCCTTTTTTTTTTAAGGCTAAATAATATTTCATTATATATATCACATTTCCTTTGTCTGTTCATCCATTAGCGGAATCAATGGATATTTAGGTTGTTTCCACCTCTTGGATATTGTGAATCGTACTACAATGAACATGGGAGTGCTATTATCTCTTTGAGATCCTTATTTCATTTCTTTTGGATAAATATTCAGAAGTAGGATTGCTGGACCATATGGTACTTCTCTATTTAATTTTCTGAGGAATCTTCATACTGTTTTACATAGCAGTTGCACCATTTTACGTTCTCACCAACGGTGCCAAGGGGTTCCAATTTCTCCACATCTTCACCAGCATTTAAAAGAAAATAATAGCCGTACAAACAGGTGTGAGGTAACATCTTATTGTGGTTTTTGATTTGCATTTCCCTGATGATGGGTGATGTTGAATATGTTTTCCAATACATGTATGTCTTTTGTATGCCATTTGCATGTCTTTTTTGGGAAAGTGTATATTCAAGTCCCTTGCCTATTTTTGAATTGAGTTATATTTTTGCATTGAGTTGTAGGATATTCTTATATATTTCGGGTATTGACCCCTTATCAGACATATGATTTGTAAATATCTTCTTCCATTCTGTAGGTTGCCTTTCACTTTTTAAATTTTCCTTATGCTATGCAGATTCTTTTTAGTTTGGTGTAGCCCTTGTCTATTTTTGCTTTTGTTGCCTGTCTTTTGGTGTCATATCCAGGAAATCATTGCCAAGATCATTGTCATGAAACTTTTTCCCCTATGTTTTCTTCTAGGAGTTTTATAGTTTCATGTTTCACATTTAAGTCTTTAATACATTTTGAATTGAGTTTTGTGTATGTGTAAGGTAAAGGTCCAATTTCATTCTTTTGCATGTGGATATCCAGTTTTCCTGGCACAATTTGTTAAAGAAACTATCCTTTCCCTATTCTGTAATTCTGGCACTCTTAGATCGTTTGGCTCTATATGTGCACATTTATTTCTGGGCTCTCTGTTCTGTTCCATTGGTCTATATGTCTGTCTTTATGCCAATACCATACTGTTCTAATTACTGTAGTTTTATAATATGTTTTGAAATTGGGAGGTGTGAGACCTCCAGCTTTGTTCTTTCTCATGGTTGTTTTGGCTATTGGGGGCCCTTTGAGATTCCATATGAGTTTTAGGATTGTTTTTTCTATTTCTGTAAAAAATGCCATTGAGATTTTGACAGGGATTGCCTTGAATCTGTAAATCACTTTGAGAGATTTTAACAATATTAAATTTTCCAATCCATGAATGTGGGATGTCTCTTCATTTATTTGTCTTCTTTAATTTTTTTCAACACTGTTTTGTAGTTGTCAATGTACAAGTCGTTTTCCTTCTCGGTTAAGAGTTAGGCAAGACAGAAATGAGTCCCTCAGGTGTTCTTTCCAAAAAGCCAGAACCTTGGATGCACCTCTATCTCCCACCCCCTGCCCCCGACCAGGAGAAGTTCCAAGACAGGGTGTTCTCCTGGGCTGATCTGTTCTGCCTTGGTGGAGGAACTGTTGCTGGTATAGTGAAACTTTCTTCTTACCCATTTCGCTGCAACTCTTCTTGGCTTTGTGCTGCCTGGGGTACTGCAACTTCTTAACTGGAATCTGGAAATCTTTTAAAGGTATTTTGGTCTTTATGTTATTGTTAAATTGGTGTTTCCATGGGGAAATGAGAGTTGGGATATCTTGTTCTACTGCCTGGCTAATGTCACTCCAACATTGTACTCTTAACCTTATAAACAATGAACACTAATCAAGTACCGACTATATGCCAGGCTCTCGTTTAGAGTTTGGGTTATAAAGATGAACTAGCTGTGCTTGTTATCCTTAAGGACCACCTCTGGTTTGGAAGACAGACATGTAAATAGTGAATAACTGTAAAATGTTTTCTGCTATCATCTAGCAGAAAACTAGATGTAACTTAATGTAACTTAATGTCTAGAGGATGGATGTTTTCAAGGAAGGTGGGATTTGAACTGGACCTTGAAATTTGAGCAGGAAGTTTAGAAAGGCATTCCAGGGAGAAGGAACAGTAGTTAAGAGTAGCGGGAACCATATATGACTGTGTAAAACAGGGAATAGGGAGAAATCCACCAAGTAGAAGGAAATGGGCATAGAAAACTGGAAGTGGTTGTTTGGGGCTTGATTTACTAAGAGCTTTGTTTGCGAACCTAAGGAGTTTGGACTCGGCATTGAGAAATTTTTTATAAATTGGATAAAATAATAACCTCCCTCACTCTCTCTGTTCATAAAATTCTATCTCCCTTGTGGAACATGAACAACAATTAACAGTTAATGCATACTGCATTTAGGGGAACCAGTTGCAGCATCCAAGTTAGAGATGGAAAAAAAGTGAGACCATGACATTGGCCTTATAGATGGAAAGACAGGCTTTCACAGAGATTTCTGGGATGAAGCCAAGAATTAATAGTCAGATGAAAGTAGGAAGCAAGAGAGGTATTAAAAAGGTACCTTATAGAGTCATAGGCAATTAGTAGAGGCAGGAAAATGCAGGATAAGAAAGCAACAAAGTAAAAAACAGATTTTAAAATATCAGAGATAGACACATTAGAAAAAACTCAAAGTTTTGTTGCTTACTCTAATTCTCGAATTTTGTAGAGTCTTCAGAGTGAAAGAAAACAGAAGGAGGTGAATTGTGAATTAGTATTTGAGCCAAACTTAATTGAGTTATGTGCCTGCTAAGCTCAAAAGCATTTATTTTACTACAATGCCATCCTGCCTGGCCCCGCTCTTTAAATTTCCTGCAGACATCTACCTGTGTTTCACTCCCCACAATTATGCATCTAAGACAGTAGATGTGATGAAATATAGAACGAGTTTCCAAATTACAAAAAAAGGTTTTGTTCTGTGAAATTCGTTATTTATTTGTAATTCAGAGTTCGTTTTCATGTGGAAATTACATTTAATGAACAATATCAACTCACCCAGAAAACTAACTGCTGTTGACATTAATTACATGGCATAGATAGAAACCAGACACTTTTTATCTTAGGCTTATATCTTAGCTCTGTTCCTTACCAGCTTTGTCATCTTGAACAACTTTCTAAACCTCTCCATGGTATAATTTCCTCATCTGTAAGAACAGTACCTACTTTGTAGTGTTATTGTTAATATCTTTGAGCAAATTTTTAGACAGGATACTGTCCTGGTGATGACCAAGTGAAATAAAAAATTACCTTGCATAAAAATATATTAGGATATGTGGGAATAGTGACAGTATGATAATCTAGATTTATTTTCAGGCTTCTTCAAATCTGTTATAGAGAAATATTAATGAACAGCAAATTATTCTGAACATGAAATAGAGATCCTGAACTTCTTTTCTGTCAAGTCAACAGGGCACCAGTTCCATTATATTTTTGTTCAGTTAGTTATTAACATTTACTTTGACAAAAATTGTATCCCTAGTATTCTTAATACCATTTGAAAGGTTTAATTCCGTAAACATGTTCTTGTTTCTTTTCATTCCTCAATTCATTCAACAATAATAGAATTATGGCATTAATTTATAGGACAGCCATCTGTCTTATCTAGCAAACTCAGCATAATTTAAATCTTAATATGATATTAAGCACCTCTATCAGGGTAGACAAGAATTTTCTTATTTGATAACAGTACCGTCCAAAGCCAAAAGTAGGTTGTCAGAATGACAGATTTAGGTCTCAGGTATGTGCTTGGAGGAGCTGATGCTGTAACTTTCCTCTTTATACCTGATTTTGGAGGTGCAAGTAACATACCTAGGACATATGAATTTATATTTTTTTGTGGCTGAGGAAAGTTGACTTGAATTCTTACTCAGTTCATGTTTTGTATTTGCATAGTAACATAATTATCAAGGTGTTCCTTCAGTATATGTGCAATGCATTTATTCATAACTAATTGATTCACACCTCTGCACAACGTTGTCTTGCAGTGCTTTCAGGGAATAGAAACTGCCAGTAATGTTTGGAAGTTTCCCACATTTCTTTTCTTCATTTGGGGATTTCTTCCCCATCAGTATTCTACCTTTTTATTGGCACTTGTATTCAAATGATAAATTTTTCTATCACTATCAACATGTTTTAACTCAGCAATACCTTCCTTTGGTATCACATTTTTGTTAGGTGTTTTCTAGAAGGACATTCGGAAGAAAATGCCGTAAGGCGGCCCATCTTACTCACTGCCTGGTTTAGAGTGATACAGTTTTTTTTGTTTTTGTTTTTATTTTTTTGTGGTACGCGGCTTCTCACTGTTGTGGCCTCTCCCGTTGCGGAGCACAGGCTCCGGACGCGCAGGCCCAGCGGCCATGGCTTACGGGCCCAGCCGCTCCGCAGCATGTGGGATCCTCCCGGACCGGGGCACGAACCTGTGTCCCCTGCATCGGCAGGCGGACCCCCAACCACTTGCGCCACCAGGGAAGCCCAGTGATACAGTTTTGAATTCGAAAATTCAAACCCATGAAAAGTCATTTAGCTCTTTTTCTCAGTGAGAATGAAGGTTTTTCTAGTTATTATATCTTCATTTAATTCAGAATTTAAAGCCAAATATGCCAACCCACTCTGGATAGACCCAGTTAAAAACAGAAGGCACAGCTTTTGGAAATCTTAGCTTCTCATTGGTGATATTTAATCTTAAGGTCATTACCTTTCATCTCCCATTAGAAACCTGGATGGGAGATGTCAGTTTTAGGGAAGTTGGTATAATGCAATTGTTTTCCAAATTAATCAGTCAGTCAGTTAATTCATTAACCAATTCATCATTCTTACCCTCTTTTTCTTCTTTTCTGTCCCCCTCACTTCCTCTCTTTTTTTTCTTTCCTCCTCCCCACTTCCCTCTTTTCAGTAGAATTCTTTTTCAAATAAAATACAGAAACACAGCACAATGTATTCTATTACAGTGTCCATTTCAGAGAATAATTTGGCTTATACACTATTGGCACTTAAGGGAATGATGTCAGTACAATATGGAAGTAGAATTGGTTTATAATGGTATTTCCCAGCACCTCCAAATTGTAGCAGTTGGTTACAAAACAGACTGAACATTGAGCCTGAATGCCTGCAGCCCATTCACTGCACATCCTGCCTTTTCGTTCTCTTTGACTACACACTGTATCTTAGAAGTATTTATTCTCTGTGCTTCACAGTTTTCATTCACTTTGCCCTTTTCTCCATAATCCAGCTGTTTCTTATATCCCCTTCTGTCAAACTCTCTTTACTTCTATTTTAAAAACAATGCTCTATATTTACTAAATATATTTATAGTGTGTGACTTTGCAGAACGCAAGGCTTGTTTGTAGGAAATACAATCGGCCCTCCTTATCTGTGGGTTCTGCATCTGTGCATTCAACCAACCAAGGATGGAAAATTTTCAGAAAAAAAAAATTCCAGAAAATTCCAAAAAGCAAACTTGAATTTGCAGCATGCTGGCAACTATTTACATGGTATTTACATTGTACTAGGTATTATAAGTAATCTAGAGATGATTTAAGGTATATAGGAGGATGTACATAGGTTATATGCAAATGATATGCCATTTTACATGATGGACTTGAACATCCTAGGATTTTGATATCTGTGGGAGTCCTGGAACCAATCCACCGAGAATATTGAGGGAAGACTGTAATACCTTATAACTTAAATGCCTGTATTTATTTATTTAAATTTATTTGTTTTTATTTTTGGCTGTGTTGGGTCTTCGTTGCTGTGCGGGGGCTTTCTCTAGTTTTGGTGAGTGGGGACTACTCTTCGTTGCGGTGCACAGGCTTCTCATTGTTGTGCCTTCTCTTGTTGAGGAGCACAGGCTCTAGGTGCGTGGGCTTCAGTAGTTGTGGCTCGCAAGCTCTAGAGCACAGTCTCAGTAGTTGTGGAGCACGGGCTTAGTTGCTCTGCGGCATGTGGGATCTTCCTGGGCCAGGGATCGAACCCCTGTCCCCTGCATTGGCAGGCAGATTCTTAACCACTGTGCCACCAGGGAAGCCCTGCAGATGTCTTTTTATTTATTTATTTATTTATTTATTTATTTATTTATTTTTTTTTTATTTTATTTTTTTTTTTTTGCTGTACGCGGGCCTCTCACTGCTGTGGCCTCTCCCGTTGCGGAGCACAGGCTCCGGACACACAGGCTCCGCGGCCATGGCTCGCGGGCCCAGCTGCTCCACGGCATGTGGGATCTTCCGGGATAGGGGCACGAACCCGTGTCCCCTGCATCGGCAGGCGGACTCTCAACCACTGCGCCACCATGGAAGCCCAGATGTCTTTTTAAATAAGCTTTCTCTTTGGGAAGAGAGGAAGTGTATAAAAACATTCAATACCTAAAAGTAAAGGAGTTGGAGACAGAGAGACTCATTTTTAGGTTCTTTAATAATCTGGGCATGAGATGACAAGGGTCTGTTTTGGGGCAAGGAATCAAATAGAGAGCCATTGTATTTCTGTTCTAGTAACAGAAGCACTGTGGAGCTATGATCAAGAGGAATTGGATGACAGAAAAGTGAGGAAAAGTGGAAAGTTCACAAAGATCTATATAGAAGTTTACATGTATATATCTGATTACCTGAAACACAGGAGGAGGAATAAAATTGAAGACAAAACTACTAAATTTGGTTTTAGATAAACTAAGCTTTTGGCATGCATTGAAATGGTAACTTGGTTTTTTCCTTTAGTCTGTTATTGTAATAAATTATACTGAGAAGTTTTCCAATTAATAAACTATCCCATTATTTCTAGGATAAACCCTTCCTAGTCTTTTTTCCAGCCTTATTGAGATATAATTGACATATAACATTGTATTAATTTACATTATAGCATAATGATTTGATGTATGTATATCTTGTGAAATGATCACCACAGTAAGTTTAGTTAACGTTCATCATGTCACAGTTACAGTTTTTTCCCTTAACTTACAAGTTATGAGAACTAAGATTTACTCTCTCAGCAACTTTCAAATATACAGTATTGTTAATGCTAGTCACCATGCTGTATATTACATCCCCAGAGCTTATTCATCTTATAACTGGAAATTTGTTCCTAAAGTATCATTCTTTATCAGCTAGAATCATATCCTACAGGTAGATCAAAATAAGTGGTGATATGGTTTGAAAAAGCATATTGTTTCTAAATCTTAACTACTGTAACCCTTCTTAGTCTGTACTAGTGCTACTACTATCAACATTACATTTAAAATCTTCTAATGCTTTGAATTTTTTACGTCTGTGCTTATAAGGTATATTGGTCTATAAGATTCTTTTATTGTACTACGTGTGTCCAGTTTTATTATTAAAATTGGTATAAAGGTATCAAATGCTTCATGGCATTTCTTCTTCCTTCTATAATTTGACTCATTTTAAAAGACAGAGTTTGTAAAACTCACTGGAGAACGATCTGGATTGGATGACTTTTGAGACAAGGTATGTATTGATGTAAAGATGGTGGAGATTTTTGACTACCAGTTAAGTTTCTTTCATGGTTATTGGGTTTTGTTTTTTTTTTTTTCAGGTTTTCTTTCTTTGACAGGGGAGGTGGGGATGTCAGTTTTTATCACATATTTTCTTGGTACTTGGTCATTTCGCATGGTATGTTGTGTTTAAGGTGTCTGAGAGTCTGGAATTTAGGAAAGTTAGCCTGGAGATAAGGATTTAGTCATCAATGTGGGAGTGAATAAAGTTTCTAGGCCAAGCCTCTAAAATTAAGAGTGAAGGGAACCAAGAACAAAATTTGCATTAGTAGCTTCTATGTCTTTCTCTCTTTTTTAAATTACCGTTTTCTTCACTTTTATTGTGTTCTATAGTTTAACCATTATAACCAATATGTTATACCTACTTGGCAAGGAGAATATTCTAAATATTAACTCCTCTTGCTTGGCAGTGCTTGGCAAGCATGATAGCAAAAGGGAATGGCGGGCTTCCCTGGTGGTGCAGTGGTTGAGAGTCCGCCTGCCGATGCAGGGGACACGGGTTCGTGCCCCGGTCCGGGAAGATCCCGCATGCCGCAGAGTGGCTGGGCCCGTGAGCCATGGCCGCTGAGCCTGTGCGTCCGGAGCCTGTGCTCCCCAACGGAAGAGGCCACAACAGTGAGAGGCCCGCGTACCGCAAAGCAAAAAAAAAAAAAAGGAAACAGTCATTAGGTCAACAAGAGGTTTCAGTGAGAGTAAACTTGATGAAAATAGTTCTTTGCGTATTACAGTATAAGGTACATGTTTTTGTTTTTGTTTTTTTAGCCAGAGTATCCTTTCCCCCATCTTATCCTAAGTTTCAGAGGGAAATCAGACCCCAAATCTGAAACTTCAGATTTTGTATTTTATTAATCTGTCCCACTCAAATGAGACAAATATGAATGGTTGTTCCTTCATTATTAGGGAGACTGAGGTTCAAGGAATGAATTTTATCTAAGGTTTTTCCATCCTTGACTCTTTCACTTATACTTTTATTTTTAGTTTTCAAGGTAAAATGTACAGTGGTTTGGAATTCTAGCTGAGTGTTCCAGTCATCATTTTATTACGTCTCAACTCTGTAGATACCCTCCATTGGCTGATCTGGACAAATGGAGATGAACCCTTTAAATGTTTTTCCTTTGCCTGCTGGCACAGCGTCAGGGCTTATCAGGTGAGGGTGCTGGCACAGTCTCACTGAAGGAGGAAGGGGTCTTCTTTCATGGTCCTGGAGTGCTTGCAGCTTCCCTGGCTCCTGCCATGCATGATGGTCAGCAACACCTAATAACCAGGAGCTTCCTTCTGTACCCTGTACCACTCCCGCCTCCACACACCTGACAGTTTTGTAGCAGAGTGCCTCTGCTGCTACCACTGTTGCAGCAGCAGTGTTTGGCTTCTGCAGTATATGGCAACCAGCAGCTTCTGGGTGGTTTCATAATGGCCTACTTGCTGTAAGGCACCTCCCCATGAATGGCTTTCCTTAGCACCCTAGAGAATAGATCTTCAGCAAGTTGTGCTGGTGCAACACCACAGGAACTTCTTTACCATCCAGCGAGCCATGTGACCTTTCCAACAATATCTGGATCTTAGCGAGGCATGGGATGTGAAGTTCTTTTTTGGTCACTCTATTTCAGTCCTCGGGGTAGTGGTTGCTCCTTGTATCTGCTAGTTTTATATTCATTAGTGTTTTCTTTACTTCTTAATAATCAGTCTCTTATGTGATCTTATGTCATGTTGTTAATAAATCAGATGTCCTTCTACTAATAATGAGTTTTAAAAAACCCTCCGTGGAATTAAAATCACTTTGCAGTATATAGTACTGGGCATAAATTTATTAATTTCTTTAGTAATTTTATGAAGTAGGTTGTAAGTATCATCACCCTATTTTCTATAGGAAGAAATTAAAGCTCTAAAGTTCAAAGAGTATTCCTTAATACCTTTGGCTATTTCTTAACTCAGTGGTAGGTTCACTAGCACATATATCACTTGATCTGTTGAAACTGTTATGCACAATGCCAGGCATATCTTTCATAGATATCTTACATATCATCCCTTCCCCGAGCCCTGCTCCCACACCTCACTATCTTGACTAACTTTGTGAGGTATCATCGAAAACCACCGTACATTAAGTTGAAGGCATTTATATTCCTATGTCACATTAGCATCACTTTAGCTTACTAGATAGTATTTTGTTTTTAGTTGATTGCAAATGTTGATTTCTCTTTTTTTCAGTTTGCAAAGCTATATGACAGGAAATCGGTAGCTAAATATCACTTTATGATTTCCATCTGTTCAAGTACAATAGTGTTTATAGCACAGTCCAGATTGCAGTATGGTAGAAATGTCCTATTATAGCAGAGAGAATTTAAAATGATCATTGTATATTCTAATGAGAAAACATTTTTAAACAAGTATTTCCCTTAATTTCAAAGCAGAGTAACTGAATGCTACAATTTGATGACAGCATCTGCTCTTCAGTGTGTGTCTTTGCTGTCAACAATAAAAACTTTTTTCTGACTCCCATAGAAATTGATCAGTTTCCTCACATGTATACTAATAATGGAAGCTGAGCAGTCAGGGAGATTGTGTTAAGTCCATTTGACTATCTTAAAAAAATTTTTTTTCTATTACCATGGAGAATATCGTCCATTATTTTGTGTGGCTTAACTATGGGGGTGGGATGGTGCTGTGATTTTGTGTTTCTTATTATATAACAATATAGTTTTTGCTAAATTTTATTCTAAGAGTATGTTCACATTTACTAAATAGAAATAATTTTCCTTATCACATGGAACTCTAGCCATTTCAAATCTCTTTGGCTCTAAAGTTGAGGGATAGAAGAAAGGAGATAAAAATGATGATGGTCCTTGGAGTGTCATAAAGTGTTGAATAATTCCATCGTTTTTAGTTCTCACGATGTGTGTTTGCCTCTATTCCACTGTTACAAATGCGTCTCTCCTTCTCAGGTCTGATCAGCCGCAATCTGGTCATTTATGTATTTTTTTCCTACTCCAGTAGATGCAGTGCTAAAGTGAATCAATGTGCTACAGCACTCTTAATCACAAAGCAGCACTATGTTTCCTGAGTTTTGAACAGATTTTAGATACTGCAGTTCTTAATTTGATTAATTATTTTTATTGTCCCTTTTCTTTAGGTCTGTTTTAGTTTGCTAGGGCTGCCATGACAAATTACCTCAATATGGGTGGCTTAAACAACATGAATTTATTTTCTTACAGTTCTGGAGCCTAGAGGTCTGAGATAAAGGTGTTGGCAGCATCGATTTTTTTTTTTCCCCCTGAGGCCTCTCCCCTCATCTTTACGATGTCTGTCTTCTCCCTCTGTATTCATGAAGTGCTTGTCTGTGTCCTAATCTCCTCTTTTTAAAGAGACACCCGTCACCTTGGATTAGGACCAACTCAAATGGCCTCATTTTACCTTAATTACCTCTTTAAAGACTCTATCTCCAAATCCAGTCACGTTCTGAGCTACTGGAGGTTAGGACTTTAACATATGAATTTGGGGGCTGTAAGCAGACAACTCTTAGGCTTTCTGTGCTCTTCCACACTACAGAACTGATTCCAGGTGTGTGAGTTTGTTCACACCAACCAGTTTTCTAACTCCAGACACCAGCTGGGTGTTGTAAAATTCGATTATGATTCTAGTTTCCTGGAGTTAGCATCAGTCCCACAAGTCTGTTCCCACCCACCTCCCCCATGCCAGTCAAAAGTTCACTTGTCACCTATGCTTCTGACCAAACAGCTATAGATTAGAAGTTGCCACACCCCCTCCTCAGGTTTGATAATTTGCTAGAATGGCTCACAGAACTCAGAAGAAGTTGACTTACTAGATTACTGGTTTATTATAAAAAGATACAATTCAGGAACAGCCAGATGGAAGAGATACATAGGACAAGGTATGGGGGAAGGCATATGGAGCTTCCATGCCCTCTCCAGGTGTGCCACCCTCCCAGCACCTCCATGTGTTCAGCAATCTGGCAGCTGTCCAAAACTCCTTTGGTTAGGGTTTTTTTTTTTTTTTTCAAAAAATGTAGGCTTCATTACATAAGTATGAGTGATTAAATCACTGGCAGTTACCTCCAGCCCAGCCCTCCCCAGATTCCCCTAACCAGGCATCCGTCCTGAGGTTGTCTAGGGGCTTTCCAAAAATTACCTCGTTAACAAATACTCAAATGTGGTTAAAAAGGCCTTGTTATGAATAACATAAGACACTCTTCACCTTTATGGCTCTGGAGCTGTTTCAGAAACAAAGGACAAAAGATCAAATATAACAAAAGATGCTCCTTTCATTCTGTTCACTTAGGAAATTACAAGGGTTTTAGGAGCTCTCACCAGGAGCTGGGGTGAAGACCAAATATATACAGTTGACCCTTGAACAACATGGGTTTGAACTGAGCGAGTCCACTTATATGGAAATTGTTTTCAAAACGAAATGATACAGCACTACATAATTTGTGGTTGGTTGAACCCATGGATGCAGAACTGTGAATACAGAGGAACACAGATAAGGAAGGCCGACTTTAAGTTATGTGTGCATTTCAACTGCGCGAAGGTTCAGTGCCCCACGTTGTCCAAGGGTCAATTGTATTTAAATTTATCATATTTAAATTACATTATCACAGGGAGGACACAATTCAGCCCATAACAGGATCTTTAGACTTCATACAAATGAAGTGTGACCATAAGCACTTTTGAGCATCATTCTATAAAGAGGCAACAAAGAGTCTTCTCCCCTAGCTTTAATACTAAGTTCCTTTGTGTAGTAGCTGCAGCTCGCCTCCCAATTAGGGTGCCTTTTTCCCCCTATCCCAGATACTGGCTAAGAAGTTAGTTAAGGGATAATTTAAGGGATTTAGTGGAGAGAGCTTATCTGAAGGATTCCACTGATTTGCCTTTAGTAGCATGTTCTTTCATTACATACAAATAGATTCCTCGTAGGCCCATCCCACCAGCCTTACAGATATTCCCTCCCCCCATTCCTGGCATACTTTTTTTGAGTTTGCAAGAAGCACACAATTTAGACCTCGTTCAGAGACTACATGATACTGAGTCCTCCTTTCAGCCAATAATTGCATGCTCTACAAGGATTCCATCTTCTTTGATGAATCCCTTTTTGGGGATAATGAAGAATTATAGCCTTATAAGCCAGAGTACTCAGCTTGCTTGTCAAATTCATAATTTTCAAACAAAATAAGTCTTATCTGAAAGTTGGTAGTTGGCATATTTTTTTTTTGTATAAATGGTGGTACTACAGATCCATCAACTCTATATTTCAACCAAAATTTCTCATTTATTTTATACCAATTAGAAGATGGTGTCCTGCTTCTTATGTGGAGTTCAAGATCACAGAACTGTCTGTTAGTAACAGTTTTGTGCTTTGAGATAATTTATATGTATGGAGGGAGCAAGTATGCTGTTTTGGCACAGGATTTCCAAAATTCTTAAGTAGAATTCATTAAGTAGTTTCACAAAGTAGAAAAATAGATATTTTTATTTTTTGAAGATAATCTTTCTTCATATTGAAATTATAATTTAAATGCAAGCTAACCCTAAAGTACATTTTACCTATCATGTTAATAAGATTTAAAATATTTCCAACACACAGTTTCAAGGGGTATGGGAAAATAGACATGCTCATACATTGTTATGAGACAGTACAGTCAATTTTGCCATGATTTGACATGTATTCCTAAAAATCACTGCACTAGGCAAACAAAGGGCTTGTAAGAAAAATGAGGTTAGAAGCACAACGCTCAAAAACTTCATCAGTGGCACACATAAAATATAAAAGATTCTAGTAAAATTGTAACACAGCATTGCACATGTTAAACAGTTAAACTACAATAAATATGGCACTTTATGTTGAAAAAGACATGACGCTTGCTTGTGAAAGTGGGTCTTGGAAGAGTTGCACCTTGTGAGTCATTGTGAAGTGGTGGAAGGAAGGTTATCTGAAATGGGATGGAAATTTGTAACATCAGGTATAGATGGGTGTGGCTTATGACACAGGCAGTAAACTGAGGTAGCTGGTTGATGTTTAAGGTATGTGTGATTTGTGTATTCCTACCCTGCTTGGTTTAGCTGGATGTATTTTTCTGCATTTATCTAGAGCTTCTTGGGGATGAAAGGGCATAAGCAAATGCAAAATCTGTGTTGTGCTCAGATTGTTCCCAATATATCAGTTGTGTTGGAACAAACTCACATTTCAAAGTGAACGTTACAGCAGAACTGATAAATTGGTATAACTTTTATGGAGAGTAATTTTAGAATATATATCAAATTTTAAATGTACATACCCTTGTACCCACAAATTCTAGTTATCCTAGAGATAAATAAATACTTATGCAAAATGATCTATTTACAAGGATATTCATTGCAGCAATTGTTTGTCATAAAAGAGATTATAAATGTCATTATATGACATTTAATCTCCTTTAAATGTCATTAACAGATCAGTGGTTAAATAAGTTATAGTTCATGCATTCTGAGGAATACTGTGCTGCTGTTAAGGACAACCACTTACACAAACTGATGTGTAATGTTTTCAAGCTATGTTTAAAAAGTGGGGTTTAGAGCAGTATGCATAATGTGCTATCACTTGCATAAAAAATAATATATGTGTGCTTACATGAACAGAATGAACCTGAGGCACATGCTAATACATTGATAATGCCAGACTTTGAGTTTCTTAAGGGCAAGAACTTGTTTTAATTATATCTCTCTC
This sequence comes from Mesoplodon densirostris, assembly GCF_025265405.1. NCBI lineage: Eukaryota > Metazoa > Chordata > Mammalia > Artiodactyla > Ziphiidae > Mesoplodon > Mesoplodon densirostris. The sequence goes on from NC_082662.1 coordinate 78,512,238, forward strand.
CTTAACAGGTTACATAGTCCCTCATTCTTACTAGGTGCAAACTAAGGATACGTTGAATGGGATAAATGAATATGTCTCTTAACATACGCGTCTGTAAGAAAATTTGATACACAAAATTCCAAATGTGAAACAGACTGAGGATGATTGAATCGCAAAGTTATTCATTTGTGTTACTGTTTTCTTCAAGCAGTGAGCTTTTTCCTATACTACTTAGAACATTATTCTGTTTCCAGGATTTTGATTTAAATGTATCTTTTGGGGTCATGCTACAGGAACATGTCCATCTTGGAGAAACTAAGTGATGAAGAGGCACCGGAGAAATTAGAGGAGGGGGAAAACAGGACAAAGGGCAGACATGTTAAGTCTTTAATATTTGAAGAGCTGTCAATAGGAGGCATTAATTTAAGTTAGTTCTGTGTTTCTCCAGAGAAAAAAAAATAAGGCTAATGGATACAGAAGATACAGGGAGACAGATTTCAGCCCAACATGCTAATAGCTATTAACAGTTGAAAGAGCGTTGTCATAAAGGCATTTGGTAGCAATAGTTTGTACAGAGATTCCTGTCAGGCTTAATGGTGAAATGAAGAGATTTGTAGTCCTTTTTTAGAATCAAGTAGATCTGGATTTGAATGCTGTGCTACTTAGGGACTGTTGTGACCTTGGGCAAGAAACAACTTAAAAAATTCCTTGACTATGAAACAAGTATAATGTATCTTATAATATTGCTGTGAGGATTTAGAAAAAGTAAAGTACCCAACACCATGTTATATTAGACTCTCAATTAATGGTCACTGTTGCCATTGAAATAGGAACTTTTTTCAGTACAGTGTTATATAATACTATTTGGTTTCTAAGTTTCATTCTAAAGCTGATATTTTGTAAGTTTTATTTTACATATTTTAAGTATACATTTGTATATGTCTGATTGAATTATCATAGCAAAAATGTAATTTTGAATTGTGAGAAATTATTTAGTAAATGTCCCAATAGTGTGCTAATCATGCTTAATGTATATTTTAATAATGAAAAGATATATTTTGCAGTTATGGTAATTACCTAAGGTTAAACGGCAACAAATATCACAGTAGAGATGGTATCAGCCAGGGTTCCGTTAATAAAACAGAAAGTCACTATGCATTTTAACAGAGGGAATTTAATATAGGTAATTGGTTACATAGGTATTGGAGGGTTGAATGAGCAAATGTCATTTGCAGATCTCCAGCCCGAGGATCACAGGGCAGAGTATAGAAGGGTAAATTTGGAATTAAGAGACAATAGCCTAAGAAATGGCACAGAGATCTGTAGAATATCTCTATTATTGTATTTTAATACCACATTTATATATTTTTTTCATGCTGAAACTTGCATTTTTGAAATGCTTTTGTCTCTAGAAGGGACTTAGCTGTACATGTACTTTTCATCAGTGATTTAAGATGTGTTCTTTTCAGAAAGGATGACTGTGTTCACTAAAAATTCCACACAACTTACGATCCCCCACCTCAACTCTTTGTTAAAAATTTGACGTAAAGTTTCATGAGTCTCTAGAAAACCTTTCCCTTCTTTATTAAATGGGATTCTTCCAGGTATTTAAGATTTTCAGAATGTAACCTGAATTAAAAATTATGACCTGACGGGCCTCCCTGGTGGCGCAAGTGGTTGAGAGTCCGCCTGCCGATGCAGGGGATACGGGTTCGTGCCCCGGTCTGGGAGGATCCCATATGCCGCGGAGCGGCTGGGCCCGTGAGCCATGGCCGCTGAGCCTGCGCGTCCGGAGCCTGTGCTCCGCAACGGGGGAGGCCACAACAGTGAGAGGCCCGCATACCGCAAAAAAAAAAAAAAAAAAAAAAAATTATGACCTGAAATATGACTTCGTTTTTGCAATCCCAAACTTATGACTTGAGTAAAATTACTAGTGTGGGTTTTTTTGTTTCTTGCAGTTAGAGCAGGGTGGACTTGTAGAGATAAGGCTGTCTTTATGATTTAAAAGATAATGTGTTTAAAAAAGATATGTCCTTATCCTCCTTTTCAAAAGTGAGCTAATAGATTACGGATTGCAATTTTATTAAGAATAGTTTGGGGGGCTTCCCTGGTAGCGCAGTGGTTGAGAGTCCGCCTGCCGATGCAGGGGACATGGTTCGTGCCCCGGTCTGGGAAGATCCCACATGCCGCGGAGCGGCTGGGCCCGTGAGCCATGGCCGCTGACCCTGTGCGTCCGGAGCCTGTGCTCCGCCACGGGAGAGGCCACAACAGTGAGAGGCCTGCGTACCACAAAAAAAAAAAAAAAAAAAGAATAGTTTGGTATTTTTGAAGAAAGTAATTTTTTTTCCAGATACTGGTATCCATAGTAGGTGTGCTGATATAATTAAGACACACAGCTCTGTTACAACTAGACATGTCCATTAAATTTCAGTTAGTTATACAGTTTCCACTGAAGCCACGATTGTTTGTTGGCCCTTGCTTTCACTGAGATATGTTCTTGTTTTCTAAAGAGGAATACTTGTAGTTGTTCTAAAAGCATGCTTTAGCATGCAGCTTTTGTAAAAATATGGTAGGACCATACTTTTAAAACACCTTTTCTTTTGCCTGAGGGCAGGCATTGGGTGAATGATTGGTCACACACAGCACTGTAGTGATGTATAGTTGTTAAGTAAATGTTCGTAAATAGTCTTAATACTTTTTAAATACCTTAATACCTTTATTTAAGGAGGTAAGGTGTTACATTATTAAGACAAATATTCTAAGCTTTTTACAAAATTATTCAAAATTTATAGTCTTCAGTAAATAAGGAATATCTTATTAAATTAAAAAAACCCACACAAAAACCATATTGACAGAGTTTCTGAGAAGTCCTTTTTGATGGTCCTTTCTAATTCCCTGATAACCTCAGTGGCATTTCAGGTGTGGAGTTTAGGGGATGTTTGGCAGCTTTAGATGTGTGAAGCCTGCACTACAACCTCTGGATGAATGGCAACATGAAACTAGAGTCTTCAATTACCAGCTTAAAAGAAAAAAAAAAAAGATATTAGGGATAAAAATCAGAAAATTCTTGATTAAAGTATCCTGAAATTTAATGGAACCCATTCATTAATATGTTGATTTTAATAGTGAAATATAACGTCACTTATTTTTCTGATTTATGTTAATCATAGTGAATCCTCCACAACAATATTACATATGTTGATAATAGTCTGAAACAGACTGAAATGTGTATAGAAACATTTTTCTTCATATTTCTACCGTCGGTGAAGATGAGGAAAGTCAATTACGTAACACTAGTTGAGAGCAGTGCAGATTCTTGGTTTTGGAATGCCATCAGAATGCCAGTGTCAGTATCAAGCACTGTATAGCTCCCTATGCTAACCCTTTCTTCAACTGGAATTCTGTCTAACTAACTGGTATTTATTCCCATGAGCTGCTTCCACACCCTTTATATACTGTCTACTTTTTTTGATCAAATAAGGACAATTGCATTATTAAATTATTGTGGTTTTATATACTAACTTACTCAACGTCTTGGAGATTTGTAAGATAAACACTATAATTAAATCACTTTACTACCGATCAGGATATAGTAGACAACACGTTTGAAAATTATAGGAAAGAGGCATGATTTTGGAAACATGAATGGGGACTCAACATATAAAGCTTAGATCATTCTTTATCAACTAGAATCATATCCTAGAGATAGATCAAAATAAGTGGTGATATGCTTTGAAAAAGCATATTTAACATGATAGCATAATTTTATATTGGGAAAATGAAAATAAAAGATATTGTTTATAATACAGTCCACAGGAGTAATGTTCAGTAACTGGTGGTGATAAAATGTTATAGATCCTCAACTGAGAAAGGTGGCAAAAAAATTTTTTTTAATGTTTATCAGAATAAGACATCAGTTTTGGGTTTTTTTGGTTTTTTTTTTAATGTTTATCAGAATAGGACATAAGTGTTAAGAAATATTGCCTTAGATTATATCTGGATGTTTCTGGCATTAACTGTTACCTCCTACTTCTGCCAGGTCTGGTAAGATTCTTTTGAAAGGCCAAACAATAGAGAATAACAACAGAGAATATCTACTTTAAGTAGAACATTCAGACATCTCTCTTACGCAAGTGATTTTCATGTCAGGAGAAGTCCAGATTGAAACTCCCAGCTGATGTAAATCTGGGCAGTGATTTCTAAACAGTACACCAGGGAACTTCAGAGTCCCACAAAGGTGCTTCGGGGCCAACTCTGAGAGCCAGGGGACAAGCCTACTGGGCTTTGAATCACCCTTCAAATCAGAGCACTTTCACATTTTTGTTTTTTACTTACTTGGTTTATTTGCAAAAGACTTTACTAGGGGAAGAAAATAATTCCACTGTCTTTAAAAAACTAATACGTTGTATAAGTTTATCTTTATAAAGCAAGTGTTTATAGCTGAAATTGTACAGTGTTGCTGTCTTTAAGCTTATTTTCTATTCTTTTCCTTACTATTGTTTTTTTTTTCTACTGCACTAGTGTTTTGTAAATTGGGAAAAAAATCATCCTGATATACCCCACATGTTGTTAAGTCACTGTAGACAGTAGTAGATTTTGCTTCATGTTGGCCTTAAAACCATATGCAATATTGTTATGTATTAAAATATATACTTTTTTTGGGCTTCCATGGTGGCGCAGTGGTTGAGAGTCCGCCTGCCGATGCAGGGGACACGGGTTCGTGCCCCGATCCCGGAAGATCCCACATGCCGCGGAGCGGCTGGGCCCGCGAGCCATGGCCGCGGAGCCTGTGTGTCCGGAGCCTGTGCTCCGCAACGGGAGAGGCCACAGCAGTGAGAGGCCCGCGTACAGCAAAAAAAAAAAAAAAAAAAAAAAAAAAAAAAAAAAAAAAAAAAAAAAAAAAAAATATATATATACTTTTTGATCATTCAAAAAATAATAATAATTTGGGTAACCACCGATGAGCATCCCCACAGATAACACCATTTTGCCTTTTATGGTTGGCACACTCAGTTTGGGAAAATTTATTTTTCTAAAGAGCTTTCACTTTCTGTTCTTCCACGTGGAACTGACAGCATTGTTTTACTTACCATCCTGTAAATAAATCGTGGGAAAATTAGAAAGTGAAATAAAACCTCTCATTTTTGATATTTTAATATGGATATATGCTATATATACATTGGATACACACACACTTGCAGAGACTAGCAACGTATTCTTAAAGAAATTTCTAAAGAGTGGGTACTCTATTTGAGTGGAACAGACTGACTACCGTTATTGCTGTTCTTTCCCCAGGGCTAAAGGTGATACTGGCCCACCATTTTTACACTGGGTGGTTGAAATGGATTATATGAAACAAACCAGTGAAACAGGAAAACTGACATTTCTGAAGTTTACTGCCACCATTTGTTTATTTTTCTACTGAAAAATGTTTTCTCTGAGAAGTACAGTTTTGGGGTTTTTTTAACCTCTACTGAAATCAGAGGCTATTTTTTACAAAAGTAACAAAACAAAATTTGCCCTAGTGTTTTATTCCTGGATGAAATAACCGTATATCCTTAGTTTGGACATGAGAAAGAAACCTTCCTAAATGTTTGTTTTTTTTAAGATTGAATTCATTGTGGCGGTAGTGGTGCAGGGGGTGCTTGTAGTTTTTGTTTGTATTTTGTTTTGATGGTGTGATAGGATGAAGATGATGTTTGAGAGAAGTCAATCAAGAACAAGTCTTGCCTGTGAAACAATAAATTATCCAAAGAGTTCCTGACCCTGATTTTCTACCTCGAGATTATTCTATAATTTCCTTGACATCTGATAGAAAATTATGGGTTACAGTGTGCTTTACATCTCAGTTCATACTTTTCCCTAGGCCACCTGAACTCTAGGGTCTCTAGGGTCCCTGTGTACAGAGTTAACTATGGGCACACGTTGGTTTAAAATTGTTATTTGGGTTATTTTTGGTTTTGTTTTTTTTTTTTTTTTTTTTGGTAACACTTTTGCAAACCGTGCTGCACAGTTTTGCCACACTAATCTTAAGAATGTTTTCCTTTTATCACTGCTCTCCTCTGTAACATTTGCTATTTCCTTATTTCCTGCCTAATCAAATCTTAAACTAGGCTTCTAGACCTTTCATAATCCTTCCCATTCTTTTTATCCCCTGAATTTTCTATTGTATTCCAAGATTTATTGGCTCTAAAGAAGCAGGTCTCTGCCTAATTCCACTGACATGCCATATTCATTACCACCCCAATGCTTTCACTACTGTTATTCCTCTGTTCTGAAATGCCTTGTGCTATGGACTGAATTGTGTGCCCCCCACACACATTCATACACTGAAACCCTAACTTCCAGTGTGTTGGTTTTTAGAGCTGAGACCTTTAGGATGATTAGGTTTATATGAGGTCATGAGGTTATTAGGTTTATGTGAGGTCATGAGGTGGCGCCTTCATGATGGGATTTAGTGCCTTTTTAAGAGAAAGAGACACCAGAGCCTTCTCTCCACCATGTGGGGACACAGTGAGAAGGTGGCCACCTTCAAGCCAGGAAAAGAGTTCTCACCAGGAACCAAGTTGGCAGCACCTTGAATTTGGATTTCCCAGCCTCTGGAACCATGAGAAATAAATGTTGTTGAGCCACCCAGTCCGTAACATTTTGTAATAGCATCCTTAGCAGACTGATAACCCTGCTGAATTGCTTTCCTCCATCTTAAAATTCTACTCATTTTTCAAAGCCCAGCTCAATCTTAACTTCTATATAAAAGCAATCCAAGGTCTCATTTATCCCCCTTTCTTCTGAAATGTATAGCTTTTGTTATCTGAGCCATACAGTTGTATACTTGGTTATATGCTGCTTTATATTTTTAATGATTCCTTGTACCCTTCTTATTAAAATGAGACATCCCTCTGTATATTGGAGGCTAAAATAAGAAAAAGGAGAGGGACCCAATTCAGCTGAGGCACTACAGACAGAAAGATGATATTAGGGAAAAGTGGCTGGAAGATCTATCTAGATGAGGAAGCTGAAGCTCCAAAAGGTGAAGAAACATTTCAAAGCATGCATACAAATGGGTATTGATGAGGTTTAAATGTATTGGTCTTATAAATAGAATTGAGTTTGACTTATAATAATAGGCACTCTACATTTTGGTTTCATTTTAGAAAAAATGAAAACAAATTAGTGCACACTTTTTCTTTCAAATGAGGGGGAAGAAAAACTCTCCGGTAGTTACAAATGTTAGTCCTACCTTGTTCCCATCTATGCTTTTGCTGGTTTATAGGACTTACAGAAAGAATTACAAATCCCTAGGCTCCTTATTTAACAAGTCCCTATCACTGACCAGGATGACTGATTAACTGTTTTGCAGTGAGCATTAAATCAGGAGAGAAATACACAAAAGTCCATTTGGCTTTTATGCTCACAGAATCTTTCCAAATTCAGAAAAAAAAAAAATATATATATATATATATACACACACACACCTTTCCACTTGACATTAAAACAGTCAAGTTAATTTGCTAATAGCTTATTCAAAAATTGATAAATCAATATTTTGAAGTAAGTCACAGAGTATTTAACTTATCAATATCTCTTTTTGAATTTTTCCTAAGTAACAAATTAATTTATTTGTATCTTAAGGAAGATATTAATCCTTAAGTAACCTAAATTTAACCATGCAATACTTACACTTTACTATTCCTTACTTTATTAATAAGAAAACAAAAAGTTTGTGTTTTTGTTCCCCAGTATCCTGAATATAAAATAGTGCTGTAGTAACTGTAACTGATCTTATGTGTGGGGTATAGTGGGAAGTATATTGTATTGAAAGTCAGTTCTTTGATTCTCAAGTCTCATAAACTGAGAATAAGTTGTTTGTTTCTCTAAGCCTCTGTTTTCACCTGCAGAATGAAATACGCCTAGATCAGGAGAAATACTTATGCCCCAGCCCTTACCAAGACCCATTAAGTCAGAATCTCTGAAGGTGAAGCCCAGGTGTTCACATATTCTAAAGCTTCCGAGATTATTCTCATGTGGAGCCAGGGTTGAGATCTACTGAACTAGATGATCTGGAAGACAGTGCTAATCAGAGTGTGGTTCATAGACTGCCTGCCAATCTTTGAAGTATTTATTTCCAGTCCACAAGGATATGTGGAGCTTGTGCCAGAATGCAAATCAACTAAAGCACTAGTACACTATTTAATTTGGCTGAATTTTTTTTTTTTTTGGTAGCAAGACATGATTAAAGAAGTAGTGAATTTAATTTACACTCATGCACAAAGTCCTTATTTGGTCTCAAATGAGCGCTTTGAGTAGCACTTCTCTAAGATCTTCACTAGTTCTTAATTCTGTGACTGAATACTTAGTAGAAATTTGTTTAAAATTTACTGATTTAAATTGTTATTGCAGTATTATTTAAGATGATAATGAACAGAAGAACGTTACTTAGTGGAAATGGCAAAGTTTGAAAGGCTAAAAATGTTGTGTGACCATTTTTGAAAGAAGAAATTAGAAAGTTTAGGTGTCGGCCTTCTAAGATGGAGAGTGTTCCACTCTGTGACCATGATATTATAATTCTAATATTTTATGGCATAATTTACTGCTTCAATGCACCATTTTTTCTTCATAGTCACAAGAGATAATTGAATTTCACATGGTTAATTATTAAAAATGATTGCAAAGCAGTTTTAAAATGTAAAAAATTCTGTGATATATTTAAATAGGACTCCAATAATGATAGCTGGAGAAAATTAAGAAAATAATTGCTCTTAAATGTATTAATCAATAAACATTGTTCTGCAAATAGCTCATACCAAAAGGTTTGTTCGTGAGTGGACTGAGAATACCAGGCTCATGAGAAAGTTTTCAGTATTATAGAGAAACCTTTAAATTGATTGTATGATGTGAAGCTTATAAATTTATAAACTTCTTTGTATTTGAAGATAGTTTAATAAACAGTATTGGATGAAAATCAATCTATTTTGGAATAACTGTGGTATGTCAGTTCTCTTCCCCAGCCCTGCATAATTTTGTACGTTAAAGCTCAAAAATGGGTCTGAATATTAAAATTCTAATTTAATTGAAGGTCTAATTTGAGCCATTAACTTTAAGACAAAGTTAAGGTCATATTTATTTCTGTTATTGATACATTTGAGACTTTCTTTTTTGTTGTTTTGATTCATTTATAGATTATTATAATAAGTTATTTTATCTCAGATCAAATATTCATAGATTATTCTATATTGGTAGTGACAGCTTTTTAGTGGCAGGGGTTAATTTCCAAAGTAATCAGGATTCTTTTTTTCCATAGTCCTGCTTACTACTTATCTACTCTGAGTCCTTGTTTTTAAAAAAAATGCATTTGGCTTTTCTTTTCCTTTTATTGCCTTTTTTTCAATTATTTTGACAGTGAAAGCAGTCTCAATAACAGATATTGTTGGCCTAAAGAGCTATGAAATGTATATATGAAAGACCAGTGTAATTTAAAAGTTTTGAATAGGCTCCATATTAACTCCCACAGATTTTCTGGATGAACAGCTGGTTCAATTTGACTGTCTGTGATTACTGCCCTTTATAAAAATAATTTCCTTCCTTTCTTCATTCCCAATCTTTGGTTTTTTCTAATCCATTTAGTGTGTTGTAAACCCAGTCCTAATCATGATGAGCCTCTGGGTTGAAAAATAATGATAAATGCCATTATTTCAAAGTTTTAATAAATTGTGGAACCTGAGATTATATATATTTTTGAGTAACTAGGGACGATATACATAGCTAGGATAGTAAAATGAACCCCTATACCACCAAGCTACAGCAGCTAATCAGCTCACATACAATTTTACTTCATCTATACCTCCCCCCACTGTAGCAAGTCTCTAGACATCATATCATTTTAACCATAAATATTCCTCTGATGCCTGACACATAATTGGTGAGCTAGAATGGATGAAAGTCCAAGAACCCCACTGGATACTCAGAAGTAATAAGTAATGAAAAATCTTTGCTAGAAGGAAATATGAGTTTTCTGCTGGAGTTCAAAGACTTTGTCACATGGTAACTACTAAGACTCTTCAGTGTGAGTATGAAATGCCCTCACAGCAGCTCCACAGTAAACCTCTGAAATTATCTTCTTTCTCTGACTCTTCAGTGCAAATTTTAATTTAAAATGGTAAATTTTTTAGTTTGTATAATGCCATTACTGTGTTGAGTGGACTTAAAATTCCTTATAATGAATAACAATATTCAGTACCACAGTGAGCAATTATGAGCTTAATCATGACAAAGGAATGGAAAAGTGGTAGTTGAAAGATTGCATTACCTATCTAGTAAGTAATATTTGGCAAATATGAAAGGATTAACTTTCAAAGATAAAAAAATAGTTCTTAATCTTGATCAAAGCTGAAAATTGAGTAAACCACCTACCCTTTAATTTGTTTCAAAGTGTTGAAAAAAAATTGAATTTATGGTAAGAACAGCTTAATGAGATATCAGTGAAGGTCATGGTAAGTTATGCCATGATAAATGAAAATGTGAACTCTTTAGATTGCAAATATTAGTATTACAAGAAAATAGACAATATACAGTATATACTGGGAGAATCATTATTCAGGAGCAATTGGGCATTGTTTTCCTTCAGTTTCTGTGATCTATGTTCCCCAGGGTAACTATTATGGTCTTCCCAGATTCTGAAAGGGAGAAAATAAATTAATAATGGGTTGATAATTTTATTCTTCAAGCTGTTGTAATTCTTCTTCTTAAGAGGTTTTAAATTATTCACTAAAATTATCCTCAAGTTGTAAATGTGCTAAGTGTGACTATTTAATGAACTAGTTTTCAAAAATGCAAATACAGTGTGTTAGGCTAGTAGAACGAGGCTCTAAGAAATCAAAATCTCATTTTGAAAAAATCTTGAAGTTTCAAAACCTTTGAAATCCTATCAGTTGAGAAACTATTACTTATTTTACTTTGTATTTATGGTAAGCTTTTCCTTTTAAAAGATTATTTAAAATTGGATCAGAGAGTTGAAGTGTCAGTAATCTTTGCAAAATTAAAGAGATAAAAATACCCATTGTGGTAAGCTGAATAATGGCCTCCCAGAACCAGAGAATATGTGACTTTATGAGACAGAAGGGACTTGGCAGATGTGATTAAGTTAAGGATCTTGAGATGGGGGGATTAACCTGGATTATCTAGGTAGTCCCAGTGTGATCTCAGGGGTCTTTGTAAGAGGGAGGAAGGAGTGTCAGAGTCAGAAAAGGAGATGTGATGATAGAATCTGGGGTCATAATCAGAAGGAGATTTGTAGATGCTATGATACTGGCTTTGAAGGTAGAAGTAGAGGCCATGAGCCAAGGAATGCATACAGCCCTTCGAAGGTGGAAGATGCGTCTAGGGAATGGATTTTACCGTAGAGCCTCCAAAAGGAATGCAGCTTTGCTAACATCTTAATTTTAGGACTTCTCATATCCAGAACTATAAGATAATGAGTTTGTGTTCTTATGAGCCACTAAGTTTTGTGGTAATTTGCTACAGGAGCAATAGCAAACTAATACACCCATGAACAATTTTCAACAGTGACACTGACCTCTTGGTATTATAAACATTCTTCTAAAACTTTTTAAAAAATATCTTTCCTTAAAAAACGTATTCTCCTTTGAGATTCAGACTTTTCATGTACTCAAGGAAAATAAATGAGTCCTGTTCCAAATTATTTTTTTCTCTTAGGGGTAGCACACATTTGAGTTCCATGGCCCAGAAGATTTTCTGATGTTCGTTCCTACATGACCGTGAAAGAATGATATTATCGTGATAATTTGGCAAGTGGCTTCTTGGCTTGGTCTACTTTTAGTGTAGATCATAATATTTATTAATTTTTCATGCATCTACTCTGTATCTATCATTGCTGTAGATACCTTATATACTACTCTGAGTTCCACAATAACCTTGCAAGTTTGATGCTATCTATATTTTATGAGTGAGTATCATGAGTATGACCCTGTTACTCATTAGTTTGGAATCAATTAATATTTGTTGTGTAAATCTTCACCTCCCAGCAGGATTTAAAATTCAACTTCCAGTACTATTGTAAAACAGGTTGCTCAGGAAAGTGAATATCTTACATTTTTAGCACAGTTGATTTAAATGGGAAGATAAGAAATACCATTCACAATATAGTTGAGATTTGAGATGGGCTTTGAAGGATGAGTAGGTTTCTGACAGTAGTTGGAGGGAGGATATTCCAAGTGGAGTGAATACAGAGCAAAGGCTTAAAGATGTGAAAACATAGACTAGGTTATGGAGACAAAATAGCCTGGCTAGAAGATTTATTTAGGGAGAAAGTGGGAGATAATACAGGGATGATGTGCTTAGATATTTTCATTTTTTGGTAGAATTTTATTTTTAATTCAGTTGGTGAACTAATTGTAAAATTATCTTAATCAGACTATTTAATCTAGAATATCTGGATTGCAAGCTCTTTGAAGACAAGTCTAATTTGCTGAATGAGTGAGTGAATGAATGAATGCTGGCCTAGAGTTTTCAGGGAAAACCTTGGATATGTTCGACATGTGTTTTAAACCACAGTGACGTATGTGATTTTTGAGAGATTTTCATCTGAATGGTTAAATTAAAAGGTTTTGATTTTAAAAAGATAAGCTCCAGTTATCTAGAAAATTCTCTTGTATATGTCACTTCATTTCCCAACAATATTTGTTAAATGAAGTATTACTCATTTGGTAATTGAAGTGTTTTTTCTTGTTCCAGTGAAATGAATACTATAATGCATTTGTTTCCCTGATTGTCTAATTTATCACATTCATGGATACTGACATTTTCTTTATGTGCTCCAAACTTCTGCTTTTTTGTCATTTGAATGTGCTCATTTTCTGGTTGTAACAGAAGTATCTGAATGTTTACTAATTATATAATATTGTGAATTGTGAATATCTTGGAGATAATTCTCTTTTGCTTCAAAAATGAAAAATATCTCCCTGTGATGTGAGATAGCCATTGAAGGTTGCTAAGTTGGTTTGAGTTGGGTAACTGTTATAATTACTCAGTGTATCTTGCCATTGAAAAGTACAGGTTAAAATAAGTTCTATTCATTCCATTTATTCTGCATGTTTGTAATTATAATACAAAATAAAATTCTCTGGCTCAATAAGACTGCATAAGTTGTCCTCAATATTTTTCTCTTAAAGACATTTTAGAAATTAAAAGAATACAGAAAAGTACAAAGAACGAGATAAATCACTCCTGTCAGAATTATCAAATATTAGCACTCAGGCATATTTACTTCCAGACTTTTAGACATAGCTACATTTTAAAAAATTATTTCTTAAAATACAGATAATTTCAAATAAAGCTAAAGTTCCTTTTGACACCATCCCAATCTCTCTTATAGAGATCTCCTTTGTCTCTTTCAGAAGTAACATAACTATTGTATATCGGATGTGTATTTATCTAGTATTTTTTGGTAAATATTTTTATTCACATGTATGTAACCATAGAAAAACTATTTTTATGTATTTGCAGAGATGTTTATCATAATGTATGTGTGATTCTATAGTTTACATATTTCACTCAATTTTAACAGCTAGCCATGTTGATATTTATAAATCTAGTTCTTTTAACTACTATGTTATATATATGCACTTTCATTTATTCTGCTGATGAACTTTTACTTTCTATCCAGTTTTTAAAAAAAAAACAAATTCTAAGCAATTCATCTGTCAATATTATTGTTCATGTTTCTTTGTATGCACGAGCAAAGGCTTTTCTAGTAGGTGCCTAGAAATAAAATTGCTTCCCACAGGACACGCATCTTTATGTTGCCAAAATGCCCTCAGTGATTGTACCAATTTTCACTCACAACATGTTGTATGTGTTTGTGTGTATGTGTATAATTTTTATTTTGAGTAGAATTGAGATCCTACTATCTGTATACTTTTGTGTCTCCACTTAACATTTTATTGGGAATTTGTTTCTTGGTCAGTGTTGTATTCATTCATCTAGTAGCATTTGACTTGGGATACTTTTAATGGGAGAAGAATGCGATGAAAAGCTTTATAGAATTAGTGATTAATATACTTTATTTTCACCAATGGAATTTTAGTTATAAATAGCCATAGACTTAACTATACTCCCTCTTAATATTACAGTTTAAAAAATTGTCAGATTATGTTTGGTTAGGTCATGATCATCCATTTGATCAAGATGGCTTTGGTCTGTTCTTTGACAATATGCTGTGTTCTTAACACTCAGCAGTTATCTCATATTGAGTCTTTTACTACTGTGGAAAATAGTGAAATATATCAACGAATGTACAGATGAGCAAAGTCCATCGCTATCAATGAAATAATTATTTTAAGTACATGAGATATTTAATAGTCCATGCATTTTCTTTTGAGTTTGGAATCCCATCCTGGAATCTCAACATACATGTATGTAATTTACTACTCTTATTTATTAGTTGAACATCTATCTACCTTTAGGGTTACTGTCATGAGGACGTTTCAAAATTAAATGTCAAATGAAAAACATAAGTTCAATAAAGGTAATGGAAAGGTTACAAGACTAAAGCTAAGAATATTGTATGTGACGTTTTCTGGAAAATCCGGTAAAAATTATGGTTAGAAGAGACCATAGAGATAATCCAACCGTAACCCTCCATTTTATAGGTAAGGAAAAATTCTGTTGAAGGGTGTCAGCCAAACCTGTTGGAAAAAAAGGTTTCAGTGAAGGCTTCTGCACTCTTACTCTTGTTCTTGAGGATCCAAAAAGTTCCATAACTTAATGTATGTACCAGGTTTATCAGAATATATTTTTATGGCCAAAGAAAAGAAACCAGCTAAATGTCCATCAGTAGGATTGATTAAATAAATTATGGTACATCTACACTGTGAAGTGCCTTGCTGCTTAAAGAACGAGGAAGGTCTTTATGTTTCGATAAGGAAAAACCTTTAAGATATATTTACGTTAAAAAGAAATAAAGGCAAGGTGAAGAAAGTATATATTATCTGAATATTAGTGTCAAAAAAAGAGGTATTTAGTTGTTTTAGCTCATATATGCATAAAATGATCTCTGAAGGGGTAACTAATAACAGTGGTTACATATTGTGAAGGGTGGAAATTGGGTAGATGGATACAGGACCTTTTAAGACTTTTTGTTGCATAGTCTTTTAAAAGTATTTCTTCATGTTGGAAGCTTTCTTCCTTTCAAAGTAATCTGTAAATTTAACATAATCTCAGGTACATACAGTTGTAAATTGCTTTTAATTTTCTGATGGAAAAAGTAAATTGGTAAAAATAATCATGAACCTTTTTTTAACCCTCATAGTGAAAAAGTATGCAGTACATTATTGTTAACTATAAGCATAATTGTTGTACATCTCATGTCCAGAACTTTTTTATCTTGCATAATTGAAACTCTGGACCCATTGAACAGCAGCTCCCCATTTCCCCTCCCCCCATTTCCCTGGCAACCACCATTCTATTTTCTGTTTCTATCAGTTTGACTATTTTAGATACCTCATATGAGTGGAATCATGCAGTATCTGTCCTTTTGTGACTGGTTTATTTTATTTAGCGTAACATCCTCCAGGTTCATCCATATTGTCACATATGACAGGATTTCTTTTTGTTCAAGGCTAAGTAATATTTGTGTGTGTGTGTGCATGTGTGTGTGTGTGTGTGTGTGTGTGTGTGTGGTGTATATAACACATTATCCATTTTTTCTGTCTTTGGGCATTCAGGTTGTTTCCACCTCTTGGGTATTGTGAATCATGCTATAATGATCATGGGAGTGCAGATATCTTTTTTTGATCCTGACTTCAATTCCTTTGGATAAATACCCAGAAGTAGGATTGCGGTATCATATGGTGCTTCTATATTTAATTTTTTGAGGAACCTCAGTACTGTTTTCCATAGTGACTGTACCGTTCTACATTCCCAGCAACAGAGCACAAGGGTTCCATTTTCTCTACATCCTCATCAACACTTGTTATTTTCTGGTTTTGTTTGTTTGTTTGTTTTCCATAATGTTCATCCTAACAGGTGTGAGGTGATAGCTCATTGTGGCTTTGATTTGCATTTCCCTGATGATGAGTAATGTTGTGCATCTTTTCCTATACTTGCTGTTTACTTGTATGTCTTTTTTGGAGAAGTGTCTATTCAAGTTCTTTGCCCATTTTTAAATGGGCTTTTGTATTTTTGGTTTTGAGTTATAGGAGTCCCGTATATATTATGGATAATAATTCCTTATCAGATATATGGTTGGCACATACTTCCCCTGATTCCATAGGATGTGTTTTTACTCTATTGGTTTCCTTTGCTGTGTGAAAGCTTTTTAACTTGATGTAGTCCTACTTGTCTATTTTTGTTTTTGTTGCCTGAGCTTTTGATGTTATATCCAAGAAGTCATTGCCAAGATCAATGTCATGAAGATTTTCCCCTATGTTTATTTCTAGGAGTTCTGTGGTTTTAATTCTTACATTGAAGTCTTTAATCCATTTTGAGTTGCTATTTATTTTTATAGCACTTATTTTAAAAATAAACATGGAAAGCCCATTTTCAATCTATGCTCTTCTTAGTATTTTTGGATAGATAGATTTTAGCTGTGTTAAATAGAGAGGAAGTGCTCTCTTGCATTGCCCACCAAACATGCCTAAACACATAAGCCTTTTTCCTTCAAAACAAATTAACTTCCTAATAAAGAGAGCCTACATAGTATTTAGTTTTGCCAGAGAATCAAGATGATAAATATATCCTTGGAGATTATGTATTTACATAGTCATCATTGAATAGATTCTAATGGGCTATATTTTGTAGTACTATATGTTTGAGAATATGTTAAATAAAATACTGTGTAAAAAATATATGATTCATAGGAATTTCCTTCTCAGATTTTTTTTAAAGCTTAATGTCACATGGAAAATTAAATGACTACATGTTTGCTAAAAGCAAGTCCGAAACCCTGCTGTCTTCACTGTGGCCATTTAAAATGAAGGTGAAGGGATTCCCTGGCGGTCCAGTGGTTAGGCCTCCAAACTTCCACTGCCAGGTGGAGAGTGGGGGGTTCCGTACCTGGTCAGGGAACTAAGATCCCACAAGCTGCATGGCGTGGCCAAAAAAAAAAAAAAAAAAGGTGAAGAAGAATCATGTTATTATTTTATTCTCCCTCTTTTTCCCCCTTTCAATATTAAATTCTGCCCATGGAATAACAGACACATTGGTATGAGGGGATGCATATAACAAATCTTTCCATATAGAAAACAGTTCCATTAATTATACCTTCAATTCAAACTATGTTAAAGGGGAAAGAAGTGTTGGAAGGCAGGATCTCCATGATAATTTAAGTACTGTTTTGTGGGGAGAGGGGCTGATGGGAAGGGTTAATAACCTAGATCTTTATCCTCAGAATTAATCCTATTTCCCATTGATGATTCTGGGTAGAAAGCAAGAAATTTTGAAAAATCTAAGAGCTGTTAAACTTTTAAGTTTAGCATTGTATATGTTCTATGTGGTTACGTTATAGGTAGCTCTAAGTTAAGCCTTTAGCTTGAACTACTTTATGAGATCAAATAAAACTGTTTAAATAACTGACTTAATAATCAACAAAAAATTTCATCCTAAATATATTGTAAAGCAAAACAGGTACTGGATTTATTTTTTTTCCTATCTCAGAGAACCAACTGATGGCAATTTGGTGTTTACTATATCCTAAAGTAGTTAGACGTATAAGTAAATAAAGACATATTCTGCATTGATAGTCTGTGCCCTGCTTTGAGTGTGGTCACTTGGAACCAAAATGATATCTTTCTCATTGAAAAAAAGTGGATGTGTATGTTTTTATGTGCATAAGAACTGCTTTTAAAATAGGACTTTACCAAATGCATCAAGTCTTTGTTTCTATATATCAGCTTTAGTATTTATCAACAAATGTGTATATGTAGCCACAAAATACATGTATAGAAATGTATTTTTTTAAATTTTAGTTGGGTGACTATATTTGTGCTATAACACATTCTGTGAGACTAAATATTCTTCGGATTCCAAAAGTAATATTTATTTTAGAAAACTTGGAGATAACTGAAAAGCACCCTTATATTTTTAAGTCTCAGAGCAATTAAGGTAAAATGCTTTATATGTAGAACCATTGAAAGCTGGGCTTAGAACAGATCTTTGCTAAATAATCAACAGGCAAAAACACTCAGCAGGGGAAGCGTTCTGTGGCATTAATAACACTATTCAGTCATATAATTTTGAAATGTGGCATTACTTTTGTTATGTGGAACTAGAAAATAAGATAAAGGCCAACAAGAAAAGAGCAGTTACAGTCAATGCCCACATTTTTGGACATTACAGCTCTACTCGTTCTTAGCTTCCTAGTTGGCACCATTATTACTTCTGTCATCTTTGTTATATATATTTTATTGATTCCCTAGAATGAAAACATAGGAAAGCAGCAGCTAGATACCAGGCATGAAATATCAGGATATACTTCTGTCGTACACAAGCGAATGATGTTTTTGAAACTCCATATAAAAAACTCCACATAGGTAATGGTTTTACTGTTCTCCTTTGAAGTGTGAAGTACTTTGATAATTACCACAGGTTGTTATTTGAGTTAGCAGCAATTTTCTGGTTGTCTTAGTCTCTCTGAGAAGCTATTCTTAAAGATTTGAATAAACTGAGATAATAAATGAGACTAAAGGGGAGAAATAATAGGTCGGGCCTTTTTTTTAAGGAAGGTAGCAATTATTTATTGCCTATGATGTCTTCATCGGGAATCCAATTTTTAGCTCTTCTTAATCCATATTATCTTTGATTCCTACTTTTCAATTCAAGAAGGGAAATGAATGACATTTTTTGTACCTCAGTATAGACATCAATATGTATATGCTTGGCTTTTGTACTTTTAAAAGCCTGTAGCAGCTGCAACTATTCAAAAAAAAAATGTTTTCAATAATACGGGAGAACTAGCAAGTTTGTAAAGTTAAGGGGAAAAGGCAATATACAAAAGTGTTCTCATTATGATTACTGTTCTTAAAAAGTGTAGGGAAAAAAAAAAACAGTAAAGAAATATTCCCAGATATTCCCAGTGGTTACATTTGGATGGTGAGATTATATGTTATTTTTCCTCTTCTTTCTGGTTCTGTAAGTCCATCTTTTCCAGGAGTTTATTAGCTTTTACATTAGAAAAAAAAAAAAAGTGAATTCAAAAGACCCTAGGAATCCTTCTTATTCAATGGGATTAAGCTCCTGTTTTGTTGTTTGATGCATGTGGGAATTGTACCTTAAATATTTTAAGTCAAAATATATGTGTGCATTCATTCATGCACATATCAAAAGTGTAAAATAATTCTTTTCCTTAAGGATGGGTCTACCTATAAGAGTTTTAGAAAGCCCACCCATAATACTTAATCTGTATTCACTTTGGGCTTCTTTAAAATGTAACAAAGAAAATTAAGACCTTTGCAAAGCAATCTAGATCTCCAGATTTTTTTCTTCAAGTCTTTTGGGTTGTTTTGTCCATATCTGATCCAAGAACAATTTTTACTGGGTCTTCCCAATCTTCCAATTTGATTTTTACAAAAGCAGCAACCCTCTTACTTCTGGTATTCATGTATCATTGATTTATGCAATTACACTATTAAATATAACTAGTGTAAACCAGTTTGGGAACAAACAGTTGGCTGAACTTTATGAAACTAGCACCTTTGTGGTTCATTACTCTATATATTACACGGTGTATACTCTTTGAGGGGGAGAGAGTCAGAGTCTGGTTTCTTAGTGTGATGATTTTGAGATTCATACATGGTATATATATATGAACAGGTCTTTCCTTTTATTGAGTAGTAATCCATTGTATAAATATACCTCCATTTGTTTAGTCATTTACTTGCTGATGGACATATTGGTGTTTCCCATTTGGGGCTGTTAAAAATAAAAGTGAATGTTTGGGCACAAGACTTAAGTGGATATGTGTCTTATTTATTTTTCTTGGGTAAATGCCCAGGAGTGGAATGACTGGGTTTTATTATTAGATGTATGTTTAACTTTTTAAGAAACTGTCAAAATTTTCTAGAGTGGTGGTCCTCTTTTATATTCCCACCAGCAGTTCATGAGAATTCCAGTTCCTTCACATCCTTGTGGAAGTGTCATATGGTCAGTCTTTAATTTTTGCCATTCTGTAAGTATGTGTGGTATCTCATTGTGCTTTTAATTTTCTTTTCCCTAATGACTAAGAATTTTGAACATCTTTTCACATTCTTATCTGCCTTCTGTATCTCTTTTTTGGAAAGTGTCCAAATCTTTTGTCCATTAAAAAAGTATATTGATTTTCTCTATATACTAGGTGCAGATCTTTTCTTGGCCATATATTTTGCAAATATGATCTCCCATTCTGTGGCTTTCTTTTTGATTTTTGTGTCTTTTCATTTCAGTGAAGTTGAATGTATTGATTTTTGCTTTTGTAGTTCTTGTGTTGTTTTCAAGAAATCTTTGCCAAATCCAGGATTACTAGAATTATGTTTCTTCTAAAAGTTTTATTATTTTAGTTCCTACACTTAGGTCTGTGATCCATTTTGAATTCATTTTTGTATATGATATAGAGTAAGAAGGAAGGTTCTTTTTAATTTTAAAAAATATATGGCTAGGGCTTCCCTGGTGGCGCAGTGGTTGAGAGTCCGCCTGCCGATGCAGGGGACGCGGGTTCGTGCTCCGGTCAGGGAGGATCCCACATGCCGTGGAGCGGCTGGGCCCGTGAGCCATGGCCGCTGAGCCTGCGCATCCGGAGCCTGTGCTCCGCAACGGGAGAGGCCACAACAGTGAGAGGCCCACATACCACAAAAAGAAAAAAAAAGAATAAAAAAATATATATATGGCTATCAAGTTCTTCCTATACCTTTTTTTAAAAAAAGTGATCAGTTCTTCTATTAAATTGCCATGCAAACTTTGTTAAAAATCAATTGATCATATATGTGTGGTTGTATTTCTGGATTCACTGTTCTGTTCCTTTGATTTTGATGTCTGTCTTTATACCAATATCACACTATCTTGATTACTGTAACTTGGTTATAAGTCTTGAGATGAAGTAGTATAGGTCCTCCAGTTCTGTTCTTTATTAAAATTGTTTTGGCTATTTTAGATCATTTGCATTTGTAGATAGGTTTTAGAATTATACCAGATATTTATACCAAAAAGTCTGCTGGGTTTTGATTGGAATTGCATGACATTTATGTATACATTTGGGGAAAATTGACATCTTAACAATAGTCTTTAAACGGTGAACATGGTATGTATACTTCTCTAGGTCTTATTTAATTTTTCTCAGTAATGGTTTATAATTTTTACTGTAGAGGTCTTGCATATCTTTTTGAGAATTTATCCTTGTTAAAATACTATTTCAAATGGTATTTAAATTTTTAAAATTTCTGATTATTAGTATATAGAAATAAGTTAATTTGTGTATATTGATTTTTGTATTCTGCAGTCTTGCTTAAACTCACTTATTAACTCCAGTAGCTTTTCTGTAGACTTAGGAATTTCTACACAATCATGCTGTCTGTGATAAAAGACAGTTTTACTTCTTGCTCCCTAATCTATATGCCTTTATTCATTAGTTTACTTTTTCTTACCTTACTGAACTGACTGGAGTTTCTAGGACAGTGTTGCACAAAAGTGGTGAGAGATGTTGCACAAAACATCACCTGATTTCCAATCTTCAGGTGAAAATATGCAGTCTTTCAATAAAGTATGATGTTAACTGTGTTGTTTTTTTTTAAAGATACTCTTTTATCAGTTTGAGGAATTTTCTCCTATTCCTAGTTTGCTGAGATTTTTATCATGAATGGATGTTGGATTTTGTCGAATGCTTTCTCTGCGTATATTAAGATGATTACATGGTTTTTCTTTTTTAGATGGTTAATATGGTGAATTTCATTGACTTGAATGTTAAACCGACCATATGTTTCTGGGAAAAACTATATGGATGATAATTATCCTATATATATTGTGTTCACTTCACTAAATTTTGTTAATTTTTGCCTCTATGTTCATAAGGGGTTTGGTCTCTAGTGTTGTAATATGTCTCATTTTGATATCAGAGTAATGCTGGCTTCATAGAATAGGCTGGGAAGTGTTCTCCTCAGTTTTCTTTAAGAGTGTGTGTCAATTGGTGTTTTTCTTTAATGTTTGGTAAAATTTCCTAGGGAAGCCACCTGGGCCTATTGTTTTATCTGTGGGAAGTTTTGTTACTTTGTTTTGTGGGAAGGTTTTTATCTATGAATTTAATTTCTTTAGTAGATAAAAGGTTATTCAGTTTAGTTATCTATTCTTGAGTGAGCTTTGTTAAGTTTTGATTTTCAAGGGATTAGGCCATTTTTCTAAGTTGTCAAATGTATTGGCACAGAGTTGTTTATATAATATTCCCTCATTTTCTATACTGCCTTCTCCTTATTCCTGATATTCATAATTTGTGTCTTTTCTCTTTTTTCTGTGTTAGTCTAACTAGAGGTTTATCAATTTTTATTGTATTTATTCAATCAATAGATTTACTCAATATGACCCAGCTTTGGTTTTATTGATTTTTCTGTATTGTTTTTCTGTTTTCTATTTCAATGATTTCTGCTTTTGTTTACTCTTTTTCTGTTTTCTTAGGGTGGAGCTTAATCCATTGATATTAGATCTTCCTTCTTTTCTAATATAATCATATCATGGTATTAGTTTTCCTCTTAGCACTGCTTTAGGTACGTCTTACAAATTTTGGTATGTTTCATTTTTGTTAGGTTCAAAATGCTTTTCTAATTTCCTTTTAGGTTTTTCCTTTGTCCTGTGGGTTACTTGAAGCATATTATTTAGTCCAAATATTTGTGGGCTTTTAAAATGTCTTTTCTGTTATTGATCATTTAATTCTGGTGTAGTCAGGGAAGATACTTTGTATGATTTGAATCTTTCAAATTTATTGAGCCTTGTTTTATGATTCATAAAGTTTCAGGTGCACTTGAAAAGAGTATGTATCTGTATTCTCTATTAGTCTATAAAAGCCAATTGGCCAATTAATTGATAGTATTGTTCAAGTTTTCTATATCTTTACTGATTTTCTGGCTATGTATTCAATTAGTTATTGAGAGAATAATGATGAAATCACTGATTTTACTTGTGGATTTGTCTATTTTATTTTTAGTTTTTTGTGTGGTTTGAAACTCTCTTAGATGCGCAGATAGTTAGGATTGTTATTCCATTGACTTCTTTATTATTATGAAATAACCTTTTTTATCCCTAGAAATATTTTTTGCTCTGAAATCCATTTTGTTATTAACATGGTCACTCTAGTTTTCTTTTGAATTTTGTTAACATGATACATTTTTTCCATCTTTTTAGCTCATTTATTCCTGTCATCTTAAAGTGAGTTTCTTGTAGGCAGGATATAGTTGAATCTTACTTTTTTTGTCCAGTTTGACAATCTCTGTCTTCTCATTGGGTTGTGTGCACATTTACTCTTAATGTGCAAATATCAATTTTTGTAATTATAAATGATTTAAGAATTAGAATAATTGTTACATCTTATTAGGTAACCTTGTTCCTAAATTTTAATTTTCCTTAAAACCACTTTGTTTTATTTAGACTTATTATTTCCAGTTTATCTTAACCCACTAAAAAAAAAAAAAAAAAAGCCAAAATGGAGAAACAAACTGGAACTCAATAAGAAATACAGTGGCCTCCAAAGATGAGAAATTATGCTATGCAGAATTCTTCCATAATATCTTAGTTATGTATGAAATGGAGAATGATACCTCTAGGGTCATAAACCAGAGTTAACAAAAATGTATTTGCTAGGTTCCAGTGTTGTTCTAGTATGCCTTGTACTGTCTCCATTTGGTACAGTTTTCAGGTCACTCAGACTCATATCACCTTGGGAGCTTTTGAAAAATACTCATTCATAGTACTTTCCCAGACCTTCAGAATCTATTATGCCCTAGGATCTTTTTTTTTTTTAATGTGTTTATTTATTTATTTTTGGATGTGTTGGGTCTTCGTTGCTGCGTGCGGGCTTTCTCTAGTTGCGACGAGCAGGGGCTGCTCTTCGTTGTGGTGCGCGGGCTTCTCACTGCAGTGGCTTCTTTGTTGCGGAGCACAGGCTCTAGCTGTGTGGGCTTCAATAGTTGTGACACACTGTCTTAGTAGTTGTGGCTAGTGGGCTCTAGAGCACAGGCTCAGTAGTTGTGGTGCACGGGCTTAGTTGCTCTGCGGCATGTGGGATCTTCCCGGACCAGGGCTTGAACCCGTGTCCCCTGCATTGGCAAGCAGGTTCTTAACCACTGCACCACCAGGGAAGTCCCTAGAATCTATTTTAAGATAACATAATTCTCCTTATGACTTGTGGATTCATCTCAACTTGGAAATCATGGCTCTACTTGTTATTTGACTCCTTTAATCTTCAACTTCTCTGCTCCTTATCTTCTCTCACACAGTCTTGGCACCATTAGAGGAAAAAAAACTCTGAGGGTAAGCTTTGACCATGCCATGTGTGACACTGATTCCTAGGTTAGTAGGGCTCAAATCATATCACACATTCATTTCTTTTTTAAAATAGTTCTTTCTTGGATTGCTCAGTGAGGAACTCTATCTTCTGTATGCATTAATTTAGTAATACCATGTTGTTTTCATTAAGCAAATTTATTTCATACCTACTCTATGCTGGGTAATGGTCATCACCATTCTTTTTGAAAAAGAAGGTAGCTTTTTAAAAACTTGTGCTACCCCCTTTCCCCATTTAAAAAAAGTCACATTAAATCTACTGTGATTTTGCAGTTTTCTACAATTTCACTGATCCCAGTGTGGAATTAGAATGTACTTATTTTTGTTACCTGTTTGAAATAGATTAACAAGGTTACAGAATAAACAGTTTTGAGTACTTGTGTGTGTTACCTCATCTCCATTAATTTCATCAGCTCATACCTTTACATAATGAATATAGTTTTATTTTTGGCATAGGAAAATAAACCCCTCCCCCACATTAGTGAACTGGAAAACTAATATGGGATAGGTGCAGATTGTTTTACAATAACTTATTTTAAAGTACATATTAAAATGACCATTAACAGTATTGTGTAGTAAATGTTGAGTTGTTGGCAAGGGAAAGAATGTTCTACTTAATTGAGAATTTTATCTATATGATACTTGGATTATCAGTGTTTCACATAATTAAAATACAGTAAAACACACTTAAGATCCAAGTGATCAAATGTTAGTCTTTATCGATTGATATTACTGTCTAGAACTGTCCTGTATCTCAGATCATTACTGAGAATACCAATCATCATTACACTATGGGCACGTGGAATACAGCAGAAACTAACACAACACTGTAAAGCAATTATACTCCAATAAAGATGTTTAAATAAACAAGTAAATAAATAAATGAGTGTATAAATGGGGAAAAAAAGAATTATAGTTAACAGGTTGCTGGATAATGACTGTTTTTTGTTACTTAAGACATAATGCAAAAAAGAAGAATTTTGGAAATTGGCATTTAAAGATGAACTTCTCTAGAATCTTAAAACCTGTAACTAATTTTTAAAGACCCATGAAAAGCATGAATCCAACTAAAAAGCTATAATGTAACACAGTTTCTCAGAAGATATAAAACTCCAAAACACAAAAATTACTGTTAAATTTTTTTCAGTCTTGACAATGGGTAATGTGTATTCTACCCGAACTTAATTAATATTTTTGCAAGTTAATACTGGAAACTGTAGTCTGATCAGAATTTCTTCATGCACAGTAGAATGCTGCAAAATGAATACCTATGGTTCTTGAATTAGTGGTTGTATCCAAAAGTAATGGTATCAGACTAAAAGGGTAGGAAGCAGTGAAGGTCAGTCAGAATTAATAAATGCTGCATATCAAAGAGTTACATAACAGTTTATTCTCAAGAACAATTTAAACATTTCATTTGTGCATCTATAATGATGGTTATAGGAACTGCCACCCTTAGGAGAATGGTTGGTAGAGAGACATGAAGGCAATGGCACACCCACCTAGCCCAGCAGAATCAGTGCCATGAGTTAAAGGGTAATGTATGTCTTGAGTAGAACCCTCTCACAACTAGTTTATATCAAGAAATTGAGTAGCATTGTTTTCTACCTATCTAAACTATATTTAAAATTACTGTAAATTCCAAATTAATAGGGATACTAATTAATTAGTTACCTAGAAAAGAGAATATTCTCTGCCTATCTTGTTAATAAACCAATAGAAATATTCTCTAGAATACTCATTCTCAAAGTGTTCCCGGACTATCATGTCAGCATCACCTGGGAACTTGATAGAAAATTATTGGACCCTGAATTAACAACTGGAGAAGGTGGGAAGTCAGGAATCTGTATTTCAACAAACTCTGCAAGTCATTCTGATGCATGCTCAAATTGAAAACCACTGCTCTAGAATATGGCATATATCAAGCTCCAGTGAAGTAATGGCAAGTTTTCAGCATCAGTAATTCTCATTTTCAAACAGCTGCTGCATAGGTTTTAGTTAATGATCTCCAAACCCAGCTGGAGTTGATTCATAGTTACTCCATATTCTTTTCGCTTACTAGTCAACGGAGCACTAGGTGCAGTTGTTGAAGTGTGAAAATAATTCAGCTTTGCAGAAAATATTGGCATTTCTTTTTTGATTTTGAAAATGCTTTAATCTTTTTGATATGGTATTTATTTCAACAATCAAAGCACATCTTTTTTTTTTTTTTTTTGCAATACGTGGGCCTCTCACTGTTGTGGCCTCTCCCGTTGCGGAGCACAGGCTCCAGACGGGCAGGCTCAGCGGCCATGGCTCACGGGCCCAGCCACTCCGCGGCATGTGGGATCTTCCCAGACCGGGGCACGAACCCGTGTCCTCTGCATCGGCAGGCGGACCCTCAACCACTGCGCCACCAGGGAAGCCCAAAGCACATATATTTTAATGGCAGTTTGAACCTCTGTTAAAAGTTGAGGAAGTCTCTGAATCTTCCTGCCAGTTTAATATCAAAATTAATGTCTTAGCTGGATTACAAAGTTTACGTATAATTAGTCCTGCTTATTGTATTTTTCCTCTGGTGTTTACATTTTAAGAACAATTTTTAAGTCTCTTCTGTGAATAACCTTCTACCTTCTTCACATCTTCTACATTAACACATCTTCATTTTTACTTTAAAGAAGAATTCTAGCAGAGATTTATTTTAGTTAAATGTATTCTATAGTAGTAAGGCTCAAATATGTGCTTTGTAAATTACAAAACTCATCAAGCTCTCAAGAAGCATTCCAAAGGGGGAAAGGGGGAGAGGGATAAATTGGGAAACTGGGATTAACATATACACACTACTATATATAAAATAGATAACTAGTAAAACCTACCGTATAGTACAGGGAATTCTACTCAATACTCTGTAATGATCTATATGGGAAAAGAATCTAAAAAAGAGTAGATACATGTATATGTATAAATGGTTCACTCTGCTGTATACCTGAAACTGACACAACATTGTAAATCAACTATACTCCAATACAAATTAACTTTTAAGAAAAAAGCATTCCAAAGGCATATCAGTAAGATGTGAAGGAAGGATATATATGTCTTGCAACTGCTTTACATGTTGAAGTGTACTAAATATGGGTATTTAAAAATGGACAACGTGGCCAAAAAAAAACACCTAAAATGTTCATTAGTAGGCAAGTTCATGATCTTGCAGTGTATTGCAGAATTGTTTTTGGTTCTATTGCACATGTATTATAGGTAAAAGAGATCTTTAGATCAAAGGATGGTGGTCTCAAAATCCTGTTTCGATGTTCTTGATTTTTAACTCTGTAGTTTGCCTTCATGATCTCATTCACTCCTTTGACATCAGCTGCTGCCTTTGTGTTATGATTCCTAAATTTCTATCTTTAGTTCAGGACTTTTTCCTGAGATGTATGTCTTCAGCAACTTATATATTACTACCTGGATGTTCCATAGGCATCTTAAAACTCACTATGTCCGAAAACTGATGATCCAAGTTTCCCTCACAACAAACCTGTGGATGTATATGGAATCAGAGTTACATAATAACCTGTTTTTCACTTGGTCTTGATCCCATATGTTCGCCCAGTACCTCATTCTCCATTAATGCCATTCTGATATTTGTATCATTGTATCATTATATAATTTACCACCTTGCACTCACAGTTACCAAAAAGCAAAAGAAAACAAAAACACTATTTTCATATGAGAATGTCCTTTATAAAGCAGGCAAATCAATTGCTTTATTAAGTCTTGACTATTTAGTGATGTCTTTTTAATATTCTGTGAAAAAATGGAAAGTACATCAAGTGCTTCTGCAAACCAAAGTACAACGGTTGTTTTGAGGAAAAGCACTTGTGTTGTTTGAGTTGCAAGCCCAATAAGCCACTTTTCCACATAGAACACTGTTTTAACTTGAAAGAATGGCCAACAGATAAACTGTTCCATTTATTCAGTCTTGAGTAGTTTGCAGACATTTTCTCAGAAATAAACGAAATGAATATGTCACATAGAGGAAAACAACTGATAATATGTGTTGCCAATTAGAGAATCTGAGAAAACTTGTATTTGTTACCAATATTGAAAAGACTATTTTGATGAGATTGGTGATGATATAATGAATGTGATTTTTTTTTGGAATTGTATAATTAAACATGTTAACATTTGGAGGATCTGCTAAACTTCATAAACTAGTATTTTTCAAATGACGGTACAAGATAGATCAATATAACAATGTATAAAATGTTTACTAATATCGTTTTATATTATATATCATATTACAACTAGCCTTTAAGAAATAACACTTATTGAGTTTTAGTGTAGTGTCAAAAACTTATGTGAAAAGATTATTAAAATATTCCTTTTTCCAACTGTGCATCTGTATAAAATCTGTGTAAGTCTGATTTCTTCATAGACTCCAACCCAAATAATATATGGTAACATTTTGAATGGAAAACAGTTATGAGAATCCAGTTAACTTCCATTAAGCAAGACATTTAGAAATATATGCAAAAATGTTAAAAAGTTATTCTTTTTACTAAATTTTCTTTGTGAAAATACTATTTTCACAAAACTGTCATTTATGCTAACATGTTTTATTATATTATTATTTTTGAATCAATTAAATATTTTTAAGTGTTACAGTTTTCATTTCTAATATGACATTGGTAGATATAACCCACATGAATGAAAGCTCTTTGGAGTCCCTAATTTTTAAGTGTATAAAGAGAGAGGTTCTGAGACTAATAAGTTTGAGAACCGCTGACTTACAAGATACAGTTCATATCCCAGTATGATGATTAAGACGCTGTGTCTCAGCCTCTACCCACTTGTCTGCCTCATGTTTTACTTTGCCCTTACCCATTCTGTCATATTCTGAGCTTATCAAGAACCACATTTAGGGTCTAAATGCACCATGCAAGCACAGGGAGATCAGCTCGGTGCTTTGTGACCACCTACGTGGGGGGGATAGGGAGAGTGGGAAGGAGGGAGACTCAAGAAGGAAGAGATATGGAGATGTATGTATATGTATAGCTGATTCACTTTGTTATAAAGCAGAAACTAACACGTCATTTTAAAGCAATTATACTCCAATAAAGATGTTAAAAAATAATCAATCAATCAATAAATAAATGCACCATGCAGTATTATGCCTCCAAGGGTTTTGCTCAGGCTTTCCCTTCTGCCTAGAATGACTTTCTTTTTCTACTCAGAAGATACTTTCTTTCTCAATCATCTCCTCTATGAGTCCTTTCCTAACTATCCCATTTACGGGACCTCCACTGCATCTTATAAAATTTTATTATAATGCCATGCCACCAAACTCTCCAAGATTAGGCTTATCTCCAGGACATGGTGCAATAACTATAAATTAATAGATTCTCAGTAAGTGTTTATGGAATTAGTTAATGAATCCACTGTGAAGAACTTCATTATAAATTATCACAACATTCTCATTACTTAAAGCTACATAGTACAGTATGAATCTGCTCATTATTTGAATTTTTGCTGTAATCATAAGAGATATATTCTTTGTCTTTCTCAAGGTAAACAAGATATACCTGTGTGTCACTGAATAAGACAGGATTATGGGAAGAGTATGTAAGCATTCCACGCCCTGTTCTTGCTTAATTGTCACCGGCCTGCTTCTGTCTTTATTTCTGCTCTTTCCTACATTGTTAGAGGCTAGGTGGAGAGAATCCTTCAAAACAATCTATACGCTAGCAGAGAAATTGATATCATAGCTTTACAGAATTTACCTAGTGGTAACTGACCCCAGAGGTCCTGTGGCTTCAGCTCTCATCAGTGCAGAAATCCTTTCTACATCATCTTTTGGTGGGTCCTCATTGCAGCCTCTAGATGAGTATTTCTATAGAGACTGATAGCTTACCTCCCCCTAAACTGCATATATCTTTTCTTCGCACTACTAATTATTTAAAAGCCCGTTCTCTCTTGAGCCATAGTCTATCTTGTCTTCTGGAGTAATTCTATAGAAAGGGTGCCTCCTTTTCACAATAACTTTTCAAATATTTCAAGATAACTTTTAGTACTTTTATGGAATTTCTCCTCTAGCTAAGTGCACTGGGTTTTTTAAAGCAGTTCTTTGTGTGGCATGGTCCATCCAGCTCATTCCCATTCTGAATGTATTCTGTTCTGTGTGTATGCCAGAAATGATACATAATATTCCCTGTGTGACAAATATAGATTTCCTAGGAACTGTGCCTTCCAGTGGTTTAAAACAGTAATTACTATGTTTTGGTTAGGAATATACACTTTGGTATCAGATTGACGGTTTGGATTCTGACTTTGTTCCTAAAAATTCTGTAACTAATCTGAGTCTATATTTCCATATTATTACCTTATAGGTAATAGGTACAGGGTTACTGTAGGAATTAAATGAAATAATATATGTTTAAACACACAGCAGCATTGCTTCTGGCCCATAATAAAGGCTCAATAAGTGGAACAGTTATTACTATGATAATTATATGCTTATCAGTATAGCTACAATTGTCATAGATTTTTTTAGCTGTTTCACACTACTGTTGTTAAATAATTTTATAATCAAATTATACTAGTGTATTTGTTATTTATCAGCTTAGTCACTCTGCAGGCTTTCATGGCTTCCCCAATGACCCATCTCCATATTTTGAAACCCAGCCCCATCTTTTCAAGGCTCAGTTTATCCAGTGTATCTTTCTCCATAAGTTTTTTACCCCAATTCTTGGCTTCAAAAGTGTTTTGCTCTCTGTTACGGCATTTATTACAATGGCATTTGTTTGATTTTGTATGATGGAAATTTAAAATACGAATAGATTACTTGAGAAGTATGTATTGATAAAAAAGGTGTGAGGGATGTTTTGAGATGTCTTATCTTGGTAAAGCCTGAGACAAGGGAAAAGTATATTGGTTGGAATTCCCATTTTCTATCAGAGTATTCATTTCAAGTGATTGAGATATGTAAAGAATGAAGTCTTAAAGTCAGCTCACCTATGATTTTTAACTATAATACTCTGTATTTTAAAAACAGGTACTAGCAAAAAAAAAAAAGGTACTTCTATAATATCATCATGCCGTATTTAACTGTGCAGCTCTTCTCCTTCCTCATATAGAAGTGGACTAAATCTCAGTTGACAAGTATAAAGTGGTGCACAGGCTCTGGAGTCAGATTGACCTTGGACAGTATCCTGACCTTAGTATTCAGCTGGTGATCATTTAACTTCTTTGAGACTCAGTTTCCTCATTTAGATGAGAATAATAATAGTGCCTCTTAGGGTTTTTTAAAAAATCAAAACTTGAGATAATGCATATCAAACGCTGAACACAGAGCATGCATATAATAGACGATACATTTAAAATACACAGTGAGAACTCACTGTTAGCTATTAGCAATATTATTATTTCATATAGGTGATGAATACATTTCTCAGATTGGTAACAAAGGAAGGCTGTTATAAGAATTTCACGTTTTAAAATTTGTGTAATAACTGTACAAAACTGTAATCAAGTTTGAAAAGTATATTACGTAAAATATAATGCATATTCCTTTAACTTAGTAACCTTAGCAATAAAAAGAAAAGAATTATATTGGTGGTTATTGGATCAATGGGATATTTAACAGCTACTTTAATATTCTTACCTAATAGATCCTCTTAAGAGCATTAACCAATATATTTTTAGTAATAATTCATTAGTGAGATGAAATTTGGAAAGAAAGTTTTATTTCTATTTTGCAATACATTTTCATTTATGTTAATAATCAGTGTATAATTAATGCCCAAACATAATGTATATGTAAAACATGTATCTACAAGGGTCTAGAAAAGTCATTGCACATGGGGTCACAGGTCTTTTACCTCCTTATATAAGGTTATTCCTAAGTAGTTTATTCTTTTCAATGTAATTGTAAGTGGGATTGTTTGTTTAAATTTTTCTTTCTGCTAGTTCATTGTTGTGTAGAAATGCAACAGATTTCTGTATATTAATTTTGTATTCTGCAACTTTACTGAATTCATTAATGAGCTCAAGTAGTTTTTTGGTAGCATCTTTAGGATTTTCTATGTATAGTATCATGTCATCTGCAATGAATGACAGTGTTATTTTTTCCTTCCCAATTTGAATTCATTTTATTTCTTTTTCTTGTCTGATTGCTGTGGCTAGGATTTTCAACACGATGTTGAATAAAAGTGCAGAGAGTGGGCATCCTTGTCTTGTTCCTAATGTGAGAGGAAACGCTTTCAGCTTTTCACCATTGCGTATGATGTTAGTTTTGGGGTTATCATATATGGCCTTTATTATGTTGAGGTATGTTCCCTCTATATCTACTTTCTGGAGAGTTTTTTTAATCATAAATGGATGTTGAATTTTGTCAAAAGCTTTTTCTGCATCTATTGAGATCATCAGGTGGTTTTTGTTCTTCAATTTGTTAATGTTGTGTATCATATTAATTCATTTGTGGCTATTGAACCATCCTTGCATCCCTGATATAAATTCCATTTGATTATGATGTATGATACTTTTAATGTATTTTTGTATTCAGCTTGCCAATATTTTGTTGAGGATTTTTGCATCTATGTTCATCAGTGATATTGGCCTATAATTTTCTTTTTTGTGGTATATTTGTCTGGTTTTGGTATCAGGGTGATGTTGGCCTCATAGAATGAGTTTGGAAGCATTCCTTCCTCTGCAGTTTCTTGGGATAGTTTAAGAAGGATAAATGAGGCGGGTCCAGTGACTAGAGCAGGCTCGCTGGTGGGTGGGGCTGAGTCTCAGGGGATTCTGGGGCTATTGTCTGCCTACTGGTGGGCAGAGCTGGTTTCCTGTGTCTCTGGCTGCAGGGCTCTGCGAGTTCTGGGTCTAGTGCCTGCACACTGGTGTGTGCAGCTGGGCCCTGGGCCCTCTGGTGGGTAGGGCCGTGTCCAGGGGCTGCTGTGGGCTCATGGGTGTTAAGGTACCCTGTCTGCTGGTGGGTGGGGCTGTGTCCCCACCTAGTTAGTTGCTTGGCCTGAGGAGTCCCAGTACTGGTGGGTGGGGGTGGGGGGAGCTGGGTCCTGACATTAATAAGCTAGAGGGAGGATTCCAGAATGGCTCTTGTTAACACCAGTGTCCACATGGTAGAACAAGCTCCCCCAAATGGCTGCCACCAGTGTCTTTGCCCCAGGGTGATCTCCAGTTGCCTTCTATCTCTCTTGGAGACTCTCCAAGATCAGCAGGTGGGTCTGACCCAGGTTCCTTTCAATTTACTGCTTCTGCCCTGGGTCCCGGAGCAGGTGAGATTTTGTATGTGTCCTTTCAGAGTGGAGTCTCTATTTCCCACAGTCCTCTGGGTCTCCAGAAAGTAAGCACCACTGGTCTTAAAAGTCAGATGCTCTGGGGGCTCATCTTCCTGGTACAGGACCCCTGGGCTGCAAAGCCCATTGTGGGGCTCAGACCCCTCATTCCTTGGGGATAACCTCTGCAGTTGTAATAATTCTCCCATTTGTGGATCACCCAACCCAAGGGTATGGGCCTTGACTATACCACAACTCCACCTCTCCTGTCCATCTCATTTTGGTTCCTTCTTTATACCTTTAGTTGTAGAAGATCTTTTCTGGTAGGTTCTGGTCTTTTTCAACAATAGTTGTTCTGTAAATAGTTGTAATTTTGATGTGCTCATGAGGGAAGGTAGGCTTAGGGTCTTTGTACTCTGCCATCTTGGGAATTCCTCTTGCTTTATTTTCATTTTCATTCACTTCAATGTATTTTTTTATTTCCCTTGATACTTTTGTTTTCTGTTTTTCTCTTTTATTTTTTCTGCATTCCTGTGAATTACTTTTATATTAAAAATTACCTTTTGATTTATCCATAGTGTTTTTGAGTTTAATGTCTTTGTATAGCTTTTTACATGGTTGCTTTATGTATTACATCATATAAATAGCACTTTTCACAGTTTACTGGTGTCATCAGTTTACCAATTCAAGTGAAGTACAGAAACTTTACTTTCATTTACATCCCTTTACTATCTGCCACTTACAGTATAATTGTATTAAATATTTACGCTGCATACATTTAAAATCACATCACATCATGTTACAATTTTTGCTTTGTCTGTCAAACATATTTTTGAAAACTTGAAGGGAAAGAATGTTTATTGTATTTACCCATGTGTTTATTCTTTCCTTTTTTTTTTTCTGGTGTTTTAAGATTTCTTCTTTTGTCTTTTTTTTTTTTTTTTCTTTCCTGTCTAGAGAACTTCCTTTAATCAATCTTAGGGTAGATCTAGTGGCAGTAAATTACTGTAGCTTTCTTTTGTATAAGAATATCTTATTTTCCCCTTCTTTCTTGAAGGTGATTTTCTTTGGGTATAGGATTCTTTTATTTAACCACCTGAAAAACGTTGTGCCACTTCCTTCTGGCTCCATGACTTCTGATGAGAAATCTGCTGTTATTCCAGTTTTTTCTATAGTAGGCTTCATTTTCTCTGGCTGATTTCAAGATTTTTTCTTTATTTTTAGTTTTCAGAAGCTTAATTATGATGTATCTTGCTATGGATGTCTTTGGTTTATCTCATTTGGAGTTTGTTCAGCATCTTAAATCTTTATGTCTCTTGTCAAATGTCAAGTTTTCAGCCATGATTTCTTTGAGAACTCTTTCAGCCCTGCTTTCTTTCCCCTTTCCTTCCAAGACTCTGTGACACCAATGTTAGATCCTTTGTTATATCCCACAGTTCCCCAAGGCTCTGTTCCTTTTTTTCCTCCCAGTATATTCTCTCATTGTTATTCTGATTGGGTAATTTCTTTTATTCAACATTCTAGTTCACTAAATTTCTCTCCTTCCTTTCCATTCTGCTATTGATCCTATTCACTGAGCTTTTCATCTTGATTATTTTGTTTTTGAGTTCTATTTAGTTCTTCTTTATGTGTTCTATTTCATTAATGAGCTTATTTGCTGAGGCTTTCTATTTTTTCATTTGGTTCAAGCTTATTTGAAATTGTTCATGAAAGCATTTTTATCATGAATGCTTTAAATCTTTGATAATTCTAACATCTCTGTACCCTTGATATTGTCGTTTCTTGATTATCTCTATTCATTGAGTTTGAGATCCTCTTGGTTCTTGATACATTGAGTACAATTTGATTGAAACCTGGATGTTTTTGTATTATGTTGTGAGACTCTGGATCTTTTTTTTCTTTTAAATTGAATGAAAGATTCTTTAAATTCTGTAGTGCTTTATGGTTTTCAAAAGTTTCACACACATGATTTCATATAATCCCATAAGAACTCTTTTTTCCCCCTTACCCCTATACTGCCCCTCCCCCTTTCCCTCTCTCCACTGCTAACCACTAGTTTGTTCTCTATATCTGTGGAGACTCTGAATTTTATTTAAACCTTCTGTTGTAGTTGACTTTTTCCAGTACTGCTCTGGCAAGGGAAGGGGTGCTGCTTTGTTACTGCCAAGTGGTGATAGAAGTCCAGGTTCCCTTGTTGGCCTCCATCAACACCTGGTGAGCTCATTGTTACCACTGGGCAGGCATGGGAGTGGCCTCCTTATGCTGGGGGATGGTGAAAGTCCTGATTCTCCACTAGTTCTCCTCTCACACCACCAAGTGGGGAGGGGTGGGGGCCTCTCATCACTGCCATGTGGAGGCAGGCTTTCTGATTCCTTGCTTGGTCTTCCCTGACACTGCAGACGTGCCTTGTTACCCGCTGCCTGGGATGAAAGTCCTGGCTCCCTACTTCGTCTTCCCTGGCACCACTCCATCAGGGATATTGGGCATCTGATCACACCCTTGTGAGGGTGGAAGTCTAGGCTACCCACTGGGCCTGTGCGAATGGAAGTGGGACCACAGTCTTTTTCTGTGGAGTTTGACTAAAGTAGAGTGATTATTATCTAAAGTTTTCTGTCTTACTATACTGTCTCTTGGTGCTTTGGCAAGAGAGAGCAGGCTTTTGTTGGGTTTCTTTTTGTTTATGCCTGCTCCTCGGTTGCTCGCTTCTACTGCTCCAAGTCTGGGATATATGAGGCTAAAAAAGCTTAGGGAACTCACCACTATGTCATTCCTTGGGTCCCAAGGGCCCTAAGTAGTCTGTTTTCTTCTCTCCAGCTTTTAAGTCTTATGTTTGTCTTATATATAATGTCCAGGGTTTTTAGTTGTACTTCATGGGAGGAATAGCAAAACATAGGTTTACACTATCTTCCTTGAAGTGGAAGGTGCTCTCAACTCCTTTTTATAGGATGATCCACTTAAACATACTTATAAGTTTTAATGATAACACATGCACCCTTGCTGACTGCCTGGAAACCACACAAGAAAGCATTTGCCAGTGTTGGGAGTCCAGCCTTTAGTCATCCATATAGAAATTTATTTTGTCAGTCCCCATGGTGATTGACTTCAAGGAGACTGACTCAGGCTAAAAATATTCATAAGAAAGTGATGTATATAATCAGGCAACCAATTTATTTAATTCATAATGATTACAAAGGGCTACTTCCATGAGGATCAGACAGTGTCTGACTAGACAGTACATTCATAGTAAGTGGTGCTGCGAAAGGAATCAGTTAACCTTATAATAGCTTTCTTTTGGTGCAACTTTGTTGCTTCCTACTTCTCATTATAAACACAGTTTATGGGGAATAAATTATACTTCAGAACAGTATTTGGGGATTTACACAACTCAGGATTTATCCCTAGAAAGTGCTAAGGATCCACTTTAATTCAGATATTTGATGGCTCCAAGCTCTTAGAGCCCAAATTATCTAGCTCTGCAATAGGCACACTTGCCAGGGAGTCCTATCAGGTCAAGTTTTGTGCCAAGGCACCCTCCCCATAGACATTTTTTCAGTAGATGCTGCCAGTTTCCTCTGTGATTTCTCTTTGCCTGAAATTCTTACTTGTGAGTAACCTCTTTTTTCAATATACATACTAATGCCTCTAGGCAGTTTACTATCAGGCCTTACTGTCCAAGAGCCATTTTTTTTTTTAGAAGTAATTAAACTGGGGTCATGGAGCCCCCTGCCGATATTTGGGCTCTAAGAGGAAGCCCTGAAATGCACAAGTCACCCGTACTGGAGACAGGGTCCATAGTTTTCATAATATTCTCAAAGAGGTCTGTGACCCAAAATATCATTATGAGCCACTAATGAATATTTTTGCTCTGTTCTATTATACGTATGTAGTGTAAATCTGTTACAAACCACCTTTATTAACTACTGAAATCTTAATATTGTTATTGTCAACTTCTATGTTTTCTTTCTATAATTATATATAATAAAAATTTTGTCTTTTTTTCTTTATGTTCTTTGCCTTTTATTTATTATTTATTACCTATTATCTAATTATATATTTTTTACTTTAACATGCAGAAGTTTCAGTATTTGAAAGCAAGGCAATTTACTGGTCTTTCCATTTGCGTTTTTTTTTTTTTTAATCCCTATAATCCTAAAGTGTTACCCACTATACAGATATACTACACATTTTGAACATTTGTAAAATGTTTATTTTCTGCTGAGACCATTGCACAATTGAGCTTTGGTGGGGGCAGAAGATTATACTCATGGGTCCTTTAATTTGTACAGAATACAAAACATTTCTCTAAATTATTTAATACATTGAACATTTATTTAAATGTTCAAAGAGAAAAGGTGTTTCCCCAAGTAATGACCTTAATGTTAAAAAAAAACTAGTCAAAGAATATGTTGCAATTTTAAAAAAAATCTTTTCTTCAGTTATTTTTCTTTTTTCTGTAGTCTAATATATACATCTTTGTGACTTTAATCCTTTGTAAGACTTAGGTTGGTATATTGAATGCAGTGTTTTATACTTAGCTTGATCATTATGTTCTTTCAATAAATAAGCCTTTAATGCCCTGTTAATGCAGAAATAGGTAATTATTGCTATTATGAATGGCCTTTTAAAAGACTTGTGTTTGTTGGTAATCTGCCATGTGGAAAGGTCACTGAACTGAGATGTATGCCACCTTCAATCGGAGCCTAGAAGAACTAGAAGTGCCATGAAGTTCAGTGTCCATCTTCAGTGTTTGGAATATTAGTGCCAGTTGTGCTTGGCCTGCCTGTAATATCATGACTCAGACTGCACTCCATGTTATTTGCAGGCTGTACATTTTGTGGTAGTTCTGAAATAACTTGCATAGCAGATTCTCTGTAATTCATTACTCAAATGTGAAAAAAGCATTACTTCAAAATGCCTCTTTAGTATTTTAAATATGCTGCCTACATTCTCTAAGTGTACTCCAAATGTGCTGTAACTAATAAAGTTCCCCACTGATTTAAGAGAGTCTCAGAAGTTATACTAACTAGGTAAAGAGCTTCTTTGATTTAAAAAAAAAAAAAAAAGGAACTATTGAGTACTTACTAAGTAAAGAAAATGGCCATATTGCAAACATCCTTACTGGTTTTAAGTATTGTCACAGGAGAAAAGAGATAGTAGTTCACCATCAACAGTAGTTACTGTTATTTTTCAACTAAGTGAGATTTGATTTTATAGACTAATATTACTAGCAAAAATTATCTTAATATTCCACACTTTTTATCTTTTTATGTAGTTTTAGGCATAACACTACATTAGTAATTATCTTGTTTGCTTAAGCAAAGTAAAAACATTTGAAAAATAGAAAATGCATATAAATGTATTATTTGAATGAGGAAAGTAGTTACCTGAATTTGCATCTTTTCATAATTTAAGAAACGTTTTAAAATTGTGTGAAATATACAGTTCATATGCTTTAATACACATAGTGAACCAAGAACAATGATTAATTTTAAAAACATGCTAGTTTCATGCTCCAGCTAGAGTTTTAGCACCTTAAAAAATAAAAAATCCATAGACTAAATAATAACTTCTTTTAAAAAAAATAACAAAATTGTTTCTTTTCCAAATGCTTGATTTCAAAAAACTAGTGAAAGTAAATTCAGCATTGTTGGTTGTAGGTGTAGCCATTAAAAGTATAGGTAATTTCATGTATGTCTGGCCTGCTGTAGGAAACCTCTTACACTTCTGTCAGCCCTTAAATGACAACAGTACTGTTTTATTTCCCTTAGTAGAAAAAGGAGGGTGTATGGACGTAATAATACCATAATAGTTTTGGACTGTGGTGACAGTTTGAGGTTGTTTGGAAGATAAAATTCCTTTAAAATTATTGAATATAATATGCTTAGGCTCTCCATAAATACATGTTGAATTTAATGAGACAGCTTCCATATCCTATGGAGATGCTTGAGCAGCATACATTACCTTGATTATAGATTCATTTGCAAAGTACTGTCAATCTGAAAAATATTATGCTTTCTAAACATGTGGTATATGTTTCTTAAAAGTCTGTCCATATTTCTTTTTCTTTCTATTTCTTCTTTGTGTTTTTCTATACATTGTCTTTTTTTTCTTGGCCCTTAAATGTTGGTATTTCCTAAGATTCTGTTCTAAGATTACTGTCTCTTTCCATGCTATGTATTCTACATTATCTAGGTAGTTTCATCCATTCCTATGGTTTTCCCAGATGTCTTTCTTCTGCATGAACCTTTATTCTCAGCACTTGACCTATGTGCCCAATTATCTTTATCTCCTGTGTGTCCCGGACAATCCAACAGTATGTTCAACATTAAGCTCATCTCTTTTTCTCCACATTCCCAACTAACTCTCCCCCATGAAAATGGATACACTTGTATGCATATATGTGCTTCTCTTCCTGCTTTGGAAAGCACACTGCTAGTAAGCAGCAGGCCTGAAACTTTAATTCAAGTCTTCTGAATGTGAATCCTCAGCTCAGAGCATACTGTATTAACATAGTGGCCATATCTTCTGAACCAAAATTTAAGA
This sequence comes from Mesoplodon densirostris, assembly GCF_025265405.1. Classification (NCBI taxonomy): domain Eukaryota; kingdom Metazoa; phylum Chordata; class Mammalia; order Artiodactyla; family Ziphiidae; genus Mesoplodon; species Mesoplodon densirostris. The sequence goes on from NC_082662.1 coordinate 78,552,554, forward strand.
TGCATAGTCAGACAATATTTGAAGCCTGAACTTGTTATTGTAATTATACCACATTGCTTTTTCATGTCACTTTACTAAGTTGTCACCAGTATGGTAGGTAGATGCTAACACACATATAATGTAAAATTGCAATTATGTATGAGACATGCAGTATGAGGTATGTACACATATTGTGTGTGTGTGTGTGTGTGTGTGTGTGTGTGTGATTTGACCTAGTTAGGGAGATTAGATGATGCTTCCCTTGCAAGTGATGATTAAATTCAATGTGAAGTTTGAGGAGTTCACTAGGTAGGGTTGAGGTTGAGGGAGAATGGATGAGGGTTCAAGGCAGGTAAGACAGCTTGCACAGAGATCTGGTGGTAGGAGGGTGCATGCTGTGTGTGAACAGTTGTCTTTGTGCAAAGTAACTTGCAATCTTGTTATTTTTTTCCCCTCATTTCTTCCCCTTTTCTTTCTTTATTTGAAGCTGAAGTTTTCGAAAGCAAAATGTTACTGCTTTTCAAACTGCTTGGTGGACAGTGATTTGAATTAGAGGAACCATGGAATTTAAGGAATAAACATAACCAGGACTTATCTGTAATGCAACACCAAAAAGAAAAAGGTTTTATTATGGTGTTGTTTCTACTGTTGTTACCTAAAAATCACACCAGCATTTATAATCACTGTCCTGCTACATTTTGATAAAGCAGGCAGTAACTACATCCTAAGTAATAAATTTCAAAATCATTGCCTAAATTATAAGTAATTTATTTTCTAAGTGTATTTTTTACTGTGAAGTTTAGTATTCTATTCATTCTGTCTTTATGTGTTTGAAAATTAGTCCAGGCTGTAGAAATTCTATTGGAATGAAAAGTGTCTTTTGAACTACACTGAAGAACTGTCTGGTCTGTGGGGTTCTAAACTTGATGACTGTTTATTCTTTCATTCTTCATATGCATATGTATTATCCTTCAGAGGTAATTCTGAACTTTTGGCCCTCAAAACATTTTTTCAGCTGCTCTTAACCCAGTTCTTGAATAGGAAAACTATGTTCCAGGAATAGGAAATTATTTTCAGTGTTTACAACTTCCTTATAGTGTCTTTTAAAACTAAGTTCATAATCTGTTTTTCTTTGCAGAAAGGGCTATTGCAAGACATGAAGTTCGAGAGATTGAGCAGCGACATACGATGGATAGCCCTCGGCAAGATGCAGCTTTAGATGAGGAAGAAGACATGGTGATCATTTATAACAGAGTCCCCAAAACTGCAAGCACCTCTTTTACCAATATTGCCTATGACCTATGTGCAAAGAATAAATACCATGTTCTTCACATCAACACTACCAAAAATAATCCAGTAATGTCACTGCAAGATCAGGTAAATACCACGTAGGGGATGTGTAATATTTTCTGACACTTCCTAACTCAAATTTTTTATCTCAAGGAGATAAAGCATTTTAAGGGATATATATGCTGAGCCCAGTGGATTGTAAGTTTCTTGGGGGAAAGGACCAACCGAACTTACCTATAATTTTACATTCTTCACATTCTTGAATTTTTGAAGAGAATATTGATGCTCTTCAGTATGGTATCCTTCTAAAAGTGTGAGATATTTTTAGCAGATGCCCCGCAATAAAAATCATTATATTGTCTCCACTTATGATTGAGAAATCTTTATTTGATGAATACCTATATTCTATATGGTTCAGTTTTGTGACTAGACTCCTGCATTTCATCTTATCTTTACTATAATTTATGTAAGTATTAGCTATAAACGCCTGACAAACAGGGATTGCGGCTTATATTTTTAACATAATCTTGCCTTTCAAGTTGTAAGAATCTTTAGATAAACAGGTAGATAGATAATTTTATGAAATGGTTTTAAGAAAAGTGGAGCAAGTTATCATGAAATGAAATTGACTCCCCTCTTTAGCAATAGTTTCAGATATTTTCTTCACACCTGGAGTTCTGACTATAATTATAAAGTTCTCTCTACAAATACTGAAGGGAATGGGAATTGGGCCCCATGAGACAAAAAGATAATATTTGAAAAGACTATGTAGGATCAAATACCATACTGAGGTAACTTATTAGAAAGGCATTTGTGATAGTCATATAGTTAGAATGTATTTATCTGTTTGAAGATAGCTGAACTTGTTTTATTGTCACAGAATTGATTGTTATCCCACTATTTAGCATACCTATAATCCTCGCACTGAAGCAAGAGAATAACATTGATACACAAGGTTAGGATCACTTTCTTGCTAGAGAGCTATTTTTAAAGGCTAATTGTATATGGCATATCATCTGCCCATGTAATTCTTGGCTCTCTGAATTATCCCTAATTACTCTTTTTTATAAAACCAAAAATCTACATTCATCAGCCAAACCAAATAACTCTTCTGTAAATGAGAAGAAACATGAGCTTATTTAGCTAAGTGGGTCATAAAAACTATTCATTATGTAATATTGTATATCTCAAGGGCAAGTATCTTAAATCATCAGGTTTTATACAGTGTGTAGTAGATTTTAAGTGTATTTGCATGATTGCTTTTCAGAATATATCTTGGTTTAAAAGGAACATTTCTTAGCACTCACATAATAATTTTAGATTTCTTCAGTAGTATTGTTTAGAAAAATAAAGTCAGCTTGTTTGTTCAGATTTTTAGAATTTGTGTCCAAATTTTCTGTCCAGCATTACACAGTTGTCTGGCAGCTGAAAATGACATTGACCTTTTTTTTTTTTCCTCATGAAATATAAATCTACAGAAGCTCACCACATAAGACATTTATAGGCATCATGTAGTGGTACATTTCCCCGGTTGCATTTGGATGAGATAAAACTTCTGTTTTTCTTTCAATAGCTTGTCATGTTTGTTTGTGTGTGTGTGTGTGTGTGTGTGTGTGTGTAAATATATGCATCAAAAGAGAAGCGTAAACACTATCTTAAAGGCAACTGGATTACATAATGAACAACACTTAAAACATGTTTGGGCAGAGTAGAAGAATAGTCTTAATCACTAGCTGGCATACTTCAAAATGTCAGCTGGTAGTTCAACACCTGGTCTTAATTAGGAATAGCTTATATACCAAATGTTCTCTAATATACCATATCTAAATTATTTGCTGGTCTCTTGTTCTGTGTAGAAACAGTTCTTCAAACAAGTCATAGGTATCGCTTCCCTTCCCTTTGCATGACATATTAGATAGTGTTTTAATTTCACTTTCAATCTAGTAAGTTTCATTTAGATGTGAAGTTTTGAATTACTAGATGCCTTGAAAATAATTTTAAAAATATCCCCTGAACCCCATCTTGTATAACACACTTGATTTTAATACCATATTTTTATTGTCCTTGTGAACTGTTCTCAACTGCCCTATTATTTATATAGGAATTAATAAATGACCTATTTTGCTCTTCTTTCTTCTCTGAGAAATAGTTTCTAATCTGTATCTAACTCAAATGAGACTTAAAAGATGAGGTTTTTATTAAATCTGCTGTTGTCCCAATCTTCCATGTAAAGCCCAGTTTACTCATAAAAATATTTTGGGATGTAATAGGTGATTACACCCTTTATTCCCTCACCTTCCAACCTCAGCAGTCCAGTCTGCTCAATATCTATCTGCCTTTAGCCCCAGCTCTTTCCTAGATGTATTTTGTACTGGGGACTGTGCTAAACTGTTTACATGCTTAATTATTTCTCACAAAAATTTTAGAGGCAAAGCCCAAATGTTTCTAGTCTGGTATAAAAGTATTCAATGTGTAACAGTTATGGGTATTCTTAGAAACAGTTCTCAACCCTGCTTGCAAGTTTTCATTTATTTATTGCATATGTAATGTATACAGAGATTATGTTACATTCTTTGAGGAATTGCCAAAGAAATAAAAAGCAAGGCTGTGTCTTTCAAGGAGCTTATTTATAATTTACTAGGGAATGTAAAACATAATCGCAGGAACTATGAGTACTATTCAAAGAAAACATCAATTTATGGTGTTCTCACCAAAATGTTTAACCTGGACCTCATCTTGAGAAAACAGGCAAATCCATATTGTAGAACATTCTCTAGAACAACTGTCCTGAACTCTTCTAAAGTGTCAATGTCATGACAACCAAAAAAAAGGGGTGGGGGGAGATGGACTAGAGGAGACTAAAGAGACATGAAAACCAAATGTAGTTTGTGACCCATGATTGGATCCTTGATCAAAAATGTCTGCTACTTCGATTCAGAAACAAATAAGTGTGCGTGTGCATAGAGAAAAAGGGGGAAAGAAGGAGATAAACAGAAGTGATAAAACGTTAACAGTTACCCTTGGTGAAGAGTGTACAGATGTTGACTACTATTCTTCCAACTTTTCCGTAGTTTAGGAATTTTTCAAAATTAAGGAGTTTGAGGAACAGTTAGAACAAGGAGATTAGAAGATAAACATTTGAGAATATAAGGCATGAGAAGACTAAGTGATAAGAATGAGGTGGACTCAGTCATGAAAGTTATATTTTTGAGATATGGGCTTTACTCCATTAATAGACAGGAATTGGCAGGAGACAGGTAATCAGCTCTTCTAGTTGGAAAATGAAGTTTACTCTGCTATCACAAAATATCTCTGTATTACAGAACATCTTGCCTTTAAAGTAACTATGCAAATAGGTGTAAGTGGCAGCATCTTTTATGATCTTTCTTAATTCTTTTCTGCTCTCACATATTTAGGTCTGATCATATTTAAGATCTTTCTAAGAAACTGGAAATATCCAGAATTTGCATTCTCTGTAGAACAGTGTAGTAATTTTTTTTTCTTTTTAATTTACTGTTAAACCAACTTCTGGTCATTTGCAGTAGCGCATATGGTTTGATATTAGTTGCAGATACTGATTTTTCAGAACAACACTTTAGATGAATGCCTCTCAACCTATAATGTGTATACTGAACACCAGTTAAAATACAGATTCCTATTCAGAAGGACTAAGATAAAGCCTGATATTCTGAATTTCTAAAAAGCTTCCTGTTAGTGCCAAAACTGATGCTTCTGGTCCTTGAACCAAAGTTTGAGTAGCAAAAATATAGGATAGGATTCTCAGTGAAGTGATGGGAAGATGCATATTATAATCTTCACAGGATGGTGAGTTACTTATCTTTAAATTCGTATTCCTACCTCCACAAGAAAATCCAAATTCCTTATCTAGGCCAACAGGTCCTTCTTAATCAAGCCCTTGTCCATTGTCCCTTGCTTCAACCTCTAATTTACTAGCCACACTGGCTTTTTGGTTCTCTGAATGCACCAAGCCTTTCCCGCTTCAAGGCCACTATACTCGTTTCCTCTTAGAACGCACTTCTCCTGGCTTCTCACAATTGGCTTCGTGTTATCCATTTAAGGTTTCAGCTTAATGACCTCTTCATAGCAAAACCTTACTTGGCCATCCTATATATTAAATACCTCTTCCAAGTTACTGTGTACCATCATTCTTTCAGTATCTTTCCTATTACTTATTGCTTTATTTGTTTACTGTCTTTTTCTCTATTATAACTTAAGCTCCTTAAGGGCAGGAACCTTGCCTTGTTCACCTTGTATCTCTGTGCTTAGAACCGTGCCTGAGACATAGTAGATACATAAATTTTTTGTTGAATGAATGAATGAACAAATGAACCCATTTAGATTCTGAAGGCAGTTCTTAGCTGAGCATGATGCCATGATGATAACTGCTGGCAGAGGTAGCCCCTCTGATTGATAGCAGTATGAGCATGAACTCTCCTTACCTCAGGTGATTTGGGACACATACACCCCCTCCCACAAAAAAAAAGTGATTGAACAACAGTTCTGAATTTTAGTGAAGACAGTATATTATGTTCTATTGCTGCTGAACCTTTCTTATATTTTATCCAACTAATACTCAGTTTTTCTCTTTGCATAGAAAACTTTCTGTCTAGTGTAGTCTCATAAAACTACCCACAGCTGTACAATGAATGTTTACTTTAAGTATATGCATGAGTAGGAGTTTGGTATGTATAATTACCCAAGTTAATAGTAGTGTTCACTCAATAGGTAGTAATTACAAAGACGGAATTTGGCCAGGATGTTTGGGATGACATTCCTACTTGTAGATAGTGAAAACAAGTTATTTTGTGATCACAGATAATCATAATGTTGAGATTAATCTCATTAAGAATATAAGTCTAGATATAGTGTTAGTGCGATGGTGCTTTCTCAGCTTTTCCTACAGCACTGGTTCAGGTCTGGTTCAACTAGCAAATAAATCACAACACCACTCCCTACGTTGTTGCTTGTGTTTTCCCTAAAGGCATCTTGTGGTTACTTGCTAGCCTGACTCTGCTTGAGTTATAAAATCTGACAAAAATCACAGTTTAGAATCTGCTCCAGGCTAACCATAAAAACATCTCTTTTCCTGTACTATATCTAACTACTACTTCTGAAACATCTTCTTGATAGCCTTTTGCAATCAGAGTATGGAAATTCTCTTTGGATAAGGTCACTATGGTGACTTTATTTCTTTTCCCCAAGAGTTTTCAGTGTCTTCAGACTCAACCTCATTTGATACTATTAGCTTTGCTCCTTTTTGCCTCTCACTTTATCGTTCGTTAGGGCCAATTATCCTAGTCAGTAAGAATCTATAAAATGAACTGAGTAAAAGCTTGCTCACCTGATCTGCATTTTCCCCTACTCCTCTCTATTCCAGAGCTTTATCTCAAGGTCTTGGGCAGAATGCTCCACTGTAGAGGAAAACCAGTAGAAAAACTGAGAGACAAGTGGTACAGAAGAGGCGAGAAGGCAGAAAATGACAGGGCAGGAACTGCAGCTAGACTGGTGAAAGGGAACAAGTGAAGATGAAGAGAGGAGGGCAGGGAAAACTATGGAGAACTAAGAGGATAAATATTAAACATGGCTAAAAGGAGTAGTGGCTAAATTAATACTTTGAAAGGAAAATTTTAAAAAATACTGTTCTTCAAAGAGGATTAATTAGATCGTTATGTCCTTGGAGATCACTTTTGAAGAGATTAGGATGGTGTAGAATTTCAGTTGTATGTAAATGACACTTCTAAATGCTCAGATCATTCTCCAGATTAATGTGAACCACCACTTTAACCTTATTGACAGCATTTGTTTGCTTAGCACTTTTTTCTTTCCTGTGAAGGGAAGGTAAATCTCAGCTCAGCATCTTTTGATTTATTGCAAATTGTAAATCAGCCACAGCTTTATTAATGAGACTTTAACAGATTGCCTGAGTTAAATGTTGATGAGATGAAAGAAAAAAATACATATACATATATATTAAGTATGTAGCCTTCAGTATTCTCTTAGTTGGAGATTAGAGAAAGATTCTGTGGGCTTTGGAGACTTAGCAATAATATAGTGTAGAGAATTTAAAAGCAATAATAACCCACCTGAATTTATGTCAGAATTAATTTAGTAAAATAAAATTCAAAATCCTACAGAGGGGCTTCCCTGGTGGCGCAGTGGTTGAGAATCTGCCTGCCAATGCAGGGGACGTGGGTTCGAGCCGTGGTCTGGGAGGATCCCACATGCCACGGAGCGGCTAGGCCCGTGAGCCACAACTACTGAGCCTGCGCATCTGGAGCCTGTGCTCTGCAACAAGAGAGTCCACGACAGTGAGAGGCCCACGCACCGTGATGAAGAGTGGCCCCCGCTTGCCACAACTAGAGATAGCCCTCACACAGAAACGAAGACCCAACACAGCAATAATTAATTAATTAATTAATTAACTCCTACCCCCAACATCTTCTTTAAAAAAGAAAAAAAGTTAGAGCCTCCTGACTTTAAAAAAAATAAAAAAGGTCCTACAGAGGCATTTAGACTGGATCTCTTAGTTTTGACCAGAAGTGTTCAACCCCTGAGGTTACCCAAGACAATAAAAAGGCAAGAGTAAGTCAGTGGCCATTGTTGAAAAATGGTTATTCAGTATGAGCAATATGAGAGTAGTGAACAGGGTGGATTGGAAGTTGAGATTATAATGAATGTAATGAGGAAAATAAACAATTGAGAGAGATATATCAACAGAGCTTTGAGATCTTGGAGGTTGAGGAGTTTTGAATGACTGGATCTCAGGGGTTTCCTGAGCAGTGGATAAAGCCTGAAATTCTCAGTGTCCAAGTTTGTTGATCAGAATTATAGTACAAACGATATCTGTCTGCTCTTCTTTCAAATCCTTCTGGTTCCCCCCTCCCTTGTTTAAATTGGACAATAATAGATTAAAGAAATTAGCTAGTGGTATAGAAGGATGATTGGACCAAAATCTGAGGTATGTGGTTCTTGGCCTTCAGTTTCTTTATCTATAAAATAACAAGTACAGGATATCCTGGGCCCTTTCACCTCTAAAATGCTGATTCTATAAACAAGAGAGTTTGAGTTTGGTGACAGCAGTAGAAGATTCATGCCTTGTTCTGTTCTGTTCCCTGAGTCCACCTGGAGGCATAACCCTTTTACTTATTTTGTTACTTTTTATACTGTGTTTCTTGGCATGCTTTGGTTCTGATGTGCTTCAGGCATCACTGTGTGTGGGTAGATGAAGAAGACTGAGTAGCAGGGTCATTCTGCTCCCAACCCCCATTCTTTTTTATATATTGTGGTAGCTTATAAGATAATCTTTAAAAAATTGTTCTATTTCAGTATACTTTTTTCCATATCACAAAAGCAGTGACTATGAGAATATATCCTTGCTAAAGAGCTTCTGTAGACCTCAAGCCTCCTTTGCAGATGCTGCGGAAACAAGCTTCACGTTGATAAAACCAAGAGCTAGGTCCTGGGCCCACACACGATAAAGTCTTATTCCTTGGTGTGGCCCATTGACCTGGCCATCACGTGGAAACTTGTTAGAAGTCCAGAAACTTGGGCCCCACTCCAGACCTTCTGAATCAGAATCTGTGTTTTAACAAGAGTCCCAGATGACTCATTTGCACGTTGAGTTTGGGAAGCCCGGCATCAGTCCAGATCTCATCCAGCTTCCTGGGCTCTTCACCTCACATCGAAGGACACGTGGCAGATGAAGTGTGTCTTTAGGAGGATTTAGTTTGATCTTGACTGTTCTTTGGAAGGGTGGAGGAAAAAAGGATACTTGAAGTTTACACCTAAGTCTTTCATCACAGTGTACTATGATCCTCTAACATTTGGCTTATATAGCACAGTTTTGTCAGACTTCAATCTGGCATCTCCTTTCATTTCCCTCTGACACCATCACATCCATATTAAATCACCTTCTGGAAAATAGAGCTGAGTTGTAAGTATGTCTTAAGCACCGTTGAACCATCGCCTACCATTCCTATTCTCTTTGCCTTCTATTTCTCCCTCATTTGGTGCTGAAATACTGAAACTGATTTTCATAGAATCAAAATCTTGTTTAATTTACCATTAAGTGAAAATTATAAGGATTTTTCATATTCAACATGTAAAATTTTTTAAGGATTCAGTTTATGGGTTATATAATTTTTTATTTTCTGTTTCTTTTTCACTGGTCACTTGATATTTTTATTCTATTTGATGCCTTACTTGAAGAAGAAATAAGAAAGAACCTGGGAATCTCAAATCACACATTTGTTTGGCTCTTCTGTTTTGGTGGGGAAAAACTGTAAATATCTGCAAAAATATAATTGTGTATTCTCTAATGCAAAATAATTTTGTTATCTACATCCAATTTTCAGATGTTCAGGATGTGTGTGTGTAAGATAATAACATAAGGTTCATTTCATTTCCCTTCTAAAAACTCCATTATTTTTCGTAGTATATGAGTTATTGATGCTTCCCCTAAAAAATAAATTCTACTTCCAGAATCTTCCATTTTTCCTTAGTTCACATCCTCCGATATAAGGTTGCTTCTGCACTGTTTCCCTTCTCTGTCCTTACCAATGGGCCTTATCCAGGAGGTAGCCATTATTCATGGCTATTAACTTATTGACTGACCTGGTAAGAAGTGCTCCAGAATATCTCCATGTGACTAACTCTATTCTAAAATGTAAATGAAAGATTGATAAATTGTCAAAAGTATGTGATTGACAGTCCTGTGTGTTAGAGGCTGAGGTCACAGCTTGCAGATGCTTTCAGTGCAGCAGGGGGCACTGGGCCCCCAACCCCTCACCCATCCCCACCCTGTCTTTAGTCTCCAGAAGAGATTCTCAACCACCTACTGTTGATCATGCAGAGATTTTCTTATCAGAAATTTATACCATTTTTTTTTGAGAAATTATGTATCACTGCCTTGCAGCTTGTTTATAAAGTTCTGTATTAACCAGTTTTTAACATTTTTATAATATATTTACAGTTAAATAATTTTTATATTAACTAATCTTTTGTATACATTCATTCCAATAGATTAAAATAATAATATTTAGATATTTTTAAAATTTTATGTGTATCACACCCCTAATTTTATTAAGCTTTTTTATCAAGTTAATGATATCTGCTCAAGCTTATGATATCTGCTCTTAGCTCTTTAAAGTCTTCTGTTTTTCATCCTTTCTTTAATCATTTGGATTAAGGATTAGTTGATATTTGTTATTTGTGAGTTATTAATAAATGAGAATTTTTATGAATAACAAGTCTCTGAGAAGAATACAGATTTGCATAGACTATCCCCATACTGAAGTGCTGCCTGCTTCAGCTTAGGTGTTGGTACCCACCCTCCCCTCCCTTCCCCTCCCCATATAAATGTACTCACTATACAGTGTCGTAAATGGTTGCCTTGTGCAGTTTTGTTTTCAGGATCCTCTTTCATTCTTTTCTGAGTGTGGTGGTAGTAGCTTCTCTATGATGAATTAGCAATTACAGGTCACACTATGCTTTCCTTAGTTGAAGCCTGTATTTCAAGCTCTGTAATCGTCAGAGTGGTGTGATTGCTTTTGAATGTCTAAATGAAAAGTATTTTGCTATCACCAAACTTCATTTTCTTTAAATTGTACTTAAATAATGAGTATGTTCTCCTTTTTTAGGTGCGCTTTGTAAAGAATATAACTTCCTGGAAAGAGATGAAACCAGGATTTTATCATGGGCACATTTCTTATTTGGATTTTGCAAAGTAAGTTATATCTAAAATGATACACGAAAGAATGTTTTATACTATAGCAACCTAAAAAGGAATCAATTTATTAAATTATTATGATTTTGATATTAAAAAAACGTACTGGCTTGTGTTTGCTACTTTTAGATATGTAATTTAAATATACCGTCTAGTGTTTTACTGCCCTCTAGTGTTCATAAATTGATAATTGTCATATTAATTTTAGAAATTCAAGGTAGATTAAATTTAGGTAATGCCCTTTAAAGTTATTTATTATTATTATGTTTCTGCTTCCTGTACAGTCAAATGACACTATTTTAGGAGAGCCCCAAGTTTTAAGCTAGAGGCCAATCAGAGTATGACTTACCACGTCACTAACTGAGAACAGAGAAAGCAAAGGAGCCATTACTCAGTTATTGGTGCCCTAAAGTGTCTGCTTCTCAGCCAAGAGACATTTCCCCTTGGGCTACCTTGTTTTAGCTTTTAAAATGAGATATATTCTAAGGAAACTTTTTTCTTTTCCTGAGTGAATGGCGTTTTTGGTTTTTTTTTAACATCTTTATTGGAGTATAATTGCTTTACAATGATGTGTTAGTTTCTGCTTTATAACAAAGTGAATCAGCTATACATACACATATATCCCCATACGTCCTCCCTCTTGCATCTCCCTCCCACTCTCCCTATCCCACCCCTCTAGGTGGTCACAAAGCACCAAGCTGATCTCCCTATGCTATGCAGCTTCTTCCTACTAGGTATCTATTTTACATTTGGTAGTGTATATATGTCCATGCCACTCTCTCACTTCATCCCAGCTTACTGTTCCCCCTCCCCGTGTCCTCAAGTCCATTCTCTAGGTCCTGTCCTGCCCCTAGTTTCTTCAGAACCATTTTTTTTTTAGATTCCATATATATGTGTTAGCATACAGTATTTATTTTTCTCTTTCTGACTTACTGTATGACAGTCAGACTAACTCTGTATGACAGTCTCCAGGTCCATCCACCTCACTACAAATAACTCAATTTTGTCTCTTTTTATGGCCAAGTAATATTCCATTGTATATATGTGCCACATCTTCTTTATCCATTCATCTGTCAGTGGACACTTAGGTTGCTTCCATGTCCTGGCTATTGTAAACAGAGCTGAAATGAACATTATGGTACATGAATTTTTGAATTATGGTTTTTTCAGGGTATATGCCCAGTAGTGGGATTGCTGGTTTGTATGGTAGTCATATTTTTAGTTTTGTAAGTAACCTCCATACTGTTCTCCATAATGGCTGTATCCATTTACATTCCCACCAACAGTGCAAGAGGGTTCCCTCTTCTCCACACCCTCTCCAGCATTTATTGTTTGCAGATGTTTTGATGATGGCCATTCTGACTGGTGTGAGGTGATACCTCATTGTAGTTTTGATTTGTATTTCTCTGATTAGTGATGTTGAGCATCCTTTCATGTGTTTGTTGGCAATCTGTATATCTTCTTTGGAGAAATGTCTATTTAGGTCTTCTGCCCATTTTTGGATTGGGTTGTTTGTTTTTTTGAAGTTGAGCTGCATGAGCTGTTTATAAATTTTGGAGATTAATCCTTTGTCAGTTGCTTCATTTGCAAATATTTTCTCCCATTCTTAGGGTTGTCCTTTCGTCTTGTTTATGGTTTCCTTTGCTATGCAAAAGCTTTTATGTTTCATTAGGTCCCGTTTGTTTATTTTTATTGTTATTTCCATTACTCTAGGAGGTGGGTCGAAAAGGATCTTGCTGTGATTTATGTAATAAAGTGTTCTGTTTATGTTTTCCTCTAAGAGTTTTATAGTGCCTGGCCTGACATTTAGGTCTTTATCCATTTTGAGTTTATTTTTGTATATGGTGTTAGGGAGTGTTCTAATTTCATTCTTTTACATGTAGCTGTCCAGTTTTCCCAGCACCACTTATTGAAGAGGCTGTCTTTTCTCCACTGTATACTCTTGACTCCTTTATCAAAGATAAAGTGACCATATGTGCGTGGGTTTATCTCTGGGCTTTCTATCCTGTTTCATTGATCTATATTTCTGTTTGGGTACCAGTACCATACTGTCTTGATTACTATAGCTTTGTAGTATAGTCTGAAGTCAGGGAATCTGCTTCCTCCAGCTACATTTTTCTTTCTCAAGATTGCTTTGGCTATTTGGGGTCTTTTGTGTTTCCATACAAATTGTGAAATTTTTTGTTCTAGTTCTGTGAAAAATGCCAGTGGTAGTTTGATAGGGATTGCAGTGAATCTATAGATTGTTTTGGGTAGTATAGTCATTTTCACAATGTTGATTCTTCCAATCCAAGAACATGGTATATCTCTCCATCTGTTTGTGTCATCTTCAATTTCTTTCATCAGTGTCTTGTAGTTTTCTGCATACAGGTAGTTTGTCTCCTTAGGTAGGTTTATTCCTAGGTATTTTATTCCTTTTGTTGCAATGGCAAATGGGAGTGCTTCCTTAATTTCTGTTTCAGATTTTTCATCATTAGTGTATAGGAATGCAAGAGATTTCTGTGCATTAATTTTGTATTCCGCTACTTTACCAAATTCATTGATTAGCTCTAGTAGTTTTCTGGTAGCATCTTTAGGATTCTCTATGTATAGTGTCATGTCATCTGCAAACACTGACAGTTTTACTTCTTCTTTTCCAATTTGGATTCCTTTTATTTCCTTTTCTTCTCTGATTGTTGTGGCTAAAACTTCCAAAACTATGTTGAATAATAGTGGTGAGAGTGGACACCGTTGTCTTGTTCCTGATCTTAGAGGAAATGCTTTCAGTTTTTCACCATTGAGAATGATGTTGGCTGTGGGTTTGTCATATATGGCCTTTATTACGTTGAGGTAAATTCCCTCTATGCCTACTTTCTGGAGGGTTTTTATCATAAATGGGTGTTGAATTTTGTCCAAAGCTTTTTCTGCATCTATTGAGATGATCATATGGTTTTTATTCTTCAATTTGTTAATATGGTGTATCACACTGATTGATTTGCATATATTGAAGAATCCTTGCATTCCTGGGATAAACCCCACTTGATCATGGTGTAGGATCCTTTAAATGTGCTGTTGGATTCTGTTTGCTAGTATTTTGTTGAGGATTTTTGCATCCCTGTTCATCAGTGATATTGGCCTGTAGTTTTGTTTTTGTGACATCTTTGTCTGGTTTTGGTCAGGGTGATGGTGGCCTTGTAGAATGAGTTTGGGAGTGTTCCTCCTTCTGCTATATTTTGGAAGAGTTTGAGAAGGATAGGTGTTAGGCCTTCTCTAAATGTTTGCTAGAATTCACCTGTGAAGCCATCTGGTCCTGGGCTTTTGTTTGTTGAAGATTTTTAATCATAGTCTCAATTTCAGTGCTTGTGATTGGTCTGTTTAAATGTTCTATTTCTTCCTGGTTCAGTCTCGGAAGGTTGTGCTTTTCTAAGAATTTGTCTGTTTCTTCCAGGTTGTCCATTTTATTGGCATATAGTTGCTTGTAGTAATCTCTCATGATCCTTTGTATTTCTACAGTGTCAGTTGTACTTCTCCCTTTTCATTTCTAATTCTCTTGATTTGAATCTTCTCCCTTTTTTTCTCAATGGGTCTGGCTAATGGTTTATCAATTTTGTTTATCTTCTCAAAGAACCAGGTTTTAGTTTTATTGATCTTTGTTATTGTTTCCTTTTTTTTTTTCATTTATTTCTGATCTGATCTTTATGATTTTTTTCTTTCTGCTAACTTTGGGGGTTTTTTGTTCTTCTTTCTATAATTGCTTTAGGTGTAAGTTTAGGTTGTTTGCGATGTTTCTTGTTTCTTGAGGTAGGATTGTATTGCTATAAACTTCCCTCTTAGAGCTGCTTTTGCTGCATCCCATAGGTTTTGGGTCATTGTGTTTTCATTGTCATTTGTTTCTAGGTATTTTTTGATTTCCTTAAAGGCAGTTTTTTTTTTTTTTTTTTTTTTGCGGTATGTGAGCCTCTCACTGTTGTGGCCTCTCCGTTGCGGAGCACACGCTCCGGACGTGCAGGCTCAACAGCCATGGCTCACGGACCCCGCTGCTCCGCGGCATGTGGGATCTTCCCGGACCGGGGCATGAACCTGTGTCCCCTGCATCGGCAGGCGGACTCCCAACCACTGTGCCACCAGGGAAGCCCAAGGCACTTTTTTTTTAAGTGAATTTCCTTTATAGTGATTTGCCTGAATCTGGACATAACTCACTCTCATTTTCCATGTTTTTGGGGAGGCATGGGATCAAGTTATTCCTATCATAATTCTCTGAAGAAAAGTTCATAAAACAGGCTTACATACAGTATCCAAGCACTATGGGGCTCCCCCTAGAGTCTGTGCCGCATTAAGTACTAATCAGAAAATTGGTCAAAAGGAATATTTTGTAAACATATGTGGCTTGGTGAATCCATTTAAACGTTTTATGTAACACATTGAGTATCATTATAGGAAAACCTCAAATGCAGATCTTTTCCCTAATAAAACTCTGCACTAACTTCAGAAACATTAAAAATAGATTTTTAAATTATTTAAGCTTAGACATGTTTGCTCAGTCATTGCATTAGCAGTCATGACTTCAAAGTAATACATCCTCATGTATTTGTCAACTTGAATGAGCATTCTGTGTAAAATCCAAAAATTTAATTGATATCCCACTGTCATTTTAACTTCTCAATTTTGAAAAGGACTTGAATGAAATATTACTGATTCACATTGATAATAAATCCAAACTTTTTTGAAGAGCCCATAATTAAAAGGACTCTCCCAAATATTACATACATAGAACAATATATTCTTATTGCTAGTTTCTTCCACAGCACTCAACATCTTACAGTAAAGTGGTTGCTTTAAAGTTAGATATACATTTTTCTTTAAATAATTCATACAGCAATATTGAAAACATTTTATAGGCAGCTTTAAAATAAACTAATTATTTTTTTTTACAGAGGCATTGGACCAATTTCATAAACTTCATTCATATGCATATTTTCCCTCAGGGCTGCATTATCCTTCAGTTGAATGTTTGTTACCTTTTCACCTAAATGATTTATTTTTTTTACACACACAGCTTGGTTTCTCATACTTGAGGTTTTCATTATTAAAATAATATATTGAGTGCTTTTGCTTTGGGCAAAAGTCTTATACTTAGAATGAAGCTCTGGTGTATGCTAGGGTTTTTGCAGTTAAAAAAATATAAAGGTTCTTGGAAAGATTAATCTCATTTTTTAAATATTAACATGAACATTTAAGGGTTTGAATATTTTCCTAATGTGTTTGATTTTATTGGAAGCAATATGTATTGTGAAAAACTTTAATAGACCTTTACAAGATGTTAAACAAATACCTTAAAAAAATCAACAGGCGGAAATGTATTTTGATGTATATAGTCACAAACTATTTTAGATGTAACTGCTATCTTTTAAAATAATTTTTAGTTTGTCATACTCACCACGAATGAGTAAGGAAGAGGAAAGGAACATCACTTTACAAATGTTTTAAATATTTTATTCTTTAAAATATATCCTTGACTGGTGTAGTACTTTGTGGAGTCCATTAAAATACTTGCCTTCAGGAGAAAACCATCAAATTTGATGAAAGAGATATTTAGTCACATAGCTTTTCAATTGCCTTAGCAGAAACACTAAAGAGAGTACAAACTCAGGATACCCCAGGAAACCCAGGCAGTAAGATAAAGTATTAAAAGTGGTTTCTAATTTAGACTGATTACTAAGAAGCACACATTTTATTTGCAAGCTTATATCTGCTCAAGCTGTGTTTTGGTTACAGTTATCTGTTTTGGTTTATCTGTTTTTATTCAGAACTTTAGAATAATAACAAAAATATCTTCTTGTTACATATTTGCATTCCTGTCCTGTCTTATTCCTTTTTGTCTTAACTCTATCCTTATTTTTTTAAGCACATTTCTTAGTTCTTCCTTCCATTTTTCCCTTTAGTGTTTAATTACTGTTTTTTTTTAAATTGGTGAACAAACCATTTTAAAATAATGCAGATATGCTAACATCATAAATTCAGAAATTTTCCAGTGGAAAAAAATTGTGTAGGTTAGACATTTTCAAATTGTCCTAGGGTGCAGGCAATATAAAGTTGAATAACTTGCAGTTCTTGTCCTCAGTGAGGTCACTGAAACCCCCTTTTTTTTTACTATTATTATCACTTCATTATGGTTCATTATAAACAGTGAAAATATTACAGATTATTCTCCCTTTTAAATTTATACCACTCATTTATCAGCAGCATCTGTCACTCCCATTTTGATTTTCTTCAAATTTTATACAAAAGAAAAACATTTGAACATCTCTTACAAAAACCTTTTTCAGAACATTTTCCTTTATAAAGGATAATGTCCAGCTAAAAGAAAACTATTTTAATGCTGTTTTTGATCAGACTCTGCTGAGATTTTTTTTTTATGATCTAACTACCTAGGGTCATATGTCAGCATCCGGTCTTAGAAAGATATTTGGAAATTATTCTTGATCCAACAGTCGGTTTTATTCAGGTCCACGTCAGATGTGTACCTTTGTGGTCATCCCCAGGAATGAGTATGGGTTTTCATCACCATCATTTTGGTTTCTCTGTATCACCCCTGTTGTCTTTTTCAGAACAATTGAGGTAAATCAGTAAGGAAACAGATATGTCAGGACAAGTTTGGTAGTATGTAGATTCATGTGAGATTGTCCCTTTTGCCTTGTACTTATCTGCTGAACCAGTTGAAGTTTGCACCACTTTCTACAACTTACAACAAATATGTCACAAACACTGTAGAAACATTTTTTAAATTATTTTAATCATTGCAAGTAATATGCGAGAGTTGGCTTTTTATTGATTTGTATTACTAGCTCTTTCTGTAGCATTGATCCTGTAGATGCTAAGGAGTAATCTCTCAAGTCAGATTTCTAGTTAAATCCCCCTCAGTTCCTTCCCAGCTCAGCAGTCTCAGCCACATGACTTCGGATCTTCAGTTTCCCCATTTGTAAAATGAGGATAATTAAAGTAACTACTTCATGGGTGGTTGTGAGGATTAAATATGATAACGTATGTGAAGCAGTTAGTTTGTGACTCACACAGAGCCATGTTAGGCTCTTAAAACTCTGTCTTCATTCAGTTACCATGTTGTCTTACTGGTGTTTTCTTCTCCCTGTCTGAGTCTGTGCTGGCCCTCCTTATTCCCAAGTCCTAATAAGGCATTGCTCAAGATTCTCTCTTTGCCTCCAATGTTCTCTTTTGGGAAGTTTACCCATTTTTATTTATCAAGACATCCAAGCAAGAAACTTTAGAGTCATCTTGAACAACGCTTTTCTTTGCCACATATATCTAGTCAGTCACCAAGTCTTTTGAACCTGGCTTCTTTCACTTAGCATAATGCTTTTGACATTCATCCAATTTGATGCATGTATCAGTAGTTAGTTCCTTACTGAATAGTAAGGATGGAGGCACCACCATCCTTACTGTCCATCTACCAGTTCCCGGATACTTGGGTTGTTTCCAGCTTTTGGTGATTATGAATAAAGTTGTCAGAACATTTGCATACAGGTTTTGTGTGGACACAATGTCTTCATTTCTCTTGGGGAGAACCTAGAAGTGGGATTGCTGGATTGTATGGTAGCTCTGTAAGACACGGCTAAGCTGTTTTCCCAAGTGGCTTTATTATTTTGCAGTCTCACCAAAAGTGCACGAGAGTTCCAGTTGCTGTGTATCCTTATCAGCCTTTGGTATTGTTGGACCACAGTCCCCCCTTTTTAAAATTTGGGCCACTTTAATAGATGAATGCTCTTTTTAAGAGATAAATAATTATTTTAAAAATCTTTTATTCTTAACATCATTATCAGTGGGACCAATAAATACCAACAGGTCATTCACTGTTTTTGAAACAAGACAATGGGAACTTACCACTAGAAGGATTTGAAGCTTTCTATGAACACTTTAGGGATAAGAGAGTCCAGAATAAATATGTACAGTCCTCCCTTGTTATTTGCAGGTTCCGCATCCACAGATTCATCCAACCACATGTTGACTGTATAAGATATCTTTGTTCCCGCTGTGAGACTGCTGATTAACTAGAAGTGTTAAATCTGGTATGAAGCAGAAATCTCAAAGCGTTAATGCTTCCCAAAGGCTATTCAGCCCTCCTTCAGCTTCATCATCTTCCATTTAGGCTTTGTCTAGCCAGTTGACAAGGTTCCTTTCAAAAGTTCTGAGTGTGCACTTGTTCTTTTAGCTATTCTTGCTGTTCATTCATCTATCTAGGCTATACAGAGTGTGGGTGTAAGGAAATGTGCCTGGTTTGTCTCTGTTGCTGTCGTACATGTATACTGACATGGCAAGAATAAGGTTTCTTACCAACCTGCTGCTCAGATTATATATTTTCCCTTTTGATCGCCATATAACATTGCAGATTCCTACCAAATCTGCTGTTCTCTTCCTAGGAAGATTATGTTCTAATGGGTTAATGATAGTTTAGTTTCCTGGAGGGAAAATGGCTTTTCTAACTCTTCCATCTGAGCCCTCCTGAGGAACAGCTCAGATGACTGACCAGGGTTAAAGCTGGAGTCTGCAACTACAGAACGTATTTTTCCACTGGTACAAAACTACCTGTTTGGCAAAAGTTTTAAACATACAAACTTAAGAGGATGCTTGTTTCCTAACTAGCTGAGCTGAATGGCCTGATGCTCTTTTATCAGGCCTATTTTCAGTTATAATTCCTTGCCTTTATGTCTATACAGCCATACCATAAGTTATAAATAATAGTTCTTACCCATTTTCAGAATAAGTTCACATAGGTTATCTCATTAAAATCATGTTTCGTACATATAAGCACCACCCAAAGCCATGCCCCAGAAAGTCATTTCCCAGACAGCAGGAAGAGTTTTGTCAAGTGCCATATCCCCCTTTCACTTCTACTTGGTAAGAATTGCTATCTGTTCCACATGTCAGGGACTAGCAGAAAGCAAAAAAGAAGAGGCATTGGTAGGAGATGTTCTGGGACGAGGTAATTCCCAAGGGAATAGTTCACGTGGATCAGTGGCTAATAATGGAGATGATAAAGGAGGTTCCCAGGGAATCCCACAGTCTTAAGAATGGAGTCATTGCCCCACTGCCCTGTGCTTCCCCCTTTTAGATTCCTCTTACAAGACTCAGCTCTAGCAGTTAAGGTAGCAACTATGTATCCCTGATACCTCCCTACCTACCCTCTTCTCACTAGTGGGTGCACTGTCCCACAAAAAGGCTTTTTTTTTTTTTTTGCGGTACACAGGCCTCTCACTGTTGCGGCCTCTCCCATTGCGGAGCACAGGCTCCGGACGCGCAGGCCCAGCAGCCATGGCTCACGGACTCAGCCGCTCCGCGGCATGTGGGATCCTCCCGGACCGGGGCACGAACCCGTGTCCCCTGCATCAGCAGGCGGACTGTCAACCACTGCGCCACCAGGGAAGCCCCAGAAAGGCTTTTGTAAGTGGCCAATTAACAACAGTCTATTCAACCTAATTTTAATATCCAACACCTATGTTTCTGACACCTTACTGAACACTAGTGATAAAACCAAGAACAAGAGAGAAACAATCCTCTGCCCTCATGGCAGGATTCTACCCTGATACCTAATTTAACAGTGCCGTATATTTGCAACAATACTGTTTCTTCCATTAAAAATTTGTGAAAAAAATTTTTTACTGAATTGTTGGTTTTATAGGTTTATGAGTTGTTCAGTGAAAAAAAAATGTCCCAAGTTCTAATAAACCAACTCACAAATTTAATATAATAATGTTTTACCAAAAAGTTCTGTGTAGTTGTCAGTATTTCCACATGTACAAAGGATTTTAGTGACTTAGACTTACACTTACTTAATGGTGAGAAAAGGACTAGAATTCAGGAGAGTTGACCCCTTTTTACACACAAAGCAATTTTATAGAATACAGCCTGTTTGTAAGTTAGGACTTCCTGTTCAGTTAATTTACAATAATTCAGAAGCTAAAAGAATCGAGTTATATCCAGGCACCTTGCTCTTTTCTCTTCTGTGGTCTCTTTTCACTACTCATTTGCTTAAGCATTTAGTATAAAACATTTATAGAATGCCTGCTGTCCGTAAGACATTTATTGTAACAGGCAGAAGTAAGGGGAAAATGTGAAACTAGTTAGGTTAGCTGTGTGCTTTTTAGTGCCTTTGAAAAAATATTTTAGTAAGAAGGGAAATTTGTTATAAGCAGTTAGCTAAACTGAGGGTTTCTGTGGACAGACGAGTAAACATATCAAGATTGTCAAGAGAATAAGCAACTTTCACTATCTCTTACTGAGTCATACAACTTAAGCTTACTTTTCTCATTTCTCACTGTGAT
This sequence comes from Mesoplodon densirostris, assembly GCF_025265405.1. Classification (NCBI taxonomy): domain Eukaryota; kingdom Metazoa; phylum Chordata; class Mammalia; order Artiodactyla; family Ziphiidae; genus Mesoplodon; species Mesoplodon densirostris. Next base: position 78,573,881 of record NC_082662.1, read on the forward strand.
TCCCAGTTTTAGAGAGATTGCTGATATTTTTTTAATCTTTCAAATAGTACTAACCAGCGGGCAAGTATTTATGTATACCAGGCCCTGTGAAATATATAAAGGAAGTGTGAAGCACTGTGCCTACCCTCAGGTGGCTTATAATGCTATTGGGGAGGAAAGAGTTATAAGAGAAACACTAGCAGGACAAGCCAAGAGTAAAACTGCCTGATAGCAATAGCTCCTGGGTACAGGTGTCAAATGAAAGCAGATAGTACTGTATGCTGGAGTCATCAGAAAGACTTCCTAGACTTCACAAGATTTTGTTATTGCCTGCTTCAGTTTATTCCAAAACAACAGCCAATAACCTTTTTTCCCCCAGCTTTATTGACACATAATTGACATATAACATGGTGTAACTTTAAGGTGTACGATGTGATGATTTGCTATACACATATATTGTGAGATGTTTACCACAGTAAGGTTAGTTAACACATCCTCACCTCACATGAGTACCATTTTGTTGTTGCTGCTGTCGTGATGAGAACATTTAAAACCTACTGACATAGCAACTTTCAAGTATACAGTATGTACAGTATTGTTCATTATAGTCACCATGCTGTACATCAGATTCCATATCATGACACTTCTCTGCTGACTCAGGAAGGCCTCCCTCCTGATACTTAACATGCTCTACAAGGTCCACGTGATCTGCACGTCCTCTACCACCACCCCCATCTCTCCACTCCCATTCTCTGTTACTGTCCCCTTCCTGATTCTGCTGCAGCCAGATTGACCTCCTTGCTGGTCCTCACAAATGCCTGGCACTTAGCTGCTTTGGGGCCTTCATACTTCGAAGTCTTATCTTCCTGAAACACTTTCTCCTAGACATCTACATGGCTCTCTTCTCATCACATAATAATAGTGCTGCCTCCCTGGAAAACCCTGTTTTGAATTGTACTCTCCCCACTTCTCCCTATTGCATGCACTGCATCATTTCTCTCCTTAGTATTTTTACCATCTAACATATTTACTTATTTATTGGTTTATGTTCTGTCTCTCCCAAGGAGAATGTTAACTCCAGAAGGACGAGGAATTTTGTCCTTTTTTTTCACTGCTGTTTTCCTAATATTAGAATAGTTCCTGGCATATATTGGATACACAAAAAGGTACTTTTTGAATGAATGCATGTAATAGAAAGAATAGGAAAATGAGAAAGGCATTCTAGTTAAGGAAGATAGAATGAGCAAAGGCATGTAAGGAGAAATAGGAGTTGTTGGGAAGCAGAAGAGGTGGGCCTAACTGTAACAGATAGATGTTTCTTGTTTGAGAAGAGTTGAAAATAAAGTTAGATAAGTAAGGTGGAACCCAAGACATAAGGCAAGCAGACATTAACAACCAAACAAAGGAGTTTGGGTTTGAAGTCAACATAAACAGTAGGGGTATTTCAGGTTGCTAAGAAGAGTGATCTAATAAATGAGGAAATATCAGTTGAGAATTGGTATGAAGGTAGACTGAAGGGGAGAGAGACTGGATGCAAGAAAACCAATTCTTATTATTATAAAACCATCAATTATTGCAGTAATCCAAGCAAGAGGCCTACAAAGAGGGCAGTTGTGACAAGAAAGGAAGTGAGGAAGACAGGTCAAATCTCTGAGAAAGCCTACAAAAGAAAAAATCAGGAGGACTTGGTAACCGTGCTAAAGAAGAATAAAGGAGAGTCAGGATAATGCTAAGGTTTAAGGCTGGGATAAGTGAGGATATTAGAACAGGAATCAGCTAGACAATTCTAGGATCTGCAAGGGTGGCTAAAGTATACTCCTTCTGTGTTCCTCCAACTGTCTATCATTCCCTAAGGAAATAATGCTGAAGACTTAATGTTTTTCACTTCCATCTTGTCTTTAAAATTAGCGTCACAGAAGTTAGGCTCAAATGATCGCGCTTGTGTGGACTTCTGCTGTATCCATTGACAATGTTTATCTAGTTTGGTGGGTCAGAAGTGAGAAGTCATTGCTATGTGAAATTGAAATGCTTTATGTAATTCTTGCTAGTAAAATTTAAAATTATTTGTCACTCAATTTTCCCTTCTCTCCTTTATCTTCAGCTGTAATTTTAAAATTCTTATTTCTTATTTACTTTATTGTAATATAATCTTAAAATATGTTCTAACCTCCACATACTGTATTTTATTTAAATTAACTCATGTTTTTTACCATATAGAATTAATACCTCAAACTTCAATTTCAGGACACCCCAAACAGAATGAAAGGGTTGATTTCACCTTCTAAATTTTTCTCTATTTCAGATTTGGTGTGAAGAAGAAGCCAATTTACATTAATGTCATAAGGGATCCTATTGAGAGGCTAGTTTCTTACTATTACTTTCTGAGATTTGGAGATGATTATAGACCAGGGTTAAGAAGACGAAAACAAGGGGACAAAAAGGTAATATTTTAGTTTTAGAATTTTTATAAAGCTAATTGTTTATGAAATGCAATGAACAGTGAATGCTTTTAAAATTTATTAATGATTATAAATATATTCCTTGCTTATTGTGGAAAATTTCAAAAGAACCCAAAAGTATGAAGAAGTAAAAATAAAACTACTTTGTAGTTGATATTTTGGAGTATATAATATTTTGTCCTTTTAAAAAATATTTTACTTTTGTTCTGGAGCTGAATATTTGTTTTATTATAGCCCTATTAATAATTTTCTATGAGATCACTATAATAATTCATTAATATGATATATTTGTGTACATAGTTTGATTCTCTTAATCTTGATGATGGCAGTTTACGTTGATTTGTGATCATCTGTTTAGGGACACTATTTTGTTAAAGCAGCTTATTTTTTCAGGCAAGATGAGAATAATAGCTTAACAGGGTTCTTACTTAGCAGGTTCAGATTTGAGTTGTCTTCTATTTAAGTGCGTCCTCCAGAGTAGCCCCAGACTTGTTTTTCTAAGAAACCAAACTTTGTCACTTTTCTGGTGGAATACCTTTACCAGGACCTCATTGCTCACAGGATTGCCCAAGGCACAGGAGACGCAGCCTGACTTAGCCTGAGACCTCCTTCTCCTGCCTCATTTTCCCCTCAGGCACCTAGTGCATCACTGGGTGCCTTACCTGAAATGTCACCGTCCTCCAAACTTATTACTTCATACTTTTGCACACGTCTTGTTCCCTATATTTAGAATGTCTCTCCTTCACTCTGAAAACTCTTTGTTCACCTTTAATATCCAGCTCAAATGTTACCTCTTTCATAAAGTTTTTTCTGGCAGTGAGCCATGTCCCTTTCAAAGTTCCCAGAGCACTCCATTCAAATCGCTATTTTTAAAATATTTATTTTGTGGTACTTGAATTATTTGTTTACATATATGTCTACTCCAAAAGGCTGTGAACGTCCTGAAGCAGGCGCTATATTTCCTTCACCTTTGTCTCCTCCATATCTAGTACGAGTACGGTGCCTAGTTCATCTGCAAGCATTCAGCAAATGGCTCAGTGAGGGAATTCTGCACCTTTTAAACCAAAAGTGTTGTGTAGTGGTGACGCTAGATACTTGATGTATTATAGTAATTAACACCCAACAATTAATCTTTTTCTAAGTTGGATGTGCCCTCTGTCACATGAGAAGGCAATGGTCCTGTTGTTTTATTTACCTGTTTATGTTTTCTAGAAATTGCTGTTTTTTTCCTTAGTCTCAAGGCTTTAGACAGAAGGTACTGATCCAAACAGTACCCTTTTTTTTCAGCGTCTACTCATCTCTTAGTATTATATAATCTTCTAGAAAAAATATATATAATTATATTATTATGGAGAGTCTGTAAAATTTTGTAAAATCTGTAATATAATGCTTTTGTGACCTAGTACTTTAAAATTTATTGTTAGTTATTTCTAAATTCACTTCAATGCTAACTACTTTCTTTTTTAATTTTAGCCCTATCATTTATACTAGCTCTTATTCAGTAATTGTTAGTATCCATCTCCCTCCTTCAGCTAAAGGAATGTTAGTGTTGGTAAGGAAAAGATTCACAGTCACATAGCTTCCTACATCTGTCACGTCACGTCAGCCCTGGATACCGTGGTTTTGTGGTTGCTATCCTATATAGTTTAGGGAAATAGGTAAAAATAATATTTAATATAACAACAATAATAGCTCACATCTATTGAGTGCTTCTTGTTTATCAAGCTCTGTTTTAAGTCACATATTATGTATTTTTTCAGGTGGCCTGTACAACAATTTTATGGGATAGTTGCTGTTGTTGTGTCCATTTTACAGATAAGGAAACTGGGGCACAGAAAGGTTAAGTACCTTGCCCAGTGTTATACTACCAGTAAATGGTGGTGCAGGAATTTAAACCCAAGCACTCCAATTCCAGAGCTCACAGTCTTAACCTCTCTATACCCTTGAAAAAGGAGGGAGGGAAAGCAACATGTCACTCGATATTTTTGTATGAGAGATGTTCCAAAGTTGTATATTCAATGCTCACAGAAAAACCCAGGCAGATATTTTAACATAGTCTCCCTTTCATCTTTGAAAGCTTTAGGTAGGTATGCCCTCTCCAGCCTGGAGATTTAACCATTCTTCACCCTAATGATGATAGGTCTTGGTTTTTTTTTTTTATGTCATTATAAAGTACATATTAATACACCTGTTTATTTAGATGTAATATTAGTAACATCAGCAAAATACTATTGTATTACCTTAATTCTCATGAGGTCAGGGCCATCTTCAAATGCTTTGTCAAAGTAAAGAATTACTTTGTTTTGTGATAGGCAAAATAGACTTTTTCAGTCTTGAAACATATTGAAACACACGTTTTTAATAATTTGGTTTGTTTCTCATGACATAAATGTTGGTAACATTCTGGCACCTAATAAGTTAAATAAGGTTGTTATATTGCAAATAATTCCATAATATCTTTAACTGGCAAGAGTTTTCTTTAATAAACTCATAATCTGTAAAGTTGGTAAGACTTCATGGCATATAACATTTTGGAAGATGGCAGGGTATTTGAAGATAACAGGGATTAAAAAGTGGCTATGATGATGCAGGGAATACCTGGCAAAGACTAAGCCTGGAAATACCTTACAATGGCTTCATTTCCAATTTCTGGTTACACTGTCAATAATTTCAAAGCCATTTTAGTCATATGTATATGCCTGTGATAGCTTTCAGTTGATCTTGTAAGGAACATAAGCTTTGTTTTATTTGGGAGATTTCAAATACTGTTTTTCAAACTTTATACCTAGAGTTTTGCATAATTTAATCTCTGTCCCAGTACCTGGAAAATAGGGATATTTAGTAATCCAAAGGTCAGCATTCAAGAACTACAAAATATAAATCAGTGGTTCTCAAACTTTTTAGTCTCAGAACTCCTTTTACTCTTTTTATTGAGGACTGCCAAGGAGCTTTTATCTATGTGGGTTATATCTATTTCTGTTAATATTTACCAATATCAGTAAATTTGCCAATTGACTGAGAAAAATTTAAAATAGTAACTAATTTAATAGTAACAGTAGGAGACCATAATATGGTAACATAAATAATATATTTTAATGCAAATAACCATTTTCAGAAAAAGGTATAAATAGTGGCATTTTACATTTTTACAAATTTTTTAAACACCTGATTTAATATAATATAGACAGCTGGATTTTCATATCTGCTGCTGAATCAGTCTATTTAATACATTCTTTTGGTGAAGTGTATGAATAAAATACAGCTTTACACAGATATGTAACTAGAAAAGGCAGTATTTTAATAGCCTTTTCAGAAAATTGTGGAAATTCTTCTTTAATATTACACTAAAACTTAACTAGTAGTAGTTTCTTAAAGTTATTGAAGTGTGGAATCTGAAACCATAGCAGTTAACCTTTTATGTTCTGTTGCATTAAAATCCACTGATATATTTTATACTTTGAATGGATTTTTTAACCAAGCATAATTTTTTAACCTCATGTATTGGTCATTTGGAACACATTAGTTCACTGAGTTATGTGGATCTTCCAAGTGTTGGCACATTTTATTATACAATATCAAAAATTCACATTCATTAATGTCACCACTTATCTCATCAGAAAAGTCTTTAAGTATTGGGAAACTGTCAGGCTTATGGTGACAGATGAAGTAAAAATAAATTTAAATTTTTATATTTTTTAGTTTGAAAGCTTAGCTTTTATCACTGGCACCCACAGGATTTCTCCACCTTGACACTATTGTTGCTTTTGGCCAGAGAATTCCTTGTTGTGAGGGCTGCCTACACATTGTAGGATGTTTAGCAGCATCTCTGACCTCTACCTAGTAGCATCTCCCCTACACCCCCCAGGTGTGAGAACGAAGAAGATCTCCAAACATTGCCTGATGTCACCTGGGGGTCAAAACAGCGCCAGTTGAGAACCGCTGGGCTACTAAGACTGTCAGTTATTTTCTTTCAAGTGGCAGGCCCACTTTGTTCATTTTGAGAAAACATTAACCAAATACCCAAGTTTGAATAGTTTGTCTCTCAGGCCTTCTTTCAGCATAGGCCTTCTTATAGCTTCCAAATAACTACACCTATAATTCTCATCACTCACATTTTCTAAATATGTAAATATTTATCTTATGAATATTTCAGTTTTGTACTATCCTATAGATTATTAAGCATTTTTATTAATTATTGTTTTATTAGCAGAACACCAAGGGGGTTATACTTATGGAAAGAGTGTATAGTTACATGCTGTAAATAACAATCTAAAGGAGAATCAGTTTTTGCTTAAGAAATACTCATTGATCTCAGAGATCACAATTCCTACCCCAATTTGCTTTTCGTATTTCTTACTCTAAACTAACTAGACTTATTGACAGCTGTAGGAATTATAATGAATTCAGAATATTATACCTAAAAATATGTATTAGTTTATAAAAGATATTAATGAGGTTAGAAGAATTCCATACTTAGCCACTACCTGATCCTACTACTGGCTTACAAAATACTGCTTCAGTAGTCCTTTGCAATTCATAATCCCCTGACTGTGGTTTGCTTATGGAACATGGATTTTACACAAAAGCATTTGAGAACTTATTACTGTTTGCTTAGAAAGTGTTTTATATGTAAAAAGCACCACAGGAAAGCAATATATATCTTTGCAGTTCATATTTAAAGGTTTGATAACTCTTTGTTGTAGACCAGTTTCTTTATCTCAGTAAAAGGTACAATCCAGAGTCAGCCTTGACCTGTCATCTTCCCAGGCTTCTGATCAAACTACTATATATGTGGTTCCTTTCACCAAAAGAGAGAAAATGGCAAGAAAAGCTCGTTGTAATGAAGTTGAAGAAAGAGATGATGAGTTCAAACTGGACATTATTTTTAGTCATGTATAAGCAGATGGAAATATCCACTAGAAATGTATTTGTGTCTCAAGAAATAAATCTGAACTTAATCATAGATTTGGGAGTCATCAGAATTAGGTGGGAGTTGAAACAAGGGATTGAATGAAATTGCACTTGGGAGACATATAGAGTATGAAGAGAGGACCAAACGAAAAAGGAAGAAGAAGAAGAGGGGGTGCAAATATGTAGCTCTGGGGAATGACAACATTTAAGGGGTAGGCAAAGGGAGGGAAGCACACCAAGAAGACTGAGGTTAGAGAATCAGAAGACAAACCTGGCGAGTCCTTGAAATGCATGGAAAAATAATTTCAATCACGAAGAGGTTAGTGAATTGAGAATTTAAAACTTTCCCTTAGACTTGTCAATGGGGAGGTCAGAGAAGGTGTTTATGTGGAATCCAAAGGGTTGAGGAGTAACCGTGAGAAGTTAAGACTGAGAGGAAAGACTACTCTTGAGATAGAAATTTGGCTTTGAAGGGAGCAAAAAACATGAGAAATGTTTTACTAAAGAAGACAGATACTTGGGCATATTAATATACCTGAAGAGAGCAAGGGGTGATGATGGAAGAAACTGGAGGAAAATTGGTGAAGCAGGGTCTCAGAAGGGAGTGAGAAAGGGTATTTAAAGATAGGAGGAAATACTTTTTTACAGATGAGGGCAGTAGGGGCTGCAGATGCAGGTAAGCTTTTATCTGAGCAGGAATCGAGGGAGCTCACTCTCAGCTTCAGTTTTCTGTATAAGATATGGAGCAAGGTCATTTGTAGAAAAGGGTTTGAATGTAAATATAATTGCCATCACTATCAAGCATCAAATTTTGTTTATTTTAACCTACAATTCTAGGAATTAAGTATTTAAACTAATAATCTAAATAGTCTAAAGAATATTTTGATATTTCCTGTTTTTAAAAACATTTGTATGTAGTTCACAAAAAATTGCTCTTTCTAAGCATAGATGGTGTTTAAGTGAAAAAGCTGATCATAACTTTTTGTTTCTCTGGTGTACTGAACTGAGTTTTGTTTTTGCTTTTTATTTTAAGAAGAAATTTTATAAGAGAAAAACATTTATTTATAGAAAATTCTATTTCTGAAATGTGGTCAGAATGTTTAGGAGAAGGTGAATAGAAGTTAGCAAATGAGTGGGAAAGTTCTGGTGGGCAGCACTTGATTGACAATCGTCTTCTGTGCTGTGAGTAGAGAAGCCCAAGGGCTGATGTCACTGTTGGAGTCAGTGGAGAAGTTCATCTTGATTAAGACGCCAGTGGATTGATTCATTGAGCTGTATGCGGTCAAGATGGTATTGAGTTTCATTAACTTGATTTCACTCACTAGGAAATGCTTGGTTTACTTTATGCATCACATATTTATAGAGAAAAAGAGGGACTTCCCTGGTGGCGCAGTGGTTAAGAATCCGCCTGCCAATGCAGAGGACACGGGTTTGAGCCCTGGTCCAGGAAGATCCCACATGCTGCTGAGCAGCTAAGCCCATGCACCACAACTACTGAGCCTGCACTCTAGAGCCCGCGAGCCACAACTACTGAGCCCGTGTGCCACAACTTCTGAGCTTGTGTGCCACAACTACTGAAGCCCTTGAGCCTAGAGCCTGTGCTCTGCAACAAGAGAAGCCACCGCGATGAGAGAAGCCCGCGCACCGCAATGAAGAGTAACCCCTGCTTGCTGCAACTAGAGAAGGCCCGCACGCAGCAACGAAGACCAAACGCAGCCAAAAATAATAATAAATAAATAAAATAATAAAGTATGAAAAAAAATTTTAAAAAGGAGAATTTCTGTTTTACATTAAGATCTAGCACACTCATGTATGTTTGCCAATTTTTGATTATTTGTATTTGGTTTTTTTTTCTTTACATCTTCCTTGCTATGGCCTATCTTTGGGTTGTTTCTTTTAAGTTGATAGGAGTGAAACACCTCTGCCAAATGATAAGAAGGAACTATAAAGGAGGCAAAACCCAAACTATTTTTCCACTTTTATATTATCTAATAAAATGTTTGGTAGGTGAATTAGGGTAGATGCTTCTGAAACAAAGAAATTAAAATGCTTAGGTAGATTTTTTCTGTCATACATAAAAGCCTAAAGGTGAGGGGCCCAGGATTTTAGAGCAGCTTTGCTGCACACAGTCATTCAGGGAGCTGGGTTCCTGCCATATGGTTACTCTGCTACCCTTCAGGGGCTTGCCCTTGTGTGCTCGGTTTAATTTGGGTCACCACGACATCTGCCTTCCAGCTCATGGGAAGGAGGGAAGTTAGAGGCCCACCAGTTTCCTTTTAACCAAGTGACCCAGAACTTGCTCACATCACTTTTGCCCCCAGTCTCCTGGCAAGAACTTAGTCATATGGCCATACCTAACTGCAAGAGAGGCTAAACTCTATGACTGTGGAAGAAGGGAAGAACGGATTTTGGTGGTAACTCTTATACTGCCAGAGTAGGCTAGCAGATTTTAAACTACTGGCCAAAAATAAACTTGAAGATTATCTACAGATTTTGTTTGAAATACTAAAATACTTTTAGTATTTTAGAACACAGGAAGAAGGAGTTGGCTAACTAGAGAACTTGGGTCAAAATAGCCATCCTGCATGCTTATTCATTAACCAGTTTTAATTCCAATAGTGGATATTTAAATTTCCAAATTTTTCCATATAGTGACTCTATGGAAACTTTTAATACTGCAGCCTCTTTCAATGTCCTATTTTCTTATTGGGTTGGCCAAAAAGTTCCTTCGGTTTTTAAGTAAAAATATTAGACACATTTTTCATTTTCACTGAGAACTTTATTGAACAACGTATTCACCATTTTGTTCCACTACCTTCTGCCATTTTTCAGGCAACTTCATAATTCCATCTTCCCAAAACTTTTTAAAGAACCATTCTAGGTGCTTTTTACAGTCTTCCAGGGAATTGAAATTTTTTGCATTAAGAGAATTTTGTAAACACCGGAATAAATGGGAATCCAAAGGTGCAATGTGTGGTGAATACGGTGGGTGAATCAGAACTTCCCAGCCAAGCTGTAACATTTTTTTGCCTGGTCATCAAAGAAACATGTGGCCTTGCCATATTCTGATGAAAGATTATGTGTCTTCTGTTGACTAATTCCAGACGCTTTTCGTCGAGTGCTGCTTTCAGTTGGTCTAATTGGGAGCAGTACTTGTTGGACTTAATTGTTTGGTGTTCCGAAAGGAGCTCATAATAGAGGACTCCCTTCCATCCCACCATATACACATCACCTTCTTTAGTTGAAGACCAGCCTTTGGTGAGGTTGGTGGTGGTTCATTTCACTTGCTGCATGATCTCTTCCGTTCCATATTATTGTACAGTATTCACTTTTCATCGCCCATCACAATTTGTTTTAAAGACAGAACATTTTCTTTACGTTTAAGTACCAAATAGCATGAGAAAATATAGTCAAGAAGGTTTTTTTTCGCTTAACTTATGTGGAACCCTAACATCAAAGCGATTCACATAACCAAGCTGGTGCAAATGATTTTCAGCGCTTGATTAGGATATTTTGAGTATGTCGGCTATCTCCTGCGTGGTATAACCTTGATTGTTCTCAATTAATGTCTCGATTTGATCACTATCAACTTCAACTGGTCTACCTGACCGTGGAGCACTGTCCAGCAAGAAATCTCCAGCACAAAACTTCGCAAACCACTTTGGACACATTCGATCAGTCACAGCACCTTCTCCATACACTGCACAAATCTTTTCTTGTGTTTCAGTTGCGTTTTTACCTTTCTTGAAATAATAAAGCATAATATGCTGAAAATGTTGCTTTTTTTCTTCCATCTTCAATATTAAAATGACTACACAAAAATTCACCAATTTTGATGATTTTAAAAAATGCACGCTGATATGACAGCTGTCACAATACAATTTAACAAAATGTTTTGAATGAAGTTAAAGACAACTAAGCACTACTAGAGCCATCTTATGGAAAAAAACGAACAAACCTTTTGGCCAACCCAATACATTTAAGCAAAATCTTTTTAATGTCTTTGAATCTTACACGCACACATACACACACACAGTGGTGGTACAGTTTATGAGTTCACTCACAATCACCTTAGTAATTCATTTCTTTTTCATCTGATACTCTATTCAGATGGAGGTATAATGAAGCAGAGCACCTCTTCTGAACTTCAGAAGCACTGTACTGTGATTTAGGATTTGTTTGAAATTGATTAGGCGTGAAATCAGAAACCTTCTGATATATCACCACTGGGTTTATTGGAACCTGAGATACGGTAGAGATAGATACATAGGTTGTTTTCTTTTTATTAGCTGCAAGGTGGCATAAATGATAATAAAACCACTTTTTAGAAAGTGACTTAGACCAGCAAATCTAAATCAGACCATCTAGTAAATTTCAGACATACTGTAATGGCCATTGCAATGGGGTGGATTGAGTGTTAAGTGTAAACTGAGATGTTTTCACTTAAAAAAATAGATAGATTGATATGGATGTGTGTGTGTGTATATATATATTGGGGGTGGGGGGGAAATCCTAAGAGAATTTGAGACAACTCTAAGGAACTGTCAAAATGCTTCATGAAAAAATTTTACTGCCCCTGTCTTCATCTCAACTAGAATTGTACCTTTAATGCTCATGCAAAATCTCCGAAGTGCGGTCTTTCCAGCCATTTACAAATATTGATTATGCAAACAATTGATATAACAATGTATTGTATGCTATGGAGGACACAATGATTGTGCAAACAGTTGGTATAGCAATATATTGTATGCTGTGGAGGACACAAATGCATACTATACTGCATGATCCCTACAATAAGTGTTTTCTATAGTTCAGGAGAGAACATAATACAATTTTTTTTCCGAAGTACATGAAGCAAGTTATATAAATAACATACCTGGGTCCTAAGAGCTGGCTATTACAAGGCAGTATTTAATTCATTTATATGAGTTAAAAAAAATGAGTGACTTTAGGTCAGAGTAGTCATTCGAAAGCTAGTCTTCATGTAAACTAGATTGGTAGAGGGAAGCACTTTCAGAGGAAGAAAATGTAGTCAGCAAAATATATGGATTTGCAGGTACATATGACATGCTTGAGAAACTGTAAAACAGGTTAACCTGGTAAAGATGGAAGTTATACATGGAGATAAGGCTAGACTTGCACACTGAGGTCAGATTATGAAGCATTCTTTAAAGCCAGGATAAAGAGTTTGTATTTCTCTTTTTAAAAAGATATTGGAAGCTATTGAAGTTTTCTGAGTAGAGGATGTTAGAAGTGACTACTTAGACTAATCTGGTAGTCTAAGAGCAGATTGAAGGAAGGGAGGGAAGGGAGCCCAATTAGGAAGTGACTGTAAGAATGGAAACATGACATGGTAAGATCCTGATGGAAGTAAGATTGGGAAAAAAAAAAAAAGATGCATTGGAAAGACATTACCTCAAGGATGTTAAGTGAGGGAGAGGAAAAATAAAGAAATGTTCTGAGATCTTGAGTCTGAATTACAAGGGGCAATGTCATCCTGTTGCCAGAAATATTGAATATGAGGTAATACTGGAAATTCAAATGAAAAGGCATACTAGGTATCAGAAGATAGGTAAGAGGTGATGGATCTGGGGGTACAGATTTGGAAGTCTTTTGCCTAGAAATTATAAATGAAGCCAAGGAAGTGTGAATAAGCTACGGAAGGGAGTGGGTAAAGATAAGACAGCTGAATTTCCATACTTGGTAGAAGGACCAAAACATGCCTTAAAAGAAGATAGTGATAGTACATTCAGAAAGGTACAGAGAACCAACAAAAAGCCAAAAAGGGGAGTGTTCAAAGAAATAGACAACGCTGTGGAGGTCAAGGAGAACAAGAACCAACAAAACATTGTATTTGACTATTAGGGAGGAGAGGTGGGGAGAGAAAGACAGACGTAGACACATCCCATTTATTGAGTGCCTACAGTGAACCACTCTTTGTGGTAGATTCTTTTATATCCATGATTTTATTTCTTCCTCAAAGTAAGATTATGTCCTCCTTTTTCAGATGAGGAAACTAACACAGAACTTACGTTTTTCTGGGTTCAAGATTCAAACCCAAGTCATAAATCTTTTTCCTATATCATGGTGAAGGTCATCTGTAAAAGAAATGGGCAAATCAATTGTGGGCTGCAGTTTGCTGTTGCCTCTTAAATGTTGCCAGAATAAAGATAATTATTCCACTATACCTCTAGCCATAGTCAGATCTAAGGGTTTGGGGTCCTATTCTTACTAGATTTTTGGTTGAAAGGGACCTTTGAATTTATCTAATTTTATAGATTAGAAAGTGAGGTTTGGAGGCCATAAAGACTTACTCAAGATAGGGTCACACCTGGTTCTAGAAACTCAGGAGTCTGGACTCTGGATGCGTTCTCTTTCTACTTTTATGTACCCCCTCTTCTCAGAAATAACAGGTGGTATTTATAGATGTCTACTCCAACAGCCTGAGCTCTTAAGTTTGTTCTCTGGCATCTTAATATCATTTCAAATAGATAACGCCTACTGTAAAAATGCCTGTGACAGACAGTAAGTACTAAAGAAAGTGAAGTTGATTTAATTTTAGGTCCATAACCTGTGAGTCTCTTTCCCTTTTAATTAATTTAGTTAGATGCATTTGGAGAGGAGGGCATGCAAGTCATAAGTATCCAGGGTCACTTTTGCTTTGTACAATGATTTTTTTGTTTGTTTTAATGAGAAAAGGGGAAAAGACTTAAGTGTAGTCCTACCTTATATTCTTTTCAAATAATTGTTTCACAAAGAGTATCTTTAACCTTGTTTTTATTTAATTTACTTCAGTAAGGGGATAGAAAATATAAATACACAAATTCAACATAAACCAGTACTTAATTTCAAGGATAAGTTGTTATCTGGGGGATGTTCCATTCATATAGTAAAAGAATCTTATAAACACTGGTATAAAACAAAGATGAGAGAACAACCCATGTTTGACTTTGCTCAGTATCTCAAGTATGTTTTTGTAACCTATCACTTTAATTCACTACTCGTCCCATCCACTGCCATTTATTTAATAACTTACCACATTAAGATATTTGGTAGGTGAGACTCGGGTTTATGGCTCACATGTGCTGCTTTGTCTTTTTTCCAGACCTTTGATGAATGTGTAGCTGAGGGCGGCTCAGACTGTGCTCCAGAGAAGCTTTGGCTTCAAATCCCATTCTTCTGTGGCCACAGCTCGGAATGCTGGTAGGGAGATAAAGCTAGCTTCAATCAGTAATCTATTTATTATCTCTATAATCTGTATTTCACAAGGGTGAGGGCTAGGTGTAAGGAAGTTCGTGAAAGACCAGACCAAAAATAACATGTAATTAAGTAATGCCTAGTTTTTAGTTACCTTTAAGTGCATTGAAAGATTCTTCATGTAAAACATGCTTGCAATGATTTCTCAGATGCTGGTTTTTAAATTTTTTTGTTTTTGGTGTTATGTGTCTTGCTATGTTCTAACAGTGGTCTTAATTAGAGGTCAGGGGTCCTTTCATAAACCTCATTTTCTCCTAAGCTTATTGTTTGAGCCATCCATTTTAGATCAAGAGGCTTAGTGGGTAAATTATTCACCTGGATTTCCTGTTACACTGATTTGACTTTGAGAGAAGCCAAGGTAAAATAAAGATATTTTATCTTTAATAGAGTTCATTTCCTCAGATTGTGCTGAGTTTTCAGTTTAAAAAAATAATGGTACGTATTTGTTCTAATCAATCATTTTAATAGGAAAAGTAGAGAAAAACAGGAACACATTCAAAGTTAGTATCTTCCTTAAAACCATGAGCGATATAAGGAATGCCTTCTGTTCTTTCCATCATTATTTGAGATATAGTATTAGATTACTGTGAACCTTAAGGTCCTACTTAATAGATTATATCAACGCATAATACAGTTGACCCTTTGAACAGCACAGGTTTGAACTTCGCGGGTCCACTTACATGCAGATTTTTAAAAATAAAGATGTATTACAGTACTACATGATCCGTGGTTGGCTGAATCCTCGGATGTGGAGCTGGGGATATGGCGGGCTGACTGTAAAGTTATATGCAGATTTTCAAGTGGGGAATGGGGGATCGGGTCTGGTTGGCACCCCTAGATGCTCGTGTTGTTCAAAGGTCAACTGTAATAATGTAACAATTGGAAGCTTAGAAAGAATGTCTTCTCAATTTTTAATCATTTCCTTACAACAGGGATCAGTAGATTACAACCCAGACACCAAATTTGGCCCATCACCTGCTTTTATAAATAGTTTTATTGGAAGACAACCACATCTATTTATTTACTTATTGTCTGTAGCTGTTTTCACACTGCAAGAGCAGAGTTAAGTAACCAAGTGACCAAGACTATATGACCTGCAGACCCATCTCCGGCTTTACTCTCTGGCTCTTCAGAGGAAAGGTTGCCACCCCTACCTTAGAGCAGTAGAGAGTATGTCTCTCCATTGGGCATTACTGAGGAGATTTTAATCACACTTCTTTAGTATGCCTCCTCGATTCATAGAACTGAGAGGCACCTGAGAAATCAACCCATTTGCTTCCCCAGCTTCCCACCGCCCACGCCAGCTTTTTAATGACTGAGAAAACAAGCTCAGAAAGGTGAAGTCATCAGCTCAATATCACACTGCTTAAAGGCAGAGCTTGGCATTAGGGTTAGGGAATGTCAGTGCTAAAAAGAACCCAAAGGCATAGTTTATTTAGGGCCAAATCTCTATTAACAGCCATTAGCTAAAAACGTGAAAAATAAAAATAAAAGATTCTTAGCAGAGCCATTTCTTATTCTATTTCTGTTTTTAAGAAATATCAGAAAAACCTAAACTCATAAATTAAATGAAGATAATCGCTACACAAAATTGCTTAGAACTTCCTAGAGAGCTCTTAAAAATGAACGAAGTTTAGAGTACAGTTGACCCTGGAACAAGGCGGGGGTTAATCCCGGTATAATTTATAGTTGGTCCTTTGTATCCACGATTCCTTCGATCTGCGGATTCAACCAACCATGGTCCATGTAGTGCTGTAGTATCTACTATTGAAAGATATTTGTGCAGGTCAAGCCCATGTTGTTCAAGGGACAGCTGCAGTAACAAAAATTAAATGCACTCATACTAAATCAGATGGGAGGATATGTATACACATTTCTTAACTGTTCAAATTAAGTGTCCTCTACTAAAATCTGAGTTAGCCCTGCATAGTTGAGCAGAAACTGGGGACAGAGGCAAAGGAAATTAGAAACAGGTGTACCTCCCAAAGGACATTAATAAAAGGGCATTAAGGCTTTGGATGGACATGTGTTTATCTGTTTTTTCCATAATATACAGTGTCAAAGGCATCAAAAGTATTTAGCAGATTTCACAACCAATTTTTTTATTCCTTTTTTTGGTTTTAGGAATGTAGGAAGCAGGTGGGCTATGGATCAAGCCAAATATAACCTAGTTAATGAGTACTTTCTGGTGGGAGTTACTGAAGAGCTTGAAGATTTTATCATGTTATTGGAGGCAGCTTTGCCCCGGTTCTTCAGGGGTGCTACAGAGCTCTATCGTACAGGTATATAAGGATGGGTTTCTTTTTCAAGCTGTCCTTAACTTTGTTTGCCACTTGCAAAATATGTGTGATTTGAAGTTTGTTGAATAAAACTCCAGAAAGGCAGGTACGTTGTCTGTTTCTCCTCACCATTTTCAATACAAAAACAGTACATGGCACACAGATGGTATTCATTAAATATTTTTTAATGAATAAACATGCACGAGATTATAATTAAAAGGCATTGTAGGTATAGGGGAAAGATACAAACTACAAGGCCAGCCTTAGAAATGTGTGATGTTCAGTAATGCCAGCCATACATTCCACCCTTTAGACATGTCTAGTGCTATTTAGGTAGGGGTAGGATGGGGAGACTGAGTCACATTGATAATGATCCTGTGCTATGTCACAGTGCTCCTAAAAAAATGCTTCAGCAGCCGTGATAGTATTACATATCTGAAAGTGACCGTGCTGGTCCAATCTAATTCTGATTTTTTTTTTTTTTCTGTTCTTTGGTAAGATACAATCAGAGGAACTCTTTTCCTGGAGTATGCATGTGCCCTAGCTTTTAACACATAGGTAGGTATAGAGAATAGGTTATGATAAATCAGCACTAAGTTTGAAAATAGGTATTTTATCATGTCTTTAAAAACAAACTAGTCAGAGCACCAAGCATTTGAAAATACAGCATGTAAGGTGACAGCCTACACTTTACCAAGTGGCCATTCTTACTTTTTTTTTAAATAAATTTATTTATTTTTGGCTGCATTGGGTCTTCGTTGCTGTGCGCGGGCTTTCTCTAGTTGCAGCAAGCGGTGGCTGCTCTTCATTGCGGTGTGCGGGCTTCTCATTGCAGTGGCTTCTCTTGTTGCGGAGCACGGGCTCTAGATGCGCGGGCTTCAGTAGTTGTGGAGCATGGGCTTAGTTGCTCTGCAGCATGTGGGATCTTCCCAGACCAGGGCTCGAACTTGTGTCCCCTCCATTGGCAGGCAGATTCCCAACCACTGCGCCACCAGGGAAGTCCACGATTCTTACTTTTATTATTTGACATCTCATTAAGTCTTTAACAAGGGTAAGGATTTGCATTACAAAGGAATAAATCACAGTTCTAGTATGATTAGGGCACTGTTTTTGCCTGAATGATATTAATACAAAACAATTATGCTCTTCCATGTGTCATATTAACTTAAACCATCTCTTCAAATAAACAGGCATTGATCTTTTGTGTGTTCTCAGAATTTATTTACCTTTTCTCTTTTTCCTTTGTAAGTAGGAAAGAAATCTCATCTTAGGAAAACCACAGAGAAGAAACTCCCTACTAAACAAACCATTGCAAAACTACAGCAATCTGACATTTGGAAAATGGAGAATGAGTTCTATGAGTTTGCACTAGAGCAGTTCCAATTCATCAGAGCCCATGCTGTACGAGAAAAAGATGGAGACCTCTACATCCTTGCACAGAACTTTTTCTATGAAAAGATTTACCCTAAATCGAACTGAGTACAAGGTGTGGCAGTTAGATTCTTGAACTACAACTTTGACCCTGTCTTCACCTTAGTTCTCAGCTCCACAACTTGGATTGCTGATGGGTGTGTAAGATAATTTGTATTGAACTGAGTTAGGATACAGATAGTGACGTCAAGGAAGTAGATTCTGGCTGATATGTCAGTGGTCTAGGAAGTTTAAGTTTCAGCCTTTTTTTTTTTTTTTTTCTGGTTAAATTTTGGTGGGAGTTATAACCTCCTGCCTGGACAAAACCTACACATCACCTAAAATAAACACATAGCAGGTCTAATTGAAGGCTAAATAATGAAATACAATTTCAGAAAAAGTCCTGATACTCTGTTTTTGATAAAGCATTTTTTTTTCAACTAACCATGAATGAAGATGAATCCATTTGCTACTTCCACCTTCACCTGGAGGTTTGGGTTATACACCTCTACTGGATAGTGTTATTAACTGTTTGGCAGTGTGTACTTTGTTTTTGTGAATCACGTCCCATGAAATTTATTGAAATGTTTGGTCACGTTTGCTAAGACTGTATCTGCTGTAGTTGGAACTGCCCATATTTATGTAGGTCATTTTAATTTTCTTAAAAAATGATTATTAGTGTTAAAAATCAATTTAAATCATTATTAATACTGTAAAAAGAATCAAAGCAGTATTTCTCATTCCTGTCTCCCCAGTATCTAAGACTGGGGAAACACTTCAAAGAATATTGACATTGCCTGAAGTTTTGGTTAAGGCTTCCACACATTAATATCAAAAAAGTAAGTTTAGTATTTGTTTCTCCATGGGTTATTTGTAAAGGTGTAAACTGAGGTATTGGCGAGTCCATATTATAACTCCATTTAGTGAGCTGTGGTATGGGTAGGATTTTCCTACTTCTTCTGTACTTTGACTTGTAGACTATTTTTACTAAGGTGCTTTATAATGTGTTTTAAAGCATTGCATTTACAAAAAGAAAAAAATGGAAAATGCTGTAAATATTGCATATTTTATGTATTTGGACCAAAAGATTATAAGTAATTAGACAAAAGTGGTTTTGCACCAATTTTATTATGTCAAGTAAAACCATCAGACCTACTCTTCTTGTATTTCTCATTTAACTTTACTGTTAAGACATCACTGCAATGAACTTCAATAACCTTTCAATTTTGATACACAGTACATTATTCATAATTGGGGGCAGTAGTTATAGTGGAAAGAGTACTGAATGAGGAGTCAGAAAACTTGATTTCTTGTCCTGGCTCTGCCACTTACCAGCTGTGTGATCTTGGGCAAGTCACTTAATCTCTCTCTGCCTCAGCTTCCTCATCCTGCAGTGAGGATGATAATACCTGTCCTACCTACCTCACAGGGGTGTTGTGAGGATTAAATGAGATGGCATGTGAAAGCACTTTGAAAACTGTAAGACGGTATATAAATGTAAGGTATTATGGAAACATCTTTAACATATAGTTTCATACCATTCGTTTTTTAACAAAGAAAGAGAAGAGTCCACCTATAAGCTAGTTGAAAAAACAGTTAATCTCTTGATATAAATTTGTGTTTAATAAATATCTTCTCAGTGTTTTATCTTCCCTGTTTCAACAACTATTGAAATATTGAAACACCTGTGAACTCTTACAGTTTCCTGAGCAGCTGCTTGAGTTCAGGAGGTTCCCTGTTTGAAAAAAGATTTCATTAGCTGACTCAGGGCAAGGGAAAATTTGCTCTTCAAATTTGGAAGATTTTTCTGTTTTTATTTTACATTACCGTTAGAAAGGGTAGCTATTTTATACCTCTGTTTTTTAAGGTATACTTTGCAGAGTTTGATTTCCCTGTGCATTCTTTACCTTCTTCCACTTCTTAGAGTAGCAGAGATAAAGAATTTTAGAGACATTTTCTAAAAGGATAATCTTTAATATGTTTACTTTAAATAAATATCCCCAAACAAGGCCTCACCAAACTATGTAAGCATTTTAGTCAGGTGGCTTTAAAGGTTATTAATTGCATAGAAGGAGGAGGGAGCACTACTTATCAAAAGACATTTATAGACAAATTTAAAGAAAAGCTGAAGGAAGTTGACAGAAAGAGTCATTGTAGCACCCTTTCCCCCCAATAATAGGACAATATTAAGGGAATATCAACAGGCATACTTTTCTTACTTGGCTTTCTTTTTGGTGTATTTAATACCTTTTATAGGTGTTTGTTGAGAATATATACAAATGATTTCCTTGCCCAAAGTAAAGCACCACCTCAGGATGGGGCATCTGACATTTGTCTGCTAAGGAACCCTAGTATGCAGGTTATTCTTGGAGTCCAGCTAAAATCCTCTTGAGGTGCATCAACTCTTTTAGGTAACTGGAGTAGCACATAGTACACTAGATCTGGGGTCAGTGAACTTTTCCTATAAAGGTTCAGGGAGTAAATACTATTTTAGGCTTTGCACACCATTGGTCTCCATCACAACTACTCAACTCTGCCATGCTAGTACAAAAGCAGTCATAGACAACACATAAATGAATGAGCATGTCTGTGTCCCAATAAAACTTTATTACTGAAACAGGTGACATGCCAGATATGGACCATGGTTTGTACTTTACAAACCCCTGTAACAGATTATTATTTATGGAGAAATCACTTTTGAATCTGTACTCTAGTGGCCTAAAAGAGTTTATATACTTCCAAAAAAAGCTCCTAACTTCTATCCAAAGAATAGCTTTCTGATTCAGGCAGTTTCTCCCACAGTTTCATAAACTTTTATGACTTCAATTGCTTCCAGGTGGGCGTGTTTTCTTTCCCGGTTTAACAGTTCAGAATAGGGGCATTTATGCTATCATCTTTTAGGGTGGGTTAAAAGTATCCTTCCTGGAGACTGAGGAAGGGTTAGATTTAATTCCATGTGGTCCAGTACAGTCCTAGGAATCTGACAAGTGCAGAGTCCTTATAATACCTAACATTATAATCAAATAAATAGAACCACTGAGACAATAATGTATTTTTTTAAAGTGGCAAATGTGGTTTTCTTTTTTCAGCCTTTGTGCTTTTTCAGTATTTTGAGCATAGGGGAAAATTTTTTTTTCTATAATACAAAAGCAAATTAACCACTTTGAATTTTAAAAGATAATGTTATATGTGTATGTGTACATATATATATATCTATATATGTTTATTTCCTAAAAGAGGAAAAAGTACCTTTTTGTTCAACTTGTATCAACTCCTATTTTCTAATTGCTGTGAAATGGCAACTGTTGATAAATTATTGTGACTGTTTTAAAATGTAATGGGGAGGATATATTTTCATTTTACCCAACTTTAATCTGTAAAGTATCACTTAAATATATCTGATAGCAACACTTAAAATATTGCATGGGGATTACTTTTCTATCATCCATATGCATTTGTGCAACTTTGAACATATTGGGTGATTCTGAATTCCTGATGATTGGATTTAAATTACTGAAAATCAGAGAAAAACTTACTGACTTTTAAACTTTGCATTTTATTTTTTATTCTTAAAATTCAATTAATGCCTATAATTTGAAGTCCGCTGTTGCTCTTTCTCAATATTATGTCCTATCAGAGATTCCTAAAATTGTTAGTGCCATCAGTGATTTACAAACAGTATTTTGATATTGCAGATTATTTGCTCATTGTATTTGCATAGTTAGAAAGAAAATAGTTTGTAGACAATAATTCTCTTTTTCTAATAAAATGAAATAAAAGTTCTAAAAGCACTAAAGAATTTAACTAAAGGCTGGTTCCCAAATGCATAGCTGGTATTTTAATTTACATTCAAATTCTACATAGAGAACATCTGTGTAAGCCATCTCTCTGGGTTTTCCCATTGATCATTCTCAAACACAACTACGGTCCTAGAATCCTTTATTATGAGAAGCACCCGGTATTGTAACCTTTTATGAAGTTTGTCTTTAAGAGGCCCAGGTGCTTCTACTTCATGAGTTGAAAATTCGACTCTTCATAAATTAGTGCTATTTGCTCTGAGAGGAAGCAAGGCAATTGCTGTTAAATTTTTGCATCCATTTATGCAATGCAAAGCTGCTGGATGATGCCAACTAAACTGCTGCTCAGGCAGCCTTTTGAGGGAAAAAGCAACCCTGTTTCAGATGCACTGCCAATTCAGCTCCTCTGGAGTGGAGCTTGCTTTCTGATTTCCTGGAGTGGGAATTTTAAAGAATGAAATGGGCGATCAGTTAGATTTATTCTACAGTTTAAGTTCATGCAACTTTTTGACCTTTCCAGTATTATTTATAAAAGGACTCTGATGGTGATGATCTCTTTAAAACACATCACTGGTAAGCCTATGGTTTAGACACACTGGTGCTGTCTTATTTTTCAGACAGCTTCTTTAGCTTTCTATTGAGAGTCAGGTGTATGAGCATCTCTAAAGCAGTGTCAAATGTAATTTTGACAAACATGGATTGTATATTTTGACTTTTATTTTATAAGTACACAGACAGCTGAAGAGTGCCTTTTTTCCTCACAATCCATGTTGGAAGATGCTCACTCCTTCCTCTGTCTCTGCTTTCTCTTCTCTCCCCTTCCCCTGTTCAGTTGATTCATTTATGCAATACTGTTTCCAACTTGAAACCATTTTGTCACATCTGTTGGAGAGATAATCACTCCTTTTCCTTAACATTCTGCCAGCTTTCTGTTGTTGAAGTGTTTCAATTGATTACCTGATGCAAAAGCTATAAAATAAACACTCAGTGGGAAGGGCAAAAATGGTTTGGTGTCCTGTTTTAATGTTTTCTTCCACAGCCTTGTCGCTGAAGGATATTTTCCAAGTGGACTCAGTGTTCAGCGTCATCAACTTAACCCTCAGATATCACCGCCACCAGAGAGGTACGCATCGTCACTGATCTGTCGTGGTTTTCTGGCTTATTTGTGACTTGCAGACTGACAGGTCTTTGTTGCTTTTTGCTTTGTACTCCACCATTGGCAGTGAAATTTCAGATAGAAGATTTACAAGGTATACTTAGGATATACTCTTAATTAGAATTTAAAAGGAAATGAGGAAAGGGCTATCAACTTAGAATAAAAAGGAAATTTGAAAGAAAAAAGTTAATCTGATTAACATTTATTGCACAGTTTAGACACGTCCATAATATTTCTTTGAGAATACACATTTCTGATAATTATGCTTTTCACCCTTAAAGGAGAAACTCTCAACATAGATTTCCAGTTCTCAGCCACTGACTCATTGTTCTAAGCAAGTATCGTATGATATTGGGTTGAATAAAATACCAGTTCAGTGGTACATTGTCTAAACAGGGAATTTGGTCTGTACCCACAGAGGCAGAACAGAGAGCATGGATTTGAGAGTCAAATGGACCTGCATTTAGCAGTGTGACTTCAGTCAGTGGAGAGAACAGTATCGTTGTAAAGGTTGGACAAGGTAGATACAAAGTGCTGGCCCAGGGTAGACTAATAACTGGTAGCTTTTATAGGCTGGGTTAGACTATTGTCAGGAAGCTGACCTGCCCTTCTGACCCTGCTGAATACTGGTTGTCACTTTAGAGAAGATGTTTTTATAAATATTTTTGAATACCACTGAATTTTACTTTTTTACAGATAACCTACCAGTGCCTTTTACTTACGTCAAGAATAGCATAGCTATTCTTGATTCTGATACCTGCTGTTGTTTCCACCTACAAATTTTCTGTGAGAAAAGGGGGCGTGGCTGATTGTTCTAAAGGAGAGCTTGCTTGTTCCAGAAGTGGCTGTGTCCACATATTATTATACTTGAACACTGTGGACTGCAAAGTAGCACATACATAAAATCAGGATACCTGGAATAAAATGATTTGCATTCTTTCAACTCTGTGAGAAAAGAGGACATTTGCCTTAGTTATAAATTAATTAATCATGTTAGAATTCCAAGTTTTTGGGATATCTGAAAAATAAACTTAGTACATAATCATTGTTGCCTATGCATATGCATATTTTCACTGTACTCTTATCATCACTAGCTCTCTTTTAAAGCAGCAGTTGAACTTTCTGAATTTTCTTCCAGTAGTAACAAGTGCAAAATGCATATTCCGAATCACTGTCCCCTTGTTTTCTTTCTCTGAAGGCATCTGCCCACCCGTTACCTAGCCTTGCCTCCGTTATACCCTGTCTCACCTTTGTTACAGAGCACAGGGTGGCACCCTGCAACAAAATAAAAAAATAATAACAGCATCACAGCAAAACTGACTTCAAAATGCAAGTTTTTCCCCTTTCTACTTCAGGAATAACCAGTCAAACAAATAAGAAAACTTTATAAAGTCACTATTTGTGGTTTGCTGTATTTCTTCTAGTAGCATGAGACTAAAAGTTAAAAATATTTCAAGGGTCTATTTAAGGTAAAATGGATTTCTTGATAATATATTTAGTTCCTAAGACCCGTGAGGGGGAAACAAAAGGAAAAATGTCCAAGGATTTTTTTTTTTCCTTTCACCTGTTTCATTCTATGAGAGAGAATACTAAGTCCCTTGAATAGATTATTTTTTGGTCTGAAAACAAGGACAATGGGAATTCATGAAAAGATCATCCCTAAGAATTGGCTAGTTGTTACTCCTTTCTTCCCACCTTTTGGTCCTATGTTTATTCAAAACCAGATGACCAGCTTGGTGAGATCACCATACCCATTTTTGTAAACCTTTGTTCTCTTTGCGTTTTACCTTGAAAACTGAGGTCTCAGACTTTATTTGATTTCCCGTATTTCCATAAGAGTCAGTACTTGCCTCCTTTTCCCCCAGTCCTTCACCATATGCATATCGCTTCTGGAGATTCTCGTAACTGGACAACTGAAAGTCACTTGAAAGATGCAATCACAAGGTATAGAGAGTTCTATGACTGGCTGTGAGAAACGGGCAGTTTGTATGGTGCTTAGAATAAGGGCTCTGGAGCACCACCACTTACTAGCTATTTGATCTTGAGCAAATTAACCGTCCCCACGTCTGAATTGTCTCATCTGCAAAATGGGAATAACACATATCAACAGTAAGCGTGAGGACTGAGATAATATATATGTAAACGTAGTACTTACTTGGTTCCTGTTATATAGTAAGTGTTAAAGAAGTGCTAACATTTAAATAAGAAAGCAAAAGATGAGGAACCACCTATTTGGACCTACTGTGTTGCATTGTGTATCCACTCAGTCACTCATTAACATATGCCAGGTGTGAGGAATAGGAAAGATGAACAAAAGAGGCATGGCCTTTGTTGAGAAGAGAGGGTGTAAAGAAGAAATACAAAGCATCGTGCAAAAATCTCATTCTTACCTTACTGATAAACCACCTCTTTTTGTGGTTGAGGATACGTAACCTGCACCAACCCCCAGTCCTCTGGACCTTTTAAAACACTTAAGAGCTTCATCTCTTAGTTATAACCTTGCAATAGCAGAAAAACCAATCTCACCCAGGTAATCAAGTTCTAGACACCTAGTACCTATTACTTTGCTCTAAAATGTAGATTTCCATCTTCATCTCTACGACAGGCTTCATTTCATGACAAATGAATCTGTCCTCCCACTTCTCTAGATGCCTAATTGGGTTCATAGGTTAAAATGATAAGGTTTTACTGTGAGAGGCATTGTTGATCTTCAGACATAATTTTTAATTCTATTACATTTTAATTCCAAAGTCATTTAAACAATGAGAAAGACAAATAAAACAATGCTTTATTTGTGGTCCCAATCTAACAAATGGGTTGTATTCTCAGAATTCATTATAAGCTGGTTGTTTGAAATCCATGTGGAACCAACATACATGTGGGCCAACCTAACCTACAAAAGTTAGTATAATCTAAACATTCAAGGATTTATCCCTTCCTTGGAGCAGAGGAACCTGAGGGCTGTGTCCTTTGGGGAGATTACTGTGTTTTTCTGCCGTTTTCCCCAAGGAGATTTTTCAGTCTTGAGTCCTAAAGATAAGTAGTTCATATTTTAACCTGTGCGGGCTGTAAGCAGAGGATGAGGTAGTCACTTTTGAGTTTTGTTTTGTTTTTTATAAATTTATTTATTTTATTTATTTATTTTTGGCTGTGTTGGATCTTTGTTGCTGTGTGCGGGCTTTCTCTAGTTGCAGCGACCGGGGGCTACTCTTTGTTGCGGTGCACGGGCTTCTCACTGCGGTGGCTTCTCTTGTTGTGGAGCACTGGCTCTAGGTGTGCGGGCTTTGGTAGTTGTGGTGCACGGGCTCAGCAGTTGTGGCTCGCAAGCTCTAGAGCACAGGCTCAGCAGTTGTGGTGCACGGGCTTAGTTGCTCCGCGGCATGTAGGATCTTCCCGGACCAGGGCTCGAACCCGTGTCCCCTGCATTGGCAGGCGGATTCTTAACCACTGCGCCACCAGTGAAGCCCGACTATTGAGTTTTGAAAGATCGTTGCAGCAGTGTAGAGAACGTGCTCTCGGGCTGAAAGCTGGGGACATGAGAACCTCTAAGGAGTTTACTGCAGTTGTCAAGGAAGTGTTGATAAGGTTGGGGAGAAGCAGATGCATCTCAGTGCCAGAAACCCCAACATTTGGTGACAGATGGGATGTGATCAGTAAATGGAGAATGGGGGCAATATTTGGGTTTGCAAAACAGCGTCTGTACAGATGCTCAACATCCTTTGCCTTTGCCCCAATTATGCAATGGTGATTGTTTTCCAGGTGAAAGTTTATAAAACAGACCAGTGTCTGCCCAGAGAACCTTGCACCACAAAGACAGATTCACTGTCTCACTGTTAAATGCTTCATTCCCATGCCTCTTTTTGCTCATTCAGATTTTGTGACCTGGGTTAGGGTTTGGCAAAGAATTTCCCTAAAAGTACCCGTACTGCCCTGCGGTTTGATGTCAAAGGCATCTAGTGAAACACACCAATCAACTTTAGCCTCTCCCTTATCTGTGTGACTTCCCTAAAGCTGAAGCTTCAAAATTAAAGTCATGCCTGGAAATGTTTCACATCATTATCACTGAGAGAGTTTGTAGGGAAATAGAGAAAACCTGGTTGGATTGATTTTCATTTTAGGGTTTCAGTCAAAGGTTTGGGCAACTAGATTACTAGAGCTGTCAGCCTAACAGTGATGCTGGAAAAGAAACAGAATGAGCTCTAAGTACAGTAAGACTGACTGTCCAGATTTTTTGCTAAGTACTACCCCTCCTCCCCGCCAATAAGCAGGAAACATAATGACACATATTTTGAACTATAAGAATGTTAAGAAATTCCTCTCCCTGAGCAGTCCACTGAGAGGCTGGAGTCAGGCAGATCCAAGACTGATTATCCTGGGATTCTAGAACCACAGTTCCGTTCTTTCTCTTTCTCCCTCTCCCTCTCCTTCTTTCTTCCCTTTTTCCAATTTAAATCATTCTCTCTTAGTAGAAACTTGACATCAAAGAATTTCTTGACACTTAAACACTCAATTTGTGATTTTTGAAAAGATTGTACCTTCTTAAAGTAGAAAATTAAAGCTTTAACCTGTATCTAATTGAGTGTTAGAATCTGGCATAGGTAGACCTACAGTACCCAAGTGATCTGGCATCAGACCTTTGGTTTTACTTCGCAAATATGAACCAATTTGGCCTACATCAGGGTATTTCACATAGCATCCCTAGAGATTTATTTATAGTGTTTGTGGCAATAACATTCAATTTGTATCTGTTTTACTGATTCTGGGTGTTCCCTTAATAACACAGCCAGACTGAGATATAAAAAAAAAAAACCAATGCAGAGTGTTTTCAGAGTCTTATGTGTTAGAAACTGATATTTTTTAAGCATCTCTCAAAACTGACTGGCTGAAGTGTACCTTTTCTGGGTAACAGAGCTCACCAGTAATTCCATTTGAAGTGAGCAGAGCCTTTCTGAAAATGGCTGAGGGGAAATAAGTAACATTTTATTCAACCAAGAGTAACCAGAGACTTTTTTCTTTTTTTCCTTTAAAAGTAATTTAAATTCTCCAGAGGACTGGTAATTAGGTCTCTTGGCAGAGCATGCTTATCTGATCAGACTGTCATGCCCGTAAAACAGTGAAAATGCAAGATGTTGATTCTTTCGTATGTGTTTTTAAAGGAGGCGATGGACTTTAAACTCCCTTCTTGCTCTTTCTCACTCGTGCTCTGTTTCTGTCTCTCATATGCGGGCTTTTCAAAGAAAACTTTAGACAAGAACAATGTTTAAAAAGTGGGCCAGTTATATTTTTGCTTCTCTATTTCTACCATGCTGATGGTCCCCTACTTGATTATTTAAACACTGGTCCAAATCCAGATGGAATTAGATGCCCCTTACTGCAGTCAGACAGTCTGTAATGTTTGATACGGATCTTCTGAGTGGACAAGATGAGATTAGATTGGTCTCTCTGGGAGCCAACCCTATTCATTTTGTAAGAAAGTTATCCTGGAGGCCTGAGGACTGCCAAGAGCAAAGTGGAAACAGAGCCCAGTCTTTTCCTCTTATCAAGATCCACAGTTGGTTCCACATTAAGCAGTGGAGCACTCGATGGTAAAAGGATTTGAATAATGAATTGGATCAGAAGCCAAGAAGGAGGTCTCCGCCACCCACGACTGGAATATGAATTTCATGTGTTGTAACTTTATTACCATTTTTTGTTTAACGTATGACAGAGACCTAAATCTCTGGCATGGAGTCAGTGGCTATTTTTAGGTATTGGGTTTTTTTCATTTAATTGATATTTATTGAGCCCCACTATATGCCAGTCACTGCACTACAGACCTCTCCGTGCGCTATGAGCTTTAACTCTTAGAATAATCCTCATATTTAATTCATCCTTTACAATTGTAGAGCATGTTATACTTTATGAGGCACTTGCATATTTATCTTCCCATTATACTCTCACCTGAAAGGTGGGTATCATTGTCCTCATTTTACAACTGAGAAAACTGACACAGCTAGTAAGAGGAAGAGGGGCTAACCCAGCCCTCATGACTCTTGCCCACCAAACTCTGATGTCTTTCCTGCTATGTTCCTGTCTCTCCCAAGTGAGCAAAGGCTCTGATACAGATTAACAGTTAGTTGCAGTGGTTCTCGAAGTGTACTCCTATCTCTGGACCAGTAGCATCAGCATCACCTGGGAACTTGTTGAAAGGCTGATGCTTAGGCACCAGACCTTCTGAGTAGGGTCAGCAATCTGCGTGTTAACAAGTCCTCCAGGTGGTTCTGACACAGACTAAAGTTCAAGACCCACCGGGCTAGAGCACTGGTCTAAAGATGAGAGGACAAGCTCACCTAGGTTAAGTGACCTGTGAAAGGCCTCTCATAATAAAGAAGTTGTAAGCTAAGATTTGAACCCAGGTCTGTCTGGCTCCAACATCACCTGCTTCCTATTTTGGGTTCCTTACTATTGTCTTAGATTTTCCATGTTGGTAAATTCCTTTCTGAAATATCCTTTGGGGGAGGGGAGAGGTGGCCGATAAGAAGACAAAGGTCTCTGGATGTGTTCTTCTGGAGAAAGGGACAAATTCTGCCCCATCTAATGAGTTTCTGCTTTCTGGGTGAGATGAACAGGAGGGGTGGTCCTCAAAATGGCAACTAGAATGTCCAAGTCAGGAAATCCGGGAATACAGCTGAGGGTCCAAAATAGCCATCTAGAGTAAGCACATGGCACCCAGATCGTTCCTGGCCCAAGTTCTTTGTTCACTCTTGATATTTCACTGTGATGGAGTTAATGGCAGGGGGGCTCCTTGTTCCCTGCCTTGCGATACTTGTGCAGCCCTGGCTTGAGGCAGAGTGGGAATACCTGCAGTTCCTTGGAAATCCCTAGTGCTCTCCTCACTGGCCGAGATCCATAGCCTGTGGTCACACATGGACTCGTCCAGCTGTGTGGAGTAAACAAAAGTGCCCACCTGTTTCTCATGAATTTTGTCTGCGTTTTTTTTTTTTTTTTTTCTTTCCTCCTTGAAGCAAGAGCCCAAACCAAGGTTTAGTCCATAGCTCAGAGGTCTTCCAGGGAAATCAGAACTGGTCCCCATCCTGCGTAGCAAGGCCTTCCTTCCACAGGCTCTAGAAATCAGCAAAGCAGCAGAATGAGTCCTTGGGTACAATGTGTTTGTTCTCTTCAACACATTCTTTTTGAAAGAAGGAAACTGCTGCCCATGTACAGAACACTTCCTATATGCTGGCACTGTGCTAAGTGCTTTGTGTATGTTATTTCATCCTATTAAAACTCCAAGGAAGATACTACTATTAGCCCCATTTTACAGATGAGGAAAATGAGGCTTACAGAGGTCCAGTTGTTTTCCCACGATCGCATGGCTGGGAAGTGGTGAAGTAGGATTCAAATCCAGGTCTGAGTGCAAATTTCTAGCTCTCGACCACTGTGGGACACAAGCTCTAACAGCTGTGAGGTTGGCGGAGGTCTGTTTTGAAAGTCTTGCCACATTCTATTTCAGCCTCTTTCCTCCAGCCCCACAGGGCTTGGCAACAAGAGAAGTGGGACCCTGGAGCTATGGCACTCATCCATGTGGGCCACAGCTGTGGTTGTAACTCAGCAAAGGCCTCCACCGGGAAGGCTTGCAACTAGAAGTTGGGAGGGGCATGCTTAGGCCATTTTGGTTTTTTGAAATGCTTCCTCCAAGTCTCTATTTCTTACTTCATACCTCGTACCCCAGTAGATAAACAGTAGTTTGTTGTTGTTATTGTCTAAAGAGTAACCAGATTCAGTGTTTGGAAAATCACTGTAGGTGCTTTGGGTCTGCTTTCAGTGTGCAGGCCAGTCCGAGTCCTGGGCTCCTGGGCCAGCAAGGGCATCTTAGGAGTTCTCCCAGGGCACTCCGGTTCTGGTAGGGACACCAGGGGCAAACCTTGCCTTTGCACAACAGACATCATGGCAGGAGGTGGTCCAGGCTGCTCTGGGGAGGTGGAAGGTTCAAAGCCTCCCTCCAGGTGCTGCTTGGAGCAGACTTGGCCCCGACCCAAAGTGGGGACCCAGGAAAGTCTAGTTGTCTCCCAGCATCTGTGCCCTCTCCCACACTCTCTCCCTCTACGTACCGAGGGCCTTTCTGCAAAGAAGGGTTTGGAGATATCCAGGGCTAGTGAATCTAACCACCCTCCCCCCGCCAGGGTGGGGAAGCAGAGCTGGAAATTTGCAGTGTATACATAGCCCGAAGCCAAAGGACTAAAACCTCTGCCTCATGGGGTGGGAGTCCGGCACCCTGGGGCAGGGAGGGGCGGCACCTTGGTAAGTGAGTAGGAGGGCCTCCTGCCCCCAGAGTTCACTTTGTAGGTGGTACCTGCTTTGAACTGTCCACAGACCTATGAAGCTGGTTATATCCCGTTACCGCCTCTCCGCTACCGCTGCAACACACCTCCCCTGCCCCCAGCATTCCCTGTGTGTGTCGGGGAGGTTTCTCAGCACCTCCCTCGCTGACAGATCAGACCCATCCGAGTCAGATGGAGCCTCCCATTTAGTCACTTAGGCTTCTGGAGTCTGGGTGGCCCAGGCCTCATGCCAAGCCCACTACTGCTAATAGCAATACGATTATAATGGCTTTTATTCTTAAATTTCCTCTCTTCCAGGAGCCCCAAGGTCTTTAACAATCGGAAGAATTATGCTGCAGGCCAAAAAATAGAAACTGAGAGAAAACATACACCTTATTCCAATTCTACTCCTCCTTCGCGGCCTTGCACGGATGCTTTGAAGGGTGGATGTTAAAGATTTATAAATTTGGGTGGGTATGGATGGGGAAAGGGGACCTGAGGCTTCTTATGGCCTCAGACCCCACCAGCTTTTCCATCTTCTTTCTCTGGTTTGGCAGCTCCAAGACCTTGGAACTCTATGTGGGTAGTCTAACAGACTTGTGTCTTGGAAGAAGACATGAAGTTCAGTATGATTACGTTTGCCTCTCATGCCTCAGAGGTGCCTCTGGAGCCCAGCTTATTGCTGTACAGCTTAACACAGGCAAGAAACGAGGAGCTGGACAACATCACATCCAGTTCCAACCGCCCCTTTTCTCACCAGGGGTTCGGGCAGTGTCTACCAGGTTTTGTTTTCTCCCTGTTGGAGGAGAGAATACTATCTATCAAGATTTGATCTTCTGGTTGAAACTTATTCTTCACACTGATGACAGAATTGTCTTCCATAGAGAATTTGCTCCCTCCCTCAAAAAGTCTCAGTGGCTTCCCACCACTGTGGGAAGGGGTTTCAGCTCCTTTAAGGAAGCATTCAAAACCTTCTATGATATGCCCCTACCTCTTTCTCAGCCTTCTTTAGCCCTATAGCTCTCTTGTAACCTGGGCACACCAAACCACTCACATATACTTTCATGCCTTTGCCCAGTTTCTTTTCCCAATTCTCTATGGAAATCCTTCTCACCATTCAAGGCCTGGATCAAACAGCATTCCTCTGGGACAGTTTCTTTAATCCTGAGGGTCAGAATCTATTGTTCCTGCCACTATACCCACATAACCCACTGCTTGCGCCTATGTTCAATAACAGTGACGTGTGAAGTACATGCTTTGGAATGAGACAGACCTGAATCCAAGTCCTGGCTCTGTCAGTTACCTGCCGTTTGACTTTCGGAAAATCACCAATCTCTAAATTTTCCTGTGCTACAGAGAGTAAAACCAAAGCCTACAGAGGATTAAATGAGGTCATATCTATAAAATTCTTGGGAGAAGAAAATTGTGGGCAAGCTGAAGGCCTTGATGTTTCCCAGTGCTGCATTCTAGGTGCCATCATTAGCACCTGCCTGTCCCCCACACTATGTGGTCAGCTCTATGTCAGGCCCTGCTGGCCATCTTGACACTTACCCCACCCAACTCCAACGCCATGTCTTGTGCAGAGTGGGCATTCAACAGACATTTCAGACATTTGTAAAGCACTTAATTCCTTTGCTCCTCAGTTTCTCTCTCTGAACAGTAGTGACAAAGAGTAGCGAAAGGAACATTCTGGGCTCTAAAGAAAACCTCCCCAAGCACTCCTCCCAAGACCAGAGCCTGTTGTTAATTGGAAAATAAATGGCTCTCAGCTGAGCAGCCTTCGCCTTTCATGGGGCCTCCTGCAAGGCAGTGGCTGCTAGGGAGAGTTACACCTCCTCTGAGGATAATAATGACTGCCCTACACTCCTTTGGAAGAATGTTGGAAGATAAATGAGGTAATCCACCTGACAGCTTTCTGAGCTCTTATGAAAAAGATACCCTTGAAATATAGGATACAGGTGTGCCTTGCTTCGGTTTGTGAATTGGGGGGATTTTATGAAAATCTGCACCTACAAAACAGACAAATTAAGGGGTGAAAATTAGCATCACAAACAGCCTCTTGGCTTGACAAAAAGATTCACAGCGGGATCCCTTTAAATAGCTAGCTCCCCTAGTGCATTTAAAATATGACTCAATTTATAAAGAATTTGATTTACATATACCCAGCGAGGAACATGTCTACTGCAGAAGGGGAGGCACATATGTTTTTTATAATAAAGATTGATAACTGTGGGGTTTTAAAAATATAAAATATTTCTTTCTTCTCATGATCTTTAATCATGCAGTTAACACTTCCACTGCTAGGAAGCAGCTCTGAAAACTGCAGATGTGTCTGCGGGGAGTTGGGGCAGACCCTCCGGAGTACAGCTCCAGGAGAGAGCAGGCAGGATGGGCTCTGCTCGGCTGACATCGATGGGAATAAAGAAAGAACTGGCTTGAGATCACATCTGAATGCGACGTGCTGTTCCTAATTGGGTTAAAGCCTTTCCAACTTAATATAAGATTAAAAATCACCAAGCAGTGAATCTTTAATGTCTGAAAAAGTAAAAATCAGCCTTATTTAGAGGAGGGACCATATGTAACAGATGCAGAAGCCAGTAGATATGAATGAGCTCATTGTTCAAATTTCCTCTTTAGGAGTATTTAGGTATGTTGTGTGTGTGTGTGCGTGTGTGTGTGCGCACGCGCACGTGCGTGCCAGCTGCTGCTTAGCAAGGTTGAGGGGAGTGCGCTAGTGGGAATAATGACCTCCCAAAGATGTCCATGCCCTAATCCCCAGAACCTGTGAATGTGTGATGCTACACAACAAGGGAGAATTAAGGTTGCAGATGGAATCAAGTTTACTAATTAGCTGACCTTAAAATCAGGAAAGTAGCCCGGATTATCGGGGTGGGGGTGGGGGTGGGGGTGGGGGTGGGGGCCCAGGCCCAGGCCCAGGCCCAGGCCCAGGCCCAGTGTAATCACAAGGGTTCTTAAAAGATGGAAGAGGAAGAAAAATCAGTGTCAGGTGATGCAATGCGAAAAAGCCTCGACTTGTTTCTGGCTTTGAAGTCAGAAGGGGGCCATGAGCCAAGGAATATGGGCAGTTTCTAGAAGCTGACAAAGTAAGAAAATGGATTCCAGAAAGGAACACAGCTCTGATGACACCTTGATTTTAGCCCAGTGAGACTCATTTTGGCTATCTGACCTCAAGGACTATAACATGATTAATCTGTGTTATGTCACTACGTTTATGGCAATTGGTTTAAGCAGCCATACAGGGCTGGGGTTGAGGGTGCGGCGGTTCTCTAGCTCACTGGGCCTCTGCTGAAGAGGAAGGAGATGTGCAGGACCTCTGAGTGCTTCCGTGAACATGGATGCAACTTCACATTCAATGGCTACCAGTCCCTGTGCCTCATACCACATTCTAACCAAGAGGTAAGGGGCAGTAGAAAATGGGAACACTGTGGCCTGACCCTTTGTCGACTTAAAAAAAATGCACAATGTGAGAGTTGTGAGTCAAGTCTTTGTTGTTGGGTTTTTTTTTGCGGTACGTGGGTCTCTCACTGTTGTGGCCTCTCCCGTTGCGGAGCACAGGCTCCGGACGTGCAGGCTCAGTGGCCATGGCTCACGGGCCCAGCCGCTCCGCGGCACGTGGGATCTTCCCGGACCGGGGCACGAACCCGTGTCCCCTGCATCGGCAGGCAGACTCAACCACTGCGCCACCAGGGAAGCCCATGAGTCAAGTTTTATTTGGGGCAAAATGAGGACTATAGCCCGGGAGGCAGCATTTCACAGAGTTCTGAGAAACTGCTCCTAAGAGACAGGGATGAAGGTCGGTGTATAGGAGATTTTGGAGAAGGGGGAGTACATACAATCAAGCACACATTTTTTTGCAGAAAGTTTCTGCTAAGTCACGAGGAGCAGTCGTCACCATGAATGATTTTAGTGCTTTTCTAGATCTGAGGATATACAAGAATTGGGCTCACAATATCGACTCCTGAAAATATCTAACTATCTGAAGACCCATTCTGCCAGTTTTTCCAGAGCACAGCGGGCCTCATTTCTGCTCTCCACCCTGAACTTCTTTCAGAGGGTGTTGAAAATCACCAGCTGCAGCAGCACATGATTTAATCCTTATAGAGGTAGTTGGCAAGCGCCAATGGCAATTGCCAATTTGCTGTTGACACCTTGTATCATCCTACATGTCACATAAGCAAGGAAAAGTCCTAGACTTCCTTCTGCTGCTGCTGACTCTTCTACTTCCTATTTGTAGGCCAGCCCCTTACAGCCAATGGCACATACATGAACAATTCCGAGTTCTTCCCTTGTTTCTAGGCCCATCCTGACCTCAGAATCCTCCTCTCTAAGCAGAGACCCGGTTCTAGGACACCAACCCTCTTGGAACTCCTCATGTCTCTCAGCCCCTCCCTTTGTCCTCCCAGAGCAGGCAGATGTGACTGGCTGGCCTGACAACCTGGAAAGCCTAGAAAGTGATTTCTATTGGAGGGGCAATGGAACATATGTCTGCCTTTGAGATCTGCTGAACCCCAGGGGGACTGCCCTCCCCTCTGTGCATGCATCCCCCACCCCCCATGGCAAGCACACTTGGGGGGGGCTCCATTAGTGAGCATCTGACGGGTGGGTGTGGAGGGTGTGAAGGGGAGTAAGATCAAGTCAGAGGAGAAGGAGCAGGAAGACTTGTTTGGTTATAAGTTCAGCTGCATCCCCCCCACCCAGCTTTTCCTGCAACAGAGCGGATGCTTTGATCCCTCAGCCGGTCCCAAACCTACCACACGGAGTGAGTGTGTGATTAATTGGCCCCGACAGTTTTCATGAGTAGAGTCTCCTTGAGAGAGTCAAAGTTCTGAATTCCAAAATCCTCTGTGGTGAGAGATATATGAGTGTGAATCTCTCCTCTTACCACCTGTGTGATGTGCAGCAAATTAACTTCTCTCTAATTTTCTTCATCTCTAAAATATGGCTAATAATAGTACCTACCTCATGGAATTGTTGTAAGGATTAAATGAGATGACCCTATAAGCCCTTAGCATAGTCAGTCGTTTATAGGAACAGGAAGGGAGGACAACTACTATTGCTATCATTATTTGTGTTGTTATAAAAGGATGGTAAAATGGACCCTTTCTGTTGTAGTTTCAGCTTAAGACAAGTGCCAATTTCTTCCTTTTTTTTTTTTTTTTTGGTGGTACGAGGGCCTCTCACTGTTGTGGCCTCTCCCGTTGCGGAGCACAGGCTCTGGATGCGCAGGCTCAGCGGCCATGGCTCACGGGCCCAGCTGCTCCGAGGCAGGTGGGATCCTCCCAGACCGGGGCATGAACCTGCATCCCCTGCATTGGCAGGTGGACTCCCAACCACTAGGCCACCAGGGAAGCCCTCTTCCATTTTTTGTAGTGAGATGCTAGCCACCACAGCGGGATGTGCAGAGGAGCCAGCCTAGAGCTGGTGTTCCAACCATTAGCTGACTGACCATCAGAAGATTCAGAGGCCAAAACAGTGGCAAAGATTGGAGAGAAAATGTCTTCCAAAAGAATTTTTTGTGTGTTCGATGGCACCCCTCCCTCACCAGCAGTCCGTGAGCATGTTTCCCAAGGACCTGAGGGTTCCAATGGGAGGGAGGCTTGGAGTTGTCTTCCAGGTCGAAGAGGACTTTCTGTAGGGTCAGTGGGACCCCAAAACGGGTGGGGAATGGTCTGCAGAACTCCAGAGGCTGAAGGGGGGTGTAAGCATCTGGGTGGAGGAGGACACAAGAGCTCCTCTTTCTTTTTTTTTGTAACTACCCTTTTTAAAATATATATACATATTCCTTTCTCTTTTTCTTTTGCCACGCCACGCAGCTTGTGGGATCTTAGCTCACTGACCAAGGATTGAACCGGGGCCCTTGGCAGTGAAAGAACAGAGTCCTAACCATTGGACTGCCAGGGGATTTTCCAGATCTCCTCTTTCTACTTCCACTCTCTAAGGTGTCCGGGCTTCGACAAGAAATTACAGAACCTCGCTCTGCCAAGGTCCAAGATAACCATGCCCAACCCAGGGGCAGTCATTCGCACCCCACCCCCCTTCAGTCTCAAAGAGCCCTTAAGTTCCATCCCCTGGAGCTCAACCTCCATCCTCTGCC
Source organism: Mesoplodon densirostris (assembly GCF_025265405.1). Lineage (NCBI taxonomy): Eukaryota > Metazoa > Chordata > Mammalia > Artiodactyla > Ziphiidae > Mesoplodon > Mesoplodon densirostris. The sequence goes on from NC_082662.1 coordinate 78,611,544, forward strand.
TTCCACGATGGAAGCAGGAGGGAGAAGTGAGTTGGTCTTTTGAATTGTTACGTGGAACCGGACATGTTAGTTCCTGAACTGTGTCTGTTCTTGTGATTAGAAGTGACCAGAGGGCTTCCCTGGTGGCACAGTGGTTGAGAGTAAGCCTGCCGATGCAGGGGAAACGGGTTCGTGCCCCGGTCTGGGAAGATCCCACATGCCGCAGAGCGGCTGGGCCCGTGAGCCATGGCCGCTGGGCCTGTGCGTCCGGAGCCTGTGCTCCACAACGGGAGAGGCCACAACAGTGAGAGGCCCACATACCGCAAAAAAAAAAAAAAAAAAAAAAAAGAAGTGACCAGAGACAATTATCTCAACTGAAAGGATGATAAGTTCTAGGGTGCCTGAGATTTCACAGGAATGCAGGGCACAATAGCTCACAGGGTTGGCCTACACGGGCAGCAGGGCAGGGAACAAAAAAAGTATTTTCTAATGACACCCTTTATTTCTTACTTGTTAGAGATACCAATTATGTTATTTCTGTTGTCATTCTCACTGTTTTCATTTCTGGCTCCATGGACACCCAGGCAAGCAAACACTCTTTTCAGCTAGAGCCTCAGCCTCCCATCATTGTTCAAGCTCCTACTTGGTGAACTTCCATGAACCTCATGCAAACGCTTGGGAATTACTCCAAACTGCCAATTTAAGGCCTAGACTAGACTAGAGGCTGATGTCACTGGATGTCCTCCTCTAAAAGGCCAGGAGAGGAAGGAGTGGGGAAAGGGAAGAGTTTAAACCACAAAGTAGCATCTCTTCCTGTAGAGATGTCGTGCTTTTCCCTTTATTTTAATAAACAGAATTAGAGAGATTAATCAAATATTCATTATTGGAGTCCCTGTAGTTACAAGGTTGTGTAGGGAAATGAAAGTCATGATAACACAAAAATATTTATTCATGGGCAGCCACCATGGCCTATCCCCCACCCATCTTACGAAGCCCTTTTTGGCTCAGTCTACTGATGTCTGTGGGTTGTTATAAACATCTGATAGGACAATGCAAGCTAAGCAAATCTATTTCAGAGTCAAATTTCAAATCTTGCAAAAGATCGAGGAGAATGAAGTTGGAGAACTGCTCAAATCATAGCAATTAGAAATAGGGGTGTGCCAGTTAACAACAGGAAAAATTAAGAATCGGCAGAGATAGTGACCCCAGAGGCACCTCAAAAGGAAAAATATATCTATCAAACCACTATGAGAAGTCTTTGGGAAAACTCATAAAGCTCTTGCATACTTTTGTAAAAATGGCCCATCAAGTAAGATTGGCTATGAAAGTAAAATACAAAGCAAAGGACACAGTGCTACTGTACAAATATTTGGAAATTTTTTCCTAAAATAAAGGGCTCATTTTTTTTTAGCCTAAGAATGTGTATATGTAATTATAATTGAAATTGTGTTCAATATAAGCTTTTTCAAAGCTTAATTTCATAATTTTGAGTTTACTTTTTCAAGTTCAAGCCCCAATCACCTATTTCCCCCTCCTATTTATTATAAAAGAGCCCCTTAAGTAGTTTCCTATTAAGTGGCTGTCTGGAATTATTCAATAACGAAGACTTTCTGCTCCTAACACCCTGATCTGAAGTACATTCTTTGCATACAGAGAACTTCACCAAGGCCAGAACCAGAGAAGGCACTTGACTTGACTGACACCTGTACAACCCAGAGAGTCACTATAGGGAACCCCCAGAAGGAGGAAAACCTCTGCCCTAAGGACAAATTCCAGCTTCTGCCTATCGGACAAAGGAGGCCAATTTTCTGTTCATTTTTTGAGTGGCCAGTTTGTCCCTACTTCCAATCACCAACATGCAGAATTCCCCAAACCCTGTGTCAGCGATCCCCACTATGGGATTTTAAGTGACACACACACACAAAGTTTATGTCCCCTGTATTTTTTATTGCTCTTGTTTGCATTTTCTCTGCCTGGAAACCCAACTCCCACCCTGTTCAGTGAAATACCAGGCACTGATCTTCCCTGCTGGAGGCACCTGCCTGGCCTCCCAGCCCCTGGCCTGTGCCCCTGCCCAGCCTTAGCCCTGAGGGCCTCTGAAGGCAGAAGGAAGATTCCAGCCTCAATGAGGTGAGGAAAAAAGAGAGGCCCAGCTTCTCAGCCTCACTGGGTATTGTGGGCGTAGGCGGGCTTGCTTCCAGGCCCTCTCTTGGAGGAGGGGGCTGGAGGGTGGGAAGAAGTGTTGTTCTCCTTTCTCTGGACCTCGCCTCCCTCCATCAGTTGCTCAGAGGCTTGGGATTCCGTGAGGAGAGAAATGATGGAAGGGGGTTTCCCACAGGCTCCAGTTCTGCTCCAGTCCCTTCCTCCGCTGACACCTGCCCTCTCCCACCCGCTCCGCCCCGCTGAGGACCCCGATGAGTCCGTTTTCTTTCCTCCTTGGGATGGAGTGAGGTAGGAGAAGCTTTGACCGCCTTCTAGAGGTCAGGGTGGGTCCTGCACAGTCCAAAGGGCACGCTGCCTCTGACCAATTTTGTCACCTCACCCACCCGGGGAGAGGGCATGAATCTAGGACCACAGCTCTAGTGTGCAAGAAACGTGACTTTTGGTTCAAATCAATGCCAGTTCCATTTCAAATCCCATTCTGCTGGGTGGCGGACAATTTCGGTTACTGCTGGATCGTTTTCTATCCCTGGGGATTGGGTCCGCCTTCTGGATGGCTCATTACTGCCACAGCAGCAGTGGACGTGGGAGGCTGGGGGCGGTGGCAGGGACTGTAGAGAGGGGACCTCTGACCCGGTCAAGCATTCACGGCAGCCTCCCACGTCTGCATCCCCCCGGCCATTCCCGTCAGTCTCTGACCGACACAGGGTTGCAGCTGCGCTAGCTCACTCCCTGTGGCAAGACCTGAACTGAACTGACTCTTTTCTGCTACTTCCCGCCTCCCTGGAGGGCCTGGGGGGAACTCTCCCTCCCTCTTACAGGGCCTCTGGGTTGTGGGAACTCCGGGGGTGCGGGGAGGGCAGGGTGCTGTCCCAGGACTCTCCAGCTGGGGCCTCCAGGAGTCCCTCCCACTCCGCTGCTCCTGCGCATGCGAGGTCGGGGTGGGCAGTCCCCCGGCTGTTGCTGTTCTGGGGGCGTAGGGGGAAGGGCAGAGGTGTCCTTTGTTCTTCCGCCCCCGAACCTCTGTGGTTTCCCTCGTTCCCCTCGGTCCTGAGAGGCGGGACCCTCGCCAGAGTCTTCTGATTTTCCCTCTGCTCTCCTTGTCCCCCATCCAGTCTGGGGACTTGATCCCATCTCAGGGCGGGGTCCACCGAATCTTGTATAGCTTCACGTTTGAGTCTGAAAACCTAAATATTTGGATCTTGGGTGCCCTGATTCCATTGGGGCAACCTTCCTTCCAGACAGAAATGCCTCCTGGCTCCCTGCCACATGTGGGAGAGTCACCATGCAACAGAGGTGCTACAGTATTTATCAACACATTGTCCACATACACAGCAAATGGACACATACCACCAGTCGTGGGAAGGCAGACCCGGGCTGGGGAAAAGCAGAGCCAGTGCTCCATGAATATGCAAGTATAGGCTAGAAAGCCTAGACGATTCCATTTTGTTGCTAGTTTAAGCGTGTAGGTATATCTCCTTGGCCCAACTCAAAACGTAGATGTTTATTCCATTTTGTGAGCAGGTCACTGGGCAGTTTCAGCTTTCTTTTCATTTGGAAAAGAATCTCAGCTTCTTGTGAGTAGTTAAGTTTATTCAACATATAAATCTCTTAAAACCCAGGCACTTAAATGCTTGTGGTTGTGTGGGGTATTCTCAGTGTCAGGGATGAGCAGAGTTGAAGGCATTTGGGGTCAGTCTACTTTCTTTAAATCTTCTCCAAACATTTTAGGTTTGGCAAAACTTGAATTGCATTTTGCTAACCCCCTGCGCCTGTAATTTGTAAACCCCTGTGTATTTTCAGGGAAATGTAGTCCATATGTTTCTGATTGATTTACACTTAACTCATCTAAATGTTGTTTTGCTAGTGTTATTTGATGTCCAAAGGGCCTCAGAGCCTGTTTCTGTCTGTCTAAGCTGCTTTTTCCCTCATGAGACTTGGGAAGATCTGTTTTGCCAAGAGTAAACTAAGTCGAACATGGCAGCTCCCCTTCCTGCCCCCATCCTCCACATTTGGATCAGACTTGGGTTGTGTCTGAAACACTGATCTGAGGGAGTTGCATGCAGCTTTGAAGTTGACCAAACACTCTACACCGAATTTCACTATGAGGAATCAGAACCTAAAGCCTCCCCCTTGGGGACCATGACCAATAACACCAGCACAGAGACCAGTAGCCAGGCCAGGCCAACTTTCCAGCCTGGCCTGTCCCTAATGGCACTGGCACTCCGCTGCCACCAGCCAACCACCCCATCTCGATGGCCCCTTCCATTAGGACATGTCCATCAAAGCTTCACTGGGAGGAGTAGAATACAGTGAATAAAAGCTATCGGCCCTCTTGCTAGATCTTGCAGAGCAAGACTGTGGTTTTCAAACAAAACAAACAAAAGAAATCCTCAGCTAGCGCCCGACGTCACTGAACCTTAATTTTAATGGTCTGCATTTGCTTTGCAAATGAGTCCAAAAATTACCAAGCCACAAACCCTGGAAGCAATCTTCCCCACTGCCAGAAGGAGTGGGCAGAAGGAATCAGGCCGGCCCCTTCTGCTCCACTGCGGTAGAAGTGGGGTGAGGGTGTTGCTGGAATCTAGATGGCGCCCACAGTTTTGGACACATGATAACTAGAAATGGGGACATACTCATTGCAACTCTTTGATTCATCGTTGAGGGAAATAGCGCTTCATTTCAGAGGAAACGCTGTAATGGGCATTCGATCATGTTCAAGTACAGCCTATTCGGAATGAAGATATTTGAGATAAAGAGGAAGCAGGTGGCTCCGTAAAACACCATGAGGGGTTGTCTCCTCTAGATGAAGAGTTGCATCTCTGAGATTACTATGGCATTGACTTAGAGGCCAGCCTGAGATGCTTCTGTTTCTTGTTGGACCCTGGAAGGAACTGGGGAACCTAGGTTCTAGGTGAAGGGGACACAGACACAGCATTTAATTGGGGGAAAGTAGGCTGACCCTGAAACGTAGGGCAAGTTAGGGGCTAAGGACAAAGATAGCTCAGACTCCTTACCTCCAAGGTTTAAGCATTTTGTTTCTATTTTGTGCTACCTTTAAGCTCTCAGAAAATCTTGATCACTGTTATAGGTTGGTCTTGATTATGTTCTGCTGTAGGGGAGGGGACCTGTGTTTATGCCGGGGGGATCCAGCGGGACTGAGAAGGAAGAGAACACAGTCCAGGGCAATATGACAAGTGACAAACAGAACTGAACTCTAGAATGTGAACATATTCCTGGGGCATTTACCTGGGTTGGGAGGGACACACTGAAGACTGGCTTTCCTGCAGCCTCCGGGCATGGATGCTGAGTTAAGGGCAGAGTTCAGCCTTGATGGCTGCAGAACCTGGGGACACCAGCCTCACATTAGTGTTAACTCGAGTGAGTGGTCTAGTGGCATTATTTGCAAATCTTACTTACCCTGGGCAACCGTGGTGCTGCTACAAGGTCCCCCATGCTGGAGCCACGCAGGACACAGCCACATGGGCCACACAGCTTCTCTGGCCTCCCTGAGCCAACAGTGTGCCTGTCTGGAATGCATGCTATCCCCCGACCCTATTGTATATGAACTGCATTTTACTGTGAAGCCGTCAACCCACACTGAATGCTGGGAAGTGCATCTCCTGTTAGCATGTTGTGAGGCCATCTCTTACAATCTTACAGTCTCCCTTGGTGACTCTCTAAGGAGAAACTTCTTCCTGATCTTAGTACCAGAAGTAGTTTAGCTTCTCCTGAGGGTGTGGTTGTATTTTGTTTGTGTTTACTTTTTTTTTTCATTTTTAAGTTATAAATTTTAAAAAATTGTGATTAAATACACATGACATAGAACTTACCATCTTAACCATTTTTAGGTTTACAGTTCAGTGGCATTAGGCACACTCACCATATTATGCAACCATCACCACTGTCTATCTCCTGAACTCTTTTCATCTTCCCAAACTGAAACCCTGTACCCGTTAGATGTTAACTCCCCATTTCTTTCTCCCCTAGCCCCTGGAAACCATCATTCTACATTCTGTCTTGATGAATCTGACTACTAGAGGTACCTCATAAGTGGAATCACATACAGTAAGTCCCCTACATATGAACCTTCAAGTTGCAAACTTTCAAAGATGCGAACTTGCATGCCAGCCTCTGTATGCCAGCCGTTGTACTGTACTACTGTACTTTTCAAGGTACTGTACTGTAAAATTAAAAATGTTTTCTTTATTTTGTGTGTGTGTTTGTTTTTTAGGTATTACTTGTGTGAAAAGCATTATAAACCTGTTACAGTACAGTACTATATAGCCGATTGTGTTCGTTGTGTACCTGGGCTAACTTTGTTGGACTTATGAACAAAATGGACTCATGAACGCGCTCTTGGAACAGAACTCATGTGTAGGGGACTTACGGTAGTATTTGTCCTCTTGTGACTGGCTCATTTCACAGGCCTGGTTTGTTCTGCTCTTTTTTTTTTTTTTTTTTTTTTTTTGCGGTACGCGGGCCTCTCACTGTTGTGGCCTCTCCCGTTGCGGAGCACAGGCTCCGGACGCGCAGGCACAGCGGCCATGGCTCACGGGCCCAGCCGCTCAGCGGCACGTGGGATCCTCCCGGACCGGGGCACGAACCCGTGTCCCCTGCATTGGCAGGCGGACTCTCAACCACTGCGCCACCAGGGAAGCCCTCTGCTCTTTTTATGGTCACTGAATTCTCAAATAAATCTTATCCTCTTCATGCCCACCCTCAACCTTTTGTTTGGCCATGGCAGCTAGAAAACAAAGCCAAATCTATGCCTGATGCACAATAAGCATATGTGATTAGGATTTTTGTTGTAGTCACATCTTTTATTCCATTTTCTTTTTATTTCTAACCTACCTGTAGTTTATCGTATAGGTGTTTCTGCTGTTAGGTGTCTCCAATCGCCTTTGTAACAAGGAAGGGTGCACATTTAAAAATACCCACAGTAGGTGATGGCAGGGTTTAGGGGGTTGGGCCATGCACTCAGTGAAGTGGGGTCTCCAGGCCAGCAGGATGCCAGTCCGTGTGGTCAGGTCCATCCTTGCTGGGATGCACATGGTGCCATGGCCTTGGTGAGTTTGTCAGGGCGCTGCTGGTCTTTTCTGCGCTGACTTCCTCACTCTGAAGGCAGTGCATTCAGCCCATGGCTTAGAAGCCCAGGGACTTTTCTTATAACCAGATGCACACACACTAGCAATACCTCCCTCCCTCAGGGACCCCACTTAGCACTGTCTCTCAGACGTACGTGCTTTGCATTCTGGTGTGGGCTAGCCACGCTGACCAGGGCACAGAGGAATTTAGGGGATAGCATTGGGGCTGAGGCCAGGGTTGGAGTATTTAAAGCTAATGCTACCAAGCTAGGATCTGAGTTGTCTTTACTGGAGTTATGTTTCCACATGAGAAATTTGTTGGTGGCCATTAGGCCCTGAGGGGTCCATTTCTTTTGGCTCATTCTGAGCTGTCCTCAAAGCCTGAGCCAGTGCTGGTTGGGGCCCATAGGGCTTCTCCTAATAACCATCACCACCTTCAAACCTCCTCATTATACGTCGTCTAACTGCAAGGAGGTGATCCATGCAGGCCGTAAGCAGGACCGATCTACACAGGCTATAAGGGTTGAGGGGGGAATCTGTATTCAGAAGACCCCCAAACCCATCCCCGCTGTTTACCAGCAGTGTGGCCAGTCACTTCACCTCTCTGAGACTCCATCTCCTCTTCTGTAAACTGGGGACGGTAACTCCCTTCTCTCCGGATTGTTGTCAGATTGAGGGGGGTAACCACACCCTAATGACATGTTATTATACAGAATCACCTGAATCCTCAGGTGCTACCCAGCTCTTCTGCACCAATTTTGTGTTTCCTCTATTGACCTAATTTTTTAAAATCTCAGAGTTAGAGCTGATCCTTGAAAGGTCTTCTGGACCACTGGTTCCCAAACTTGGTTGCACATGCAGAGCTTTGAGAGGCATTTAACGTGGAAGCCAAGGAATCTGTATTTTTAAGTTGCTTTCCTAGTGGTTCGGTTTTGTCTGCAGATGGGGGTTTGAGTTCCTCTTACCCAGACCCTCCCTTGGACACTAGGCAAAAATTCCTTTTTTTGATTCCAAGTGGGTGGAAACCTGTCCCACGTTACAGACTTTAACAAGCAAGACTCCATCCCTCTGGGGGCCCTGCCAGTGTCTGATATCCTTTCACTGCCCCATTTTCCCATCACATTCTCTGCTTATTTCTCTAAAGATCTTGAATAGCTTGTGATTACCAGGCACCGATTCCTTTGTCCCCCGGTCGCTTACTCTCCCCTCCTCTCCTTCGGGAGGTGAGTTCAGCCCTTTATCTCCTTATGATTCTCTGAGGCTCCACTCCAACTCCGGTCCTTCCTTCCTTCCCCACACTTTCTCCTGTCTGGAATTTGGGTTTATTTTTCTTCCTGCCTAACTACTTCTAATATACTAAGTCAATAAACAGATTCTCTGTGGTTACATATGGCAAACAGCTGAAATTTACAGTTGAGAGTAAAATTTCCTCATTTGGGGGAAAAAAGTCATTTCACAGATTTAGAAAGCAGTCATTCTGATCTCCAGGGCAAATAAAAGTGTTTTATAACCTTCCACGAAAGCTTATGCCTTGATTAAATTTTTATTATGAATTATTAATTAGAGCAAGGAAGCACGGTGTCCTAAACTTTTGCTTAAATTTGCTCCAGATTGAGACACAAACCAAAGGTGGCAAGAAACCCTGAAGGGGAGGTTTAATGAGGAGCAACACATATACACTATCCGAGCACTTTAATCTGCCAAAGGCTCCAAACCAGCCATGCAAATGAGTCCATGTGGCCAGGCCCAAACAGAGGCCAGCAATGGGCCTGGAAGGAGTAGGACCTCTTCAGCCTCCCTCCTGGGTTCTGTGTTTGGGTTTCATGGGGTGATGGGAATTTGGACACACATGCTATTCACTTCACAAGAGGCTGTGATTAGGTGGAGAGTGGTGGGAAGCAGAGTAGAAAGGCAGCCTGGTATCTCAGAGCCTGAGCCAGAGGTCGGGGGAAGTCGTCACTATGCTCATGGTTGAGTGATGGGCTCAGCCAGGGCCGCCCAGTACAGTTGTCCAGGTTGCCTGGAGAAAGGGGCCTGGGGAGACAGAAGTCCAGCTCATGGTCTCCTTGCCAAGCCTCGCCCCTTGCTGTAGGGCCATGTCCACTAGGAGGAAGGAGCATCTTTTTCTGATTTGAACAAGGGAGTCATACACTGGTCAAGCCTTGCTTGGAGGCAGATAGTATAATATGGGGTGGGTAGGAGGGATGGGCCTGCCTTCTTCCAGAAAGGCATCTTTTTCTTAGAATACAGAGGGGTGGTTTGGGCACATGGTGGCCTTGAATTCAACCAATAGATGCTAGGGATGCAAACGTGAACCAGACTCTGTCTTCAGAGAGCTCACAGTAACATGGGGAAGAGAAAAACAAGCAGAGTATTACAACACAGTGGTGATAATTGTGGTCCAAGAGGTCTATGCATGTGGCTGCCCTACCAGACTGAATTGGACAGGAGAGAATCAGGGAAGCTTTCTTGAGGATGATGTCTAAACGAGTCTTGAAAAGAGGAAGTGGGTTGAGAATGAGGGTGTGGAGCGTGGAAAGGCACTGCAGGCAAGGGGATGGCATGATGGAAGTAACAGAGGATGAAGAGAGGTCTACCTGACCAGAAGAAAGGGATGCTCTCAGAGGGACGCTCTCCCCACTATATGTGGTTGTGGTTCTAGCCATTTTCAAATATGAGCATTTATTCAAACATGAAAGAAGAGGCGATGCCCATTCCCCTTCCCCACTGGCCAACGTTGGAGGGCTTGGGCAGAATGCCAAGTTCCCAACACTGTGCTGGGCACTTGACGTGTCCCAAGGCTAGTTACTTCCCCTTCCCGTTTCCTCCTGCCCATTTTCAATATGAAAACAGGGATAAAAGACATATATGTGTCTTTTACAACACAAAAAAGAACTCACAGAAACATGAAGTAGAGGGTAATGACTTGGCTCTTTGGCAATGGGCAGCCCCCCGTGATTCTGTGTCCCCACCTCTGAGTTGGTGTCTGAGAGCATACTGAGTTTGTGTCCCAGCAAGCAGCTGGCATCCCTGGATTAATCACTCCAGAGGAGGAGAGGAAAGGAGAGCTCTTCAACTGCGCAGGAAGCAAAAGTTGCCGTTATCTGATTATCTTTAGGGGTTCCCTATCTCTGTGTGTGCATATCCAGGCTCCCAGTCATGCATAGAGAAGAGTCTGCATGGAGACTCTGTGGCATTTATTCGGCTCTTATTTATACTGAATTCAGTGCTCATGGAAAGTGGCATGTTGACAACACTGCTTCCTAGCATGACATCACATAAATAAGTTTGAAGATACTGCTTAATAAGAACTCTGTAAAGATAAGAGAAATGGCAGAAGGAATTGCAGGATGCTGTTTTCTCCCTAATATCTGCCATGAATCATTGCTCAGAAGGAAGGCGGAGAACAGAGGCACCCGGACAGCACACTGGCCCTGGAGGGTAGGAGAGCGGCTTCCTTAGAGGGCACATCCTAGCTTCCTCCCATCGCTTTGGTGTGAGGCTGGGCTGAGAGGGTGGAGGAGGGCTGCGGGTTGGCCTGAAGGGTGAGGTAGCCGTTGCTGGCATCTAGTTTTGTAATCCTCTATACTGAGTAAGTCCATCAGAACGCCGCCTCCACTCATTAACTAGCATGTGATACATGCTTATTGCGAGGCCAGCGTGGTGGGGGAAGTCTGAGAGAAGGAGATCATTCTGTCACCACAAAGATGATAGAATGTTTGTTCTGTTCTCAACCCTCTGGGATTTCTCTTTCCAGAAAAAGGCAGTAGAGTCGTCCCTCAGTATCCTGGGGGATTGGTTCCAGGATCCCCTGTGGATAACAAATCCGTGAATACCCAAATCCTCGGTTGCTCAAGTCTCATATAAAACGGAGTAGTATTTGTATAGAACCTACACACTTCCTCCTGTATAATTTAAGTCATCTCTAGATTACTTATGATACCTAGTACAATGTAAATGCTATGTACATGGTTGCTGGAGTGCGGCAAATTCAAGTTTTGCTTTTCAAAACTTTCTGGAATTTGTTTTTTCCTGAATGTTTTTGATCCATGGTTGGTTGAATCCGTGGTTGCAGAGGACCGACTGCACTCTTTCCCTGTCTCCCCTACAACCCCAGGGAAAATAAGGTGCAAGATTAGGGAGAAAAGGCTCTTGGGAAAACAATGCTTTATTCCTTTCTTATACAAGATTTTTCCTGGAATATAGCTCAATTATGGGTCTCCAGGAGGCCTCCCTCCACAGGATTTTTTTTTTTTTTTAAAGAGATGGTGTCAGGCCAGGGCTTCAGGGCAGGTGACAAAGACTTTGAGTTGCTGCCCTGCTGAGCCCATTGCTTTCCTAAAGGGAGCCCCTGCTTCAGGGCTGGGTGTGAGGGAGGGAGGTGGGTCTGAGGGCAGCTGGTTCAGTATCTGACCCCAAGTGATCTTGTTTGAGGAAGACTCCAGCCATCCCCCAACAGAACATTGTAGAAGCTGAAGAGTCTGCTGGTGGGAAGGAAGAAGAGTGGGAGGAGGGAATGGGCAATGGGTGGCCTCACTTCTTGATGACAGATGGAAAATAAAAGGTGTGTCTGCCACCCATGGAAAGTGCTCCTCAGCTGCCTGGTAGAGCCAGTCAGAAGGAGCTTGAGGATGGAAGCATGTGACTGGGGAATGAGAGGGGAATGCCAGGAAACGAGAGGAGTTTAGACTGGGACAGGAACTGAGGAAGAACGTAAGTGAGGGAGATGGTACTTCAGTGAAGCCTGTGGCCTCTGAAACCTTAAAGGGCAGGGTTTGATTCTGGTCCACGGAATGCCTCAATGGGGTCTTAGGCATTATTTAGCTTTAAGCCCTGAGTTAGAGTTGAGGAAACAGATCCAGAGAAGTCTGAACATGCCGTTGGTCACATGGTAAGTTTGTGGCCAAGTAGGGTCCAAGATCTAAGCTGCAGTTCCTGGTCTTATCTTTGCTGGGGACATTTGAAGTTCCTTTAGCTTGCCCCTCTGAGGTAGGGGAAGAACCTGTGAAGAAAACTTTGACCTCGGAGTCAGGTAACCTTGGCTTTGGGGTGGCTACTTCACCCACATGTTTCCCCAGGCTTTCCAGACAAGGGCAGAGCCCCATCCCCTGGCTCCCAGGCTAGTGACCCACCGAGGGTCAGTGGGAAGAGAGGGTTCCTAGCTGATTTGGAGCCTTTTGGTGTGTCTCTCCCTTTGTTCTTTTGGTGTTGGTAGTTACTGGGCAACACAACACAACACAACCCTTGAGGAGGAGATAAACTGCCTCAGATAGGAAGGGTTTATCTCTGAGGTTATTGCAAATATGCCTGACTCTTTAATCTAGTTCTGTCCAGAGCTGAACTGGTAGCCAGATAAACTGTTTGCTGCCTGATTTCATGTATTTATCAAGTCTAAACTGTGATCAGAAGGCAATTATCCCCTGGGAGGCCAGTGGCTCAAGAGATAAGCAGTGCCCAGCAGGTCTGTTTCTGCCACAGGTCCATAAGTTGTCACTCCAGCCCCCATAGAGTTTCTTCACTTTCCCCACCATCCTAAATTTCAGAGGAGGTTCGATGTTCCAACATGTCTGTTTTGGTGTTCTCTTGCCCATAACTGAAAATAAAATCCAATGGTTTTTATAGATGGATGAATCCTTTTTAAAGGCCCTTTTGTTATCACCACAGGGTTTGTGAGCACTAAAAGCGGGTTTTAAGGGACTAGAGAGACCTTAGATCAGAATTTGCTGATTGTGGAAGGGACCAAGTGACCACCTGACACAGCCCCTTCGTACTGTAGATGGGTAAGCCAAAGCACAGAGGGATTCAAGGTCTTAGGTGAAAGGAGTGTGCTCTTCAGAGTTGAGCAGACCTGGGTTTGAAGCTTAGCTTTGATGATGACCTGCTCTCTGACCTTGAGTAACCTCCAGGAGCCCGTATTGACTCATCTATCATGTGGAGATAACAATTTGGACCTCAGAGCGTGGTTGTGAGAGGTAAAAACTGGTTGCCCTTGGTCAAGGTCACACAGATACTTGGGGGCAGAGCCAACGTCAGAACCCTGGTATCCTGGAGCCCAGATCTCTCTTGTTTCCATTACACTGCAGGATCTTTCTCTCTGGAGGCCTTCAATTTACCATTAAATAAAAAGTAAAAAGTCATCTTTGTCCCACCCAACGTTATAATTCAGTGTTTCTCAGAGGTAGCCCCTCCAGAGGGTCTGAGGTTCCGTTCTGCTCTGGACTCATATTTATACGATGACAGCGTCTATATTTTTTCGGGATGAATTAATAATCGACTTGCCATTGTATTTAGGAAAAACCAGACATCACCTCATGGATGTCTCATCCAGAGGGAGCGTCATTTATTCCACTCATTCTGGAAAATTTTCTATTTATTTTCTGTTTGGTAGCAGCAGGAACAGGAGTCTTGGGAGACTTTTTGCTCAGCCAAAGGGTATTACTGGTTCACAGGACGACAAGGTCGGGGCCTGAGTCTGAGGTCTCAGGACTGGAGTCAGCCTGCCCTTGCAGCCCTCGCCAGGGCGTTGTCTCCGCCTCGGACACTAGGTGGCGCCAAAGGAACATCCTCGCGGCCCCAGGCGCGGTCGCAGCCGGGGAGAACTCGCCTGGGCGCCGCGGAATTCTCGGGGTTTCCACACAGGGTCAGGCTGGCCACCTCTCGCCACACTGTCCTCCCACTAAAAGGACGACTCCTCTCTGGGGGAAGGCCTGGTATTGTCCTGCCTGGCGATGGGAGTCATGCTCCATCTGGTGTTAGGATTCTCCAATTCAGCATTTTAAACACCGAAGGGGCTAAGCTTGTTTGTTCCTCATCCGTCGTCTCCCCTCCCACCCCCTTCCTATGTCATTAACGGTACATTTGCTTTGAGTGGCATCGTTACGAGGGTTTGGGGGCGCTAAATATACCTCCCCATCTTTCTATTTTTAAAAGGCTACAGACGTGATACAAATTACGCTTGCATGACGGGCGCCTCCGAATCGGCCTAGAGAGGTTGCCGTGGGGACCGTGGAGTAGGAGGGAGTCTCTGCCTGCCGAAGGTGTCACGATGCTCTTCAGCCCGGCGCGTCCCGGACCAGTGTCTCCTCCGGCCCTGCCGCCGCGAGCGCCCCCTGGAGGCGGGCAGGGAGCGGGGCCCGGGCGCGGCCGCCGCAGCCCAGGGCCCGCCTCCGCTTTTCGGTTCCTCTCCTCGGGATCCCCTACGGATGCCCAGCTGCCTCTCAAATCACAATAAAGATTCCCCACTTCAAAGTCAGTTGCTGTCCTCTCACGTCCCTGTCTGCATCGCCCTTTCCACCTCGCGCGTTTCCTCTGCCCCATCTGCACAAATGGCTTCCCAGCCCCACTGGTTTCTCCGGTGGTCCCAGCTCCCGCTCGCTCCTCCAGTTCTCGGCTCCTTCCTCCAAGGACCCCTCACAGGTCTTGATCCCGCGGGGCACTGATCTAGGCCGGATCCCGGGCTCCTCCCCACACCACGGCGTCCCTCCACTCCCCGATTCTGGAGAATCAGGAAATAAGGCAAGTCTGGTCTCTTTCCTTCCTTCTCAGGGCGGAAAGCACACTTCAGGTATCCTTCTTTTCCTGTTTACTAGGGCCATCAGATCTGGAAGGGATTTGAGGATAAGGGCAGTTTCTTTTCTCCTTCCTCCCTCTCTCCCTCTCTCCCTTCCTTCCCCAGAAGTTGCCTTTTTACTAGTAAGTACAATGTCCTAGGAGTGCAGGCCTGGCAAGTTGACGGAAATTTCAACTACGTTAAGCCTCAGCTGTGGGGCCAAATGGACACTAGGTAGAGCGTGATGAGTTGGCAGAAGAAAAAGGGAAAGGGAGGACAAGGAAGGGTTACAAGAACCAGGGCCTTGTGTTTGTGGGTCTTGCGATGTCTGAATTCTGTCTCTGGGTCTGAGAGCTCTGGGATTGTGGGTAAGTTACTTCACTTCCTGAGCCTCGGTTTCCTGTTCTGTAAAATGGGAATACTACTGCCTATGTCATAGGGTTGTGGTGAGGATTATGAACTAATATGTATGTGAAGTGCTCTCTGGGCAGATAAGGAAGGCTAAACTATGATAGCTGTTAGCATGATCAAATAGAAGCCATTGCTGTAGTCTCTCACCAAACTGATTTTACAGACATCCAGAAGTACCTGCTTTTCCCCCCTTGTTTGGGGTTAGGAGTAACTTTCTCTGAATTATGAGTGTTTGCCTTTGTTTTATGGGCTATGATGTCCTCTCCTTGCTATAAAGGAGAAGAGGGTAACTGGCTTTTTTTTTTTTTTTTTTTTTCCCTTCCTAGGACTCTTGAAGAGGGATTCCTGATGTAGCCACGCCACTGGAGATAAATGGTGTAACTCAGGGGCATGTCAGCTTCCTCAAGTGTACCACGGGGATTTCACACAGGCCTCTCCCTTTCAAAAAATATTTTGGGACACCAGATATTGCTGGACCATCTCATTGGAATGGACCTGCACGTGGCAGCAAGTCCATCGCTTAGCTTCTGGTGAAAGTCAGAGTTTGTAAACTGAGCTCATTTATGAATAAATACTACAAACGTGACTGTTACAGCTAGCCATCCTCTTGTACATGTGACTCAATTTATTCATGCTCTGCAAAAGATGGCTCCTTTGCTTGCCAGCAGCCTTAAACAGTATTTCATTAAAACTGGCTTAATTACTATTAAAAGAGGGCCCAATCAAAACTATACATTCCTCCTATATGTGTATGTATACATGGAGCAGTATATATAACATACATTGCTAAGTGTGTGTATGTATGTGCATGTCTGTGCGTGTGTATATATGAATGTGTGGGGGTATATATATGTACATATATGCTTAGTAATTTACTTACATGGTGTAAACTGTTGGGAAATATACCCAGGATCCAGCTGCCTTTCTGTTGCTAGATCAGAGTAGAGGCCACCTCCTGAGGGTGTGGTATTGGTAGCGTCTCACTGATTGCACAGTGGAAGTCCCAGCTGCACAGAGCTGCAGTGTCGGGAGCCACCGTCTAGGGAGAGGCAGCTTCTGACCCCTGCTCTGCTCTCAGGACGTCCCTTTTCCTTCTCAGCAATGCTGAGATGCTTGAGCTGGCAAGTGTTGGGGGAAAGTGTCCTTGCAAAAAGAGATGTGGCCTTCGGACTTTTGTTTCTGGGGCTGGCTGTCTAGCTTTCCTAATGAGCAAATGTGTTCTCTTTCAGGAAGCAAACAAAGCAAAAACATCAACTCATCTGGATTTTATTCATTTGTTTTAAGTACAAACAAAAGGAGAGAGAAGTGGTTATTTCTGTACCAACTATTTCGAATTCAAGTTACCCCATCGCTTGGGATGTTTGGATGGTGTTTGTCACCATAGGACCCACAGAGCTAGTTCCCACTGTTATTCGGCAAAAGGCTTTTTTTCTTTCCAAAATTCCCAGCATTCCTTTAAGGCCCATTTAGCTGCGGGTTTTGTTTATTCTCTCGGCAATCAGCATTTAAAATAAGACAAACAAGCATTTTTCCCGGTCTGTGAATCCCCACCGGCCAGCCTCCACCTGCATACCTGAAGCCAGTGTGTCCAATTGAATTTCTCTGTAACCCATATCCCCTTCAGAGACCTGCCCCCTTCGTATACCAAGCTGGAAATAGAGAACTTAAGCGGGGCAAATGTAATTTTAAGAATTGCTAATGATGCTAGAAATCTGCAATGCAATTAGCATCATTGGATTTGGCGCTCCTCCGAAGGCACAAGACTCCTTGTCATCCTGCGGTGGCAAGAGTGGCAAGCGCCTCCTCGCGTGCCTGGGCGGCCTGGGGTGCTGGCAGCCGCTTTGCACCGAAATAGGAGCATTTGGTTAGGCTTCCTCTCTTTCTCTGTCTCTCTGACTTCTTTGTCTCTTTTCTGAGTTGCAGAGGGATGGACCTGTGCACAGATTATATCCATCGCCTTCAGTCCCCCAGCGGAGTCACTCCATTCTCTAGGTAACTGGGGCCCCTGCTTTGTGCACTCACTTTTCTCCCTTGGATTTCAGTGCTCCAGTTCAACCAATGTTCCCCCTGTCCTGGAACGCCAGTAATTCTGGAGCTGTTAACTGGCCCCTCACACCCCAGGAATTGTGGCGCCCTCTGACCCCGCGTTACCCACTATAAGATATACTTTCCTTTCTCTTTCTTTCCTTCTCTAACTTCCCTTTCTTTGCTGCTCTCTGTGGTTCAGATGTAGTATGAAGAGTTAAACATAGGGATGTGAAGGGAGCCAGAGGGAGAGAGGGAGTGAGAAAGCAAAAAAGAGAAAATGAATGATTGGATTCAAAATAACCCTTTACTTTTTCATAAGAAAATTATTTTTGCTCTCGGGAAAAATAACGTGGGCCAGGCATGGAAACCATGTTAGCTGGCTAAAAGGCTGCCAAATCCAGAATTTGATCTTGATGCGTCTGTTCAATTTAGCAAAGGTTTTGACTCTGGGGATCCTCTTTCAGATACAGAGGTCCAAATCAGAAGCTTGTAGAGGGGAGCTATTCTTCCCAGATTCCAGATGTGTCTGTGAGACAACACGTTCTGGGGCAAATTGATTTCACCCCTGGGAAACTGGAGATTTTTCAAAGTTTTAGTCTGCAAAGCCAGCTAATGCAATTCCCCATTAGAGCATTAAAGTGTGCCCTTATTAATTCAAACATAAAGGCAACAAAATAAGCTGTTAAATTTAAAATATAATACATATATAATGAGGAGAATGTGTGAAAGCCTTATTCAAATGAAAATACAGGAGTGTTTGAACTACTGAGGTATCTTTTGTATTGAATTATGAGCATATGTAATAGATTTAATTATTAATTTCCCCATTGTTCTATGCACACAGACAGGGTTCAAGGCACAGTCATTCTCTGGCTTTCATAGATCTAATTTGTATAATTATTGCCTGAATAAAGAATTGCTCCAATTCCTAGCTCTCTTTTCTTTTTCTCCCCCTTCTAAATACTATTTCAATGCCGCATTCCAAAAGGGGAGCACCTGCCACTTCTTCAAAGTCAGCTGATCATTTGGAATGATGGACGGCACTGCTGCCGATGACGTTCCCCTTTCAAGTCTCTTTGTCTAAGTGAATTATCGTGCATCCTTTTAATTTTATTGAACAAATTACATTTGTCAAGGTCTATCTTTGTAAATAAATGATAACTAGAGACACATGGATGCGTATTTCTGCTGTTCAAGGGCTCTTGTTCCATTTCTGGAAGCCAGATGAACATGGAACAAAGGAGAAACTTTCCTCTAAAAGCAATTATCTTTCTGCATTCCCATCAGTATAATTATATTGCAGGGAATTTTAAGAAGCTGTAGAAGTAGAATTGAATGCTTAAAACTGTGTTTGCTGAATTGCTATGCAAAAGTTGAGCAGGCTGTATGGCATCACATGAAACAGTCTAACTGTCTCCTGACCACGTTTCTCCAAGTTTAGAGTGTGCCTGAAGAATGGAGACACTGTGGAGAGGGGGTGGCGAGGAGGTGGGTCAGATTTAGGGGTTCGTGTGTTTCTTGAAGGGAATATTTAATGACATTTCTGAAATCTGAGGGCTATAAGCAAGGTGACTGGGGATGTATACAATAAACTACCCATCTCCAGTCTATTTGGAAAGCTTCTGATTTGTGGATTGCTCTCTGCCTGGAACAGAAACCTACAAGCTTAGTAACTAATCCATTAACGTGGTGGAATAAGGAGGGGATTCTTCATGAAATCATGGTAGAAGCAATTACATTGCCCCCAAAAGCAAGTGAGCAGCTGCTTTAGAGAGATATTGAATGTGGTTTGTGTGGCTGCCGTGTCAATGCTCCATGTCAACAAGGATCGTTTCTTCATCACGGGCTCCCCCATATTTTAGTGAAGTAAACTGTATTATCTTATCACGGATGGTTATCAGTACTCTCACCCCTCCCCTTCCCAATTTTTACCAAACCATCTGGTGGACGTTCAGGGGAAATAAAAGCACCGGTATGAAATGACAATGGAGAATGCCAGAATCAGGGGTTAGCTTAGCACTGGCTGGTAGGTTTTGAGTTACTAGACAACTGAATGTATAACATCTTAGAGATACTGAAAAAAAAGAAACCCAGAAGCAGGGATGACCTTGTATTCTCAAAGAGAGATGGGTACTGTAATGGCCTATATGGGAAAAGAATTTTCAAAAGAATGGGTATATATATATGTAAAACTGATTCCCTTTGCTGTACCTGAAACTAACACAACATTGCAAATCAACTATACTCCAATAAAAAGTAAAACAAAAACGAAAACCGAGAGATGGGTAAAAGAGTGAGTTAAAAGCCAGGAAATAATATTCCCCGTTCACAAGAGACTGTGGAGCTGTGGAAGGAGCATGGGCCCAGGCATTGGAATCAGGAGCGGCTACTTGGCCTCCTGCAACTGTAGGAGGGGGTCTGGACCAAATGATCGAAGAGCCTATGTTGAGATTCTGGGTCCAAGACCATGAATCCCGTTATATGGGGCATTGATCTCCATAGGAAAGTAGTGGAGGGAAGAGCCAAGTACTGGGCTTGAGTTGCTAGAGCTCTATAAATATGCTGAAAAGCAAAAATGATTTATTTGCTTAACAGTATGAGTCTAGTGTTTTCTATCTCCAGTTTCTGTGGCTGAGGTTTGTTTGCTTCAGTAATAGCTGAAATCCAAGGGTTCATTGAAGATAACATGATCAGAAAGTGGTAGGTCTATAAAATGGGCTAAAAATTGTGCCTTGGGCACCTTTGTGATGGAAAAGACTCCTCTCTCTGGAGAAAGTGGCCGATAAGACTGACTTGTGTGATTCAGACCGTCTCACTAAGCAGGCAGTGAAGGGAATGGGCAGAGAGGGCCAGCATGTCTGGCTTAGTATTGAATTCACCTCCCCCCCCCCCCCGCAAAAGTGCCTGGTGCTGGGAACAGAAGGTCACATAAGACATGGTCCCTGTTATCGGACCACGTTGCCTGAGTCTGATGTAGAAGTCAGGTAGGAACATCAGTGATTGTAGGACAGAGTGGTAAGGGCCATGACAAGGTTCTTGGGGCTGAGGAGGAGGTTTGCTGGGGGAGCACAGTGGAGGAGCACCCAACTCAGCCTGGGGGGCTGGAGGTGGTCAGCAAAAGTCACGGAAGAAAGTGAAGCTTGAGTGGACATGGTCAGATAAAAGTGGGGGGGAGGGGAGCAGTAATGGAGAGAAGGCTATGTGAAGACCGGTGACATAAAGCAGCCAGGCACGTTCAGGAAGCTGCTAATATTTCAAGATGACCAAGAGGTAGGGTGAGAGTGGGAGAGTGGAAGGAGATGAAGCTAAGGAAATCAGCATATGTCAGATGAGGAAGAGTAGGGGGCCTTGCCAGGAGGCTTAAATTTGATGCTGCATGTTATGGGAAAGCGTTGAAGGAGTCTCACAGGTGAGTGAGATGATCAAGCTTTGGAAGGCTCATACCAGGAGCCAGGACCAACAAAAAATAGTGCTGCCAAAGATATTGAAATATAGAGCTTTTCCCTTTATTCTTCAGTCTCTCAACCTGTCGTGGTGTTTTTTAAAATTTGCCATTTAATGTCACCCTCCTCAGGCACAGGGACACTCGTGGGACAAGTGCAGACCCTTACAGGAGCCTGGGGTTCTACCCCCAAGACTTGGGATACTAGTGGCCCACTGGTGGCTGGGCTTCTCCCCCAGGGGCTGCCAGACCAATGGGCTGTGGCCACCTAGGGGTGGGAAAGTAGAGGCGGCATCTCTCCTTCCCAGAGGTCCGGTGCCCCCAAGGGTATTGCAGTGTCTGTGTCAGGATGCAATAGGCATCTGGGTCTGGGGTGGTCCCAAGGCTCGCCTGCATTATGTCTCCTGCCAAATGCACCGGGACACTATCAGCCTAGGGTGGAGATAGCCACGACCCCGTCTACCCCTAGACACCATGAGGTGTGCTCACCCAATCCTGACCCTCCTCACATCTGTGCCTGGACCCCTGCTGGTGGTGGAGTTGGCAGTGGTCACTGGGAGGGCTTAGAAAGAAGGGAGGCGGGGCAGAGCCCAGGGTGCCAGAGCTCAGGTGAGTGAGTGGCTGAGAACCTGTCCCAGGAGGTGGGAGGTGGCAGAAGGCCTGGCCCAGATGAACCAAGGCCCTAAGCCCCCAATGCATGGTCTGTTGTCCCACCGACTTCACTTCCAAAACACTAAGTTGTTAAGAATTTCAAGATGGCAACCACAGAACTTTAAAGCTCAAGTGGGGGGCCCTTCTCTGCATCTGTAGTGGTCACTAACCTGTGAAGCTTATTGGCAGCAGGGGGCTATAGAAAGCCTCAAGGCAGGAAACCCATTAGGGAGGGACCAGAGCCACCTGGGTGATGAGTCATGAGAACCACAGCCAAGGCGGTGGTGGTGGGAACGGAGAGGAAGTGGAGATGGGAAATAATAGGAGCATGGAGGTGGGCAAGTCAGTGGGATACAGTGGGTGACTTCCAGATTTCAAGTGTGTGCACTGGTACTTGATGAAATACATTCCCACGACTTTTCTCATTTAATCCATAAAATAGTCCTGTGGGATATATATTTTTGTTCTTTCCATTTTATGGTGGGGAAATAGCTCAGAGAAATAAGGTAATTTCCCCAAGTGCCTCCAGTCAGAAGACTTGGCATTCAACCCAAGGAATTTTATTTCAATTGCATATTCTATCCACTGTGACATTTGGCCTCTCTGCTGCTCTGGATAACTCTGGCCTGGGTTTTTAGTTCGTTTTTTTCGTTTGTTCATTCATTGCTTCATTGAGCAAATATTTATTAAGTGACCACAATGTGCCAGGTGCTCATCTAGGAGCTGGAGATACATTGGTAAGCAATCCAGACAAGGCCTCTGCTCTCATGGAGTGCACGTTCTAGCATGGCCCAGGTGCCAAATTTAATCAGCAATTCCCATGGGGCTTTGAAGGCTGGTAGAAGCCATTATTTGTTTTCCTCTTCTGTTTCGTGTCCCGGTTTCTAGTGAATTAGAGTTTGATTAGCTGCAACAGAGCAATCGTGACAACAGGGAGGGGAATAAAGTGTCCTTTCAACCACCCCTATCCAAAAGCCTGTGTAATTAGAAAAATCAAACCCTAGTGCCTGTCCTCTCTACCTGGATTGGCAGAGGTCTGTCCCATTCTACAGGTAAATAATTATGTTGTTTTGTTCTTTCATTAAAAAAAGTATTTTATCTGTCTCAAAGAGCATTATAAATCTCAGGCTAGGAGACTGGATAATCCTGTTGAAGGATAAATTTCATATAGTATTAAATTGTTGCTGAGCCAACAGCAACGGTTCTGAATAGTGTTAAGTTGACTCAACAGTATGGGTCAGGAAGGCACCTAACTGGCTGGTGACTCAGCCCTTCCCTATGCCTTGCACTGTAGAAGACCGCAGGAAGGCGTGTGGTAGATGGTGTTAGGATGAACCAGTTTTCTGCCTTGGTGCACAGCCCCTGAACTAGAATGTCTGCCAGATGGCACAGGTGCTGGGACATGAGCATTCAGAGTATGATGCAACTACGGGAAGTTTGGAGACTGAAATCCTTTTACGGGCAATGCTTAATTTGACAGGAAACAACATTATAAAAAGATTAATCACCAAGCAGTAGTCATGGGGAACAAAAATCATACTCTGGCAGGAGAACTTTCTGAGCTTGATGATGTCTCTATGGCTTGTGAGAGGCTCTAGGGGAAACGTAACATGAAAATCTGTGGTCCCAGTAGATGCAAACAGTCTATCCACTCCAGAATGTCTCGGCCTGGCCCTTGGATTCTGAGTTGATGGCCAAGAGGGGGTTGGAGGAATAAGTATAGGGGTTGTTTCTAGAAAGTCGGGTTGATAGTAGGTCTGGGGAGAGTGATGAATCAAGAAGCCTGATTCAAACCAAGAGGCATGAAAGGATCTGAAGACCATCTGGGTACTAAGCGGACCTCTCTTGGGCGCGCCATCATCCTTCTGGGCTGGATTGGTGGCCATGCTGTGCAGGAGGCCTTCTTATGTACCTGCTGAGTGAGGCGTGCCTCTTCCTTTCCTGCCCCTCAACATCGTTCTGCTCTCTCATAGCTCCTCTCCATAGGGACAGAAGCTTCCACTGACTTAACACATCAACATATGAAGTTCAAGTGCTTTTCAAAACATTTTATTATTGCCTGAGGGCTTGTGAAGCAGCTTACCTTAGACTCCAACTGGCTTCAAGAGGTTTGTGCCTGCCTTGTTTTCCAGAAGAATCACGCCACGGGCCCAGCACATTCCTCACACACATCCCCACCCTTCCTCTGCCTCCCTCTCCAAGGAGTGTGATGACGCTCATGGGAAGGCCATGAGGAATCTTAATTTCAGCCTTTATACCGTTGCATGGCGAGTTTAGATAGGGACATCATCTCCTTTAAAAATTGGTTTTAAATTGTATGTTACATGGGTGGACTCTGCCCACCAGGGTCATGCAATGAGCACATAACTAGGTGAGTGAAGCTTCCCCTGCTGCTCTATCAAGTGAGAAACCTCATGGACCACATTCTGGGTCCTTCCTGAGACCCTTCCAGATATCAAGTTCTTAACTTCTGTCAGCAGCCAGGCCTCTGTGTCTACAATCATGTTGCGATCATGACGTGATAGTTTGGCCATCCCAAGGAAATAATATTCATTTATTAACATCTTGTTAAAATTATTTAAATAGGTATACCAGTGTTGAGTAGTAGTATTATGTAAAAATCATGAATCTTGAGCAAATTTGACCCATTTATGATGTATCTTCAGAGACCCATATTAGTTTGTGTGTATGCATAAGAGGGCAGGTTGGATATTAAACATCAAAAGGACTTGATATGCAACAAATAATAATAATAGTAATAATAACAGAACCATGACAGGTTCTGTTGCCATTTTCTTTCTGTACCTAGCGTAGGACTTGCAATATAAAAACTGATGCATATAATAAACTGGATAGGTAGATTAAGCAAATACTAGAATAAAGAACTCTATGATAACAAACCACAGCACATAGTCAAAACGAGTGAGATAAATTTCATTCATGAAGAGATTTTGATTTTAGCCCCTTATAAGAGAACTGTAAGATAGGGGAAGCATGTAATCTTGAGGCAGGTAGATAGTGGCGAGCTGGCAAATCATGAATAATTTTCAAATCAGCCTGTGGCTACACATGGTGATCTTCAAGTCACCTTACTGCTTGGGGCGGCAGGGGTGGCTGAAGCCATTGTGGTGAAATAGACTAAAAAACAGAAGATGCAAAGCTCTTGCATTCCTTCCTCCCATCCCATTTCTGCTCTTCAATTGCTCTGAGACCTAAGATTCCTCTCCTGAAGTTTCTTAGAGCTACAAAGTCCCACGTCTTCCCAGAGCTGAGACCTGCCACCCTCCTCACTCAGCAGGTGAAGCTGGCCGCCTACTTTCTGCTGGAGCGGATTCTGGGAGAGGCCTGGCTGCCACCCTCTCAGACATCCCTGATGACCTGTGGTCCAGTGACAGTGAGGCCCAGCGACAAGGTGGCTGTCATCTTGGCAGCCGGGCTTCTCTGAGGCCCTGTGGCTTTGGAGACACAGCAGCCAAGAAGAGAACAGCCACCCTAGGTTTCTGGAGGGTCCTTGAACTGTGGCATGATGAGAAAACCCACGTTAGGAGGAGCTGTCAAGGAGGGAAGAGTGGTCCTGGCCACAGCAGGACTCAAGGAGTGGTGCCGGGCCGCAGGTGTGTTTCTACCTAATTGGAGTGGAGGGTTTGTGGTGAGAGTTGGTGGGCAAGGCAGTGTTTGTATTTTGCAAATCAGACACTCTTCTGAAATCCCTTCTCCCACAGCCCCCTACCCTCAAATGTGGCCTTGACTGTGTGAATCTAAAATATTCCAAGAGTATATTAATGGCACTAAATTGTCATGTCACAGCACCATGTGTATTTTGAGCACTGCCTTTCAGCCATCCCATGGATTCTCTGTATTTGCTGCAAAATGTTTTCCTACAAGCACAAAGGTTGTCCAAGTGTTGTAGAAATTTGTGTCAGCCATAAGGTATTCCTATACTTGCATGGATGCATTTAGACATCTATCGACCCCCTACCACCTGCCAGACCACCATGCTGAGGATAAGACCAAGAAAGACATGAGGTTACCATCTTTCTGAAAAGTCAACAAATTCATCAAGAATCACAGTGATGTGATGTGAAGGTTATGCTCAGTGAAGTATAAAATAACAGTAGGTAATATTTATTCAGTATTTTGCTATGTATTGCTAGGCAATGTTCTCAGTGTTTCTGAAGATTCTCTCATTGAATCCTGACTGCAACCATATGAGGTAAGTTCTATTTTATCCACATTTTAAATGAGGAAATGGAGGTGCAGCAAGGTTCTGTAGCTTCTGAGCCATAGAGCTATTTAACGGTGGAACCAAGACCGCAGGAGAACATATCTGGAGGGAAACCAAGCCTAGGAATTAGAAAGCTTGGTTCTAGTCAGCTGGTGAGCAGTACTGATTGAGGTAACCCCAAATGGGAGGACCTCCATTCATTCATTCATTCAAAAGTATTTATCAGGCATCTTCATAGGCGAAACATCAAGGGACGGGGTGATAGCTGGTGGAACAAGAGATGGTTAATGTAGAGTGTTTGCAGTTAGTTAGGAAGATGCAATCCAGTAGCCAACACTGCATTAAGTAGTTAAGCATATAAAAGATCAGAATTGTTCCTTGGTCTCAAATTGATTCGCATTGTAAGAGAGGTTTGGAGGCAGACAAGTTGGCTTATGCTTGCATGTGCACACGCAGTGTGATGTTGTGGAGGGTAGCCTTAAGAAGGGAGGGAGCTGTACCTCTGGCCCAGATCTCAGTACACTTGAGCTGTGTGACTATAAGCAAGCTGCAGACTTCTAGAGCATTAGAAGTGAAGGCCCAGATCCCTCATTTTACGGATGAAAGTTGTCATAGCTAGAGAAATGTTTGAAGAACTGACAGATTCTGTGATTCACGTGTCCTTTCCAGCCTGGAATATTGTATGAATCTTGGAAATGATTGTTGAAGTTTTCAATACATAAATAACATACAAGGCAGGGGCTTTGGTGATCTGCTAGTTTGGAAATTGAGTACAGTTGTTCTCCATATTCACGGGTTCCAGAGGGCTGGCTGTACTACACCATTTTATATAAGGGACTCGAGCATCTGTGGTTTTTGGTATCTGCAGAGAGGTTGGGGGGGCCTTGGAACCAACCCTCCACAGATATGGAAGGACAACTGTACCACGAAGTCTTCCTAGAGTCAGTAAGAGGAACCTTCAAAGAAAGACAGGAAAGCAGCACAGAAAACACAAAGGAGACGCTCCCAGCACTTGGGGAAACTTGGGCAGGAGCTTGGAGGTGACATGGAAGAAAATGGTGGGACTGCTAGAAGCTATTATTGGCTGGGATGAAGGAGGGCTGCAAGAAATAGTGCAGGGCCAAAGGGTAGCATTTGGAAGGTTTGGGAAAGAAGAGGAGGAAGAACAGGAGGAATGTTTCCCTAAGCTTAAACATTTTTCTTGTTCATTAACACCAGACTCATGTCTTATGCCAATTATCTGCATAAAGGTGCCTTGGGCTTTCGGTACTATGCTTGGTTGCTTCAGGAAGTGGATAAGGAGCGTCTAGTACAGGCAGACCTCGGAGATATTGTGGGTTCAGCTTCACACCACCTCAATAAAGTGAATATTGCAATAAAATAAGTCACACGAATTTTTTGGTTTCCCAGAGCATATAAAAATTAGGTTTATACTATATCGTAGTCTATTAAATGTGCGATAGCATTATGTCTAAAAATAAGTACATACCTTAATTTTAAAAGTTTATTGTTAAAAATGTTAACCATCATCTGACAACGGAGGGTTTCCACAAACCTTCAATTTGTAAAAACCGCAATATCGGCAAAGCGCAATAAAATGCCTGCCTCATTCTGCCTCATGGTTCAGGAAACCGTGGTAGAGACAAGGCCTCCAACCTCCTACATGGACCGGAATTTTTATAATCTACTTGCACAACCAACTTTTAACATTCATCTGGAGCCTTTATTTCTTCATCCAGAACCCACTTTAAATTGGGCCCTGCTCACCCGCTAGAGCTGGGGGCAAGAATGAGGAGAGAGGAGGGTTTCCTTTTAGACATGACTGTATGCTGAGCATCATCAATAGTGGAGCCAGAATAAAGAGGAAGAAATGGGGGAAGGAAGGTGAAGATTCACATAGAGGGCACTCCTCGGCAGCTCCACTCCCTTTGGGCCAGCTGCCCCGCCCTGGTTGATGCTGCTTTAAAAGCCATGCTGGTCATTTATTATGATCGTTTTGTCTGTCATTCAAGTCTGGACATGATTTTTTTCTCATGTTCTTCTTTCGACACAAAAGCAACTATGGCCCTGATTCCAAGCACAGTCAATGAGCAGGTGTGGGGCGCAGGGTCCTAGAAGTCACCTGTCCTAATAGTGTTATCTTGGCAACACTGTTCTGTCTGTCCTAGTCAGGGAGGAATAAAGGCAGAAGGCCCATCACATACACTTTAAATATAGACCTATTCTGAGATAAGGAGAGGATGCTTTCTTCTGGAGAACTTTGCCTCAAGCCTTAAATATATTCTCTCAAGAGTAGAACCTAGGTATTCCCTCAGGCTGCCAGAGCATTTAAGTGTTACCCGTGTAGTACATAAAAGCTATTTGCTGTAAAAAATAATTACACCAAGCTTGGAATCTGAAGAGTTAGGTCTGAGATCTGGCTCTTTTACTTCCTAGCTATGGTTAAGTTGCATTCTTCACGGTGTAGTAATGAAGGATAAATGAGAAACGTTATGACATCACTTTAGAAACTGTAAAGCTGTGCAAATATTAGTTGCTTTGTTATCTTACCTAGCAATACTCAGGGATTGTCCTTGCCTAGGTTCCAGGTAAGTAGCCAGGATCTGTGTAACTGAAGTCTTGGCAGGTTAGATTTCAACTGAAGGGTGAAATCAGATGATAGAGGCTCTAGTATGGGCTTCATTGGGAAGACCTAGAATAACACGGTGGGTGAACGACGTACACTGCTGTTGAACAGTTGCTTTGGGTGGTAACTATTCATTCCTTCTCACCAGGGAGTAGGTGAGAAGGATTGTATTTTATACCAGAGACTGTATTTAATTCCTCCTCCCACCCCAGCATCTTGCCTTGGGTGTTCCTGGAGGCTTGGCCCCCTAACAGCTCCTTCTTCTCCCAGGGGTTCAGCCGCAGGTACTCCTTAAGACTCTCCCCTCCTCGGAGATCTCTCACCTCTGTCTTCCAAGCCTGGTCCCAGTGACTGGCCCTTTGCTCAGTTTCGGTTCCTGTCTCCATGTCCTCCTTGGATTCCATGCTTCAGAGTCTCCCTGGCTTCCCAGGGCCCCCTCCCCTCACATTTTCCTCACCTGAGCAGGGGTGTGGGCTACTCGTGTCCCACCTTCCCACCTTGGGGCAGGCCGCCTTCTGTGGCAGCGCATCTTTAGAAGCATTTGGACAGAAGGTCTTCTCGTGGCCCTGAGCATTTGTCACCCGCACTTTCTGATGTGCAGGGCACTCCACTCCCCGTGGCTACCCTTTGGCTCCGGGGACTCTTCCATGGTTCGCTAGTTAGTTACACTGAAGGTCCCCCAGGTGCCTGTTACATTTTGCTGAGAACAGGGAGTCGCTTCTTTTTGTCTGGGGGGCGACCTCTGAGCCTCAGCTCTGGGTGCTTTTCCTAGGCTGCTACTCACTGCTGGGTCTCACCAACTCTACACCACCTTCTTAACGCGGTCTTCTGCATCTTCCTAAGATTTCCCTACGTCCACTTGGGCCTAAGGGACAGTTTTAAGCACCCAGATCCTCCGAGGAAACTCCCCTTGACTTCAAGGATAAATTTCTACATGCTAGGCTACATCAACCTTCCACCTGGCCTCCGTTTATGATCCCTTTGGTCTCTGCTGAGCCTTGGGGCTGTGGATCCCATTTCAGGGCTCACTTGACCAGTTCCCGGGATCCTTTGCTTCCAGTGCTGGGGGCTGCTCTGCCTATCCGGTCTCTCGTCCCCATGGTTGGAGCTGTACAGAAAGAGCTTCTGGGCAAGATGCCACTAGCAAGCCTGTGTCCCTAAGAACAACAGACCCCTTTTCTCTCTGGTCATTCAGAAACCTACCACTTCTCTCACAGCTGTGTGAAAAGAAGCCAAATGCCCATTCTTAATGTGTAACAACTGAGGCTCACATGCAAACTGCTGTTATCTCAGCAGGAGAGCAATTTGCAACCATTTAAAATCCTTTCACTCTTCCCTTCTCCTCAGTGTATGGTTATACACACACCAGTCCATATTTATTAGTGCAGATGGTGAGAGACTTGTCATTGAAAGGGCTTAGAGCACAGAGGGAAATGGATTTTTGGCCTCACTTTGGCCTTATAAACAAGAAGGCTTGAATGATTTTAGGTTCCTGATTCTTGCCTCAAAAGAGCACAGTTTGCTTCTCTCCAAACACAAGAGGTTGTAAATTGGTAATTCATCTCAACCAAAGGCCACATGATGA
The DNA here is from genome assembly GCF_025265405.1 of Mesoplodon densirostris. NCBI lineage: Eukaryota > Metazoa > Chordata > Mammalia > Artiodactyla > Ziphiidae > Mesoplodon > Mesoplodon densirostris. The sequence goes on from NC_082662.1 coordinate 78,641,287, forward strand.
GCAATTGTAGAAGTATTTTTTTTCCTTGTTGTGCAAAAGAGGAACCGACATCTGAATGCGGGTTCCAGCTGGTATTTGCCTTTGACCGTTTGCAGCCCAAAGGCACCGTCTTGGCCAGCCCCAGACCCCCTGCACCTCCTGCCCTTCACCTGCATCACCGCCAGGGCTACCACAGGGGAGAAGTCAGCTCAGCATTTCCATGTGACTTTTTTCAGCTAAAAAATATATCAGTTCTAATAGAAACCTTTATACTGTATCCTTTATTGTCAGCTAATCCTGCCCGAACTCATTAAATGGCAGTGTGTGGGTTATTTGCTGTCAGTGAAATTATCAAAGGCATTTTTCAGCTGGGGCACCAGGAAAACATATGCTTCAATGCCAACTAAAACAATAACTAGGAAATGTTATGATCAGTCTTGACCAGATGACCCTGCCCATTTTAGATTAGTTCTTAATTTCAGCACAAGGGTCATCCTGTGAATTCTTACAATAAGTCGCTGCTCACCACTCACATGAAAAAGATGTGACTTATTAGAAAACTCACTGTACTCATTGCAGTTAATGAGATGTGGAAAGCTTTGTAATTTGATTTGCTGGGCCATATGCTGTAAAGGGATACTGCTGATTTCATTCCTCCGTATTTAATTTAAGCAGTATGCAATACCTTCTTCATATAGCTACTTATATAATAAAAATTAACTTGGAGTATAAAAAATACACCATTGTGGGGTTTATTACTTGGTGTGGTTCAGTTTCAAGTGTTTTTCATGGAAACATCTGTAAGTAATGTGTGCGGGTCTAATTTTAAATCCTGCCAAATTTTTTCCATTTAACATTTGGTTTAACTGACAAGCTTGCAGAGGTGGTTTTCAGAGCTGCCGTAACAGATACAGACAGTATTCCCAAGGCTATAGCACACCACCCCCCTCTTTTTTTAAAAGGAAAATAACAGTAATGCAAAACCTGTTTGTTTTTTTACTTTTTTTTACATGTCAGTGGATACAAACAGCAGTTCAGAATGTAGCCACTTTTATCCCTTCAAGACCCAGCTGCAGTTTAATCTATTACTCCCTAAAAATAGTTACCTTGGTTGTGACTTTTGTTTCAACATCTGTGGGCAAGGACAGCGGGGATGCTCCTTAAGGCTGACTGTGGGAAAGGGACGCTTCAGGACAGGGGCCTGCCTCTGCCCTGGAGAAATAGGGAGGGAGGAGAGGAGGAACAGGAGTGAAGTCTGAGAAATGGGCCAATGCTTAGCCTCCGGAGAGGGCACCAGAAAAACCATGCTCTTCCTATTTTCCTAACGATTAAAAAAAAATCGTCACCTAACTCTTAGGGGGCACCGAGGCCCCCTGGACTATCCAAGGGTCTGATCAGAAGCTGATCTGTAAAACCATAAAACAGAGCCTCTTCTTTCTTCACGAGGTGGGGTTGAGATAAAAAGGAGAAGCCCGAGTTAAATCTGAACTTCAGATAAACAACAACGATTTCAGTATAAAGCTGTCCCAAGGCGTCCCGTATTTTCGCTGGCTAAATCCGGCATCGCTACCACCGGGGTCAGACGTGTTTGCTGACTGAATTCTATTTACGGGTACAGAAGGTTTATTTCAGGTTGTTTGATTTCGGTGGCTGACGAAATGAACCAGCTCCAGCTCCACCGGGCAGTTGGCACAGCCGAAGCCATAAATACCCACCTCCGGGCCGGGACCGGCCGCGGGCTCCCTTCCCATCCCGGCTGCGCGCAGATGCTGATTCAGCGCCAGGGCAGGCACGAAGCGGGGACCCCCAGAAACATAATTAAACCGTTTCCATGCCTGACTCTCAAATAAAATGCTGTGTGGGAAGAGAAACTTGAGGCGGAAGTAAACAACAAATGGAGAGGTGTGGAGTGAAACCTCAGGGAAACTGTTGGTTTTGCTTCAAGGGAATTGAATTGTGAAACTTGCAGTTGCGAAATTTCACTCAGTTGATTCTGGTGAGAACCGGAGTTTGTTTTAATTGTCAATGAAAGCGCATGGTTGCCTGGGTCTCAGGGGTCTAGGTAGGGAACCTGGGAGCGGTGAGAGAGTGGGAGCCGGTGTGGGTCGGATGACAGGGCCGGCCACTGGGGGTCAGGATAAGCTCGCACTGTCCCCGCCGCCTGCTGAACTTTCTCGGCAGGAGAGAACAGGCCTGCCCTCCAGGAACCCGAGGCCTGCGGAGAAGTTTGGGAGAGATGCACCTTGGGTGTCCCTGGAGCCGTCTGCCTCCTCCCTGGAGGTTTCCCTGACAGCCCTTGTTTGTAAGGCAGATCTAGGCCCGCACACAAGTTGTTCCACTGTCAGGCACTAAATTGCCTTTATGAGGGTCAAGCGGGCTTGCGGATGACAACACTCTGATAACAAAAGAAGTGTGGCCTTGTTGAAGACGTTATGTAAAAGGAAATGATTCCTTTGAATTCAGAAGGAATATTAGAACAAGGCGGAAAGATCTAAGCCCCGGATTTTCTGCCTTATGATTTGTTTCTTAGAACTTGTTTAAGAAAAAAAAAAAAGAAGAAACAAAAAAACAGAGAAAAAGGAAAACAAACAAACAAACAAAAAAAAAAACAGAAAGGAAAAACCACCCCAAATGTCCAACCGACCTTTAATTTTTGTTTGTTGCTGCTGTTTTCTTCAGATCAAGTTTGCCTTCTTGTTAACCCTAGATGCAGCCGCAGAAAATTCAATTCCCCTCACTGAGGGATTAACCTCAGAGAAGAGTGAGGGGCTGGAGAAGCCTTGAGAGGCTTGCGATCGAGTTTGAAATGTTGAAAGAAAAAATCTTCAGTGGTTTAAGAGCTTCACTAAGACACTTTTAAAAAAGAATCAAAATTGCCCTTATTAAAGAGCTTCGGAGATCTAAATACAAGTCCCTTTTCTTTTGCCAATAAGGCATCTGATTCAGTCTATGTGTCATTAATGCTTAACAGAAATACTGGGATTCCTATTCAATGCCCAAACAAGAGTCTTACAGCCAACTCTATGATTTTTTGCAAAGACCAATCTTTTGTTAAAGCCTCACGTTTCTGTTCCTTTTGGTGATGGTACACTGAATTAAAAACTGGTGCCTTTCTTAGTACCTGAATGAGAGAGGGAAAGGGCCCAGATCTTTCAACTGAGCCCAAATGTTTGGGTGGCAGGGCTGTTTGGATTGGGAGTGATGTTTAGAGCTGATCTGTTTTGAACATTCATTCGTTCACTCAGCATCTACTAAGCACTCACCCGTATCTTGTGCAATGTCTGGTAACAGAGTCATGGTCTCACCTTCCAGGAGCTTGCTGTCTGGTCAGGAAGCATGTGAGGAGAGACAGAGGTTATTCTACTGTACTGGCAAGGCACTCATCTTGTCCTCTCTTTTTCTTCTAGAAAATGAGAAAAAACCAGGTTGGTCAACATAGTTAAATAAACAAGCAGTACATCAACAGTAACAACCAAAGTCCAGTTTAATTTGCCAGTGGCAAATATCCTTCCTTTCTGGCCAAGTGCTTCCTTTTCCAGGGGTCCATCTTCTCTTCCAGTGACCCAGAGTGCCCTTTGAAGCCACGCCCTCTGCCTGCAGACCAGTAGGATCAAATGGGGATGTGGGCAGAAAGCAAACTGAGCACTTGTACTGTCTGACTTTATAACCAGCTGTTGAACGGCTTGACACGGCTTTACTGTGAGAGTGCGGAAACCACCGTTCTTTTCCTTCTGGAATGAGGAGAAGCCAGAAGTTTATTTAATCTTTTCTAGGCAACTTATTTTATTGCATTTTTAATTTCCTCTCGCATTAACATGACCCTTTTCACTGGCTTCCCACGCCTGGTGCTTAATTACTTATCATTAGCAATGTACACGGGGCCCTTGCTGCATATTTATAAATGTGATCATTAGTACATGGAAAGACAAAGGCTTCTTTAAGACTGTCATTAGTTATTCTGTTTTCATGGAAATGTTCATTAAGAGAAACTACCCACCTGGTTAAATAATTATAATTAAGAATTGGTAATCTCCTTTGCATTTTTAACTTGCTCTTCCGTCTGTTCCTAAGTAGCTAAACAAGCCATATTTGGCCAGTATTCTAGCCTTCATTTTCATAAGAATTGTCAACAAATACAGACTCTTTGTTATTAACCTATAGGTGATGACTGATTTGCAGTGTGACAGATATAATTTTTTTAATGCAGCAGTTATTTCCAAACCCATTAACCAGCCATGGAATGGTGAGTCAGTGAATGGCATTAAGGATCTCTGGCTGATTTTATATTCTGGACTTCTGTCCGTGGTGCAAATTGAACTCCAGGCTTCTAACCAAGCTTCACAAAGGGTCTCCTTTAGCTACTCAACCACAGAGACACCAGGCTGGGTGGCCACTGGCCACAGTTCCCTTGCATACGCCAGGCAAGACAAGTGGCAGTTGGATGGCGTGCGTGTTTGTGTGTCAGCATTCAACTCTTTATAAGTTTTGGAGTAGGGGTAACCACAGCAGTGTTCTAGCTGTGGCCTTGCCAATGTCTAAACAAATAAGAGTCCATGAGGAGTCTTCAGACTGCTAGCAAAATGGCCAAGAGGCCCATACGTGGTTACGTGTCAGCTGAGCTGAAACAAATGAGGTGACAGAAACACAAGAAAGGAAGCCCGGTCATGCTGCTGCCCATTCCCCTCTGCCCAGACTGGTCCTCGGCGAGCCACCACCCCAGGCTGATGAGAATATGCCAGTGATAAACCACAACTGTGGGAAACGCTGGGTGGAGGCATAAATATCATCTGTAAACAATTAGGCAGCCACTGCTCATTCAGTGCTGCTTTGAGAAACTAAGGAAGTCTGCAATCAGTTATATCTCCAATTACCATAAAAATATATTAGCCATTCATTCATTTATTAATGATTCATCAGTTAACCACACATAATGAGCAAATAATTAGCAGTGCTGTACGGTTGCCAAAATTGAAGAAGTGTTGGCATTTTAAAGATGAAAGGTTGCATTTATGCAAAAGTCTGGTGATGATAAAGTTAATATGGAAGATAATTATAAAAGTGGCTGTCCTACATTACAGGCTGAGGTACTACAAAAGTTGCCTAATTGAACCAAAATAAATATTCTTCCAAAGTCTGTGTGTTGCCACACACAAACTGCTGAATTTCTCTTCAAGATCTCTCTTCAGTAAGGTGCATGGCATAATACAAGTTAATCAAATGCCAGACAGGGAGGCTGTGTTCTTTGTTTGCTTGGTTCAGGGCCTCGTGGAAAACAATAAATTGCATTCATGTCAGCTGAGGCCCATCCCTTTGCTAATTACCGCTTGGTGCTGAAATGACTTCTGTGAAATTGGGAGCGTGAGGAAACATACAGCCATACAAGGGAGGCTTTTCAGAGTTTTGCAGTAAATGTGAGATAGGCCTCAGGCACACAGATGTTAAAACACTGAATTCCCCCACAGATTACACTAATGGAAACCCTGTCAGGGTAAGTCAAATCCGGGTCTGTGGTCAAAATCTAATTAAGGTTTCTGTACTTAAAAAGAATATGAATGCCTGGGGGTGGCTATGAATGTATAAGAAACTCACTTGTTTGTAAAATTGTTAGCATGCAGAGTAAGTACCGTGGGGCTGTTACCTGCGATGTTAACACCTGTTTTCTGAGCCGCTCTTGGCTTTGCTGGATGGATCAGGGCGAGTGGTTTCAGAGGTCATCGAACCCTGCCCAGGGCACAGTGGCCTCCCATCTTTGGGGCCTGGTGCAAGGCCTGATTTGAGGTCACAGATGAAAGTGTGTCCTTAGAAGTTGCCCTGGAATCCCAGAGGATGCTTTGCTTTGCCACATGAAAACCACCCCAGATGATCCTGCCCAACTGCCTGGCGCCCCTGAGGAAATAGTTCTTGCGAAGGGTGTGGGTCCGGCCACATCTCCCCTCGTGGGGAGACAAAGGGTCGTCTGCTCACGGGGTGCGCCCTCCAGCCTGGCGGCCCTGCCTTCCAAACAGCTGCAGCGGGCAGGCGCGGCCCTGCTTCTAACAGAGGAAATGAATTTATAATGTTGCAGTCTCTTCATTTTCACCACGCATGAATTTCCCCTTAAATACTTAAAAACAACACCCGGAGCTGGATATACCTTAAATTTCGAATAAATGAAGCCTTAATCCAGTCTGTTGCTGAGTCTGAGTTGTTATTAAAGAAATAAATTTGAAACAGCAAGTGGTTTCAGAATTTTTGAATTTAATTATTTAAATCTACTTAGGGTAACTCTCACGCGCTATTTCAGTTTCCCACTGAGAACATGAATTCTGGGAAAGGTATCCCACGCAGGGCCCTGGAAATATTAACTTTCATGTACAACGGTGGGCTCAGCCGTAGACAGACTGTGCAGCCCTCCTCCCCTGAAACACAGAAGAAAGAAACTCTGAGATTCTTTTTTTTCCCTGTAAATTTCAGCCAAGTGTTATAGGACTTATTTTCAAAGAATAAAGGAAGCCAAGTCCTTTTCTTTTGATTTCTCAGGACTTCTTCAGATGCACTGCTTGTTTGGAATCATCTGAAGATCTTTAGAGAGCGGTAGGTTTATACAGTCATTTGCTGAGCAAAGTTAGGGAGCAAAAATTAAAGAGAGATGATAACCTGTACTATTGAAATGGCCAGCAACCTAGTTAGCGTGTATTTTGGCCAAGTGAGTGTCCGGGGCCTGATTTTTGACATTTGCGAAAGTGGACCTTCTGCTGTGTCCTAAGGGCTCCTGGGGAGAAGCTCCTGGACCTTTTGGTGCCACTTGTCTCCTGAGGCTCGGAGAGATTCTGTGTTCATGACTGGGCCAGCTGATGCCATTGCCTTCCTTCTGAGAGAAAGCACCTCCTGATATTAGCAATCCAGCTTTTAATCCCACATTGGGATAGGGGAGAGGGAGAAGGTGTGCAAGATTTGGGCACAAATGTATGACTTTATCTTTTTCTCCAGTTCACCAGGGTTTTGGTATGGCACAGGATAGGTTTGCTTTGGACCTTGGGAGTGGGGTTAAATTACCAAACACCTGCGAAGAGTCTTGCTGGAGTGTGGTCTTTCCTCCCACAGTGAGATCCTGAGGCCTGAGTCAGAGAGAAGCCCAGTGTCCGATTTATTTCTATTTTCTGCTGGCCATTTGATAGCGGTCCAGACCTTGTTATTAATCAGAACTGCCAAATCCCACACCCAACCCAGACTAACAAAAGAATATTGACTTGAGTGATTTCTAGATGTAGAATTCTATTTTTCTGCTCAATATGAAAATCTGCATAGAAGCCAAAATCTTTAAGAAAAAGGCAAATCTTAGTATGGGGCCCAGCCTTAGCCTTGACCTTGTCCCCAGTAAATGTAAAGGATTGTGAAAATTCACAATGTTCAGAAGATGAGTGAAGTTTTACCGTCTAAATGAACAGACAGAAGAGCACTAGACGGGGGCTTCTACAGGAAGTAAAGGTCCAGTGGTTAGTAGTGGCTCAGAAGTCAAGAGTTTCTGGGTTTATGTTTTTAATAACAGCTTAGACTTATAGCTAATTCTGGGTATTCAATTTTTAAGAAATCTGCACACACTTATGGAAGAACTCCCCCTTTCCAGGTGCAGGGCTGGGCCCTAAGACTTCAGAGAGGATAAGCCATGAGAACTCTTGGGAGGCTCTCATTTCTGCTGAGGGGGTGTGGTGGGGCAGGCACTCAGAGAGCATGAATCCAACTCCATGTAGCCAAATTTCTGCATCATTACAATGCCTGTCATGTAGGAGCCCAATAAAAGTTTGTTGAATGAATGGATCTGTTGAAAGGGGAGTGCCATGTTCCTTGTCTTTCTACTGTGAGTTAGCGAGTTAGCATTTATAACTCATTTTATGCCCCTACATGCTATGTAAACACAAATTATTAAATATCATCATAATAAACTAGGGTCTTAAACAGCCAATTATATTTTCCTATGAAGTTAGTGACATTCAGATTCGTTTGTTGGGCAGATGGTGTCATATTGCACCTGTTGGAAAAGTAGGCATTTTGGGAAGGGACATTAATTCAGAGCTATTTATAATATAACAAAATACTGGGCTTCTTAATAAATATATTTCTATTATTTCCCAAGGAAGGAACACAGTTGACCTAGCTTTAAATTATTATTATTTTCTACAATACTCTAACTCTTTGGATTGGAGCTTCTAAAAGACCATCTTTTCTTAAAGCTCTAGTCTACATTTCTTCTTCATTTCTGGTTTTCTCTTTCACTCTCAGGATTGGCTTTTTTTTTTTTTTTTTTTTTTTTTTTTTTTTTTTTTTTTGCAGTACGCGGGCCTCTCACTGTTGTGGCCTCTCCTGTTGCGGAGCACAGGCTCCGGACACGCAGGCTTAGCGGCCACGGCTCACGGGCCTAGCCGCTCCGTGGCATGTGGGATCTTCCTGTACAGGGGCACAAACCCGCGTCCCCTGCATCGGCAGGTGGACTCTCAACCACTGCACCACCAGGGAAGCCCTCAGGATTGGCTTTTGATTCTAATTTGTTCTCAGCCTTCTCTCTCCTCCACAAGTCTCTCTCCTTTGTGTCTGTCTCTCCTCGTCCCTCTCTCCTCCCGGCCTCCATCCTTCTCCCTCTCACTCTCCTGCCAAGGTGTTTCATTCCTCAGGGATGCTTCTCACACCACTACTGAGTCCAACTGTACTATGATCTGTTGGGGTCTCCAGAGCAAATGTTTCTGCCTGGATTTCTAAGCTTTCATAACCCACCTGCTCCCAGTCCACCCTGGGCAGGAAGAACTGCAAGAGCCAGGCTGACTTCCTCATCATCCTGCCAGTGCCATGTTGGTTTCTTGGGCCTCTGCTCTTGTTCACATCTTATCTGGAAGTTGTCTCCTCCTGTTGCACCTTTCTAAACTTCATGTATCTATTGACCAGATCCTCTTTGAAATTGTTCTTTTTTGTTTCCTTGATCTTCACCTCCTCTAAACTTCTATTGCCCACAATCTAGCAACTCTTCCTGTTCTATCCTGTAGTTTAGTCTTAGCATCTCATATAAACCCAAAGCTTCTTGTAGCTACAAGAAGCTACAGTATTTATGAGGCACCAGGCTCTGTATTAAGGTACATTACATTATTATTTCATTTAATCTTCATGACAACCCTGCAAGGTAGGTATGATTGTTATTCCCATTTTACAGATCAGGAAACAAAGGCCCAGAGAGCATGACTGACTTACCCAAGATCATACAGTTCATAAGAGGTAGAGCTGGGTTCTGTGGTAGTCACTACACCGTACCACCCAGATCCCTCTTGGAATTGAAAGACTTACGCCTCCAGTTGGTAGGAGTGATGCTGGCTGATAGCTCTCACCTGTCAGCCCTCTGCTAATTGCCTTTGCGTAAGCAAGTCTCTTCACTCAGTGTCACACCCCTTTGCTGGGGTAGCCTGCATCCGAACACTGGTTTTAAGGGGTATGAAGTTGTGTCCATCTCACCCCAGCTTGGGAAAACTCCTAAGTGCAAACCAGCTTCAGAGCTCTGAGGTTGGCTGAAGCCTTTGCTGTGACTGCATCATAGCTTGACTTCTCCCTTGGCCCAATCCCATTTCTTTCTCTTTGCTTTCTCGTTTGCAAATGGTGATTCCCAAGAGTATGCACTAATAAACTTCCTGTACACAAATCTCTGGTTCAAAGTCTGATTCTCAGGGAACCCAACCTAAACAGTTGGTACCAGGAGTGGTCCAAGAAAGGTATTGCTAAGATGGGATTCTGAAGCTTGACCACCTGCTGGCCACTGCTAATGAGGATTCCATTTGTGGGGGTAGGTGGGACAGTGATAGATCCTGGGACAAGGTAGCAGCGGTCCTGGGATGGTGTGCTTGTGAAAGGAGATGCACTAGTGGGAGAATGTATCAGCCATTTGAGAAATATTAATTATAAGAACAATGGCGTTGGATAGCTATTGCTGTGGGCAATCAACGCTTTGGAAAAAAAGAGTAATTAATTAGCAGTTAAAGGCTCTGTGTGAAAACCAGAAGAATTCACTGATTGGCTATAAAGCGAGCCTCATCTCCTGTAGTTAGAGGGCAGAAAAAGTTGGAGATATAAGATTAGCGGAGTTCCAGGGAAGGTTGAATGCTCATCTAGGCAGGTGTGCTATGCGAGGCTAGAGTTCTGATTGGGAAAGAACAGGACCTTGAGATAAGAGGTTGTGACATCTGAGTTGATGCACTTGAGCATCTCAAGTCTCCAGATTCCCCTGAACCCTCCAGGCCCACAGAAGGGGCCCATTCTTCTCTGTTAAAGGCTAATACTGCTCCTCTCTTGTTTGAAGAAGATGCATAGGCCTCTGCCTTGCAAGACAAATGTGTCTCCCTCTCTTGAAGATCTGCCCCCACGTCCCCTCTCTTCGCAGCCAGATTAATTAATAGGGGAAATCACAACACTGCCAGCTGGGGAAGTACTGAGCTTGCTAGGGGAAGAAAGGTCCTATACCTGGAGGAACTGCAGGATCTAGCCAACGATGCTGCCAGGATTCCGGACACTACTTAAGGGACTGTGTTCTGGGAGTACTGGATCAAGGTGGGTGGAATATAAAGTTATATAAGGGAGCACTTATCAATATTGGAGCACTCTCTTGGGATATAGGGCATCTGGCAAGGATCCTGGGATGCTATTAATATTCTCTTAAGATGGCTCTTAGACACCTGAAGAAAGTAATAGTCTACATAAAGTGAAGTAGAAATGAGTTATCATGATAATCAGTGGGAGAAAGGATAAAAAGGCCCAGAGAAATGGGCATGAGAAAGTGGAAATACCACATAAGGTCAGAAATCTCACCAAAATAACTATGTTCACTGGCAGGTCCCAGAAGATAGACTATACACTTTTTTTTTTTTTTTTCCCAGTACGAGGGCCTCTCACTGTTGTGGCCTCTCCCGTTGTGGAGCACAGGCTCCGGACGCACAGGCTCAGCAGCCATGGCTCACGGGCCCAGCCGCTCCACAGCATGTGGGATCTTCCCGGACCGGGGCACGAACCCGTGTCCCCTGCATCGGCAGGCGGACTCTCAACCACTGTGCCACCAGGGAAGCCCAGACTATACACATTTTGAAGAGCAGCTCCTGGTATGCTCTGGGACCCTGCATATTAGTTATCAAATGATTATGAGGCTAGAACTGTCCATTATGAACTATTTTCTGTTAGACCCAACAAGTCATAAGGTTGGGTGGGTGAGACCAGAGGTAATCCATTGCAAGATGGAAAGGGTGCATTTAGGATTGAACATGAGCAGGGCCAGAGGGCACAGGTAAACTGCATGATCAGGTGGCCCAGACCCCATGTCATCATCTGCCACCATTGCACTGCCTCTCCCTCAGTGCACACCTGTGGCTGCATAGGGTCCCTTATGACCAGTTGATGGAGAATGTAAGAAGCTGAGCTTGGTTCATGAATGTGTTGTCCTGGTACATGGCTGCAAGCTAAAAATGGACTGCTGCTGTACTAAATCCCTACTCAGGGGTGACCTTGAAGTCACTGATCAATGGAAATTCTCCCTACGAGTGTAGCTTCAAATGTTGTAGCTGCTTATCCACTATGTGGGGAAAGAGAATATAGATAAACTCTTGTGCAAAATGGCAAATGGCTTGGCTGAATGGTCAAGAGCTGGAAGGAAAAAGATTGGAAGACAGGGAAGTCTGGGAAGAGGCATTCCTGTGGGAATGGGTAGGAAATATGACGATTTTTGTATAACAGGTTAACATCCACCAGAGAGCATCTAACAGAGAAGATAAAATGTCTAGGCAAGCTGACATCAGCCAGCCATTGCCATCGATCACGCAAGGGCTGGCACAATAGATGCATAAATGGAGTAGCCATGGCGGTAGGGCTGGAGGCTATGAATGTGTCTACAGCACAGCTCCCACTCACCAAATTAATATAGCTATTGGTGCTCCTAAAAGTCCAATCTGTCAGTAATAGAGAATGATTCCCAATATGGCATTATCCTTGGAGATCACCAATCAGCCACTTGGTGGTAAGTTAGCTACATTGTTAGAAGGGGCAGCAATTTATTTTGACTTGAAAAAGTGATATCCCAGGGTTTGCCTGTACTGCCTGCAGAGCCTCAGCTTGCATCACCATCAGCATCTGAGGGCTTAGAGTATTTGATCCATTGACAGGGATCCCACATCACATCAGGTCACACCAAGCAACCCACTTTATGGCAAGGGAGGTGCACCAGAGGGCACAGAACCATGGCATCTACTCATCCTATCTCATCTAGCACCACCCAGAAGAAGCTGGTCTCCTGGAGTTATTGAATGGCCTGTTGAAGGTGAAGCTGCAGCACCAGCTTGGGGATGGTATCTGTGAGGATCAGGCACTATCCTCTAGGATGCAGTGTACACTCTAAATCAGCGACCATCGTATGGAGTTGTGCCCCAAAAGGAAGAACACGTGTCCAGGAACCAAGGGGTGAGAGTAGGTGTGGCTCTCCTTTCCATTACTCCCAATAAACCACTTGGGGAATTTGTACTTCCCTTTCCCCACAGCTCTGGGCTCTGCAGGCTTAGACATCTTGGTTTCCAAAGGGAGAATGCTTCCATCAGGGGACACAGTAAGAGTCTCATTGAACTCTAAGCTATGGCAACTGGCTGGGCACTTTGGATTTCATGTGCAAGAGACCACCATCTCAGGGCAGGATTTGACCCTGACCAAGAAGGGGTAGGGCTGTACTTACACAATGGGAGCAGAGGGACCTATGTTTACAACCCAGGTGAACCACTTGGGCAACTTCAGGTATTCTCTTACCCAATTTTGTTGATAAATGGACATGGCCTGAGAAGAGAAGATCCTTCAAGGATGAGGGTCTGGGTCACTCACCAGGTAAGCCATCCAGACCAGTAGAGGTGCTACCTGAGGATAAAGGGAATCTAAAATGGTCATTAAAAGAGGGAGATAATGATATCAGTTACAATCTTGAATCTGACTGCAGATGTAGTTTGCTCCAGCTACAGTAGTAGGGGCTGGGCTGGTGGGGTAGTTACTGCTACTCTTATGGGCTCAGTTTCTTTGTCTTTCAGGCTGCCTGGGTGTTTAGCTCAAAATTAGTGCTTTCATTTCTTATTCGCCAGGTTGGGCTTTTGGATGGCATTTACCATCTCTTCATAGACTTTTCATATTATTCGAAGCCTATTATTCATCCACTGAACATTTATTACATTTCGACTTCGGCTTTGTTCTTCGTATAGGGGATAAGAAAGTGAATAAGAAAAATAAGACATAGCTCTTGCCCTTAAGAAACTCACAGTCGAGTGGAGGAAAAAGATACGTAACCAAACTATTATAAATACTACAGTAAGTGGAGCGGTAGAGATGAGCGTAGAGGAAAAATGTCTTACCCAATTTGGTGATCAGAGAGGAAGGACAGTAATGCAAAGTTTCCAGGAGGAGCTGATGCTTGAGCTTAGTCTTATAAAATAAGAGAAAGAATATCAGGGTGCAGTAGTAGAATACTTCAGGCAGAGCAAAGATGAAAAATAGCTTGGCTGAATGTTGCTGGAGCACCAGAGGACAAGGTCAGGGAAAGCAGCGGTCAGGTAATGGAAGCTCTTATATTCCATGCTGATCAACATAAACTTTATCCTGTGGATGATATAGTCATTGACAGGGTCTCAGTGGAGGATGGGGTTCTAATGCATCCTTCAGTCTTTTCTCTTCAGTGTCCTGCTTGCAGCTGCCCCAAAATGCAGCTGCCTGAGTGTCTTCTGGTCACCATGCGTGACACCTTACAAAAGCATTTTATTCTGACAGCCGATCTCAGTTTTGAAAGATACTAGTGAATCTGGCTTTTATTTTTTTTAATTTATTTTTCTTTTTATTGAAGTATTGTTTCTGTACAGTACTATATAAGTTAACAGGTGTACAATATAGTGACTCACAATTTTTAAAGATTATACTCCACTTATAGTTATTATAAAATATTGGCTATAGTCCCTGAATTGTACAATATATCCTTGTAGCTTATTTTATACCTAATAGCTTGTACCTTTTAATCCCTTACCCTTTATAGCCCCTCCCCCCATCCTCTCTCTCGTGGCAACTACTAGTTTGTTCTCCATATCTGTGTCTGCTTCTTTTTTGTTATGTTCACCAGTTTGTTATATTTTTTTAGATTCCACATATAAGTGATATCATACAGTATTTGTCTTTGTCTGCCTTATCTCACTTAGCATAATGCCCTCCAAGTCCATCCATGTTGCTGCAAACGGCAAAATTTCATTCTTTTTTATGGTGATGTAGTATTACATTGTGTATATATGTGTCCATCAACAGATGACTGGAGATATATATACACACACACACATATATACATACCACATATATATGCATACCACATGTACATACATATACATATGTGGTATGTATACGTATGCAGTATGTATATATACATGTACCACATATACATACATATACATATACTTATACATACCACATCTTCTTTACCCAGTCATCTGTTGATTGACACTTAGGTTGCTTCCATATCTTGGCAATTGTAAATAATGCTGCTATGAAGATTGGAACGTATCTTTTCAAAGTGGCTTTTAAAAAGACCTCCTTGAGATCACTTTCTGTTGGTAGGGTCTGTAGCAGTGAAGTTGCTGACACCTTTTCAGCTATTCTAGATTGCTGAAAGCTGCCCCATTTTCTCTAACTTATTTAAAACAGCAATGCCCAAAGGCATGGCAGGGGAAGTCAGTGATTGATTATGGGTCCAGAGCTCCAGGAGAAACATTGGTACTTTGAGATAACTGTCCAGGAGCTCCTCACATTGTTGGTGCTTGGAAAGGCCTCACTGGTGTGGGCTACTTTGCTGAGTCAGTAAAACTCACTGATGATCATTCTGAAGACAGAGAACTCACATGAGGCTACGACCCAATCCTAGTCACAAAACCCAAGATTTCAGCATCCCATGGGAGCTTAAAGAAGGTGATGAACTCTAATGATCAGATAATATTATATCCAGTAACGAACTGATAAGCCAAGAAGGAAAAAAGTCAAGAAAGACCATCATGGATTAGGAAACAAGAAGACAGGTAAATTACTTTGGCAACAAGTCCCTGACCAAGTTAAAAGTCAACACTGAATTCCAGGTAGAATCCAGTGTTCTATGTAGGTGAACTCAAATATGAGGTAGAGGTCACCTTTGGCTTCTTGGTGGTTTTATTCACTAATAACCATACAGAACACAAAATGATGGATTGGAATAATCAACAATCAGTTTAAGAAATACAGCCAGTCTACCAGCATGAAAAACTACTTGTTTGCAAAAGTGTGGTATTATTGAAAAATTATGTCACTAGCATGTCCCACTTGGACCAGCTGTTCCAAATTAGGGATCCATAAAACCTCTACTAACGGAACAGTTTGTATCCTGGGTCAGTACTTGGTCTTCCCTCATTTCCCATCTAGTCCGCATAGTTCTAACACCAAATTTGTTCCAACATAGCCCAAGGTGTCAACCTACACACTGCACACAGAGGCTCAGATGGCTGTGACGGTCTGCTTTGGAAAATCAAGTTTGAAATCAGTCATCATAACTGAGAAGTACGAGTACCCTTTAGAAATTAGATAGCACTTTGATATAGCTAAGATTGGATGAGACGACAGTAAATCGTGAGGCCTGCAGCCAAAACCATCCTCTTGTGAGTAGCTTTTTGTGAGCAAAACACCTGGTATGAATTGAATATGGGAGAAGCTTTACAAAGTGGTTTCTTCTTAACCTATTAAATCTACTGTTAGATTTAATTCAAGTGTTGTAGATCTGCATAAAAATGGTCAAATTTCCAAATGGCTGGAAGAACTGAGAGTTAGTTGAAAGTCCTCTAGGGGTCTCTAGGTTTCCAACCATGTCTCTGTTCCCTCCTTCACCCAATTGCTACTCTCTCCCCTGTAAAAGCCCCTTTCAGTCCCCTTTTCAGTCCCTAGTAAATTGGACCCTTTAATCCCAGTATAATTTCCATCCTGTTTCTATTAGAAGCCGGGTGTTTCCCACAGTGATTCACTTGGTTGCCTTGCCCAGAAGGGACCAAAGACATCAGCTACCATTGACGCTTGTTGATTGGGCTGAAAGATTGACTGAAAGGGAACGTGAGTGCTTCTTGGTTCCCAAAAGACATTAGAATGAAAGAAGCATGCCTTGTTGGTGGAGAGAAGGACAGTGTAAACATAGTGATAACATTGGACCCAGATGGATTTTTTTAGCGCCAAATCTGACAGACCAGTTTTATCCATTTTTGAATTATAGAAAAAGAGGTAGAGATGTGGAGTGTCCAGACCCAGTTCTGCTACTGATTTTAGGACCTGGGTTTCTTTACCTGATGTTGCAATGGTCTCTGAGTTTCCTTTCACCTTGAAAATTTCATGAAAAATAATCACATATGGCCACCCTGGATGGCGATGTTGCTACTGTATGTTTTCTTTAAAGAGTCTCAAATCCATTCAATATGAAGTAGATTAGTAATAGGAACCAGAAACTCTTAAGAGGCCGCCCTCATATACAGGGAATTTACTGTCTTGCCCTGCGTATTTTGTGTTTATTTCTGCTGACTCCTAGGTGGGGGTCGATTCCAGGGAAGTAACATTTATATGAATCCAAGTGGAGGGAGAAGTTTCCTCCCTCATCTCCCTTTCCCAAACAATCCAGCTTAGTTCATCATCTTGTATTGACATTACTTATGAATGCTAATGAGCTCATAAATGCTAATTAATAACTCCATGTGCTTCTATTTACTGGCAATTTAGGGATCCAGGTGCAGTGTAGACCTGGCCCCAAACACAGTACATCTCTCCATCTCTGAGCTGAGAACACGGGTGGGATGATTCTTGCAGTACTGCTAAAGTCAGGGGCTTTTATTGAATACGTGCATTTTAATACATGTGCGAGCTATGATTAAAGTCTCACAAAATTATCGTCTTCTGATTTCCCAGCGAGAAAAATAACTGGGGTCAAATCCAGCAAATAACAAGATTAGGTTGGACTCTCAATCTCTGGGGAGAGGTCAAACTCAGTGGTGGACAAGGCACCCTCCCCAGCCTGCCCTGGATGCTCTCTGGCTCTGTTGCCTTGGCACAGAGCGGGCGATGCACAGAGCAGAGAGCTCTGCATGGAGGAACAGAGAGAAGGACGATGGGGCTTTGAGGGTGTAACACGCAGCGCCTTTGCTCTCTTACAGGTGCATCTGCCTCGTCTGTCCCCTCCACCGGGTGGAGAGCTCCCTCAAGCCAGGAGCTCAGCCTGCCGGGAGCCAGGCTCCCTAGAAGGGTGCTGCCTTGACCCTGCAGATTGAACCTCTGTGCTCCCCTGACCTTCGCTCAGCAAACAAGGTGAGGCTCGACCTTGGTTCTAATGATCACATTACCTGGAACTTACCAAACGCTTCCTCTGCACCAGCTTTCGGCTCTGAATTCCTCACAACGCTATTATGAGGAATTATTACTGCTATTAATACTGCCTCTGTTTGAGCATTTGGTAAACTGAGGCAGAAGGGTGGTGTCACTTGGCCAAGCTCACACAGTAAGTAAGTAGCAAAGCTGGGATTTGCACATGGCCATCACATTGAAGGAAACCCCTTTCTAGACTGCTGCCTGGCTGCAGCTCCCAGGGCTACTGCAGACGCCAACGCTGGGGCCGGTCCTGTACAGGTGGCTCTGATGTCAGCGGCCCTGCTCCCTAGGGATCCTGCATCCCCTGCCTTTTCAGGGCCAGTTTTCCTTCCAGCCTGGAGAGCTGGGGATTGGATCCACTTCCTCGTCCCAGCTGTAATTTCCTCTGAGCTCCCAACACCCCTCCCGACTTGGGAATCACCCTTTTCCCTACGGTGCTCCCCACTCCTCTCCCTTTCCAGGGCCTGGAAAGTCACTGTTGAATCAACTCAGGATTGCCGCCTCTCAGAGAGAGAGCTGTGCCTCCAGGGGAGAGAAGCAAAGGTTGAACACTCACATCCTGAGTTAGACCCAGGCTGCTGAGCGGTGTGAGCTATTGCTTTTGGATGAGCTTCTCCGGAACGGAGGAGCTTTCCTTTGTAAAGAGAAGAGCTTTATGAACCCCGTGGTCTTTTCAAAGAGGCTTGCTGGGTGGCAAGGCACAGCCACCATGGCGAGGATGAAGCTGGAGAGGCAGGAAGAGAATGGCTAACTCTAAGCCAATGCGATGTGCTTTTTGAGGCTGGGGTATGGGAGGCAGGAGAGGAGGTTCCCCTCAGCCCCATCTCCGTGAGGGTGATGAACACACGGGTGGTTGGTACCTCTCACACCTGCGGGGCTGCTCAGTCCCCACTCCACGCCCCGGTGGCGCTGTGTCCACCGGCCCCCAAGGCCAGCAGTGGCACAATCCAGGGATAGTTGCTCGTATCTGTTTCTTCTCTTTTCCAGGCCTCGGAGGGTGTTCCAGGAAGGAACCTTCTTCAGTGTGATGACCTGCAAAAGCAGCCCTTCCGTTTCCATTTCAAACTCCAAGTCAGCTGTATCAAGGTCTGAACCAGGGCTGAGGAGGATAATGGGTCAAATGCAATTAGCAGCCGAGAGGGCTGCACATTGCAGTCTGATTTATTATTTTGCCCATCAGATTCCAAGAATCCTAGTGCTTAAAAGCAGCTCAACAATCACTCTATTGTGCTGAAATAAAGCCCAGTTAATTCAAAAATCAATGGCACCACCAGGTGGGGTCCACTCTGGCCCCAAACAGATGGGGTGGAAAACTCCCCCAAAATGCCGCCTTGCTAAATGAAAAACTTGATCCAGGAATGGAACAAATAGGGAGCCATGAATGGAATGGAGTCAGGTCCACTCAGGCGAATTCTTTCTTCTCCCTCTCTTTTTCCTTCCTTTAAGAAAGAGAAATGTGCCATTCTGCATCTATCAGTGTCAGCGTCCGGGAAGGGACACAGCCCACCACCGTTTGCAGTTCAGCCGCTTACTTTAATTAGTCTGAAAATTAAAGGGCTACTGTGGGCCAATGTGAGTGATTATGAAAATACATGTGCATCCCATGCAATCCTCTCCTTTAATTAATGGTCTTGTAAACTATATGGCTCACTTTAAGGCAGTCTCGCGGTGTAACAAGTCCATTTAAATATCCACTTAATACTTAACAGAATGTGAGGGACGCGCTATAGCATAGGGTCCCTTCTCAAGTTTCACTGTCTGAAATCTTTCAAAGCTGACCCAAGTCAACCTGAAAAATGTTTAACACCTTGGGCTCGAACACAAGAAACTCTGTGACGAACAGACATTCAATTACATTTTTTAAAAGTGAGAAGCATTTTTGTAAAATAGCAACTCTGGAAACTAATTGGCAGCCGCGAAACTTGTGAGTGAAGGCCAAATCTTGTGGGGAACTTTTACTACAGTAACACGACTCAAAGAAAATGTGTATAAAAGACATCTTTGTTTCCCAGTCAAATTAGCTGATTAAGAAATAAAACATCTTAACGTGTTTTTAAATGTAGAATTAATTATTTATATGAAAAAATTAAAGCCAGGTTACGTGAATTCTACTGTGTGTGAATTGAATGGGGCAGAAAGAGTAATCCTTGTGGATCCATGTCTTAGGTCATTAAGAGAAAACTTAAGGAAAACTAAATATTAAGAGATCCAGTTGTTGGAGAAAAATTGCATTCAGATCACATGTTGTGCTTCCCATTTTGATATTCAAAGTCCCGGTTATTTATGGTACACATGAAAAATGTGACTTAGAACACGAAAACTGCTTTGTATAGGCTGAGTCCTGACAGTTGAGGGGAAGAAGAAAACACGGCTATACAAAGAGGAACGCCAGCTCCTGGGAGAACACAGGCCTTTTGCTCTAAGGAACCCAGAGAAGGATTCACAGAAAGAATTTGAACAGGCCCCTCTTTATTTTGCTAATGGGTGAGTTTGGAACTCAGGAAACAAGAAAACCTAAGTTACTTGTTAGACTCAGAAAAGAAGTGGGCTGGTGACCTTTGACATCTCAGGCCCCCTTGTCTCAGCCCAAGCCCTTCGGCCCTGACCTCTTAACATTCCAATATCCTGAAGCCAGGCCCTGCCTGAGCCAAGGCTGCAAATTATCTTTGAGATGTGGATAAACATCCACTGGGTCAGTGTTTTTCAAGGTGTGGTCCAGGGACCACCTGCATCAGGGTTACCTGGAGAGTTTTCAAAAATATAGGTTCCTGGGCCCCAGGAATTACTGGACCAGAGAGGAATGGGGTCCAGCATTTTGCATTTTGAGCACATTGCCCAAGATTCTATAAGTGTGCTAAAGTTTGAGAATCTAAGTATGTATGTCCACTTAGAGACCACAAGAGTAAACTTCCCTACATTTCTTTAATGGATTCCCTTTAGTGAAAGGCATTTTCTAAAATGTGAAAGCCTGTCCACAAATCCTTCATTAACCAAAAAAAGTCCTCCAGCCATTTTCTCCATTTCTCGTGGCATCACTTCACAAAGGGAGTATACGAAGGCTTTGTCCTTTAAAATAAGTTCAGTGAGTACTTGAAAAGTCATTTGGCAGGAGATGAGGGATGAGACAAAGGGGGAAGATTAATGACGAACAGAATCAGAGTCCTTGCTAAAATAAAAATGGATTCACACCCAACTTCTTATGAAGGCTAAGACATATGGCAGCTCATGTGGGAAGCGAGCGTGTTTAGTAGAAAAAGGTCCTGCTGCAGAGCTGTGTGATATAGGGGACAGCTTTCTCAGCCAAAAACAGAACATCACATGCTCTGGGAGATGTACCATCTCTCCGATGTGACGAGAGGCTGACTTTCTAAAACTTGAGCAAACTCTGCCCAAATGGCTTTAATGAGTTTCTCAGAGTCAAGATGATCAAGTTTAAGGGTTTAGATCTTGGTTTTGCTCTTATCTTCCGGCATGGCCTAACAGCACATCATTTTCTGTGACTGTTTATGGAAGCCACTGATAATTGAAGGTTCCTCATTTGTAAAATGGAAGTCACAATCCTCCATCACTTCTGAGAACTGAGAGGAGGAAAGTGCCGGCCACTAGAAATTGTATCTGAGTTTCAGCTACAAACCACAGAGGCGTGGTTCTTCTATATCCTCTTTTGGGCTTTTTAGAGTTTTCATCAGGAAAATGCCAGGACATAACCAGGAAGGTGTTTTGTTTTTTGTTTTTTAAAGGGGGGAAGGGCAATCATTTGTGTTTGTGATCTGTTATGCACCAACCTTAAAGTAGCAAGTGTCAGATTCAATTTCTAGGACTCATTCAAAATTATAAATGAATAGATATACAAAGGATATTTACAAATATGGCTCTTATTATGCTTACAGTAGCAGCGACAAGAGTTCAGTTTTAGTCCCTGGAAAATTGCTGCTTAATAAGAACTTCCCCAAACCCATGTCCCCTTTGAGATAAAAATTTCCACACTAAGTTTCATCGCCCTACTAGAATTTCCTTTGGAATGTTTGTGCTTAAATTCCTTTCTCCCCGATTGAAGTATACAACACAAAATGTAGCTTCAAGACTTAAAAAGTAGTGCACCGAAATGCACAGATATGTAGGATAACCTGGCCGAGGCAGTGGGCAGCGGGAGGCTTCGGAGAGGTGGGCAAATGAATTAAACTCTCCAATAATTAAGAAGTGGTTTATTTGGCACATTCAGAATCTGGAACGCTTGAACAGTAGTGCAGTGTCTAACTTCATTATATGCCACGGGCAACCCGAGCACCAACTCAGTTTTGCTGCAAGAAGCCTTTTTTTTTTTTTCCGGTATTTCCTGACTTGGTGTGTGCAGTTGTGAACTTAATTAACACAGTAGTGATTCTGCACCCCCAGGGAAAAATGATAAATTTTGTAAAATGTAAATACAGAAAAAAAAAAAAGAGAAAGTTTCTTTCTTTCCTGTTCATAGTTGTTTTTATTCCCTCTCTTATGTTATGCTTTAGGAAAATATGAAAGGCACATGAAGCTTTATAGAGTCCAACCCTAGGCCCCCACTAAGGCATCATATCTAGGGACTCCTCTAAATCACTCCTGTATCTTATAGACCATCCTAACTGCTTTTGGGTGAGAGAAAGCTGGGTTACTAGGTAGCAAAAGTTAGCCCTTTAGATGATAGCATTACATCTTAGGTGACTTTTTTTTTTATTGCTCTCATTTGGAAGTAGCTTGAACAATTCCCTTTTGAATCAGGCCCTATAAATTTGATCAATATCATTATTTTCACAAGGCAAGCATAAACCAATCAAGTTGTCTAGCTTCGTCCCTCTTCTCTCCCACCCACCCTCTTAAAAAAAACAAGAAGAGTCACAACTTTGGCGTGGAGCTGAGTGTGAAGCTCTGGTACAGAAAACTCTATGAAAAGATGACATTTATAGATGGGTATATATATTTAATTTCTTGTGTGTGAGTGTGTATGTATATATATTTCTGCTTCTGTGCATCGAGGATACAATATCATAATTCAGGACATTTTGCTTTATCCAATGAAGAGTTTTTTCTGCTCTCTTTAATTGGTAATTTAATTACAGAGCTAATTAGGAACAGAGTGGGTGTTCGGATTACAATGAGTGTCTTTAACTGGAAATTCTTACCACTTACAAAGCAAGGAAGTTTTAAAATTATGGAACACTTAAATAATGGATTAATAAGTCAGTAAATACAACGGGATGAGGGCAGATCATTCACATGCCCTTCAAATGGCAAAACTGAATAGGGTGGTCTGTCTCACTAAGTAATGATGACTGCCTTTCCAGCCTCCTGGGTGGGCGGATGGGTTTGTGCTGAGGCCCCAGGGAATTTGCATGGGAAACTCTGGGGCTTGAATTCCTGGGCCAGACCTTTGTCAGGAGGTGGAGCAGCTAACAGCTAGTTGGGAGACAACATGGTCCAATACTTAAGAGGGAAGAGGAAAGCAAAGGAAGTTTCTGTCTCTGCCTCAGTTTCCCTACACCTCTACCCACTGCAGCTGACACCTATGTCCCAGGGCAGCACAGTAGCATTTGGAGGTGGTTGAAGGATGGCCTTGGGCACAGGGGTTTTAGCTAGACTGGGTGGTCCTATGGGTCTTGGGTGCACTAGACAGAGAGGGCTGTAACTGAGTTACCCATCTCCTGCGTGTTCTACCCATGAAATGAGGCTTTATGAGGGCTGAGCTTGGTCTGAGTGCAGGGGAATAACTAGTAATTGAACCAGAACACAGCCCCTGTGTTTTGAAAAGACTTGTAACTGATCTGTTTAGGGGGAATAATCATCTGTTCATTCATCAAACATTTAGGAGCGATGTGTGAGTGGCTACTGTGTGTAAGATGCTCACACAAAATAAAAACACCAAATGTAAATACACTCTCTCTTTGAATTCAAAGTACAGGGAATTCCCTAGAGGGCAGATCTCACAAGTGCCTCAAAAAAAGCCTAGATCAGAATCCCATCTCCTGGACTTCCTTCTTGGAAGGTTCCATCTGGAAAGGTTTGATCCCAGAAAGGCCACCAGTTTGTCATGGAAAATGCTCAAGGCAATCTAGTTCCAAAGGATACAAATGGACTACAGATTCTCAGTTTTCCACAGTAACTGCAGGGAAAGGTATGTGTGAGAGAGAGAAAGGAAAAATAAGAGATAATTGGGGCTAAGTGAAATCCATGGATAATCCTAATCTTGGTTTCAGCCAATAGCCTCACTCAAGCCCATTCTCCCGCAAACTTTGGACCAGAATTACTGTCATGAACTAAATTGATTTGAGCTTTGGTGGTTTCCTTCTGCTGCCCATGGCATGGCCAAGAAAGGCCTCGGTGGGCCAGGTTGGGAAGAGGCACACCCCAAACCAAAGGTTCTTACTGGTTCACAAACCAGCTGTGACCCCACAGCCTCCCGCTAGCAAAGAGCAGCTTGCAAATGAAGGCAGAAAAGAACAGTTAGCTTCCCCCTAAACAAAGAGTTAACTTGCTGAAGGAGTACTTTTATAAGCCCAAGCGTTGAGAACTATGATCAGTTTCTCCTCATTCACCAGAAGAAAGAACTTTCTGATTTTTTTTTTTTTACACTCTCACCCTAAATAAATCTTTTTGTGCTAAAGCTTCCACGTCCTGGGCTAAGAAGGACAGATCCCTTAAACTTGTTTGTTCTCTGCCTTGCTTCAAAAATGATTTAGGCTGAGATGCTTCATGCTATCCAGCCCAAGGGAAAGGAGATTACGACCACCCAAATGGACAGAGGCTCAAAAGAAATGAATCAAAAAAGTTCCACCTTTAAGTATTATCTTTTCATTAAATTATTAAGTTCACGGTTTCATCAGAACATTCTTTCATTTATTTAATAAATCCACCAATATCTATCGAGGACTTATGATGGGTAAGGGTCATATAATTTTAATCCACACCCAGTCTTCTCTGAGTTTCTAGTTAGATTGGAGAGATGGTGTGTGCACAAATATTATGTTACTTGACAGAGGATAATAAATTCCATGTGTGAATGGTGAAGTCAGGAGAAAGAAAGCTGTCTTGCTGCTGGGCTAATCAAGAAAGCCTTCATGGAAGGGGAGGGTGGGGCTCAGATTGGGTCATGGGTTAAGGAGGAATCTGATAGACAGAGTTGGGGGCAAGGCATTCCAGACAGGGGCTTACATTTACTGAACACTTACTTTTTGCCAGGAACTATGGTAAGCACTTCATATGCATCCAACTCATTTAATTTTCACCAGGACCCAATGAAGAATGATTATTTTTCCCCAAATGCAAATCATAACAATAATTAACTTTTATTAAGCATTTAGTGTGTGCCAGTCACTTTGCTAAGTGATTTTACATGGATTAAGTCTTTTAATCATCAAAGCAGCCCTTTGAAGAGGGCACTGTTATTATTATTATTCCCATTTTACAGATGAGGAAACCAAGGCACAGAGAGGTATGTAACTTGCCCAAGTTTACCCAGCAAGTGAGGAGCAGAGCTGGGATTAGAACCTAGAACTGTCAACAGAGCCCTCCTTCACTTTTAATTCTGTTCTCCTGCTTCCCATGGGAAAAGCCACAGAAGCAGGAAGAGACAGTGAATATATCTAAGGATTCAGTACTGACATTTGTTTGGAATGTGTTTGCAAAACTCACTCGAATTGAAAAAATTTTAATAGTGACCGACCTAAGAAAATGTTTAAATTTCATGTGTAACAACTGATGTTGAAACAGAGGTAAATGATAATTTTCAACTCATGACTTCTTGTCTCTGCTGACTTTCAGAGCTGTGGTGAGTGGTACGGGCTCTGGAGGTGAGGGTGGGAGAAGGGGGAAGAAGAGGAAGGGTGAGGGTGGGGGAGATGTTAGAGCAGCACCTCTCTAGCGATGGCGCAAGTAATGTCTTTCCCTGGAGCACCAACCTCGTGCAGATTATTTAAGGAAGTCCTTTTGTTGAATGTGTTGATGCAGAAGAGGTAGAACTGGATGGTCAGAGGAGTGTGTCTGGCTATGTCTTTTCTGGGACGGAACTTGTGATGTCTACAGCCATCTGGGTACATGGTCCCAGGTGGTGGGCCTAAGGAGAGGTGCCAGGCTCTCGTAATGAGGAACTGGCACTCCACTCCGCAGATTTCAATCCTATAAGAATGATCTTAATAGCTCATTTAGTCTAAGAGTCACTTGAGAGGTGAAGGATTCAAATAGCACCCTTAAAGGATAAGTGTAATTTTGTGTAAAGGTCCTTGTCTAGTGTTCTTCAGCTTTCAAAGTAGTTTCCCATGTGTTCTATCACTGGATCCCACAGACTCAGTAGGGAGAGCAGGGCATTTTACAGATAAGGAAATGCAGTTGAGGAACTTAAGTCTATGGACTAAGGACACAGGTCTCAGGATTGGGCCTGGTGCTCCGCATCCTGGTACACATTCTTTCTGTGATGCTGCACTGTGTTCACAGGGCCTCCCCATCACTTCTGATGAGCAGGGCCAGGGTGATCCAGACAGGGACAAGTAGGGAGTTTAAACTTGACAAGGGCTGAAATTCCTGGGGAGACAGATGGCCAGCCTCCTCCAGGTGGAGCAGGAGAGGGAGAATAGAGCAATAGAAAGAATTCAGAACAGAGAGGTAGTCCGTCACTTTTTTGTTTGTTTTTTTTTTTTGCGGGGGAGGGGGAGAAACGCCATGTTCAAAGTCCTGGAGGGAAAACCCTGAAGACAGAATCCCTGAATCAGAGATCTTAACCACCTCTGAGGGAAGGAACCTCAGTGGGAGAGGAAAGTAACATCCATATGTTCATTCAACAAACTTTTTCACAGGCACTGCTCTGCCCCTGGCACCGGGGACACCAAGATGAAGGAAGGTCTTTGTCCTTTCAGAAGCTGTGGTGAGAATGGGGGTGGGTAACGAGACAAGGACACAAGGGACCACACAGGATAAACTAGAGGAATGCAGGGAGGGTGCTGGGAGAGGACCGAAGAGGGGCACCCACTCCTGTGGGCCAACTCTGTGCCAGCATTTTCTAGATGCCGTCATGTATGATACTTCAGAGTAGCCTCATATCCTGTGACATAGGTATCACCACTCAATTTTCAGAAGAGAAAATGAGGCTCAGTGAGGCTGAGAAACTTGCTTAAAGTGACCTGGTAATAAGGGGGAGAGAAAGATTCAAACACAAATTTGATTGACTCCAAAGCTCATGCTGCTTGAAGTGTCTGCATTCTGAGGCACCAAAGCGTATGTCATTTTTGTCTGTTCCACCTATGGATGCTATACCTCATTTCCTCCCTCGTATAGGGGGAGAGCAGAAAGGGCATAGGAGTGGGCTTTGGGTCAAAGGTGAGCAGATGCATTGCAGAAGGGAAGTTACCTTGTATTCTGATAACTAACTAGTAAACTTTGCTGATCTTTAGCCCAAATCTCTGAGGAGCAAGCAAAGATTCCCAGAAAGGAGAGCGCACTGCCAGTGTGTGCTGAGCTGTGGCATGGCACAATCTGATGGTGTTTTCCACGCACCTTCCTCTTAGGTTTAGGGAGAAACAGAATTTAAGGCCGTTACATTTATCTTCCTGCCACTGCTGAACTCTTTAAATACTCTTTGTTTTTGTTTGTTTGTTTGTTTGTTTTTTGCGGTACGCGGGCCTCTCACCCTTGTGGCCTCTCCCGTTGCGGAGCACAGGCTCCGGACGCGCAGGCTCAGCGGCCACGGCTCACGGGCCCAGCCGCTCCACGGCACGTGGGATCTTCCCGGACCGGGGCACGAACCCGTGTCCCCTGCATCGGCAGGTGGACTCTCAACCACTGCGCCACCAGGGAAGCCCTAAATACTCTTTTAAGGGAGTCTGATGCCCTGAGTATGTTAAGAAAAAAGTGCTCATTGGCTCAGTGACCTTCATGGCTAACACATGACTAGTTGTGGCGCAGTTGTTTTCCAGAAGAAGGCCTGTGTTGGGCAGGCTGTGCATTTCCTGGGCTTTATCCCACCCACAGCGTCTGGAGGCCCATGGCTGGAGTGGTGGTATGCAGAGAAATTGCTAACGGACACCTGGCCACCTGAGCAGGGGCACTCTGGGGGTTAACTCCAAAATAGCTTCCCACCCTGGATAATTATTATGTCGGAAATGAAACCTCTGGTGTTCCCTGGCCTCATTTTGATACCTGCCATCCTTCCTTTCCCTCTTTGGAGTCCTATAGTAATGTCATTAAAGTCCCAGGAAAATGTCAGCCGAAACCAAGGTTTCTGTCGGTTATAACCTATGAAAAATGTATTGGATTTAATATGTTTGGTTTGGGAAATCAGTTTTTGTCCACTATAACCAATTGTCCATAATAACCATGTGTGTTGTAAGTGGCATGCACTGTAATAACCCACATATAAAGGATAAAATGAAAGACAAACCATTTCAGATGGCAGCTGGAGCCGTATCAATATAGATCACTGCCTACGTATGTCAAATGATTGATGGCCATTTTTAAGGCTTTTTCAATTCAATGCCAGTGCCATCTAACGGCAGTAAAGCACACAGTATTTGCTGATACCCTTCCTGATAAACAGGCCGCTGGTTGCAAGTGAGAACAGCTTAAGGAGTGAAAAGGCATGGGGAGCCATTTCTTTCAAATGATCCATTCCCAGTGTCCTGGCGGGAGGACATGCAGGAGACGGCAGCAGGCTGGAAGCAGGCAGCAGATCGGCAGCAGGATCTGCCCCTGGCCCAGGAAAGGCGGCCATCTCAGCAAAGCTGTCCCCACAGCTGGTAAGGTGGTAAGGAGAGGCATGAGATGCAACTTTGAGGGAGAGAACCATTTTGGCTTCCCTTGCATAAGGATGGCAAACACGTAAGTGCACCGTGGTGAGCACGTTATACCTGTTAATTCATTTAATCCTCAGGTAAATCCCGTGACGTCTGTACTCCTATTAGTCCCATTTTTACAGTTGGGGAAATTGAGACACACAGAGGCTAAGCCCCTTGCCCAAGATCACAGTTAGTGAGTGATCAAGCTAAGAATCTCACCAAGTCCTCTGGATCCAGAGTCTGAGCATTTAGCCTCTAGGCTGTTCCATCTTGCAGGTCACAGAAGTGTATATGAGCTCCCTTAGAGGTGGACATTAAAATAGCCAAATTCAGAGAAGCAGAGAGAGAATGGTGGTTATCAGGGGCTGGGGGGTGGGAGACACGAGAAGGTGACGATCAAAGGGTCCATAGTTTCAGTTACGCAAGATCAGTAATTTCTGGAGACCTGCTATACGGCATAACACCCATAGCTAGCAATACTGTATTGTAGACTGAACAGTGCTAAGAGGGTAGATCTTTTGTTTCTTCTTTTTTTAGTTTTGTTTTTAGTTTTGTTTTTTTTAAATAAGTGTATTTATTTAATTTATTTATTTTTGGCTGTGTTGGGTCTTTGTTGCTGTGCGCGGGCTAGTTGCGGTGAGCAGGGTCTACTCTTTGCTGTGGAGCACGGCCTCTAGGTGTGCGGGCTTCAGCAGTCGCAGCATTCAGGCTCAGTAGTTGTGGCCTGCGGGCTCTAGAGCACAGGTTCAGTAGTTGTGGCGCATGGGCTTTGTTGCTCTGAGGCATGTGGGATCTTCTCGGACCAGGGCTCGAACCTATGTCCCCTGCATTGACAGGCGGATTCTTAACCACTGCGCCACCAGGGAAGTCCCAAGAGGGTAGATCTTATGGTAAGTGTTCTTGCCACCCACAGACAAAATACTAAGAACAATACTACTACTACTACTACTACTACTACTACTACTACTACTGTTACTACTACTACTACTACTGCTACTAATAGTAATAGGAGCAGGAGAAAATTTTAGGAGGTGATGGATGAATCTATGGCCTTGATGGTGGTGATGATTTCACAGGTATCTACTTATCCCCAAACTCATTGAGTTGTATATATTGTGTACAGATTTTTACATGTCAATTTTACCTCAATAGAGTGTTTTTTTTAAAAAGTGCACAGATATTTAACTGTGATTTCTTGGAATAAATGTTGAAGTCTCATGAGGCTGTTTGTTGCTTACATCCACGCCCACAAGCACCTGCTAATATCCTGGTCTTGGTGAAGATGCCTTCATTTTTCTTCCAAGCCCTGCCTCAGCACCACAGTGCCAGCTGACAACCGTGCTCTTCCCCCCTGAACATGCACCAAAATGTGACCGTTCAGGCTAGGCTGGTTCCTCTCACACACTTGCCCATAGGAAACTTCACGGCATTCACATTTTTCTGTAAACCATTATTTGCATGATTGTTTTCGAATATAAGTCTTTCAGAACAGGCCATACACTCCTGGAGACAGAGACCATTTGTGTCATCCATGGCTGCCCCCTCAGTGATAGCCCCACAGTGAGCTTGGCACACAGGAGGGCTCAAGGATTGTGAAAGAATAAGTAAAATGAGTGAAATGCTTCAGTACTGGAAGGAAAGAAGGTGTTTTATCTGTCCTTCCTGTCTTATATCCAGGATGAGAAATGTGATAAATCCTTTTCAAAAGGATTACTTTCCTTAAAATAGCCGTGTCTTTGTTAAGGAAATGAAATTTCAGAAGTGCCAGGACCCTCCAAAGTGAAACCAGTGCAGCTTTCAAAAGTCTCGATTCCAGATACACCTGCATGCACACGCGTGTGCGCGCACACACACACTCACGTTCGCCCACACCTGGTGTGCACCCCATTAAACCCACCATGCCCACACGGCTGCTCTCATGTCCTCTGAGGCTTCCTTCCTCCTGGGGAGCAGGCATCAAAGGGGTTACCCCACTGTCTCCGAGGAATCCTCCTGATGTTCACTTGCTTTGGGAACACATGCAGACACTCACAGTTTAGAACATGGGCCCTATCTTTTCAGCTGTCTTTTAATCTTTGATAAATTGAACAAGCGTGGAGAACTTGCTGGTGACAACCAGCTCGGCTAAGACTGCAGGGATGAAAACCATGTCAGTGGAGTCCCTGAAAGTCCTCCAGTGCGCTTGAAGCATATAAAGAGAACCCTTGATCCCGGCTATCAAAGGGTGCAGAAAGATCAAGAAGAATTAAAACTGATGGTGTGCCAGAAACCACCTGCAACAGAAGGTCATTACTTCTCCTCGTTAAAACAGCCTCAGTTCTGGGGCCTGATCTGAAGCTTAATTGAAATATTTCAAACAGTGGATTATAAGGAAGATGAGACGTCCCCTGTCCATTTCATGACCTTTGCTAAGAAAGGCAGATTGGTAATAAGGCAAAAAAATCTGAGCGACTGCCTGAAGACAGCGAAGCCTCTTAATGATATGAGCCACGACACCTTTTTTTGTGAGGAGGACCTATCCAGGGTGCCGAAGCCGTCGGAAGGCTCCGTGTGAGGGCAAGAGGACCTGGGCCTCGACATCCCAGCCACTCCCCTGAACCTGCTTCTCTGTCACCCTTTCTGTGACCTTCCCCTGTCTAAACAAGAATGGAGGGACACCAGATGCAACA
This sequence comes from Mesoplodon densirostris, assembly GCF_025265405.1. Taxonomy (NCBI): domain Eukaryota; kingdom Metazoa; phylum Chordata; class Mammalia; order Artiodactyla; family Ziphiidae; genus Mesoplodon; species Mesoplodon densirostris. The sequence goes on from NC_082662.1 coordinate 78,672,149, forward strand.
CTACCTCTGGGATAATAATTGTCTGTTGTTCCAAACGTTATTCTTGCGGTGCAGAGGGCCCATGGCCCCGTCACGCTCCTTTTGTAATCTTTCTATCTAACTTGTGTAATCACACATGACCCCATTGATAGTTGAAGATGAGAAAGGCCTTCCAGATCCGCAGAGGATGGGACAGCAGCAGGAGAGGACACCGGCAGGAGATAGCTCTACTCAGACGTTATCAATTTTTCTATATCCTGAAAAAAAAATCGCAATGCTGATGCCACTTATGCTTTTCACATGATAATAAATTGCAAGTCATATTTGCACAGAGATCTGAATGCCTCTGGCTCTCTTCCCCTTTTTGGTGTGATTATCTTCCCTGGCAATAAAGTCCACATCTGAAGTCCTGTGATTATCTCAACCTCCAGCTGGTGCTTTGTGAAAATCACTGTTTTGGGGATATTGTTGCAGCAGGTGATATGAAAGCTTTACAAAAGTTTCTATATCTTATGGCCATTTCTGCTCTGGACTCACCTGCTGCAGGTTTTCAGTTTCTTATGTAATTGCTCAGATGCTTGTCTTTGGGAACCCTCTAAGACGTCACTCTGCAAAGTCTGGTCCACAGCATCAGCACTTGTTAGAAATGCAGAGTCTCAGGCCCCATCCTAGACCTACTGATCAGATCTGTAGCTTAACCAGATCCCCAGATGATTCAGATGCAGATTAAGGTTTGAGAAGGCCCTTAGGAAGAGGAAACTCTCCTGGCTAGGTGGGTTTGAGGAATCATATTGAACATTCCTGGATGCAGAACACCTTTCTAAGATGAGATTTAGTTAACCCAGTGCTGAGCACGCCCAAGGGGATGCTCTGTTTCTCTTGCACAGTTCTAATGGGAAAGGGTTAATAAGTTCTTCAACAGCTGGAGGTATTTTGCAATCAAGGACCAACATAAAAAGACAGCAGGCCAGGCACCAAGGCCAGCCTGCCAGAGGTTGGATTAGAGCTCCTGAGAGATCCTCAGAGAAAGTACTAGTCATGACTTCTGACTTTATTAAACTTTTGTGTGGTGGCAAAGTTTGTTTGAACTTCACTAAATCTTCCAAATAAAAGACTAGCTTGGACTATCTGGTTCCCTAGGATGAAATAATTTAATTCAGGACAGGCAATTACCAATAATTGTTTTGGGATAGTTAGGAATGGAAACTCTTAGTCTCACCTGCTCTGTTTCCCTCTTGAAAGTATTTTTTTCCACGAAAATTTTTGAGTGGAAAGTTGAACTAGGAAAGTTAGTTTTATTTTTACATCTTGCTTTAGGTATTGATTCTATCTAATTTAATCCTAGTATAATTTTTCCTTCAAAATTCAATATTTGCTCCCCCTAAACAAATATACACAATCTACCTTTTTTTTTTTAAACTTTGCTTTCATTATTGTCTACATTTCTGTTGTCTTTAAATTTGTCCTTCACTCCATTCTTCCTGAGTTTCAGCCCCATGATATTTTAGGGTTCTCTTCATTATATTTACTATTTCTCCCAAAATATTTTCCTGTTTTTCTTTCCCATTAACCTTCCAACACAGATATATTGAAAAAGCAAAAAAGCACTTACTGAAACATCCAAAAGGACTCTTCATTTTATATAATTTTGTACCTATATTCAAGAAACCCAGTTTTCAGCCTCTAGCCCCTTACTTCCACAGACTCCAGAGTTTTGGGGTTACTTTCTCAGGTACATCCTCTTTGGAGGTTTTCCATAACTATGAGTGAGAACAGAGAGGGGTCGCTGTATTTTGAGCTCTAAATCCAGAGTTCCCGGATGATCTCAAGGGCGAGTCCTGTCATCTGTCAAGTGCCTTACTTTTCTTACCTGAAAAGTGAGGCAGGTGCCATCTCCTTATCTTCAGGAAAGGGAGAGCGCTAATGCGGGGGCAACAAAACCTTTGAGCTCATTCTCTTCAGAGACAAGTGCCCTGAGCTTAGCATTCTTCATGTTGAATCCACGTGCCCTTTGTGATCAGTCTACCTCATCTCATCAACTAGTCCCTCATGGAACCAGACACCTAAACATACCAGGCTGTTTCAGCCCTCTCATGTTTGTGTGGGCTCTTCCTTCTGCGGGATAAGCTTTCCCTCCTTGTCTGCACTAAACATCTTTCAACATTTCCTGTCAACATCACCTTCTCTGAGAAGCCTTCCCTGATTTCCTCAGGTCAAGTTCACCGCCCCTTCCTTTGTAACCGCCACTGTTCACTGTACATTTCTTCATCGCTGAATCTATCGCTTACATTGTATATTTACCTACACTGTATATTTTTTTCAAAGATATTTCTCTGCCTTCCCAACGAACCATGAGTTTTTTAGAGTCAAATATTGTGACTAATTCATGGTTGTGTTTTCAGTGCCTGGTTTGGCAAATGATTATGGAGTAAATGAATGCGTGACCTTCTAGACCAGGCTGCATTTGATTGTTTTAAAGAGAGTTTTGGATAGAACTCTTTGGTTGCAAGCAACAGAAACAAACTTGAGCTTGATTATGCAAAAAGGAGAGAATTTGTTATGAGTTCCAAGATGTCTCATGGAACCAAAGTGTAGGAACGCAGCCAGACTCTAGGACCAGAATGGAACTGGAAACTTAAAAAGATCTCTTCATTTCTCATTTCTGCTCCTGTGTATTCATCTGCCACCTCCTTCTCCTCCCCCTCTTCCTTCTTTATCTTTCCCTCTTTCTCTCTCTCCTTCTCCTCCAAACTCCCTCCCTCCCCATGGGTTTCTCTGTTTTCTCAGGTCATATGAAGAAACTACATGTTATATGTCCGGGTACCTACAGAGTCTGATAAATGTTCTCTTGGTTTCAACTTGAAACACCCAGTAGAGAATCTGGCTGGCCTAACTGGAGTCAAATGTTCACCTTTGGACTAATCACCTATAGCCAAGGAGAACAGCAGAAATTCCCAGAGAACAGGGCAAAAGCAGACATCTCCAAATGTGGCCATGGGGATTACATAATCAGAGAGTAATTTAAATGCCAAACTGGAGGTGAGTTTAAATGGTTAAACTACGTATGTAAAATACTATATTTAAATGACTTTTTAATCTCATGCCACAATAGATTTTATTAAAACATGTGCCTCTAAAATTAATTTCATAGATTTTTGGGGGCCTTATAGTTTTTAATGTGGTTCTTTGTGTTGATTTTTAAATCCTTGATAATCACTCCCAATATTTCTCTGGAAAAATATGAAGCAATATGCCACTTAAGGCATATGTTGCTCAGTTATTTTATAGGAAGTGTGGTAACTGTAGGTGTCTGGTATTCCTAGAGCTTTTTCAGTTCTGTACTCACTTAAGATTCATGCAAAACCCTCAATCAAGTCAGGTCACTGGGAAATATTAGTTGTGATGGAAGAAAATGTAAAGTCTTTATTGACACACTGAATTTCAATGCTTGCTTCTAAAGGCGAAAAACATGTCTTTGTCAACAAATGACATTTCATTTTCTTTCCAAATCTGTTATTCTATGGGCTTCCACGAAGTTAAATCTGTATAGAAGGTGGCTGTCTTGATCCTCGTTCTCTGTAGGTTAGGGAACTGAGGATGGATTAACCATTGCAGATAGGATATCACAAAGCCTCCTGAGTCCGGGGCATCAAATCACAGTGTATTTGGAACTCAGTTGGACAAGCTCCCAACTAGTAAAAAATACTGTTTCAAAAATAGAAGGGCTGTCATGAAAGGTGAGATGGAACATCTATTGGGAGGTTTTCCTTTGGAACTTTGCCTCCTTGTAGCCTGCCAGAGGAGTAAATGAGGATTTATATACCTTTGATGTCTGTTATTCTAGATTACTATCAACGGATGTCCATTCTTCTTCAGTGGTGGGAACTGGGTTTTCTAACAAAGAAATATTATCTTACATGTAGATTCTCAATTATGAAATAATTATTATTCACAATCCACCAGAACCAGGACTGGGAAGAGACCTACAGTCTAGTCAGCAGATATTGTGAGCCAATAGTAATAATAATAATATTAACATTAAAAATAGCAACAACACACTTCTAACAGTGCTTTATAACTTAGAGATGTCCTAATGCTATAAAGAATGTGAAAGCACTTTGTCTGCAATTCTCAAAACATAAGGTTTTTATATTACAACCAATCTTCTCGAGTCATTTAAGTTTTTATTATGTTGCAGGTGGTGATGAAGAGAATTTGGGAGGCAGCAAAGACATTTGTCTCCGCTTTCAAGAACCTTTAATTTTACCTGAGAGGCAAGATTAATACTATGAGACAAATAGAAAAAAAATGACAGCACCAACTTGTACAATATGGTCTCTAAGTTTGGTACATGTTGGAAAGAGACAGGGGATCAAAGAGATCTAGAACACAAGTTCTATGAGTTCAGGGAATATTTTTCACTCACCACTGTATCCCTATCACCTAAAACAGTGCCTGGAATATAGTAGATGTTCAATAAACATTTGATGATTTTTTAACGAATGAGAACAGACTTAAGCAGAGCATTGAAAGATGGATATAATTTGTACATATATGGAGAACAGAGGAGAGGGAATTCTAGATAATAGAAAAAAAAAACATGTATAGAAAATGGGCAATGAGTATTCTCTGGAGGAAAAGCCATTGAAAGATGGGTTGTTTTTCAGTGGCTCATAAACTGGAAAGAGTACATGCAGGAAGAACAGTTGAGAACCTGTCAAAATAAGCCCACATCTAGTCCACCATTATACTCTGTTGGTTTAGTCTATCATCAGCCTCTCGGATGCACCAATTTCTCTCCATTTCTGCTACCGCTCTAGCTTCTCTGGTCTTCTCTCCCCTGGACACTGCAACAGCCTCCCAACCAGTCCGTTTACATCCACTCTTGCCCTACCCCATCCGCCTTTGAGACACCACAGCGGGAATGGTCTTCGCAAAATTAAAATCTAATCATGTCATCCTTCTGCTTCTCACCATTCTTAAGATAAAGGTAAACAGCCTGTTGTGACCTTATGTGGCCTGGTCTTGGTCTGCTTGTCCAGCATAATTTTGAATCACTTTGCTCCTCACTCTTGTAGTTTTCCCTGCCATGGTCTTCTCTGAGTCTTTGGAATGTGCCATGCTTCCTCCCAACGCAGGGCCTTAGCCATTCTGTGTGGCAGACTCCTCTTACCACACCTCATCCTTTGGGACTTGCTCAACAGTCGTTTTCTTAGGGAAGCATTCACTGACTTCTCTCATTTAGGCCAAATCTTATTATTATATGTTTTCAGACTCTTACATGCATCTAATTACCATGGTTTTAATCTAACATTAATTTCCGTGACAATCCGACTGTCTCCTCTATTGGACTGTAGACTCCATGAGGGAAGGAATATGTCTTTTTTGCTCACCATTGCATTCTCAGTATACATCTCAGTTCCTGGAACTCAATAAATATTGGTTGAATGAGTAAGTAAATAAATAAGTGAATAGGAGTCTGAAGAGTGATGGTGGTACTAGGAATGGGAAACACGGGATCAATGCAGGCAGCTTTGGGGAGAGAATTAGCACTGGACACTGAAGAGAACATGGATTTGGTGTCAGAAAACCAGGGTCTGAGTCTTGACTTTTCTAACAATTGATGTCAATTATTTTGGACCATTTCCTTAGTTATTTTTAGTCTCTATTTCCTAATCTTTAAACGGGAAACTACACCACCTGTCCACAAAGGATAGCAGAGAATGAATGAGAGAGAATGTGCACAAAAGTGTTTTGTAAAATATAAAGCTCTTTACAAATTTATCAGTTTTATAGGCAGCAATGACTTCAGAGAGAATCTCGTCTTAACTCTGGCTTTATAGATAAGGAAAAAGAGATGAGAGGTTAAAGGACTGTTCCAAAATCACTTCTCTACTTAGTAAAAATACTAATGATGGTAATGATTTTGCTACTAACACGTTTTGAGCACTTTTTATATATTAACCACTCCACCAACATAGTCCTTCCTTACCTAATCATTGCAACAAGCTACCATGCAGAGATTATTTCTAGTTTATAATTAAGGGAGCTTGTTAAAGAGTCAGGGAAGCATAGATGAGATGGGATGAGAACTCACTAGTGCTGGCTTCCTGTATGGCCATGGATTGTTCAGTTCTCTCATTGTGGGGAAAAGAGGGAAGAGTAAGATACATCTCCAAGTTTCTGAGCTTGATTTGCCCATTGTCTGAGTTAGATGAGACAGTGGCCAAATCAAGGCCACTGATTTGGCCTTGATTTTCCCACCTTGAGTGGGAAAATTGAGTTCTCTTTTTGTGAAGGTGGGGAAAATAAGTATTCATTTTGTGAAGATAAAACTGTGATATTTTAATAGGGCCAATTTTTAATGAAATTACTGAAGTTTCCAGAGCAAGAAACAAAACACTTGGGAGTTTTTAACTGGCATTTCAAGTTCTTGTGAGGATTTTACTTCTACTTGTAGAAGAGAAGAAGTGTTTATTATTGTGAAGTTCTTACAACAAGACATGTTAAAATGTGAAATTCATAATCTTATTGCCATATTCAGCATGACATGAAAATAGGTCTTGATTGTGAGTTAAACAAAGGACAGTATGTTCTTTTAACCACCCCCTTTTATCGTGATACTGTGATTATTGTTGCTAGCTTCCCCAAGGACAGGAAGGCGTGTTCCATCCCTTTCCCCTTTCCCCCCCTCTCCCTTCCTCCCTCCTGCCCTCCTCTCTTCTTTCCTTCCTCCCTCCCTCCCTTCTTTCCTTCCTTCCTTCCTTCCTTCTTTTTTCTCCCATTCCTTCTTACCATATTTTACCCAGTAAAATTTTATTCACCAGAGTATGTGCAAGAAGCAGCTATAGGCGCATTTCCCTCATAGGTTGTCTCTCAAGGATATGGTGCGTTTGCTGCCCTGGATGTTCTTGAGGGTTAGTAGCCTGGAAGCTTATTCACCCAACAAATATCTATTGAGGTAACTTACTTTGAACAGTGACTGAAGAGGAAGGCAAAGGGCAAGGAAAATGAAGGAGATGAGAGCAGACAACAGGGTCAGACTGGAGAGGGGTGATGACCACCCCCCATACCACCACCATACAGAGAACATGGCTAGAAGCCCTGGCCTCTGGTTTTTTAATAGTAACCTCAATGATAATAACTAGACCTTATTCTCAGGGCCCAGGCATTGTTCTAAGTGCTTTTGAATTCTCAAAATGGCTTTACATCATGGGCCCTATTACAACTACTATGTGTCAAATGAACACAAGAAGAAACTGAGGCACAGAGAAATTAAGCCATTTACCTAAGTGGCCCAGCTAACAAGTGGTGGGGGAGAAACTTGAACCCAGGCAATCCGATTCCTGAGCCCACGCTTGTGTTACTGCTTTATGTCACCCTGGGTACAAAGCACATTCTTGAGCATTGAGAATATACTGGTCCTTTTTCAGAGAGAGAGTCCAAGGAAAGTAGGAGAGGTTGGAAGTCCAAACCCCAGCTGAATAAAACAGCTAACCTAGCCCTAGTGTTTAAAATGACTGTCATTCTAAGCAGCTCTCCCTGCCCAGGCTTTGAGACAGTCTGTCACAAGCCACCTGTACCTTCGACCTGGAAATGGGCACGTTCATTATTCACCCAGCCCTTGATTCCAGAGAGTGATGTGCAGAGATGGCTATTGGGTGGCGTCCACCTGCCCGATTCTGTGGCTACATTTATGGTCATGTTTGTGCATTAATATTTTTTACTTAGCTAAATTGTGCACATTGCATTTAAGGCCAGGTTTGGCTTGTTTAAAACCATCCAAATTGGGATTAAGTATTCAAGCTGTAATCTCTTTAGTGGGCGTCTGTCCACTGGATTTGTATGACATAAAGAGGGTTACTGAAATACTGTAAACTTTAATATTTTTTATCCTCTATGCAGCAATGACTCTTAAATGAATTTAGAAACTAGGAAAGACATTGGACAGATACCAAAGAACAGAGCAGCTCTCATTATTTTTCAGGCCAGTTATAGCAGAGCCCACATCTGTGTAGGCTTCTCCACCCAGATTCTTCCCTTTAAGCAGTAATATGCTGTGCTCCTTGGTACAAGATAGTAAATTCCCTCGGGATTTCTAATTTCTCCCCTTTCTCTGTTTGTAATGGTGTTGTTCTAAGGTGATACATTTTCCCTTACTCTTTACCCTTGAGCTGCTAGAGAATTTGAATCATCCAAATCTAGAATATTTCCAGGAAGGCGGTGGGGGATGGAGTGGACGGGGGGTTAGGATGGAGGGTTTGAAATCTACACATTTGTGTCTAATTGAAGAGTGTGCAGCTCTAGTTAGTATTCTGTAAATATTGAATATGAATAGTCAGATAAGATACTTACTGGTATAAAGAAACCAATAAATTTTATTTTTGTGGACATTAAAATAAAATTCAGATAAAAAATTTAAATCATAGCATATCCAGAATAACCATTTGATAGCTATATATAAATCTACTTTAGAGATATGCAAGCACAAATTATGTAATGCCAGAGCATGTTGATTTAGACTGCTTTTTCTCTAATATAAATAATGCAGAGTGCCGCAAATATTCAAGTACACTTAACTGAACATAATTAAAATATTGGAATATATTTTAAAAATAAATAATTAAGTAGTTAGAAGTATCTGCAATACTAATTCAAAGTGATGCTCATATGGTGATTATATTATGCAGTTTACCCGGTACTTTTGCTTTAACGTGCAGTAATAAAATCTGCATTTAATAAAAAATTAAATTCTGTAATATTTGAGGATCTGGGCAGATTCTATTTCAGGTACAAAACACAACCCTTGTCTTTCTGATCCATCAACAGATGGACTGAGGACAGACATTTTCCGCTAAGCTGAGCAGCGTGCCTGCGGAGACACTGCTTACTCCCATCATCATGGTGTTAAAGGCTGTGTCAGGAGACTTTTTGCCTGTCTCCCATTCTAGACTGTCAACTCCTCCAGGGTAGCGACCTATGTATCTCTGTACACCCAGTGCTGAATATAATGCTGGTGAGTAGTAGGCGATTAATAAATATTGTTAAATTAATGAATCAAAGAGTGAATGTTTCTACCCTTGCTCCCTGTTCTCAGCACTGTAGTAGCCAGGCACACTCCTGCTCAGGAATTTCCCTGCCTGGGGTGCCCTTCTGCTAGATCTAGGCAGAGCTCACTCCCTCACCTTCTTCATGCCTTTGTTCCAACGTCGTCTCCTACAGGAGGCCTTCTCTGACTACTCTATTTTAAATAAAATTGCCCCCCACCTCAATACACACTTTCTAGCTCCCTTTGTATCTCTATGAGATATTATGTAACTTACTTGTTTATTTGTGTATTGTCATTCACTCTCACAAACAAAATGTAAATGTCATGGAGGTCAGGATTTTCTGTCTTTGTTCACTGCTGTATCCCCAGCCCATGGAACAGTGTTTGACTCACAGTAGGTGTTCAATAATAATTTATTGCATGAGTGAATAAGTGAATGAATGAGTTGCAAATGGGGGAAAAGGGTTACCCTGAAGGTATCAGGTGAATGAGTGTGACTGTATGATATGTTCAGTATATTTAGGCTCACAGAATAGGATCAGACACATTTGTGTATCTTTCTGCCTCACCTGCCATTTGATGGCTCCATAAGTGGGGATAGAAACTGGATGTGTTCAATTACTCAAAATGCTTGCCCAAAATGGAGCCTAGTGCTCCATTGATTCTATGATCTCCTCTGGAGATCTGAGTCTGCTCTGAAGCCTTGGCCCAGATGCATAATATGTTATTTATCTGTTCAGGCCAGTATGGATTCTTAGCTTTCCTGGGGACTTTGCTCAGTAGCTCCCTCTCCTAGATGTTCATTGCCCTTGTCCTTGCCTTTCGTCCTTCCCCATCCCCAAACTCCTTTACAGCCTCGAGTCTTCATCACAGTATCATTCCCATCCCATACCTCACAGGTCAGAGGGCCAAGGAGCTCCAGCCAGGAGCACCAAAGCTGGTCAAAACTCTGGGCCTGTTGCCCTTGTGTGATGTCGAGCAATATAGTAAATTAGAGATGACTTCACATTCCTGTCATCCTCTTTTTTAAGAGGTGGTGTTGTATCCAAGCTGGTTTTGTGACTGGCTTTGACCAAGAGAATATGGTGGTCATGACGCTCTACCAGTTCTGGGCCTGCCTAACCTTTAAGAAGACTGGCATCTTCTGCTTCTTCCTCTTTAAAGCCCTGAGCTATCACGTTAGAAGTCTGGTTTTCGTGCTGGTGAGATCATGCAGAGAGAGAGGGGCCCTAAAGCTACATGGAAAGAGAGGCTTGGCCTTCGTACCATCCCATCTGCCCCTAGCGTTGCAGCTGCTCCCAGAAAGGCACTGGTCATGTAAGTGAGGCATCCTGGAGGTTCCAGCCCTATCTGCCGTCTAAGAGACCCAAGTGAGACCATCAAAAGAACTGTCTAGCTGAGCCCTACTCAACCCTCAAAATTGTGAGAAATAATGAATTATTGTTTTAAGCAACTGTATTTTAGGGTGGTTTGTTACACAATAATAGACAGCTAAAATAGGCAAGTTAAAAACCTCTTTGAGCCTTTATTTTATTATCTGGAAAATGGAAACAGTAATCTCTGTTCAAGAGACTGCTATGAAGCTGTATGTAAAGTACCTAAGACAGTGCCTGGGAGACATAATTATTCAGTAAATGTCAGTTTCCTTCCTCTTCCCTTCCCTGGACAGGGCCTTAAGCTCCAGGCATATTCCCAATTTCATCAGTCATCAAAACTTCCCTTTCTCTATCCGGCCCATTTCCTTTCACAATATATTTTGGAGAAGGCAACTTGATAAACTCATCCCAGAGAATGTGGACAACAACTTCATTTGTTGGTGATTCAGGGATATTTGAATTTCAGAGGAGTCTCTGGTAAAGCACAAATCTCTTTCCCAAGGATTGAAATTTTAACAACAGATTTCAGTCCCAGTAATGGAGGGGAGCATAGGGGTATGAGAGGAAAGTTTTTGGAAAAGAACATGACTTTTTGGAGCCCCTCCTGCTTTCTTGTTTGAAAACCCTTAACCTTAGTAAACCATAGCCCAATTTAAGACTCGGCCATGCTCAAGGTCAGGGAAGCTTATATTTTTCTTCCACCCTGTAACCACGTTAGTTTTATTATCAGGCATCTCCACTTCTCTTATTCTTTCCTTTGTTTTAAACCCTCCACAGTCTGTTCATTTTTGCAAAGTGGTGCAGAACTGGGTAGGAAGGCAAACTCCATTGGCAGTTAACCCTCAAGTCTCCAGTTGTGAAGCCAACAGTTTTGGAGAAAAGGAGATAGAAATGGCAGAGGCTTGGTTCAGAAAAGGACCCACCAAGCCCTGGCTGATTATTTTTCTAGACAGATCTTGTCCATTCAGTAACTGTAGACTTTTTGATCAGGGATACAGTACTATTTTATTTTCTTTTTTAAAAATTTATTTATTTATTTATTTATTTTGGCTGCGTTGGGTCTCCATTGCTGTGTGCTGGCTTTCTCTAGTTGCAGTGAGCGGGGGCTACTTTTCGTTGTGGTGAGTAGGTTTCTCACTGCGGTGACTTCTCTTGTTGCAGAGCATGGGCTCTAGGCGTGCAGGCTTCAGTAGTTGTGGCTCGCGGGCTCTAGAGCACAAGCTCAGTAGTTGTGGCACGTGGGCGTAGTTGCTCCGCAGCATGTGGGATCTTCCTGGACCAGGGATCGAACCTATCCTCTGCATTGGCAGGCGATTCTTAACCAGTGTGCCACCAGGGAAGAACCACAAGTACTATTTTAGAGAATACTTGTAATATTTTTCCATTCCTACACTCATTTTTATTATTAAAATCATATAACAATATTAGAGAAAATTTTCTCTATCCAAAATATTTCCCTTGTTAAAGATCCAGATGTATTTTCAAGTTAAGTCAATGCTATTCAAATCTGATATGATTGTGCAGAAACAGAATATTTCCAACATTGATTCTTTCTTTTGTTGATGTGGGAGGATGCATAATAGGCAGATGAAATTACCAGAAAGTATCACAAACTTCATGAACTTTTTTTCAGTCAAAAATTTTAACAGGACAAATAGTAATGATAATTGAGGAAAGTGGGATGGTGAAAGAGTAGAGAACAAAATAATAAAATTAAAAACAGATAAAAGAACAAATTGCGAAAGGTTTGAATGATGCACCAACTACATAATTGATCAATGGATAACTACAAACTAGCTATATCTAAAAGTATGCTTTTATATCTGTGCATAATAGAGAAAGGGGTATAATAGAAACACTGAGTTCACTTCAAATTACAGAAGAATGTTCTGGTTTTGAAATCATTGTTGAGACCAAGATATTAGGCTAAGAAAGAGGAATATTTTATTGTTCTCTTCCAAACTTTGGTTAATTGAATTTGTAACAGTTTGGAAATGTGTGCATGGTGGAGATAGATGGCTTTCGCTTCAACTTCACTGTCATCTTATAAATAGATGTTGTAGCCTTTTCATTTCCTTGCCTTAAACAATGTAAAAGCCTTTTCCTTCCATCTGAGAGGTGATGAGGAAGTGTGATGGAATTAGGGTACCTGGGTTTAAGACCTGAGACAAGTCAATTTCTTGAAACCCCCATTTGATCACCCATAATGTGGGAATAAAATCTTGTTCATACCTACCCCAGTGAGATAATACCTGCACAATAAGAATACAATGCATTGAAATAGGGGGAGTCTCACCATGAGAACCATCCTGTGACTGGTCATTGGCCCTGTTACTACATTAATTTGGAAGGATGTTAGATGGAAGCTGGCCATGCAAAGTGGTCTGGACCTTCTAATAGCTTTCATTCTGCTATACAGCCTAATGAGGGGAAGCTACCTAGTCAGCGATGGGTTTTTCTTACAGCTAAAGTGAGTAATTCCAATTTGGTGGATGAACCTATCTTTGGCACAAACAGATGCTTCAGAAGAGATCATTTCTTTTGGTTCAGTGGATTGTGAAGGACATATCCAAATCTTTTAAAACTATTTTAAATTAGAAGAGTAATACAAGCACATGTAAAGAATTGTAGAAATGGAGTAATACAACAAGTCACTCATAGGTAATCACTGTCGAAAGTTTCTCTCTTTAACCCTTATCATAGTTACCATTACAACTTCTCCTTACTGATTTATCAACTTTGGGTAACATCTATTGACTCTTCACTATGGAATATGAAGCATTAAGTGCAATTGCAATATCACTCATTTCCCATCTTCCAATACATTCTCAGTTTTTGTTAGTTATATTTAGTTATTACAAAGATATCTTTGTAATTTTAATTAATACCTCTACTTCTTGATTTATTGAAATTAGACTTCTATTTATTTCCTTCTACGAAAAATTAGATTAGTTTACTTACACCCTCTATAGTTCTTCTCTTTTCTCCCAGTTTTGATTAATCATGTCATTTTCACATTGTTAAGGTTTATATTAGCATTTTGTTTTACGATTATGATGTTTTCTGTATTTAGTTTGTAATTTGATTAAAAAAATGTAAAACCAAGGCTTCCCTGGTGGCGCAGTGGTTGAGAGTCCGCCTGCCAATGCAGGGGGCGTGGGTTTGTGCCCCGGTCCGGGAAGATCCCACATGCCATGGAGCGGCTGGGCCCGTGAGCCATGGCCGCTGAGCCTGCGCATCCGGAGCCTGTGCTCCACAATGGGAGAGGCCACAACAGTGAGAGGCCTGCGTAACACCAAAAAAAAAAAAAAAAAAGTAAAACCAATACAAATAGTCCTATGCTTATGTAAATATTATTCACTGCAAACCAAGGAGTCTGGTTGGAACTAAAGAGAAATAAACTAATCCTGGGTCACCAGACTATTTCCCTCAAAAGAGAACTTTCTGAGTGTGTTAAGGTCAAATGGATTATTTTTAAAACGTCTTTTTAGCTTTATTTGTTTCTTTTGGCTCAACTGCACTCCTTTTAACTCTCATGTAGTCATCTCCTTGATTCCTTTGGTTTGTTTGTTTGTTTGTTTGTTTTCCTGAGAGATGTCCTTGAGTATTTTCCACATAGGATTCATGGTGGCAAAAGTTTCAGCTTTGCATTCCTGCAAATATCTTTATTTTGTCCCCATTCTCTATATAGTTTGGTTGGATATATAACTCTAGTTTTAAAATAATTTTTCTTAGAACTTTGAATTAATTACCATATTGATCTCCTAGCATCAAGTGCTGTTGATGAGAAATCTAATGTCAATCCAAATTTTATTTTGTTGTGAGTAGCCTATTTTTTCTCTCTTTGGAAGCTGAGATTTTCTTTTTCTACTTGGATTTCTGACATTTCATTAGGATGTATCTCTAAATGGGTTTCTCTTTTCCTTTTTTTTTTCATTCATACTGCTCATCATTTAGTGGGTCTTTTAAATCTAAAGACTCATGTCCTCCCTTCAGTAATACAGAGTTTTCTTATATTATGTCTTTGGTTATCTCCTCCCTTTTGTAGTCCCTGTCTTATGCTTCTAGAATTCCCATTAGCCAGTTCCTGACACTGTAAATATCTACTTTTTCTCATATTTGCTCTCTCGTCTTTTTGTGTCATATTTTGAGAGATACCGGGAGTTTTTCAGATCTCCATTTGTCACGTATAGCACACTCAGTTAGGCAGATTGTCCACTGAATTTCATATTTAGACACTATGCTTTTCTATTTAAAGAATTATTTTTATGTCCTCTGAAAACTTTAAGAAAAATTGCACCTTGTTTTTATTATTGGATACATTGTCGTCTCGAATCTCTTCTGTAACTAGTTGAATTTTTTTTAAAAAGTTATCTTTAATTTTCTGAATAATCTCTGTTCCCTGTGAAGTAAATTGCTCCTTCTCCTTTTTGCGTAATATCCTTTAATATTTAATAATCCTTAGAAAGTGTCTCTCTATATATTCTTAGGAGTCCATTAGTCCTCTAACAATTTTAAAATCTGGTTTTCACTTTAATGATAATCTTTTAAAATATCAGTTGCAGATCCTGAAAAACAAGTGTGACAAGCAGTGTCAGAACCTGCATTTACATTTGTGTTTTTACTATGGCATCCATGTTGCATGTTGCCCAAATAACATGAGCCCTGTGCATGGATGATGATTTGCACAGGCAGACCAGTCTGGGGAAGATTGAATTCACACATGGTGCCTGAGCACTAGTTTGAGAAACATGGCTTCAGTATATTTCACTTATGGATAAGATGACTATATAATTTATTATTCAAACTGGGACATTTCTGAGCATGAAAAGTTAATAGTTGTGTAAGGATTGTAACATAAATTGGAAGTGTCTGGGCAACCCAGGATGCTTGGCCATCTTATTCCAAGATGAGAAGCTTTACTTTTTAGTTTTCTCTCTGGCAGCTGTTACAGGGGTGACTGTGACTCTGTGACTCTGCTCTGCCTCTACTGCACTCCCCAGGCCACATCAAGGACCCCTCTCTATGCAGATCCCTCCTTTTCTCCAGGGAACCATTCTCTGGGCTTTACCCAGAAGGCAAAAGCCACTAATTATTAGCTGATATTCAGGTACAGGTAGGGGGAGGGGGTGTTGCCTCATTGGTTCAGCTGTTCCAAATGTAGTTCTTCTAATTAATTGCTGTTATGATATCTCACTCTCCACCCCTCCATCTCCCCCTCCCTCCAGCTTTGCATTTGTTGACTCTGAGCTTGGAGCTTGTCCAGGACTTCTTTGCAGCTCCTCAGTTCCCATTTCACTGTCATTCTAGTTCCATGTGCTTTCTACCTTTCAGGATTGCCTCCATTTCTAGTCTGTGGATGTTGCATTCTACTCTTCCTGAAGAGTTTAGTATTTTAATACATTTATTTTTTTAACATCTTTATTGGAATATAATTGTTTTACAATGGTGTATTAGTTTCTGCTGTATAACAAAGTGAATCATCTGTACGTATACATATATCCCCATATCCCCTCCCTCTTGTGTCTCCCTCCCAACCTCCCTATCCCACCCCGCTAGGTGGTCACAAAGCACTGAGCTGATCTCCCTGTGTTATGCGGCTGCTTCTCACTAGCTATCTATTTTACATTTGGTAGTGTGTATATGTCCATGTCACTCTCTCACTTCATCCCAGCTTACCTTTCCCCCTCCCCATGTCCTCAAGTCCATTCTCTACGTCTGTGTCTTAATTCCTGTCCTGCCCCTAGGTTCTTCAGAACCATTTTAAAACATCTTTTTTCTAAAATTTCTATTGGATCTTTGGAGGAAGGGGAGGCAGGTACCTGTGCTCAGGACATCATCATGAACCTTAGCTCCTTGTTCCATGATTTTGAATTTGAATCTAAGTATGGATGTATCTGCTCTCCCTGGTATACACACACCTCACCGTAAACAATGATGCAACACTGGAAGAACCCATTTAGGAGACTACTACCTTTTCTATTCTGTCCTCTCCTTCCCTAAATAAACTCTTAGGCCAACACTTTATGAAGGAATCAATTCTCAGGAGACAACTTTCTTAACTAAAACTCTATGCTAGTTCACTGTATTCACTGCTCATACCTATCCTGAATTAAAGAGGGAATAGTTAAATGTTATAACATAGAGGATCATTTCTGTACGTTCTTTGGACATGTGAGAAAAGAGTCTGAAATTGAAAAAAATTAAATATGTGTTGAGAAACAACTACAGTTTTGGGCTAAGAGGTGTAGGGGACAGAAACAAGTACAACAGACTTCTGCCCTCCATATACTCACTACCCAGCAAACCTGAAAATATATGTAGGGAAAGTTAGGGGACAATGGAGAACAGGTCACATGTGAGTACCTGGAGGCCAGCCTTCCAGGGTCATGATTTCACAGGCTGGAATCTCTCTGTCAGCCTGGAGATTCACAGAAGGCAGCTCCTGGCTGGGAGACATACTCTGACCTTTGAAGAAAGAGAAGGACTTGGACTGGTGGAGAAGACAGGCTGAACAATCTAGGTGAAGAGGATGTTGTGACCAAGGGACAGGAGGCTGCTGTGTGCAGTGCTTGGTGGCTGGTTTGGTGCTTGGTGAGTGTCCGTCTTATATCATGGAGGGAAAGAGTTAGTAAGGGGACTAGGGCTTTGTGAAAGTTCTGGAATGTCAGCTAAGGTATTTGAATTTTAGCCCACCCAGAGTTTGAGGAAGACTACATGATTACAGTTGCACGTGAGAAGGTACAATGTGTTTAACAAAGTTGTGAAGGGTATGGAGAGAATGATGGTGTAAAGATGTCACAGAAAGATAGCTAACAGTTACTTGTATCAATGATATTAATAAAAAAGTTACCATTTTAGATATAATGTTAACCGAAGCCTTGGGAAGTAAAATAGATGACAGTATCAGCAATTATTTAGCAATGAGATATACTTAGTGGTAGATTAAAAATTTTAATGAATTAAAAGTTAAAATAAACCTTAAAGTTTATCTCAAAATTTCTTGTGAATGCCCTGAGCATTTTAACACTGAGTGATATGGCTTTCTCCTATCATATTCAATAGGATTGCAAAGGAACTTATTATTTAAAAATAACAGTGTGTGTGTGTGTGTTAGGCAAAAATTATATAATGAAGCACCATTGGGTATGATCACCACATTCATTATGCCTAATTTATTAGAAAAAGATTACGGACTTTTGGCAGATCACAGGAAACTAAGTCCCACATTTAAAAATGGATTTTAAAAGCATTTTTGTTTACGTTAATTACAGAACCTATAAAGAGATAGAAGAACTCCAGCACTGTAAATGAAGTTCTTCTAGAAGCAATGAGTCAATCAGGATGGTGATTCCGCGTCTCAAGATCTCATCAGATTTAAGTTTATAAAATTAGGTTTGTAAAAACTCTAGATGGGTTGAAGTATTTTAATTCCAGCCTCCTCTTTGTGAGTCTCTGTTGAGCCAGTTGCTGCGGGGGCTTACATGGAGATAAAGAAAGTGTTCTTCTCCTTGAAGAGTTTATTATCTAGTAGGGATATAAAAGTCAATTTTATTATAATCCCTGAATAGAATTAGTATTATGTTCTGAGCATATACTAACAGGATGGTCAAAGAAAGCAACTCACTTGCCAGCTCTCTTTGCTCTCATCCATTGAGAAATGCAGAAGTCTTCTGGTTGATTTTCCTGAAACATGTCCCCTGTTGGCCTCTTCCTTGATAACGCGCTGCTCTGCATGTTTTATAATCGCAGTATTGGATGGGCTCAGACCTAAGGAGGTAGGTGGCTGACCTTGGGTTCATCTCCTGCCAGCTCTAAGAAAAGTTTTGGGTCCTTCTTTGAACACTTTATGGATTTGCTGAGCAGTCAGTGCAGGTTCTCCAAGAACCCATTTGTAGCCCCTGTTGCACTGGCTGGGAAAGCCTATATATATATATAGTTTCCTCCTTCTTACGGGGGAGTTCTATTTCCCAATTCTAAGTGGTCTGGAGACAGCATTAATCATAGGAGTTCTCCTCCACCCCCCGACACCATGGGAACTTGGGGGGCAGGTGACTCAGACTTGACCTCCAGGCCTGTGGCCATAGTGATTATCGAAGGAATAAACCTGTAAAACCAAGCCAGGCCAATCAGAATAATTCCCTGGGGTTTAATATGTGGCTGCCAGAAGGAGGCAACTGTTTCTCTGAGGTTACTGGGGTGATGTAGATCCAGTACCCTCCTCAGCCAGTTTGTTCCCTATCCTATCTTCAGCCCCCCTATTTTCTGCTGCACAGAGAATGAGGCCCACACAGAGTGAAGTAGACCTAGTAGGTAAAGAAAAAAGAAAGAGAATAAGGAGAAACCGAGAGAATATGTAAAATGACTATGTACTTTGAGGTCAGCTTTACCCTGGCCATTGCAGTTACTTGAGATGATAAATTTCCCTTTTTTTTTCTTGGTTTGAGTTGGTTTTATATTACATAGAACCAAAAGAGTCCTGACCAACACACAGTGTGACAACATGACTGGAGTTAACATAGCTGCTGGGGGAACCAACGGGTCTTGTGGGATGAGGGAGGACTCTCAGGGAGCAGTGACATCCAAGCTGAGGCCAAGTATTTTTCCAGGAAAACTGGAGCTGGAGGAAGAGAGAGCACCCGAGGTTAAGGGTTTCAGGCAGAAGGAACATCTTGCAAGAATACCTGGAAATAAGAGGTGAAATGGCCCATCTGGGGAATTACAAGGACTCTGGTATGCCTGGAGTGGAAAGTGCACAGATAGTGAGAGGCTGAATGCAAGTCTTGCTAAGTCTTGTTTAATGGAACAATCATTAAAACACTGACTGCTGTAGCGGAAAAGAGAAAGATGGTCTCTGCCTTCAGGGAGCCTATCATTTCACCAGGGATGTTAGACACCAATATCTACAAAGTTAAATCTCAACATACAACCACAGTAAGATGATCAGTGCCTGTAAGGGGGACAGGAGGTACATGAGGTACTGAGAAAGGGCACTGGGGATTCCAGAGAGCAGGAAGGACGAGGACAGGGCTTGAAGAAAGAGCAGGGTATGGGTGGACGGACATAAGGTCCAGTGTGGGGACCAGTGAGGAGACCCACTGGGTGGTTTGGGGGTTGAGGTAGGGAGAAGTGGAGCACAGGTAGGAATGGGAGGTTAAAGCCAGCTGGTGGAGGGCTTGAGTGTCCAGTGACTTTAGATTTTATCCTGAAAGCAGTGAGGAGCCATGGATGGCTTTTTTTTTTTTTTTTTTTTGAAGTACGCGGGCCTCCCACTGCTGTGGCCTCTCCCGCTGCGGAGCACAGGCTCCGGACGCGCAGGCTCAGTGGTCACGGCTCACGGGCCCAGCCGCTCCGCTGCATGTGGGATCTTCCCGGACGGGGGCACGAACCTGCGTCCCCTGCCTCGGCAGGCAGACTCTCAACCACTGCGCCAACAGGGAAGCCCCATGGATGGCTTTTGAGTGTCAGGAGGGGTGAGATAGCCAATGAGTCATGTTAAGGCATGATTTGGTGGGGTGTGCAGGAAGACCTGGGCCAACTGGAGGCAGAAGCCCAGAGATACTTGATCAAGACCTGGGCTAGGGCAGTAGCAGGGACAATGAGAAAGGATGGAAGGGAGACCCTTTGTGAAGACAAAATAGAGGAACTTGAATCCTTGGATGTGAAGAGGGAAGGAGTAGGTTGAGCAGGGCTGCGGGTCAGTTAGTCAGAACAGACTCTTGTTATCCCAAGGATTGTGCTCTCCCACCACAATCCTCGCACTGGAGTGTTCAGCCACGCTCATTGCCTGAGGGAACATGCAGTTGCTGTCACAGTGGTGGCAGCAGCGTTGATGAAGGACAGTGATGGATGACAGAAGTGACTATGCAGTGATGCATGACAATTGATTCGCTATAAGCTACACCTTCTGTGTCAATATGCAGAACTGCGTTGACAGAATTCAGTGAAAAGAACACCTGAATTCAGGAGGACGACACATTTTCTGGTTTGTCAGCATGACACCAAGGACCTCTGCTTAAATGCTTCCACTTAAAAACAACAACAACAACAACACAGTTCCACTGTCACCCAGGCAAATCAGAATAGTCAATGGTAGAATGCCAGGCCAATGAGGCCAGTTTACTCCAGTTACCATGATATGGGTCAGTTAGATCCCCAGACTCTTCCTCCAACGGGGCTTAGCTCAATAAGTGTGTGCCACGGGTCTGTAAATGCCTGGTAATGTACTAGTGCTGGGGATACTAAAATGGATACAGTGATTACAGTCTCAGAGTGCTGAAACTGTGGGGATGAACATGGGCCTGGGAAGTGGAAGTCCTACTTTCAAATCTCAGCTCTGCCATTTACTAGTTGTGAGATTTTAGTCTTGCTGACCCTCAATTTTCTTACCTGTAAAATGGGGATAATAGTACTTGGGATGATCATAAGGATGAAAAGAGATATTTATGTGTAAAATACTTCACAGTGATTGGCACATAATAAGTGTTCAATAAATGATTCCTATTTATCACACAAGGTGGAAAGTGCTGTTCCTGAGGGATGTATATGATGCTATAGAAACATATAAAGGGGACCTTTAGCCCAGTTTCAGAGAATTTATGGAAGGCGGCCTGGAGAAGATGACTCTTGAGTTGGTGATGCAAAAGGAGGAATGAGAGGGAAAGAGGAGAGAGGAATTCCAGGCAGAGGAGCCAGCAGTTCCTCCTAACACGTGTGCAGACAGCTCAGGGCCGATTCATCGCACAGCAGGAAGGCAACTCCAAAAATGAGTCTTGCTGGGAGTGAGTCCGACTTTCATCCTGGGTTTTAAAACCCATGGAGCACAGCCTGCGACCTCTGTTACATTTCACACAATCGTTTGTACTCAGTAAAGCCGGAAGCTCTGTGCTAGATCCCATTCTCCACAAACCACGAACCAGCCTGTCTGTCTTTCTCGCTTGTTCCATCAAGCATGACTCCTGAGGGTAAGAAGAAGCCTGTGACAACTATCCTAAGGAATGTCCCCCAGTGGCCTGAAATAGTTTTAGAAACCGGAAATAGGGCAATTAGTAAAATGTCCTGGTGCTTACAGCGCAAGGCTTTCTCTACACCCTGAAAGAATCCCTTCTTTCATGTACCGCTACTGATGCCCAAAATGGTTTCTTTGGGACTGCCTTGTTATGACCGAGTTCCAGATGGGGCAGTTAAAGCCGGACAGTAGGACCGTTATTATAGTTGCCTTTGGAAATGGAATTTACAGTGCTCCCTTGTCCTTTTCAATTCTCCCCCAATAGAGCTGCTCCCCCTTACACCTTGGAGGAGCACAAGCCTCCATGGTGGAGGGAGGTGCTCCGGGCTGGCTTCTGCAGGGGCCACGGTGTCCCTCTGGATGAAAAGCTCAGCGGAACTCAAAGTCATTATCGTGATCAAGGATGAAGGAACCGTTTCAGTGTGTAAATGCAGATGCTCTCTTGGTTTCTGTGACAGATGTGTTCCCAGTGCCAATGCAGCAGTGTGTTGAATTCTTTTAAAAATCTGAAAGACCTGCAGGCTCTTCTCTCCTTTTCTTAAATCCATTTCCCCGTTGAGATGAAAAATGTAATACTTTTCAGCTTACTTTAGACTTTCTTCAAAAGTATTTCTGGAAAAGGATCCTTCATGTGGAGCATATGAAAACTGTCAGAGGATGGGAGAGAGCGAGGTTTTAAAAACACACTAATGGACAGCCATTATGCCTTGCAGAGTTCCCCCAGAGAGCAGGAAAATGTAGGCTGGGGAGGTCGGGGGGAGACAGGGCACAGAAGCCATGGATTAAGGGAAGAAGATAGTCCAGAGATACTACAAAACCTGGATGCATAATGAGATGGGAAAATAGTACTGGCCAAGATAAAGGAGATTGCCAAGGTTCGCCTTGGGAGAGCGCACAATAGAAGTTTGGAGTCTGACCAATCGAGTTCAAATGTTGACGTTTCCGCTTGCTAGCTGTGATATCAAACAAGTTGATTTTCCTGTGACTCAGTTTCCTTGCCTGTAAAATGGTCATAGAAATAACTTCTGCATAGGGTGGTTGTGATAATTAAATGGGATAATGTATGCTGAGTGTTCAACTTATTCTCTGGTATACAGTAAGTGCTCAGTAAATGCTATCTATTATTATTACCATTAGTGTTATTATCACTGACACAAGGACATAGACAACTTCATAGACTGCTTTTGAGGCAGTGGCCAGTCCACTCCCCCTCTGAGTTTGTATGTGCCTGTGTTTTGTCAAACACACTGGCATCCTTCTCTCTCTTTATATGTTTCTATAGCATCATATACATCCCTCAGGAACAGCACTTTCCACCTTGTGTGATAAATAGGAATCATTTATTGAACACTTATTATTTGCGGTGGATTCACATATTTAATCCCATCGCTGGGGTTTCCTCTGTGTTTGCCATGGCCCCGGGCTCCTCATGGAGCTCACTTGCAGGCAAAGGGCTGAGTTCTAGTAGCAACCTGGGCCCCAGGAGGAGGTCTTGTGACTCATTTTCATCTCATCATGAGTTACCTCACTCCTACGCCAGGGCTGGGAAGCAATGGGCTGGAGGTTTGTGCTATGAGCAAACCTGAATCATGGAGACAATAGGAAGGAAAATGAGCAGTTTAAAAATACCCCATAGGAAAGAAATGGTAAGCAGCATGGTTTCTTTTGCACTTTCCCAATTCAACCTGTAGAAAAGGTGTCATAAACCTCTGTAGGAGTGACTAAGAGCTGGGACAAAGGCAAGCCTGTTACAGATGTCCCCGTAACTCCAGGAGCAAATCTCTTTTTTCCCCTTCTCAATAACTCCAGAACATTACATGGCATTAACAAGTTTCCCAGGACAGGAACTTCTAGTTTATTACTTGCTCACATTGTCATCAGAAATTAATTTTGTCCCTGAAAGACAAATTGGCTGGTAGCTTATGAAGTTAAATGGAAAGAACAAGTGCGCATCTGTTTCTTCTGCATTTTGTCTCCTTGGTGTCTTACATATAAATGAATCAGAGTGTTCAAACTTAAATTAAGATCTTTGGCTAGATAAACAGTTAAAACTGGTTCCCATAGCTACCTCTCACACATAGCTGTGATTGCATTATAATCCCCTAGTAATCAGCTCTAAATGAAAGAAAGATGATAAGGGTGCTCGTTTCAGTTTTCAGGACTGATTTTTATTAGCTCTCAATCAGTCCGGGACTGCTCTGTCTTTCATCACATTGTGGTAGTGTTTGTGGAATCATTAGAGAAATAAAGTGTAAATCTTACTGAGGTACATTATTCTTGAGGTGTTTTATATAAGGAAAACTCTGAAGATTACACTGGCTGGTACAAGAAAGATTTGTTTCTGAGACGAAAGTAAGAATGTAATGTGCGCTAGATTCATTTATTCTCTACCCGAGTCAAAACCTAATGAATTATCCAGCTTAGGTAAAACAACCACCACAAAAACCTCTTGGATTTAGGCAGCCAAGTATTACCATAATATAGATTTGCATGCATTTAGCCATTTCCTCATTTGCCTTGTTATCCTGCTCCCACACTCTTCCAGTGTAAAGCCCTCCCATTACAGAAGCATTACCCACAAAACCGCAAGTTTTGCTGTTCCCAATGTGATTTCTTTCGCAAACCAGTGTAACCCAATAAAACATCATGTCACACCAACATTGAGTATTTATTGCAGAATAAATTTCAGCTTAAAAATGTGCACTTGCCCCCTCCCTTCTCGTATATCACAGAGTGACCGGTCCTTTCAGCCTTGTGTGGGTTAGAGATCCCTAAGTGGAGAAAAGTGGCAATCGAAGATGCTTCCCTGCATTGGCTCTGGATTTTTCTAGGCCTGTCCAAGAGACGGTAGCAAAGAAAGGCAATTGCACTGACATTCCCCAAGTGTTGGAGGCTTTTTCACAGATTTTGCAGGTGTGCTATACATTTGCGATTAACAGGATACTTAATCCTGACGTGCTTTTCCTTCCCCAAAGGCTTTATTATAGCTGGAATATGTTACAATGCATCATACACGAAGGTACCTATAAAAATGCCTGCTTGTTTTAAATGTTGGATTTTATGCATTTTTGGTTTATATTAGGCCGAAAGTGTTCCTATATTTTAGTGATAGACATTTACGCTCATCCACAGGGTAAGAAACAATATAATGCAGCAGTATGTAGCCTCTGCAAGAGTTTATAGAAATGTGGTGGTTTTATATTTAAGTTACTGTTTTTTAAGGAAAGGTTTTGCCTGAGATAATTATTACTCTTTCCATGCTCACATGGTGATAATGTGCATCTCTGCAACCAGCAGTGTCTGTAAGATTCAGGTAGCCAGAGAGTCAGGGGGTGGCATGGTGAAGATTTTCCCCAGGTATCTTTTTGGTTTCTGTCATTACATGTAAAAATATGTGTAGGATTTGACCTGCAGATAGAATTTTTAGAGAGCAACAAGAAGAAATCACTTGATTAGGGTGGTTCTAGATGATAAAGGAAATCTCATTTTCAGGTTTTTTTTTTTTTTTTAACTCTCAGTCCTGAGTCCATTTTAAAATGTAAAATGTATATTTTACATTTTAGAGTATAAAAAAGGCTGAGTTTAAGCCCTGGTTCTCTCTTCTTTTTTTCATTTTAAAAGAAAGCAAATAAAATATTTTGCTGATGATGGCGCTTTTTGTATGTGTTTGCATGTTGGTACTTAAATGCAATATGTCTGGAAGACGTTGCTATTTCACACTACGCACACAAGAAAGAGTAAATTGTAGGTCCTGATTATCAACAGATAACAAGACATACTGTATATAAATAAATGCTCAGCATCAAAACCCATTATTGGATTAGCTATATAATCATGTCTCAGGCTGTAAGTCTGTGCTGACAAATGAACACTTTTCATTTGGCTCAAGGTCCTCATCAGCAACGGAACTAATTTTACATTCTCACCCATTAAGTGAATAAGATGTGGAAAAAGCTGTCTGCTTTTTGAAGTGTAAATTTGCTGCTACAGGCTGTGCAGACCAAAGCGCTTTTGAAGCAGGCAAATGAGATCATCTGTAGGGACATGTGAACCTCACAAAGTTTAGGTCATTTCTGTCGAAGGGACAAGGTGTGTGTATGCGTGTCCACGTGATTTAGGTGGCCACGCACATTGGGCTGTGTGCGTGTTCTGGGGTGTGGTTGGTGAACACTTGGTATAAACCCAGGAGAGCATTGGGTGCACCATCTTCATCTTCTCCAGAGACCGAGGACCCATAGAATCCGTGTAGAGCCTGAGATGGAACAATCCGAGGTTGGCACATTAGACAGTCAGGATCCCCAGGCCTCTGCCACCCTTGAGAAAGGGCAACAAAGCCTCTGAGCCTCCAGTTCCGAATGTCCTGTAGGAGTGGGCTGCTCCATGGAGATGCCAAGATAAGACGCTGGTACTTCTGGAGCCAGCTGGGGAGCAAAAGATGAGCCGGGAGGAGGAAACTCCCTACTTCAACCATTCTGAGTGATTTTAAATATGCTATATGCTGATGACTCCACATTTATATCTGTAGCACAGACTTCTTTGTACTCCACATTCTTATATGCAACTGCCTACTTGGTCTATCTACTTGGATGGTATGTACATATCTTAAACTTAACATATCCAAAATAAAACTGTGGGGCTCTATCCCAAAATGTGTCTCTATTCCCCAATTCCTTCTCATCTCATAAATTTCATCACCGTATTTCTTCCTGCTCAAGCCGGAAACTTAAGACTTATCCCTGATTCACCCCTTTCCCTTACCAGTGAAATGCAATCTACCAGCAGTCATGTTGGTTTGATCAACAAAATAAACCCTAAGTCTCCTTGGACTCCTAGGTCAGGTAAAGGGCATCTCTCACCTTGGCAACAATGACATCACCCTTTCAACTTGCCTCTCCACCTCTGCTCTAACCAGCCCTTCTCCCCATTCATACTGAGCAGAGAGTAATCGTAAAATCGTCAACTCATGTTATGAGTTGTGTTACGAGTTGAATTGAGCTCCCACCCCAACAGTCATATGTTGAAGGCTTAACCCTCAGTACCTTGGAACGTGACCTGATTTGGAAAGAGAGTAATTGCAGGTGTAATTAGTTAAGATGAGGTCTTCCTGGAGTAGGGTCATTGCCTATCCAATATGATTGGTGCCCTTATAGAAAGAATGCCATGTGGAGACAAAGAGAAATATACAGAGGGAAGATGATGTGAAGACACAAGGGGAACACCATCTCTAAGGAATGTCAGAGATTGCCAGCAAGCCACCAGAAGCTAGGAAACAGATTTTCCCTCCCAGCCTTAGAAGGAACCAATCCTATGGACACCTTGACCTCAGACATCTAGCCTCCAGAACTGTGAGACAATAAATTTCTGTTGTTGAAGTCACTCACTCTGTGGTACTTTGTTAGGACAGCCCTGGCAGATTAATGCAGTGTGCGACCATGTCCCTCTACTACTTAAAGCCCCAGATGGTTTCCCATTTTATTTAGATTCCAATTCCAATTCCTCATCCTGACCTACAAAACTCTTCACGATCTGGCCCTTCACTCCTCCAGTCTCATCTCCCACTAATTTTTCCTCTATCATCTTGAGCCACATAGGCTGCTTTTCTGTTCCTCAGTCAGGCCAAGCTCCTTGCTTTTCATGGCCATTGTACATGCTGTGCCTCTACTCTCTTTGCATGGCTAACACCTTAACCTTCAGGTCTTATATGTCACCCCTCCCACCCCTGCTGTTATTCTCTGACCTGGCCCTATTTTTCTTTTATAATTACTTATCATGATGTATACCTTTACTTTATGTTCATATATATGTTCTTTTATAAATCTGGATTATAAAGTTCAGGAGGTCACATCAGTCTGGTTCATCAGTGTATTGCCAGTGCCTAACATAGTGCCTGGCTTCAATGAATATTTGTTCAGTGAATGAGTGGATAGAAGTACTTAGAGAAGTACCTTCCCTTCAAGTCTTATGGTTGAAATTTGTTCCACATAAGCATCTATCCTTTGGTTACTGCTTGGAAAAGGGTGATTCTTACATAAGAAACATCCACTCGTTTCTCTCTATGCTGGAAATGTTTAGATTACTTCATATCCTCAAGATTATCTGTCTAGAAGTAGAGGACCTGATCAAGAATTTAGGTGAAGGGATACTGCAGGAAAAATGGTCGGTGGGTCAGGTCTCTGCCCATTAATTGCATCATGAGGTTTGTGAATCCTTTCCCAGAAAGAGCATTGTCTTGGCAGGCCAAAGAGTACACTGCTGTTTAGAAATACTCTGTGATCTCAGCTTTTGCCAAGTTGAAAAATAGGCAGTTGTGTGGGTGCATGTGGGGGAGATTGCTAGCTATCCACCAACATCTGTTCTCTTTTCTTGCTGGGCACAAAATTAAATTACATTTCCCAGCCTCCCTTGCAGTTAGGTATGCTCATGTGACTGAGTTCTCTCCAATGATATGTGGGCAGAAATGACAGGTGCTATTTCCAGGCCCAGCCACCTAAAAACCTCCCTCGCGCACTGTCTATGATCTTCCCTCTCTGGTTTGTGGAGCTGTCAATATCCAGGGCAACTCTAGAAAACATGGTTAAAAAAGCAAAACCACCATCAGACTGGGTTTCTGGTGGCCACGTGGAGAAGGCTTTCACTACAGACCTGAACTAAGCAGGTAATCCTAACAAGTAGTCTGTATGAAGTCACTGAAGTTTTGGGGCATTTCTGTAATTATAGGCTAGCCAACCCTGACAGTATCATGCCACCTTCTTTGAAAAGCTGACACTTGTGAAAGGGGTGCAGCCAGCAATAACAATGTTGGCTAAAGGAGGAAGGAGGTGAGTGAACCATTAGCCTCAAGCAGGAATTTCTTCTCTCTCACAAGGCAACAAAGTCATGGGAAAGACATTTGGAAAGAAGAAAGACAAAAACTCGTTCTTGAGACTTCCCTGGTGGTCCAGTGGTCAGGACTCCGTTCCACTGCAGGGGGCACCGGTTCCATCCCTGGTCAGGATCCCACGGCGGCATGCGGGAACTAAGATCCCACATGCCACGCCCGAAACCAAACGAAAATATCCCCTCGTTCTTCAAGCACTCTGTGAGCTTGAAGAGAGAGAGAGAGATCACTCTGTGAGCTTGAAGAGAGAGGGGAGATCAAGGAAAAGACAGCATCTGTGAATCCCCTACAGAGTTGTCCCAACAGCTGTTGCTGCACATCCATGGACACTCTGCCACTCCAGGTTAGTCCCCTTTCTGGCCGTGACCCCTCCTGAGGGCATGGCAAAGACTTTGAAACTAACAAGAGAAAGACAAAGTTGAAACCTATGGCAGGAAGACAAAATATGTGAGGTAAGCACTCAGGACCTGAAAGGGGAAGAAAAGGACAAACAAACTCTGAAGGACATTCATTTGTTTGATTACCTTCTCAATGGTCATATCTGCGAGGAGGGTGGTGACTGTCTTATTGAGCTCTCCTAGTCCAGTGCTTGGTAGATCTTATGTATTTAATGAATGTTTGAGAAACGAATGCATAAACTATCTCATTTGAACCCCCCAAAACCTTATGAGGAGATAAGGCTTTATTGCAGACAGTGTTGTTTGCTTACTGGGGTCAAAACCATTCCTATTCCATTTTCTTCCTGCTGGTCCATGGAAGACTATACTTTCCAGTCCCCTTGCAGTTAAGTGGGGTCATTGGCTGGTTCTGGCCAAAGAAGTGTGAGTGAAAGTGACACAGCAGGAAAGGTCTCTCCAGGTTTTCTGTGCTCCTGCAGCCGGTCCTAAGGCCCTGTGCTATGAACTCTTTCCCAGCCTGGCCCTCACAGACTTGCACTGGGCATATCTTGTGAGCAAGAAATAAGGTTTTGTTGGGTTAAGCGTCGTATGTCTTATACTCCAGCAGAACCTGGCCCGCCTACATGGACCAACACTTATCTATCAGCAACCTCCCCCTTTTCTTTTTACATGGACAGAAGCTCAACATTTACCAGCTCTTCTCCAGATGTCATATGCTTCAGGAAAGGCTGGCCCTCTTCTAGCCTCAGGGGTGGAATGGGGATGGTCCAAGCTGATCATGGTCATCTTGATCCCCTCAGCCAGCGATTACTTAAGGACTAAGCATGTAAGCCAAATCTGGCCAGTGCGGTGTCTGGGGAATTCTGCTGGGGATTTTGGGGGCAAATTTTTCCTCAGTTATAGACCAGGAGACAAGAATGCTTCCCTTTCATGCCTGGGAGCATTATTTTGGGAGGACGTGGATCTGCTATAACCATCTCATGGCCATAAGGGGAGATACCAACACATTGAAGATGGATGCCCGGAAAGAAGACGGATCCTCTTTAGACTATTTTTTGTTGAATATTCTGTTCCTTGTACCTCAGAGCATTCAAACAGATTATCTCCATTTTACTGAAGGTGAAAATGAAATTCAAAGAGTATAAATGATTCACCTAAACTCTCTTGGCTTACAAGTAGAAATC
This sequence comes from Mesoplodon densirostris, assembly GCF_025265405.1. NCBI lineage: Eukaryota > Metazoa > Chordata > Mammalia > Artiodactyla > Ziphiidae > Mesoplodon > Mesoplodon densirostris. Next base: position 78,702,020 of record NC_082662.1, read on the forward strand.
AGGTCTTCTAACTTTGAGTCTTCTTTTTACGCTGTTCAGAGAATGGCAAATAGGTTTTCTCTCATTTGCCAACCCAGTTAATTGGGGATGGCTACTTGGAGAGTTGTGCTGAGAAGTTTTTAAGACAACATCTAGCAAGAAAAAGTGTTTCGGTTGATTAATAATTTCATGAGTAAAAGATAGGGAAGCAGCACACTCTTTTTTCCCCCATCATTGTAATATATCATATTAATTCTGGATTAACTCTGTGGCAGGGTAGGAGTTGTGTATGAGTTATCAATTGCTGACTAACGAATTACCCCCAAATTTAGTAGCTTTAAAAAACCAAACATTTTCTATGAGATATGGGAAATGGGTGCGGATTAGCTGAGCCCTGCTGTCTCAGAATTTCTCATGTGGTTGCAATCAAGCTGTCTGCTGGGGCTGCAATCTAATCTATGGTCTTGGCTGGGGGAGGACCTGCTTCCAAGCTCACTCTTGTGGTTATTGGTAGGTTTCGGCTCCTCCTGGACCATAGGACCAAGGGCCTCAGTTTTTCACTGGCTATGTCTCAGGTCCCTGTTGCCTGGGTCTCATCATAGGGCAGGTCACCCCGTGGTGGCTGGCTTCCCTTAGAGTCAAAGAGCAAGTGAGAGGGCATCCAAGAAAGAAGCCACAGACTTTATTCTTGGGAGTGACATCTCATTATTCATGCAGCAATTTATTCATTACAAGTGGACCAGTAAGCTCAGCCCACACTCAAGGGGAGGGAATTACACAAAGGAATGAATATCAGGAGATGGGGATTAGGAGGCAGTTATTTTAGAGGCTGCCTACCTACCACAAGGGATAAATTTAAAAAAACACATGAAATTACTTTTTCTGTTACCATTTCTGTAATTGTTGTGGTTAACTACTTGGCCTCAAAAATTGTGGTTTTTCTTCTCAAGGTTCTAGTCTTTCTCTGTGGGTCCAAGCAATACCATGAAGCGCTATCCTATGTCCCCTTTCCATGTCAAGGGTTAAGCGCATAATAATAATAATAATTTAAAAATAACATTAATTATAATAATTAATAATATTAGAAAAGTCCCACAGTGCAGTGAATGGCATTGGCCTTGGCCTTTCTCGTCTTATTCCTTCCCCCAAATCCTAGTCACATGACACACATGCCTGTTTGGAAACTGAGCACCACCAGTGCTCTCTCTCTGGCTCTCTTGTCTTCTCCCCATGCGTGACCCAGGGCGGCCTTTAAATCCCGCCTGCTTCTGAGAATGTGCCTTTGGTGGAGGGCACGTGGAAGGAGTACAGAAGGGAAGTCATTTGGTGGGCCAACGTCTGACATAGACACACATCTTAGTGAGAGAAAGAGACTATTTCAGGGATTCGGAGAAAAAGACAAGATTTGGAGGTAGGATGGGTCAGTGTTTCGAAGGAGCTGAACCGTCGTGGGGCTGTGACTAATCTAGCAGGCTGGATGAGACCAGAGGATGAGAACTGGACTTTTAATACAGGAAGCAGATCCAATTAATCATGACAAGAAAATGAGCGAGAAATGCTTTTACATTGTTATTTAATAAGAAAACTGTGTAATTAACTGATAAAAATAGTTTTTGCAAGAAGCAGGCAGTTAAATCGTTTGTAAAGTGAGCCAGGCCAAGTCCTCAGCATCCCTGACTGTTAGCAATCAGAATGCTTTTCATATGGTGTCTTTCTTTGGAAACGCACAGCCATCTCACCACAGACATTACCTCATTTGCTTCCCAGCCTAATGAATGCTTTATGGCTGAGAAATGGTGGAGGAAGCAAGTAAGATGGAAGCGAGGAAGAAACTGAGGCACGGGGCGGGGTGGGGAGGGGGGGGAACCTGCGCCGTCCCCAGGAAGTTTCTGTAAGCAGTACTTAGCTTTAATCACTCCTAACCTCCTGCCTCTTAATTGTGTTTTGGACATTAGCTAATGAGTTTAAATGAAACAATTGCTTGTCTCTTCCAAGAGCTGCATAGAGGAAGCTGGGCTGTGTATTATGGCCGATATGATACTATTCTTCTGAATCGGCGGTGGGGCTGGAAAGAGATCCTGGCATTTGCCATCTGGTAAGCCTGTCTTTAATCCTCAGTAAAGTAATGGAACGGAGATGAAGAAAAAAAAATGCGAAAGAATCAAGAGCATCATGCCACCATGAGCAAGCAGCTGTCTGGATTTTTAAAGAGAAAATTCCATGAGACAAATTTAATTGCATTTTTTAATAGAATTAAAAAAAAAACCTCTACAACATTAGTGGGTGAAGGAAATGAAATAGATGCATTCAGAAATCTCACTTGAAAAATGAATTCAACTGAGCTGGTTGTGAGGTCTGTCTCAGGGACTGAAACCCAGCTGGAAGGCCACGGGAGCAGCCGGTGGGCAGCCGTGGTCTGGCTGGGGGATAGTGGCCAGTGACTTGCTTCTGGCAGGCTCTGAGATGGGGCTGGTATCTACAGAGCATCATTATTAATGACTTGCAGGAGGTGACGAGCAGAACATTAATTAAATGTGCACATGTGGCCAAGTGGGAAATTGGCGGCGAAAACACCAGAGAGGCAGGCGCATAATACCCAGGTACTTGTTTTTCAGCTTCTGTGATTTGGCCTGTGAGAAGTGGCTTGACTTTACTTCCCCTCCTCTCTCCCTGCTTTCTTGGGCTTGAACCAGATTTTTGCATGGTGTCACAGGGGAGAAGCAGGGGAGGTGCCTCTAGAGCAGGCTCACAAATCTCCTTGCCAAACACCAGGGTGTGTACAAGCCTCACCTCTAGCCTGATGCTCTGGAAACAGAAGCCTACAAAAATTAATATTGATATTAGCAGAGTAATGAAGCAGCTGCAAAGCTGGTTCACAAATGTCTTGCCCCATTTCATGGCATGTTTACATCTGCAAAGGGGAGAACAAGCAGGAGATGCAGGGGTGGTAGACATCTCCTCTGAATCATCTTCAGGGCAGCCCATTGGTCCATCATTTTTCCTAGGAGAAGCCTGGGTGGTTTGACTTCTGAAGACATTCAGGCATCTGAAATGAGGTGGATTGCCCCAAATCCTAAAGAAAACCATGCCGTTAAGTGAAGCTCAAGTATTCCATAGTTTTCACTTTCAATCAGCATTTAGTACTCTTCTTAAGATATCATCCCTAATAATTCCACTGGCTTGGCTGGTAGCTTCATCACAACTGAGTCTTGGCACTGCCCCCATCGAAACTTACATTTATCTGAAAGTGCCTCTGTTGCCAAGGTAGAAGGATGGCTGCAAGAGAATGCAAGCTTTCTGCTCTGCAATATCAAGTACTGTGTGTTCTGAGATGGTAGATTATCTTTTGTGTTTTATTTAATTTGGGAACCATTAGCCAAACTCTCTGTAGACAGGGAGAGTTTTGTAATGGCGAAGGTGACACTGATCAACGCTGTGTCCTTCTGAGACTGTACTGTGGTCGGTGAATGCAGGTTTGCAAGTGCTTAGGAAGAGGGATGAAGACACCACAACCACTACCACCCAATGGCAATAGCATGACCTCCAGTATTCACTGACTTCTGGTGGGCACTATCTAATCGAGTTCATACAACGATGCTATGGAGATAAGAATTCTTATTATCCCTATTTTGTTTTTGTTTTTTTTTTGTGTGTGGTACGCAGGCCTCTCACTGTTGTGGCCTCTCCCGCTGCGGAGCACAGGCTCCAGACGCGCAGGCTCAGCAGCCATGGCTCATGGGCCCAGCCGCTCCGCGGCATGTGGGATCCTCCCGGACCGGGGCACGAACCCATGTCCCCTGCATCGGCAGGCAGACTCTCAACCACTGCACCACCAGGGAAGCCCTATCCCTATTTTAAAGTAAGAAAAATGCATCAAGATTGGGATGAAAGCTTTGAGAGTGCAGAGTAAACTCCAGAGAGCAAAGCCTGTAGAAGGCAGAACTGACCCAAGTCTTAAGCGCATTGCTCCAGCCTTGGAACCATCACCCAACATTGACCCAAGCTTACTTTGGCAGGGGAATTTGATGGCTAGAATAATGGATCTGGAGTCTAAGGTCAAGACAGTGGCCTATCGCCCTTTAATTATCTATTTAATATTTCCTTAGAGGAGAGGCTGAGATTTCCCTGAAGGATGGGCAGAGAAAAAGGACCCCTGGTGGCAGCATCCTGCCTCTTTCCTACTCTCAGGAGGCATTCAGCTCTGGCCCCAGACTTGCATAATCCACCCAGGAAAGCAAAAGTTCTGCATTGGCTAGCCCCACTTTCCTGAGAATGCAATTCAGTGACCCTCTGTGGTTACTTAAGCATACCCCTTTTTGAGTATCATTTCCCACTGCTGGGAGCTTATTGAGTCATTTGTTCCAATGATACATAGCATACTACCTTAGAGGACTTCTGAGAAGTTCAATTATCATTACATGTCCAGAGATTTTTTTTTTTTTTTAGATCCAAGTGTTCTTTTAGAAACTTTTATAGATTGATGTCTCAAGTTGCTAACTTTCTGGGACAGCCAGAGTCATCCATTGACCTCTGACAAGGATGGCAGGAAGCAGGCATTCTAGGATTGAACTGAGTGAACAATGTAAGATCAGGGTAAAGAACCTCTCAATGATAACAAAGGCACTTTTGACCTTAAAGCTGTAACTGGATGTTTTAGGTACCATATTACAGGGACATCATCAGATTTTTTCCCCAAGTCCCCAGGTATAGACTGTATTGTGCAGTGATAGACCCATCCCAGATGTCTTTTAAAAGTGACTTTGCCCTCTGACTTCAAGGAGGAATTTAATTTCCCACCTTTGTATCTGGCTGGCCTCATGACTTACTTGTAACCAGTAGGATACAGTGGAAGTGATACCATGTGACCTTCAACAGTTAGTCAGAGAAAGCCTGAAGCTTCTCTAAGGCCTTTTCCTGAAGTTGCTGAGGGCCAGCATCGCATAAGGAGGGCTCTTAGAGAGATCTCTCCTTGCAGCTCGTTGGCAGTGTCTCCCTTTCTTACTCTTTGGGTCCCATATCTAAGCCATTCTTTTTCCATTCCCCCACATCTATATTTTTGCATCCATCCCCTCCTCCTGTTCATCCCCCTGAATTCTCTTACTCTTGTGCACTCCCCTTCCATGTGGGGAGTAGGAAAGGTAAAAGGAAAGGGGCTCATGTGCAGGGTGATTTTCCTGTGGGCAGGGAGAGGGTGTGCTGGAAGCTTTACGTACATGGTTACATTTTCTCTCCTGACCAGACTTGGAGCTAAGTGAGATTATTTTCATTTTTTTTTCAGATGAGGAGACTGAGGCTCAGAAGAGTGGAGTAACTTGCTGAAGTTCACCCGGCAGGTAAGCATTGGACCTGAGTATGTTTGTAGAACTGTCTAATTCAAGAAACCATTCTTTCTCCATTGGTGGCCTGACTTAGGGGGAAAACCTTAACAATTTATGGTCCACAATCATGTTTCAGTTAGCTGCCTAGCAAACCATAGTGTGTTCTCCTTCCACAGTAAGGGTTTGATCATTTCAGCAAATCCTTTGGTGTCTTTGTAAGGTCCAGAGTTAAACTAGCAAACAACAGAGAGCAAAATTCCCAGGTTTTGTTATTAACATAAATCTGAACCTCATGGTATCTTGGCAGTAAAGTGTCTGCTGATCACAATGGGCAAGTCTACAAGTGCTTTCTTTCTTTCCATCTGAGAGGAAAAGAGTATCATAAGCTTAAAATATATAGTATCAGAATGGCAGTACCCATCAGATAGATTTAGGTGTCCAATAAATATTTGTTGAAGAATAAATGATTAGTACTAAAATTCTCACTTTTGTATTTTTTTAGCATATCCAGTGTTTTAGTTTTGACAGTACATCCCACCGTGTGTGTGTGTGTGTGTGTGTGTGTGTGTGTGTGTGTGTGTGCAGGGGGAAGAGGACATGGAAGTTGGGGGTAGATGTGTTTGTCCAGAATAGTGTAAAAGGTCATACAACCCCATGTGTGAAAATTATAGTAGCATTCTGGACCTCAGTTTGCTCTTTTGCAAAGTGAAAATGACATGACCTCTTGGCCCCTTCAGCTCTATATATGACCAACTTGATTCTTAACATTGAGACCTTGATGCATTTTTATTAAATGTTCAATCTGGGAAACTAGTAGCGAGAATGCTGAGTTTAATCATACAGTAGGGATTTTTAACCCAAACATTATTTATTCAGTACTAATCAGAAATACAATGAAAGGATTAAAAAAAATAAAAAGCAAACTGAGAAACTGCCAGACTACAAAACAAGCGCTTTTCCTCTTTAGCTCTCATAGACTCATTCTAACATCTGGGGGATTTACAGGTGTTAAAAATGACCCTGAAAGGAGTCTATTTATTTCCTGGGGTGATGGGAATATACTGATAATTACAGTGGGGAAATTAGTTTTTTTAAAATAAAACAATTAAAAGAGCTTAGTGTTTAAATGAAGGAGGATGTAGTTTTCCTTTATTTTATCTACCACTAAATGGATGTTACAAGCTATTAGATGTGTTTGGTTTAGTCAAGGCTGATTTTCAAATAGAATCCATATTTATGTGAATCGTCAGAGAAGAGGGTGTTAGACCTCCGTGCCAGTGCACACACATGCATGTGTATGTGCACACACACACACATACACTTAGGGGTTTGTTTCTTTAAAAAGTATGAAAACACAAACAGTGACAAGAAGTGCTAGCATGTGGGATCAGGGGAACGCAGGAAGCTCAAGGAGCAAGCCCTGCTTCCAGTTAAGAGGCTATTCTAGACTTAGTGGGAATATTATATAATGTTTCCTCTTTTTATTAGTTGTAAGTGCATGACTGTAATTTGTGAGCATCAATATGTGACATTTGTCACCTGCCGATGCAGGGGACACGGGTTCGTGCCCCGGTCCGGGAGGATCCCACATGCTGCGGAGCGGCTGGGCCCGTGAGCCGTGGCCGCTGGGCCTGCACGTCTGGAGGCTGTGCTCCGCGACGGGAGAGGCCACAACAGTGAGAGGCCCGTGTACCGCAAAAAAAAAAAAAAAAGTGACATCTGGACATATCGAAACTGATTTGAGCATCATAGTCAGAGATATGCTGGAGGCCCTCACGTGGCTCTTGATGGCCCCCACCTCTCCCCAACCCCGTGCTCAGTGATGTCACTTTGGTGGTTCAAAAGTGGCCACGGTGGGAGAATTGACACCACGGAAGTCAGCAAATGCTACAAATCAGACTCCTGCTACCCACCCCCCTCCATCTGGTTATAATTTAACTATAATAAGTGGTGTATATTTATCAACACACCACTGGTCATAGTTAAATAAAACTTACAACAAAATTAATGAGACATGCGACTTTTATTACTGTTTGTGATGATAATTAAACATAAACGATTCATATACATTCATATACATAACCAGCTGCCATTTACTGAGCGCCACTCTGTGTCAGGCCTGTGCCTTTTATAGATTGTCTCTAGTCTCCGGGTGATCCCTGTCAGGTAGGTGTTACCGTCTCCATTAGATAGGTGAAGAATCTGAGTTTCAAACTGAGGCTTACACAATTGCCTCTGGTCACACAGCTGGTTAATTGCTCAATCAGGATTCGAACCCACACTCCCTGCCTGCAGTGAGTGAGCACAAGTGTTGTTGAGATCAGCTTGTGAGGCTGCAGAGAGCGCATGATGCTGAGGGAAGCAAAAGTACTCCGAAGGCTCTTGTAAGACTCCAGGGTCCCAAAGTTCAGAGGCTGAACTGTCAAATACCTCACTTCTGCAGCAGAGCCTGCCCATGGCTCAGGAGCGATGGATAAGAAGACTCCGGCGGTCCAAGAGGCCCAGATTCCCAGCTACTGGGAGTGAGCCTTCATGAGTCTCCATAGATCCTAACTCCAATGAGGGCTTTTCTTGTCCTGGCCTTGATGTCTTTGTCACCAAGGTTTTCCTGCAGACCTACTATCACTGATTTTTCTTCCCCTTCAACATTTCTCCTCTCTCTCTCTCTTCCTCTCCTTCCTTGTCTAGCATCCATGCAGCTCAAGTGTTCATCTACCTGTTCAATCCCTGCCTGCCTTCCCTCCCTATGACTTAACTTCACCTTTGCTCCCAACAGCATCTCAGGAGAACATGACTTCCCATTTTTGGACCAATCCCAGGGTTTCCCAGCGTAACAGGGCAGATAAATTTTTATTATTCTAATAAGTTGGCAACAGACGTTCTTTGAGGGAAGAAGCGTCTTTGGCTCAAGAGATGTCCTGATGGGTGATAGGGGAGCAGTGTCTTACCCCCGCAGGCACCAAGGGAAAGGGAAGCTGCTCTGCATGGTAAGTGGAGAAGAATTTGGAGCTGGGTGAGTGGAATGTAGGAGTTGGGTGAGGAGAAGCAGAGGTGGGAGGAGGGAAAGAGATCATAAACTTACCTGGGATGTTTTGGTAAAGTTTATGAACTTGTGAAAGAGTTGGGTGATGGATTTTTACATTTTGATTATGGAAAATGAAGAAGGCAAAGGATTCCATACCAGGGTTAGTGTGTGTGGGACGGGGACAGCTAGTTAAGAAGTTGGAGCCAAAGACCTTGAGGAGGGGTCCCTAGAATGAGCAGAAATTTGGAGCAGAGGTTTGGGTTTCCAAAGGCCACAGAATGGGTAAGTTGGGTTGTGGACAGTTTTCTTCATACCTACAAAGATGTGGGGAGCCTCTGGCTGGCATGTGGGTTACCCTAGCTTCCAATAGCTCATGGCTTCTCCAAACTAACCCTGCCTGTTGTCTTGACTGACATCAAATATTTTCTTCTCCCATCTCCTCATTTTTTTTCCTTGAGTCACATGCAGACTTAGGGGATCCAGTTTGTAGTATGGGGGTGCTGAGTTACTGGGGGCAAGGAGATTAGGAAAGACGGAGCACCAAGAGGTGGAACGGAGGTGGGATCCAAGAAAAGAGGGCAATCATTAAAGAAAAAAGAAGCTCCATTTCATAAACCTCCCTCTGCCAAATGGAATAAAGCAAAACAAATACACACCCCAAGCCAAAACTGACACAAAAATAGAAACCTTATACTCTCCTCACCCCCACAAAAGCCACATCACCACAACAAGAAAGTCCCACCTCTAGATGGCAGTAAAGTGAGGTGGGAACAAGCAAAAACAGTACAGCCTTGGTGACCTGGTTGCCTGGGGTACAAACGGTAATCTAAGATGGAGCACTGGGCCAACAGAAGGTGGCCACAGGGATAGTTCATGCTTTACTCGGTTATTCTCAGGAATGTGCCAGTGAGAACTGACGTCTTAAATTCTGTCCCTGAGTGTGAAGTTGGAACTGGAAGGCCCTTTAAAATGGGCCTTTGTGAGTGCTGTGGAGAGATGGTAAAAGTGTGGGAATCCTGCCCATGGCTGCCATCACAAAGAAGGACCTGGAGGAGGTCACCTTTCAAGTCCTGGCTGATGGATTTTGAAGTGGATAGCTGGTTTTAAAAATTGATGTTATGAGTGGTTGGGATGTAAGTAAAACACCTCAGATTCTTCAACTAGTCTATTGTGAATAGAAGCACCGTAGTCCTACTTCTTTGAGTTGCCTTAGTCACTGAAGGTGATCTCCTAAGTTCCAGAAAATTGTTTCCAACTGTCAGAATGTGGGTACCATAGCCTTTGGTCAGAAAAATAACCTGAAATAGTAGGAAAACATTTCAACCTTCACCAAAAAGGAAAACAAAGACATTCAACTAAATTACTCAGACTTTAAAAACACATCACCGTTCCTCACTTGGTTTTAGTATAATAATAGAAATTCTAGCAAAGGTCATTCTCAAGGGCACAATTGTAGAAAATTGCCTTATGAATGGAAAGATTGGAATTTAGGCAGCTGACCCTGGGCATGGTGTTTATGATCAAATCCAAGAGAGTGCTCTATGTCTGCTATGTTCCAGTGGCCGCCACCCTGCCTGGCCTCTCTGTTTGCCAGGTGTATACAACAAGATCAAAATCAATGAAAACATAGCCATGTCTTTACCATGTCTGTGAGCTAGAAAGAAGAATATTTACACTGACTAAGAATAAATTTTAGAGAAATTCAAAGAGGTTTATTGGGCTCCCATTTACTAGCTGTGAAATTGGTGTTGTGAAAGCCTCTACCTCACAGGGTCGTTGGGAGAATCAAAATGTGATCAGGTTCATAAAACTGTAGCCCAGAGCCTGGCACACAGTATACACTCAGGAAATGGTACTAGAACTTTTGTTAATAAGTGATGGGAAATTTCTGTGGTGTGGGAAATTTTAAAATGAATAGAACACAGTCCTTCCTTTAAGCATCGCACAGAGGAGGTGGTAGAGGCAGACAGGTCAGTGGATAATTATTATATATAGCACATAGTAAATACTATGTATAATAAATACTGGGAGGATGTATTGGATACTACTTCAGGGAAAGCTTCAGTGCTTTGAAATGGGGAATCATTAAGGGATAAAGGACCATCTACTCCCATTAAGCCTGTGAATGTGAAAGACTAGGTCCTAGCAAGGCCAGCCCCGTCACTCTGCTGTCCTAATGATGGATGGGGATTTGTGAGCAATTGAACTGAACCTCTGCCATTACTATCGATTGTTGGAATAGACTTCTCGATTGGAGCTAGTGGGCCACAGTCTGGGTCGGTGGTCACACTGACATAAGGTTTATGACCTTTCTGAGGCTTCCTGTGTGCCTCGCCCCATGCCCATCTGCTCGGAACCTAGGATCAAGCTGGCATAAAGGACTTCGGAAAATGAGGATTGAATTAAGTGAACTCAGATCTAAGCCAGCTGTGGCTGGAGGCTCTTCCTTCTTTTGAGGAGGAATTTTTTTCATTTCCAAAGCGTTGGAGGCAGTTGAGTTAAGGCATAGAGGTGGAAATGAGATGCACGGTGATTTAAATCACCTACTGCCCTGCTCTTTGACCCTGAGCAAGTTACTTACCCACTCTGGACCTCAGTTCCCTTGTCCACAAAACAGAGAAAATGAGACTGACCTCATTAGGATTGGGGGATTTTGTTTTCATTAACAGCTTTTATTGGGATATAACTTATGTACTATAAAATTTACCCTTTTAACATGATTTCAGTGTTTTTTAGTATACGTAACAGTGTGCAATCATCAACACTATCTAATTCTAGAACATTTTCATCACCCCCAAAAGACACCCATACACATTAGCAGTCACTCCCCATTTCTCCTTTTCCCTCACCCCTGGCAACCACTAATCTACTTTCTGTCTCTATGGATTTGTCTATTCTAGACATTTCATATAAATGAAATCATACATTGTATGGTCTTTTGTCACTGGATTCTTTTACTTAATGTTTTCAAGATTAATCCATTTGTAGCATCTATCAGTACTTCATTCTTTTTTATTGCTAAATACTCTCCCATTGTATGAGTATACTATATTTCATTTATTCATCTGATATGTTGATAGGCATTTGGGTTGTTTTCACTTTTTTGGCTATTATAAATAATGCTATAAACATTTGTGTACAAAGTTTTGTGTGAACATATGTCTTCATTTCTCTTGGCTACATGCCTAGAAGTAGAATTGCTGGATCATATGGAAACTCTATGCCTGGCTTTTTGAGGACCTGCCTAATTGTTTTCCAAAGCATTTGTACCATTTTACAATTCCACTGGCAATAAATGAGGGTTCCAATTTCTTCATATCCTTAACAACACTTGTTATTGTGTGTCCTTTTGATTTTAGCCGTCTTATTGGGTGTGAAATGGTATTGCGTTATGATTCTGACTTGCATTTCCCTAATAACTCATGATGCTGAGCATCTTTTCATGTGCTTATTGGTCATCTCTATATTTCCTTTGAAGAAAATGCTTTGCTGATTTTTATTTGGTTTCTCTTTTTTTTTTTTTTCCTTTTTTGCAGTATGAGGGCCTCTCACTGTTGTGGCCTCTCCCATTGTGGAGCACAGGCTCTGGACGCGCAGGCTCAGAGGCCATGGCTCACGGGCCCAGCCGCTCCGCGGCATGTGGGATCTTCCCGGACTGGGGCACGAACCCGTGTCCCCTGCATTGGCAGGTGGACTCTCAACCACTGCGCCACCAGGGAAGCCCGGGTTCTCTTTTTATTGTTGAGTTTTTAGAGTTCTTTATTCTGGATACAAGCAGATATATGATTTGCAAATATTTTTTTCCTATTCTAAGGGTTGTCTTTTCACTTTCTTGATGGTGTCATGTGAAGCACAAAAGCTTTTAACTTTGATGAAGTTCAATTTCTCTAGCTTTTTTGTAACTTGCACTTTTGATGTCATATTTAAGAAACCATTGCTTAACCCTAGGTCATGAAGATTTACTCCTATGTTTTCTTCTAACAGTTTTGTAGTTTAGCTCTTACGTTTAGATGTTTAATCCATTTTGAATTTTTGTATATGGTGTGAGGTAGGGGTCTACCTTTATTCTTTTGTATATATAGATGGATATCTATTTGTCCTAACATCATTTGTTAAAAAGACCATTCTTTCTCTATTTAACTATCTTGACACCCTCTTTAATAGGTTTTGAAGAATAATGACATAATCTAGGTAAAGTTCCTGGTATATGATAAGTTTCAATACATGGTAGCTATTATTATTTTTATTGTTTTTCTTGGGCTAATGGGTAAACTCCTAAGCAAAATATGATAGGTGATAGTTCCTCTTTACTAGAAATTCCAGCAAATAGAAGAAAAGAGAGTGAATAGCTGCAATTAACTTGAAATCTTCTATGTAAGGTTTGCAAATAGTACTACTACTAATAGTAATAATAATCATTGCAACAACTCACACTTCCTAGTACTTCCTATGCACCTGATACTTCATTTCAATTAACTCAATAAGTCCTCACAACAATACTATGAGATAGGTGCTATTTTAATCACTTTTATTCAGATGAGGAAATGTGGCCTTAGAATGGTCAAGGTACTTGTTCAAGGTCACACAAGTAGCAAGCCACCAAGTGGATACTTGAATTCAGACAGTATGTGATGGAGATATTGTCTCAGGAGATATGGGTGAGAGGCTTGTCAGAATGAGACAAACATAGAATGACATGTGCATTGACTAACATGGTGAGAAGGTGGTTAAGAGAGCTAGATTCTGTGAGTTCGAATCTCAGCTCAGCCACTAACAAGCTGCATGATCTCAGGCAGCCCAAATTCTTCAACAAAAAAATAGGGATAATTACGCTTCCTATCTAATAGGTTTATTGTGAAGAATAAATGAGTTAATACATGTAAAGTACTTAGAGCAGTTCCCAGCATATAGAAAGTGCTCAAAAATTGTCAGCTGTGATGCTGATGGAGAGCTCTAAACCTCATCCCGAGCTTGGGATGAGGTTTAGATGAGCTTGGGATGAGTAATTCTGGAAAGTAATTCCTTTTCAGAATTACTCCTACTGTCGGGCCAGCTTCATGAGTGTGCAACCTGTGCAGCCATATAAGACCCTGTGCTCAGAAGGACCCTGGACTTGGTTCAATGCTCTGTTGTCACCATCTTGAAATTTTTAATTATTTTTGAACATGGGAAGGGCATGGGGGGAAGAGCTCTCTCCCCAACCCCGATGGATGCCTGCCATAGTTCATGCAGGGGCATCTCTTCACACACACACTTCAGAACCTTCTTGGCCGCTATGAGCTCCAGTGGATCTCAAAGTGGAAGACAGTGCTATTCGCTTTAATTATTGTGTCAGCGAGGCCAACACACACCCACTTGACATTCCTGATTTATTACCTAAAAGTGAATGAAATGCGTAGTGGGCCCCAAATCCGGCCTCTATTATTGGACTGAAAACCTCCATTGACTTTAGCTGGCAGCCTGCACCACTAATTGAGGACAGAGTTTGGCCCCATGGGTTTTATGTAGAACATGTTTCTTTATTTCTTGTTTTCATGGGTGTGTGTTGTGGGCTAGGGATTATTTTTATGTTTTTCTACTTCCTGATTAGTTTCAGGAGTTGTTTATTTGGAGACTGCTTTAATAAATTTGCACAGCAGGGTGAATTAGTAACAGGATTGGTGTATTTAACCAGGAATCGCCTTATTTTCAGTTTGGTTTTCAGTGTTTAACTTCAGGACACAGCCACTTGGTTTCAGTACCAAATCTCTGCCGAAGCTCACCTATCCTTGCTCTGGGTGCCACGGTGCTTTAACTCCAGGGCAGGGCTTGGCTCCCACATGGAACTCCACCAAAGTGCATCACCAGGGCACTTTTAAAGTATTCTTGAATTTCAGTGAGATTTTCCTGTCTGTTTCCATCTCTAAACTGTGTAGACCAGTGTCTGCACTGGTCCAGAAATGTCACCGGTGTCATTTCAGTGCCTAGCACAGCTCCTGTCACAAATGCCTTCAATAGAGAAACATTTTCTGAGCATCTATTATGTGCCTGATGTAACAGATGTGACAAGATAGACGAGGTCCCTGCTCAAGAGGGGCTTACATTCTATGAATGAGATACAGGGACAGTAAGCAAAGGATTGTAGCGATAATTGCAAAGTAGGTATTTTTTTTTGGTTTAGAATTTTGATTTTTTTAAAAATTCTTTTCCATTATGGTTTATCACAGGATATTGACTATAGCTCCTTGTGTTATATAGTAGGACCTTGCTGTTTATCCATTCTGTATATAATAGTTTGCACCTGCTAATCCCAAACTCCCAATCCTTCCCTCCCACGAAGATTGTTATTAAAGATAAAATTGGGGGCTTCCGTGGTGGCACAGTGGTTGAGAGTCCGCCTGCCGATGCAGGGGACACGGGTTTGTGGCCCGGTCCGGGAAGATCCCACATGCCGCGGAGCGGCTGGGCCCGTGAGCCACGGCCGCTGAACCTGCGCGTCCGGAGCCTGTGCTTCGCAACGGGAGAGGCCACAGCAGTGAGAGGCCCGCGCACCACAAAAAATAAATAAATAAAATAAAATAAAATAAAATAAAATTGAAGGATGCCATAGAATGACTGACTGTGCGTGCATGTATGTATGTGTGTGGTGTGTGTGTGTGTGTGTGTGTGTGTGTGTGTGTGGTGGTCAGGGAAGGGCTCCCAGAGGAAGTGGCTTCTGGGTTGAGACCTGAAGGTCAGAAGAAACCAGCCGTCTGCAGATGATCATTTCAGGTGGAGGGAGCCCCTGAGGCAAAGGCCCCAAAGCAGAAGGGGGCTGGGCTTTGAGGGGCAGAGGGGAGGCAGGAGAACAGTGACCGTGAGGACAGTGGTAAGAGAGGGCCTGGCCAGGTGGGCATGTCCCAGACAGTGCTGCTCTGGTAAGGACTTAGATTTATTCTAAGGTTGACGGGCATCTTAGAGACACACCCGTCTTACATTTTCGGGGAGCGCTCCCTGGCTGCTTTGTGTAGGAGGAGATGGCGGGCGGGGGTGGGCGGTGGAGGTGTAGAGTGGGCAGGTTTGGAAGCAGGAAGACGAGTTAGGGGGCTTTTGTGTTAACTGTTAAACTGAGTGAGTTATTTCCAGAAAGAAGCTGGTATCGTCCTTGCCGAGGCTGGCAGTGGAAACTAGAAGCGAGGACAGATCAGGTTCAGTCACCCCTCAGTCTGAGAGCCCATATCAAGGTGACATCGCGTCCCCGTAAGGATGCTGGTGAGACTGAATTTTGTGGGATTGAGGAACCTGGCTGGGAACAGAGGCAGAGGTGTTACACGCCCAGGGAACGACTTCGTTAAGGAGGAACACCGGGGAGAGAGGAGGGCATTTCCAAGCAGAACGGCAATGTGGTGAAAGCTGGGGGCCGGGTGTGTGAAGAGGTAGCTTTTTTTTTTGCGGTACGCGGGCCTCTCACTGCTGTGGCCTCTCCCGTTGTGGAGCACAGGCTCCGGACGCGCAGGTTCAGCGGCCATGGCTCACGGGCCCAGCCGCTCCACGGCATGTGGGATCCTCCAGGACCGGGGCACGAACCCGTGTCCCCTGCATCGGCAGGCGGACTCTCAACCACTATGCCACCAGGGAAGCCCAGGTAGCATGTTTAATAGAGGGTGCATTATGGCGGGGTCAGCAGTGTGGAGTTGGGACTGCAAGGGCTGCACGCTGGAACATTTACAGAGGCTACTGTAAAAGTCTCCGAGCCAGTTAATTAGCAGGTTTTGTTATGTCAGGAACTCCTCGAGTGAAAGCAGAAAGAAACCATGCATGAGTAGGTTCCAGTTCTGTAGTTTAATGGGACAAGTTAAAAAAAAATTTAAAAACTGATAAAATAATTTAGTCCGCAGCTGGGTTGAAGCTCCTCACAAGAAAAGCTGAAATCACACACGACACTCCATCTCCTCCTATAGAAGCCATTGAAATGGCCATAGACTTCATTGGACGAATGACCCATTCTGTCTGCACAAAACTCAGGTGCTCACAAAGAATTGACAAGACCTATGAACATGAACCCAGGTAAGCACGATGACCCAAATGGGTTTTCTGAAGCAGGTGCCCAAAGGTGAAAAGCAAAGAAGAACGTAAACAACCTGTGCACACAGCTGGATGACTCCTGTGAGCAGGTTCCCTTTGTCTTGTGATCCAAGAGCAGAGCTTGTAGAAAACAAATGGACAAAAATCTACACGTTCAACTAAAGACAACTGTGGAAGGGTTGGAAAGTGCAGATACAAGGGCATAAAGAGAGGGAGGAGAATTTTTTTGAAAGGTGCGTTATCGGAACATCAGGTAACAAGTATAATTGTATAAGCTGAACACACCTGAGAGAAGACAAGCCTGACTGTGAATGTCTAAGACATTCTAGACTAGAAGGCATTCATTCGTGTCTGGGGTTTTGGTTCTTCCTCACCTGTGTTGGTTAATTCAGGTCTCTCCTGGAGGGTGCCTGGAAGCCCCAGCGTGGATGTCCAGAGTGGTGGTTGGAGAGGGCATCACATGTGGAGTTGGCCAGCAGATTTTACTCATGGCCAGCACTGGAGTCAAATAGATGTACGTTTTGATCCTGGTTCTAGCACTTACAGTTGTGTGATGTTGGCCATTTACATTACCTTCTAATCTATCAATACAGGTAATACAGAGCCGATCTGGGATTCCCCAGGTAGCATTCATCTATTGAATTTCTTTTTTTTTTTTTTTTTTGCTGTACGCGGGCCTCTCACTGCTGTGGCCCCTCCCGTTGCGGAGCACAGGCTCCGGACACACAGGCTCCGCGGCCATGGCCCGCGGGCCCAGCCGCTCCGCGGCATGTGGGATCCTCCGGGATCGGGGCACGAACCCGCGTCCCCTGCATTGGCAGGCGAACCCTCAACCACTGCGCCACCAGGGAAGCTCCTGCTTTTATTTATTTATTTATTTATTTTCTTTTTGCGGTATGCGGGCCTCTCACTGTTGTGGCCTCTCCCGTTGAGGAGCACAGGCTCCGGATGCGCAGGCCCAGCGGCCATGGCTCACGGGCCCAGCCGCTCCGCGGCATATGGGATCCTCCCAGACCGGGGCACGAACCCGTATCCCCTGCATCGGCAGGCGGACTCTTAACCACTGCGCCACCAGGGAGGCCCTGAATTTCTTAGGGTTCCTTGCCTACCCCAGACATCGGCCTAATATTAGTGATTGTGCTTCATATAATAGAATACTTAGAAGATGATTCCATTGGACATCCTGAAGTCCCCTATTATTACATGCCTTTGTCAGTAACTTAGGTGAAGTAGGTTTTCCTTAATATTTATGGTTTAAACCCACTCAATGCCCAAGAAGATTTCAAAACAGCTAGAATAACTAAAATATCATTTATAAGGCCTTGTTTTCCCTCAGCATTTTGCATAATTACCAACAACATATTCTCTAACAGTCATATGAAGTTGGTGGTTCATACCTTCATTCTCATTTTCTCAAATAAGCAAGTAGTAAGCCCTTAAGAAAATATATACATGTATTTCGAGGAATGGCTGAATTCTTCAGACATCTGTGGCCCAACCAGGACTGTGACTGGGTTTTCCAGCCTGTGGGGTCACTGTCACACCTACATCTGGTACATGCCCTCAGGCCCTCTTCACTACCTCTCCCTCCTCAAATAGGCAATATTCCAATCCAAAAGTGATAACAGTTTCACTGTGTCTGAAACAGGCAGGTGCGCATCTAAATTAAGGTTATTTAACAGCAACAGAGAGAACAAGGTGATAGAAGAATGAAGTGAAGGGTGGGCTTTCCAGACTTTGTCTGTTGTCTTGGCAGCGGTGTTTTACGGACATGTGCATACTGATCTGTATGATTTAAAGCAATGATGTCATTTTTGTGTTTTCTCTTTTCACTTTGCATTTCCAGGGAAGGACCTATCAGTGGGCTCAGCCTATAGCCAGAGGGGACTAACTATCTGATGTAGTCTAACAACTGGCTTGATTTGCTCCTGAGCTTCTTCGAAGAGAACGGGGTCCACACTTGCTGCCCTGATTTCTTTACCTCTTCCTCACTCCTCACTCCATCAGCTGCTACTAAATTCATCAATGATGTGTTACTGTGAAGTCTTAAGGACCATGTTTGGTTCTTACCTTATCTGACTTTTCTGAGGAGTCTGACTCTGCCAGCGAACTTTCCCTTCGGACTGTTCCTCTGTTGGTGTCTTGTGATTGCCTTCCCCTCTTGGCCTCCCCTCTGTCCGGTGCTGAACTCCCCAGGGCTCTGAGCTCAGCCCTGTTCTCTCTTCGTTCTACACTTGCTGGGATCCTCAGTATTAACATGGCTTCAAGCCCCCATGACTCATGAATCTTTCCCTCTAGCATGGCTTGCCCAGATGTGGTTTTTCCAACTATCTGACCCCACCTCAGCCACTCACTCCTGTGCCTTGTCATTGCCGACGATAACAGCTCTTCTATAATCTCAAATTAATGTACTTACCTTTGGTCCCCATCTCCTATCTTTCCAGCTCGTTCTCTTATAGTACCCCAGCCCAAACAATCTCCTGGCCACCAGGACCATACTCTATTGATTCTTCCCTGTTTACACTGTCCCTCACCCCTTTGATGTCCTCGTTCTTCTCCTTACTGGCTTAAATTCCATGCTCAATCATGATAATTACATTCTTCTGTATATTGTTGATGCTCTTGTCCCTCTCTCATTTCCTGAAACTTATTTGGTGAAACCACAATCTTGTTTAAATCCAACTCTCTTCCTCTTCCATCTGTGTAGATGAATATGACTGGAGAAAAACACACAGGCGTGCAGACTGGTCTTACTTTAAATTCATGACCATGAACCTTTAGTGGGTCCTTCATGCTGCCAGGCAATCACTCTATTAGTTCCTGGTCCTTTTGTTCTCTCAGTTAACTAATTTCCTCTCCCCTCCCCCCCACTCACTCTCAGCTAATGACCTTGCTTCCTACTCCATGAGAAAATTGAAGTCATCAGAGGAGGAAGTCCACAGGCTCCCACCCCACATCCACCCACCTATGACCATCTACACCTGCAGACTTGGCCTTCCGGCTGCTCCTGCAGGTGCACTAACTACCCATGCTCCCGGGTAAAGCCAGTCCCTCTGCCCGTGCACTTTGCCATATTCCCCTCTTCTACTCAAGGATGTCGCTGCAGAACTTCTTCCTTCTCTCTGACATCTTTGGTAACTTACTCTGCACTACAGCTTTCCCATCAGCATGGCTCCCAATTCACTCAGATTAGAAGCCAAAGTCCTTACACTGGCCGCATGACCCCACATAATTCAGCTTCCCAACAGCTCTCTGACCTCATCATCCACGTCTCTCCCCTTGGTCACTTCACTCCAGGCTCCCTGGCCTCCTTGCTGGTCCTTCAACCTTAGGGCCTTTTTTCCTTCTCTGTCTGGAAACTCTTCTCCTAGGTATTATCTGCTTGACTGAGTCAGTTTGTTTTCTATGTCTGTGAGTCTGTTTTTGTTTTGTAAATAAGTTCATTTGTATCACATTTTAGATTCCACATATAAGTGATATCATATGATATTTGTCTTCTGTCTGATTTACTTCACTTAGTATGATAA
The DNA here is from genome assembly GCF_025265405.1 of Mesoplodon densirostris. NCBI lineage: Eukaryota > Metazoa > Chordata > Mammalia > Artiodactyla > Ziphiidae > Mesoplodon > Mesoplodon densirostris. The sequence goes on from NC_082662.1 coordinate 78,721,912, forward strand.
TCTCTAGGTCCATCCATGTTGCTGTAAATGGCATTATTTCATTCTTTTTTATGGTGAAGTAATATTCCATTGTATGTATGTACCACATCTTCTTTATCCATTCCTCTGCTGATGGACATTTAGCTTGCTTCCATGTCTTGGTTATTGTAAATAGTGCTGCTATGAACATTGGGGTGCATGTATCTTTTTGATTTAGAGTTTTTGTCTTTTCCAGTTATATGTTTATTGTTAACTGCCTATCCCCACCTTAGGCTCTGAGGTCCTTAAGGGAAAGCATATTGTTCACTGATGTATCCAAGCACCTGAAACAGAGCAGGGACTCAAGAAACCTTTGTTGAATGAATGAATACCTGCTGGTGCCATCCATGTGGATACTTTCTTGATTCTTTTCCTTTGCTTCTGGCCTAACACCCTACAATATTAGCTCATATAACGTAAAGCTTGTCATTTCTCATGTATACTGCAGTCTTTCTCTGCCACTCTTGGAATGAATTCATGTTCCAATCCCACAGAAGTTCTGGCCATTTCCTGCATATGTCCAGCTCTTTTGCACCTCCAGACTTCTCCTGTTATTGTTCCGTCTCGCTGGAATGCTCTCCATACCTTTGTCCAAATATAGACTTCTACTTAGGAGTCCGCCCCAATGACCTCTCTTTTGTGAAGCCTTCCTGGGACTTTCAGGCCCTTCCCTGGGCTCCCAGAACACCTTGTGTGTAACTTTTTTTGCAGGGGAAGAGACTGTCTTCATCTTCGTTGTGGTCCTAGTGCATCCTCAGTGCTTGACACTATGTGAATGAGTATATGCTTAGTTCTTTAGTAGAGCTGATGAGTGATAGAGGTGGTGGCTGCTCTCCAACAAAGATCCTGTGCACAGCTCATGTCCATGGCTGTCAGACCCTCTCTGGCTCCTGACTTCTGCAACCTTCTTCTCCTTTTGAGGCTCCTTCAGCTTCTGCAGACTTATACCTGCACTCCCTCCACCAAGCTCCTAGAACAATGTTGACCATGGCAGAAGGGATAAAAGGAGCTCCTTTCCATTATCTTTGAGTCAAAATAATGCCACCCTTTTCCTTTGTGTCCAAGTCCTGAAAATTGCTCTTTTACTTCTTTTCAAAGTCCCCACTCTCGGTTCTATTTTAGCTGCTCAGAAATAACTATTGAATGAATAAATGAAATGCATTTCTGCTAACATTCTAATGGCTGAACCTAGTCATATCACCACTTTGGGCTACAAGGGAGATTGCAATATACAGTGTAACTATGTGTCCAGGAATCTGAGAGCAGGGTTAGTGGGGTATACGAGAGTCCTGTCTATATCCTCTCTTGGTAGCTATTAATGGTTTCCCAAGGAGCAGGTTAAGACTTTGTTAATAGCTAAGTTATGGCTTTAATTCCCTGTCTGATTTACTCCCCTGGTAAACTGGGATGGAGCCCGTGGAACCACAAGGACTAATTTGGATCTATGAACTTAGATCAAGCCTTTTTCCCCTATACCCATGCACCTATTGAGTCCTTTAGATATCATGGTGCTAATGGCTAAAGAAGATATGAAGCATAAGACTTCTTTACTGCTACTTCTTCCAGGGACAGGGGCTCCTTTTGAGAGGAAAAAGACCAAAGCCCTTTTAATTGCATCAGTCAAAAAAACTGAAAAGAATGAGAAGAAGAGAAAGAAGCTGTGTTAATCAGGAATATTTCAGTTGCAGATGACAGTAGCCTAACTCATACTTTTTTTTTTAAAGGGATATTAATTGCTCAAGTACCTGGGAAGTTCAGGTACAACAGCTGTCTTCAGGAATAGTTGGATCCAGCACTTCAAACAATGTTTATCATATTTTTGTCTTATTTGCTTGCCTCTGCTTGGCTTAATTCTCAGGTAGTCTCTCTCCATGAATAGGCAAGATGGCTGCTGGCAGCCCCAAATAATTATATTTCTCAAGAACTGTGATAAAATACCAGGAAAGACTGATTGGTCTGACTGAGTGCATAGGCCCACCTCTGAAGCCATCACTGTGACCAGTGGGTTGGAGGATTCTATTAGCTAGATTAAAGTTGACACAAAGGTCCTTCCACGTCCTGTTGGGAGGCAATTTGTGGGCATGTTGGCCCTACTTGAGATGCATGGATCGAGCCAATATTAGTACAGAATGGGTGAGGAATAAAAGGAAGAAAAGTAAAAAATGAATGTCCACAACAGAAACAATCTAAAAAAGCTATCAGACTATGTGGAATGGAGAGCTTTTGCCCTTTTTGCTCCTCAAATATGCTCAATAAATGACCATCTGTCCCCTACTTGAAGCTTCTCAACTGCCTGGCCTCCCTGTTTCCTAGATTTCTAATCATTGAACCCAGGTGCCATGGGTTCCATACCCTGATAACACTAATTGTTGGTTTGGTGGGTGGTTTTAAAATCCCACATCCTGGTCTTTCCTCATCTGCCACATCCCATTGCTGATTCCTGGGTCAGGTTGCAGTTGTGTCCTGAATGAGGCAAGGTTAACACCTCTGTTTTTGATGTAATGCTTAGCATAATTTTTGGATATGTTGGTACATCAAGATAGTGCTTCATCTGGTAAGATGCTGCTTGAGGATTATCATTGCTTTTTTGTTCTCTTAAAAATTCTTTGCTTGAAGTAAACTTTCAATTTAAAAATATTAATATTTTGCAAATTTTTTTCTGATGATTAATATGTATTCATTAAGGAAAATCTAGATAATACAAAAGAGTGTGAAAAAGAAAAAAAACCCACATTTCCTCATCCTGGTGAGAATAAATGTTAAAATCGTTGTTTATTTCTTACTGGATTTTAAAATATGCACTAGTATGTGTATATGTGTGTATAATTAATTACAAAATGACACCATATTCTATATATATCATTTAAACCTATGAATTTGCTTAATATAACATGTAATACTTCTTGTGTCACTAAATATTCTTCTAAAACATGTTTTTTAGTGGCTTTAGAGTTCATATAATATATGGATGCTACTAAATTTATTTAATTAATTCTCTATTTTGCATGTTTAGGTTGTTTACAATTTTATATGGTAAATAAAACTATAATATGCATCTTTGATTTTTCAAATCTTTGGGAGTGTTTTTAGGTAAATCTCCGGACACTGACTTCTTAATTGTTTTGGAATTTTTTTTTTTTTTTTTTTGCGGTACTTGGGCCTCTCGCTCTTGTGGCCCCTCCCGTTGCGGATCACAAGCTCCAGACGTGTAGGCTCAGCGGCCATGGCACACGGGCCCAGCCTCTCCGTGGCATGTGGGATCTTCCTGGACTGGGGCACGAACCCGTGTCCCCTGCATCGGCAAGCGGACTCTCAACCACTGCGCCACCAGGGAAGCCCTTGTTTTGGAATTTTTATACATATTTAAGCTAATAGCAGAAACGTTATACTGCTTTACACTCCTACCAAGTAGGCATAAGCATGTATATTTCCCTACACCTTCTCCAACACTGAGTAGCAACATTTGAAAATTGCTAATTTGATGTGGGTGGACAAGTATCTCTTTTGTTTTGTTTTCCTTTTTTTAAAATTGAGGTACTGTTGATTTATAATACTATATAAGTTTCAGGTGATACATACTGATTCACCATTTTTAAAGGTTATACTCCATTTATAGTTATTATAAAATATTGGCTATATTCCCTGTGCTGTACAATATATCCTTGTAGCTTATTTATTTATACATAGTAGTCTGTACTTCTTAATTCCCCACCCCACCTTGTCCCTCCCTGCTTCCCTCTCCCCACTGTAACCACTGGTTTGCTCTCTATATCTGTGAGTCTGTTTCTTTATATTCACTAGTTTGTTTTATTTTTTAGATTCTACAGATAAGTGCTATCATACAGTATTTGTCTTTATCTCACTTATTTCACCCATCATAATACCATCCAAGTCCATCCATGTTGTTGCAAATGGCAAATTTCATTCTTTTTAATGGCTGAGTAATATTCCATTGTGTGTGTGTGTGCGCGTGTGTGCGCGTATCACATTTTCTTTATCCATTCATCTAACAATGAAGGATAGATTGTTTCCATATCTTGGCTATTGTAAATAATACTACTATGAACATTGGGGTGCATATATCTTTTTGAATTAATGTTCTCATTTTCTTCAGATATATACCCAGGAGTAGAATTTCTGGATCAAATGATAGTTCTATTTTCAGTTTTTTGAGGAAACTCCATACTGTTTCCACAGGGGCTGCACCAATTTACATTCCAATCTACAGTGTACAGGGTTCCCTTTTTTCTACATCTTTGCCAACATTTGTTATTTGTGGTCTTTTTGATGATAAGCATTCTGACAGGTGTGAGGAGATCTCATTGTGGTTTTGATTTGCATTTCTTTGATGATTAATGATGTTGAATACCTTTTCATGTGCCTGTTGGCCATCTGTATGTCTCCTTTGGAAAAATGTCTATTCAGGTATTTTGCCCATATTTTAATCTGGCTTTTTGGTTTTTTGGTTTTTTTTTTTTTTTGATGTTGAGCTGTATGAGCTGTTTATATATTTTGGATATTAACCCTTATCGATCATGTAATTTGCAAACATTTTCTCCCATTCAGTAGGTTGTCTTTTCCTTTTGTGTATGGTTTTCTTTGCTGTGCAGAAGCTTTTAAGTTTAATTAAGTTCCATTTGTTTATTTTTGCTTTTGTTCTCTCTCTTTTGTTTTAATCTATATACCTAGCTTCCTGGTGAATTTGCCCATTTTTTGTGTGTGTGTTTATTGGCCATTTGTGTTCCTTCTGTGGAGTGTCTGCTCATTAGTCTTTGCCTATGTTTCTTTTGGTGTGTCTGTCTTTTCCATTTTGAACAACATTTTGGTGACAGACCACTTGGTGGAACCAGACACTGGCTGGGAGACAGAACTACTGGGTTCTGTGATTTCCTTATCTATAAGATGAGGTTAATGTTAGGTGGATCCATAAACCATTTTAGTGGGTCAAAATAGTCAAATATTAGCCATTTCAGGCAGTTCAACCTGTAGACCTTTTCTTGCCTTTCTCACAGGGAATTTAGGAGATCCAAATGAGTTGAGTGTACAAATGCTTTATGAGCAACAAGTGTGAATCAAAGTGAGGAAGTCACTCGGACATCCATAGCTATCTTCTAGGTACAGGCATTTACCTACAGTATCTTATTTCTAACCACACCCCTGCTAAGTATAGATTCTTTCCCCATGTAACAGATGAAGAAACTAAGCCTCTGCCAGTTTGTTACATAGCTCACAAGGAACAGAGCCAGATGTTAGCCTGGGATGTCTGGCCCCCTGGCCCATGATCTTTCTATTGTGTGACCCTGCTTCCCTCCTTTATAAAGTCCTTTATAAAGGCAGGTCAACTAACATCTGTGTATGCATAATTTCCTTCCAGAGCACACTAAGCAATGGACATTAGCCAAAGCTGTACAGACACAGCTTGGGTCAGCATGGTGACTGACCAACTCTTATTAACAACATAAAGAGCACTATTGAGTTGTGATAATTTTCTTTGGAAATGATTGTGTTTTAGAGACATGCAATTCTGGACACCTGTGGATGTGTTTGGTTTGTAGGACTAAAGGCTATGGTGATTTGAAATCATGGCCATCTTGGGCAATGCCTTAGGTCATTCTCATTTACAGTTGCCTGGGTTATGACAAGGCAGATTCACAGCCCTTATAGTCATGCCTTTAGAATTCTCAACTTTCCAAAGATGTATCATGTGCTTCATAGTCTCTTACCTCTCCATCTGGGCATGTGAGAATAAACAAAATCCTTGGAAGAATAATATTTCTAGAAATATGAGGAAAAACTTAATTTCTTCATTTTACATCCAGATGTTTTCCAGCAGGAAGGAAAATCTCCATAGAATGCAAGTTTCCCAAACAAATAAAACTTCCAAAAGAATTTTCCTTTTAGCAGATCTCATTGTATTACTTGCAAGCTAGCTGGTGAATAAAAGATGCTTTGAAGTTTGCATAGTCAATTAAAAGTGTATCTTAAGGATAAGAAAACACATTCATAACCTGTCAATAGGTATTTTTTTCCTTGATCATCTCCTGTACTTAGTTGATCTTTATATGTAGTAGTTAAGTAACCAAAGTAGCAGTTAAAATTTATGAACAAAACCCTGGGCCAAGCACTGTGGAGATACCAAAATGAATGAGTCTTGGTCATTGACCTAAGTGGCCTTGAAAATCAGGAAAGGACTTAAGTTTATGGCAGAAATCTGTAAATTGATAAAGAAGCAACAAACAAAATTATGTGGGAGTTAAAGTGGGAAGAGATCACATCTGCCTGGGGAGACCAGGGAAGGCTCCGAGGAGGATGTGGCATATGGGATGGGAAGACAGGGCAGGGTGAGGGTGGAGGTAGAGGGTTCTAGGTAAGGGAAACAGCAGAGGCAAAGTCAAAGGGTCCCAGTGGCATGTGGCAGAGGAGTGTGGCAGGGGAGGTGTCTGGTCAGGCTGGTAGGTGGAGGGGAAAGTGGGAGCTCAGGCTGGAGGAGGGACCTTTTGGAAAATGAGCCTCGTGGAGGCACTGCATCCACCTTGCTTTTTACCACATTCCCAGCCCCTGCCATGGGGCCTTCACACAGCTGCTCCAGGATATTGATAAGCTCAACAACAGAACAAACGAACGAATGAAAACCCCTTTATTAAGGCGGCGAAAGTCTTCAGGTTCATGGTGACACATTCTTTTGTCTAATTCACTCTCTGGACACTTTGTAAGTTGGCATATTTATCTCCTAGTACAGTAGAAGCCCCCTTTCAGACCAGTAATTGGTTACCTGAAAAAAATCAGTTGAAGAGGAGAAACATAGAGAAGTATGCATTTATACCTTAAACGTTTTAATTTTATCTTAACATAATAAATGTACTTTGTTTTTTTTGTTGTTGTTGTTGTTTGCGGTACACGGGCCTCTCACTGTTGTGGCCTCTCCCGCTGCGGAGCACAGGCTCCGGATGCGCAGGCTCAGCGGCCATGGCTCACAGGCCCAGCCGCTCCGCGGCATGTGGGATCTTCCCGGACCGGGGCACGAACCCTTGTCCCCTGCATCGGCAGGCGGACTCTCAACCACTGCGCCACCAGGGAAGCCCAATAAATGTCCTTTTATTCACTAGTGTTTTGAATTTTTAAAAAATATACGGGGCCAAGGCTCTTTCTTTGAGTAGAAGTCCACTGATAGAAGTTCCCCCCATCATTTTGTATGAGTCACGTCCACAACCCCATAGCTACGATTTCCAGCTGAGGTTCCTTTAACGTGGGAGGCCAACTGAAAGACACCTGTGAAGAAATCTGAATCAGAACCATTGTGGATTTTTACTGTTTTGCCCCAATCGTTTACAGTTTTCTTGCCCAAACCTTCATTAGGCAGCAAATTTTTTTTAGCAACTGCTTTTACCACTTCTTTCCAGATTATTCTACTTCGTTTTCATAGAAACAAACATTTTCTTTTCCAGGCTCATATTCATCAGGTTACATAATAGTGATCAAAACTACACAATTATAATAACAAGGAAAGTTGGAATAAGGAACCTAAGAAATAACACAACTGATTCTTGAGAAGCACCTAATTTAGATTGTAGGAGTAGAAACCCACAGGTTAACTCCAGTGGCCTCTGCTATACAAGTGTTCGAAGGCCCAGGGTCTCAGTCAGTGGCCTCCAGAGGGATGAGAGCGTGCCTGTGAAATGGGGATCTGGTTCATCTTGACTTGGGTGAGCTTCGTGGGTTCCACTCGCATTTCTTACCACAGTGCGCTGAAACCTCAGCCATGCCTGATGCGTGTCACGCAAACTCGACGTCAAGCTGATCTGCCTTGGAGGTCACCTGAGGTGCCTAACCTTAGCAAGCAATGCCAAGGAGAGGCTGCTCTCCCACTTTGACTTATCACAGGGTCCCGTGGGGTGAACTTCACAGCCAGAGTTGGAGTGAAGCTCCAGAGTGTGTAATTGTTTTAGCATAAATCAGTCCAAAGTGGGGAGGAAGGCTCTTGGGGATCATGGAACAGTGCTTGGCATGTTGCTAATACGTGTTAAATAGCTCCAAATAAAAATGGACGTGGTTTTCTGCTACACTAGGCAGATTGCTTGACTCTCTGGGAGTTCAGCTGTTGGAGGACAAAAATGAAGGCTTCCAAGACTCTGGCTGGTGTCCTAGCAAAATTCCTTTTCCCTCCTTGAGGGGACAGGTTCCCTGCAGGAAGGGAGGGAAGCAGCCCACCTGCACATGTCAGGCCAATGTCCCAAACCCTGATGCTTCTTGTCCTGCTTGGAGCAGACACGGTGACCAACCCCCCTTCAAGGCAAGGCCCGGGGTGGGGCTCAAGCACCAGCCATCCTACCTTTCTTGCGCTGAACTGGCCACATAACCTAAAGAAAATCCTTTGATCCCTGAATGCCTACACTTTTTTTTTTTTTTTTTTTTTTCTGTAAAATGAGGGTAAACTGAAAGCATTTGTGAAAGTTATGCACTGTTTACAACAGTACAAGGCCATAGGGTTTCTTAAGGCATAAATTATTCAGTTATTTAGGGGCAAGAACCATGCACCCATCTGCCTTCTCATCTCTTCACTTGAAGGAACTGAGTGCCACCTGACCGATGACTGTCTCCCCATTGATCCACTCACCAGGGTTAATTAGTGCCTTTGCCCTTGAAAATGATCCTACCCTTCAAGACCTTACCCTTGGGGCATGAAGATCACTGCCTAGAAGAAAATGGTGAGTCAGGGCGTTGAAATGCTGAGGGGTTTTCTTTTTTTTTTTTCATCTTCTGACTGCTCCCTCACCCTTCTCTGAACCCCCAGCACCTCAGTCCGCCCGACCCTCCCACCACTGAGTGGATGGATGTTCAGAGCCTCACATCACGGAGCAGCCACGGCCTTTTCTCTGAATCACGCTCACGTCTGAAGTCAGGCGGCTGGGCAGGAGAGACAGGAACCCAGCCCAACAAGTGCTTCCAGGAACCCAGGCTTTGTGCTATGTACGTTCGGAGTGAGTCAGCTGATGAAATGCACTGTTACAGTGTGCGAAATGCCACTGCCTCTGAGACAAGCAAAGCAAAAGCAAAACCTGGGCAAACAAAGAAATGATTTCATTCAAACAAATGGATGGTGGCTAAATCTCATAAGGAACAAACGAACCTGAGAATTCTTCCTGGTTAGTAGAGGCTCAGGCCCAGAAAAGGGTCTAGAATGTGTTTCTGGAAGTCGTATAAAAGAAGACTTTTTTAGAGCCACCTTAGAGACCTGGGGTTGGGGTGAAGACAGGTGGGAACCACGGGAGACCCAGGTTAAGGGATGGGGCTCTGAGGACTGGCAGGGTGGGAAGGGCCCAAGGCAGCAGGGACCAGGAGGCACTGCCATCTGGCTTTGGTCTCGTGGGCTTTGGAAAGTAAGTTGGTGTTCTGAAAGAAAGGCAAGAGGGTTCCCAGTGCCAGGGAACAGAGTAAATGAGAATTTGTCTCTAGGCCACGGGTTCTGGAATTTCCCATAATTAACATTCCAGCTGAACATTCAAAAGGCCCAGGCCTCTGGTAGGCTTGTAAATTAAAATAGGATAAAGTATTTAGAGTCTAGTTATGAGGGTAATGGTCTGGGAAACCATTGCATTTGTTATCTTTGAACTGTGACTCAGTATTTGCATCTGTCAAGTGGCAAAAATTTAGAAATTTAAAAAACGTTAATGCTGACAGGAAGCTTAGGGTTAATCTAGTCTAATTTCTTTATTTTAGAGAAAAAGATTCTGAAGCCAGAGAGGTGAAGCTTGTTACTCTAATAATATTAATAATAGTATTGACTGTGCTGAATGCCCCAAGTGTAGAAATTCATTTAATCGTCACGAATTCTTATGGAAAAATGATCACTATTATCCCTACTTTACAGATGAGTAAACTGAGATTTACAGAGGTTGAACACCTTGCCAGGGTCATGTGGCCAGTAGTGGGCCTAACTGGGACTTAAGATCAAGTCTAGTGGATTCTGTATTCTGACACCTTTGAGAAGTAGCTCATAATTGCTTATGTAGAAAACATTTCTTTTTCATATCTCAAGGGTCTGAAGAAGACCATAAAGGTGAGGTGTAAGAGAGATAATGGTGCTTTTTGAAACAACCCACGCTGCTTTGACTGCCAGTAAAAATAACTGAGAAAGAGTGCTGACTGTGTGTCAGATACTGTATTAAGTTATATACCGGGATTACATCAACCATTGAATCCTCATTTCAGCCCTATGAAATAAGTGATGCTATTATTCCCATTTTGTAGACTAGTAACCTGAGGTGCAAAGAGGAGTCAAGGTCAAGAGGTAATACGTGATGGAGTCAGGATTTGAATCGTGATCCTAACCTCTATTGGGTACATATATCTGACCTGTCTGCTATTGGCATTTGTTTCCACACAACTACCGTATAATGACAATTTACTTATATTATCATGACCTTGATCATTAATGACAGATTAAAATATAATCACCACGTCTTTGTTGGGAGATGCAGCCTACTGTACTCAAGTGTTTTGGAGATGGGTAGTCCATCTAGTCTCCAGATAACATTTCTAGATTAATATCTCAAATCCTGAGCATTCATCCACAAGTATCTATTTGCTTAGGTTGAAGGGACTGACCTGGCTATAGCTCACCCTTGTCCTGCCCCTTTCTCTTCAGAATTGGAAGGGAACCCTGTCCACCATTAGTTTCAGACTTCTGCCTGCTTTGATTGGTTGTATTGGAAGACATCTTGCAGCTGGGACAAGCATTAGGTTTTGTGAAATAGTGGCATCTGTTGGTGTTGAAAGGTATAGAATGAAATTACTTAAAGTAGAAGCTCTTTTCCAAATGATTTCATGTCTAAGATCTAAATTATTCATTTGAGAAATTAATCAGTTTGGATTTTAGAAGTTATTGTAGGGTGGGTTTTTTTCCCTTTCTCTTTTGCCTCTAATGGATAATTTGAAGGAATTGGCTTTTATAATATTAGGAAGATAGAACAGGAGTTTGCAAAGTTGCCATCTGATCTTATTGCCTGAGGGGCTGCCTAGAAAAAGGGTTCCCTGATGAGTCTTGGATCCCAAGGTACTTGAGGGCAGGAGCTACATATATGCTGTTCTCTTTGTCTGTTTACTGCCGAACCTTGCACAACTGGACACCATACACTTGCCCGTTAAATGATATGTAGGAGCTGGTTTGAAAAGCAAAAGCCCCATTTAGAGAGTTGCCCCCTTTCTGGGCTAACCATTCTTCCTTTTTTGGCCTTTATCTTGGCTGCCTGCCTATACCTGGTCCTGAGTTGGATGGTCATCCCCAGAGGACACAGGTATGGGTGGAATGGGTTAGTAAAGCTGGTAGCGTGATGATGCGTTAGCTGGCTTCCAGGTTTCAAGTGCATTTTATTGAGCATGTCTGAAGGCATTGCCCTGCTTTTGGAATGAGGCTCACTGAATCACGCCAGAGCTCTTAGCTTTTCCTCTTACATGGTAATGCTTATATCTGAGCAAGAAATTGGCCCCAAGTGTGTGTATCCACGGTCATCTCTAAGCCCATGAACAACCCCATTCTTTTGTTTATTTACTCATTCAATTGTTCTACCCATCTTCAACTCTGTAAAAGATAATCACTCCTTCACTCTTTATTGGCAATCTATGCCCCCTTCATTTTTCTTCCTTTGTTTTTACACTTTCTAAGGGGAGGTATTGTGTTAAAACTATTATAACTATGATTTATTGAATGTATTCTGGGTATTTGGATCTCTGCTTGGGACTTTATTAATAATTATTTGTAAGAATTGTCATCACTGTAAACTTATTATGTATCAGGTCCTGTGCTAAGTGCTTTACAGACGTTTATTCATTGAATCTTTGTAATGAGCTTATGAATACTATTATTAAATCTATTTTATAAATGAGAAGATGGAGGATCAGTGAAGTTAGTTAACTTGCCCAAAGTTACCCAGGTAGTTAAAGGCAGTGCCTAGAATCAGGCAGTCCAACTCTCTGCACCATGCTCTTAACCACTACCATATATAGTCTCCCCTTAAATCTGTGATCTTCCATATTCTTCATAACCATCCTGCCAGGTCAGGATATTACTGTACAAATCTACTAAGATCCATATTTTGATCTCAGGTCTGTTCGTTTCCAGAGTCCATGGTCTTTCCACTCTCCAAATTGCCTTTGAGGAAGATAGACTCCAAATGACCCACCATCACCTGCCCATTTGTTTCTTTCTCAGACAGAGACAGGCAGAATTATTTATACCACATATAATGCCTAAGCAAATCCAGTGGTTTAGTACATTGGTTTACCAATATCTTTAACCTTAGTATCCTTTCTTCAGATTTTATATGGTAACCCAATACGTACAAGAGATCCAGACAAAACTGTTGTGCCTGAATTAAGGGTAGCGAACCAGTGCCCTTCTTGTGCCCCCTGCTCTACCTTCCATGAGCCATGGTTTCTTCAGCTCCTCCATCAAATTCTGAAGGACACCAGAAAGAACAGTTGCAATATCACTGATCTCATCCTAAGTCAGGGACACAGGGCAACCATCCCCAAGCTGGTAATTATTTATCTTATTTCTGCATTTATCAAGCCTAACATTATTCCGAGACATCAATGGTTTTGAAAAGAAAAGTATTGGCCTTATCCCAGGCAAAGATACATTTTCTAAGCTTGTCTTTCCATAGATATCATTAAAATAAATTTCTTGGCAAGACCAAGTCAATAAGCACTTGTCTAGTGCCTATCAGTCCTGGGAATCCAAAACTCAATATGACATGGTAACATCTAAGTTATAATTTAATTATTATTATTCTCAGTTATCTGAATGATTTAAATCCAGGCAATTAGGGCCACTCCAAATCTATAGTAAAATAACCACCACCATGCTGTCTTAGATTTCTCCTCCCTCAGGAACTCCAACATCCAAGCCATAGACACACCATAAACATAGGTTACTCTACGATTTCACTAAGCAGCTAGAATCAACCACAGCTCACTTTCTTCCTACAGACAACTCAGAGGACATGCCAGTCATGGACCTCAGTTACTGGATTCCTTTATATAAAACCAAAAGAGACCATAGATACCTCACAGCAAAATTTAGAGTACCATGAAGACAAACATAAAGTTTTCTGGCTGCATCTATTATCTTTACCATTTTATTATCAGATTAATTTTCTGAATTTGACCTTCAGATCTAATGATAGGAAAATCTGACTCTTCTAGAGTGAGGGAGGTAGGAAAGATTTCATATACATCTTTTAGGTTATGAGTTTATGGGATTGTGGCAAAGAATACTATGTGTTCACAAATCCCACGTCTTTGTCTTTTAGGCACACACCTAGACTGCATTTCCAAGCCTGCTTTGCAGTTAGGTGGCATCATATCACTGAGTTCTGTCCTATAGATATTGGCAGAAGTGATGTGTACCATTTCTAGGCTGACCCATAGAATCACCTTACACACCCTTGGTTGTCTCCCCTCTTATAATTTCTGGCTGAGTGGAGAGGACGCTGAGGGTTTAGAAGAGGGTAGAGCCAAAGGATGGAAAGAGTGTGGGTCTCCCAAAGACTATGCAGAACAAACCCTCCCCCAGCAACCTGCACTGGACTGTGAAATGAGCGAGAGCCAAAATTGCATTGTGCAAGGCCTCTGAGATTTGGGGAATGCTTGTTACAGCATTTAGTTTACTCTGACTAAAACTGAGGTACAGTGAACAGAGCATAAGAATTAGAATCAGACAATTCTGGGTTCTACACAAACTTTTCCACTTACCAACTGTGTGACCTTGTGTAATTACTTAATCTCTCAGAGTTTCAACTTCATTTGTAAAATGGAAATATAATAACACTTACCTCATAGGATTGTGGGAGAACTCTATGAAAACATATGTGTATAGCGTCTGTTACCTAGCAGGTGTAGCAAGATTACAAATTTACTCACGCAATCCAATTGTGCAAAGAAAGTGTAATTTCTTTATTCTCTGTGACTGGCTAAATTTTCTTCAGGATCCTTCAGCCCTGGGGGTAACAGGGAAACAAATGTGAACTTCAAGTGAGCCAGTTAAAAATATGTCAGTCTCTTTTGGTTTAAAATGATCTCTTTCAGGTAAATGCTTAGGTTTTTGGAATCTTCCTCCTCAAGTTGGTAGATGGGGAAGTTTCCTCTATTGCCATGACAATGGGAAATGGTCCCAGTGGTCTTCATGCAAGCTCTTGGCTGCTCTCTGAGTCCTCAGAGAGGACTTGCTGGACCTTGTTCTTTCCCTGTATTGTTAGTGCTTGCCCAGCTGGCATCTGCTGCTGGAAACTTGAGACTCTTTTCTCTGAGCTTGGTAATGGCCTGGTGAGCCTTTCTTTTCACCCAGCTGGTGCTGTGTAGTCCTCCAAGGTCTGGCTATGACTCCCACTTGCATACTGGCTTGGGCTACCCTTGTCCACAGGGTCATTTTGCTCTGCCATGAGAACCCCTTTGGTGAACTGACTGCCCCACAAGTCAGTTACTTCCAGTTCCTTCTCTAGAGCCTCCAGGAACTTCTGAATACTTTCTATACAAGAGAGGGGACTCCAGGAAACTAACTCAGTCCCTCTCTCAGCTTAACCATGATTTTGCTCTGATATGGCCATCACATGCTGGGTATGGAATGGGGGAAGTACTCTGCAAGACAGTCTCTCCCCAGAGACTCAGACAAGGACAAGGGGCTCTTTGCTTTTGGTATTTATGACTGACAGACTCTAGGGTGACCCCTATGATCCCCACTTCCTGGTTTTCATGCCCTTATATAATCTCCTCTTCTTGCATGTGGGTGGGCAGTCCTGTGATTGCATTTCATTATATAAAACCCCATTTTGCTAGCAGAACATTCTACAGACTGTCCTTGCTGACTTGATGAAGGGGACATTCTGGTAATGCCCATGTGGCAGGGAATTGTGGATGAACTACAGAATCTGAGGGGCCAGCAACCATCAGTCAATAAAAGCAAAGGACCTGAGTTCTGCAACCACAAAGAAATAAAAACTGCCAACAACTTGAGTGATTTTGGAAGTGAATTCTTCCTCTGTCAAGTCTCCAGATGAGAACACAGCCTGGCTGACATCTTAATTACAGCCTTGTGAGATACTAAGCAGAGACCCCATGAGATAATAAATGAATGCGATTTAAGCTACTAAGTGTGTGGTAACTTGTTGTGCAGCAATGATTAACTCTCAGGAACTTTGGCTGAGAGAAACTGTTCACAGCATGCATGTCTCATCATTTATCCCCTCTCTCTGTTCCCTTATGCTCCCCACAATCCACTGGGGGCTAGAAGGACAGATTTTAATTTTCCTCTTCAGTCTGGTGGGAGGTCCTTCCCTCTCCTCTCCCCCCACCCCCGCACACGTCATTACTTCCTCCTGCCTGAAATGACATTCATTTTCTCTACTTCCTTTGTGATCAAGATATAGAGTGGGTGCTATGAAACATAGTTTAGAAGAAGAGGTAAAAAGTATACAGAGGATTAATATTTTAAAGATATTATCCTCATGACATAGATCATTATATATAATTTCCTCCCCTTTAGGTTTAGTTGGTATGAATCTCACTGTTTTCCAGGTCAGAAAGTTATTCAAACCATCTTTCACCCTAACTTTCTCTTGAGTTTTTCCCTATCTCAAACTTCTTCTAGCATGAGGGAGGCCATCGAAGCTGGGTGGCCACCCACTGATATAAATATGGCTTGTTATAAATGCTCAGAGAGTCTGGTTTCCCATGGGACTGCATCCGTTTGAAAGATCATCGGGATAAGCAACTACCTAGTTTGGGTTCATGGACTACAATCACAGAGTATTGGAGATGGAAGGAGAAGTATAAAGTCAAACATTCTCATTTTATAGAAAAGGAAATTGAGGCCCAGGGAAGTGAAATGACTTGCAAAATCTGACCCTGTTGGTTATTCCAAAGCTGGAACCAGAATATGAGCAGTCAGACAAGCAGTCTATGCACTAGTTACCTTAAGATATCATGTACAACTGCAAATAAATGTACAACAGAAAATTCTTTATGAAGCAGCTTTTGTCAGAGAGGATTATTTTTCAGGTCTACTTTCTCAAGACCGCTTCTTTTTGTAAGAATTACGTTTTTATCCTTTTCTGTTAGTAAAAGAAAATCTTCCCAGGAAAAGTCAAAGAATAGCTGCTTTCCTCTGAGCTGCTAAATGGTAATAACAGCTGTAGGAATATGTCCCCTCACACTCCAGGGAGTGAGCTATGGTGCATTTACAAATTTGGGGTTCCAGTGAGATTGTCTAGACCTGGGCAGTCTGCTGGCTTTGGCCGGAGATAGAATTTTTAAACTGTGCTTTTATGTATAGTCTCTTCTTTCTCTCTCTTTTTCCCTCTTAAGAAGGGGAGCTAGTCTTTATTTTATTTTTTCTTTTTACCCTTGACTTTCTGACAAAGCCCTGGAAATATGAATACAGCCTTTGTGAAAATGAGTGAGAATCTTCTTTTAAAACAATTCTTTTATCGCTTTTATTCATTTTGCAGAGATTCTTTTCACTCCTAGAATTAGAAAATGGTGTGGGTCACAGAGAATGGCCTTTTGAAATCATGTTGTTATTTTATTCCTAATTCTCTTAAGAGACCTCCCTACAGACAAGTAGCTTAAGACCCTGCAAATGCTGCTTTGTTTTATCCTTTCCCAGTCCTGACAACAGTAGGTTTATGATGTCGAGCATGATGCCATCTTCCTGTTTTGTGTGAGATAGTGTGGTGTGGGGATAAGAACTCTGGTTATAGAGTCAGACAGACCTGGGTTCAGAGCTCTGTGACTTGGGGTGAGTTATTTCACTACTTTGTTTTAGTTTCCTTAGATGTAGAGTGGGGGGAATAGCAGTGCTTAACTCATAGAGGTGTTAGTTAGGAACATTAGGTGAAGATAAGAATACAGCACACCTAGCATAGGGCCGAGCACACAGTCAGCACTATCATAACATGCAGGACACTTTGTCAGAATTACTGTACATGTTTGATTGTCCATATTCCCAGCTGGACTGAAACGTCCATCAGAGCAGGAACTGTGTCTGTCCTGTTCACGATTATAATCCCAACATCCAGCTTAATGCCTAATACATAGAATGTACTCAGAATATATTTATGTGGATAAAAGAATGAGCAAAAACTGATAACTCTTATTAGTGTTCCCTTGAACTTGGGCAGCACCCCAGCAGACCACACAGACCAGCTCAGTCCTTTTAGCAACACCCTGTCCCATATGCACACACAGAAATGTGGGCATCAGCTGCTTCCAGGCTTCCTACCTATGACAGGTTTAGTTCACGTTTAGGAATTTGAAGTGGCTTTCCTTCAGAATCTGGCATTGATTGGAGCTTACAGAAAATTTTAACAGCCTGAGGTTTAAAAACAATATCTGAAGAAGAGCTAGAAAGGGCAAGTGTTAACATAATTCTGTTCGAAAAACAAAGTTTCTTATAACTTAGTTCTCAAAATTCAAAACCTAATGTGAACCCCTTGTGAGTTTAATAATTTCCAAGAAAACTGAGGCTTTTAATGTTCCTGTTGCATTAAAGATAATTTCTTTCTCATAGGAGGCCTCTAACCACAGTTGACATGGAAATAAAAATAGTCCAAGGAGAGATAGTGGGAGAAATAAAAAAGGAACATAAGATGGAGGCCATATAGATCCCTAGGAGGTGGAGAGTTTTGTAAACAAGCTTTCTCTGGACAGTGATTGGATTCATCCTTGTGTCTCTAAGGCCCAGCACAGAGTGGACATGTGAGCCGATCAGCACATATTCTTGGGCAAAAGGGGGTCTGTGAGGTGAAGCGATGGAGGACGAGACAGAAAGCTAGAGCAGAAGAGGCCAAAATGGGCCCGTGTCTACTGCCTGGGCCAAGGAACAGAAAGAGGAAGACAGATGCTTGGAAAGGAAAAAGGAAAAAGGACAAGAATTTGGAGTGAGAGGCTCTTCCTACTTTCACTTTCTTACTCTTTTGGTTTCTTTAAGAAAAGCAACAAGGGAGAACTACAATATCAAAAGCAGACAGTTGTAGAAGGGGTTGAAGGCAGAGGTGGGAGATAATAAATTTCTTGTTGCACTTTCACTCTGATGATGTTAGGCCTTGAGTCTAATTCTCTACTGCCTCTTCCTATTTGTCTGTGTTCTCATTTGTCTCTCCCACTAGACCATAAGCAACTTGAGGGCAGACAAATTGTTTTGGTCCTCTTTGTACTCACCTGGACATAGATGGTGTCTGGTTCATTTGATGCTTAATGCATTGACCTGGCAAGAATAATTATGATGTCCGTGAGTTGATGTATCCATATAAGGAAACTCCACTATTCCATGATAATGGGACAGTCAACCCTTTCTCCTCCTTTGGTCGCATTTGGGATATACGCAATAAGGAACAGAAAACTGTAAACTGAAGGGGAAACTTCTGCACTTCCGCAATGATACTATAGGAAACCACTGGAATAATTTAATCAAAGTGATATACTACAACCTGTCAATTCTATTCTTATGGTTGTTAAAGGAAAAACATACTTCTGAGTGAGACAAAAGGGACCTCAGGAGTGTGCACCAGTGTTTCATGATAATCTACTAGTTCTTATCTCAGACTGAGTTACACCATGGGTATAAGGTAATCCAGTGTCTTCCAGCTATAAAGTTCTATCTATTACAGGCTATTCAATGTTAGAAATAGGTAATGTCTTGCCCAGGGATATGGCTGAAATATTTAAAAAATAGAATCTTCAGGAGATGAGTGGAAGGATATGGAGAGGAAAAGAAAATAAGAGCAAGAGAAGGACATAAACAAAGGAGAGAAAAGGACCAGGCAATGGAGAATAATAGAGCTGCATTGATCTTACCTGTGATGTGTATGATTGATCAAACCTACACTTCTGCATGTGAGGTTGGAAGATGTGGTTTCACGTAAGCTGCAAGTCGGCCTTCTGAGTGATGGGAAAAGTGTATCACATAATTCTATGTGAGATCAGGTTCTTAGCCTTTTCTGGGATATAGGGTCCCTTTTAATAATCTGGATCTTGAAAGTTCTCATCATAAGGAAAAAAAAATTGTAACTGTGTAGGGTGATGGATATTAACCAGATTTATCGTGGCAATCATTTTATAATATACACAGATACCAAATCATTATGTTGAACACCTGAAACTAATATAATGTTACATTAATTATACCTCAATTAAAAAAAATCTGATGAGAGCTAATAGGTCTTTTTTCCAGAAAAAACACAGACATCCAAAATTTTATATGCAAGTTTGGGGTTCACAGACTCCTGCAGCCCATCCATTGACTTTGTGGCAAGGCCCCTTTTGGTCGATAAATTCTCACTGTCCCTTACATCTGGTCCCAGAATCCAGCTTTCAGTTGCCATTTACCCCAGAGCAGATGAGACCCAAGTGCTCCCTCTCTCTGGGTAGGGGGTTATCTGGTATCTCTGTTCTGTAATTTTGGAGCAAAACACTTGGCCTTCCAGAAATAGGAACTGCTGTTGATAGCGAATGTTTGGCCGAGGCCATCTGAAACAGTTTTCTCCCAGTGCTCTATGGGCAACATGAGTGGAGGAAGCACACCAAACACGAATGGCGTACATGAGTCTGTCAAGGGATACGTGGGGATTAGTGGTAAAGGGAAGGGAAGAAGGACATGTATCAGCACGAGATGCCTCACAGCCTGCATATGGCACTGTTATTATGTGATGTCAAATCTGTTTTTGAGCTGTGATGTGCTTCAGACTAGAACGAATAGGTATAGCAAAGGGTCAGGAATGGCGGACAGAATTCATCTCTCTTTCCAGTTACTGTAGACTGTGTGGTAGTTGGTTATAGTGGTGTCCCTCAATGAATCACTCCTCCTAGCAGTCATACCATTGTGTAACCTCCCCTTGAATGGAGGCTGCTCCTCTGATTTTCTCTAACCAGATACAGAGGAACCAGGTAGAGAAGAACTGAGGTTTTCCAGCTGATAGCCCATCTGAGTTCCCATCAGAAAGTTGGCACCAACTGTCAGCCATGTGCATGAGTCATTGTGGACATTCTAGCCTAGGTAAGCTTTCAGATAACTGCAACACAGACTTCATTACATAGGGTAGAAGAAATATCTAGCTCAGCCCAGTCAACCCACAGAACTGTGAGAAATAATAAAATGGTTGTTGTTTTAAGTCACTAAGCTTTGGGGTGATTTGTTATGCAGCAATAGATAAGTCAAACAGGTTGGTAGTGATTCTCTGTGTACTGTGTTAAGATGGATTTTTAGGTCATACCCAGACTTGGTGGGAGATATGCCGTGACTGATTGCCATTCTCTCATGGGAGCAGGAAGTGAGAGTGGAGTCCTATGTAAAAAGAGACTGGAATTATAAAAATACAACTTATACTATCTCAGTGGAGCTCAGAAGGAACTGTTGGCAACTTTTTGTGAGAAAGTTGTGACTTAGAATAAAAGTAAATAAAAACCTTGGCTTTTCATTCGCTCTGAGATTTTCTGCGTTCTGAAATTTGGATCTGTTAATCTGTGAAGAACTTTAACCCGGGAGAACAGACAGAAACTCAGTGAATGGGTCATGCCTAGTGAGGCCTCAAGGATTATCACCAGGATTCACCCATCTCTGTTTTCTACCTTCTGTCTCTCCCTCTAAACTCAGGTATGCAAATAGCTATGGAGGGTCCTTGGAACTGTTAGCATCCTTGCAGATTGTACTGGCCAAAAAACCCAGTATAATATAGAGGTGCTGAAAATGTTTGCGAAAACCTCACTTGGTCACTCACTCATTTTAATTTATCTACAGTTTTTTTGTTGTTGTTGTTTTTGGCGGTGCGCGGGCCTCTCACTGTTGTGGTCTCCTGTTGCGGAGCACAGGCTCCGCGGCCATGGCTCACGGGCCCAGCCGCTCCGCGGCATGTGGGATCTTCCCGGACCAGGCCACGAATCCGTGTCCCCTGCATTGGCAGGCAGACTCTCAACCACTGCGCCACCTAGGAAGCCCTAATTGATCTACAGTTTTATGTTATGTTACGTGCAGTTTTCCCTATGCCAAATATCTTTGTAGGGACTGCAAAGAAATAAACAAGGCATAAGTTTTAAAGAAGTCATGGCTCCTATCTTCAAAGAGCTCATGTTATAGCAATCTGGACATTACAGCAGGATAAGGACAATATAGCAACAACAGAGGCACACGTTATAATAGTAAGTATGGTGGACCAAGTATCTCATTTAATCTTCTTTTAAATTTTTAAATTAACCTTAATTTTTTATAATAGCTTTATTAAGATGTAATTCACATATCATACATCCATTCCTTTAAAGTGCATAATTCAGTGCTTTTAATATACTCACAGAATTGTGCAGTCATCACCACAATCTAATTCCAGAACATTTTGATCACCCCAAATAGAAACACCTACCCGTCAACAATCACTCCCTGTTTCTCTCACCCCTCTAGCCCCTGGCAACCACTAATCTACTTTCTGTCTCTGTGGATTTGCCCATTTGGAACATTTCATAGAAATAATTCAATATACGGCCTTTTGTGTCTGGCTTATTTCACTTAGCATCTTCTCAAGGTTCATCCATGTTGTAGCATCTATCAGCACTTTATTTCTTTTTACTGCCAAATAATATTCCATTGTATGGATATGCCATATTTGGTTTCTTCATCAGCTGAGACACATGTGTGTTGCTCCCACTTGCTGACTATTACGAATAATGCTACTATGAACATTGTACAAGTTATTGTGTGGAAATATATATTTTTATTCTTATGTATATTTATATGAGTGAAATTGTTGAATCATGTGGTAACTCTGTTTAATTTTTTAAACACCTGCCGGACTGTTACTGTCTGTCTTTTATTTTAGCCATCCTAGTGGGTGTGAAGGGATATCTCATTGTGGTTTTGACTTACATTTCCCTAATAACTAATGATGTTAAGCATCTTTTCATGTGCTTATTGGTCATCTGTATGTTATCTTTGGAGAAATGTCTATTCAAATCCTCTGCCTATTTTTAAATTGGGTTATTTGTTATTGTCTTTTTACTGTTCAGTTTTATGAGTTCTTTATATATTCTGGATACAAATTCCTTATCAGGTATATGATCTGCAAATATTTTCTTCTATTCTGTGGTTGTGTTTTCAGTTTTATAGTGTCCTTTGAAGCTGAAAATTCTTTAAATTTGATGTAGTCTAATTTATCTATTTCTTCTTTTGTCTCATGCTTTTGATGTCATATGGAGAAATAACTTCCTAATCCAAGTCCATGAAGATTTAGTCCTATGTTTTCCTCTAAGAGTTTTTTAGTTTAGCTCTTATATTGAGGTCTAGGATCCATTTTGAGTTAATTTTTATATAGGATGTGAGGTAAGGGTTCAACTTCATTCTTTTGCATGTGGATGTTCAGTTGTTTCAGCACCATTTGTTGGAAAACTTTTTTCCTGTTGAATTGTCTTGGCATCCTTGTAGAAAATCAACTGACCTTAAAAAAATGTAAGGGTTGGGCTTCCCTGGTGGCCCAGTGGTTGAGAGTCCGCCTGCTGATGCAGGGGACATGGGTTCGTGCCCCGGTCCGGGAAGATCCCACATGCCGTGGAGCGGCTGGGCCCGTGAGCCATGGCCGCTGAGC
The DNA here is from genome assembly GCF_025265405.1 of Mesoplodon densirostris. Classification (NCBI taxonomy): domain Eukaryota; kingdom Metazoa; phylum Chordata; class Mammalia; order Artiodactyla; family Ziphiidae; genus Mesoplodon; species Mesoplodon densirostris. Next base: position 78,744,549 of record NC_082662.1, read on the forward strand.
CTGCGCATCCGGAGCCTGTGCTCCGCAACGGGAGAGGCCACAACAGTGAGAGGCCTGCGTACCGCAAAAAAAAAAAAAAAAAGTAAGGGTTTATTTCTGGACTCTCAATTCAATTCCATTGACCTATATGTCTATCCTTATGCCAGTCATTCTTTATAACAGCTATATGAAGAAGGTACTACTAAAACCTCAGAGACTTTGAGCACTTTCTTCAAGATCTTGTGATTAATATGCAGCAAATCAAAGACTGGAATTTGGATTTTCTGATACCAAAGCCCACACTAGAAAGTTAATACTCTTTTGTCCCAGGAGGAATGACTGTGGCATGGATTTATATAGGCAGAGAATGCCAGGATGGAAGGTACTGGGATTCAGGGAAAATACAGCCTATAGGAATATAAGAATATATGAAGCAAGGCCAAGACCCAGGGGACAATGGGAGTGGAAAGAGGCCAAGACACCACAATTAATTAGGGTCTTTGAAAGCTCAGTCTGAGCCTCCTAACTGGCCTCTGCGGTTCAGGGAAGGTTTTTTTTGGTTTTTTTTGTTTTTTTGTTGCGGTACGCGGGCCTCTCACTGCTGTGGCCTCTCCCTTTGCGGAGCACAGGCTCCGGATGCGCAGGCTGAGTGGCCATGGCTCACGGGCCCAGCCGCTCTGCGGCATGTGGGATCTTCCCGGACCGGGGCACGAAACCACGTTCCCTGCATTGGCAGGTGGACTCTCAACCACTGCGCCACCAGGGAAGCCCCAGGGAAGCCCCCAGGGAAGGTTTTTAAGAGGGACTCACCTTTGACCAGTGTCAAGGAACATCTATAGAAGTTTGCCAGGTTGTATGTGTGCTGGATGGGGTAGGAAAGATTCGAGAGGGATTAGCATGCTTATACTAAAGAACCTGGCATCGTCAGGGAATGGAAATAACCCAGCTGAAATTTAGGGGGAGCTTTGGGGACTAGATAAAGAATAGACTGGAAAAGTAAGTTGAGGGTAGATCATGAAGGGCCTTGAATGTATTGCCAAGGAGTTAGGTTTTTCTCTTGGAAGCAACTGGGAAATAATTGTAGATTTTATATAAGGCAGTTAGGTATTTATGTAACTGGTAGCACAGAACAGGATGGATTAGAGTAGGAGGAAACAAAGGCAGAAAAACTGGATTGTGAGTTCTTGTGAGTGAGATGTTGATAAGAGTAGGGGTGAAGAGAAGAGGGCCATTACCTAGGATGCATGATTGACAGGACTTGGTGATTGATTTGTAATGGGGGAGGGGGCGGGAAAGAGGAGAAGGGAAAGGAAAGGAAGGGATAGAAATGGGAGGGGAGAAAAGAGAAGAGAAGAGAAGAAGAGAAAAAGAAAGAAAAGAAGGGAAATGAACAATTTTGAAGGTCTAATATGTGATAGCCTTGTTAATATATTGATATTTCTATTTTCAAGTGAGAAAATATATTCAGAGAAGTTAAAAAGATTGTCCAGTCCCAGAGCTGCTGGTCAATGGCTGAGGCATGTTTCAAATTCAGTCCTCTTAGACCCCCAAACCCCCATTCTTTCCTACACACCATGTTATCAAGGATAAAATTCAGATTTTTGGTAGATGCAGGAGGATGAGTACTGAGACCATTTATAGAGAAAAAAAGAGAGAAAAGAGCTGGCTTTAATAGGAAGAGAGCAGAGATTCCTTTGGGGACACATGATGTTTGAGGTAGCACTGGTGAAGAGGACCTATACGTGATTAGGAATATGAAATCAAAGCTCAGGAGAGGCACAAGGGTTTAAGAGCCCATCCTAGAATTCATTTCTTCTTCCTACTGCTGAAATTTTGGGTGATGATGCCATGGGAAGCAGCTGAGATTGTCCAGGGAACCAGTAGGAGTGTGAAGAGAAAAAAGACAAGGAAGGAAATGATCAAATGGATCAAAGATGAGAGATAAGAGAGCTGGGCATCTTCCCTGGTGGCACAAGTCCATGGGCACACCTGGCCTGTACCCACAGAAATGTGGCTTCCAGGCTTCAGACAGGCTTGAGAGGCAGCAGTGAGGGGCCCTTTCTTTCCTGTGGTGAGCATTCAATAAATGATCACTATTATTATGATGATGATTACTGTGGTTATGATGATGCACAGAGCAGAACTCAGCAACTATTTTTCAAGAGTATATTTAGTACAGTCCTCTTCTGAGTCAGGACTATGGGATAAAATGATTTCCTGTGGTCCCTCCTGGCCCCATGGCTCCATAATTCTCTCACTTTACTATGTTGACTAGTGAATAAGAACTATCTTGAAATTTGATGTCTGGCACAGAAGCTATCATTATACTTCCAAATTTTATTGAGGACATATTCGAAGCCAAACAGAGACTTTCATTTTGTTGACTTTAAAGGAAGCTTCATTGATATTCACCCAACAAATATTAATTTAGCACTTGCTCATATAAATAGTCCTATGCTAGGTGCTATGGTAAAGCCCTGTAAGTACAAAATCTCTGTCCTTGGGCAGTTTGTAATCTAGGTAAGGGAGAGGATACGCATACCTGTAAATTGAGTGGGCAACTAACCAAAGTCACCAAAGCAATTTATGGTTAAATTGTAGGCAACATAGTTTACAGAAGGGTGGAGGGGAGAGAAAGACAGAGAGAGAGAGACAGAAACAGAGAGAGAGAGAGACAGAAAGAGACAGAGAGAGAGACAGACACTGGAAGAGGAAGCCTGAAGCCAGCCTTGAGATTGGTTATGATCTGGATAGTCAGAGACCAGGCAAGACCAAGAGGGAGAAAAGTGAGATCCCAGCAGAGGAAGGAAAGATGGTTGAGGTGTATTATAAAAGCAGCAGTCAGGTAGCCTGAGGGAAGCAGGCGTTGCCAAGGTGCAACCTTGGGGGCCAAGGTAGAAAGGGGAAGGGAGGGTTACAGGTCAGAGGCCCACAGATGTGTCCTCAACTACCCACTGGGGCTAGGCTCTTCCTAGACTTTTCATAGGGGTGCCATCTTATGCCCCACAGAAAGTGATATTTACAGACAACTTGCTCTCATTCCGACCTCCTGAGATGCCTAGTTTGGAAGAAACATGGTTACCGATTTCTCCCAACTATCGGAGAAACCCATTCACTACCGTATACATTGGGCATTTTTGCAGTTCTGTACATTATCCAGAACATTTTAGCATTATTGGAATGTCTCCCTTTCATTCCCTTTCCCAAAGCCGTGAAGCCGGCCCAGGATGCTGCCATGTTAGGAAGCAGAGGCAATTGGTTCTGAGGACACCTTATGCCAAGAGGCTGTCCGATTTCTCCTCCCCCATCTTCTGATTCCTCTCCCCAGTGTTTTGTGTGTGTTCTGTTTTTTTTTGAGATGTAAACCTCCATAGAGGGGCCTGGGGCACACTCTGTGCTTTCTGTAGCCCCTGGCTGGCCAAAGATGGGGCCTAGGGAAAGGTTTCTTAGATACCAAACAGCACGTAGAGATTTTATACATAAATGAGTCAGAAATATGGAGATTAAGTTTTCGCTGTGATGCACATGAATTAAGGAGAAAAGTGTTTGAGGCAATTGAAAAAGAAGTGCCATGAAACTTAAAGCATATGGAAAATAGTACAAGATGTTGGAGAAATCTCAAAATGGATGGGGTTCTGTCTAACGAGTCCTTGGAGCCCCTCCCCATTTTACAAAAATCTCATCATTTCAAGAAATTAACATGACCTTAGAGACCAGCTGAAAAGTGTCCATCTCTCCAGGTTTGACTGGTTCATCTCCAGTCTAATTGTTCAGATTTTAATTTCTTTTTTACCTTCTTCTGCGGTTCATGTCTAAATACTCGAAGATGTTTATATTGCATACATTCAGCTTTAATTGGCCCTTAAAAGAAGGTGTTGATTAGAATCTGCTCAACATCAACAGCTAGCTCACACAACATTCTGTAATTACTGTTTATTAATTTAGTTCAAGTGGCACAGTTGAAAGCCCTGTTCAGATGGGAGAAGTAAATTGTCACTGGTATTGAATATGTAAATTACGTGCATTGTAAATGTCCATGAAGGAATGTTTAAAGTTAAATGTTGTGCACATAAACCCTCCCGGTTTTATCTAGCCCAGCCCTTGCAGTTGAATCAGGTCTTTCCTCAGGAAGCACATGGCGCTAGAACCTGGGGGAGGTCCCCTGGGCGGGCCATTGCCTCAGGGCAGTGCGTCTCACCTTGAGCTTGTAAAATGAGATTTTGTAATCAAGTTTTGTTGTGTGTGTTCCCTTTTTCATGAAACAAGGCAACGCTAATGCGTTCTCTTTATCCTTGTTCACAGACCCCTTCCATGGAGTCCCCAGCGGATTTTCTAAGGCTGTTGGCAATCCAGCAAATTCCCCTGCTTCCCCCAGGAAGCCTCTAGATGCTGTTGGATGGCATGCTGAAAACAACAGCAACTGAAGACAGCTTTTCTTCAGCAAATAGCTGAAATAAGTTCCTATGAAGGGGTGTGTGTGTGTGTGTGTGTGTGTGTGTGTGTGTGTGTGTGTGTGTTTTCTTCCCCCAGAATATCAAAGAAGATGGCAGAAACTGAGGCAAATTCTCAAGTTGGAATTGTTTCCTGGAGCCCAAACTGTCTGATCTCTGGGACATGTATTAAAGGCTCTGTGCAGCTCTTCCCAGAAGAGAGGGTGTTTAATCTGGTTGGAATAAGTTTATTATATCAAAGTTTGTCTTAGAGTCTTGCTGTATTGAGGCTGAATTAAGTGAAAATTTCCTTCAAGCATTAAGATGCAACCAAAACACTTTGCTGTTTTTCTGTGCTAATGGTGCTTTGAGCAAATTACTTAATCTATCTGTTCCTTGGATTCCTTAGCTGTAAAATGGAGAAGATAATAGTACCTACTTCACAGAGTGCATGCAAAGATTAAATGAGATAATGCCCCTTAAGTGCTTAAAACAGGTCCGGCCCATAATGTAGGGACAGTAAACGTTAACTATTATTTGTCCCTGTAAAAGTTTACATGGTTACAACTGGACCCCCAAATGCTTCTATACATTCATTAAAAGATTTCTTTTCTAGAAATTTCTGATTGTTTGGGGGAGAATCTTAAATTCACAAAAAATAAGAAAAGATACTTTAAAAAAATTAGAGACGAAAGCCAAGGGTTTTTTTAAGTGTGAAAATTCAATTATAATTTTTTTTCCTGAAGGTTGAAAAGGTTAGTTGCGGCAAAAAGTACATCTGGCTCTTCTGCCACTGAAGCCCACACATACCCATTTGGGGGGCTTTTTGGCTTTGTACAAGTTTTTCAGCCCAGATGTTGGATGTGTTCAATTTTGTAGAATCTGACTCTTAAATGCACTGAAAAAAAAAAAAAAAAAAAAAGGCCCAACTGTTACGGGGACTAATTATGATAGCTCCAAAGAGATTGTGCACACTTTCGCTTTCCCTTTATGAAATGTTCCTGAACAAGACTTTTGATGGAAATAACCCTTTCAGATGACAGCTGACATTTTCAGTAATAATAATCCTACTTCAGATCCACAGAGAGGAGGTAATGGGAATGCAAAGTGCTTTGGAGATGCCTGCTCGTGTATTCCCATGCGCTCCTGTGTGGTAGGTGACAAGAATGACTCTCCCTGTTTTACAGATGCAGAAACTGAGGCACTGAGAAATAAAAGCATAAACGTTCTAGAGCAAGTCAGGGATAGAACCAGGAGGTCTACAGTTTTATAATCTGACTGAACTAAATCCAGTCTAGTTAGAAGCCATCTACTAAGGACATGGATGCTAATGAGAGCTCCTGTCAACCAGGTGAGGCTGGCTTGATGGATCAGATGTGTTTCAGCTAAGTTGTCTGTTTATTGCTGTAAAGTAAATCCCATTTTCCTATTAACGTCTACTGAAAAATTAGACACATGGGACCCCAAATTACTCCCATAGGTAGAGCTGAACATTTTTCACATGGGAGAACTGAAAGTGGTTGCCCAGGCTCTGGCTGTTTTTTTAATCATTACACCTTCCAACCTGTTCCTATCTCATTAGTGTTTTGAAAAGTTGGGAAGAAAAATAGTGCAGAGCTGAGAGGGCATTTGTAGTACTTTCCCACCTTTGGTGCTCACTCTGAGCAATCCTTCTTCAAGTCACTGGGAGTTCTGCCCAGCCAGAGGCCCCTAGAGCGGATTCTTAATACCCTTAGAATTTGACTTTACATCTCCCTTGGGTGACACCAAGCTGTATTCTCACAGGTTGTAAGTAAGTGACATACCTTATTTGCTTTAATTTCTTAAAATATTTTGTTTATTAATCTAATTGCCCAGTAATGCCTTCCTTGCATGTCAGGAACAGACACAGGAGGTAAGAGGAGGTGCGTAGAGAGATGAACAGGGAGGCTCTACCCTCAGGAAGGTGGGAGATCATGATGGGTGAGGGGTGGGTAGACAGAAGCAAACCAATAAGTATCACACAGGGGACACGCTGTCATGAGGCAATGACTCCTAGGACGGGCACCTAGCCCTGTCCTGTGGAGGATCCCGGGGGCAGTTTTGAAGAATAGATAAGAAATAGCTAGGTGAAAACATGGTGAGATGTCATCTCAGGCAGAAAGTACAGCGTATGCAAAGGTGTGGGGATTGAGAGTGCTTGGCCTCCAGGGTGCAGTGAGCAGTGCTGTGTGGCCCTCATGTATTTACGATCCTCACCCAAGCTGACACTACTGGCTATGGAGGCGGAGTGGGTGGAAGTCAGGCTCAGAAAGCTCCTTCATGCTAGGAAACATGTCTTTGAAGACCACAGGGCATCACTGAAAGCTCTGCATGACAGTGATTTGACCTTGACCATGTGCAAGTCGTCTACTTCTTTAGAACCAGTTGGTTTCCCACTTTGCCAATGGAGTAAACCTGTATATATTTACATGTTTATTCATCAGAGAAACAGAACCAATAGTGTGTGTGTGTGCACGCGTGTGTGTGTGTATTTTAAGGTATTAACATATGTAATTTGTGATTATGAAGGCTGGCAAGTCCAAAAGCTGCAGGGTCAGCCAGCAGGCTGGAGACCAAGGAAGAGTTGATACAGCAACTCAAGTATAAAGGCCACCTGTTCACAGAATTCCCTCTTGCTCAATAGAGGTCAGTCTTTTGTGTTCTTCAGGCCTTCAACTGATTAGATAAGGCCCACCCACGTTATGGAGAGCAGTCTGCTTTACTCAAAGTCCACTGATTTTAATATTGATTTCATCCCAAAACACTCTCACAGACACATCCAGAATAATGTTTGACTACATTTTGAGCACCATGGATCAGTCAATTTGACACATAAAATTAACCATCACAAAGGGAGTGTATATGCATTCATATGGGTATAGTGTTCCTACATCTCTTTCATTTTCCATAGGACTTCATTCACATATGAATTCTTTAAAAATTACTAATTGAGTGCCTACTATGTGCCAAGCTCTGGAAAACCCAAAGTAAGCAAGATAGACGAGTTGCTGACTTCATGGAGCTTTTTTTTTTTTTTTTTGCGGTACGCGGTCCTCTCACTGTTGTGGCCTCTCCCGTTGCAGAGCACAGGCTCCGGACGTGCAGGCTCAGCGGCCATGGCTCACGGGCCCAGGCGCTCCATGGAATGGGGGATCTTCCCGGACTGGGGCACGAACCCGTGTCCCCTGCATCAGCAGGCGGACTCTCAACCACTGCACCACCAGGGAAGCCCCATGGAGCTTTTTAGTGAAGCAGGGATTAGCAAATTATGACCCACGGCTAAATCTGTCCCATAGCTTATGTTTGTAAAATGAAGATTTATTGAAACACAACCATGTTCACTTATTTATGCATTGTTTATGGCTGCCTACATGCTACAATGGCAGAGTTGAGTAGTTAAGACAGAGACCATATGGCCTACAAATTCTAAAATATTTACTACTTAGCTTTCTACGGAAAGTTTGACAATCCCTGTATTGTAGGATATAGATGGTAAGGAAATAAACAAATAGACATATAATGTGATGTCAGGTAGTTAATAAGTGCTTTGAAGAAAAATCAAGCAGAACAAAGGGGTAGAGTGCTGTGTGTGCTATTTTTGACATGATGGTTAGGAATGGCCTCTCTGTAAAGATGATATTTGAGCAGGGATCTTAATGAAAGGATGGGCAGCCATGAGAATATCCCAGGGAAGTGAGTCCCAGGCAGAGGGCACAGCAAGTGCCTGGCATACTTGAGGACCTTGAGACTGAGGAATACCAGGGCTGATCACCTGCAAATTTTTCTCTCCTCTGGTAGGTACATCCAGGATGGCCTGTGTCTCACTGAAATTGGCTGAGAGATCAGATTCTTGAATAGTGTAGTTTGAGGTTTTGGTTCCAAAACGTTGGACTCCAAGTCGTCATAGCTTCCTCATTGGTCTACCCAAGCCAGATGGGATCAGACATTTCCATGTTACTTTCTTCTCTCCTTGAATTTTCACCACTGCAGAGTCCAGATGCAAATGCCTCAACCTGGCAATCCAAACCCTCAGAGATCAGTCTTATTCCAGTCTACCTTTCTGACGTGGTGCCTTAGTGTCTCCCCTCCTGCAGCTTCCCTTCCACATCATCTGCATGCTCCCTCCACACCAAGGTCCTACATTTCCCCTTTCCTCACCTCCATTCACCTTCCTCTGGGCTCATGCTGTCCTCCTCCTGCAATGCCTCACCTCCACTTTTCTTGCTCTCTCTCTCTCTCTCTCTCTCTCTCTCCACTTCTCTCTCCCTTTCTTCCTCCTTCTTTTCCCTGTGCATCTAAGTATCTCCCTCCTACCCACTCCTTGTTGTTTGAATCTCTAGCACTGAGGGTGTTTGTCTCATCCTGCTTTATGCATATGTGTCTCTTCCAGCAGCCTAGGAGGCCCAGACAGCAGAAATGCAGTGGGAATAACATAGCTTTTCTCTGCAGAAGCGTCTTACTAAGGACTTATTTGTACTTGGTACTCTGTAAGCACCTTGAAGACACCGTTGTGAATCAGATACAAACTTGGCCTTTAGGGAGCTCACAGTGTAATGGGGGAGAAAAACATAGATACAAATGCTTATGGTACAAGATAGATGTTTTCAGAAAGTGCTTCAGAAGCAGAGACAGTGTGGCTGGGTCTACCTGGAGGAATCAGGGAGGCTTCCTTGAGGAAGTGACGTTTTAATAACGTCTAGGCAGAAGAAACGAAGGGGAATGCAGTTCAGGAGGAACAGCACATGCAAAGGCAGAAAGCTAAATAGGAGCTGCACTTATCTGAAGCTTGGGGAGAAGTTCTAAGTGGTGAAGTCGAGAGAGAGTCAGTGGGAATGGTAGGACGTGGGGCTAGTAAAGATAAAGTCCTGATGGAGGTGGGCAAGCTTGAAAACAAACTTTATTTTTATCTTTGTATTTCCCTCACCAAGCCTAGCACCTTTGATAGAGCCATGAACTCTTCGTAGTTTCTTGATTTGAACTAAGCAAGTTAAATTTCACTATATATCCTGAGACCCATTTGAACATGGTATGCCAATATTTTTTGTAATGTGAAATGCATCGCGTGTACTGATGGTGTCAGATATATACATTGCACCACATCATACATTACCCCATTTTCTTAAGCTCGTGACCTCAGCAGGTATCTCTCAATCTCCTGATCCTGGCTGTGGTTTCCTTTGTGGTGCCAATGTATTCAATACGCAGTAAAAACTTATTCTCTGTTAAAGTAAGAGTTATGTTCTGTGCCTGAATAATGAGGAATGTTGAAGCCAGCGCACCTACCCGACATTTTACTTGTATAGGACCCTCGCTGGATAGTAATAAAGTCAGGACAAGAGGATGGGACAAGATTTCCTTCAGGAGGGACTGAAGAAACAATGACCAATGATCAGTCAGTGTCAATATTTAATTCCTCTATGAGAAGAACATGATCTATGGCAACTTGATTTCCTGCCCAAATAGCCCCAGCCAGATGTTTTTTTTTTACAAGGCTGTCCATGAGTTCTTGGCAGGAAGCTTGCACCATCTTAAAGATGAGTTTGTTCTCTATTAGGTCAATGAGGAGTGAACTAAATACTTTCTACTTGGGTCTTCACATGATAAAAGCTTAACAGCTTTGAAGGAGCTATTATAGGCGAATGCCTAAAAGAAATATGCATTTGAAAAATCTATAATTATGCACATCTATAATAGTATGTAAAGGGATCATGGTTCCCATCAAGGATTATTGAGTAAATAGTGAGTTCTTAAGTCAGTAACTACTTATTTTCATGATGGTCGGTCATGGCAATAAAAGAACCATCGCAAGCTGCTGAGCAGAACTTATTCATCCATGTAGTTGGGGCTCATAAGGTGCTGAGGTCTGTTTTCCACTCAGACATAAAAAGCATTGCAGCAATTTGGAGCGAAGGTAAGGCATTATCTTGCTGTTGAGCCAGGGGATGCTAATGAGTTCCAAAGGCCCCTGCAAGTGATTTAGGTTCAAAGTGACTGGAATTAGCACTGTCTGGAGGACATCTGCCTTCAACTACCCAGTCTCCATTCTCCTTTCTTCTGATAAAAGCCTCTTTTCCTTGGGATCTTCCCCTCCCACATTCCTTGTGACTCTGGTAGGGCTGTCAATCATAAGGCCAGGCTTCCCCATCAGCAAGTGATCCAAGCAGCACTCTTAAGAGTCCTTTGGGGATTTGACATGATTTCTGGGAAATAGACATTTTTGTTTTTAGGTTGCCTTGGTAAAAGTCAGTGTAAGCTTAGAGCTGCTGGTGCCTTTCTTCCAGGTAGAAAAAATGTTGTCTGAAAGTAAAACCAACACAGAGTAAGGTGGAAGTATGAGATGGTGAAAAAGAAATAGATTTGAGACCATATTGTTTGAGCAGCTGGCTGAGCCATGTCTGAAGCTAGACCATGCCTTGGACTTCCCAGTTACATGTGTAGTAGATTTCTGTTTTATGTGTATGTGGTTTGACCTGGGTTTCATGTTGCCAAAACTCTTGGGCTCCCTGGTGTGAAGTACCCGATTTGTGATTTTTCTTTTGTTCTCTCTACTGTTCACCCAGTTTTGTGAGAATTCCTTAGTGTGTGTATCAGAAGACATACGTTTGTGTATTGGGACAGATGACCCCTAACTAGCTGACTTCTGCTGTCAATAGTCCCAGTACTGATTACTCAAGTTGAAACTAAAGGTTTGTCTTTATCTGGCCAATGGCTCCTCCATTAGTAGAAATCAGCAAGAGTTGCTTGTCTGCACCTGACTGACAATCCCAGGACAGGACACCCCTTCCCATACTTTTCCTTTTCCTTTCATTCCTTCTTTTAATCTTTGTCAAATGGATGAGGTTTCTCCTTTCCTAACTTTAAACCAGATGATTAGCACAAGGAGATGCTCTGTTACAGAACATTTTGCTTAAATGTTTAATATTTTCACACTTGTAAAAAAGATAGGGTGTGCTGGGAATGCCTCACTCCCGTGGCTACAGTGGTGGCTGAGAGACCACTCGCCACATAGTTTATCCTCTCTGTGAAGCCTTCAAGAGGACGACAAAATATAATTTTAATTGGCATAAATCTTTATAGCTGAAAAGAGCCTTTATAATGGAGTGAATGAAAATGCAAGATTTTGGCAAAGTCCCCAAGAAGTGTTCAACAGAGTAACTAAGGGTCTACAAAGTCACTAGGAAATGAGATTGCCCCACATGAGGCTTCAGCCTGATTTTTCAGTAGCCAGATGTGTAGAGTTAAGAATTCCAGAACCAGGGTGGGGATTTCTGGAAATTGGCTGCACTGGGTGTCCCAGGACCTCGGGGCTAGGGTTCAAGAATCAGGAACTGGGGCTTCCCGGTGGCACAGTGGTTAGGAATCTGCCTGCCAATGCAGGGGACACAGGTTCGAGCCCTGGTCCAGGAAGATCCCACATGCTGCGGAGCACCTAAGCCCATGCACCACAACTACTGAGCCTGCACTCTAGAGCCTGCAAGCCACAACTACTGAGCCCATGTGCCACAACTACTGAAGCCCATGTGCCTAGAGCCTGTGCTCTGCAACAAGAGAAGCCACCGCAGTAAGAAGCCCGCATACTGCAACGAAGAGTATCTCCAGCTCGCCACAACTAGAGAAAGCCCGCGTGCAGCAATGAAGACCCAACGCAGCCAAAAATAAACAAACAAACAAACAAATAAATAAGAATCAGGAATTGGATGACACTTGTCCCAAGTATTGGTTCCAGGGTTTGCTGGGAATGTCATACTTTTCATTTTGATTGGTCTTTGTTTCAGAGTTTCTCAGCAATACCATCCTATCTGTCCCAGTAACGGGCCAGCAATGGACACTCATCTCTTAATCTTGCTCCAGATTTGGAAAACCTTAATTGATGGAGTGAGAAAGGCAGCTGAGAGTAGGGGAGAGTGCCTGTTTCTATAATGGGAATTGATATCTTTAGTTGTAGGACTTCTTTAGTGTGCCTGTGGTCTAAAGGAATGAGATACTTACCATAGGATAATAACAATAAAGCAGTTGTGACAGAAATATATGATAGAAAAAACCAAAGTTGAATAATGGATGGTAAAAATCTAGAGGAAAGAATAGCAGATGACAAAAGTTAAAAAAATAAAAAGAAAAAAAGATGCCCAGAGGAAGGGCAGAGGGGGAGGGAAACCAGCAAAGGGTACACAGGGGCAAGTTGGAGAAGCTTGAAGATGTTGCTTGTGTCTATATGACTCTTCTGATTCCCCGGGGATGCACATGTCAATCACTTCCAACATTTTTTTTTTTTTTTTTTTTTTTTTTTGCGGTACACGGGCCTCTCACTGTTGTGGCCTCTCCCGTTGCGGAGCACAGGCTCCGGACGTGCAGGCTCAGCGGCCATGGCTCACGGGCCCAGCCGCTCCGTGGCCTGTGGGATCTTCCCGGACCGGGGCACGAACCCGCATCCCCTGCATCGGCAGGCAGACTCTCAACCACTGCGCCACCAGGGAAGCCCACTTCCAGCATTTTTGAGGACTATTCCATGAGCCTTTCCTGGGTATGCTTCCATATTTCTTGTTCTGCAAAAGAGGACTGTACAATTTTATTCTCCATGTCTACTATAGAATGTTCTCTGAATAGGGGACTTGAGCTGAGATTTAGGTAGTTTTACAAGCAAATCTCAAACTTAAACTTTTTCACTTGCATTTGGGAACCTTAAATCATTTGGGCAGGAAATCAGATATGTATTATGTTGGGGAATAGAGGATAAAGGAAGAGTGTTTTCTATAGAGTTGGTTCTGTTCTTATTCATTTACAAGCTTAATTTCTATCAAAATAGCAGAATGAGAAAACCTGAGACATTTCCAACAGCTTCTGAGAGGCCCAGGATTTGACTTGGTTGGCAGAACAATTCAAATTACCTAGGGCTCTTCCTTTGTGACTAAAATTTGGGAAATGATGCTGTCTGCATGGCTTTTTCCCCCTTATCATGCTTGATAATGGTTTCATCAACCTCTCTCAACCAGCCGATGCCTTCTCTCCCCCCTACTCCGACCCGACCTCCTTCAATGCTTCGCAGATAACTACTCGCATCCTTTTTTCCCTGACCTTAGCTCATCTCTGTTTGGGTCACAGTAGCACTAGAAACCAGGAAAATTTCTCCCAGAGGATATTGTGTAGCAGTTCCAACCTCTATAAGTGTAATGACCATGCTGCTTAGAAAACTTTCTGTTCTCTTAGCATGGATTTATAATGCTAAGATCCAGACCATTCAGAACTTTAAAGATCCAGTCATACATATGAGGATTTGATACATACATCTTTTAGAAAAGCAAGGGGGACAGTGATGAACATAAACCGATTCCTTAATCATTTAGTCTTGGACATCTTAAATCCCTTTTACATTTTAGTGAAGAGTTTATTTCCCATTTGGTAGCTTAATAAATGGTATTGTTTTATCCTGCATAATGATCACAATTCAATGGGTGGGGGAATGACAGCATCTAGCCAGTCTACTTATTTTGAATATCAGTTTTATTGAGGGTAAAGTATAGAAATGCTATCTATTCAAGTCCTAATGGAGCTGCACCCCTTCCTCAAGGGGTTATCACATAGTATCAGAGATCTCAATCTTTAAGACTATGGGATGTAGAGTAATTAGGCTTCAGTGTCTTCAGGAGTGTGTGGGGTTTTTTTCTTTGTAAAAAAATGCCTCTTTCCTGATATAGAACTGAAGTATCTGTTGCTTCTGATGTTGCTGTCAGAGGCCAATTGGGAGGCAAAGTATCAAACACAATGGCTCCTTTGAATTCCTTGGCAAGAGGCAGAACATTCCCAGCCTCAAGATTCCGGTCCTTCTTGCCTCAGTGTGTGGAAAAAAGCAAATCCCCTCCATCCTGAAGAAAGAGTCTTCCTCCTCCCCACCCTGAGCCCCGACCTCTGAACCCAACCAAGCTCTGCTATTTCTTAGGAAATGGTTTGGTTTTCGAAGTGTGGCATTTGAAGGTAAAAGAGCGGGGAGATTAGAGGAATTTGAGCCTGTTTTCACAATGCCAGTTGGGATGCTGGAGAAAATTTCTGTGACATTGAAAACTGCCAGTTACTTTATTAGATTTTCATTTCTAAAGCAGAACTAAATAAGTGCAGTCAGCCAATGACTCTGGCCAAAAAAAAAAAAAAAATGTGCATGATTAGGCTCATTAAAAGTCCCTTCCCTTAACTGAGAAGTTCTAAACCCTGGCCTTGAGTGGAAGCACTGTGGGTCTCATTTCAGTCCCAAATGTACTCAAGTATTTTTGGTTTGAGGATTTGAAAATTCGGGACTAAAAGAAAACAAAAAATGAAGTGCTGAGTCATCGTCCTTTTCTTGGATGTTGGTTGTTCTAAGAAAAACAAATTAAGGTTGATCAATTTCTAAAGTTTTAGGCCAGTACAGTTTTGAAAGCAACCCTGTTGTTATCAATACCTGACAGCAAAGCCAGATGGAACACAAGTAAGAAATGTCTTCAGTGTTTTCTTCTCTTCCTCCCTGCTTATCCTCTTTAGAATATAACTTAACTTAGAACATGTGTAGATTAGATCAGAAAAAATGTGGATGGGGACAGTAGGTTTGAGTTTTTCTTGTGGTTTTTTTGTTTGCTTATTTGTTTTCCTACTAGCTGTTTTAGGGTTGGGGGAAGAGGTTGTGCATTTTCAAGACAGAATTGCTTTCCCGGCCTGCTTTTATTATCTTTGAAATTAGATTCTTCTCAGTTATTCAAAAATAGATTATCCCATTTGCAGACTATCTGGGCATTTCGTTTCTTCCCTTTCCTCTCTCCCTTTGCCTCTGTTTTGACAATTTCCTCACTCTGCTGACATCCACAAAACTGACCATAAAAGGAGAAAGGAACTATCCCATCAGTTTTAACTGTTAATTGCTCTGGTACAATTTGTTCAGAAAGAAACTAAAATATAGACCGAACTGGAGTTTGAAGATTATCAGTGAATTGAATCTTTCCATACTTTTTTTAAGCCTCATTTGTACAGATAATCGAGGGTTGGCAGAACTTCAGAGAAGTATCTCTTGAAGGAGATCAAACACTTCTCAAAACCCAACTCCTTCCAAAATGGCAAATTTTTTCATTCCCATGGGAAAGTCATTGCTTAGACAAGCAAATAGACAGAGGTGCTGAGAGAGAGAGAATTCCTCTGGTCTGATCTACCTTTGATGGGACAGACTCAATAAAGCCTGGTTAGGTTGGTGATTGGCTCTGGCCCAGACTTGTGCATAATGCGTGCACATGCACGTGCATGCTTGTGTAATACTTGTATCCACCTCGAGGCAAGATGCCAGGACAGAGATACGGAGGTCAAGGTCTGTGAGCTGCATGTTTCTCCTTGATAATGAGAGCTCTCCCAAGCCGGAGCCCCTCACTCTCCACTCCTGGGTTCAGGGGCTGCTCTTCTAACTGACCACCCACTGGTGTGAAACTAATGATTAACCCTTTGGCATCAGCAGTGGAGAGTTTTCTCCACTAATTGGTAATGCAAAACCCATTAGTGATTAGTGTGGGGATACCTCAGAATCCAGATGTCAGAGGTTAATGAAAAATTGAGTACAGTTGTGCCCTGGTTCCCTCGGGGAATTGATCCAGGACCCCAGAGGATACCAAAACCCGCAATGCTCATGTCTCTTATGTAAAATGGTATAACGTTTGCTTATAACCTATGCACATCCTTGTGTATACTTTAACTCATCTCTAGATTACTTATAACACCTAATACAATGTAAATGATATGTAAATAGTTGCCTGCAGGAGGCAAATTCAAGTTTTGCCTTTTGGAACTTTCTGGAATTATTTTTATGAAATTTTTTGATCCAAGTTTGGTTGAATTTGCTGATGCAAAATGTGTCGATACTGAGGGCTGACTGGAATGTATTTTGCTGGGGGGATTAGAATTTTTCAGGTAGGTGATGTCTTTTTCTCCCTTCTGCCAGCAGCTGAGATTGAACATCAAGCTATTGGTCTCCGTGAGCTGGCCGGCTCGCTGTAAGTCTGGTTGTGTTTTATCTGGAAGATCAGGAAATTTTTGTCACCAAATCCAAACAAACACCATCTAGAAGTACCTTTCACTGCTCAGAAATGGAGATGGTTCCCACGGGCCACGTAAGAAGTAGGTTTAATTGCCAAACAATTGCAAGAGTTTTGCTTGCAAACATATTTGTTAATTAATTTTTTTTCCATATTTAGGATGCCGGAAATGAATAAGAGGGAAATTTATTGGAGAACATTATTTGGACTGGAGGACCCATTTGTGCAAGTGCATTCCTTATTAATAGGTCTTTGTTCTTGCTGTAACCCTCAGCCAGGTATTTTGAGAGGCATTCTCATTTCTTCTAAGTCATATCAGCATAGTAATCACTCTTGGCTGAAAACCAGCTGCCATTTGCATGTTTAATAAAAATATAACACCAATAGCATATTCAAAACTGTTTTTCCTTTTAGACTAAGACTTCAGGATAACCTGGTTCCCTATATCTACCACAAATGCTGTTCACCCTGGGGTTGAAGTCTTTAAAATAGGGAGATACTCCTAAAACAGTTTGATTACTCTTTCCTTACCCTATAAGTCACAAACCATCTTTCTTAATTATGGTGTAAGGACATTTACATAACCAGGGGGAGGGTCTTATAACCACATTTCTATTACGCTTGGCACTGGTGTGAAAGGATATTATATTCATGTGCATTACAGATTGCTTATGAAAGATCAAGACAATAATAGCCGATCAGACGATAAAGGTCTCTTTTCTCCTCCCAGACAGGCTGTCTCTGACAGAAGAATACACTTCATCAAAAGTGTCTGCAGGTTGTCAAACTCAGGGAGGTTTGGGGACCCTCTGAAGCTGTCATGGTCAACAAGAAGATTTTCTGTCGGGCTTTGCCATCACTCACCCTGAGGAAATAATCACTCGCTGCATTCTGCATGTTCTCATGATAGAGCTCTCCATTTGAGAGAAAAGAGCCATTTTATCAAAGGACAATATAGCCCTTCTCTGGGTCCACGTGGCTTCCATTATCAGACCATAATAAATCATATTTATGTTCTCAGTTAATAAGACTGATTACAACACAGGTTTCAGACGTGGGAAAAGCAAAGCAGGTTGAAAAGATATTTTAATGAAAATATGATAAGAAAACAGCTTCTTGTGAACATTTGGTGCTATTATTTGTAATGATTACAGACAATTTTTGATGCATCTTCTTTAGCAATGGTTTAAGCTGCATAAATTGGCTCACTGGTAGATAAGTAAAAATGATAAGAAAAAAATCATGAAATCATCTTACGTTGTCTAGAATCATTATGTACATAACAAGTGCAAAATGGGTCTAATGTATATGCTGGGGATGGAGGGAAAACAGATTTCTCAGGAAAGCATGGTTTGGGTATTATTCAAAATGATTTAGAAATTTTCTCCTCATCTCATTTCTTAAAGGTGTGTGTTCTCTGAAATCTGGGGATGCTAGACATTAATTTCTTCTTTGTAAATGAATCAAAAACTCTCTCTTTTATTCAATCTCAAAGTTGTTTTTCCCTTTCTTTTTTTTTCCCTCCTTGGAGCTCCGTACAAAGAGACGAAGTGATATATATATCCTACCCAACCTTTGTGTACAACTGCCATTAGTGCTAATGGGAGTTAAGTGCCTACTTGAGAGGAAAACAGACCCCAAAGTTTAATATTGAAAGGTACCTTATTAAAAAGGTCTGTCATTTTTAGCTTCAGTGAGTTCAATTGCACTGAAGTACTAACTTTCTAAATTAGTACAAAAAAGAAAAAAAATCAGATAAAATATTGAAATAGCCTCAGCCTTTAACTGTGTAATATAGGAGGGCATCTGACAGCTGAGGACTTATTTGTTCTTACTCATTTACTGGTTGGATAATGTAACAAATAACAATTCCAGGTTAGCACCCAGCACTTAGAGCACTTCTTTCTACTGTCTGTTTGCAGCTGTGATGAGAATTTTGTTATCCTTGGCTTTTGGGTTAATAAAAAGACAATGAGGCTTCTTGCATCCCATGTTATTCTGGAGAGTGATATTCTGAAACCTCAGATGAACGCAGTTCAGCACCACAGATTTAGCAAGTGGTTGGGATATCCTCTTTATTTGTGGGTAGAGGGGATTGGCAGGCCTCACAGTGTACACATTGGAGAGTCTTTTAAAATAGCCATTGTTATGAATTGCAAGAGTGAACATCCTCCATAATGAAGCTGTCATGGCTAGAACTGCTGGAGAAGGCCCAATATTGATGGCACTGAACAAACTTAACAACAGTCAGAGTCTCTCTTTTACTCAGAGATGCTTGGATTGTATTTCTTCTAAGCCAGTTTGCACTAATGTTAGGTATTGGGAGAGGGGATAATGTTGGTGACCTCTGAGAGAGTAACTTCCCAGTCAAGAGAAAAACTCATGGGGAAAATGTATGATTTTAATTGGTACGCGTGGGCATGTACTTGTGGACGTAAATATGAGCCCAGGCAGGGGTCCTGTGTTTTCCCTCAATACTGCTCTGTTTCCTGAAATTAAAAGCCTATTGAGATTCCATCCCCTCCCCCTAGATCATTGCTTTCTTTGTTGGCAATTTCTCTTTGTTCTATTCTAACCTGAAGGAAGAAGGGAGAGTGATGGGCCCCATGTCAGTCACATTGTCTGACTTCCATAGAAATAACTGCCAAGACTTCTGCTGCATCTTCCTTTGGTTTTCGCCCTCACTCCATTTTTCTTTTCATAGGTTGACCAAAAACTATTGCCTGCAAGAGAATTACGTAATACCACCATATATCTAATATCTACGAGGCATTTTGTTTCAGCGTTACTGGACTTAACCACAAAAGACACTTGACATTGATAAAGAATCTGTCAAGTCTACCCTGATCAGTGCACTGAAATCACTCATGACAGGGAAGACACCAACCCCCCAAAGCAGTGGTAGATTAGGAGAAAAACGATTAGGAGCTTCATGGTTGTGAAACCATTGCATGTTGGACCAGACACTGAGCCAAATGTGTTTTACTTGTCACACTCCATTAGCATGTGTGAAACAGCTGGGAAAATGGCCATATGATTACACAGAAGGAAACCTGGATTCTTCATCCTGGGACTTGTTACCACTGAATAATGTCTATGCAAGAGGGATTGGTTTAGATTTTGCTAATTCCTTGTGTGATGGAAAATAAGGGGCATTTGTGAATAGACTCTACATAAGCTGACCACAAACAGTTCCTCTAAACCTCTCCCAATTTTTAACATTTTTTAAAAGAAGGCTTGGTGAAATCCACATTTTTATTGGTAAAAACTCTCATTGATATTTGACTCCTAAAATTTCTGTCCTCAATCTCCCTATTGGAACCTGTTGATTACGTTTTCCCAGGGCACAAGCAATCTTTATGTAGCCAAGAAAACAAACAGAACCAGGTTTAGATGCGATTTACGTCTGGTCTAGTTCTTATATTTTACATTTAAAAACAACATATTTTTTCTTTAAAAAGTGAATGTCAGTGAAAAGATGACCTTAAAGATGAAAAGATAAGAATGACCCAGATACAAAGGAAATTCCCAGCAATGCTTAAAACACCACAACCACAGCACTGTAAGGAAAAGACAGAGTGGGCAGGATTTTCCCCTTGGAAGCAATCTGTTGAAAACCCACATAGAGTGAAAGAAAATCTGTTGTGGGAAAGAAAGATAGCTTTCTTGAATGTTGCCTGTACAATCCCATATCTATGGGCGTTACAGTTCCTTAGGACAAAATCCTGTCCTGAATGTGATTGGGGAATTATTAAATGTTGACTATTACATATTTTTGTTTAGTACTGTGCTTATTTCTCCAGGATGATGAATATGCAGATTTAAAATTGAATTTCTTTGTTCCCAAGAAAATGATGAAGCCAAGTTCTTGACAGTGTCTAGCATTTACAGATGGGCCCTCTGAAGGGATGACTCATCACAGCAGGCAGGCCAGTGTGTCAAGTAAGACCTCATCACCTCCCACACCGCGGAGGAGGACCATTTGGATTGGGAACGGCAATGACTCTGTTGATGGTCCCCGGGCATTGTGCAAAACTTTGGCCCAAATTCGCTCTTGTGGATAACATTCCCCAGCCCCCAATCCAAGCAGAGATAGCAAGCAGACATTATTTCCGATAACAGGAAAGGATGAGGACCAAAGGGCAAGGCAAAGAGGTCTATGCCCCTGGACAGACCAGCATGGCAGGGCAGTAATTAGTACAAAACACGCACCTGTGTCTTTTTCCTGGCACATATTCGGCTTGTCTGGCCCCTGAAGCCTCGTAGTTGGTCCGAGAATTCAGTGCAGTCCTCCCTTGTGACCACACAGAATGTGTCTGTGGTGTTGAAGGCCAGCTTAGGACTCATTTTGAAAAGCAAATCTGGGAAACAGCTTAATTTCATTTCCCTTGAGATTTTTCTGGGACGAAGTTAGAAGGCAAGACAAGTTGAACAAAATAGCAGTTAGAGGCAGAGGTTACTTTGAGCAAAAGTCTCCTACATTTTCCTTAACCCCCAAATTTTATACCATGAAGGAAGTTTAATGGATATTCAGTAAATGGTAGTTTTTGATGCCACACTACAACCCCTGTGATGCTGGCATGAACTGTAGGATCTTTACTCAAAGTGCCCTCTTGAATACCCAGGAGAAAGGCATAACCAAATGTACATACATGACCCATAGTTCTCAGTTCCACATGTGTTTACTGAGCACCTACTATGTGTCAGGCACTGTGACTCACAAACCAGGTCTCCTAGACCAGTGTTTTTCCTACTACACCACATATTGCTTCCTTGGTGTGACTGAAAGTGTTTGTGACCTGAAGTCAAGGCTCCTGATTTTGTAGGTCTCAAGTCAAAAATAATCATTTTAGCAGGAACTCTAAAATATGAATGTAAATGAAAGGTGTACTTATCTTTTCTAGAGGAGTTGCTATGGAGTGGTATCTACAGTAGGAACACAGGCTTTGGCATTCTGGTCTAACCATGGCCCCATTGCTTTCCAGTTAGTTTGACCAAAGGCAAGTTACTTAATTTCTCTAAACCTCAATTTCTTCATCTGTAAAATGGGGATGATAACAAGACCTATTTTCTTAGTGTTGTTGTGAGGATTAAATGCATGTGAATAGTTGGCACAGCCAAAGCCAGATTAAGAGCGTAAGGGCAGCTGCCTTGGGGGAATCCATGTTTAGGGGAATGCCAAACACCTGAAGAATAAATGATAAACATGGTGCCAGGAACTCTGCTTTCTACGCATGATCCTGACATACCCACAAGATGGAATTGGTCCCATCCTGCCAGAATAGACAGTCACCTTCAGAAGAAAAACATACGCCTGTTGGCCAGTGTTGCTGGGTTTCATGCTGCCACCAACTACCCTGGGACCAGTTGTTGTAGCCAGCTGAAAATCTGAAATCAAATAATGCTGGCCTGTGGCTGTATTCTGGAAAACTAGGCTATTATCTAAATTAGAATCCTGATACCAGGCTTCCCAAGCAGTTGTTTGATTTAGATAATCATAAGAAAAAACAAGAACAAAAACATGGGACACATTCTGTCAACATGTAAGTCAGAGAAATTAGATTTTAAAGCAAAATTTGAACAAGATTTTACAACTCTATCAATATAAGTTATCTCTATGCTTTGAAAGGAACACCATTCAGTTATGAAAGTAAAGTAAGTGAAATGGAAGGCAATTCTAATTAAGTTAAAATGTTTCAGTGAATGAGATAATTCTCTTGTTTTCAACATCAAGAAAGACGTGTATGAATTATTAAAAACAGTCAGTTTTTCCCATCCTCAGCAAATGATTGTCGGTCAATAGGATATTGGCTTGTAGGGTCGCCGAATTGAGTCTACGTAGGCTTCCCACGGTCCGTCTGCCCTGAGCACAGCTCCTAGCACATAGTAACTCTCACTAAGCATTTGCTATGGTAGTTAGATTAACCTATTTAAAAGTATCTGATTATGAATTCCTGAGAGTATGTTGAGTCAGTGACTTCAGGACTTTGAACTATGACACAGGACAAGGCTGAGCTATTGTTAAGTGTGATTCTTGGGACTCCTTGGCTGGTCTGGCCTCTGCATCTCCCCTCCCCTCTTCCCTCCACACCTTCCTCCTTCGCATCTTTCTTTCTCTTGTCCTTTCCCACCTCATGCTCATGCCCATCTGCACACGTCAAGCATCTGGCACACTTTTTGGTGCGTGGTCCTCCCCGGGCCATCTCGCTGCTCCCCTCCTCCCTTGCTCTCCTCCACCTCGTCTTCCTTCCACAAGAGGCACCACTCCATCACCTGTTATTTATTTATTTTTGCAGTACGTGGGCCTCTCACTGTTGTGGCCTCTCCCGTTGCGGAACACAGGCTCAGCGGCCATGGCTCACGGGCCCAGCCGCTCCGCGGCATGTGGGATCTTCCCGGACCGGGACACGAACCCGTGTCCCCTGCATCGGCAGGCGGACTCTCAACTACTGTGCCACCAGGGAAGCCCTATCACCTGTTATTGAACAACTCCAGAGGATAAGCTCCCTTCCCTGCTTTTCCACAGGAGGCCTCTTGGCTATGGTTTTGTTTGGCTGTTTCATACAAGTGAAGTGAGGGCTGGGGGCAACCTGGGGGGCAGGAGGAGGGGGCTCCAGACCATGTTTGCCTTCAATGGCTGGATCTTAACATGGCTGTGAGGATGAAACACATATAACAAGCAGGTTTCCTAGGCATCGGAACCTCCAGGTGCAGCTCAAGGGAGCTGGACTATACCTGGCATATTCAAACATTCCTAAAGGAGTGAGAAACTTTTTACACATATGATTTTATGTGAAATGCCAACATACAGAACAGATAAAGCAGGAGATGCTCTAGAAGCATCATGGAGATGGGGAGCTCCACGCCTGCCTGCTCAGCCTCTTATGACTCCTCCTTCCCCCACCTTTCCAGCTCCCTCCCCGGGCTTGCTGGTGGCCTCCCAGGAACTTACTTGAAAATCTATGGGTAGATGGTCCCCCAGATCCACTTGCTATCCCAGGTAACTCCAGCAGTGGTAAGCTCCTTGAGGGTAGACACTGACTCTTATTTCTTCGAATTCCTCTCTCACCCTTTCCTCTCAATGCTCAGTTAAATGCTAGATATATGTAAGCAGTTCATGCTTTTTACTCCAGTTCATATTGATTTGTTCCAGACTAGAACTTAGTTGGAAAGGTATTGCTGTATGCTCATAGTATTCCAGAGCTTGTCTAGGGTCCTAACAATGAAATGATAAAAACTGGGGTGCAATTTCTTAGTCAGACTCCACCTTCCAGTCCCAGGTGTTTGGAGTATTGAATGGGTCAGCGATGTCTATTGGGGTGATTCTTGGCTCACAGCTTTCTCTTCTCCAGGACTGGCACCACAAGGGTCCCCATGGATTTTCTTGGGCAGCACGACCTTATGTCCTCCCCCAGCCCTTGCTATGGTTTATGGGTCCGGGGGTGGACACTGACCCAACCCAGGCCAATCAGAATCTTCCCCTGGGGTTCTCTAAGTTGGAATCAAGGGAAGATAGTGCACCTCTGTCTGACAGAGGCAGCCCTTGGCTGCTGGACCCAGGAGCTTTCTGAGCTGTGCTCTGCACGACATGAAGGTGGCCAGTCTGTGGAAGAGAATGAAGCCTCCCTCAGAGAGGAATCACAGAGTCATGCAGCTTTCAAGCTGTAATTTCAAGTTGTTCCTGGCTCTCTGCCCTTGTATCTGATTATAATCCAATATTTGTTCAAGTTCTGTTACTTTCAACCAAGAGAGTCTGACTAATACCAGAATCTTTCCTTTCAGCTTAAGTTTATTTTTCATGATGTTAGTATTGAGACGATCCCATACTTTCTCCCTCGGTGCCTCTACTCAAAACCCAGAGCTCAGCCTGATTGTCCTCTATGCCCAGGATGCCATCTCCACAAGGAGATCCTTGTGGACCTAGACTGGTTGTGGGTGACTGTTTTCTGCAGGTCCGTTTGGGGCCTCTGCTTTGTGTCAGCATGCTGTCCGCTAGTAGCTATTTATGGTTCTTATGAACTGCACGGTCATCATCTGTCTGTTTCTCCTAGGATCTAACCTCCTTGAGGGAAGGCACAGTGTCTGATCATTTTCTTGATTTCCCATGCCAAGCACAATGCCTGGGACACTCAATTTCACTTTTTTCTTTGTTTACAGCAATATGCCTTGCCAATATTATAATCAGGTTTTCTTTTTCTCTCTCTTTTCTTCATTGAGGAGTTTGTACTTTCGATCACTGGTGCTGGAACATCTCCTTGCGAACACAGAAGGTAGCACTGCCTTTCACAAGGGGTAAGGGGACCCCTTAGGCGTTTCCCTTAGACCACAGAAATGTCTTTAAAATGTCTTTGAGAAAGTCGTTTCTCTCCAAAGGGTGAGTGGAAGGTACCCTTGAGGTACCCAACTCAGATTATAAGAGTGAGTAGCTCCAACACCTAGGAAAAGGGGTAGAATATTTTGGGTGTTGAGGGTTCAAGAGAAAAAACAAAGCAACTAAACTCCAAAGGTGCAGCCCCAGCAAGGAAGGCAGGCTCTGGGCTTCTGAGGTTGTAGACACTGGAAACAAGGCCAGCTCCGGGCCTCCGAGGCAAATGAGTGTTGAAGCACACGAGTGGGAAGAGCTGGGCACGGTCACTGCACGGTGGGAGCACAGATGTGGGAGACTTGCTGCCATCAGCACTGAGGAAATGCTCTGTCCTCCTTTGGAGAAGCCTGGCAGGTCTGTGCAGAGGTTTGGATCTGCTAGGCAGTGTTCCCCAGGAATGAGTACCATCTGCCAGACCATGCGGGACCAACTCTGTATTGCTGGGAGAAGCCAAGGAGTGATGGCCTGAGCAAGCTTCTGTAACTTTCAGTTCAGCCTGCACGGAAATTCAGGATTGCTGGAGAGCTGGTCAGGGAGCAGGGAGGGGAGAGAGAGAGAGAGAGAGAGAGAGAGAGAGAGAGAGAGAGAGTGGAGCAGCCTGCTGATTGAGAGCCTCCAGCAATTAATCAGAAAAAGTAAAAGTGCCCTGACCAGATTATGTGTCCCAATTTTAAAAGATATGTTGCTTAAACATTGAATAAACAAATGTGATATTTGGGTCCACTCTGTCGGGTTGTGTTGCAAAATTTCAGTGTGTCAGAAGGTCCGCTCTGGTCTATTACTACATAGAAATGGTAGATTTTTTTTTGCGGTACGCGGGCCTCTCACTGCTGTGGCCTCTCCCGTTGTGGAGGCTTAGGACGCGCAGGCTCAGCGGCCATGGCTCACGGGCCCAGCCGCTCCACGGCATGTGGGATCTTCCCGGACCAGGGTACGAACCCGTGTCCCCTGCATCGGCAGGCGGACTCTCAACCACTGCACCACCAGGGAAGCCCGAAATGGCAGATTTTTATGTAGCTTCACTCCTTATGACAGTTCTGTGAGGATGAGCCGGGAAGTTAGCACTATCTCCACTATAAAGATGAGGAAACTACTGCTCAGAGAGATGAAGTGACTCGCCACTGTTAAAAGGACAGTTCTTGGCAGTGGTCTTCCCATTCCACGGAGGTATCTCCATCACCAGGTGGAGTGGAGCGAGCTGATCCTTGTCAAGAGACCTGGCTTCTTGTTCCAGCTCCTCCACCAGGGGGCTGGATAACACTTGGCAAACCCTCCTTAAGGGTTGCTTTGGGCTTTTCTCCCCTCATTTTGGAGGATAAGCCAATTGACCTCAAAGGCATTTTCTAGTGTGACCATTTCTTTGATTTGGGGGTACAAAGAGAAAAGCTATCCCCTGTGGAGGGTTGAGGGAAAGACTGCTAGTTATTCTCCAATATCTAGTCTCCTCATCTTTTTTTTTTAATGAACCTTTAATTTTAGAACAGTTTTAGATCTCCAGAATTTTGCAAAGATAGTAGTCCCATGCCCAGTTTCTACTATTATTAACACTTTATTTTATTGTAGTACCCTTGTTACAGTTAATAAACCAATACTAATACATTATTATTAACTAAAATCCATACTTTATACAGATTTTCTCTGTTTTTCCCAAATGCCCAATTTTTTTTTTTTTTTTTTTTTTTTTTTTAGATTCTGGAATCCCATCCATGATACCACATTAAATTTGGTCATTATGTCTCCTTAGACTCCTCTTGGCTGTGACAGTTTCTCAGACTTTCCTTGTTTTCGATAGGACCTTGACAGTTTTTAGGAGTACTGGTCATGTATTTTATAGAATATCTCTCAGTTGGGATTTTTCTGATATTTTTCTCATGATTAGACTGAAGTAATGTGTTTTGGGGAAGACCACAGAGGTAAAGTGCTGTTCTTATCACATCACATCAAGGGTACATACTATCAACATGATTTATCACTGTTGATGTTAACCTTGATTACCTGGCTTACGGTAGTATTTGTCAGGTTCCTCCACTGTAAAGTTACTCTTTCTTTTCTCCTTTTTTATAGTGCATTCTGGAAGAGTGACCCACACATAAGGAGTGGAGAATTATGTTCTACCTCCTTAAGAGCAGTGTAACCAAGTAAATTATTTGGAATTCCTCTGTATGGAAACTTTGCCTATTCTCCCTTATTTACTTATTCAATTTATTTATATCAGTGTGGACTCATGGATATTTGTTTATATTTTGTGTTACTATCCAATATTACTTCATTTTTTTCTCCTTTCTTTTATTGTAATAACCTCCCACCCCCACCCACAGTTTTTAGCTGGGTAAATGGCTGTCATGAATAAGACTTCTGTTCTTCCTTTGCAGACCCTGCCCCATGGCTGGGAGAGACCCAGCAAGCCCGGCATGGGGTGCGGATGAGGACACAGTGGGGCAGCTGCCTGCTGGCATCCTCTGCACTGCCTTCTGCCCCCACCCGGCATGGGAAGTAAAGATCAAACGGAAAGGGAGGGAGGCGTGGAGGGATGAGCTGGCGGAGTGATGGGAAGCACATGAACTGGGGCCAAGAGGGTCTTCTTGCTCTGGCTGGGTGTCAGGCCTGAGCCTCTGAGGTGGGAGAGCCAAGTTCAGGATATTGGTCCACCAGAGACCTCCCAGCCCCACATATTATCAATCAGCGAGAGTTCTCCCATAGATCTCCATCTCAATGTTAAGACCCAGCTCCACTCAACAACCAGCAAGCTCCAGTGCTGGATGCCACATACCAAACAACGAGAAAGACAGGAACACAACCCCACCCATTAGCAGAGAGGCTGCCTAAAGTCATACTAAGTTCACAGACACCCCAAAACACACCACTGTAAGGTCTCCTGCTCACCAGAAAGACAAGATTCAGTCCCACCCACCAGAACACAGGCACCAGTCCCCTCCACCAGGAAGCCTACACAACCCACTGAACCAAACTTACTCACTGGGGGCACACACCAAAAACAATGGGAACTATGAACCTACAGCCTGTGAAAAGAAGACCCCAAACACAGTAAGTTAAGAAAAATGAGAAGACAGAGAAATACACAGCAGATGAAGGGGCAAGGTAAAAACTCACCAGACCAAACAAATGAAGAGGAAATAGGCAGTCTACCTGAAAAAGAATTCAGAGTGTGATGGTAAAGATGATCCAAAATCTTGGAAACAGAATGGAGAAAATACAAGAAACGTTTGACAAGGACCTAGAAGAACTAAAGAGCAAAAAAACAATGATGAACAACACAATAAATGAAATTAAAAATTCTCTAGATGGAATCAATAAAAGAATAACTGAGGCAGAAGAACAGATAAGTGACCTGGAAGATAAAATAGTGGAAATAACTACCACAGAGCAGAATAAAGAAAAAAGAATGAAAAGAATTGAGGACAGTCTCAGAGACCTCTGGGACAACATTAAATGCACCAACATTCAAATTATAGGATCCTATAAGAAGAAGAGAAAAGGGAAGAGACTGAGAAAATATTTGAAGAGATTATAGTTGAAAACTTCCTTAATATGGGAAAGGAAAGAGTCAATCAAGTCCAGAAAGCACAGAGAGTCCCATACAGGAAAAATCAAATGAGAAACATGCCAAGACACATATTAATCAAACTATCAAAAATTAAATACAAACAAAAAATATTAAAAGCAGCAAGGGAAAAGCAACAAATGACATACAAGGGAATCCCCATAAGGGTAACAGCTGATCTTTCAGCAGAGACTCTGCAAGCCAGAAGGGAGGGGCAGGACATATTTAAAGTGATGAAAGGGAAAAACCTACAACCAAGATTACTCTACCCAGCAAGGATCTCATTCAGATTCAATGGAGAAATTAAAACTTTTACAGACAAGCAAAAGCTAAGAAAATTCAGCACCACCAAACCAGCTTTACAACAAATGCTAAAGGAACTTCTCTAGGCAAGAAACACAACAGAAGAAAAAGACCTACAATAACAAACCCAAAACAATTAAGAAAATGGGAATAGGAACATACATATCGAAAACTACCTTAAATGTAAATGGATTAAATGCTCCAACCAAAAGACATAGACTGGCTGAATGGATACAAAAACAAGACCTGTACATATGCTGTCTACAAGAGACCCATTTCAGACCTAGGGACACATACACACTGAAAGTGAAGGGATGGAAAAAGATATTCCATGCAAATGGAAATCAAAAGAAAGCTGGAGTAGCAATTCTCATATCAGACAGATAGACTTTAAAATAAAGACTATTACAAGAGACAAAGAAGGACACTACATAATGATCAAGGGATCAATCCAAGAAGAAGATATAACTGTTGTAAATATTTATGCACCCAACATAGGAGCACCTCAGTACATAAGGCAAATGCTAACAGCCATAAAAGGAGAAATCGACAGTAACACAACCATAGTAGGTGACTTTAACACCCCACTTTCACCAATGGACAGATCGTCCAAAATGAAAACAAATAAGGAAACACAAGCTTTAAATGACACATTAAACAAGATGGACTTCTTTGATATTTATAGGACATTCCATCCAAAAACAACAGTATATAATTTCTTCTCAAGTGCTCATGGAACATTCTCCAGGATAGATCATATCTTGGGTCACAAATCAAACCTTAGTAAATTTAAGAAAATTGAAATCATATCAAGTATTTTCCAACCACAATGCTATGAGACTAGATATCAATTACAGGAAAAAATCTGTAAAAAGTACAGATACATGGAGGCTAAACAGTACACTACTAAATAACCAAGAGATCACTGAAGAAATCAAAGAGGAAATAAAAAAATATCTAGAAACAAAAAAAAATACCTAGAAACAAATGACAATGAAAACATGATGACCCAAAATTTATGGGAGGCAGCAAAAGCAGTTCTAAGAGGGAAGTTTATAGCAATACAATCCTACCTCAAGAAACAAGAAACATCACAAATAAACAACCTAACCTTACACTTAAAGCAATTAGAGAAAGAAGAACAAAAAAACCCCAAATTTAGCAGAAGGAAAGAAATCATAAAGATAAGATCAGAAATAAATGAGAAAGAAATAAAGGAAACAATAGCAAAATTCAATAAAACTAAAAGCTGGTTCTTTGAGAAGATAAACAATATTGATAAACCATTAGCCAGACTCATCAAGAAAAAAATGGAGAACACTCAAATCAATAAAATTAGAAATGAAAAAGGAGAAGTAACAACTGACACTGCAGAAATACAAAGGATCATGAGCGAATACTACAAGCAACTATATGCCAATAAAATGGAGAATCTGGAAGAAATAGACAAATTCTTAGAAAAGCACAAGCTTTGGAGACTGAACCACGAAGAAATAGAAAGTATAAACAGATCAATCTCAAGCACTGAAATTGAGGCTGTGATTAAAAATATTTCAACAAACAAAAACCCAGGACCAGATGGCATCACAGGCGAATTCTATCAAATATTTAGAGAAGAGCTAATACCTATCCTTCACAGACACTTCCAAAATATAGCAGATGGAGGAACACTCCCAAACTCATTCTACAAGGCCATCATCACCCAGATACCAAAACCAGACAAAGGTGTCACAAAGCAAGAAAACTACAGGCCAATATTACTGATGAACATAGACACAAAAATACTGAACAAAATACTAGCAAACAGAATCCAACAGCACATTAAAAGGACCATACACCATGATCAATTGGGGTTTATCCGAGGAATGCAAGGATTCTTCAATATATGCAAGTCAGTCAACGTGATACACCATATTAACAAATTGAAGGAGAAAAGCCATATGATCATCTCAATAGATGCAGAGAAAGCTTTCGACAAAATTCAACACCCATTTATGATAAAAACCCTGCAGAAAGTAGGCATAGAGGGAACTTTCCTCAACATAATAAAGGCCATATATGACAAACCCACAGCCAGCATCGTCCTCAATGGTGAAAAACTGAAACCATTTCCACTAAGATCAGGAAGAAGACAAGGTTGCCCACTCTCACCACTCTTATTCAACATTGTTTTGGAAGTTTTAGCCACAGCAATCAGAGAAGAAAAGGAAATAAAAGGAATCCAAATTGGAAAAGAAGAAGTAAAGCTGTCACCGTTTGCAGATGACATGATACTATACATAGAGAATCCTAAAGATGCTACCAGAAAACTACTAGAGCTAATCAATGAATTTGGTAAAGTAGCGGAATACAAAATTAATGCACAGAAATCTCTTGCATTCCTATACACTAATGATGAAAAGTCTGAAAGAGAAATTAAAGAAACACTCCCATTTACCATTGCAACAAAAAAGAATAAAATACCTAGGAATAAACCTACCATAGGAGACAAAAGACCTGTATGCAGAAAACTATAAGACACTGATGAAAGAAATTAAAGATGATACAAACAAATGGAGAGATATACCATGTTCTTGGATTGGAAGAATCAACATTGTGAAAATGACTATACTACCCAAATCAATCTACAGATTCAATGCAATCCCTATCAACCCACCAATGGCATTTTTCACAGAACTAGAGCAAAAAATTTCACAGTTTGTATGGAAACACAAAAGACCCCAAATAGCTAAAGCAATCTTGAGAAAGAAAAACAGAGCTGGAGGAATCAGGCTCCCTGACTTCAGACTCTACTACAAATCTACAGTAATCAAGACAGTATGGTACTGGCACAAAAACAGAAATATAGATCAATGGGACAGGATAGAAAGCCCAGAGATGAACCCACGCACATATGGTCACCTTACTTTTGATAAAGGAGGCAAGAATATACAATGGAGAAAAGACAGCCTCTTCAATAAGTGGTGCTGGGAAAACTGTACAGCTACATATAAAAGAATGAAATTAGAACACTTCCTAGCACCATACACAAAAATAAACTCAAAATGGATTAAAGACCTAAATGTAAGGCCAGACACTATAAAACTCTTAGAGGAAAACATCGGCAGAACAGTCTCTGACATAAATCACTGCAAGACCCTTTTTGACGCACTCCCTAGAGAAAGGGAAATAAAAAGAAAAATAAACAAATGGGCCCTAATGAAACTTAAAAGCTTTTGCACAGCAAAGGAAACCTTAAACAAGATGAAAAGACAACCCTCAGAATGGGAGAAAATATTTGCAAACTAAGCAACTGACAAAGGATTAATCTCCAACATTTACAAGTAGCTCATGCAGCTCAATATCAAAAAAAACAAACAACCCAATCCAAAAATGGGCAGAAGTCCTAAACACATTTCCCCAAAGAAGATATGCAGATTGCCATCAAACACATGAAAGGATGCTCAACATCACTAATCATTAGAGAAATGCAAATCAAAACTACAATGAGGTATCACCTCATACCAGTCAGAATGACCATCATCAAAAAATCTACAAACAATAAATGCTGGAGAGGGTGTGGAGTAAAGGGAACCCTCTTGCACTGTTGGTGGGAGTGTAAATTGATACAGCCACTATGGAGAACAGTATGGAGGTTCCTTAAAAAACTAAAAATAGAACTACCATACGACCCAGCAATCCCACTACTGGACACATACCCTGAGAAAACCGTAATTCAGAAAGAGTCATGCACCCCAATGTTCATTGCAGCACTATTTACAATAGCCAGGTCATGGAAGCAACCTAAGTGTCCATCGACAGATGAATGGATAAAGAAGAGGTGGCACGTATATACAATGGAATATTACTCAGCCATAAAAAGAAACTAAATTGAGTTATTTGTAGTGAGGTGACTAGAGACTGTCATACGAGTGAAGTAAGTCGGAAAGAGGAAAACAAATACTGTATGCTAACACATATATTTGGAATCTAAACAAACAAACAAACAAACAAAGTTCTGAAAAACCTAGGGGCAGGACAGGAATAAAGATGCGGACATAGAGAATGGACTTGAGGAGACGGGGCGGGGGAACAGTAAGCTGGGATGAAGTATGAGAGTGGCATGGACACATATACACTACGAAATGTAAAATAGATAGCTAGTGGGAAGCAGCCATATAGCACAGGGAGATCAGCTCGGTGCTTTGTGACCACCTAGAGGCATGGGATAGGGAAGGTGGGAGGGAGACGCAAGAGGGAGGGGATATGGGGATATATGTATATGTATAGCTGATTCACTTTGTTATACAGCAGAAGCTAACACACCATTGTAAAGCAATTATACTCCAATAAAGATGTTTAAAAAATGACTTAATTTCTTATTCATGGGAGGGATAGAGTGGGAGTTTTGGATTGACATATACACACTGCTATATTTAAAATAGATAACCAACAAGGACCTACTGTAAAAAAATAAAAAGAATTTTAAAAGACTGCCTTTCCCAAAGGGCTAGTTGTGACCATATAGTGATAGTTAAATTCTAGCCAGTGAATTGTGAGCAGGAGTGATAAGTACTTCCTTCTTTTCTTCTGTGTGTTTGTGGAAATGTGACATGAAGCTAGAGCTAGAGTAGTCATCTTGGCCGAGAAGGTGACCTTGGGAGTGGAGAATACACATGGTGGTGAAATAACATAAGAACCTTGGTCCCTGACACTGGAGCTCCACAGAAACACTGAGACTGACATGACTGCCTGTATGTTACCTGGGATAGAAAAATAGTTCTATCTTGCTTAAGCCTCAAAGGTTTTCTGCAGCTCCCAGAAAAACATAACGCTGACTAACACAGAATACATGAGCATGAGTACTTTGTAAGTATGTGTATATATATATATATATATATATATATATATATATATATATATATAAGGGATGGCTCAGAGGAGTAAAATTGAATTAAAAAACCCCACCAGAATCTTCTATTTACTTTTCTAGAGAAGGGGAATTTTGTTATATTATTATTCTTTTTACTTTTAGTAAGGATACAGCATGGGTAGGAGGGTGTGGTTTGCTAGCTGCTTGATTCTCTGACTTCCTTTGTTTTGGGAAATTCACTAAGATTCGCTCTTGAGTCACAAATATAAGGCAAGTTTTACCCATTATTCTGGGAGTAAACTGTGAGGACATCTGAAACGTCTCTGCAGAGGATGCAGAGTGTTCTGTTTAGTAATTTAAACTGGGTGAGTCTGTTGCTGTGTTTTTTAAAAAAGAAGAGGAAAGATTTTCCAAAAAAGATTTATTTAGAGAAGTGTGCTGGTGTTCCCTGACATGGGGTTAAGATTGAAAGACTGAGACTGTGAGAAATTCACTGTGGATTTTTCCTTTTGTCTTAACTGGCCGTGGAGTTTTCTCCTCGCTGTATGTTGGGGGGGTTGAGGGGACAGACAGTGCCCCTGCTTGGATGGAACTGGTGGAGGAGGTTGGACGGGCTACAGGGGGCTCTGCGGAGTATACAACTTGGGAACTGGGGAAGGAGTTGTATGCGAGTAACTCTGAGAATGAGGGCAGGTGGTTTTAGCGTGGGAGAGTGATGCTGCCACAGCTTAACATTAAGTTTGCAAGGTGCTTATGAGGTTGCACAATACAAAGCCAGGGAGTGATGACTGCAAACATCAGCTACAAATAAAATGTTACCCTTATGAACTTTGGGTCCATGTGGTTCAGTATCAGCGCAGTGTCACAGAGCAATACAATCCATCGAAGAAAAGAATTTCTGAATACTGTAGCCCAACTTCTTTACTCAGATCTCAAAAATCATGCATAAGACTCAAAGAAGAACATAACAATTCCCTTTCCTCTCTTATTTCCATTACAGCCCATGGGTATTCCAGAAGCCCTTCGCCACAGTTACTGGAAAGCTCTCTTCATCTCAGACCCTCACTGATTTCTCTCTTCCTCCCCTTCCTCCCCTCATCTGTTCCTTTATTATGTTAAGTTGACCTAGCCCAGCTTGAGCAAGACTCTCTTCAAGGAGGGGATGCAAATGAAAAATTAGGATGGAAGTTACAGTGTTTTGTTGTTGCAGGCTAGATGATGTGGCAGATGTGTTATCTATCCACCCAATTTTATTAGGGGAAGTGACAATATGAACACTAGGGTGTAAACTCTTTTCAGATTTTAAGCTCCATGAGGGCAGGGATTTTTGTCTTCTATTCGCTGCTGTATCCCAAGTGCCTAGAATGGTATCTGACATATATTAGGCACACAGTCAATACTTGTTGAATGAATGAATAAGTGTACCCAGCCAAATGTTCTTCCAGATTCCCTTGTAGCTAGGAGTGGCCATATGACTGTTCTGGCCGATGACATATAAGTGAAAGTCTGCTGAGAGTTTCTAAGGATATTTTTGTTTCCCTGGAAAAGGTTCTGGTATAGCTGGCATGGCTCCTCCATTTTTCTTCCTATCTTGAATGAGAGTGTGATATCTGGATCTACAGCAACCACCGGTGACCAGGAGGTCACAAGCATGAGAGAAAATCCATGAGAAGCACAAAGACATTGATGTTGACATCCACAAATTTCAGAGTTAACACCAGAAGCAGCCCATCTCCAGACTTCTTGTTACATGAGAAAATCATCCTGGGCTTCCCTGGTAGCACAGTGGTTAAGAATCTGCCTGCTAATGCAGGGAACACGGGTTCAAACCCTGGTCTGGGAAGATCCCACATGCCGCGCAGCACCTAAGCCCGTGCGCCACAACTACTGAGCCTGCACTCTAGAGCCCGTGAGCCACAACTACTGAGCCCACGTGCCACAATTACTGAAGGCCACGTGCCTAGAGCCCGTGCTCTGCAACAAGAGAAGCTACTGCAATGAGAAGCCCGCACACCGCAACAACGAGTAGCCCCCGCTCGCCACAACTAGAGAAAGCCCACGCACAGCAATGAAGACCCAACACAGACAAAAATAAATAAATAAATTAGTTAATTAAAAAAAAAGAAAAGAAGCCTTTTTATTTAAGCCACTGTTATTCAGGTTTTCTGTAACTTACAGTCAGACATGAATATAACTAAGGGAAGAAGGAGAAAAACTGTAAATATTCTCATAATGACAATTTCTATTTCAAATCATATATGTGCTATCATGGGTCACTTTTCTTCTGCTTAATGTGAGACTTTTGCAAAAGATGCTGACAAGATCAGGAGTCAGGTTTTTCCAACTCAGGAAAAGCTTTTGCACATAGGATTTCTATGGACTTTGAGCAAGGAAGACTTCTGTTTGTCCTTAAAGTAGGGTGGTGCTATGGGCTGAATTGTGTCCTTTCCAAAATTCATATGTCGAAGTCCTAACCCCCAATATGCAGAATGTGTATTTGGAGAGGATCTTTAAAGAGGTAGTTAAATTACTGGTTACCAGTGGGGAGAGGGAAGGAAGAGGGGCAAGATAGGGGCATGGGATTAAGAGATAGAAACTACTATGAATAAAATAAATAAGCAACAAGGATATATGGTACAGCATAGGGAAATATAGCCATTATATTGTAATAATTTTAAATTGAATATAATCTATAAAAATATTGAATCACTATGTTGTACACCTGAAACTAATATAATATTGTAAATCAACTATACTTCAATTAAATAAAAAGAGGTAGTTAAATTAAAATGAGGCCATCAGGGTAGGGCCTAATTCAATAAGTCTGGTATTCTTATAAGAAGAGGAAATTAGTACACAGATGTGTACAGAGAAAAGACCATGTGAAGACACAGGAAGAAGATGGCCATTAATAAGCCAAGGAGAAATTCCTTAGAAGAAACCAACCTTCCTGACAACTTGATCTCTGACTTCTAGCCTCCGGAATTATGAAAAAATAAATTTTAGATGTTTAAGTCACCCAGCCTGTGGTACTTTTCTAGGGTAGCCCTAGCAGACTAATACAGGTAGGTATCCAGACTTAACCTGATGCAAACCGTTGGTTCCAGAGTTTTCCACATGGGATGCTGTTGCCAGGCACTCATGGTAATATCTTCTCAGCACCATCATGCTTTGTTCCTTGGCCCAGGTTTTTATTTCCTTAGAATCTAGGCTGAGGATTCTCAGGCTTTGGTCATAACACAATCACCTGTGGAGAGTCCTCAACTACAAATAACCAGGTCCCACCCCCAAAGATGCCTGTTCGATAGGCCTGAGCAGGACCCAAGAATCCTTATTTTTAGGAAGTTATCCCAGGTGATTCTGATGCCCCCAGAGTTGAGAGCCAATACTCTCATCTTCTATCCTAAAGGCCAGGTACCATCACCCTCGGTGACTGTGCCCTGATGGCCAACGTTCCTCTGTTCTTCATCCTCAAAGAGACGGCACCCCCTCTTTTAGAGGAGACTTTTGGGGATGTGTATGACCAATTTTTAATAGAGAGGTATAGCCTAAAGATGTCTACGGCAGACATAGGACAGCCCTGATTCGGGGCCCTCTCTTCCACACACAGTCCCCTTCCATGTAGTGGCTGACCTTTGTAGCCTCCTGGATTTGTCCATATTCCAGATGTGGGAGACAAAGATGAGTGTTTTTTTGCTGTAGATCAGGAGCTGAAGAAAGCATAGCTGGTGGGAGGAAGAATGAAGCCAGGCAGTGAGGGATTGTCAGGGCTGAGGTCAGTGGGGGTGGGCAAATGACCTTATTAATGGGCAGAATAGGGTAGTCAGGGTTGCTGGAAGAGATACTGATTGTGAGCTCTATATCAAGAACTGGATTTGTCTTTGCATCTCCAGTGCCTAGCAAGGAGCTGTGAAAAAGAATGAATGAATGCACAAAACAATACCAGAGTGAGGAGAGCTACCATGATACAAAGTGCCCAGATGTCCTTCCAACCCCACCTTCCTGGAAGTTTCCATATTTAGCTCAGGGTTTGAGAATGAAAGGGAAGAAAGGACATTCAGATGAAGGCAGAGAATGAGCAAAAGCACAGGGTTACAAAATAACCTGATGTAACCCTATGTTTTTGAACTGTGCTGTCCAGTAGAGTAGCCACCAACACATGGCTATTTAAATCTAAATTAAATTAAATGTAAAATTCAGTCCCTTAGTTACACTGGCCACATTTCAAGTGCCCAGGGGCCACATATAGCTGGTGGCTACCATATTGGACAGTACAGGTATAGCACATTTCTATTATTATAGAAGTTTCTGTGGGACAGTGTTCTTTTTTTTTTTTTTTTTTTTTTTTATTTTACAAGTTTAATCAGTTATACATATACATATGTTCCCATATCCCCTCCCTTTTGCGTCTCCCTCCCACCCTCCCTATCCCACCCCTCCAGGCGGTCACAAAGAACCGAGCTGATCTCCCTGTGCTATGCGGCTGCTTCCCACTAGCTATCTACCTTACGTTTGGTAGTGTATATATGTCCATGCCGCTCTTTCACTTTGTCACAGCTTACCCTTCCCCCTCCCCATATCCTCAAGTCCATGCTCTAGTAGGTCTGTGTCTTTATTCCTGTCTTACCCCTATGTTCTTCATGACATTTTTTTTTAAATTCCATATATATGTGTCAGCATACAGTATTTGTCTTTCTCTTTCTGACTTACTTCACTCTGTATGACAGACTCTAGGTCCATCCACCTCATTACAAATAGCTCAATTTCATTTCTTTTTATGGCTGAGTAATATTCCATTGTATATATGTGCCACATCTTCTTTATCCATTCATCCGATGATGGACACTTAGGTTGTTTCCATCTCCGGGCTATTGTAAATAGGGCTGCTATGAACATTTTGGTACATGTCTCTTTTTGAATTATGGTTTTCTCAGGGTATATGCCCAGTAGTGGGATTGCTGGGTCATATGGTAGTTCTATTTGTAGTTTTTTAAGGAACCTCCATACTGTTCTCCATAGTGGCTGTACCAATTCACATTCCCACCAGCAGTGCAAGAGTGTTCCCTTTTTTCCACACCCTCTCCAGCATTTATTGTTTCTAGATTTTTTGATGATGGCCATTCTGACTAGTGTGAGATGATATCTCATTGTAGTTTTGATTTGCATTTCTCTAATGAGTAAAGATGTTGAGCATCCTTTCATGTGTTTGTTGGCTGTCTGTATATCTTCTGTGGAGAAATGTCTATTTAGGTCTTCTGCCCATTTTTGGATTGGGTTGTTTGTTTTTTTGCTATTGAGCTGCATGAGCTGCTTATAAATTTTGGAGATTAATCCTTTGTCAGTTGCTTCATTCGCAAATATTTTCTCCCATTCTGAGGGTTGTCTTTTGGTCTTGTTTATGGTTTCCTTTGCTGTGCAAAAGCTTTGAAGTTTCATTAGGTCCCATGTGTTTATTTTTGTCTTTATTTCCATTTCTCTAGGAGATGGGTCAAAAAGGATCTTGCTGTGATTTATGTCATAGAGTGTTCTGCCTATGTTTTCCTCTAGGAGTTTGATAGTGTCTGGCCTTACATTTAGGTCTTTAATCCATTTTGAGCTAATTTTTGTGTATGGTGTTAGGGAGTGATCTAATCTCATACTTTTACATGTCCCTGTCCAGTTTTCCCAGCACCACTTATTGAAGAGACTGTCCTTTCTCCACTGTACATTCCTGCCTCCTTTATCAAAGATAAGGTGACCATATGTCCGTGGGTTTATCTCTGGGCTTTCTATCCTGTTCCATTGATCTATCTTTCTGTTTTTGTGCCAGTACCATACTGTCTTGATTACTGTAGCTTTGTAGTATAGTCTGAAGTCAGGGAGCCTGATTCCTCCAGCTCCATTTTTCATTCTCAAGATTGCTTTGGCTATTCGGGGTCTTTTGTGTTTCCATACAAATTGTGAAATTTTTTGTTCTAGTTCTGTGAAAAATGCCATTGGTAGTTTGATAGGTATTGCATTGAATCTGTAGATTGCTTTGGGTAGTAGAGTCATTTTCACAATGTTGATTCTTCCAATCCAAGAACATGGTACATCTCTCCATCTATTTGTATCATCTTTAATTTCTTTCATCAGTGTCTTATAATTTTCTGCATACAGGTCTTTTGTCTCCTTAGGTAGGTTTATTCCTAGATATTTTATTCTTTTTGTTGCAATGGTAAATGGGAGTGTTTCCTTGATTTCACTTTCAGATTTTTCATCATTAGTATATAGGAATGCCAGAGATTTCTGTGCATTAATTTTGTATCCTGCAACTTTACCAAATTCATTGATTAGCTCTAGTAGTTTTCTGGTAGCATCTTTAGGATTCTCTATGTATAGTATCATGTCATCTGCAAACAGTGACAGCTTTACTTCTTCTTTTCCCATTTGGATTCCTTTTATTTCCTTTTCTTCTCTGATTGCTGTGGCTAAAACTTCCAAAACTATGTTGAATAAGAGTGGTGAGAGTGGGCAACCTTGTCTTGTTCCTGATCTTAGTGGAAATGGTTTCAGTTTTTCACCATTGAGGACGATGCTGGCTGTGGGTTTGTCATATATGGCCTTTATTATGTTGAGGAAAGTTCCCTCTATGCCTACTTTCTGCAGGGTTTTTATCATAAATGGGTGTTGAATTTTGTCAAAAGCTTTCTCTGCATCTATTGAGATGATCATATGGTTTTTCTCCTTCAACTTGTTAATATGGTGTATCACATTGATTGATTTGCGTATATTGAAGAATCCTTGCATTCCTGGAATAAACCCCACTTGATCATGGTGTATGATCCTTTTAATGTGCTGTTGGATTCTGTTTGCTAGTATTTTGTTGAGGATTTTTGCATCTATGTTCATCAGTGATATTGGCCTGTAGTTTTCTTTCTTTGTGACATCCTTGTCTGGTTTTGGTATCAAGGTGATGGTGGCCTCGTAGAATGAGTTTGGGAGTGTTCCTCCCTCTGCTATATTTTGGAAGAGTTTGAGAAGGATAGGTGTTAGCTCTTCTCTAAATGCTTGATAGAATTCGCCTGTGAAGCCATCTGGTCCTGGGCTTTTGTTTGTTGGAAGATTTTTAATCACAGTTTCAATTTCAGTGCTTGTGATTGGTCTATTCATATTTTCTATTTCTTCCTGAGTCAGTCTTGGCAGGTTGTGCATTTCTAAGAATTTGTCCATTTCTTCCAGGTTGTCCATTTTATTGGCATAGAGTTGCTTATAGTAATCTCTCATGATCTTTTGTATTTCTGCAGTGTAAGTTGTTACTTCTCCTTTTTCATTTCTAATTCTATTGATTTGAGTCTTCTCCCTTTTTTTCTTGATGAGTCTGGCTAATGGTTTATCAATTTTGTTTATCTTCTCAAAGAACCAGCTTTTAGTTTTATTGATCTTTGCTATCGTTTCCTTCATTTCTTTTTCATTTATTTCTGATCTGATTTTTATGATTTCTTTCCTTCTGCTAACTTTGGGATGTTTTTGTTATTCTTTCTCTAATTGCTTTAGGTGCAAGGTTAGGTTGTTTATTCGAGATATTTCCTGTTTCTTAAGGTGTGATTGTATTGCCATAAACTTCCTTCTTAGAACTGCTTTTGCTGCATCCCATAGGTTTTGGGTCGTCGTGTCTCCATTGTCATTTGTTTCTAGGTATTTTTTAATTTCCTCTTTGATTTCTTCAGTGATCACTTCGTTATTAAGTAGTGTATTGTTTAGCCTCCATGTGTTTGTATGTTTTACAGCTTTTTTCCTGTAATTGATATCTAGTCTCATAGCATTGTGGTCGGAAAAGATACTTGATACAATTTCAATTTTCTTAAATTTACCAAGGCTTGATTTGTGACCCAAGATATGATCTATCCTGGAGAATGTTCCATGAGCACTTGAGAAAAATGTGTATTCTGTTGTTTTTGGATGGAATGTCCTATAAATATCAATTAAGTCCATCTTGTTTAATGTATCATTTAAAGCTTGTGTTTCCTTATTTATTTTCATTTTGGATGACCTGTCCATTGGTGAAAGTGGGGTGTTAAAGTCCCCTACTATGATTGTGTTACTGTCGATTTCTCCTTTTATGGCTGTTAATATTTCCCTTATGTATTGAGGTGCTCCTATGTTTGGTGCATAAATATTTACAATTGTTATATCTTCTTCTTGGATTGATCCCTTGATCATTATGTAGTGTCCTTCTTTGTCTCTTCTAGTAGTCTTTATTTTAAAGTCTATTTTGTCTGATATGAGAATTGCTACTCCAGCTTTCTTTTGGTTTCCATTTGCATGGAATATCTTTTTCCATCCCCTTACTTTCAGTCTGTATGTATCTCTAGGTCTGAAGTGGGTCTCTTGTAGACAGCATATATATGGGTCTTGTTTTTGTATCCATTCAGCCAGTCTGTGTCTTTTGGTGGGAGCATTTAGTCCATTTACATTTAAGGTAATTATTGATATGTATGTTCCTATTCCCATTTTCTTAATTGTTTTGGGTTCGTTATTGTAGTTCTTTTCCTTCTGTTGTGTTTCTTGCCTAGAGAAGTTCCTTTAGCATTTGTTGTAAAGCTGGTTTGGTGGTGCTGAACTCTCTCAGCTTTTGCTTGTCTGTAAAGGTTTTAATTTCTCCATCAAATCTGAATGAGATCCTTGCTGGGTAGAGTAATCTTGGTTGCAGGTTTTTCTCCTTCATCACTTTAAGTATGTCCTGCCACTCCCTTCTGGCTTGTAGAGTTTCTGCTGAGAGATCAGCTGTTATCCTGATGGGGATTCCCTTGTGTGTTATTTGTTGTTTTTGCCTTGCTGCTTTTAATATGATTTCTTTGTGTTTAATTTTTGACAGTTTGATTAATATGTGTCTTGGTGTATTTCTCCTTGGATTTATTCTGTATGGGACTCTCTGTGCCTCCTGGACTTGATTAACTATTTCCTTTCCCATATTAGGGAAGTTTTCAACTATAATCTCTTCAAATATTTTCTCAGTCCCTTTCTTTTTCTCTTCTTCTTCTGGAACCCCTATAATTCGAATGTTGGTGCGTTTAATGTTGTCCCAGAGGTCTCTGAGACTGTCCTCTGTTCTTTTCATTCTTTTTTCTTTATTTTGCTGTGCAGCAGTTATTTCCACTATTTTATCTTCCACCTCACTTATCCGTTCTTCTGCCTCAGTTATTCTGCTATTGATCCCATCTAGAGTATTTTTGATTTCATTTATTGTGTTTTTAATCGATGCTTGATTCGTCTTTAGTTCTTCTAGGTCCTTGTTAACTGTTTCTTGCATTTTGTCTATTCTATTTCCAAGATTTTGGATCATCTTTACCATCATTATTCTGAATTCTTTTTCAGATAGACTGCCTATTACCTCTTCATTTGTTAGGTCTGGTGGGTTTTTATCTTGCTCCTTCTCCTGCTGTGTGTTTTTCTGTCTTCTCATTTTGCTTATGTTACTGTGTTTGGGGTCTCCTCTTTGCAGGCTGCAGGTTCGTAGTTCCCGTTGTTTTTGGTGTCTGTCCCCAGTGGCTAAGGTTGGTTTAGTGGGCTGTGTAGGCTTCCTGGTGGAGGGGACTAGTGCCTGTGTTCTGGTGGATGAGGCTGGATCTTGTCTTTCTGGTGGGCAGGTCCACGTCTGGTGGTGTGTTTTGGGGTGTTTGCGGACTTTTTATGATTTGAGGCAGCCTCTCTGCTAATGGGTGGTGTTGTGTTCCTGTCTTGCTAGTTGTTTGGCATAGGGTGTCCAGCACTGTAGCTTGCTGGTCGTTGAGTGAAGCTGGGTGCTGGTGTTGAGATGGAGATCTCTGGAAGATTTTCGCCGTTTGATATTATGTGGAGCTGGGAGGTCTCTTGTGGACCAGTGTCCTGAAGTTGGCTCTCCCACCTCAGAGGCACAGCACTGACTCCTGGCTCCTCAATTTGGGATGATTTGTTGTCTATTCATGTATTCCACAGATGCAGGGTACATGAAGTTGATTGTGGAGCTTTAATCCGCTGCTTCTGAGGCTGCTGGGAGAGGTTTCCCTTTCTCTTCTTTGTTCTCACAGCTCCTGGGTCTCAGCTTTGGATTTGGCCCCGCCTCTGCGTGTAGGTCGCCGGAGGGCGTCTGTTCTTCGCTCAGACAGGACAGGGTTAAAGGAGCAGCCTCTTCGGGGACTCTGGCTCACTCAGGCCGGGCGGGAGGGAGGGGCACGGACTGCGGGGCGTGCCTGCAGCGGCAGAGGTCGGCGTGATGTTGCACCAGCCCGGGGCGCGCCGTGCGTTCTCCCAGGGAAGCCGCCCCTGGATCCCGGGACCCCGGCAGTGGCAGGCTGCACAGGCTCCCGGAAGGGCGGTGTGGACAGTGTCCTGCGCTCGCACACAGGCTTCTTGGCAGCGGCAGCAGCAGCCCCAGCGTCCCACGCCCGTCTCTGGGCTCCGCGCTTTCAGCCGCGACTCGCGCCCGTCTCTGGAGCTCCCCTATGCGGCGCTCTTAATCCCCTCTCCTCGCGCACCAGGAAACCAAGAGGGAAGAAAAAGTCTCCTGCCTCTTCGGCAGCTCCAGAGTTTTCCCGGACTCCCTCCCGGCTAGCTGTGGCACATTAGCCCCCTTCAGGCTGAGTTCTCGCCGCCAGTCCCAGTCCTCTCCCTGCGCTCTGACCGAAGCCCGAGCCTCAGCTCCAGCGCCGCCCGCCCTGGCGGGGGAGCAGACAAGCCTCTCGGGCTGGTGAGTGCCGCTCGGCACCGCTCCTCTCTGCGGGAATCTCTCTGCTTTGCCCTACCCAGGTATGTGGGGAGTTTCTTGCCTTTTGGGAGGTCTGGGGTCTTCTGCCAGCGTTCAGTAGTTGTTCTGTAGGAGTTGTTGCACGTGTAGCTGTATTTCTGGTGTATCTGTGGGGAGGAAGGTGATCTCCGCGTCTTACTCTTCCGCCATCTTACCCGGAAGTCCGGGACAGTGTTCTTTTAGGGTGAGGTAGAGAGCACGGCACAAGTTGAAGAAGTGGGCAGGGGTTGGGTCCAAAGGACCTTTTATGACATACTTAGGAGCTCAGACTTGATCCAGAAAGCAATAAGCAGCTGCTGAAAGAGTTTTTTTTCTTACTGAGATAAAATAGATATAATAGTAAATTCACCATTTTAACCCTTTATAAGTGTCCAATTCAGTGGCATTAAGAATATCACATTTTTGTGCAACCCTCACCACTCTCCATCTGCAGAACTTTTCCATGACCCCAAACTAAAACTCTATACCAGTTAAATAATAAATCCCCAATCCCCTCACTCCAGCCTTTGGTAACTACTATTCTACTCTCTTTCTCTCTGAATTTGACTATTCCACATATCTAATTTAAGTGGATTTATACAATATTTTATTTTAGGTCTGGCTATTTCACGTAGCATAAAGTTTTTAAGG
Source organism: Mesoplodon densirostris (assembly GCF_025265405.1). Taxonomy (NCBI): domain Eukaryota; kingdom Metazoa; phylum Chordata; class Mammalia; order Artiodactyla; family Ziphiidae; genus Mesoplodon; species Mesoplodon densirostris. The sequence continues at coordinate 78,789,473 of NC_082662.1, forward strand.
TTCATCCACGTTGTAGCATGTATCAGAATTTTGTTCCTTTTTAAGTTTGAATGATATTCCATTGTACACTACAGTTTATCCATTCATCCATCGATGAACATTTGGTTAGCTTCCACCCTTTGGCTATTGTGAATAATGCTGCAGTGGATATGGGTCTACGAATACTTGTCTGAGACCCTGCTCTCAGTTCTTTTGGGTATATATCCAGAAGTGGAATTTTTGGGTCATGTGGTAATTATAAGCTTAATTTTGTCTTCCATAGCAGTGGCACCATTTTATATTCCCTCCAACAGTGCACGAGGGTTCCAATTTCTCCATATCCTTGCCAACACAAGTTGTTTTCTGCTTGGGGGATAATACCCATCCTAATGTTGAAAGGTTTTAAAGGGGAGGTTCATGGATGCCTAGAATCCATTTCCCCTTTTCGGGCAAGAGCCCTTGATTTCCCTTAGGGAATCTTGCTCCCACCTCTTAGTTCACGTGGGTCAGGTGAAGTACCATGGTGGTAGGCATGTGATGTGCCCATGAGCAAGCAGTATTTCATCCTCCAGGTCACAGTGATTGGCTCAGAGGTTAACACGTGACCCAAAATGGACCACATTGGAATCAATCCAGGATTATCCTGGAATTCTTGGGAACACGGTTCTCTCTGCTGAAGTTGCTAAGCTTCTATAACGTACACCTGGAGCTGCTAGGGGCCATCTTGTCACCACGAGGAGAGCCTTCCTAGAAATGAACCAACTTCAACACAGAGTTCAGCTTTCCCTCTGAACACCTGGGTCCACTTCCCAAGTTATAAGAACCAATGCATTCCCTCTTTTGCATAAGTCTGTGTGGAGTGAATTTCTGACACTAGTGATCAAGAGAGTCTTGCAAAATATAGACTGATACAGAAAGATATGCATTTTAGAAACATTCCTTTGATGACTCTGAAGGGAAGATTTGAGAAGGCAAATCTGGAGACAGAGATGTAGTTAGGAAGTCATTACAATAGACAGAAATAGATGGCTACATACTGTAGGAAGTGGAAGAGTGCCAGGAGGGGCAGAGAGAAAGACATGGGATCTAAGCCTATTTAGGAGGCAGTGTGATTAGAACTGTGTGACTGACTGTGCTGGGGGCTCAAGAAACCGCAAGATGACCTCAAGTTTCAAGGCCTAGGGGACTGCGGATGGAGATGCCCTTGACTGAGGTGAGCAATACGAAGGGAGATGTAGTTTGGTGGAAAAATGAACTATTCTCAACACGTTGAGTTTGAGGTGTCTGTGGGATGTCCATACAGAGAGGCTTAGTGGGAATTTGAGCAAATGAATGAGAAGATCAGGTGAAGGATGAGAGCTCGAGCTGGGGGTCTGGGAGGTGCTGTCTAGCTTTTGGAGCCTTGAAGGTGGACGGGGTGACTCAGGGAGGGGGTGTGTGGCAGAGGAGCAGAGACTGAGGTTGGAATTCTGGGACTTGCATGTTCAAGGACCATTTGAGGGAAGAGCTAGGGGTAGAGTAGGCAGAGAGATCGGAGGCAGGGAAAGCATCACAGGAGGGTTTCGCCAAAGGCAGTGGAGGGATCAGGCAGGTGAGGTTGGACAGGGGTCTCCTGGACCTGGTTCAGGTTCTTTGTTGGAGGCAACTCTTGCTGCTGGGTCTTGCTTTGAGGAGGCCACGCAGTGCCGTGAAAGCAGCGAGCGCTTTGAAATCAGATCCCACTGCAGTACTGGTGTGATGATGGTCAAATGTCCCAACCTCTCTGAGCCTCAGTCTCCAAATCTATAACCCACAGATATTATCCCACTTATACAGGATTGTTGTGAGGCCTCAAGGAGATAGTGATAAAGCACTGAAGGCGGAGCCCGGCGCCTAAGTGTCAATGCACATCAGCCTCTTTTTCTCTTTTCCCTTTTCTCCATTTCACTGCCATTGCTGACCGACCTCACTGCTGTCTGTTTCCTCCAGTCTGAGATGAGGCAGGGCTGTCTGGAAGTGCCTAAGCAGAGGTGGATCTGGAGTCACCCTCTTGCTCACGTAAGAATTAAAATTAAGGGTGGTCTATGGGGTCAGTAAGCAGTGAGGGGCACAAGAAAGAGAGAAAAGGGGTGTAGGGATCTTGCTGATTGAAGATAGGAGACACTGGCTCTTCAGAACCCCCAGGGCTATGAGAGATCTGTGACTCCAAAGGGTGAGCTGAGAAAAACAGAGACCTGAGGGCCAGGGCCAAGGCCAAGGCTGCAAAACAGAGGGCTACAGGTGGCTATCGATATGGACCCCTACCCAAGGCAGAGGGCCACTCAGGAAGGTAGAACCCTGGCAAGGAACTCATGGAATTAAAATGAACTGTTCACTCACAATAAGGAATATTTCAGGGGTAGCTGACTCTCCCTAGCAGGAAGATTTTCCAGGCTGCTTTCTATTTTCACAGGAGATTTAAGCCCCAAAGAAGATGGACTTGAGGAAATGCATTCACACCCATACCTACACCCACACAATCACTCTACACTATGTGTAACCTGCCTTATAAACTGGCAGGCTGTAGCTGGGGTAACCTCTTCTTACCGCAGTCCCATTGGAAGAAACTTTCTGAGTCTTACCTCACAAAAAGAGCAGAAGCAATACAAAGTTACTCAAATTTTTTAAATAGCATTTTTATTCACAATAACCTCTTAAATGATATCCTATAAAAATGTAAATTATTTTCTCCACTATCTGTTACTTATGAGCAATATTATAACAACAATAAAGGAATCTTAAAAATGACCTAATTTCATGTTTTACTCCAAATGTGGCCAGGGATAAAGGTACCGGTGACTGTGGTGTCTGGAAATGTAGATTTTCAATTTGCAAGTATTGATGGCCTCCGAAGGACTGATTTAGTTGGTCAAGCTTAAAGAGAGGGAGGCTCTTTGCAGAAACTGGGATTATGGATAGTTTTTCTCTTTTTGAGGATATGAATTTCAAAAGATGTTATTCAAAGGTTGTTGCACGTATATTTTTGTAAAGTGATTTGTAGAAACTGGTTTAGTTAATCGCTCCAGCTCATTTATATTAAAATGATGTGTTTTATTTGGTTTCACACCAGCCCCTGGGAGGTCTGAAGAGTGAGGAATTTCATATTCATGCACAGAGACACAAACAATTAACAGGGAGGTGGAAATGGAAACAAAGAAACAAATATTCCAGAGAAGGACTTGAGGAGGGATGGAGATGGTATCATGGCATCAGCCAGAGAGCTCAGTGGTCCCTTCCCAGAATTCTGTGCTTCTCCCCAGTATAGTAAGCCAGTAACTCAGGGTTCCCAGGTAGCAGGCGTTATTAGTCCCTCAACTCAGGATGCACGTCTCAGTTTTTTTTTTTTTTAATGCCCTGTTGCCTTTTGAGGGTCTGGCTGTGATTCTTCTGTGTACACCTCAGAAAAAGCTCAACTCACATTGGCTCTTAAGAGACCAGAAAGGTTAGCAATCTCTCCTCCTTGTCTTGCCTGTAGCCTCTGGATGAGACTTTTAGAGTTAAGCTCAAACTTTGCCTACCCATATGGAAGTATCTGTAGGCACAGAGTTTTATCATTCCTTTTATTTTTTTGACAACTTCAGAACTGATGGCTCTGACAACTGGCTCTTAAAGTGTTTAACTGGAAGACCAGCAGATGGCGCCATTTGTCATTTATTGACACCCGCGTATAAAAGCGTGTGGCATGGCTTATTGCCTCTTTAACTTGGGTTGCATTATAAGTAAAGTGTTTTCGACTGTTTATTATGCATGAGCCCAAATTCTATGAATGTGTAACACTGTCTCCTGTATTTCCCTTTTTTATAACATCATTTAAATTCCTCATTAATAATTTAAAAATGTTCTGGATTTTAATCACTTTTCTCCTCTCTAAAATATCTGATGAAGAGATGTTTTCTCCCCTGCTGAAGGTGAGCTAGAGGAAACCATCAGCAAGCAAGGAAGAAGAGAATCTCACTCTTGACTCAAGCTCACGGCCCCCTCATATGCACCACCTCATCTTTTCAGTTTAATTGAATAGCATTTATTTAATTAATAAAAATATCTGTCTAGTGCAGGTTTTAGAAATCCAAGGCTCGAATAGGCTGCCATTAATAAAACAAGTCTTTTTATATCCAAGTTTAATTATGGTGGTGTTTGTTTGATAGCTTGTTACTGTAAATAAAAGAGATAAAGGCAGCCCTTCACTGGAGTAGCTCGAGAGCTGTGAAATATGTACCTAATTAAAACTATTGGTGTAAGAGGCTAATAAAGTACATGTGCCTACTAGATGTCTTATTCTAATGAATCTCAGCTAATTTGCTTTGACTGATGAATTTCGGTGTTAGTGGTAGGGGCTGAATAATTATGAAATTTATCACAAGATACAAGAACTCATTAAGGATTACTCAGGTTGAGTCAGAGGAATGTTTTCCTTGTCAAGAACACAGGCCCTGACCAGCATAATTATGGCAATGCCAAAGAGTAGCCAGATTCCAATCCAAGCCCAAGAGAATGTTCAAGGCCAGGAGGGGAGCATGTTTCTGGGTGGAGGCAGGGGAGGGGTGGAAGGTGGATCTGCCAGAGACTGTCAGCTCTGGGAGAAACACCTGTGTGGTGCTCAAGCCTGAATTTTAAATAGAAGCATTCACTGCACACAGACTTCCTCACGGATGGGTCTAACCACAAGGACTCTCTTCTCACTTTTTTCTTGCAAACATTTTCCCACCCTTCATGAAGAAAAGCAAATGCTAGCATTTATTTAGCAAGGACACTGCTGCAGGAAGCCCATTCAGCCTTAAACTCTTTTTTTTTTCTCTAAGTTTTAACGTTCTGAGTCTCCTGGCTTATTAGTGAATCTGATTTCCTTGAGTCCTGATCGGGAGACCCCAAAACTGAGGCCACGATTGGAGCCCATTTGGCCAGTCTCATGTAACCACTTGCAGATTTCCAGGAGGTTAAAAAAACAAAAAAAACCCAGTCCATCTGTTTGGATTTGAAGTGGAAGATACTAACTGTTACAACATGTGTTGCTGGCAACACAGAGAAGAGCTCTCTTCCCCACCATAAACTGGACGATCTGCTCCTCACCATTCAGGAACCAGAGTGGAAGGCAAGGACACACCTAGACACCTTCCCTAGGACAAGACACAGAGGCGGTAGCACTACCGCCCTCCTGCGGGCACGCAGGATCCCAGCTCAGGAAATGAGAGCAGTGAATGGAAGGCCACCGTGGGCTGGGCTGGTTTCAACCTCTCCTTCTAGGGACCAGAAGGAAGTGGGGAGCAGGGATGGGGGGGCGGTGGGAAGGAGGGGCAGCAATGCTCCAGCGAGCGACACTCCAGCTGGAAGCCATGTCAAACTAGTGGAGACCTATTTACCCTCAGTGCCCCCTCCACCGGTAGAGGAGGCTGTCTCAGGGTTGCATGGAGGCTTCATGCCCTAGACCCCAAGGCAATTATAGTGTGAGGGGGTTCTCTTCTTGTTCACATAGGAACAAAGAACTGTAAACTCTATGACATCAAACCAGATATGTAAATATGTATAAAATGTATATACGCATACACACATAAATATCTGCTTCTAAATGTGACTTAAAATGAAAACAAACAGAAATTCAACTTGTAGGTATTTTACAACCAAAGCTTTCAAATCGATTAACCTCTTGTTTGGTTTTTCTTTCCAAAAATAACTTCGGCACCAACTCTTTCAATTTTACTTTCCTTTGAGGAGAAATGTCAGGCACGACATTAAGTGAAATTTCAACCTTCTTACCAAAGAGTAAAACTTATTAGATAACTTGTTGAGTTTTATAATTATTGCTTCTAACTCAGGAAGGCATCTCTTTTTCAGAAAAGGAAACATCTCTGCGATTCTGGACAAGGCAAAGAGTGATGCAGGTTTTAGGGTTTCCCCTTCTCCATCCCCCCTTTTTCTTGACTCTTTTGCCTAAGTAAAGTGTTAATAATAATAATAAATATTAAGTGTTTACTGTGTGCTAGGCATGGTGCTTTACAGTGTTATATAGCCCTCAAAACAACCGTAAGAGGTAGAGACCATTATAGCTTTCATTTTACAAAAGAAGAAAGTTTCGCACGCTAGCTGAGCTGAGGGCATCTGCCCCAGGTCCCACTGAGCGGTGGGTCAGCCTTCACCCAGGTCTGTCTACCTAACTGCTACGCAATGCTGTCCTCTGACTGAAACATGCTGTTACCTTGAGAAACTTCCAGACCTTCACCACAGTTTTTCCTTACCACTTAAGCAAAAAGGATCCATAGCTCTAATGCAAATTAATGCCAGATCTGCAGGTTCAAATGAAAGCATGGAGGGTGAGCTTCTGTCTTGAAGACTTTGCTTAAGTGCCTGGGGGAAGGCAGGAGGCTGGGCACTGAAAACTGAGGCAGGGGGTCAACACTGGCGGGGCCCCTAGTTTCTGTGCTTGTTTTCCATTTGGAGCTGGTTGAACAGCTCAAACGTCAAGGGCTTGAGAACCTATATTGAGGGGCCTGATCGAAATCCCCAAGTAGATCTACCTGTCTCCTGAGACCTTGCCCCCTCCTAAGCCGTGATTTATATACATTGCTTTGTCTTTTACGGTTTCCTGAGTTAGTTGTCTCAGACTAAAATTTGCGTGTTATAAGCCTCAGCGTGCATGATTCCTTAGGTTTTTAATTACAAACTGTAGTTTTGATGTATTAAATCATGTGAGGTGAATTTACTGTAATAAACCCCTATTAACCTCCTAAAATTAAGAATTTACAGTTCTTTTGCTGAACTTTTTACTGGATTTCCCAGGAGGACACTTGCACAACTGATTGCAAAGAAACTTTTTAGCCTATAACCAGCAACAGAGGAGAGTGAGAATATGACTTAGGAAATAACCTTGTATGTGGAGCCAGACTTCCTGTTTTGGCAAACTGTCTCCTTGAGGCCTTGTGACAACCCTGTGAGACAGGCGCTGTTGGCCCTATTTTATAGATGAGCAAACTGAGGCACAGGAATGTGATATAAATTGACCAAGGTTACACAGCCACTGAGTGGCAGAGCCAGGGCTTGAATCAGGCCACCTGGCTCCAAAATGCATGCTCTAAGCCAGTGTCTACACTGCCTCTGTCAAGAAGAAGAAGGAGAAGGAGAAGAGGAGGAACACGAAGAAGAAGCAACAGCACATCTAGCATTCACTATGCCCCCAGCACTGTCCTATTACATGTGTCAGCTCTTTATTCTCAAACAACTCTATGAGGGGTGCCATTATCCCCCTTTTATAGATGAGGAAACTGAGACACAGAAAGACTAAGCAACTTACTTGAGGTTCCATAGATGGTAAGCAGTAGAACTGGGACATAAGCCCAAACAGGGGGCTGCAGAGACCCTGCTCTTGCCCCCAGGTGACACTGTCTCAACCTCTCCATGTCTCCCACCTCCCTGACCCATCCCAAGCCCCTCCTAGGGGACCTCAGCCCTAGCAAACCTGCTCCCCTTCCCCCCTCCAAACCCACTGTGCACTTTCCAGCCCCAGGCCTCGGACACCCCTGCTCTCTTGGCCTGTAGGGCTCTCTCCGCTCTGAGGCACACAGGCTTGTGTTTGGCTGCTGCCCGGGCTATCCCTTGGCTGAGCTGCTCACACCCCGTAAGGCTCAGCTTCCTCCTGTGTAAAAGGGGGTCAGTCCCCCTCCACAGTGCTCTGGTGACTTTCTGGGCGATGCCTGTCAAAACCTGGGTATGGGGCTTCCCTGGTGGCGCAGTGGTTGAGAGTCTGCCTGCCGATGCAGGGGACACGGGTTCGTGCCCTGTTCTGGGAAGATCCCACATGCCACGGAGCGGCTGGCCCCGTGAGCCATGGCCGCTGAGCCTGTGCGTCCGGAGCCTGTGCTCCGCAACGGGAGAGGCCACAACAGTGAGAGGCCCGCATACTGCAAAAAAAAAAATAAAATAAATAAATAAATAAATAAATAAATAAACCTGGGTATGTATTAAGTGTTCAAAGAGGGGCAAGGCTTTTGCATTTCTTATTCCCAAGGCCCAGCTCTGGTCCCTTCATCTACAAATTCCTTTGCGTGGGCAGTATAAACAGCTGGCCTCTGAGCCCCTCAGCCCCCTGTGTCTCTATCTCCATTTAGCGTTAATCATTGCTTGCTTGGTACTGTGGCTACTTCTGTGTGTGTCTGAGTTTCCCACTAGACTTCGACGTTCTCAGGGTCAGAGACTGTGTCTTATTCATCTCCATGTCTCCAGATTCAACACTGGGACCTTGCACATACAAATCCTTTCAAAATTTTTGGTGAATTGAGTTGAAAAACAGTGTGACAGATACATGGGCTCCATTAACTACACACTACATGTGCCAAGTGTCTCTCTCAAGAAGGCTGGGGGTCACTCCCACAATGGCGATTAGAAACGAGTCAGGCCACCTCGTGCTTCATCTGTTCTTACACTCTACCCTCCACTTCTCAAACCACCAACAGCTTTCCTGATAGAGGGTTTCCTCTGTCCGCGTGTTTCCATTGCTGCAGGGTGCCCTGGAGTCCCCAGGCTGGGCTGTATGAGTCCTGTAGGTGATTGGGGTAGCCCTCTGTCATTGACTGGGATGCTAGATGTGCCAGACCTGCTTCCTCTCCAAGTCTCCTTCAAGTGACCGTCCCTGAGGCACAGAAATTCTGACTTACAATTTTTTTGAGTGAAGTTTTCAAAAAAATGTTATTGAAGTATAGTTGATTTACAATGTTGTGGTAATTTCTGCTCTACAGCAAAGTGACTCAGTTATACATATATATTATTTTTCATGTTCTTTTCCATATGGTTTATCACAGGATATTGAATATAGTTCCCTGTGCTATACAGTAGGAAAGACCTTGTTGTTTAGCCATCCTATATATAATAGTTTGCATCTGATAATCCCAAACTCCCAATCCTACCCTCCCTCACTCCCCCTCCCCCTTGGCAACCACACTGACTTACCATTTTAGAGTAAGACCATTGTCTTCTAAAATGTTCTAAATTGATGGAGGCATAGGACACACTGTCCAAGGCTCTATACGTTATCCTAGCATCCCTTGGCATGCCTTGTTTGGCAGCCTCATATCAGAGAGCAAGGCCCAGAAGGATTGGGACCTGGAAGTAGCATCTTTTGACTGGGGTGTAGATGTGGGTACAATGTGGGGAGAGGATTTTGTTAGCCACGAAGGCTAGGACATGGATGACTTGGGTGAAGTCAAGGGTCCTAGATGCGGCATAAGAGGAAGATGGGTAGTGAGGAGGGGTGTCCCCGGGAGCCCTCTGCTTCTTGATTGCGCCTGGAGAAAACATGGGGAAGACCCCTGCTGGATTTTCGGCTAGTAGTTGAAGGCTACCCTGTAAAAGAAGACACTCAGTCCTCGTATTGCTTCCATTAAAGGGCAGAGAGGGAGAGAGGCAGTGTACTCCGACTGCTAAAAGCTCTGATTTGGGGCCACACAGACCCAGATTTCCATCTGGCTCGGCTGGGGACTAGCTCGGTGACCTGCACAGGTCCTTAACTCCTCCGTACCTCCCCTTCCTCGTCTATAATATAACATAACATAAATGTTATACATAAATAGTAAGCCCCATGTGGTTCCTAGGAGGTCTAAAGGAGATTCAGGAGGGTAAGCACTCAATAAACACAGCCAGTCTTACGAAGGGAGGCAGCCCCCGCTACTCTCAACGTCTGTGTCTGGGTTTCGCTATGAAAAGTATCAGACCAATCAGAGGGGCGGCAATCAGGAGCAAGTAGGCCCTGACTCTGGCCTGACGAACTCTCCAGTGTTAGTTCTGGGAGGACCGTATCCGAAGTGGTGTCTGATTCGGCCCTGTCTCTGAAAGGGGCGGAAATAGACCTAAAGAGATCCTGTGGCTTGACCTCCCATATAGCTGTGTCCACACAGCTGAGGAGGTACCAGAGTTGGACTTCCAACCAGTGCCTCGTACCTTAGAGCCAGAGGCCCAGGGAGCAGCATGCTCTGTGAGGAAGGGCAGGGCATCCCCCAGCCCATAGCCATCAGCATCCTCAGACCAAAAGGCTGACAAATCCATGATCCACAGGACGAGGAGACCCTAGGATGGCAGATTGTTTGCAGTTGACTCTCTCAAGTGAGGGCACTTTCTAGACATTTAGAGAACTGAGTGCATTTTCCCTCTTTCTGACCCGCATTTCCTTATGTGAGGTTTTGCTTGTTTTCTGCCCAGGCTGGGCTTAGCTCCTGCCCTGCTGCTCTGGACTTGCAGATTTTCCCTCCCGCCCTGCTCCTCTGCCCTCCCTGGTTCCTATCAGGGACAGGCGGTGAATGAAATGATTGATTCCATCCGTTCATCCTCCTATCATGATGCATCTTGGCTGGATGCTGATTCCAGGGCCAAGGCTCAGCACAGTCTGCTGGTTTTCTCTGCTTGGCACCAGGGGCAATAGGGACCACAGGACCTCCTGGGAGTGTTGTCAGTGAAGACTGAGGACTTGACTGGGAATGAACTCTGCTTCTCAATCCCACTGCCATTCCTGAATCCAGAGAAACAGTGACATGACCAGTTTCTCCAAAGACAGGCCCTTCCGCTTGGTCCACGACAAAAGAGGCAGCCTTGAGACTTCCCTGGTGGCGCAGTGGATAAGACTCTGTGCTCCCAATGCAGGGGGGCCTGGTTCGATCCCTGGTCAGGGAACTAGATCCCACATGCATGCCGCAACTAAGAGTTCCCATGCCACAACTAAGGAGCCTGCCTTCTGCAACTAAGATGTGGTGCAACCAAATAAATAATTAAATATTAAAAAAAAAAAAGAGGCAGCCTTGACCCTCAAGCTCCATGTCCAAAGTTCCTCTAAATCTGCATCATCAACTGTCATGAGAAACCTCTCTGGGAATACTCCTTTCTAGAGTATGGAACAATCTGGAACCACAAGGACGAAGATGTTGCTGTTTCTTAAGTGATAATAAAAGCATCACATTGGGGGCAATTTTGACTGGACTTATTGTAAATGCCTTCCCATTTTAGTAGATCTCTTAAGCTCTCCTGCCCACCCTCATTTATTTCCCGGGGATTCTGTGTAGCTGAAGTAATGTGCATGAATATTGTGTAACATTCTGTGACGGATACAATGTTGTAGAAATAATTTAATAGACGACCTGTAATGAAAAGAGCGCTGGGTAAGTCACTTGGGTTGCAATTTCTCTATATATTTTTACATGGCCGGGGAGAGTGCTGTTGACGTGAATAGGCTGGTATTGATTTCATTTAAAATTTTCAACATCTGAATGATGTGAGCAGTGATCTGTGGGAAGATACTGCAGAGTGGCCGGCATATCCCCTGCTAACAAAATACCATTTTCAAAGGATTTTTCTATTAGCATTCACAAAGAGACTGAAAAGGGTTAGGAGAATGTTAAAATTTTCACTGACCAAAGAAATATGAATCACCGTCTTCATTTTACTCTTAATTAATTGAGTTATTGGAGTTTATATAATCCTCTGTTAAATACCTAAAAGAAAGCAGGCAGAGACCTTGAGGTGTTGTATAGAAGACTTTGTTTTCTAAAGGTAGTGACTTCAATGACCCTATGAGAAAGTCCCTGATGGCACTCATACTGCCCCTAGAAATGGATTTCAAATGTGGCAGCGACTCCTTAATGCCGCCCCATTAATGAGTTCCGATTCAGTGGTTATAAGTTACCGTCATTTAACAAGAGGAGTGCAAACTAGATTTTCAAACTTTCAGAGATGGAGTTTCTCGTGGGACCTGAGTCCACAAGTTGGAAAACAAAAAGGTTGAGAGGAGACAGACTTTGGGCCAGGATCTGCCTGGTGTTTTTTAATAGTACCCGGATGGTAAACTGGGGGCAGTGACTGGGTTGTATTTCCAGGGAGTGAGGGTTTTGAGGTGCTCTGTGTCTTATCTTGGAGAGAGGTTTCTAGTGCAAATGTGGGCAGTCTGTCAGATGGCAGCTCTTGCCTTCAGCTCTGTCGGCCTGGGAGTGAAATAGGACAGGCAGGGGGACAACACTGAGTGTGAACAGCCAGCCGAGTCCCCGGGGTGTAAAGGCACCTCTCAAGCAGCTCCATCTTTCTTGCCTTTCCAGTGTCTGGGCCTACCTTCCGCCCTGGTGGAGCAAAGAGACTTGAAGGGAAAACACAGAGAGGGGGCTTTCCAGAGTCACTGGTGACAGGTGTGGTAGAAGAGCCCTCTGAACGTAGTGTCACCCTGGCTATGGATTCTTCTAGAAAACTGGATGCAGCTGGGGCTCTTCAGGTTGTAGACTCCCTTGCCTGCCCAGCCAAGCAGAGTGGGATGGTCAACCTTGGCAGAGGAGGCCTAAGATGAAGGACCTGACCCCGCACACACCAGGCAATGGAGAGGGTCCCCTGGATGCTGCTCCACAGGGAATGAACCAATCCTGGCTTCAGTCCTGGAGATGATCCAGGGGAGAGGAAGGCAGGACGTGGGCTCAGGGCTCATCCCAAGGACAATGGGAAGGTATGGACATGTTTTAAATCAACAGAGAGACATCATTCGCAAACATACCCAGATGCATGCACCAAAAGCAGTGCCAATACTTTTATTGACATTCTTAGTACGTAATCTAGATTGTAAAGTTGTCATTTCCATGGAACTCAATAAAGCTATTTTCATTTTGAATAGAAAAGAAAATTCTGTAAATGTAAACAAACAAAAAACTAAACTGGTTTCTCATTGCTGACAGAGACATTCAAAGAGGCAACTCTGATGCTGACTGGCACCAGCCGGGCATGTGGCTAGGCCCAGGCTTCTTCCTCCAGACTGTGCTCTGCCCTAGCTTTCATTGCCTTCCCAACTGAGTCACAGAATGGGTAGCAAAAGCAGAAATTCCACCACAAATGCCTCCTCAGGAATCCTTCCACCAAACTCACACTCTGGAATGCAGCCACCCCACAGATTATGGCCTGCTGCAAGGGTCTCCTACAGCATCCTGCCAGCCAGCCTGGTGTGCCCATTGTCAGAGACAAGTCTTTGGGCTACCCATTGCCTCCAGAAAGTCCCAGAAAGCACCAGTAGGTTATGGTTTAAAGCTGGGGTGCAAGTGGGATAGTATTACATGATATTAAACTCAGGGACCCAGGAATTCTTCCTGGTGGGCCACTCAGCCTCATTCCAAGGAGAGAGGGAGAATCGGGGAGAGGAGGAAATGGAATGGGAACTTATATTTTATTAGGAGCCAGTACTATGGCCTCTAACCCCAGTCTGAGAAATCTGGAATGCTGTGCTGGACCACATGGAAGGCTGGTCCCTGCAACCTGCCCTCAGACTGCAGTGGGCTTGGGGTCTGCTCCTTCCTCCCTCAGCGCCCAGATTCCTGCTTGGGAGCTTACTGTTTGGATGCTACAAAGGTTGATCCACCGCACAGGGGGCAAAACTGGGGGCGGGACAGAGGCAGAAAGCGAGCTTGTTCTCAGTGCAGGGCAGGGAGCTGGCTCACCTTGTCCTGGGCATTAGCCCTGGGTCTGGAAGCCCCGTGGGGAGCAGAGAGAGCATTTAAGGAGAGGGAGAAGGAGAGGAAGAGGGGGGTTGCCACACTGCTGGGGAGCACGAGATTTTACAAGCACAAGATTTAACCCCTTGTAACCAGAAGAATGAGACCCAGTATCTTATCTGGCTAATCAACTTTGTACCCCGTCCTTGGACAAGCCACTCGTTGTCCTGTTAGTCCAGCTTCCATATTAGCCAAGACAGTTTATCAGTGTGTCCTAAGGATGGGACGGTATATGTAAGGAGATTTGGGGTGGTTCCTGGGCACAGGCCTCAAGGTAGATTGCTTCATTTAGTGAGAAAATTATTCCCTATAAAATTCTCTTTCAATCCTTCTAATTAACTCAGCAGACTGTCTCCACTGATGCTATTTTTCTTTAACACCTGTTTAATAACACAGTTATTCTCTGTTTAACAGAGAGTAAGCCTCATTCTCAGAGCCTTCAATTGACCACAGTATAAAGCAATAATTTAATAACATGTTTTTATTTTTATTTATTAACAAATTCTTTGTATTTAAGGTGAGTGACACAGATTGCCCTCTTGTAATAGTCAAGTCATGCAATATTTACCAGGAGTCAGGAACTGTTTTAAGTGTTTAATATACATTAACCCATTTAATCCTCGAAAGAACCCTGAATCGTAAAAGAACTGTATTATTATTCCTATTTTACAAATGCAGAAACTGAGGCCAAGAAAGTATATATTGCTTGCCCAAGTTCACCCAGTTAGTAAGTAGTGAAGCCAGAATTCCCATTTAGGCATTCTCGCTCAAGGGTATGGGTGTGGGGTAGGGGCTAATCCCACGCTGTCTTGGTCCTCCAGTCAGTGGCCAAGTGGGAGATGTCCTGGGTATCTTGCATGTGTCACCTCACTTAGGCAGAAGGGTGAACTCTAGGCCCAGAATCAGAGGTCTAGACGAGTCCAGCTTGGTTACATTCCAGCCACAAGACCTCTGTCAAATCCTTCTCTTTCTGAGCTTCTGTTTCCTCATGTTTAACATGGAGGTTAATAGTAATTTCTTCCTTGCTGGGCTGTTGGAAAGATGAGGGCAACTTTGACAAACGATAGAATGTTATGTCTGTCTTGCTCTAAATAGAGGAGAGGACATGATATTTGCAGACAGAGGACCTAGTTCACGTATGACCTCCTTCGTTTACTATCATGAGACCCCGAGGGGGTCCCCACTGGGCGTCTCATTTGTCCTGTCTGTGAAATAGGAATTAAAATGGAACGGATCTCAAAGAGATTTATCCTATATGCTGTTCAAGAACCTTTAGGATTAGTGAGCTGTATCCTTGAGTGAATTATTTTCAGAAGTAGAACTGGATGGTATCATGTCACTGACTTTGAAAATCTCCATAATTGAAAAGTATTTTAAAAATATTTTTCCTATTATAAATGTATTATAGAAAAGTACCAAGTAGAGTTAATGAAAAGAAGGATTCCCCATTAGCACCTTGGTCTATGTCCTTTCTGATAAACACACCCACAGATGCTAAATTCTTAAAAACGAAAATGAACTCATATCAGACATACTGTTTTTTAACTTCCCTTTTCACTTAAAAGGGTTCTATTTTCTCTTACCTTGGTCCACGTCTCTTTCCGAGAGGCAAACTTACATGTTTCTGATTGGGAGACACTGAGGTTTAAAATGGCAGAGTCTAGCTTTCTTAGTTCTGAAGATTGTAAATGAAGGGTCTTATGATAGCTGTCAAGAGCCATTAATGTAACAAGATATCATTCCAAAGTCAGGGAAAAAATCCTTTTGTCTATATGGAGTTTGATCCCTTTGTATATTTGGGACCTCATCAAAGGGTAGGTTTGAGATAGTCTTGCTTGTTTTCCACATAAAACTCAGAAAATTGCTTGATTTAAATCACAACTCCTCTCCTCTTTTCCATTTGTCATGTCTGAAACATTTTTTAGAAAGTGTTAAAAGTAATGGAGTAACAAACTGCGATGCAGTAATAATATTTTAGGTAGACAAAAATGCATCCTGGTAGAAAAACAAAGACACAGCTACAGTCAGTGACAATGGAAAACAAGAATAGGTGTTGCTTCTGGTCTCAATCAATCTGATCTTATCTAATTTTAAAAGTTAAGCAATTTTGGGCTTCCCTGGTGGCGCAGTGGTTGAGAGTCCGCCTGCCGATGCAGGGAACACAGGTTCATGCCCCGGTCTGGAAAGATCCCACACGCCGCGGAGCGGCTGCGCCCCTGAGCCATGGCCCCTGGGCCTGCGCGTCTGAAGCCTCTGCTCCCCAACGGGAGAGGCCACAACAGTGAGAGGCAAAGTTAAGCAGTTTGGAATTTTGTAATTGTTCTAAGGGGAACCAGTGGAGACATTATGTTAGTCTAAACATGTTCTGTTGTGACAACAACATGGGCCTTTAAAGATTTTTTTTTTTTATGTCTTTTATTTTGAAAGTTTTTCCCATATTTGAAGTCTTGCCTGGTGGCCAAACCCTAGTGTTCCATGGCTCTGTGGAAACATGGGCTCACCTCCTGCTCTGGGTATCCCACTCCCTCCGGCTTTAATTAATACCGTACAATAAAATTCCTACTCCCCAGCCAAACCACCGTCGGCTGTAATCTTGTCAGCTCTCATAAGCCAAACAGAAACACACTTTTTCTTGTTGTTGTTCAGTCGCCTGCATCTGCTATTTAATTTCCAGAGGAACCTCATCTTGCTGTTCCGCGTGCGCCTTTCCTCCCTTCTGTTTATTTATTTGCTTTTCATACTTTTTCCAAAGAAAACCACAGGTAGCGAGCCATGTGAATCTAAAACTGAAGATTCTGATGGCAGATGCCTCAGTTTATGACAAGCTGAATACTCTAAATTGTGGCATATGGCAGATGAAGGATTTAAAAAGCTAGCCTGCCATGACAAAGGGGGCTTTACCTGTAACTAGAGCAACAGTTGAGAACGGGGCACACGTTGCAGGCTGCATTGCTTCAAAGTGTCAGGGTTGAATTTTAATGCTGTTCTTCCTCTTGTGTGCAGGAGACTGTGTGTCATGAATTGCAGTGTTTGGCGATAGCCTCTGTTTAAGGACTAAAGCAAGCGTGCCAAGCGTGCTTATGTGTAAGTGCCTCTACTCATGGACCACATCCATACCTACCCGTCTTTTTTTTTTTTTTAAGTGGCAGTAGAACATCCTTGTGTCTACAAGAGAGACTAAAGCATGCGTTCAAAGCATCACCATCACCATAACCATCACCCAAATCCTCAGCCCCAAGTCCTACTGAGAGAGGTCTCTAACTTCACTCACACAACCAGCAGCATCCCCCAAATAAGAAGCAACAAGCCTTCTGTGCTCTTTATGTAACCGATGTTATAACAGCATGTTGCTCCTTAGAGATCTGCAACATTTCTGATACTTTAGTACTAGAGTTTCGTCTTTTCTTTCTTTCTTTCTCTCTTTCGCTCTTTCTCTCTTTCCTTCTTTTTTTCCTTCCTTCCTTTCTTTCTTTCCTTTCTTCCTTCCTTCCTTCTTTCCTTTCTTTCTTTCTCTCTCTCTCTTTAATAAAAATTATATGTACTATGATAAAGTAATGGAAAGAAACTGCATCCTTCTCTTTAGCTAGTAGAACTACGGTTGCTGAAAACCTTTAACTCCAAATTCTCTGGCTTTCATGTGAATGGAATTTCAGCTTTAATGCGGCATTAATGGGGTTTTGCACTGAGTTGCCTTTTGGGGTTTGATTTGCCTTTTAGAGAAGCTGGTGTTTGACTGCATGTTCAAACACGGCATGTATCCTTATGAGCGATGTGAGATTCAAATAAACACAATGAGTGCATTCATTTTGATGACCTCCCCATCACACATTCAAATAAACACAAATGTTCTCAAATGTATAAAAGCAGCTGTGTTTATGTCAGTGTGCACAGCACCAGATATATACATTCAGATGCACTCGTCTATCTGGAACCGTGTACCTCCGCTCATCGTTAAAAATTTAGTGGAAAATCATGCATGGGGCATGTGTAATGTGCAATTTTCAACCATATACACATCTCTAAACAAATTTCCTTCAAGCATGTTACTGACATTTGTTCTAATTGAAGATGAAGCCTGGAGAAACTTTGAAGTTTTTGAAAACAAAACAAAGCAAAATACAAGTTGCTACCAGGGGGCACTGGCGCATCTAAAGTGTTCTGGCAGCATGAGAAGTCACCTTTCCTGATATTCAGAACAACATTCTCTGCCTTTCTGTTCCTTTCCTTTTCTCTTTTTTTCTCTCCTCTCCTCTCCTCTATTCTAAAATGCCAGCTCAAGGGTTAGGTTTTCCCCTTGTTTGCTTTAAATATCATAAATGTGAGACATGACAAATCTTTTCTTCAGAACCTCAGCTGGAACAGCTCAGGCATTAATGCTGGGTTAAGCTGTACCTTCTGTGTAAGAACCAACTTTGGCTTTGTATGTCAGACTAAAACAACACTTCCATCTTGTACTTCTTCAAATATAAGAACAGTTTGCAGGTCTCCAGGAAAATCCCCAGCCTCCATTTTGCTGGCAGACAGTAGGAAATAGAAGGAAAATCAACCCTAAAGTTGGTTGGGACCTACCTGTATGACAGGGACTGTTCTAAACATCTTGAATATCTTATTTAATCCTCCACCCCACTCTGAGGTAGGTACTGTCACTATCCTCATTTTACACACAAAGGAGGGCAAAGAAGTCACTTCCTTAAGGTCACAGAATCAGTAGGCGGGGGAGCCACACAGGCATGTAGGTTCCAGGCCTCGTGGTTTTTAAGAGAAGCTGTAAATCCAAATATTTACAAGTAATAACTCCATTTTTAAATGTTAGCAGAAAATTCAAATTTTTAAGAAACCCTCAGCTAAACAAAATCCTGGTAGCTGGATTAAGTCCCTGGGCAGCCAGTTTGCCTCCTCTGATTTAAGGGATACTGTCTCTGGTTTTTCAGTGTTAGAAAATCTACTATTAATAACTAAGCAGGGGCTTCCCTGGTGGCGCAGTGGTTGAGAATCTGCCTGCTAATGCAGGGGACACGGGTTCGAGCCTTGGTATGGGAAGATCCCACATGCCACGGAGCAACTAGGCCCGTGAGCCACAACTACTGAGCCTGCGCATCTGGAGCCTGTGCTCTGCAACAAGAGGCCGCCATAGTGAGAGGCGCCTGCGCACCGCGATGAAGAGTGGCCCCCGCTTGCCACAACTAGAGAAAGCCCTTGCACAGAAACGAAGACGCAACACAGCAAAAATAAATAAATTAAATTAATAAACTCCTACCCCCAACATCTTCTTAAAAAAAAAAAATAACTAAGCAGATGAGTAGAAAGTAGGATTTGGAGAGAGAGCTCACATTCACATCTGAATTCTATCAATTTCCAGCTAAATGACCTTGCGCAAGTCATTGCTATCCCCTGAGTTTCAGTTTCCTCACCTGCAAAACAGAGATAATTCCTGCCTTAGGAGAGGTTTTATTAGAATCATGCAAGCTTCATTGTAATATTTATAATAAAGCATTTGTAAACTCTAAGCATTATATAATTAGAAACTATTGATGCTGTTTTATCATCTCCTTACATCTGAATATAAACAGAAAGACAGGCACATTTACTGAAGGTTAGGCCTTGCGCTAACACGGTGACCTGCAGAGTCTTCATCAGCAATGCATGCCCCCATTTTATACAGGAGGACCCTGAAGGGCAAAGACGTTAAGGGAATGGCCCAAGGATGCAAAATTAGTAAAAAGTTCAACTGAAATTCACACAGGTTTGTTTGACTCCAAAACCCATGGTTGTTTTCCCCCCCTCATTGACAGTATATAATATATTAAGCTTCTATCAGGTATGCCACTTTTATTTTATTTTATATTTTTGCGGTATGCAAGCCTCTCACTGTTGTGGCCTCTCCCGTTGCGGAGCACAGGCTCCGGATGCGCAGGCTCAGCGGCCATGGCTCACGGGCCCAGCCGCTCCGCGGCATGTGGGATCTTCCCGGACCGGGGCATGAACCTGTGTCCCCTGCATCGGCAGGCGGACTCTCAACCACTGTGCCACCAGGGAAGCCCCAGGTATGCCACTTTTAGTGGGAACCCGTTTACACATCTTGTCAACATGAGAGTTAGAGTCATGCTAGAAAAAAGCTTATGATCAACAGCTATTGACGAGGAATGGAAGACAAGCACGATCCAGGGAGCGCAGGCGAGGACAGCGCTGGATGGAGCCCCATCTCCACCTCTTGATGCCGGGCAAGGGGATGCTAGATGCCTGAGAGGAGAAAGAGAGCTCTGACATGCCTGCCACTTGCTCTTGGGAGCAAGCCCCCCAGGTCAGGCTCTGCCCTGCTCCCTGCCCTGCATTCAGCCTGGCTGCAGAGCCTGGAGCTGCTGGACACACGTTGGGAAGTGAGGTTAGTCGTGCTGTTTACTAGCTTACTTGACCACAGATAAAAGCCACATTTGCACATACCAGCTTCATCAGTCTGAGAGTGATACTTGGACGTCTTCCTGCCTTGTCTTTTGTGTTATTTCTCAGTTGGTTGAGAACTCAGGCAAGGAAGAGGGATGCTATCTCATGGTTCCCTGAAGCCCTAGCACAAGGTTGAGGGGATGGAAGAAAGGAAGAGCTTAACTCTCTTTGGCTTTGGGCAGTCCACTTTCTAGGCCACCTCTAAATGAGTGCAATATCTCCCCTTGACTTGAGAAACTTTAGGATGGAAGAGATCCATTTCTTGAAGACAAGGCAAAGCAGCTCCCTATGCAAGCCCTGCCATCTATGGCAACATGGGGAAAATGATTCGGCTCTTCATAAAAGTCGTTTGGTTGGGGAGAGTCTCCTTTAGGGTAGGAGCTTTACAATCTGAGGGCTCTTTTCATGGAGTTTAGAGACCTGTGGGGGAGAGGCAGGTCCTTTACAGCTAATTTCTGTTAAAGCTCCGGTTCTAATTCTCTTCCAGTCATTAAAGAGAAAAGAAATTTAACATGGTGGATGTAACAAATATCCGACCCCATGGAATTACAGGGTGGATGGTTTCCCCAGCAGATTCAACTGTGGTAGTGATAAAAATAATCAATACAAATTAGGGACATGCTTCTGTTTTAATGCACTTAGTAACCAGATCTCTTGTCCTCAAGTAAGTCTAAAGGAGAACTGTGTCCTCCACACTGACTCGAGTACCTTTGTGAAGGAGGTGTGTGTAGTGTGTGCATGTGTGTGTGTGTGTTCCCTTTTCTCTTAGGGATTCTATAGCTTCCTTCATTCTTCACCTCTCTCATATTACAGAAAGAAGGTAATTTTTCCTGGCCATTTACTAAAGCTCATTAAAGACTGGAAAGAACAAACAATGCTACTCCTCAGAGACTACCATTCAAAGTCACTCTACAATTCTCTGTTCTAATACTTGAGACAAATTAATTATTCCTTAGTGAAAAGTGTATAATTCCTATTCTTCATTTTTGGGGGATGGGAAATAATAATGGGAAGTTTCTATCTGAGTGAAAAGCTGTCTGTGCTGAAGGGAAATGAGAAAAAATGTGTGTTCTGAGAGGAGTAAAAGCAATTATTCTAATAATAATTCTAAGAATATTAATGTCTTTTTAAAGTAGATTGCCTTCAAACGAACACAGAGGTTGAAGCAATGGGAGGCTGGTTTATTTATTAATCATTCCAAATGTGCATTCTTCTAAATGAACAACTGCACCATCAACTCTGCCGGCACATATTAAATTTAGTTAAACAGCAACTTGCAAATGTCTCAAAACTTTTGTAACCAGAGACTAATTTGTTTAACACATTTAAAAATGTTATACTGATGTAAAACCCCACATATTAAACTTCAAAGGGAAAAGCTCTTGAGAGTTCCTCATTTTAAAGACTACACGCTGGAAATGAGATGGAGACAAACCTCATTCTCCGCTCTCCTGTTTTGTTTTGTTTTTAAATACGAGGCAGTCTCCGGGCCCCGGTCCTCATCCTCAGTGCTGTGTTCGGTTATCTGCAGAGCAGCAAGTGTCTAACTGAGGGGACTGTAGGGCGATGGTTAAGAAAGGCCTAGTGTTTCCCTTTCATCTCTATTAATTAATCCTGGCTCCGTTTGCCCAGAGTACGTTGCTGTTGACATCACCTTTTCCTTACACTTTAAAGAGTCCCGAGAGAGATCGACTGCAGAACAAAACTGGACAAAGAGTACATTTGGTAACCATTTTATTTCTCAATTACCAACCTACACGTATGGAAAAGATTTGCACGCTATCCGATTTACACAACAATTATGCTTCAAAAGTTTAGAAATAAATAACTTTTTTCTTGGACTCATTACCAATTGTAATTGGTGTCAACTAACGAGTTTGCTCCATGGCTTGCCCTTAATTACTGATAAAAGCTAAAGTGCAACTCTAGCCAATCAGAAACTAGTTTATTCATGAGAGTATAGTATTCTTTTAAAAGCTCTGTTTGTCCTAATAAGTGGTTTTCTGTTTGGCTGAAACCTTCCATAAGTCCCCTTAACATAAGCAAAGGGCTCTTAATAACTATATACAGTGAAGGAATATCATTACTGCCCTCATTCAAACAGATGAAACAAAGGGAACGTTTTATAAATTTCAAATGTATACATCACGAAGTTACCAGACCCTGAAATCCCATCCATCTGGTGGGAAATAGATATTAGTACCCTTAAGACTGATATTGAGAATTTGTTTCCTCTTCCTATGTCTAAATTATTTTCAAAGTATCCCCAGCCTTCTGCAACAGGCAGTAAGAAATAGGAGAAACCCAACAGTCATGAGGCATGTTAAATCCTAATGGTATAAACAAGGTTTGGCTCAGTCTAAAATCCCACATGAAAAATAATAGTGTGGAAACAAGAGTGTTAAGAGATAGTATGTGGTGCAATCATGCCACCAGAGAAGCTTTGCCACAGCAAAAGCTTAATTGCAGAACCGTCATTCCAAAGACAGCCCTCTTTGTTGTTGTTTTCGGAAAACAAAATAAACCTCTTCAGGATTATTGGAAATTCTGACGATCGGTTCCCACTCTTAATATAATTAGGATACTTCCGGCTGCAATGATCAGAAAGCCTAGTTTGAAGTGGCTAGAACAACAGGGGCACTTATTTCCTCACTTAGCAAAAAATTAGAGATCAGACGTTTCTGGTTTGATTAATTCAGGCACCCACCAACATCGTTCAAGACACAGGTTTTTACTATCTTTCCACTCACTTTGTCTCAGTGTGTTGGGGTCTCCTTTCACGGTCACAAGATGGCTGAGGCAGGTCCAGGAATCTTATCTTGACATAACAAAATCTAAAGGCAGAAGAGATGCTGCTTGTACCATAAGAAAAGTATGATGAGTTTAAGTGCTATGTGTACATATTCCATCAAACCAAGAAATATAATTTCCATATGTCATCTTTCTAATATGGTGCCCGGCAGCTTCCCTGATTATTGACTACTTCTGTGTAGTCAGTATAAATGTCACTTGACACTGATTTTTTCATTTCAGGATGTACAAGCTCTTACTTTATTATTTTCCCAAATAACCACCTCCATTTTGCTCTAACGTATGTGCTGGTAGACAATCCCACGGTATTCACTTTATAGTTCTCACAACTGAAGGGAAGAGGAAACTGCTTCCCACGCCACCATCTCAATATCCTCCCCTAAATCAGAGTTTTAATACTGGACATCTAGATATGGTTTGATTCCATGAGGCTTGCAGTAGATTCAATCCATAAGGTGTTCTGTAAGTGAAAACTTCTGATCTGTTGATGTTTCTAGCAGTCAACAAAACCTGGGACTACTAATACACCTTATGCTTTTGTGAATCTTTTAGGTTATTGTTAAATGATGGTCATTATTATTATTGTTGAGTATTTTTCAAAATATTAATTGCATATTTACACTTTTCAATAAAATTTTTAGCATTATTGTTTCTGAAAAAAAAAAAAAAAAAAAAAAAAAAGAAGAGATGCTGCTATTTCTTCCACCACTTGTTAAACAAAGAACAAGGAAAGCTTTCCTAGAAATACCCACGGCTAACCTCCTCTCACGTCTGATTGGCCAGAACAGGAACACATGCCCACTCCTAAACCAATCACTGGTAAGGACTGCCTCAGGCTTAAACCAATCACGATTCATCTCACAGGCTGTGGTGGGTCCCAGGTTCTGGTAAAGCTCCTGGCACCTGGATACTTGAACAAAACTGAAAATTTCACTAAAGAGGAGAAAGGGGATGACGGTGAATGATGTGTTGGTAAGGTAAACAGCAGCGTCTGTCACCCAATTAAAGAGATTATTATTCTAAGGTAACCACTGTCAATGACTTTCAGTCAAAAGTCAATAAAGGAGAGCACGTCCTGGCATCCGAAAGGGTTTAGAGGGCCAGGTGATGAGGTTGGGGGAGTGCAACCTGGGGACCAGGGTAGGCTCTGCCACTAATTTGTCAGGTGATCTCTACTGCATCCTGGACCTCTGTGCACCTCACAGACTTCACTCTAAAATGTTGGGGGGGGGGGAACTAGAGGTCCCTTAATATCTCTTCTCACTTCGGAATTGGATGGATTTTCACTTTACTCACTGACCTCTGGTGAGTCTCCTTGTTTCTTTACTCTTCAGCTTATGCAAATGGCATGCCAAAATTCCCTCCCTACCTTTAGATATTTCTTATCTGTTAACTCTTTCTCTTCAGCCTAGATTATAAGGACCCCCAAGGACAAGACATATCTGTATGCTTTGCAATCTCTTGTATTCATTGTTATTACTTATTGAGGACCTACTCAGTGCTGTGCACAGTGTGAAATGCTTGGCTCTCACATAGTGGGCACTCCGTCATTATTTCCTTATTGGTTTTGCTCCAGCAGCTTTCTCTGTCTTCAGACTTTCTTAAGAGAGACTGCGTAGCATAGCATCTCTAAGGTAGTGGTATTATATGTATAGTTTATTATGAGGATATGGCCAGGTTTACTCCCACAGGGTCACAATTTTTGTGGATAAGGCAGCACTCCTGCTTCCCAACACCACCCACTCATTTTATAAGCACAATTGCCATATATGGCAGCAGAGTGAGAAGAAGTAAGAGAGGCTAGTTCCCATAATCCACCTTCTTCTTTGAGCCAAATGACAATGCAATGTTTAACTTTAAGGAATGTTATAAAGACAAGTGAGAGGATTTTTACATGAGAATGGAGAAACAGAAGCTGAGGGTCCCAGAATTTTAAGGTTCACATGGAGAATTCTCTTGTAGGTGTTTTTAAACGCCTACCATCACATTTCCTCAAAAGTTGGTCAGTAATAACTTTTTAGCTTTTACACATGTGACCAAGCTGTGTTTACTCTTCTGAGGTTGACAAGCAGGTGGCTTTGGTATTTTAAAAAGAAAAAACCCAGGCAGTTGATTCCTTTTTCACTTGGCAGCATCTTTATTTAGTTTTAGAAGTCTTTGGCATGTTGAACTTCTTGAAGATGGCAGTGATTATTTTGCAATTAAAAGTATACAAGTGCCTGACAATCAGTTCATCACAGGATCAATGGCAGCAGCAAGAAGAGCACCAGATCACGTTACTACATGTGCCAAATGTAGTACCAGCTGTAACTGTGATGAGGTTTGGAATTTTTATGTAAAAATAAAAAGTATTATGGCAGACACTGTTCATTACTCAATGAACAGCTATTTCCCTGCACCCACTCCTCTGCTAATCAAGTCCTGATTTTTTTTTTTTTTTTTTTTTTTTTTTGCGGTACGCGGGCCTCTCACTGTTGTGGCCTCTCCCATTGCGGAGCACAGGCTCCGGACATGCAGGCCAGCGGCCATGGCTCACGGGCCCAGCTGCTCCGCAGCATGTGGGATCTTCCCGGACCGGGGCACGAACCCGTGTCCCCTGCATTGGCAGGCGGACTTTCAACCACTGCGCCACCAGGGAAGCCCTGGAATCTTGATTTACCCAAATCCTGCTTCTTTTCCAGGTTTACCCATTTTAGAAAAGGACAACTACAATTCAAGCTCGTGCCAGAAAACTAGAGATCATCCTTGATTTTCTTCTCTCTCTCCAGTTGCCCACACAGTGCATGGGCATACGACCTGTGCTCTTAACACTACCTCCAAAGTATCTCGAGAATCTTATGCTTCTCACCACTCCCACCATTCACCAGACCAACTTTATCTTTCACTGCAGTCATCTCTTTACTATTCGCTGGCTTCCACTTTTGCCTCCTATGTCACTTAGAATTTGTTCCAATTCTGTTTCTCTTTCACATAAGTTTGGAAGTAACTATTCCAACGTTGTTTTGGCAACTTCATAGTGTCACCAGAGACCCATCTTTCACCGGGGCTTTTATCTCTCTCTCCATCTTCTCAGCACGGGGCTTCATGCTGGTATACCGTTTCCATCCTCAGGGTCATCTCATGGTGGAACTTAAGTCATTAGGTCCACATTTCAGGTCTAAGGAAGGAAGAAATATGGAGGGTAAAAAAGTGGGTCCTTCCCAGATAAATCAGCTCTTGAAACACTTTCATAGAAGTCCCATCTCCACTTCCCCATACATATTATTTGTTGGCTACACCTTAGTCACAAGGTCCTTCTCTTCCGTGCAAGGGAAGGTTGGGAAATGTAGTCTTTCATTCCAGGTGGCGATGCATGCCGCTTAAATTGGGGTTCTGTTTCTAAGAGGAAGGAGAGAATGGATCCTGGGGTAAACTCGTAGCTGTTTCTACCACAAATCCCTTTCATCAATTCTTCCCCAGTCAATTAAAAAGAAATCTGATTATGACATTACCTTGCTTAACAATTTCCAGTGGCTGCCCATTGTGCTCAAATTAAAATTTAATGGCTCTGTCTTTCTCTCCAACATCATCTGTTACACATTCTGTCCCTATTATTCCATTCTAGCAACACCAGTTTATATTGAGCATGCCAAGCTTATTCCCACTGCAGGACCTTTGCATTTGCTGTTTCTGCTGCCTGAAATGTGTTACTTCAAATCCTGGCGTGACTCAGCACCTCGCTTCACGCAGGTACAATCTTGCCCCATTTCCTGATATTACTTTTTAGAATGTTGACTTCAGAGCTCTTATCAGACTTCTGTAGAGCCTAGGAAGCCTTACTTTTAGAATATCTACCTGAATCACATAAAATACATCCCACAATAAATAGAATTTGGTTGTGCCTATATAAGAAGTGAATTAAACCGCAAGTGTCAAGTTAATCAGTTACCTTTGTCGACATTTACTTGGACGTTTAGTAATTTTAATTTTTGCGGTTTTGCTTTTGTAATTTGGAGCCACTGAACATTTTACTTCAGGTATCTCACATTTTTTCTTATAAGCTCAAAAACTTATATGCACAGAACATTGTGCCAGTAGTCCATACTGAGTAAAATTTCCCTGGATAACTGTAAATTTTACCCCAATGACCACTGAAATTGTTTGACTACAGAAACCTCATTTTTAAGCATCTTAATGAAAAGATTATTAGTAAAAGTTTTACAACTGATGTGACTTCTACTATGACAGTCTAATTATCTAGCAGTGGTTTAGCGCTGGGTTTCTCAACCTTGGCAGCACTGCTGACACTTTGGGCAAGATGAGTCTTTATTATAGGGGTCTTTTCCTATGCCTTGTAGGATGTTTAGAAGCATCCCTGGCCTTTACCAACTCATGCCAGTAGTAATCCCCGCCTCCCAGTTGTGACAACCAAAAGTGTCTCCAGATATTGCCAAATGTATACTGGGGGGCAAAATCATCTCTGATTGAGAACCACAGGTTTAAAAACTAAAGTTGTACAAACTTACATACTAATTTATTAGCAGATGCAGGTGGACTGTGGAAGTTTTCTTCAACCTGGCAAGCTTTGCAGAATTCCAAGTTTTGAACCTCAGCTTTGACAATGATCTTGAGCAATCACTTAACTTTTATGATTCACATTTCTTCAGTTTTAAAATGGAGGCAATGATACCTTATATCAGGTTGTTAACAGGATTAACTGGTTCGCTATATGGAAAGAATTTAGCCCAGGGTCTGGCACACATTGAGAGGTTCAGCGTTCATTATTTCTCCCTCTGGTTTAAAACAGAAAATCTGAGTGAAAAACAATATTGTGGCTATTTTTGACATAACCTCAGCATGTGGGAAGGGCAGTCATACAGGGGTGGGAGATGGTGAGGAGGGGGTGCCCTGCTCGACTTCTCAGAAGCAGCAGAAGGGAATTTATAGCTGTCATGAATCATGAAAGCACAAAAGAACTGTCAAAGGCACATGCACTCATCACTGTAAATTTTGAAATAGAATCCATGGTCCTATCTGCCTCAGATATTCAAAATATATCTGAAATCCGATCCCTTCTCAGCTCGCCTCTGCTATCACTGTGGTTCAAGCCACCATCATCCTTTGCGTGATTACTGCAAGAACCTCCTGTCTGCTGGCCTCTTTGTTTTTGCCTAAATCCTATGTAGTTTGTTCTCGACATAGCAACCTGAATCATGCTTTTTAAAATGTAAATTAGCTCATATCTCTTTTCTGCTCAAAACCCTCTAATAACATCCCTTCCCAGTCCAGGTAAAAGCCCAAGTCTCAGATCTGCCCCAATCTGCCCCAATCTAAACTCTGATCTCATCTCCTACTACACCCAGGCCCCCTGGCCTCCTTCCTGCTTCTTCTAAAAGACCCAGCACACATCTCCTCAGGGCATTTGCACTGCAGATGCTTCTTCCTGGGATTTCCTATCCCTGAGATTCGTGGCTCCTTTTCTTCCTAGAAGTCTCTGCACAAATGTTATCATTGAGACCTCCCATGACTCACCTACACAAAACTGTGGTCTATCACCAGACCCATTCCACCCGGGCCTGACTGCTCCCTGTCATGCTTACCCTGCTTTATTTTTCCTCACAGCAGGTACTACCATCTAACGTACAATAATCGATAGACACCACGAGGGCAGGGGCTTTGTTTCTTTGCTGCTCTCTGTGTGTCCAGCACACTGAACACTAGTTGGCACATAGTAGGTGCTTAGTCAATGTGTTGTGAATGAACAAATGAATAGAAGATAGCAACATTTTCATCGGGATAAAAATAAGAACAAAGAAAACCAAGAGCACATTTGTATAAGTCAACTGATGTGGATCTTTCAATGTCCTGTCTCTATCGGGCTGGCTCTCCCAGTGCCCTCCTGAACGTTTGTTCATAACTACTGTGACATGTGTAGCTAACAACCTCCTGCCCCTCCCTCCAAAATATTCATGGACCCTTATCTTCCTAAGAGGTAAGAACATGGTACTTATGATAGGGTGAAAAGTTAGAAATTGATGAATATTAGGGACAAAGAGGTAGATATTCATCTCATTCTGGCTGCTCTACATAGGGCTAGTCTACCCAAGCGTGGAGCACGTAGAAAGCCAGTTGGATTCTTGGGTCTAGAATTTGCTCAGATGACCTTCCACATGCTGCTGCAATCATTCCTCAGGCTCATTATGACATCACCAGCGGCCTGACTCTCTCTCTCTCTCTTTCTTTAATGCCATGTTTGGATGTGCTTGTCTGACGGGTTCCCTATTCTCCCTCGTGCATGATTCTAGCATTCACTCTCTGGCCATACAAAATTTGACTGACATTTGACATTTGTCACTTTTTTTTTTTTACTGTCTAGTGTATTACCTCTCTACCACTCTATAGATTCTTGGTGGGAGGGGACCTCCAGGGCTTGCCCTCAGTTTGGAAGTTTAGGAGACCACTCCTTCCCCGCCCCACCGCCCCCCCCCCCCCCCCCCCCCCGCCGCCCGAAGGAGGTAGGCATGTGACCTGAGAATGCCCAATAAATAGGAGGCTCACTTCAGGGATTTTGCAACTTGCGTGGGTGGCCCAAGGAAGAACGGGAACAACTGGAGGTCACCTGTCCAGGCAGCACCATACTAACTGCTCTGTTCCTGTTAGGGGACCACTGCTGAAATTCCTACTTCACAGCTCTTTGGAGCTCTTCTGGTTCTTGCTTTTTCCCTGACTGGTCCGCAGGTCTCCTGTTAATTCTAAGACAGCCTGATATCTTTCTACACACTCCCTTGTGCATGAGTTAGCTATGGGTTTCCGTTGCTTATAAGCCCGGATCCTATCTGACACACACCCTGATAGTAGTGAGGACTCTCCAGACCTTTGCCTCAGGCTCTTCTAGGGAGGGGGATTGGACAGTAAGAGCAAATAGAATAACTCTTAGTAGAGGGGAAGAGGGGGCAACAAATACCTGATTTGGCTTTTTCTCACAGCCATTGTATTAGTTTTCTATTGCTGCAGAGCAAATTACTATAAATTTAGTGGTTTAAAACACTAATTTATTATCTTGGAGTTTCTGTAGGTCAGAAGTTTGGGCGTGGCGTAAACAGGTTCTCTGCTAAAGGTCTCACCAGGCTGAAATCAAGGGGTCAGCCAGGACTGCCATCTTTTCTGAGGTTCAAGGTCCTCTTTTAAGCCCACTGGCTGTTGCAGGATACATGTCCTTCCAGCTCTAGGACTGAAGTCCCTATCTCCTTGCTAGTTGACTGGGGACCCTTCTCAGCTCCTAGAGGTGACCTTCAAGTCCTTGCCATCTGTCCCCTCCTTCATGTCTCTCATATGGCAATTTGCTCCTTCCAGACCAGTGGGAGAACATCTTTTTCCACTTCGAATCTCTCTGACTTCCTCCATTTCTGACCTCTAGACCCATTTTTGAAAGTGCTCAACTGATTACATCAGGCCGACCCACACTTAAGGATTATACAGGGTGTGTACACAGGGAGTTGGAATCTTGGGGACCATTTTCGAATTCTCACTAGGACAGCATTCCTGTGAGGATGTCACCTGGAGAAGCCTATTAGTCCGTCCAAAATTATCATATGTATTCAAAGAAGATAAATTCAGGACAGCTGGCTACAGCGGCTAATATCCATGGACAGAGCTTTTGTCCTGTAGGCCATTCCTGGGGCTTGCAGGAGAGCAAGGTATTTGGGGTACCAATGTGGAAAGGCTTATTAATGTTTCTAGAATGATTGATCACAGTGTTAAGTAGATGATGCCTACTTTTTTCTTTTCTTTTTTTTTTTTGAAAAGGACACATTTATTTGTGCATTTTTGCTGTTTGTTTCTTTAAATGGCACAGCCTTTAGAAGGCGCCTTCTGATTGGAAGAATCACAACAAATCTGTTCCTCTAGTTAGAAAGAATACACTCTCCAGTCATGGGGGTACCAGCCAGTGTCATTCTGCCACCCCACATCCATCAGGAAAAGGGATCCTTCTCCCTCAGCAATTTGGCAAGACTGAAACAAAGTAACTACAACACAACAGTGTCAGAGGATCCATGACACCTGCTTTAAAAATAAATCTCCTGGCTTTGTCTTTCCCTTTATTTTCAATAAATGCTCTAGTATTATTGCCACTGCATTAATCTAGCAGCAGGAAACCATTATCCTATGACAACAGTCTCTCCCATTAACATTATCTTTTAATTTTAAGATTGTTTAGATGACTGTTAGAAGCTACTAAATTAAGATAAAATGAAGAAAGAATTATTTTCTTTAAGCCAAGTGTTCCGTCAAGTTACCCACCCCCAATGTTGACTGAGCTGGCAAAAGAGACAGCATTACTTTTGTATCAGATTACTAAAGACTATTTGGGTATAAGTTGAAATTTCTAGAAATCTAGACATGCTTTCAATGTCATCTAGGAAATAACCATTAGATTTTAAAGTATTATATATATTGTTTGCTCTATTACATGGTACATTTTAAGAGTTGAAAATACTGGTTATTTTTCTGGGAAGCAATTGTTGTAGTAAATAAAACAATAATGAAATCTCAATGATGGAAACTCAGGAAAGAAAGAAAGGAAACATTTGTCTAGTAGAGTTTACTCTGAGAAATAATTGAATTTGGAGAATGCAGCAAAAATAAGACAGGAGGAAAATAAACCTCAATTAAAAGAAAGTCGTGATTGTTAGTGATTATTATTTAATGTTCTGACAAATGGACTTTAAGCTGACAGTCATATCATATTAAATGGTATCTGTAAATTTCATATAAAATATATTACAAACATTTTTTCACATAGTAAGTGACTTGCCGACTATCTGTTAGTTTAAAAAATTCTCTTTTGTTCTATGAGCTGTATCCTAACACTTGAAGATACCCTTTAAAATCTTTCAGTATGTGTTCTGATCCATCCTCATCTGTTTCAAAGGTCTCAAGCCTTTCTTTCTAAAAGGCAGGGCTGGTACAACTGCAAATGAGGAATATATCTAAATAATTATTACAATATTGATATTATGCATTCAACAGTCTAGATCTGTGCTTACCCACTCCCATGGGTAAACCACAGAAAACAAAATTAATATAAACTGAGTTACTGTTTTAGTAGAAATCATACTGAAAAAAAAAAGAAATGCTTAAGTTGTGAATTCCTCATATTGTTAATACAGTACAAGTAGGCCATCAATATGTGTTCTATTTTACTGATAGGTGCAAAATAGGTGGTGGGAGATCAATCAAAACCCCCTTCCATAAATTACCATGACTTCCAGAAATTATCAAAACTTCGCTGGAGTGTCATACGTAGTCTTCCCACAAATGAGTTATAGTCAATAATTCATTCCCTGACTGAGCTGATAACAGGCAGATATTCCAATAATGTGCCAGGATTTACTACTGGACACAAACAGTAAGTAGAAATTTCAATGCAGCGCTAAATGTTATCTCAGTGGAGAAAAGCAATAAAAACAGGACAGAGAGTGGCATCTGGGTACAATGCTTGGATGTTTTAACCCTCTAATTAGGACAAACATGTACAAAGGTAGTGTTGTTTAAGTTTTCATTCTTTCTTTGCAGCAAATTGTTTCCAGAGTATTGTTCCGTAATGACTTCTCCTGGCCCTATTGTCAGAAAGCACAACAGATGGCTCTGAAAAAATACTGGAAAGAAAGTCTATTTTATTCTTGAGTTGCTTTCCCGAATTTTAAAATGGCTTGAATATCTTCCTTTTAAAGGAAACTCTCCCTGCCCATGCCCCTGCCCACACAAATGATCATCTTAGACTAAAGGTCTTAAATATATTTTCAGTGATTTCTTATCATACAGAGAAATCGACAAATTTGCTTTCTCTGTCAGAATGTTTTGAAGCTAGAAAAGAAGTGGTGATTCATCAAAAACAATTTTATTATGAAACTTGATTTATGTTGAGAAATATAAATGATGACGTTATAATGTGTACCTCTGCATGGAGGGAACACATTTTAGTCAATTGAGTTATCCAATTTTATTATTATTTTAAAAAATCCATATCTCGTTGTTCATTTTATTCTAAAGAATTTATGGCACTGTATAGAATAGAAATATGTGTTTTTCAAGTCTATGGACAACTATGGATTGAACTCCACTAATTCCACCAGGGTTATTCATTATAATTAGATGAATAAATATTATCATATTTTCATCAATTTTTTTGTGAGCAAATAGAGACCAGTATTATACTTAAAAAAATTACATTTTATTACAAATCTACATAGAGAAAAAGCTTAATTATATCAATACTATAATTAAAAGTGACACTAACTAAAGAAGCTGTGGTTTGGGGTACTTGAAATTTCTGAATTATTAGCCTTTCTTTTCCCAAGAACTGTTAGTGGGAACATAGCAGGAATGAATTATGCTTTAATGCTTTAGTTTCTCTATCAATAAATGCTCATTTCCATCGTCTTGGAGAGGAACAGTAATTAATGTTAAATGGAATTGCTATTTTCTGCTGGATTTATAATTTTAATATATATTCTTAGTAATAACCACCTCACATATACACAAATGGCCCAGTCATCTACATACCCTCTTTTTTAACTACTACAAAATTTAATTTATCCATAGTAAGATTTAACTCGACTTTAATAAGCATTGCCTGTGGGCCCAGTAGACCATTTCGAAGACCCTAATGAACAAATAACATACTCACATATATAGTCTCATAATTTATTTGCAATGATATATGCAGAATATCACTTGTGCTTGAATATTATTGACAAAATTCAGTCCTAGCAAGAGGTAGCAGGCGTAAGCCAAGTAATTTTTCCTATAATATCACCACTATGAAATATATTCATAGATCAAGATTTGCTGATAGTTCTGAGGCAGATTGGGGGGATATTTAAGGTCCTGTTCCTACCCTGATAAACATGTATGAAGAAAACAAGTCATTTCTTGCCACTATAATAAAAGTGGCCTTGCTATGTCAGACAAAATAATGTGTCGCAGATGTATGTCCTTCTTTCTCATCATCTTTTCCACCTTTCCCATCATTTCCAGGAGTTTCAAATGCCCTTATCAAGTAGAATAATTAAAAGCAAAATCTACATTGTAAATTATATTTCTGATCACATGGTATCAATGCTGTTTCCTTTTCTTCAGTGATCTTCTAATTGTTTTATTTCAATGAAATTGACTTTTTCACTGTGCTTTTACATTACCCTATAAAGGAGAGGTTAGGATAGAACTTCCTAAATACTGATCAACATAATTTGGTGGGACATTTACCAAATGTAGACATTTGGATTGCTTTAAAAAAAAAAAAAAGAAAGAAAAAGATGTTCTAAAAAAGCAACAACCTAACCCTTTATCACATGAAACTTTTAGTGAGTTATTTATAAGGGATTTTGAGAAATACCAACAAAAGACAGTCAGTGAATTTAAAGTATTATCAATATTTAAAGCCAAGATATAGTTATTTGAAGTATAGTCTTTTAGATAAGTTGAGTTCATTATGAATCCCTAATCTTTTTTAAAAACAATTATTTTATTGAAGTACAGTTGATTTGCAATGTTGTGTTAATTTCTGCTGTACAGCAAAGTGATTCAGTTATACACACACACACACACATATTCTTTTCCATTATAGTTTATCACAGGATATTGAATATAGGTCCCTGTGATAGACAATAGGACCTGTTGTTTGTCCATTCGATATACAATAGTTTGCATCTGCTAATCCCAAACTCCCAATCCATCCCTCCCTGACCCTGCTTCTCCTTGGCAACCACAGTTCTGTTCTCTATGTCTGTGAGTCTGTTTCTGTTTCATAGATAATTTCATTTGTGTCATATTGTAGATGAATCCCTATTCTGAAATGCTGCAGCAGTCTCTCCGATCCTACCACTGTGCAGTACCTCTCCACCCCCCAGCCAACACTACCACCACAAAAACTGGCAGCGGCCTAAGTGCCATTCCTCCTCCTCTTTCCTCATGACATCTGTTGGTAACTATCCTTGCTTCTTCTTCTCTCCACACCTTTTATATTTTGGAATTGTTGCCCCAGATTCAAGCTTTTCAGATTCACTTTGGCTGAATCTTTTGATTTCAAGGGATCTCTATGACGGCAGCAATAATGGTAGGGAGATTTTTTAAAAAATGCCTTTCTAAAAAGACTGCCTTCAAAAACAGTTTTGCATTGACTTTAAAAGGTTAAAGTATATTTTTCTTGAGAAAGAGCTGGGGCACTTTGCCGTGGAAGCTGCCATATCAGCATCAAATAATCTGGCCTTTCTCAGGGCACAGAAGGTGACACGGGTCTGTGTGGAACCTCTGGCTGTCCACGGGAGAGTCTCAGAGAACTGTCACTTGGAGAACGGAAAAAATGATTTGTGATTTGAGGACTTAAAGGAGAAGAAGGGAAGGTATGGACAAATCATTTTGGGGTGAGTGGGGAGAATGAGGGTTTGATCTAAGATCAATATAGTTCCTACATTTAATTAGGATTCAAGACAGAAACGATTTGAGTTTCTCTTTCTTTTCCAAAGCACTGTATTCTTATTTCTCATTGTAGGTGAGTAGTTAAATGATGAGTGTATGACATCAGCTGAGGTTTCTTGAACTGCTGGGCACACTATAACACTATTATTTTGAATTTAGTTAATTTTACTATATACCAGGATTACTTTGAGCACTTTTATATCCGTTTAAAGAACACCTGAATACAGAACTGCCTTACCCATAATGAAATTGTATTTACACAGTTTTTGCGAGTTTAGCATCAGTGGAAATAAAAGATTAACATTGCTACCTCATTCAAGCTGGCCCTTTCAGACCACAAACATCTCGCTACCCAGATGAGAAAGGACTGCCAAATGAAAGGGATGCAGAAATAAAGACTACCCAGAGGTGGCGCTGTGGTTAAAGTACACCTGAATTTTGATTACATTGAATGAATTTATTTCCTACCCCTCTGAAGAGAGACTGTTAGCCATTACTGCTTTTGTGTTTCTATAACCACAGCATCAGCAAATAAAGGTCTCCAGTAACATACTCCCACCCACTCCAATCTACAGGGACATGTGTAAAGTCCTCACTCCGCACACAATCAGAGCCAAAACACTGAAACTACCTCCTAGGCCCCTTCAAGCCTATAGATCTATACTGAAAGTTTTATCCATCCTCCTCTCTTCTTTTCCTTCCACAAAAACTACAATCCTTTGGATAATTACTCAGTTATATCCGATGTCTGATTTATTTTCTAACATTTCATTTTAAAATAAAGATTTAATTTCGGAGTACATACTTTGGGAAATAACTAAAGTACCACAATTCATTCCAGACCTATGTATTATGTGTTCTATAAGAAAATCATTTTTTAAAGAAAGGAAAAATAAAGACGATTTGGCTTAATTCCTTCATTTGTGGATTAGAAAATGAAGGGCCAGAGCAGGAAATTTACTTGTACATGACAAATCATAACTTAATTGCAGCTCACTAAGATCTTGTGCCATCTCGTTTTGATTATTATAAATTATTAACAACTGAAGCTGACCAAGGGAATTATTTGTATTATTATGTGTATTATTTGTTTACGGGGTTCCTTTCCCCTTTTGGTTTAACTGAGGTTTCTTTACCAAACTTCAAGGAACATTTCATGTTTTTAAGTTAGCTTTCTTTAATCACACCCATCTGCAGCTGTTTTCTGTACAGAATATTTTAATTATTATTATAGTTTTAATGATTTTTTAAAAAGTTTTTCATATGTGCACAAAGTGACTTGATCATAAAAATGCAATTTTAAGTTCCAATCAATAAAAATAAGCCACTTAATTTCGAGGTGCTAGAAATATAAAGAAAGGAGTATTCTAACTGGTATTTTAAAATGTCTTCTGCTTGATATTGTAGGCAATGACTGTAGTTTCTTTTGCAGCCTTAATGTTGATGGTTTGAAAGACAGAAATCCCCCAAACAGACACTAAAACCATAGATGTTTAACATCTGCATTGTCTAGCCAGATTCTTCTGCAGGTTCCTTTCCTCCATCTAGCAGTATTGTGCGTAATACAGTATGAAGACTTGTCCCACAAGGCTGGTTTTACTTAATGATACTCAGCAGAAGGGCTTTGCACTTTCATGATAATTTCCACCAGAAAAATCTCTCTGGAACTTACTAATAATAATCAGACCTAATATTAGCCTCAGATCGGAGATTTATTAAACCTATTTGGCAGAGCAGATAAAGTTGAAGCATCTAGGCTGAGCTGCGGCCCTGGAAAGAGACACTCAGACTACCACCCTAATAGCATTCCTCAAAACTTGATTTATACTAGAAGTAACCTTTTTTACTCTCCAGAGGCTGTGAGATTTCGAATCTTGCAATAACTTCCATCGCTCTGGGGGCTACGAGAAATTTGGCCTCTCATCCTCTACAGTGGGGTGGATACAGGGGGCCAGGCTTTTCCCCTGAAGTTTTCCTCAACTTTGAACGTAAGGACTGTGATCTTTCTACCACCAGCAATTGACAAATACCTATGAAGTGCCTACTGGGCACTTAAGTTTACACTCGCGTTGATGGGGAGAAGCTTCTACCTTGTTAATGAAACTTCCACTAAGGTTCATAAATCTCTAACATCGTGAATTTAAAAAACAAAAACAAAATAACTCCTCAAAAACCATCTCTTCTGCGTGTGTGTGAAGTCCACCGCCCTGAGATTTCGACCAAGCTTTTCTACCTCAACAGGAAGAGGCCCATTTCTGAGACAGATGTGAAGTAAGTTGCCTAAGGGGCTCCTCTCGGCGCGAGGACGAGCTATCCCCGAGGGGCGAGCGGGCGCGGGTCCCGAGGGGGCCACATGAGCAGGGAGGGCAGGTGTGGCCCCCGCGCCTCGGCTTGCCATCTCGGGCCACGGGGGGCCGCGCCGGCGGGGTCGGCGGCGCCCAAGGGACTTCTCCCCACCTGATTCGGGCCCTTCCCCGTTTCAGCCTCGGGCGGCTCAGCCGCCTCGCTCCCTCCCCCGCCCCCGGAGTCTCGTTTCAGTCATCCCTTTGTCCTTGCCCGGATTGGCAGGTTTTATTATTCCGCCTGAACAATCCGGCCGCCCAGTGGCTGAGGGTCGCTGACGTCGGCGGCAGAGCCTGGGAGTAGTTGGGATTTTGCTCTGTCAGTAACACATGTGTAAGAGCCGCGGAGGGAGCGAGTGAGCCGGTTAGAGGCCAGCGCCGCCGCCACCACCGCCTCCAAGCCGGGCAGCAGCAGCCCCGGCAGGGGCGAGGGTCAGGCGCGCGGGGCCCCGCCGGCCGCAGCTCCCCGCCTCCCGGGCGCGCCCGCCCCCCGGCCTCCGCGCCGGCCGCCGCTGCTCCCGGGGCTGTTGTGTCTGCGGCCGCTCCCCGGCTGGAGGTGCAGGAAGCTCGGCCGAGCGGCCGTCGCCGCCAGCAGCCCCGAGCGAGCGAGCGGGCGGGCGGGCGCACGGGAGGGAAGCAGGCGGAGGAGGAGGAGGGGGAGCGGGAGGAGCGCGGGCGGGGCGGGGGCCTCCGGGCGGGGGAATATACAAAGTGTAGCCACATTGCCAAACTTGCAGCAGCGATTGCAGCAGTTGCTGCCGCTGCGCCGCGCCGCGCGGGCCGAGGGCTCCTGCAGCTGCTCGCGCGGAGCCGGAGGCGGAGAAGAACGACTAGGACCGAGACTGACGCTTCTGCTTCCCGGCGCCTGCCACTTACGCGGGGCCCCCCAACCCAGCCTCAGAGCAGCGCGTTAAAAAAAAAAAAAAAAGAAAGAAAGAAAAGCAGCCCTTAGCCCCCTCCTCCCCTTTCCTGCTTCTGCGAGAACATCCCCCCCTCCCTCCAGCTCCGCCAGCCAAGGCGCCCCTTCCTTGGAAGCCGAGCGGCTTCGCTCGAATTTCGCCGCCGCCGCCTCTCGCAATATTGCAATATAGGGGAAAAGCAGGTAAGGGGACGGCTGGGGAGCCGCGGGTAGGGAGGGGGGAGAGAAGGAGGAGGGGGGCGATTTGGGCCGGGGCTGTTTTCTTTGGCTTCCTTCCCTTGACCGTCCCAAATTGCAAGTAAACAATACGTCGGCTTAGATAATGCGCGAGTCTGAAACTACCGAGGCCGGCCTGCGAGCTAGCAAGGAGGGCAGCCCCGGGCCGCCAGCTTTGTAGCGGTTCCTGCTTACAAAAGGGTTCTTCTTGGAGACGGGGCTGGTGGGGACCTTGGAGGCGTGTGGGGGTATTTTCAGTTCCGAAGGGAGAGGCAGGAGGTGCTTTAAGGGTTGAAGTCTGAGAAGTAGTGTGGGGAAAATAGTCAAGACCCTACCCCCCGCACCCCACCACTATTTTTGAAACAGTGGCAGAAAAGATCTAAGTGAGCAGGATTCGATATTGCTGGTTCTTTAAAAAAAAATTCCTCTTGGCTTATAAGTCTTTTGTTCCAATCCAGGAGAAATCCGGTGAATCACCTAATTAAAATCAAGACATGAATTAAGCATCCATTTTTGTACTACAAATTGCCAGCGCTACGTTTGTCCCTCCCTTGGTCTCCATTAAAAAACACCAGAGACGTTGTTAAAGGGGGGCAGATTTTGCCTCTAGCTGCCAGTTCTGCTTTCTATTTCACAGACTACCTCAGGACCTAAATTGCTTGGCTATGTAATTACTAGAGTATAAGCCTATTTAACTTAAAAGCTTTCTTTTTTTTTCCAACTCTAAATGAAACTTGATGAGGGCCCGTCCTTAGTTATCAGGGGAGTCAGTTTCTGGTCAGTCGTCTTGATTCATCTCTTTTAGATTTAATCAGCATTAAGGTATTGCTTGTCCTTAAGAGCTTTAGCTAATGGGGTTACTGGATGCTTTTCTCAGTGTAATGTTTCCTTTTCAAAAAAAATATACATATATATTTACCTCTCACCAAAGATGGGGGCGGGGAAGAGCTTGGAATCTCCTCCCTCCTCCTCTTTTAAAAAGAATTCTGAGCGATTAAAACGTTGGGCGGGGGTGGGCAGTTTAAAGACATAGGGCAGGAAATGCAGATTCATTTGGGTTAGGGCTGAAATTGTAACAAAAAGCAATTCCTCTTGTAACTGCATCAGATAAATCAATTTACATAAAGGTATGATGCATTCGGTTAAATGCAATGCTAATGGGTTTTAGAGTGGTCCTGTTTCCAAAGTCTCAGGGTTTTGTTACAGCTTAATTGGTGCAGTTCTTATTCTGGTTTATTGTGCGGTCACTGGACACACGTTCCGGGACTCTTTCGGAGGAAATGTGTTTAAAACCGGCCTATTTAAGGAACACAAGTCCTTGTTTCGTTCCCTTCCCCTCGTTTTTTTGCAGCAGCCAAGTTGGGCCGGGGACAGGCAAAGTTCGTCCTCTCCCTTCTGAGGTATCAGCTGAATGTCTTGAGCAGATAGCCGGGAGCCTCGGGGGGAGCCCACACTCTCGGCTTACAGAGGACAAAGACAAAACAGGCTGCTTAATTGGCAGTAAATAACTTGATCTTTTTATAGAATAAGTGACTGGAGGAACACTAGGACTTTATTGGGCTCAGGTTTGGAGGCAACAAATTAATCGGTTTAGGCTAAGCTTTATAAATTGATTCCTATATTAGACCCCAGTTGTTTCTCTCGTGACATTCATTAGAAAGAGTGGGGAATTTTTAAAAGCAGTTTTTGGTGACAGTAGGTCTGGCTCAGATATAACTTGTGCATCCTTTAACAGTGCCTTCTCACATATTATCAGTAACGTACCCCCCACCCTTTTGGAGGAACAAAGCTCTACCATTTAAATTGCTGATCAAGGGCAGATTAGTGAGACCAAAGTGGAGAGTGTTTGTATAGGAAGTTAACAGGCATCCTA
The DNA here is from genome assembly GCF_025265405.1 of Mesoplodon densirostris. Taxonomy (NCBI): domain Eukaryota; kingdom Metazoa; phylum Chordata; class Mammalia; order Artiodactyla; family Ziphiidae; genus Mesoplodon; species Mesoplodon densirostris. The sequence goes on from NC_082662.1 coordinate 78,830,018, forward strand.
AAGTTCAATGATCTATTATTCTTGCCTGTGTCCTGCAAACGCAGAGAAAACACTCATTGATCTTCAAAATGAAATGAGATTTGGAACAATAATGGGAGATGGCGGTCACCACAATGGCATGTGAAAGGTGCTGTTTAAAATAAGAAAAACCAGTTTCTCAACTTTACACACCGCACCACCCCCCCCGCCCCGAAGTCCCCTCGCCTCCCCTCCCACCACCACTCTGCATCTCCCCTCCGCCGGTTCTTCCCTCCTTCCCTTTCAGAAAGCCGAACTATTTCCAACTTGTGAACTGCAGCTGCACTTCCCCGGGCAGAGCTCGGGAGGGAACGTGGCTCCGGCGGGGGCCGCCTCTCTCTCCCCTCGGTTTGCGCTCGGGGCTCGGCGGGGCCCCGGGAGGGGCCGGGCGAGGCGGTGGGTGGGTTTGACCCTCATTTGCTGGAGGCGGGCGGCGGAGGAGGGGGCAGTGGGCGGAGGCGGGGGCCGGGAGGAGGCGCCGAGAGGGGAGGAGCGCGCCGCGGAGCCTCGCTCTCTTGAGTTTTGACAGTACCCGAGCTGAAATTGTCAGCGGCGGCGGGCGCTGGAAAGTTGAGAGGAGCTCGTGGCCCCAGAACAAAGCTTGAGAAAAGTAAACAGGCGGCTGCTGCCGGCAAGCCTCCCTCCTTCCCTCTCTCCGTCATCCTCCTTCCCGCCCTTGCCCTGCTGCTTCCTTCCAGCAACTTTGGGGGCTGGCGGGGGACGGATTCGCTCTCTCGCGCGGCGAGTACTAACTTTCGCATCGCCTCTGTTTTGTCTCTCTCTCCCTGTCCCCTTCCCGCCTTCTGCAGACCATGGTGAATCCGGGCAGCAGCTCACAGCCGCCCCCGGTGACGGCCGGCTCCCTCTCCTGGAAGCGGTGTGCAGGCTGCGGAGGCAAGATTGCGGACCGCTTTCTGCTCTATGCCATGGACAGCTACTGGCACAGCCGGTGCCTCAAGTGTTCCTGCTGCCAGGCGCAGCTGGGCGACATCGGCACGTCCTGTTACACCAAGAGCGGCATGATCCTTTGCAGAAATGACTACATTAGGTAAGACTTGGCTGCTTTTCCGCGACATGGGTGGGCAGAGCAATGGCAAGGCCAAAGGTTACCAAGGGTTTTAAAGAAAGGAGCAGGGCATCTCTGAGAATACAGTGTAGCCTTCACCTCAAAAACCTGGTTGGCCGAAATTTAAGGGGTTAAAGAAGCATGTGTTAATCTTCCAATATTTAGTGGCAAATTAATGGCAAAGGCCACACGAAGTAAAAACTGCGCATCTGGGGGGACTGGGCTGCTAGGTGTGCAAAGGTTGGGACCAGGATCCGGATCCTCGGGACCAGGATTTCAAGTGGTCAGCCGCAGTTGGACCCTCCACTAAAAATAAACATTTCAAGTGGGAGTTAAGCTGCTTTCTTAAAGCAAGGAAGGGACCAACATAGGAACTAGGGAGACAAAAGACTGATTTAAACATTTAAGTGTGGGTAGTGAGAAATGATATGCCGATGGTGATGGCTGATTATGATATTTACGTAAGCACCTTTAAACTTTTTTGAGTGGAAAACTGACTCATTCTTTGTGCTCCTTGTGAAAAAATGCTGATTGCCCATCGGTTTAAAGACTTGTCATTCTTCTTATAGCAAAGAAACCCGAACAAGAAAAAAAAAAAAAACCTTAATGGTAATGTTTCTCTTTATATATTGTTACTTGAAGGCACGCAATACTCAAGTGTTAGTGTGTGGTTTATGATGTAGAATTTGCAGTTCAATTGAGGAATGTTCAGATTTTGGGTTTTTTGTTGTTGTCATTTGTATCACTACCCTTGATCCTCAAAAGAGATTTAGGAAAAGAGGCTATAGAATTATACTAATCTTGCATTTTAAAGCAATGTATAGGAACATTCATATGCCCATGTAAGCAGCCTTTTTCCAACAAGTTTCAGTGCAATTAATGGAAAGAATTCAGGAGGTCAGGTGCCTATAGGATCTTTTCAGGTGAACTCAAGCTACTTAAACTCATTAATTTGAAAGGAGGCATTTGAAGGATTACACATTTAATTTGAGTAAATGGTTTGATAGACTGATGCACATGAATGCTTCTAGGAGGTGTTCTGTTTCAACATCCAGTAATTAAAAAAAAAAAAAAACCCACACGCACACGGTTGATACTAGACAACCGCTCACTTTTAAGAAATGCGTTCTATTAAAATTTCTGCCCTAAACCGTTTTCTTTATAGAGATTAGAAAATTTTTGCCCTTTCTCCAATGCGGGTGAATCAATAGATGAGGTATTTTGTTCAAAGTTTAGCTCCATTGTGATTCCCTCACTCTGCATTTAAAACTGCAGAAGATCCCAGTGCAGTTTGGAGCTGAGTATGGGTATGTTTACCCCAGCGATATCATTAGTGTAAATGATGGAATAAGATGATATTTGGTTATTCCAGTAATGCAACCTATGTCCTCTTTGCTGGCCTCCTCAATCAGCCAAGTCAAAGAAATACAGGAAGGGAGAGGGCTTTTATTTTTAAATTAAGATGGCAGCATTAATTTCACGAAGTGTTCTTTTAGAAGTAAACGTTGGAAAATCATCAGCAGCATGGGTATAATGCTTTCTGGTCCTCCTTCCAAGCAATGCCATGAGCTTTGACAGTACTGTAATTAGAGAGCAAAACTGGTAAGAAGGAGGGTGGTTTAAAGGGGAAAAATTGACAGTGCTGTTCAGAAGCAGTGAATGGTACAGATTCATCTCTTTTCCAAGTGCCTTCAGAAAACCTTCGCTTCTGATTACCACTAATTAAAAAGAAGATGGGTCCACTTCCATTCCCTCAGGACAAGTTTAGGCAAGTGGCTTCCTGGGAATCACTTCCATTCCTTTCCCTATTCTTGGGAACAAATATAAATGCCCATTTGGTGTTTTTCTCTAATGGAGCAATGGAGGGTGTGTGCCCAGCCCCAAGACTTAATTAATTGGGTCCATATTCTCCCTTCCTTTTCTCCTGACTTTGAAAACTGGAACCACGCTTGCTGTTGAACTGGAGGCTACCCTGAGGACCTTAGATTTGTTCGGGAGAGCGGAGTTCTAGCTCAGTACCCAATTGATCTTTTCCTCACACTGCTCAGGGCTCAGCAGCAGACACCCCCCTCTCACCCACCAAGTTTAAGAGATCTCCTAAGTCTTCCTTCAGTGTTCCTTCCTTCTGCCCACCAAGATGCCGAAAGGGTGGGAAGGTGGGGAGGCTGCGCGTTCCTTTTCCTCTCAGCCACTCCCTCCCCAGTCTCCCTTCAGTCCACTTGTTGGAGGAACTTTCAGTTCTGCAGGGACGGCCGCTGAGGAGCGGGACTAATCCGCTCGCCGGCCGCCAGGTGAAGGGGACCCTTTGGCTCTTCGGCCCCAGCTGGGACCACAGAGCGATTTATTAAGGGGCTTTTAAACTGTCTGACTTTGAGGTTGTGGCTTTTTGAAAACAAGCAAGATCTGGCCAAAAAGCTTTGGGAGAGCTGGGAGGGGCCCGGGGAGGAGGGGGTTGCGGGGGGGAGGGGTGGGTGGTGCTGCTTTTCCCCAGCCCCTTCCCCCTGCGCGACCAAGTGTCGATTGGGCAGAGCTGGGCTTCTGCCTCTCCTCCCTCCAAGATTTCAGATAAAGCGGCTGCCTTGCTGCAGCGAATCCGCACAATTAAAAGCTTTAATTAGTGGCTCCTCCATTTTCTTAGTTTTGATGGGCTTTATCTAATGAGATCTGGTCTCTGGCTTAGATCTGCTCCGAATGACGTGTCCGCAATGAATGAGAGCTGCGTCGCAAACAAAACATTTAATTAACAAAATTGGCCTCTAAGAGAGGGAGGGATAGACAAGGGGGGGAGGGGAGAGGAAGGAGAGGGTGGGTCTTAAAGGGGCCAACGCCGGCCTGGCCCCGCCACCTTGCAAAATTACAAAAGTCGTTGAACCTTGGAAGCGCGTCCTCCCCCTTCCCCCCCGGTTCCCGACCCCGCAGCTCAATCCCAGTGCCACCAAGTAGCTTCAGAAACTCCGATTCTCTTTCTTCGAGTCCTCCTTCCTCCACCCCCACCTCGGGCCCGAAGACTGGCGCGGAAAGTGCAGCGAGAGGAGGAAGTTCGGAGATCGACGGGTGGGGCTCCAGGTCCGGGGAGGCAATGCTACGCGCCGGAAGCTCGGGTGGTGGTTCTCGGCGTGCCGGGTCTCGCTCTCTTGCTCGCTCGCTCGGCCGGGCGGGGGCCGGGCTGGGGGCTGACGGCGCCTGAGGCCGCAGTTCAGGCGCCCAGCCGGCCGGCAGCCTCGGGCCCGCGAGGGGGCGAGCGCAGGGCGGGAGCCGGACGAGCGGGTAGCGCTTTCTCTCCCCGGGCTCCGCTCGGGAGGTTCACGTGGCGCCCGCAGCCGCAGTGAGCGCCGCGCAGCGGGGGGTGGGGGCCCGGGGCGGGGGGATTGGTGGTGGTTGGTGGTGGAGGGTGCGTCTGGGGAGGGGGTAGCGTTAGGAATGGAGGCGCCGCCAGACAGCGAGTTCATTTCCCTGGTAATCAACAGCAAGCTGCTATATTCAGAGAATGCTGTCCCTTTAATTGAACAGGCTAGGTAATTAAATGGCACTTTTCCAATAGGACGTGCTAGGTAAATCTAATAGTTGGTTATTTAATATCACTTTGAAGTCTGCCCACTCAAGCACAATGACAGCACAGGAGGATGTGAACTATTAGCTAGGAAAAAAAAAAAAAACCCAGGATCTCAAAAATTAATTAAATCGCATGCAATTTAGGGGGAACGTTTATCTTGATTTGTCATAACAGAATTAATTCAAGGCCTCCAATTCACTTGGGGGCAGATCTGTTACTCTGAATTAACCAAGCGTAATTTGGCTGATTTTTTTTTTCCTCCCTCCCCTCTCTAACGCAGCAGTTGCGATTATTCACAGCCCCCCTCTTAAGTATCAATAGCTTCTGGTGCTTTTAAGGTGCTTGGTCTCTAGTTATTCCGAAGTACCTTTAATGGACTTGGCTCCAGGCATAATTTCAGGGTTGCATTTTCTTTGTTACATTTAATATAGCTGGTGCAGAATTTAGATTAAATATAGGAACCTGCTGGAAAACCAATTGCTTCTGGATCGGTAGCTGTGGATGTGCATTTTTCTCCTCAGATAGGTCGCTGATATTTACTTGTAGGTAAAAATGTATACCTTTCAGCCACACTCTTAGAAACCTACCTCTCCTTGCCTGAAAGCGGTTTAGAAAACAGCCAGGTAATGCTCCGTGTCGTGTGTATTTTGCTTGAAGTAACCAGTTGCAAGGAGGCTCACCTATTGGTCGTTGAAGTTAGGGAAAGATGCTAAGTATTATTACTGAACTAAAAATACAACTTGCTCTCCGTCTCTTTCTGTCAGCAAGGAGAGTTGGAGCTGGCAAACAATCCTAGCACTACGTGGTACTTTTCATAGGAGCAGAGCACCTTTAAAGTGTAGAGGTTTGGTGGGATTTCTTCCCTTTTCCCTTTTCCCCATGTAAGTAACCTCTTGATGTTTGTGATTGATTGCATTGCCCAAATGCTGAAATATTAACGACCTTCTTGGACTGAGGACCCAAAGAAAGGAAACTGAAACCGATTCTGTCATCACAATTAAAGACTCCCCTGGCTTTAATTAGCCTGACCTGGGGTATATCTCCCCGTTGCTTGAGTTAAAGAGAAAAGAGCCCATTATAGTCCAGTCTGAGACCGATAGCTACTTAATTGAGCACCTAAAGCCTCAAGCCTTTTAAATCAAACACTGTCCTGGACAGTCCCCCTGGTTAGATAATTAACTCTCCAGCGCACAGAAACGTTGTTAAAACACACACACACACACACACACACACAACTTTTCAGAAAAAGGGTGGAATTCTAATGGTAGCCTTCCTCTCTGGTAAAAGGGATTAAAATGTGTATAGACATGTAAGTTTTCTGCTCTGAGGCAGCTTTAAAGCTGTAGGCACGGAAAGATATTAAACTCCATTAATATTGTTGTTCAATAGCACATCAGTCCTGGGTAGATCTTGGTCATTTTCAAACTTTGTAACTGTAATTTCTGACACTTTAGGGATCCCGTGATTTTGTGGCTGATTGTTCCCTGAAAGGTTATGAAAGTGGTGCTGGAGAATATAAGATGTATGAAAAGCTTTTGGATTACATACGACTGCCCTGATTATTAAAATACACTTAGAGATTGAAGACATACAAATGACTTTACTCAGGATGGATTGTTAAATTAATGAACACGTAGGTTGGGTAATCAGATCGGTACTGTGAAAGGGTATTTTTGAGATGGAGTGTCACTGTGTACCTGTTGGTAGTGGCAGCCATAATTATAGACTCCTAGCCATTAAAATACTTCTGGGTTGCTGTAAGAGGATATTTGGTCCTTAGCTCAGGTAGGATTCTGTTCCCTACCCCCGTTATCTACACCGCCCCCCTTTTATCCTCAGCATGTTTTTGGCTACATGGACAGGTTTTTAATTTTATTCTTACCCTAAGTGTTTGAGTTGGTACCCCTTTGGGGGATTGAAATAGCCCTGCTGTGGACTGGAAACGCCCCCCTGGCGATGCTAATTCTCTGGCCACCCCACCCTTCTGAGAACCCTCTCGTGGCAGCAGTGACAACCCACGCTTGCAGGATGCTGTGGGTGGGACCCCGGGAGCCTTCATCAACGCTCCTGAAGTGGTCCAGTGTTAGGAAATGCCAGGCCAGCGGGCCCTGAGCTCCCACACGGTGTGGTCCTGCGGCCAGAGGTCCTGACAGTGTATTATTTCAGCTTTCTCTCTGTAACTGTTCTGATTCTGTACGAACGTGTCAATGTGTCGTTGATCTCAGACTAATTAGTTTTGAAATGGAGTTTTGATTGAACTCTTCAAATCGATGCTGCTGCAAAATTTGTTTCTTGGGCTTCCTATTAAAAGCCATCTTAAGGGGCAGTTTTACTACTCTCCCTGTCGTTCAGTCGATACATTTAATAACAACTTACAGGCTATTTTCAATAAAGTGGCGACAGCAAATTAGTAGTTGGAACATGACAAGCCTCTTCTGCAAGACCAGATTCTGAAAACTAAAGCAATTATTTTTATATAGAGGCATGCCACAGTCATTCAGATTACGGGGTGTTCCATAGGAGCCTGTCTCATGGTTTGACACAACTGCATTTTATGACTTTCTTTGGACAAGGAAGAAATGCAAGTATTAATATTTATCATGATACCGATATGTTAGTTTGTAAGTCCTATTACTTTGTTTTTCATTGTTGGAAAGTGCCTCTCTGACCCTGCTTACTCGTTCTGATATCACCTTTCAATGTGAAATCATTTTGGTCTGTTTAATAAATATTTGTGGATATTAAAGAGGGAAGCCCAAAAGCAAATAAAGCTTCCCAGCTTGAGTCTACAGATTTCATAAAAGCCAAAGTTCGGTGTTCGTTAAAATATTTTGTCACGCCTGTGGAAGGATGTAAGGAATTATGTATATCTTTTTCTTCAGTACACCGCACTTCCTTGAGCTTTCCCCTCCTCTGCAGACTTCTCCTTCTCCCCCTCCTCCCCCCATGGCAGATGTTGTGGTCTCATTTGATTGCATAGGAAAACTGCAGTGATACAGCAAACACCCAGAGAGATATGATGACAAATGGGTCCAGATCCCGGTAAATTACTTTCTGCTCAAATCGAAATTTCATTCAGTTTGTTGCTAGCAGAGATGAAGTAATCTAAATTGTGGACTCAGGAGCAGATAGAGGGAAGTTGGAGCAAGCATTTCATTATCAAGAGAGAGAGAAGGTTAGGATGAAAGAGATGAGCAGAGGCAAATCTTAAGTGTTGACACCATGATTGAAAAGGTTAACCCATACACATTATATATCAACCTGGATAGCAGAGAGTTTCTAATGGAAAGTCTGCACTGATGGAGGTTTACGGGAGTTTCAATACACTGAGCATGATGTCTTCTTAGATATACAATCAAATCCTCTTAACCCTTTTGATGACTCATATCTCAAGATATGATTAAAGTACAAAAGAGTTCTTCATATAATTTCAAGGACACAATACATTTAAACTCCAGGCATGAATTGTATCTTTTTTTTTATGATGAACTCAGTAATCTGATAAAATGTGTGTAGAACAGAATTGTTTCGTATTTGCTAGAGGTGTAAGTCAATATTTTGATGAAACCCAGGGCACCCTCTTCCTCTGCGGTAGGCAGAAGTTAGCTGTGACCCCCCAAAAAGATTTTTCCCAGGTGATGTAAATCACTCATAAAATTTGAGTCCGGAGCCGAAGAATTCAGTCTCTGTCAAATGCATTCCAAAGGGAGGGCCAGAGGCTGGGGATTTCTTTCTTTTTCCTTGGTTTGGGATTATTCATTGGTGTCCCCGTCATCTTTGTTTCAGGTTATTTGGGAATAGCGGTGCTTGCAGCGCTTGTGGACAGTCTATTCCTGCGAGCGAACTCGTCATGAGGGCCCAAGGCAATGTGTATCATCTGAAGGTAGCATCTGCTCCTCCTCTGTTTTTTAAAAGAACCATAACTTTCCTACATGGAGACAAAGCGTGTCTCCTTAGTAGGAACCCTGTTTTCTCAAGCCGCAAACATGGAAGGAATCCACTGAAATTGTTACGTGGCAGTGATGATTACACATCCACCCACGCCACTCCCCCCATGCCACAGAAGCACACACCTGTTTGTCGCTTTTCCCCTTTAGCTTGATCCAGTTTCTGGCATTTTGGCTTACTCTTTTCCAGAATCATGTTGAAGGAAAGAAAACACTAAGCCATAAGTGGCTCTCTGTACTTGACAGATACCTGCTTAAAAACAGTTTATAAACTTGTGACCAAGAAAGACTTAATTTGTACTTGTTTTCAGTGGATTTGCTTTTTCCTTTCAGTGTTTTACATGCTCTACCTGCCGGAATCGCCTGGTCCCAGGAGATCGGTTTCACTACATCAATGGCAGTTTATTTTGTGAACATGATAGACCTACAGCTCTCATCAATGGCCATTTGAATTCACTTCAGAGCAATCCACTACTGCCAGACCAGAAGGTGAATACCTAGTTGGAAGGTTCAACCTCTTCATCTAGTGAGGGAGTTTTCCTAGGTGGTTGTGTTTTTGCGTGCCCTTTTAAAGAAATGTAGACTACTCATACAGACACGGTTCAGAAGTAGAGGAATTGATTGGTTAAATCGTGAATCTTTTGTGGTGAAAAAAATCCTGACTTAGTTATAGCTGTAGCTTTACCAGTGTTGAACACATTATCACATGCAGAGTCAGGCAGAATGTAAAACTTGCCTACGACCAGTTGTTTATCCCACTTGACAATTTTGAAATTCAGAAATACGATGTGACTAGGTTATTGTGGGGGGAAAATTAGAACATTTTTGGTAGGAAGAGGGAATAAATGTCTTTGTCATGAAAGAATGATTTCTGCATTAGTAATAGCAATCTGGACACCTGCCTTCCTAACCCAATTTACGGTGCTTTGAATCTTAGAAGAGCAGTTTTACAAAACATTCTGGAATTCTAAAGGAGAGCATTTTTGTTGATTGGTAGTCCCATAATATTTGAGTAAGTTACAACTTTTTAAAAAGTTCTAGCTCTTGCTGATCATTAAAGATTAAATGTCTTGATTCTTGATCCACAACTGGAAAGGTTTTGGACCAGAGTTAGAAACGAGGAAATTATACAAATGTACGAATCATGTATTAGAGGGCACTTCAGAGGGAAGATTGGTGATCAACAGTTGTCCAGCACCTGCAGTACTGGATGGTTTCAGATCTATTTTAATCTCCTTAGTAAGTCCTATAGCTATGCAAGTGAGTGCATTTTGATAACTGCTGTGCCTAATTTGTAACAATTACTGTCAACCTTCAGTTAAGAGACTGTTCATTCCACACTGGCCCAGAAAAGAGTGAAATGTATGACTCGTGCGCATAATTTTATTCACATCATATTTCATACTGATTATGTATTGATGACATTGATTCATTTACTCTTTACAGCACCACTTGCATGGATATTAAATCTTATTGACCACAGATGAATTTTAATTTCAGATTGGTGATAGATTTTTCCATCAGCTCTGATAGTATGTTTGACTTTTTCATCATTAACCCAGGCAATCACACAACACTGAGTTATTGCATTGAAACAAAAAGTGCACACTTCACTTGGTAATTCTTTATGGATTTACAATGGGAACTTCATTAATGTCTGTTGTAGGGATCACAAAAAACAACATTCATCTGCAAATAGGAATTTAGCAAGCTTCAAAAATCTCAGGAAAAAATATTAGGCTTCTTTGTCTTCCGTAATGCATTTTCTTAATGCCGTGTACAGGGACAATGACTAATATTTGAAAAATTTTAAATTATACTGCCATATTTTAATGCTTATTTTTATCATTTTCCCTTACTCAAGTTTATGGAATGATTTTAAATGTATTTTCCATTGCTTTATTAGGTAAAGGTTAATTGCATCAAAATATGTACAGTTTTCCTTATTTACTAATATAGGAACTACATAGAATACTATTTGAAGAACGGAAAGCTAATTTTTTATTGCAAATTAATCAGTCGCCATTGATGAGCCAGTTCAGGCTTCTTTAAGGAGTGCCAGTACATATAAATACTTACAGATCTTCATGGTTTCAGTTGTAATTAAGTGAATCTGTAGGGCTGAGTTGAGGACAATGAATGGGTAACAAATATTTTGAGATACCCATTTCAATGTAGAAGCAAAGCCATTTGTAGTTATACTTGGTAGCCAAAAAAAAAAGTACAAGAATAAAATCCACCCCCTCCAAGGTAAAAGCTTAGTTTCTCTACAAATTATATCTTAAGTTTGTTGCTGGTTTTATACCATTTCTTTCCCTGACTTAGCAAGGCATAAAAAATGATACAGCTCACCAACGTGCATGATGAGAATTGAAGGATGTAGAGATAAGATGGAAAATGTAGCCAGACTGTGTAGCCAGACTGAATACAGGCCATAGCAGTGTTAGCCAGGGACTAGGTACACAGACATGTAATAAGTACGAGCACCGTCTCACAGTACCCTCTTACTGAGTATAAGATGATGTAAATTGGGAGGTGTTAGGGAGGAAAATTTGAGGAAAATCTGGTTTACGTGTTTACGAGATTGCAAGTATTGTGCCTTTCATGTAAATCCATACCTTTTGCAGAGTGGGAGAGGTAGGGGGTTCATTTTGGAACACAAAATATATGAGGCAATGAAAAAGAGCCTACCAGTGTGTATTTTAACGTTGGAAGCCTTTTAAAAGGAGACAGGTGGCCTTCAAAAATTAATAGCTCTTAAAAGCCATAAGGAAATATAACTTAAGGATGTGTTCTTGTCAGACACTGGTGAGAAGCTGTGTTTTGGGGGGTGATGTTAATTAAGAACGTATCCCCGTTGGCCTAAATGTCTTACATTTTTGCCCTTGGTGCTCAGCTCACCATGAGCACAGTCAATTCACAAGGTAGTTTTTGTAAATAAAGGTTTTGGGTAAGCTGAATGTGGTCCAGAGAGATATTAATGAGAGGGCAAGGGGGAAGAGGTAATGAAAACATACTTCCTGGTGGAATCATAAACTGCTTTTTGGACCTGGAGAATGCTTTAAAATGATTTTCCCCAAACCCTGTGGCGTTTCTTTTCTGGAGGAGATGAGATGGGGAGAAATGACAAATAGCTCCATTTTATTATTTTCTTCTCTCTCATTCTCCATATTTTTGGTAGGGAAAATTGGACATTAATTTTGGCCATTTTCCTTCTGTTCACAGAACCAATTACATTTTTAGCGCATGATGCATAATAAATATACCCAAACATCCTCTGGCTGAAAAGTAATGAGTTGATTATTTGTACATCCCTTCTTTAAAGGCAGCTAATTGTATGGAAAGTATAGGCCCCCGTCATCTGGCCCCTTTCAACTTTTATTCTCCTGAAATTTGTTCCCAGTGTCTGGGATGTATAGTTTAGTTGTTGTTCTGCACCATTGGCTTTTGTATGTTCTGAGAAAAAATAATCTTAAGCACTTAAATCATACAGTCTCTTTGACTGAAATCTCAGACCACTCTTGTTCTAGGATCTACAAAAAGTTATAGCCTATATTGTCTGAAGGAGACTTGGCTCCCCTCAGGAGAATACTGCCTTGTAGAGAGAGAGTTATGTAAATAGAATCAAGAATTGTGGGTTTTGGGGGTTTTTTTTTTTTGCCTGCTCTGGAATTCTTTCTTCCACTCAGGAGTGATGGTTTCATCTAGAATAATCTGTGCTTTTCAGTAAAATAAGAGATCACATCTCTTTGGTCAGAAGAAAATTTAGCGAGGGTTCTAGTTTACATACCACTTCGCAGTTCCCCCCATAGTTACATAATTGACGTTGTGTGTGTGTTCATCGTAGAGGACATTTGTTGCTCATTTATTAAATATGCTCACTGGCTGCTGCCGCATCTTTGTTCTGGACAGACAAATTACCTTTCTCACACTGAGCCTCCACTCTGGGGATTAAGCCTCTACCACTTTAATTAGCTTGGAAGTAGGGGGTTGCAGCTCCTAATAGACTTCAGGCTTTTAGTAAGTTAGGGAAAGGGTGAAACGAGAACTTCCTGGGAAGCTCACAATGTCATTTAAAAACCATAAAAACCTAATATATATTATTTCATTTTGGTAATTGCAAACAGCTTGTATTGGACAACTGTGGATTATCATTTCTAACTCAGATATTAAAGTTAGACTTCCACTGAACTACATTCTTTAATTGAGCACAAGTCATTAACACATTACATATGTTAGATTCATATATTTACAATATTTATGTAATATTAAGTGGCATAGTAGGTAGGAAATACTAAAGGAAAAGAAGTTTCTCAATATTTGTGTGTGTGTGTGTGTGTGTACACACGCATATACACACATACCTATAAGCAGAGAAGGACATGGGTGCATAGACATCATATGGGGATATTAGAATAATCATGTTAACTGCCAGTATTTGTTTAGCTTTTATTAAGTGCCAGGTGCTGTTGAATGCGGCCTCTATATATTATGTAATCCTTATAACACCCTTGTTATCCCCACTTTTAGGCTGAGGAAACCAAGACACAGACAGTTAAGTAACTTGCCAAAGTTTACACAGTTGAGAATATTAACACAAAACTTCCTGGGGAGGAGGGACTTGGTTCTGATGTGCCTTTAAGATCCTAGTTCGAGGCAAGATGTTACAATTCACTCTTTGCAGAAAGAAACTTGCTTTTAACAGAGTTTAGCAATTCATTGTAGAACTTTACACCAGAAACTTTCTGAAAGTCCATTTATCGTCTCATTTTGTCCACTAGTAAAAGTGCAGAAAATGTCATGCTTTAGTTCTCCACTGCCAGAGTACGTAGCGTAGAAAGCCTCTAACAAGTCACAGTTGGAAAGTAATCTAATAGAAGATTAGGGAATGTAGGGAAGACAAAAGCAGCCATGTTTGAGTTTAATCTCTCTCAAGTTCAGCATTTTAGCTAAGATGCCCGTTTTTATTTCTTGCAGGTCTGCTAAAAGGTCAGAGTAATGCAGACTGCGTGCCTTCATCTCAGATCTTGTTCATCACAGGTGGATCCCATGTGTCTTCAGTAGACAAGTCACCTTTGTAGCTAGCACCAGTACCAGCTCCATGCCATTGCACCTTCTTTAGTCTTGATCGCCCTTCTTGCATTTATTGGTGTATTAAAATGACTGAATATGAACATTAAGGACTCCATGAACCTGGGCTAATGGGAGACTGTAGAGAAAATGAAAAAAGATCCACCGGAGGACATCTTTGGGGGGGAGGGAGCTTGGGAGGAGGGAAATGACTAATGAAGCTAATTAAAAGAAGCATTCAAATCTGCTTTCTACCCTCATTAACAATTAGCAGGGCACTGGCCAGAGTTTGTACCCTGTGTTTTTACCTTAACAACATTCTATTTGCTCTTTGTATATTTAAGTGTTGTAAGGAAATGTGTTTCAATCAAAACTGAACATGAGATAAAGAGATGTGGCTTTTGTGATATTCTATCACAAACACTTTTATTGTATCTCTGTAAAATACAATGTATGTATGCATGTAAGTGTTTTCGTCCTAATGTTGCTACTCCCATGGCAAAGAAAAAAAAAGAATGAAAAAAAGAAAAAAATTGGAAAAAAAGTCAGGCTCATAGAAGCTACTGTGTAGAAATTCCCCCCTACTTCTAATTTGCTGAATGAAGAAAAAAATCTTTTATTTGTGATATTTTCAGAGACATTTGCTCTAGTATGGTGTATTTAAATAATAAAAACTTAAAAGAAAAATATCCGATGGAGTTTGGGTTTAAAAACTGCTTTTTCTTTTCTGTTGTTTTGGAAAATTTTATTTTTTTTTGTTCCATACCAAGTTCACTTTAAATCTTCGGGGGTCGAGGGAAGCGGTGGCTATATTTATTTAGCTCTGAGCCAATGAGGTATTCTTCAGATTACTTAACTTTGCCATTTTTGGCAGGAGTACGAAGTCATGTCTCTAACGGAGTCCTTTCTATAAATTCAGAATATTCTGTTAACAGCATGTCATTACACTTCTGCTGTATCACAGTGAATCTTTTGTGTTTATATATATATACGTTTGATTCTTCAGCTATTTCGTTTATTCTTTTTTCTCAGTAGGAAAGCCCTGGGTATTGATGGAAAGCATGTTAAAGAATGTGGCATAACCATCTTGTTCTCTTACCAAGTTTATAGCCTTGAAGGAAATAGCAGTTCTAAACCATACCTGTACAGATTTTGAGGTTCCATTAGTTGTTAGGACCCCAAGCTCTTTTACAGTCTTCTTTGATGCGTGAAGCAGCCATTTCCTGCTGAGCTTCTAGACTCGTGTGGTCTGCTGTATGATTTGTTTATTTTGTTTTGCTCTTACGCTCCTGTACTGGCTCTGCCTTTCCATGTGTTTGGCGGAGGATTTGGATTTCATTTAGTAGTAGTCTTGAGGTACTTAGTCGCCTATTCTAGGCAGCAGTGTCTCCCCACCAGCGCCCAGGTTGCCTGCGGAAAACACGTGTAGGCCAGGGACTCAGTGGCCCCAGTGCCGTTGCTGGAAGGAGGAAACGTGAAAGGCTGCCCTGCCAGGCTTGTAGTATGTGAACAAACTCAACTGCAACTTCTCTTACAGGTTAATAAAACCAGGTGTGTTCATAATTCTACTTTAAGTTTTATTTTCTCTTGTTCCAGAGAAAAGCTGATATAGACCCACCCTCTCTCTGAGAATGGGAATTGGTTCTGCAGAGAGGTCTGGCTCACCACCTCTCAACTAGCAGTCAGCTTCCCTTTGGGATCTCCTGCTTCCCGACATTCCAGGCCAAGAGAAAAAAATCAGTTGCTCCAACTGAAAACCTCCTATAAGCCTCGTGTAGGATAATCTAAAGGCAGAGTTAGTTAAAGTGGAAAGTTTATTAGAGCCTTATAAAAAGACTATGCAGGAGAAAAAATGAACAAAATCACAAAGATAACAATATCTGTTTGAGTTGGATCCTTGGGGAATTGCTAGGAACTAGTTCTGGTTCTTAACACCTTTTTTTTTTCCCTTCAAGATCCTTTAAGCGGGGGCTTCCCTGGTGGCGCAGTGGTTGAGAGTCCGCCTGCCGATGCAGGGGACATGGGTTCGTGCCCCGGTCCGGGAGGATCCCACAGGCCGCAGAGCGGCTGAGCCTGCGCGTCCCGGGAGCCTGTGCTCCACAACGGGAGAGGCCACAGCAGTGAGAGGCCCGAGTACCGCAAAAAAAAAAAAGATCCTTTAACGGAACGTGGGACTCTTCAGGACAGAAAAGGAGAAATGTGTTAATAAGAATGCTAGCATCTTCTCTAATTCTTTTTGACATAAGCACTCATGTCCCATATAGTGTAGAAATTCAAAGGAGATAGTTAATAACTTTGTAGTCAGTAATACAGTGTGGCACTTAGTGATGTGGAGGGCTAAGGTCATTAAAGACTTTAAATGAACTATTATAGGGCTAGTTCCTCAAGCACTGCTGCGTATTTAATACCAAGCTTCTAAAAGCATTTCTTAAGTTGCAGACCTATAAGATTACAAATGTCACTCATGTTAGTATAATCCACATGCAAGTGATGAAGGCTTCTCTTTGATGTGCTAAATTGGAGAAGGACTAATGGAGCTATGAATATACAATAGAACATATTTAAGTAGTAGTCTTGCTTTAGGTAAAACACTGCCTTGAAACCAGAGGCGTTTCAAACAATAAAACCTGGCTCTAATGGGGATGCTCTGTGGATAGAAAGCTACTAAAAACACTCAGGTTTATTCTGATGTGAGCAGTGATTGTGTTCCTCCCCCAGCTCCAACATTGCTGGGGAAAAAAAAAACCCACGAGCTTGTTCACCTTTCATCGTGGCATTGGTGATGTTAGTGAGATGCACTCTGTTCTTTTGAAAGGACTTATGTAATATTAGCCACGTCATAGAGCAAGATGGCCCCAGTCTCTACAAGCAAGTGCAATTAAAAATAAAAGCAAATGTGACTGAGCCCAGCTGAACTCCTGATTAAAAAAAAAGTTTATGATACATATAAATGTCTCAATCATGCATATTGTCAATCTTGCTAATGAAACAGATTGTCCTCTGAAAGGGATTAATGTTTTTTACCTATCTGTCTAGTTAGATTTACACAGTCCAAAAGGCCGGAGAGCCCGAACGAAGCTTTTCCAAACCAAATCGTTTGCCACAAGAAACTGTTTCCAGCTTGTCATGACTTATTAGGAAATAGTTTAACACAGACTGTAGTGTCATAAAATACGAAATGAGAAAACTGTCACACCAACATGAAGCTTGTGAAATTGTCATCCTCTTAATATTAACCGTATTTAAATTCTTTTGCCCTGATTTGCACTGATGTTTGAAACAACTGATAATCCAAAATGAAGCTCTTAAGTTAAATGGCTTAAATGTCAATATAGTAAGATTCTAATGTGTACTACTATTTATATAAAGTATTTCTTAGGGCCAATAAATTGCATAACGTAGACTCCAAGATCTGTCTATCAAAACACTATAGTGAAGGGTTTCCATGTAGCCTAAATATTTGTATTTAAATTGAGAAGATGTCCCAAGCCTCCTTCACCCAGGAATTCTATCCTGGGTGCTTGCATCCTGTGACTCAATTGGAGAGGCTGTTGAAACACAGACCATTTACAAGTTGATATTACCCGTCTCTGCTACTGAGACTCACCTATTGTCAGTCCAGCCAAGTCACAGAAATGCTTACTGCAGTTAAATAGCAATTTGTTTCCATGAAACTGCAATTAAAGTATTACGGAGCAGCCATTTTAGATTGGCAAGGCTCTGAACGCATGTTAAACAGCCAGCGATTCCCACTTGCAGTCTGGGATCTGACTAGCAGCGAAGTGTCACACATGCACCCGTGTTGGGTATCTAGTTAAGAGACATCTGTAGCCCTCTTCTCCCATCGTGGACATGCTGAGAGCTGTGGCGCGTCAGGGCTGATTTGGGGAAGGTGAACTTGCAACATACCTCAAGTGAATACTATTTTCAGTTGTACAAGAAGTGCTTTCTGCTAGTAGATAGGTACATGTTTCCTAGAGGGAAGGTTTTCGAGTTCAGATTGATTCTGCTGAGAATGGACTGTAACTCGGAGGCCTCAGGCCAGTAACGTACTACAGGTCCTGACACGTTACAGCTGTGTCAACAGGGCCATTCTCTCTCCTAAATTACAGCTAATAAAACAGAGGATGAGAATCAACTGCTTCTGTTCTAATTTCTTTGAATGACACTGGAAAGTTGTTTAATGACTCTGTTAGAAGGGACAAGCCTGAGTGGAGCCACCAAAATACCTATTTAAATGGTCCCTCTCCCCTCGAAACAGGGCAGGACAGCTTTACTGGGTGTTAGCGTCACCATCCCCAGATCAAAACCTGCAGGGGAAAGAGAAACTCTGAACTGAAGTCTTCTAAAGTTCAGAATTTGTTGAGTGAGAAAGGTGAAGTGCAAAGGTTTTCTGGAAAATTCGAAACCTTGATGTAAGATCCTGCGAGAGGAAAGGATTTCAGAGGTCGCGTTTTAAAATACAATTAGCGCTGAATTCCAACCAGCTTGGAAACCATCATTAGCTCATGAAAACAGGATGCATCGCACCTTCCTTGGCCTAGAAAGTTCTCCCTGCCTTGAATCAAAAGGTTTATGCCCTCCACTTTTTCAAAAACAAATTTCATATGCAGGGCATCTATTTGTAGGACTTCACCTGTGTTGTTTGAGCTATAATTTTTTTAAGTAAGAGGAAAACATTGAAGAGTTTCTTCCTAAATTAATTTTTCATTTTCAGTGAATTGAATGTTTTTAGGAACTGAAAAGAGGGAATCTGAAGACAAACTGAACTTACACAAACAAAGATTAATTATGAAAACTGGAAAGGAAATTGCTTGCTTGGGCTGTGATTGTATACCTCTTTCTTTATTTAAATATAGTTAGGTAGAGATGGGTGTGTCTTCAAGTCTGCCTATTCTTCTAAGGCCTCTGATTCAATTTCTAGCATCAGTTATGGGACTTACACTTTCCATCAACATTACATCTTTAAATGTAATGTTTAATATAATGACTATCTTGGAGTTGTGTAATGCTTTGTAAATGTATTTATATGTTAACATTTACCATTAACAAGTTCTTACACATGTTCTCTCAGTCCTTTCAATAATCCTCTTAGTGATTTATTGCCTCAGTTGTACAGATGAGGTCATGAAGGTTGAGTGAGTTGACTTATGAAGCAGGACCAGGACTACAGTGAGGGGAATAGGCACTCTCTTTGGGTGCAACATTTAAGTAATCAAGATGATGCTTTAATGCAATATGTTTAAAAATAAAGTTAGTGCAAAAACACCTATGATGACGGGCTTTCCGGTGGCGCAGTGGTTGAGAGTCCGCCTGCCGATGCAGAGGACACGGGTTCATGCCCTGGTCCGGGAAGATCCCACATGCCGCGGAGCAGCTGGGCCCGTGAGCCATGGCCACTGAGCCTGCGCGTCCGGAGCTTGTGCTCCGCAGCGGGAGAGGCCACAACAGTGAGAGGCCCGCGTACCGCAACAAACAAACAAACAAAACACCCATGATGAACAAAATAATCACAATTTCCCATAAAGGCAGGATCGATATTACTTATCTTTTGTTTCCCTCAGGTGCCAACATTGCTGGGCACTGTTATTAATGCCCAAAATGCCAGAACTGCCAGTTCCCTGGCATTTTGGTAGCATTGCCTTATAAATTGTGAGACTGCAACAATGATATACTTTATTCTATGAGCTATAACTAGTTTTTTTCTTTTTCTTCTCTTCAAACACTAAAGTTTTGCAATTTATCTTTATCCAGCCTGGAATGCAGACTCATTTAGATTACCTGCCTATTTTAGCCTCACTCTAAAAGAAATTTCTTTTGAATTTTGACAAAGCTCAATGACTTTATGGTGAAAAATCAGATATAATTGATAACAACTCTGCCTACAAGTGGTTGAGGCTGATGAAAAAAAGCGAAACTTTAGGACTCATATTAGTCCAGAAGGCAAAATGGATAACTAACTCTATCCCATACAAAGAAATAAATGGTATGTTTAAAATGTTTGAATGAGTTGTGGCTTGAGCCTGAATATCATATTTGTGGCAAATAAAAGGCCAATGAATTCAATTATGTAAAAGTAGCATGTTTAGAAGTCTAAAAGAGGTAATACACAATAATTTTTACAGAAAAGTTTTATATGTTCTAGCATGATGTAAAAAAGCAGACATATCACGAAAGAACTAATATTCATATTTGATTTTTTAAGATAGGATAGCACTGAAGTATTCCAGTGGAATAGATTATACCTTCAATTTACATCCAAATACGATGCTGAGCTGATTTTGAAAATTTTCTTGGCTGTACTTCCTATTTTCTCATTAATTGCTAGAATCCAAAAAGATACCAAAATTTGTAAATAAATTCCCATAACATACCATTAAATCCAAGCTGCCTTTATTACAAAAGGAAAAATAGTTAAGGACAATTTCTACTCAATTTAATAAAACATTATTTTGATGTTGATATAAAGGTTAGGCAAAAAGGGCTTTTTTGGCTTGGATTCCTGATTGTATGGATTTTGGTGCCGAAGTGCCGGTTCTCAAAGCCCATAACCTCTGAATGTTATTTCATGGAGTATCTCAGCCCAATGACTCTTTGCAGGTGGTCTTTTAATCTTTTCATTCTACTGTGTGCAAAATGAGACTTCAGTTACCCAATATATGTTTTTTCCAGTCTGAAGACTAAATTACCCTTCTCATTGGATAGGGTTGGATATACATCCATCCTCTTTAAATTGTAAGGACCTGAAAAAATATGCATAGATGAATGCACTATAGATTAAAAACTACAGAGTATCAAGTGTAAAGAACGAGAATCTGTGTGTTATGTGTATATTATGACCTCTGCTTATAAAATCAGTAAATGAAGTCTGGTCACATCACCGAGGGGTAGGCAAGATTTGCGCCAGGTAGTGAGCAAGGCTGTAGGACCCATGCTCAACTACTTAGTTATACTACTTTCTATAGTTTGACCGAAAACCAGTTTTTCAGCCAGTGTTACATAACTGGCACAAGCAGGAACCTGATTGGTGTTTATCAACTTTTTTTTTTTTTTTCAGGCAGGGAGTGGGAATAGATGTTTATGGAATTTATAACAGGTAAAATATTTTCTCTTTAAATCCTAGGCTCTGGAGAAATTTCTCTCATGAGAAAATGGGAGTAGGGAGGATGGAAGGAACAACTGCCTAAATAAATCGCTCTTGGAGGGAGGATTAAGGGGCTGGATGGGGTCTCTCGCTGCAGATTGGGAAGAAGGCTGTAGGCACTCCCCAGATGCCCTCGCCACACATCCCGTTGACATGGCTTTGTTTGTCTGATTTCACTACTGTCAACAAGAGGCTCTGCCCTTACCCACCCAGGATGGCGTCATTGTGCATCGTGAAACTCCAACCATGCGTTTGCGGGCTGCAAGGCTGTGCAAGGCTGTGACATCAGGAGGTTTCAGACGTTAGCAGTGTCGGCAGTTTTTAAAAGTTGATATGATATGGCATTTGGTGACCCTTCACAGGTGTGTCAGGGAGAGCTGAGGTGAAATGAAAATTGCAACAGAAGAAAAGGAGCTTCCGATGTTTTTGATGAAACTTGGGGTACCACTGGGGCAAGAAACATTGCCTCTGGTTTGTTACAACTACAGCCCCTGGAAACCTAATCCTTCCCTTCTCTGAGAGTGGAGTGGAGGCAGTGGGGGCTGGAAGAGATGGAGGCGGCAGGTTTGAGTTTTCTGATTTGTTACTCAGTGAATCAGGCAGATAAACAGACTTGATTTTCAAAGGACAGGCAATCTTCAATGGATTTCTGACACGGAGGCTTTTAGCTAGGTCTTTCTTCCTAGGGATGGGTGTAATTCACAAAACTCCATCCGTCACCTCATGCTGTAAGCAATTGTTTTTTTACCCTCTAAGTAGTAAAACATGTTTTAAAATTAAAAAGAAGGGGGAAAAAAGATTCTGACTGGCTTTGGCCCTCTCAGAAGCCAGACTGTCTTTGCAGTGGGCCAAGTGAAGGTGTAGCTCTAATATTTTTCTGCCTAAGTTGTGTTTTTATATTTTTTTAGCCCAGAATTTGATTTCCAGCAGGCCCACCAAAAGAGTCTGCCTCTGGAATCCCCTTGTTTTGTATGCAGATGGCACATTAATGAACTCATTACTGTGCATTTTATCCAGCTCTGGACAGATTTGTGACATTATTTTTCAAAACAAAAAGGGGTGAGGCAGTTGGTTGGTTGGGCCTGATGAGAATTGGGTGACTAAGTTAAAAAAATATTTTTCAAAACATTACCAACTTGCTCAGGGTTGCTGCTAAACATTCAATAAAACTATAAAACTATCCTTACCGACCCTCTGCAACTCCCCCTAAAAAAGTTCTTTGCTTTCCCCTTATTCCTAAAGACTTATAAAACTGTGTGCCTTCCAGAAGGTGTGTCATCCAATTCCATTCTCAGACTATGTAATTCTGGGTTTTCTTTTTGATTCCCCGGGTATCTGTGGGCATCTTGTGTATCTATGTAACCTCTTTTAGCTTAGGTTTCTGCACCAACCAAGGGAGAGACAGTACTCACTGTTGTCTTAAGGGGAATGCTATGAAAATTAATGATGGAATATTTACCTTGTATTCTGTGCTCTGTGATTTTTAGGATAAAGGTACTCATGCCTCCTCACCCTCCCTTTTTATTTTAAAGCACATAATAAAGCACACATTGCACTGTCATGTGACATAGGCACCAAACTGGGAGTCGGGAAACACTTGCAATTTAATTCTAGTCCTGAAGGGAAGTCAAATGGAACCTATAATTAAATTTGTCTTTCCAATAAAATATTAGCCATGGGCTAATTGTTTAATCTCACTACCTCATTTTGCCCATCTGTTAAATAGGAATTTACTAATAACAGCGATATTTGCCCATGCATTAGATGAGTCATTAGAAGGTAAAAGGGCTTTATATTCTGCTGATGGTACTCTTGGATTGTAACCACTGAAACAAGGGAAAGTATAGTAACTTCTCAGATATAAGGATTAGTTATAAAGTCTTCAATTTACTTTGAAAATGATTATAGCCAACTCTTGCCTATCTTCTCTGATGGAGGGGACTTATGATGAGGATTAATCCAAAATAATGGGTAACACTCTAATAATTTATTTTCGGTTTAGAATGTAATATGTAATTTTTTCATTTGAAAAAAAAATATGTTTTGGGCAGTTTTAGATTCACAGAAAAATTGGTGGTGAAGAGAGTTCCCATGTTCTCCCTGCCCTCACACTTGCACAGGCTCCCCCATTATCAGCATCCCCTACCGAAGTGGTACCCTTGTTACAACTGATGAACCTGCAATTGTTGACATGTCACAGTCACCCAGAGTCCACAGTTTACATTCGGGTTCACTCTTGGTGTTGTAAAGTCTATGGGTTTGGACAAATGTGTAGTGACATGTATCCATCACTACAGTATCATACAGAGTATTTTCACCACAATAAAACTCCTCTGAGCTCTGCCTCTTCATCCCTACGCCACAGCCTCTGATAATGACTGATCTTTTTACGTCTCTGTAGTTGTGCCTTTTCCAGAATGTTGTATAATTAGAATCCTATAGTAGGTAGCCTTTTCAGACTGCCTTCTTTCACTCAGTAATATGCATTTAAGGTTCCTCCATGTCTTTTCATGGCCCAATAGCTCATTTCATTTTAACACTGAATAATATTCCATTGTCTGGATGTACTATGGTTTATTTATCCATTCACCTCCTGAAGGACATCTTGGTTGTTTCCCAGTTTTGGCAATTATGAATAAAGCTGCTATAATCAACCGTGGGCAGGTTTTTGTGTGGATGTAAGTTTTCAATTACGTAATTTTTGGTAGCAAGGTGATCATGCTTTTGTTAAGCAAATGTTATATAAAATTTGCAATTCCATAAACTCAGACCAAATGGTGGTAGCTCAGGAAAAGAGATGAACATTTATTAAACAATTATACGGGCCATGCATTGTTCCCATATGTTATCCCCAGCATTCAACCTTGAGGAAGAAGTTACTACTCCTTCATTTGCAATTGAGGGAGCAGGGACTTACAGAGGTTAAATAAGGTGCTCAAGGTCACACAGCTAGGGTTATTTGAAAAAGGTGAATCTGACCCCAGAGCCCTATCAGTAGGCTCCCATGGCCTCCTGTAGGGGAAAGCATGTTAGGATTAAAGCTTTACCACAGCTAATCCCCTGGCTGGCTAGTCTACCATCAGATAATGGAGTTGATACTATACATTTAAAACCATAGCAAACTTGTGAATATTAAAAATGTTTGATTGCCTTTGGAAGGAGACAGTGATCCAGGTATCATTATTTACATATGAAAATAATTATAGTGCCCTCTTGACTATACACTTTCCTTAGAAAAAATAATAACCTTTATTTCCCACTTTGTGGCTCTTTGAGGAAGGAGAAGGAATTATCGTTTGCTATTTGTCTAGTAATTCAATTAGAGCTATTATTGAGCTCAGCACTTTACATGCAATAACTCGTTTAATTCTCATGAGAAACCTATAAAGTTGGTTTTATGAATCCATTTTACACATGTGGAAACTGAGAATTATAAATGAGGTTGGGTAACTTGCCCCCTACGTATAGCACATGCTCAAGCTGACCACTGAACCCAGGTTTGTCTGAAATATTCTGCCATGTGCCATGTACTGTACCTCATATAACTTCTGTGACAGCCCCACCAAAGAAGGTAGCATTATTGCCAGTTTACAGATGACGAAGTGGAGGTCCCGAGGGTTTGCATGATGTGCTGAGGGCCTGTCTTGAAAGGCTTTGTGTGACCCAGAACTGTGCTACCTCTGCTGTGTAGCTCCACTCTACTGAACAGCCATTGCTCATTTATAGACTGAACTGAGGGGAAATGTCTAAAATTTGGACTGTTTGTGTCCTCAATCTTAAAGGTCTTTAGGAGTGCTTTTTTTTGGTTTTCCTCACCATCTAGAGATTTATCAAATCTCATTAGCTACTGTTAAAATAATGTAAGCTGAGCTCTGGGTTGGTTAGCATATTTCTTCTTTACATTTTCTAAAAATGGCTGCAATTGTGAGTCACTCTCATTTATCAAAGGAGGCTCCCTATATCTGTAGCATTTATTTTTTCCATTTTCTATGAGACAAACCTTTGGCTGGAACATACTTTAATTTCATCTGACCCACTTTACTCCATGTTGCTTTGGACGAATACAAGTCTCTTCTGAATTTGCTTATGGCCTTTGCCGGGAGGCAAGGTGAAGATCCT